>NC_137979.1:2746313-3968813 GCF_963924665.1 Micromys minutus
TTTTCCTCAGGCGGACTGAGGCTTTCACTATTTGGCCTTTGTTTTTCTTGAGCTTCATATGGTCTGTGAGTTGTTTCTGGGGTATTCAGAGCTTTCTGGGCCTAGTTATTTGCAAGAATTTGGTTGAGTATTTTTGCATCAATGTTCATGAGGAAAATTGGTTTAACGTTTTCTTTCATTGTAGGGTTCTTGTGTGGTTTAGTAATGAGCATAATTGTGGCTTCGAAGAATGAGTTTGATAGCATTCCCTCTATTTCTATTGTGTGGAATAGTTTGGAGAGTATTGGTATTAGGTCTTTTATGAAGGGGTGATAGAATTCTGCACTAAACACATCAGGTCTTGGGCTTTTTTGTTGTTGTTGCTGTTGGTAGATTTTTGAAGACTGCTTCTATTTTTTTAGGGCTTATGGGGCTGTTTAGATGGCTTATCTGATCCTGATTTAACTTTGGTACCTGGTATCTGTCTAGAAAATTATCTATTTTCTCTAGATTTTCTTGATTGTTGAGTATAGGGCTTTGTAGGATCTAATGATTTTCCGAGTTTCCTCAGTTTCTGTTGTTATGTCTCTCCTTTCATTTCTGAATTTGTCAATCTAGATACTCTCTCTGCACCCTTTGGTTAGTCTGGCTAAGGGTTTATCAATCTTGTTGATTTTCTCAAGAACCAGCTCTTGGTTTTTGTTGATTCTCTGTAAAGTTCTTTTTGTTTCTATTTGGTTTATTTCAGCTCTGAATTTGATTATTTCCTGCCCTCTACTCCTCTTTGTTTATCTGCTTTTTTTTGTTCTAGAGCTCTTAGGTGTGCTGTCAAGTTGATAGTGTATGCTTTCTTCGATTTATTTTAGAGGTACTCAGCACTATGAGTTTTCCTCTTAGCACTGCTTTCATTGTATCCCATAAGATTGGGCATATTGTGCCTTCATTTTTGTTAAATTCTAAGCAGTCTTTATTTCTTTCTTTATTTCTTCCTTGACCGAGCTATTATTGAGTAAACCAATGTTTAGCTTCCATGTGGGCTTTTTGTTCTTTTTGTTGTTATTGAAGACCAGCCTTATCCATGGTGATCTGAAAGGACGCATGGAATTATTTAGAACTTTGTGTATCTCTTGAGGCAGTTTTGTGACTACTATAAGGTCAATTTTGAAGAAGGCTCCATGAACTGCTGAAAAATGTATATTCTTTTGTTTTAAGATGAAATATTCTATAGATGTCTGTTAAATCCATTTGGTTCATAACTTGTTAGTTTCACTGTGTCTCTGTTCAGTTTCTGCTTCCATTATCTGTTCATTGATGAGAGTGAGGTGTGGGAATCTCCCACTACTATTGTGTGTGGTGCAATATATGCTTTGAGCTGTAGTAGAGTTTCTTTTATGAATGTGGGTAACCTTGTATTTGGAGCATAGATGTTCAGGATTGAGAGTTCATCTTCATAGATTTTTCCTTTCATGGGTAAAAATTAGTTTTCCTTGTCTTTTTTGATGACTTGTTGTTGAAAATCTATTTTATTTGATATTATGATGACTACTCAAGCTTGTTTCTTGGGACCACTTGCTTGGAAAGTTTTTTCCCAACCTTTTACTCTGAGGCAGTACCTGTCTTCGTTGCTGAGATGAGTTTCCTGTGTGAAGCACAATGCTGGGTCCCCTTTAAGTGTCCAGTCTGATAGTCCATGTCTTTTTATTGGGGGAATTGAGTCCATTAATGTTAAGAGAAATTATCAATGTTAAGGGATATTAAAGAATAGTGATTGTTGTTTCATGAGATTTTTGTTGTTTGAGGTAGAGTTATGTGTGTGTGCTTTTCTTCTTTGGAGTTTGTTGCAAGAGCATTCATTTCTTGATTTTCCTAGGGTGAAGTTTCTCTCTTTGTGTTGGAGTTTTCTATCTATTATCCTTTGTAAGGCTGGATTTGTACATAGGTATTGTATAAATTTGTTTTTGTCCTGGAATATCCTGGTTTCTCTATCTATGGTGATTGAGAGTTTTGCTGAATATAGTAACCTGGGCTGGAACTTGTGTCTCTTTGGTATGTATGAAGTTAGTCCAAGATCTTCTAGCGTTCATAGTCTCTGTTGAAAAGTCTAGTGTAATTCTAATTGGTCTGCCTTCATATGTTATCTGTCCTTTTTCTCTTACTGCTTTTAGTATTTTTTTCTTTGTTTTGAGCATTTGTTGTTTTGACTACTATGTGTCAGTATGAATTTCTTTTCTGGTCCAGTCTATTTGGGGTTCTGCAGGCTTCTTGCATGTTTGTGCTCATCTCTTTTTGTAGGTTATGGAAGTTATCTTCTTTAATTTTGTTGAAGATATTTACTGAGCCTTTCAGTTGGGAGTCTTTGCTCTCTTCTACACCTATTATTTTTAGGTTTGGTCTTCTCATTGAGTCCAGGATTTCCTGGATGCTTGGGGTTAGAGTCTTTTTGATTTTTGCATTTTCTATGACTGTTGTGTCAATGATTTCTATGGTACCTTCTGCTCCTGAGATTCGCTCCTTCAGCTCTTGTATTCTGTAGGTGATACTAGCATCTATGACTCCCAGTGTCCTTCCTAGGTTTTCCAACTTTAAGGTTGTTCCTTTTTGTAATTTCTGCATTGTTTCTATTTCTGTTTTAAGTTCCTTCACCTGGCTTTTTGTGCTTTCCTGTAGCTCTTTAGGAGATTTTTTAGTTTTTTGTGTTTCCCCCTTAAGGACTTCAACATCTTTGTGTGTCTTCTCCTGGCTTTTCTGTAATTCTTTAAGTGTGTTATTCATGTTCTTCTCAAAGATCTCCATCATCATCATGTAGGATAATTTTAAGTCTAAATCTTGTTTTTCTGATGAGTTGGGATATCCACTATTTGCAGTGGTGGCAAATATCAGAACTGGGTTCTGATGTTGCCAGGTTGTCTTGGTTTCCCTTTCTTAGAGTCTTGTGCTTGCCTCTTGCCATCTTGTTATAGGTGATGCTAGGTGATCTTGTTGTCTCGTACTGGAACTTGTCTTCTTGTAGGTCTGTGGACCATGGTCTCCAGAGGAAGATTGTTTCTGGGTGTTCGGCTCTCTGGGTAGGCTATGAGTTTCAATGGCAGTGATTAGTCCTGATGTAGCTGGGCTGGGTCTAGGAACCAGACCAGAACCTTGGACTGGAAGTGTGAACTCCTGAGCAGCACCACCACCTGTGCTGTTAAAGTTATGGATGGCCTTTCCTAGAGTGGAGAATGGAAAGTGGACGTTGACTTACTGCTTTGCTTAAGATAGAAAGCCCTCCTACAGCTCTTCCGAGCACCCAGTAAACTGTGGGCAGGCCAGCAGTCCTGATGAAACTGGGCCCCAATCTTTTTTTAAATGACTCTTGGTTGAAAGTCTATTTTATTTGATATGAGAGTGGCTACTCTAGCTCATTTCTTTGGAATATTTACTTAGAAATTTTTTCCAGCCTTTTACTCTGAGGTATTATCTGTTCTTATCACTGAGGTGTGTTTCTTATATGCAGCAAAATTCTGTGTCCTGTTTACATAAGCAGTCTGTTAGTTTATGTCTTTTTATTGGGTAATTGAATCCATTGATTTTTAGAGATATTAGGACTAATGGTTGTTGCTCGCTGTTTTGTTGTTGTTGTTTTTGTTGTTTGTTTGTTTTGTTGTTGTTCTTTTGTTAGAGATGAAATTATGTTTGTGTAGTTCTCTTCTTTTGGCTTTATTGTGAGAAGATTAGTTTTTTGAGTTCCCTCTCCTTAGGGTGTAGTTTCCCTCTTGGTGTTTTTTTCTATTGTCCTCTGTGAGACAGGATTGGTAAAAAGATATTGTTTAAGTTTGGTTTTGTCATGGAATATTTTGGTTTCTCCCTTTATGGTAATTGAGAGTTTGCTGGGTATAGTAGGCTGGCCTGGCATTTTTGTTCTCTTAGCATTTATATGACATCTTCCCAAGATCTTCTGGCTTTTAGAGTCTCTGTTGATAAGTCTGCTGTAATTTTGATAGGTCTTCCTTAATATGGTACTTGAACGTTTCCCCTTAAAACTTTTAATATTTTAATATTGTTTCCTTGCTTTATGTTTTTGCATTTGGTGTTTTGACTATTATGTGATGAGAGGAATTTCTTTTCTGATACAATCTGTTTGGTGTTCTGTAAGCTTATTGTATGTTTATGGGAATCTCTTTAGGTTAGGGAAGTTTTCTTCTATAATTTTGCTGAAGATGTTGACTTGCCCTTTGAGTTGGGAGGCTTCACTCTCTTCTATACCTATTATTTCTGGGTTAGCTCTTTTCATTGTATCCTAATTTCTTGAATGTTTTGGGTTAGGAGCTTTTGGCTTCTTGTATTTTCTTTGACTGGTGTGTCAATGTTTTCTATGATATCTTCTGCCCCTGAGATTCCCTCTTCTGTCTCATGTATTTTGTTAGTGATGCTTGCATCTCTGACTCCTGATCTCTTTCCTGGATTTCTATCTCCAGGGTTGTCACCCTTTGTGTTTTCTTTTATGTTTCTATTTCCATTTTTAGATCATGGACAATTTCATTCAGTATCTTCACCCTTTGTTGTGTTTTCTGTATTTCCTTAAGAGATTTATTTGTTTCCTCTTTAAGGGCTTCTACTTGTTTACCTGCATTTTCCTATATTTCTTGAAGAAGTTATTTAAAGTCTTCTACCACACTCGTGAGATGGGGTTTTACATCTGAATCTTGCTTTTTCAGTGTGAGGTATTCAGGACTTGGTGTGGTTTGAGAACTGACTTTTGAGTTGTCACTTAGCATTGGTTTCTATTGCTTATGTTCTTGTGCTTTCCTCTTGCCATTTGTGCATCTCTAGTGCTAACTACCCTTACTGTCTCTGACTGGATCCTGTCCCTCCAGTAAGCCTGATTTTGTCAGAACTCCTGGGAGTCCAGCTGTCTTGTTTATCCTGTGATTCTTGGATTCTGTGGTCCTATTGTACTGAGCTTCCGGGAGTCAAACCTTCTCTGGGTGTTGCAGGAGTAGGTGGGAAGTCAGAACTCCAGTTCACTCCAGGCACTGGTGAAGGAGTCCATGCCTCTTTCCGGGTAAGAGGTCCTGCATCCCTGGATCCTAGCAGTAGCAGGTATTCTGAGTGTTGGGGCAGATGTTGTGAACTCACCAATGATCATGGGTGTATATGGGATTCTAGGAGTCTAATTTCCTCCAGATGTTGTAGGAGTGGGTGGGGAGCCAGCACCATGAAACTGCTCAGGCCTGCAATTTATATTTTCTGAAATGGAATTGCCTTCTCCATGGAAACCTTTAACCCTGGGTATCCATGGACCTTCTTATTTATGACAGTACTAAAAGAGTTTTAGCCACAAAGAGCAAAAATTGCAGAAAGTAAATATAATCTGAGATAATTATATTAAGATAATTAAGCCAATTGTAGACAAATGTATGCTTTTTCTCAATTGCAGCTTCTAAAATTTAGGTAGAGTTTTGGATAAAGGTTACATATATGTGTCCATATAATTTTATATATATTATATATATACATTATATGTATACAAGTTGTACATATATCATGTTAACATATTGTATGTGCATTGTATCTGTACACATATTACATATCATATATTCACTCTATATATGAGCATACATATATAGACATGATCAACAAAATGAAAACCTGGTTATTAAAAAATTTTCACAAGTTTTTTACTATAAATCAAAGAATGAGAACTCTAAACAATTAAATGTATTCCAGCTGACACTGAAAATGTAAAAAATAAAATAAAAACAAAACCTGGTGATTACTATGAAAAAGAATAGACCAATGAGTTCAGCGACCTAGATAAAGTGGACAGGCCCTTATTAAATTCAGCTTAGCATCACTGAATCATAACAAAATGTAAAGCCTCAACAGACCAAAAGCAATAGAAATCAGTGAGATTAAATGAGTAATTTTAAAAAGCATCTTGCCAAACAAATACCCAGTACC
Source organism: Micromys minutus (assembly GCF_963924665.1). Classification (NCBI taxonomy): domain Eukaryota; kingdom Metazoa; phylum Chordata; class Mammalia; order Rodentia; family Muridae; genus Micromys; species Micromys minutus. The sequence continues at coordinate 2,752,233 of NC_137979.1, forward strand.
AGATGGTTCACTGTTAAAATCTACCAAACTTAGTAATAAACCAATATTCAACCTTCTTTGATTATTCCAGAAAAAGTGATAAGCAGAAAATTCTTCCAGATTCACTCTGTAAGCCCAGCATTGCCCTGACATCAAAACTAGATAAACACTCACTCACACACACACACAAACACAAACACACACACACACACACACACACACCAAACAATAAAATCATAGACCAATATCACTGATGAACAAAAGTAAAAACGGTTTTAATGCAACAGGTGCAAATCAAATCCAATGATACATTAAACTGTCTATGAAGTGAAACAGAGGGGGAATAAATCTGGGAAGAGTGGAAGTACTGAGAGAAGATGGAAGAATGTGGGGAGGGGAAACTGTGGCTGGAATGCAATGCAAGAGAGAAGAATCTATTTTTAATAAAAACTGATTTAAATAAAACATGATTTCAACAGATAAAAGACATAGATTTTATCAGTTCTTTAGAATCAGAACCTCTGAATAAATTGGCCATAGCTATGGTCCCTAACCTAATAAAGTCATACACACTAAGTACACACTAAGTGTACATATTGGGTATTCGGTAAGAAAAAAACAGTTTTCTCTCCAAGATCTAGAGCAAGTTTATGACGGTTCCTTTTAAAACTTTTACAAACATAACATTGAAAGTCTTAGTGACAGCATTCAAGCAAGAAAAATAAATTAAAGTTCATCCAAATTAAATATGAGGAAAACCAATTGTTACTATGGGAATATTACAGCACTTTATGTAAATGAAAAGCTTAGAACTATTAAAAAAATTGTAAGTTCCTTAAAATTATAGGATGCAAACTGAACATCAAGCGTCAGAGCTGATGGCAATCTTCCTCATTTCTGAGACACTTCTAATGTGTGCTTTCTTATCTCTGCACAGTTGAGCTATGCTGTTTCTCAGGTGTGTTCACCAGTGGACACAGCAATGGTTATGGCTTCACTTGGAGGCTTCCTCATACCTTGAGTTACTTAATCGACTGTTAAAAATAATCAGAAAGTCCCTGTAAAGCACACCCAACAGCATAAACTGCACCCTGTGCCCTGAACTCCGGTTTCCAGCCCACAACATGGCCAGCTTTCCTGGAGGCCTGCTGGCACCAGGGGCAACCAGGTACGACCCTGCCCCAAATCCTTGCCCACCATGTCCTCTTAAAGCATACCAAGCAGCCTGAGACTTCACTGGACCTCTCGACTCCACTTATGGCTTACAACTCCTTCTGCTTTTCCTGAAGACCATTAATTAGCACCAGTGACACACTGGTATTAGGGACCCCAGGGGGAAGCTGAGAACCCCAAACCCTAGAGGCCATGCAGACCACACAGACCTTTAAAAAACCCAGGAGAGATGCTCAACTAGACTTTACTAGTCGCCAAAATCTCAGGCCACCTAGACCAGAAGACAGAGTAAAGGGAAGGCAGAGGAAAATCCAAAATAAAAAACCACCTCATCCAACTTAGAGAAACACAGAAATAAGCATCCAAAACCTATAATAACTGCAAAACCTAGACGGATAAAGGCCAGCACAGGATCACAATCAACAACAACCAGAGCCATACAGCACCACCAGAGCCCAGCTATCCTACAACAGCAAGCCCTTGATATCTTAACACAGCTGAAACACAGTGGACTTAGGAATGGGACAGGTAACCCATTCATTCACAGTCATTCCCGAAAGCCCTTACCCCTTACTGGGGAGGAATCTCCTAGCAAAAATGAGGGCCCAGATTCATTTTAAGGCTGGAGAAGTCCAGATAATGGACCAGAACAGTGATATGATCCAGGTACTGACATTTAACTTGGCTTCTGAAACTAAGTATAGACTATACTAGTCACCAGCTGCCCCCAATCAAGATTTGGATGTTTGTGCAAGTGGATCAAATATCTCCACATAAAACCAGGTACACTGAAACTATTTGTATCCCCTTGACCTCGTTTTGTTGTCTAATTGCTCCGGCCAGGACTTCCAGTACTACAATGAATAGGTAGGAAGAGAATATTCATCCTTATCTAGTCCCTGATTTTAGTGGCATTACTTCAAGTTTCTCTCCATTTAGTTTGATGTTGGCTACTATGTTGTATATTGCTTTTACTATTTTTGGGTAAGGGCCTTGAATTCCTGACCTTTACAAGACTTTTATCAAGAACGGATGCTGAATTTGTCAAATGCTTTCTCAGCATCTAATGAGATGATTATGTGGTTTTCTTTTTCCTTTGAGTTTGTTTATATAGTGAATTATGTTAATAGATTTTCATATATTGAACCATCCCTGCATCCCTGGGGTGAAGTCCACTTGATCATGATAGATGATCGTTTTAATGTGTTCTTGGATTCAGTGTACAAGAATTTTATTGAGCATTTTTGTGTTAATATTCATAAGGGATATTGGTCTGAAGTTATCTTACTTTGTTGAGTCTTTCTGTGGTTTAGGTATAAGTGTAAATTTGGCTTTATAGAAGGAATTGGGTAATGTTCCTTCTGTTTCTATTTTTTGGAATAGTTTGGATAGTATTGGTATTAGATCATCTATGAAGGTCTGATAGAACCCATCTGGTCCTGGGCTTTTTTTTTTTTTTTTTTGGTTGGAACTCTTTTGATGATTGCTTCTATTTCTTTAGGTGTTATGGGACTGTTTAGATGGTTTATCTGTTTCAGATTTAACATCGGTACCTGATATCTGTGTAGAAGATAGTCCATTTCATCCAGATTTTCCAGTTTTGTTGTGTATAGGCTTTTGTAGTAGGATCTAATAATTTTTTAATTTTCTCCATTTCTGTTGTTATGTCTCCCTTTTAATTTCTGATTTTATTAATTTAATATTCTCTCTGTGCCCTCTAATTAGTTTGGCTAAGAGTTTATCTATCTTGTTGATTTTTTTCTCAAAACAGCTCTTGGTTTTATTGATTCTTTTTATAGTTTTTTTGTTTGTTGTTTTTGTTTTGTTTCTACTTGGTTGATTTCAGCCCTGAGTTTGATTATTTCCTGCCATCTACTCCTCTTTGGTGTATTTGCTTCTTTTTGTTTTAGTGATTTGAGGTGTGCTGTCAAGCTTCTAGTGTAAGCTCTCTCCAGTTTCTTCTTGATGGCACTCAGAGCTGGTTTCCTACAAGTTTGAGTATGTTGAACCTTCATTTTTATTAAATTCTAGTATGTTTTTAATTTTTTATTTTGTCCTTGACCAAATTATCATTGAGTAGAACATTTTTCATCTTCCATGTGTATATGGGCTTTTTGTCATTTTTGTTGTTATTGAAGACCAATCTTAGTCCATGGGATTATTTCAATCTTCTGGTATCTGTTGAGCCCTGTTTTATGACCAATTATATTGTCAGTTTTGAAGCAGGTACCATGAGGTTCTGAGAAAAAGGTATACTGTTCTGTTTTAGGATGAAATGTCCTTTAGATATCTGTTAAATCTATTTGGCTAACAACTTCTGCTAGTTTCACTGTGTCTCTGTATAGTTTCTGTTTTCATGATATGTTCGTTGATGAGAGTGGAGTGTTGAAGTCTCCCACTATTATTGTGTGAAGTGCAATGTGCGCTTTGAGCTTTAATAATATTTTTATGAGTATAGGTGCCCTTGCATTTGGAGCATAGATATTCAGAGTTTTTGCCTTGGTTGATTTTTCCTTTGACAAATATGAGGTGTCCTTCCTTATCTTTTTTTTAATAAATTTTGTTTAAAAGTCAATTTCATTTGCTATTAGAATGACTACTCCAGCTTGTTTCTCAGGACCATTTGCTTGGAAAATTGCTTTCTATCCCTTTACTCTGAGGTAGTGTCTATCTTTGTTTCTAAGGTGTGTTACCTGCATGCAGCAGTATGTTGTGTCCTCTTTATGTATTCAGTTTGTTAGTTTATGTCTTTTTATTTGGGAATTGAGTCCATTGATGTTTAGAGATATTGAGGACCAATGATTGTTGTTTCCTGTTATTTTTGTTGTTCAAAGTAGAATTATGTTTATGTAGCTATCTTCTTTGGATTAATTAAAAGATGATTTCTTTCTTGTTTTTCCTAGGATGTAGTTTCCCTCCTTGTGTTCAAATTTTCCACTGATTATTCTTTGTAGGGCTAGATTTATGGAAAGATTTTGTGTAAGTTTGATTTTGTTATGGAATATCTTGGTTTCTCCCTCTATGGTAATTGAATTTTGCTGGATATAGTAGCTTGAGCTGGTTCTGTTCTCTTAGGATCTGTATAATATCTGCCTAGGATTTTCGAGATTTCTTTTTTTAATCTTATAGCCATGTTTATTTAGTACCTACACAACATTTTTCTGTTCTATCAATGAGTAATTACCAAGTGTTTAATTGGAGAGTTCCTAAAACTTTTATGCAATACTGAATAAAGTGAGGTCACAGTCACAAAGATATGAATTCACATTCTGGATTCAATAGACTCAAGTTCTGAATGTAGTGTTAAGTGACTACAACTGAAATGTTAAATGCCATGTTTGAAACTGCCAGTCTAATTAAGGGGCAAAGAGATGAATCAGAGAAAGATTTGGCAGCACGACTCAGGAGGACAGCGCAGGAAGGAGAGGCTCCTTAAGAGCAGTACAGGGAGAAAGAGTCAATCAATTGGGTGAAGTCAAGTTCAGGTGGGTAGGTGCAGTCAGTACAGTTCGGTTTCTGGAGTTCAGAGCAGACTTTCCAAGCAGAGCCATTCAGTCAGAAGCCAAGATAGACCCGTTTGAATCAGTCAGCTTGGAGACGGGTTTTGAACCAGAACAGCTGAGTTGAACCAGGCAGCCAGAGTTCAGAAAGAACTACAGAGTGAGCTTATTCAGCAGTAAACCCCGAGACAACGATTACATCCGGTGCCTAAAGTTGCTTTCACATCTGGTGGGGAGAAGACAAAGAAAAGGAGAGGGCAAGAGGAGAGACTATTGAAGAGAAAAAGGGGTGGTTGTGGCATGCGTGCCTGTGTGCGTGCGTGCATGCGTGTAACAATTTCACTGGTACACTTTTACAGAGACAGCAAGTTAGACCTAGGTAAAGACACAACAAGTCAGAATATACTGTCAACGTGAGTACGAATGAAACACACTTCACTGAGAAGCCAAGAGATGCCAGATTGAATCAGCTTGAAAAGTAATATTGTACAGAGGCTACAAGCTTCTAGGCCTAGGCCTGGAGATACAACAGTGAAGGAACCGCTATGGTCTCAGCCGAAGCAGGGTATTGGCACAGCTGGAGTACGGCTCTCTTCTCAATCTTTCATCTTTAAGAAGATTTGTGTGGAAAGGCTCGCCCTTTGACATCTTTCTTCTCAGCTTTGTCTTCAGAGATGACCAGCTTATTCTGCAGTGAACACAGCAGCTGGAGGTAGCTCTGGTTCCTCTGCAGCTTCTCCTGTTCCTGTCCTGCCTGCTGCTTCAAGGTTTCGAGTTCCTGGTGTGATCCATCCAGCTTCTCCAGAGCTCTCTTCCAGTGTCGCTCAGATTCTGCAGGCGTTTCTGTTGCAGCACCCACTGCTTCTGAGCTAACTGAAGTTTCTCCTCAAGGACTCGCTTCTTAGCCTCGAGTTGCTCAAAAGCCTTCTGAAGCTCAGTGTACTTCCCGTGAGCCTCTTTAACCTGGGGTAAGGCCTCAGACAGGGCACATTTGATGACATCCACGTGATCCATGTATGTGGCCTTCAGTTTCTTCCACTGCTCCTTAGTTTCAGTAGCCTTTTGTCGGCTTGTATTTTCAGAAGCCAAAGCATCTGGGTTCTGGTCAGTATTATCCTCCTGAGCCAGAAAAGTCTGTAAGAAGTTCACCACTTGAAGCTGGGTACAAAGCAGCTTGTCTTCTTCCGAGAGTTCCTCATAAACTCCTCCATGATCTTGGCAGGCAGCCCTGCTTCTTCCTGCAAGCCTACAGGTTCTAGAACAGCCGCCGCCTCTGCCAGAACCTCTTTGGGCTCAGCAGCGGTTTTCTCAGCAACAGCCTTTTTCTCAGCGTCCGCCATCGTTCAGCCACCCACCTCGTCTGCCCTGGATTTTCGAGATTTCATAGTTTCTGTTGAGAAGTCTGGTGTGATTCTAATAAGTCTGCCTTTATATGTGATTTGACCCTTTTCCATTATTGTTTTTATATATTCTTTCCTTGTTTTGTGCATTTGGTATTTTAACTATTATGTGACAGGAGGAATCTATTTGGAGTTCTGTAGGCTTTTTGTATGTTTATGGGCATCCCTTTCTTTAGGTTAAAGAAGGTTTTTTCTTTAATTTTGTTGAAGATGTTTCCTGGCCCTTTAAGTTGAGAATTTTTGCTCTCTTCTATACCTATTATCTTCAGATATTATTTTCTCATTGTGTCCTGAATTTCCTGGATGTTTTGGGTTATGAGGTTTTGTAGTTTGCATTTATTTTACTGTTGTGTCAATGTTTTATATGGAATCTTCTGCCCCTGAGATTCTTTTTTCTCTTGTATTGCTTTGGTGATGCTTCTTTTTATGACTTCTGATCTCTTTCATAGATTTTACTTTTATCTCTAAGATTGTTTCCCTTTCTGATTTCTTTATTGTTTCTGTTTCCATTTTTAGATCCTTGGTTGTTTCCTCTTTAAGGGCTTCTACCTGTTTACCTGTGTTATGTTATGACCTTCTTAAAGTCCTCTAACATTATCATGAGTTGTGATTTTAAATCAGAATCTTGTTATTGTGGTGTTTTGGAGTATCCAGGACTTGGTGTAGTGAGGGAACTGGGTTCTAATGATGCCAAGTAGCCTTGGTTTCTGTTGCTTAGTTTCTTGGACTTGCTTCCTGCCATCTAATTATCTCTGATGTTAGCTGATCTTGCTGATTCTGACAGTAGTTTGACCCTTCTCTTTAAGCCTGTGTATTAGCACTGCCAGGGGACCAGCTCTCTCCCAGCAGATTCTGGGTACAGAGGTCTGAGCTACAGGGTCAGCACATGATGCAGACAGATTCTGGAAGGATCCTGTCTCAAACTGCTTCTGGATTCCTGCATCTATAGGGCTCTTGGAAGGTCCCTCAGAGCAGAATTGGTGATCTTTTTATGCTCTTGGGTGTGTGAGCACTTCTGGGGGACCAGCTCTCTCCCTGTGGGGTCTAGGTATTAAGATATGTGGCATAGGGTCAGCTCTGAGAGCAGGAAAATACTGGAAAGATCCTTTTCAGGACTTTGGTTCTTGTGTTCTGAGAGCTCCAGGCTGGTTCCTCTTGGGCCAGGAATTTGAGCAGAAGTGGTGGTCTCACCTGTTCTTTCAGATGTGTCAACATTCCTGGGAGACCAGCTGTCCCCCAGTGTGATCTGGGTACAGAGAGCTCTGGCACAGGGTCAGCTCTGGTCACAGGCAGAAACCAGAAGTTCGCCCATTCTCTAATAACATTTATTTTCCACTACCTTTAATAGGTGAAGGCAGTCTGCAGTCCAACTTCCCAACAATGGTCAGCAGCAGATGTGACTGGAAGTCCAAGGATCTAGCTGTTGCTCAGTCCCACAAGGCAAGCAGAAGAGCAAAATCATATATTTTATTTACATTTGTTTTCTTGAAAACAGATTCTTTTCTCTTACATTGCATCTAAACCACAATTTTCCCTCCCTACATTTATCCCATCTTCCCCACCCTCAAACTTCCCTTCTTCACCAGATCCATCTCCCCTTTGCTTTACTTCAGAGAAGAACAGGCCTCCAAGAGACAGCAGCCAAACATGAGAAAACAAGATATAATAAGACAAGGCAAAAGAGACAAACCAACCAAACAAGGGCATTATTATATGCTTTTTGGTTCTTTGTTTTATTGGTGTGTGTCATGTGATTGATGTGTATTTACCCATTCTTGCACTTTAGGGTAATATTTTTTGTTATGGTGGGTAGACATTTTAATGTACCATTGAATTTGATTTGCTGCTGTTGCATTGAAAATGTTTCTGCTTATTTTCATCAGTGATATAAGCCTACGATTTTGTTTGTTTGGTGATTGTGTGTGTGTGTGCATGTGTGTGTATGCATGTGTGTGTGTACATATTTATCTAGTTTTTCTTTCAGGGTAGTGCTGGGCTTACAGAGGGAATCTGAAAGAATTTTCTGGTTTTTGTTTTTTTTTTTTTTTCTGGAATAATCAAGGAAAGTTCAATATTGGTTCATTATTAAGCCTCGTAGAATTTAACAGTGAGCCATCTGGTACTAGATATTTGTTTGGCAAGATGCTTTTAAAAATACTTATTTAATCTCACTGATTGCTATTTATCTGCTGAGGCTTTATATTTTATTATGATTCAGTCATACTATGCTAAATGTATCCAAGGACCTGTCCACTTTGTCTGGGTCACTGAGTTCATAGGTCTATTGTTTCTCATAGGAATCTCTCTCTTTATTGCATTTCTAGTGGCATTTAATTGTTTAAAGACTTTTTTCTTTGATTTCTAAACAAGGGTTTGTCAATTTTGGTTTTTTTAAGATGTATTTATTTATTTATATATAAGTACACTGTAGCTGTCTTCAGACACACCAGAAGAGGGCATCAGATCCCATTACACATGGTTGTGAGCCACCAGATGGTTGCTGGGAATTGAACTCAGGACCTCAGCCAATGCTCTAAACTGCTGAGCCATCTCTCTAGCCCAATTTTGTTTTTTTAATAACCAGGTTTGTTAATCATTTCATAATATGTATCATCATATATAGGGTGACCATATGTATATATACACACACATATATGTGTGTGTATTTATGTATGTGTACGTATATATATACATATATAATGCATATGTAATATGTATACATGGTATATGTGTAACACACACACACACTGTTTAAACAGCATGAAAGGATGTAGAAGAAAGCATTGTTTCATGAATGTGGGTAGTGATCACTTTGAACTAAATCGATATAAAGTATGGATGACTAAGTAGCTAAGAACATGGCCAGGTCCAAATGTGGACCCTTCATTTAATGCTTAGGTAGCTGAAAGTAAGCCATGCCCAAACTGCTCAAGCTTCGGTGCCTTCATCAGTGAAACTGATGAGGTCAGGAGAGGGAATATGTCCATTTCAAAGGATATATTGAGGAACTAATTGTGTACATTCGTCAGCATAGACCTTTTGACACAAAAGATTCAGGAAACGGGAATATACACTCAGTTCATGTGAAGAACAAAATCATCCACAGTGGGGACAGGATGTTCATAACTCAGATGCAGGAGCTGGGACAGAGCAGAGAAGAGAAGTTGTGATGCAGTTTCAGCTCACGTTTGGTTTCCTTCCAACCATGTTCCTTTCCAATCTCACCCCTCCGTGATTAATCTTTGACTCTGGAGGCTGGCTGGACATACAACTCAGTGACAGTAATTTCCTAGGATGGTGATTCACTAGCTTCAATACCCAAACCCTGGGGAAAAACTGAGATTGGGGGAGGGTTTCCTTTCTCAGAAAAAGAGAACCGTAAAGTGTAATTATAAGGGTTGGATTAAAGTTACAATCACTGTCCCAGGAGCATGTCATGCAGACATAGGTAAGTTATTTTTTACAAAAGTAAAGCTTGAGGCGCTCAGAACATCCGCCACCAGGAAGAGCAGAGACCCAGACACACAGGACCAGCGAGAACAGGGCGAGAAGGGATTCCGACTAGTCAGGGGGCAGAGAGATCTCATTGGAGCACGCAGAAAGTGTGCGCCTGCCCGGCTTGATCCAGGGACACAGGAACTTGGCGGCATTGGGCCCTCTCTTCCCAGCCAGCGGCTTCTGGGGTGCACAACAGGCGCTCGGAACATCTGCCACCAGGAAGAGAACTCAAGAAGCCAGACACCAGAGAATTAAACAACCCTATTAAAAATGGGGTACAGACTTAAACAAAAAGTTCTCAATCAAGGAATATCGAATGGCTGAGATGCATCTAAGGACATGCTCGACATCCTTAGCCATCAGGGAAATGCAAATCAAAACAACCCTGAGATTCCACCTCACACCAGTCAGATTGGCCAAGATCCAAAACTCAGATGAAAACAGATGCTGGCGGGGATGTGGAGAAAGAGGAACACTTCTCCACTGCTGGTGGGATTGTAAGCTAATACAACCACTCTGGAAATCAGTCTGGCGATTCCTCAGAAAAATCAACATAGTACTACCTGAAGACCCAGTTATTCCACTCCTGGGCATATACCCCAGAGACACTCCTACACACAACAAAGATACATGTACCACAATGTTCATTGCAGCTCTATTTATAATAGCCAGAAGCTGGAAAGAACCCAGATGTCCTTCAGTAGATGGATGGATACAAAAATTGTGGTACATTTACACAATAGAGTACTACTCACCTATCAGAAACAATGACTTAATGAAATTCTTAAGAAAATGAATGCATCTAGAGAATATCATCTTGAGTGATATAACCCAGTCACAAAAGAACAGATATAATATGCAGTCACTGATAATGGGATACTAACCCCAGAAAGCTCTGAACACTCCAGAAACAACTCACAGACTGTGTGAAGTTCAACAACAACAAAAAAAGAATATATTTTAATTAAAATAGAACTGTAACACATCCCCCTTTTTTCCCTACAGCCCCTCCTAGTTTCTCTCCTATCCCCTCAAATTAATAGCCTCTTTTCCTATATTGTTGTTACATATATACATATGTGTATGTATATGTACCCACAAATACTTCATTACAACCTTAAAAATGTATTCATATACTTTTGTGCAAAAATGCTGAAATTTTGTACATTTATCTTTGGTTTTTAAAATTTAAAAAAAAGTAAAGCTTAGTTTAATCATGGATTACTAGAGAGTATGTTCAACTCTCAAAAATATTCATATAAAAATATTTCAAAGACTACATAAGGAACAATTACTATTTAAACTATCATTTTAATCCAGCCTGAAAGCTTTAACTTACTCTAAAGTTTATTTACAAGGATATCTATGCTTTTATCTGAACCTGTACAAATGTACATGGAAAAACCAGCTGTTGGTAGGATATGAACTCCACTCTATCGCTCCACATCCTTACAATGGTGGCTTGGCATTCTTTGATTCTGCTCCCTCATACTTTTACTGCTGGGTGATTCTACCCTTTCTTTGTTGTTCTAGAACTTTCTCAATGTTTATTCTTTTCATGATAATTTCTTTTCTCTCCTCAATGGAAGTATCTTCACCATGGTAACAAATAAAACTGTGGCTCATCTGAGTAGATTTCAATGCTTTTATTTGATGCTGTTTTTACAACTTTGTATTTTCTTTATGATAAATTAAATTATATTCAAAACTCTACATGTTTTATTACCTACTACTGACCAGGATATCAACAAGGATATCTATGCTTTTATCTGAGCTTGTATATATGTACTCCTTCTCTTTCTGCAGTAACAGGGACTAAAAGGCTAGACAGGCAGAGGCGGCCTGAGAACCTAAGCCTGAGGCATGAGAGGACGCGGATCTGATTAGGAAATAGGCACTGAAAATGTCCTATGCCTATGGCCAAGGTGGCATCTGCATGTCACAGAGTTGGTTATCCTTGGCTTTGAAAAGGGTGTTGCATTCTTGGGCAATGTCTGAGATAAGTCAAATTTTACTTTTTTATTGTAAAGACCACAGACATTAACAGAGAAAGAAATTAAAAAGATTTTGACTTCCAGCTCCCTAGAGGAAAGAAACAAAATTCGGGGACTTGCTGCCAACTATTTCTTGGTAAGTTGAACTCAGTGGCCTTAGGGAAAGAGAGCTATTACAGACAGTGGTAGTGTTCCTGTGTTTTCTCCTACTCCTAGTCTGTGCCTCTCCCAAGCACCTTCCACAGAGCCCCCTTCACATCCTTGTTCCTCAGGGTATAGATCAGAGGGTTGAGCATGGGGGTGACAATGGTATAAAACAGGGCAACAAACTTCCCCTCACTCTCAGAATAACTTCCCTTGGGTTGTAAGTATGTGTAAATGGCTGAGCCATAAAACAGAAAAACCACCAGGAGGTGGGACCCACACGTCCCAAAAGCTTTTCTGCGTCCAGCCATTGACTTCACCTTTAGTACTGCTCTAACAATGTGTCCATAGGAGCCAAGAATTAATGTTGCAGGCAAGACCAAGATTATGGCTCTGGCCACAAACATCTTGGCCTCAGTTCCTTCTGTGTCTTCACAGGCCAACTTGAGGAACGCAGGCATCTCACAGAAGAAATGGTTCAGCCGGTATCCACACAGCCGCATGGCCATCATGAGGCTGGTTTGAATCAGAGAATTCAAGAATCCTCCTACCCAAGAAGCAATGGCCAATGCGTGACAAAGAAGAGGGTGCATGATGGTCGTGTAGTGCAGTGGGCAGCACACAGCAGCGTAGCGATCAAAAGCCATCACCACCAGGAGCACACACTCAGTGGATCCCAGAGCGAGAGATATGAACAGCTGGGCCACACACCCTCCATAGCTGATGGTCCTGTCAAGGCCATGAAGGTTGACGAGGAGCTGGGGCACGGTGCTGGTGGTGTAGCAGAGGTCCAGGAAGGAGAGGTGTGAGAGGAAGAAGTACATGGGGGTGTGCAATCGAAGGTCCATTCGGGAGAGAGCTATGATAGCAGTGTTGCCAAAGAGAGTTAGGGAGTAGAAAATTGAAATAAAAACAAAAAGGACGAGTTCCAACTGAGGCCAGTCTGAAAAGCCCACCAAAATGAATCTCTCTTCTAAAGTGACATTGAAACTGTCCATAGCCTCTTATGTGCACAAGCAGCAGATGTTGTCTTTGTGCCCACGATATGGATCACAAATCTCAACATTTGTTCCAAAAGCAGGCACTTTGATTTTCACGTTGTTGCTCAGTTACATCTGTTGGATAGTTTATTTCACATTATATAGAGATAAGTAGATTCGTATGATACAGCACCTGTGTTAACGTTAGCCCTAATCCCTGCACGTTCCAGAACTCGAGACACATTTGTCAATGCCTTGAATCTTTATATTTGAAGTAGATTTGATGTCTTGCCTTGCTAACAGAACAGATGTTTTTATCCAAATGCACTAACTAGGAAATTGCATTTTGAAGATCAATCTTAGGGCTGGTGTTCATGTCAAGAGAGTGTTTGGATTTGATTGTAAGCACTTGAAAAGTCACACAAAATAAATGAAAACTGAATGTGCAAAAATACACATAGAAATACATGGTCTTCTGTGTTACTTTCTAAGAGGCGCAGTCTTACTGTTAAGGTCCAGGCCGAGCAGGAAGCTATGGTATTTTGTCCCCTTTTGCACACTGTTGTCTTCTGTTTAGTGTGTGTGGTTTGTACACCAATCTGCAAAACATTGCTCACACCACTGCCGAAAGACTTAAAGATTAAGAAGAGTAAAGCTATGTTATTTTAGGGGAAATCACTCATAACAAATGTGTTATTCTTGAGATGTATGGCATATTTTCCATCAACTTATCAACCCATATTTGGACTTCCCAGAGGACGTTCTCATCTCTCCAATCCAAAGTTCTTTGCATCAATATTCTCTAGAATTTGTTTCATTAAATAAAAATCATTCACATATCTTTATTTCTTAAAAGCTCAGTTTCTGGGCACCACACAACATAGTAAGTTAAAAAAGGACTTTTTGTCCCTTATAATGCTCTAATGTTAACAAGTGTTATGTTACTGTTACTTTCAATTAGGGCATGAAGATGATATAAGTAACACTGTTTTGTGTGAAACAGGTTATTTTCCTCTTTAATATATTTTCGTGAAATATAACTAATCACATACCCACTTTGATAAATTACAGCTGTGGGATATGTATAAAATTTTTTGTTATTAAGGGTTAGTAGTTCCTGTGGTGAAAATACGAAAAGTACATTAAACGTTCATAACAAAGAAAGAAATAAGCAATTGACAGAAGTCTCACCTCTGCTTAATATGAGAAATTGTGCCAAGACATACATTGCTTTTGCATTCAATCTGTATTAGAAGGTCATTAATGGCATTGTGCTGGATCCATGCTGCAAGGAATGAACTTCAGTACCACAATAATTCCATTTTGGAAAAATATGAATTATAAAGATAAAGGGTAGGTACATATGCCTCTTTAATCGACACAAGCAAGACAGATTTGATGGGGATAAAATGCTGGGATGCATTTGTTAAATTTCCCATTTCTGTCTTACTGGGTGATTTCTCTCATTGACTCATTGATGTATCATGCCAACTATCTTCAGAGTAATACCTTTAGCCTTCCACTTTATTATGAATCAAGCTATGAGAAGTGCAAATTTTTATTGTCTCCCTGATAAGATCAGATTGAGAAGTTGGCCTTACTCAGACTTGAGACTTCATTTTCTAGAGTAAAGACCAATGCATGTGAGTACTTGATAGTCCCCTGAGCCTACAGGGACAGACTTGTTTCAGATTCAAGTAGGTCCTTAGGTGTGAAGCACTGCCACTGTGTCTGTCTGATGTAGACAGTCAGGTGTAGACATAGCACTGCTTACTTGGAATCTGGTCTTGTCTTGGGAATCTAGTGTGAGGTGAGAGCCTCAATGCCATGCCCACAATATTTTAACATTTCTTTCATCTCTGTTCCACTGTACTGACTCTCATCTGCCTCACAAAGACTCATGCCTGCTTCTGTTTGTGACAAAGGGTCTGCGGTTCTGATCCCCAGAGCTCTGTAGAAAACAGTCTAATCTTCACAACAAGAGCCATGCTGTCTGAAGTGAAATTAGAAGTCTCATCTGAAACTGATGCTAGTGACTGTCTGTCTAGAAAAGCTTCCCTCTCTCTCCCTGTGACCTATCATGAGTTCCCTCTTACTGCAGTAATGGCAACTCCCCCTGTCTCAGAGTGTTCTCTACTCTTTCCTGTGTGCAGATGTGGAAGTCAGCACCATTGTATCTGTACACGGAAGTCACAAATAAAATTATCCTGGTGGACTTTTCTATGTGTCAAAATTAGATTCAAATTTTTATGGGTCCTCCCACCTTTTGTAGTTCTATATCTCATAGCCCAAGCAAAGACCAGACTGTCGTTGCACTAGCCCAAAAACTGGGCATCACTGAGGCTTCCTGTGGGAGTCCAGTGCCTGTGGATAAGAGATGGCAAACACACAAATTGATGGTTGGATTTGCTCAGAGACATCTAAGCTGAGATGAAGGTGACAACTTCAAACTTTCATTTCACTTCATCTTGCTTAAATATTGTATTGCACAGAAAGAAAATGATGTTTATCTGACCTGTAACCATTTCATGATGATTCTGCTCCCATTCCATCCACCCACTACCATCCTATAACTGCATCTTTAAGTAAACTGTGATGCCTGACACCAGATGGAAAGCAGACTGTTAAGTCTTCGGTGGAGGGTTGCTTTAAAACTGATAACAGACCAAAGGACAACAAAGTTGAGAAATTATAAAAACGTCCTAGATGTTTGGCAGGTGATTTAAAGAAAGTCTTCAGATTAGGAAACAAGTGTGTGAATTTGTTGAAAGCAGCACACAGAAAACACACACTTGGCTTTGTTCTTAAAAGGTCCAAATGTAACCAACTGGTGACATTTCCAAGAAGGTAGGTTGTGGCTTAGTGTGAGCAGAACTGACAACAAGAGTGAGGTGATCTCACAATACAATGATGTGAATGGAAAGGACAAACCTGCACCTGGAAATGTGCCTGCTCGCTTAGAGCTGGGGTTTGATCTGAAAGCTGTAAAGGCGTCCTGCCGCCATTGGCTGACATGTGCTGTGTAGGAGACTGCTTCTCAGCCCTGGTCTTTGCTTTCTATGTCTTTTAAATGTTCATTTTTTTGTACCAAATCTCTTTGGGCTACACAAACACTCTTGATATTTACAAACTTTTTTTTGGCTCCAGAAAGGTCAGTGGTTACCTGTGTTCAGATTTGTGTGTGTTGGTGTGAGTGACTATGTGTGTGGGTCACTGTATCCATACATCATCCCCTGATTCCTTTACTGGTCAGGATTCATGTTTGAATCCTTTTTCAACAACATGTGTTATTACATGTGTCAGGCCAGTACACAAATGTAATATGGTTAGACTGCTCTGGAAGACTATTCATATTGTACATTTAATGTTCTGTGTGAGCAAAGGGTGGTGAGAGGGTCTCAGGAATTCTTTTCTAATGATCTGTCCTGTGCCCTGCATTTTACAATCAAATCAAGTCTGTTTCTTTCTCTTATGCCACACAGGAAGCTCTGTCCTCAGGATCTGGGCTATGAACTTACTATCAAACCATTTCTGGTGCCAGACCAGCTGCCTGCCTTCCATGTTCAGCTACAGTAGCAATAACTTTCTGATCCAGACATTGTCCCTGTACACTAGAACCAAAACCTCCCATGTTGTCTCACAGGTGTTTTCAGGGTGACCTTCAATACTGAGAATCACTCAAAACAACATGACACTGTCAGTTTACTGCCAAAAATTCATGGTTTGAATCCAGCTACCTTTTCTTTCACATGGAAGTCTAAATTGACTAATTGCCTATTTTGCGTCTCTAAGGTGGGTTCCCTCTCCTTGTCTGTTTTCATTTGAGAAATTGATGTGCTGTACATGTTCAGGTGAGAGTAGATGCCAGTGAAGACTGTCAATAGGAAAGCTGCCTTTTCATAAATAATGTTTTACGTGCTCCAGCCAGGAAGATGGGGAGTGCCAATTGCCCAGTGGAATATTGCCATTTAAACAGTGTAGGCTGTGAGTCCTCACATCTCATTCCATCATTACTCACCTAGAGCTCCAGGAGAGAGAACCATTTCATGCACTGCCCTTGATTCTGTTGGACTGTGAGACACTTTTGCATCTGTCTGTTTCTAGAGAGGTCCAAGGCAGACTTATTTCTTTGACTTACTGATACCTTCTATGGCGTAGAGGTCTTGGGACAGAGCTCCTGTCCTGGAGAAGTCATGATTAACCTAGAAAGTAGAGGTGTTCCCCTATGCAGCCAATGTTTATCCTCAGCAACAGAGACCAGGTAGGACCTTTGCTTTATCCAAGAACCTCTGGGCTTTAAGGCTCTCTATACATATCTTGACCCTCAGAGCATGAACACGTCAGTTCTGTCCTGGGGGCATTGTCTATTACTCCTGACAAAAAAAAAAATCTGTTTATCTAGAATGTCCTTGGAGATCTCTGTGCCCCAATGTGGCAATTATGTGCAGTTGGCAGACTCTCAAAGACCTGCCCAACAGCCCTCAGTCTTCTACCCTCATCCAAACTAAACGGCTCTATTCAGCAAGCTCACAACTTACCTAACTCACTCTCTAGACTCTGCCTGTTGAGATCCTCATATTTCCACTGCCTTGGCCCATGTTAATCAACAGTCATACCAAATCCCACATCTCATTTGAAATTTGAGGACACATCTCCTCCAATGAACTCCTCAGTCAACACTTTTCTTTTTCCCTATGTGTGACTGTGAGCCAACTAAACATGGATTTCCTTGATGAGAAGCTCATAATGAAATACAAAATATTGTATGTCACCACCAATATTCAATGTCTCCTTTCTTACTTTATCCTGTTTTATCCAAAATAAATCTTAAAAGTCAATGTTTTCTGTGGTAATGCAACTCAGGCAGGAGATTTTAAAGGGGCCTATGAACAACAAGGACCCTGAGAAAACTGCTCCAAAAAAGGTCTAAGCCTTGTTTGGTTTTGTTTCCTGAGACTTTGCCTTGTGTACAAAGAGGAAAACATTAAATAAGGGAAAGTCTCTCCTCCTAAAGGAAAGATGGGCCTTCAGTCCCGTAATGTCTACCCTTGTAGATTACTGTTTCTCAAGGTTTTCTGGTGAAGTCACTTTATAAAATATATTTTATTGGATATTCTCTGTATATACATTTCAAATGTTATCCAGTCCCCCCTCCCATCTCCCCTCCCCTTTCACTTGTCTTTACAAAGATTCTCCATCTCCCAATCCCCCTCTTCACTTAAGTGCCTTGGTATTCTCTTACACTAGAAACACACCTTCACTGGAACAAAGGCCTTTTCTCCCATTGATGCCAGATGATGCTATTCTCTGCTACATGTGAGGCATCTATATCTTGTTTCTGCCAGTGAACACTTCTTAGCATCAGCAATAGTGCTTGGGTTTGGTGGCTGCATATGAGGTGAATCCCCTGGTGAGGCAGTCTCTGAATGATCTTTTCCTCAATCCCGGTTTCTCTATTTGACATTGTATTTTCTCTCATGAAAGTTTTGTTCTCCCTTCTAAGAAAAATTGAGACATCCACATTCTGGCCTTCCTTCTTTTTGAGCTTCATAAGGTCTGTGAATTTTTTCTTGGGTATTCAGAGATTTTGGGGGCTAGTATCTGCTTATCAGTGAGTGCATTCTTTTGTGTGTTGTTTGTGACTGTGTTACCTCACTCAGGATGATATTTTCTACTTTTATCCATTTTCCCTGGACTTTCAAAACTCATTGTTTCTAACAGCTGAGTGGTAATCCATTGTGTAAATATATGACACTTTCTGTATCCATTCATCTGTTGATGGACATATGAGTTCTTTCAAGCTTCTGGCTATTATAAATAAGACTGCTATGAGCATGATAGAGCATGTGTCCTTGTTATATGTTGTAGAATCTTTTGGGTATATGCCAAGAATGGTATAGCTTGGTCCTCTGATAGTACACTCTGAGAAACCCGCCAGACTTTCCAGAGCGGTTGTACCAGCTTCCAATCCCACCAACAATGGAGGAGTGTTTTTGTTTCTCCACATCCTTGGCAGCATGGGCTGCCACCTGAGTTTTTTATCTTAGCCATTCTGACTGGTATGAGGTAGAATCTTAAGGTTGCTTTGATTTGCATTTCCCTGATGACTAGGGATGTTGAAATTTTCTTTGTGTGCTTCTCGGTAAAGTGGCTTAGCTGGTGAAGCCACTTTAAAGAAGAACATGTGAGCCCTGAGGTGAGACAGCACCACTAGCACAAATACAAATTTTTGCTTAAATAAGAAGGCTTTATTCTCTTCCTTGATTTGGATTGTGTAGTAACTTTTTAAAAAATCACTAAGTACCACAGTAAAAAATTAGTTTTCTCTAGTGGAATCTCACTGGGTACACAGAACATGCTTAAGGTAGGCCCCATGCCCAGCAGTAGATGCCAAAACAAAACAAGGTGAACTCAGCAGCATTTTTGAAGGATGTTATCTCATAATGCTGTGATTTGGCTTTTAAAAAAATATTTCCAGGCTCTTGCTTTTCAATTTTGTTTTTTTTTTACAGGATTTCTCTATAGTTGTGTGTGTGTATGTGTGTGTGTGTGTGTGTGTGTGTGTGTGTGTGTGTGTGTGTGTCTGTACGTATGTATGTATGTATGTGTTTCTTTTGGTGTCTTGTTCATTTGTTTATTTAATTTTCTAATGAGAGAGATATAATGAATGTGGATTGGGTAAATGAAGAGGTAAGGAGGTTTTAGAGAGAGTTTCAGGGATAGAAATATGTAGTCAGGACACACTGAAAAAAATTATCTTCAATGGAAACAAAACATTTTGCAGTAGATGACAGCAATTACAGTGACCCACAACTATTCAACATGTGCTAAGAGACTCTGGAGTGCTCTGCTCTAAGTGGGATGTTTATATTAAGTCATCTCCTCACAAAGCTCAGTTATCATTGCAGGAGTTTAGGAAGATGGCAAGAGCCACAGGAACTGGACACCTACAGTGAAATTGTATGTTCTGGGCATGGTAGGGTTATTGCACACATGTGGTCAGACCGCCCAAGATCACATGTTCAACCTAAGCAAGATCATATTAGCCAAAATGCCAGCACAGAAGGCAGAAGGCTCTTGAAGCCCCACCCCATCTGAGGAACTACTGACAATTGATAACTGTCCCTGGAGAATATGTTTCTGGAGTCTGCACATCCTCTCCCAGATGGTGCTGCACACATGCCATAAAGGCAAGCAAGTAGACGCTGTAGGTTTAAAACAAAGCCCATGAATTGGACGGGAAGGAGGTAGAGTAACCTGTATCTTTTTATTGAGGAATTGACTCCATTGATGTTGAATCTATTAATGGCCAATGATTATAAATTTCCATTATGTTGATGTTGGTGGCAGTTGTGTGTGTGTGTGTGTGTGTGTGTGTGTGTGTGTTTATGTGTATGTGTGTGCACATGTGTGTATATGTCTAATACTCATTTTTTGGTTTTGCTGATGTGAAATTATTAATTTCTTGTATTTTCTTGGGTATAGTTAGTCCCCTTGGATTGGAATTTCCCTTCTAGTATTTTCTGTAGGGTTGAATTGGTAGATACACATTTTTTAAAATTGGTTTTTGTTTTTATTTATTTATTGAGAGAAAGGGGTTCTGTTTAAAAGTAATGATACTAGTTGAGGATACATATTTCCATTCATTAAAGGAAATTCAAGTTGATTTAAAATCTTCAGAGGTACAGAAATAGAAGGTTGGTAGACACTTGGAAAAGTACATGATGGCCCACAGGGAGCTTGCAACACACCCAACACCCTGTCCTGGAGGGATAGCCTGCAGCTCCTGGAATACAGATAGCATGGTACACTCTGGGATCTGTTTATTTCCTGGCCCTCATCAAGGTCAGGACCCTCCTGAAAAAGGCTGAGTTCCCAGAACAGCCTCACAAGAGCTCTGCCACTTGAGCCCACAAAGACAGAACAAAGTCGCTACAATAAGAACTCACTGCCTGCCTGCAAAGAGCCAAACACACAGGAGCTTTTTTTTCTCCTGAGCCCACTGGCCCTCAGATCCATAGGAGAGACAGGCTCCAGTCAGAGACAAGATCACCTATAATTAAAGATAACAAGATGGCAAGAAGAAAGCGAAAGAACTTAAGCAATGGAAGCCAAGACAGCCTGGCAACATCAGAACAGAGCTCTCCCAACACAGCAAGTAGTGGATTGCCAAACACACCAGGAAAGCAAGACTCAGACTTGAAATCATAATTCATGATGATGATGGAGATCTTTGATAAGCACATAAATAACTCCCATAAACAAGCACAGGAGAACCAGGAGAAATCACTCAAAGAACTACAGGAAAACACAAACAAACAGATGAAGGAATTGAAAATGGAAATAGAAACAATAAAGAGAACACAAAAAGAGACAACCCTGGAGATAGAAAACCTAAAAAAAAAAAATCAGGAGTAATAGATGGAAGCATCACCAACAGATCACAAGAGATGAAAGAGAAGATCTCAGTGCCAGAAGACAACACAGAAAACACTGGCACAACAGTCAGAAAAGATGCAAAAACCAAAAAGCTCATAACCAAAAACATCCAGGAGATCCAAAACACAATGAGAAGACCAAACCTAAGGATAATAGCTGCAGAAGAGAATAAAGACACCCAACTAAAAGGCCCAGTAAATATCTTCAACAAAATCATAGAAGAAAACTTCCTTGCCCTTAAGAACATGATGACCATGAACATACAGGAAGCCTACAGAATACCAAATAGATTGAACCAGAAAAGAAAGTCTTCCCAAAACATAATAGTAAAAACACTGAATATTCAAAAAAAGGGGAAAAATCCTAAAAGCTATAAAGGAAACAGAACAAGTAATATATAAAGGCAGAAAAATCAGAATTACACCAGACTTCTCAACAGAGACTATGAAAGCTAGAAGATCCTGGACAGACATCATACAGACCCAAGAGAACACAAATGCCAGCCCACGTTACTATATCCACCAAAACACTCAATCACCATAGGTGGAGAAACCAAGATATTCCAGGACAAAAGCAAATTTACACAATATTTGTCCAGTAATCCAACCCTACAAAGGATGATAGATGAAAAAATCCAACACAAGGAAGAAAACTACACCCAAGGAAAACCCAAAAAATAATCACACAAGGAAACCAAAAGGAAAAAAAAAGCATACAAACATAAGTCTACCTCTAATAACAAAAATAACAGGAAACAACAATCACTATTCCTTAATATCTCCTAAAAACAGTAAACTCAATTCCCCAATTAAAAAAACATAGACTATCAGACTGGATACATAAACAGAATCCAGCATTTTGCCACATACAGGAAACTCATCTCAGAGACAAAGACAGACACTACCTCAGAGTAAAAGGCTGGGAAAAAAACCTTCCAAACAAATAGTCCCATGAAACAAGCTGGAATAGCCATTCTAATACCAAATAAAGTAGATTTTCAACCAACAGTTATCAAAAAAGTTAAGGAAGGACACTTTTTATTCATCAAAGGAAAAATGAATCAAGATGAACTCTCAATTATGAACATCTATGCTCCAAATACAAGAGCACCCACATTTATAAAATAAATCCTACTGAAGTTCAACACATATATGACACTACACACAGTAATAGTGGGAGCCTTCAACACCCCACTCTCATCAATGGATAGATCATAAAGAAACTGAATGAGACACAGAGAAACTATCAGAGGTTAATAACCAAGTAGAATTAACATACATCTACAGGACATTTCATCCTAAAACTAAAGAATATACTTTCTTCTCAGCACGTCATGGTACCTTTTCCAAAACTGGCCAAATAGTCGAGCAAAAATTATGTCTCAACAGATACAGTAAGATCAAAATATTCCCATACATTCTATCAGATCACCATGGACTAAAGCTGGTCTTTAATAACAACAAAGACAACAAAAAGCCAACATACACATGGAAGCTGAACAATGCTCTGCTCAATGATAACATGGTCAAGAAAGAAATAAAAAAGAAATTAAGGATTTTTAGAATTTAATGAACATGACAGCTCAACATACCCAAACTTATGGGATGCAATGAATGCAGTACTGAGAGGAACACTCATAGCTCTGAGTGCCTCCACAAAGAACCTGGAGAGAGCATACACTAGCAGCTTGACAGCACAGCTGAAAGCCCTAGAACAAAAAGAAGCAGATACACCCAAGAGGAGTAGACAGCAGGAAATAATCAAACACAGAGCAGAAATCAACCAAGTAGAAACAAAAAGAACAATACAAAGAATCAACAAAACCAGGAGCTGGTTCTTTGAGAAAATCAACAAGATCAATAAACCCTTAGCCAGAGTAACTAGAGGGCACAGAGACAGTATCCAAATTAACAAAATCAGAAATGAAGGGGGAGACCTAACAACAGAAACTGAGAAAATTCAAGAAATTATCAGATCCTACTACAAAAGCCTATAGTCAGCAAAACTAAAAAAGAGTCTACCTCACACCAGTCAGTATGGCTAAAACCAAAAACTCAGATGACAGCAGATGCTAGAGAGAATGCAGAGAAAAAGGAACACTCCTCCGCTGTTGGTGGGGCTGTAAGCTGGTACAACCACTTCGGAAATCAGTCTGGCAGTTCCTCAGAAAATTGGACATAGTACTACCTAAAGAACCAGCTATTCCACTTCTGGGCATATACCCCAAAGATTCTATTAAGGTAACATTAATTTTCTAGCCTTCACTTTGACTGGAAGGAACACAAAATTATGATCTTTGATCCCAAGGAAGTTCATAATCAAAGGAAAAGAGCGCAGACAGGAAGCAGGAAAAATATGTTAAGGCTTTCTTTCTTTTGGGTGAATCCATGGGTTTTGTGGATCTACTAACAGGAGTATGAGTGAAGACTTAGCTACAGAAGCAAGAATGACTCAAAATTAGCTGGGTAGCAGAAAGTCCACATCAACAAGGGTGAACACTAGAACCCAGAACACAGCTCACCGGCAGCTCCATAGGTCCGGGCAGCTCCGCTCCACACGCAGGATGGTCAGAGTCCCCTCAGCAGCTGTTTACTTCTGAGTCAGGCTTTCTTTGATCTCCTTTTATTCTGTCGGCATCATTCTGCAGCTGGTGCTGTGAACCTTCAGGACTGATCTCAACAGACACAACCAGAACTTTACAACTCTCCCGTGTTTCTCAGTCCAATCAAGAATAACAACTATCAGAGAAGCTTTTAAAATGCTATAAAATGTCTCCAGGTAGAATACGATTATGATTTTATTAGTTTTATATAATGGGATGTTTTGGAGAAACTTATAGATTTTTTTGATATATCAGAGTTTAGTTCACAGTATAATGAGTACATAATGAAGTTTTTGTTTAAACAACTTTATTTTAAAAAATAGTAAATGCACAGATTTTTAAAGCATTTTTGTATAAAACTATATGATTATATTTTCATCAGCACTTAATTTTTTTAAAGGTTTGACAGTATGCATTGAAATCTTACTAGTTACAATGAGCATAAAGTACATGTAATACAAAATGTAACATGGAAATAGTCAAAGTTTTCTTGGTGTGTATAGATTAAACAATGATTTTTAAATACCAAGATCACCACAAGGCTACATTCTTAGCTCTTGAGTTATTAATGATTTAAGGTCTAGGTGTACCACACTCTGAGAGGGTGCTATACACTTATTCTTTTTTTCTAAGAAGAACTGAAGCTTCCACTTTTGGGCCTTTTTTTCTTTCTTTCTTTTTCTGAGCTTCATATGGTCTATGAGTTGTTTCTGGGGTGTTCAGAGCTTTCTGGTGCTAGTATCAAATTATCAGTGACTTCATAGTATGTCTGTTCTTTTGTGACTGGGTTACGTCACTCAGAGTGATATTCTCTAGATCCATCCATTTGCCTAGGAATTTTGTAAAGTCATTGTTTCTAATAGCTGAGTAGTGCTCCATTGTGTAAATGTACCACAATTTCTGTATCCATTCCTCTACTGAAGGACATCTGGGTTCTTTCCAGCTTCTGGCTATTATAAATAAGGCTGCTATGAACATGGTGGAGCATGTGTTCTTATTGTTTGTTGGAGCATCTTTGGGGTATATGCCAGCATCTGCTGTCATCTGAGTTTTTGATCTTAGCCATTTTGACTGGTGTGAGGTGGAATCTCAGGGTTGTTTAGCTTTGCATTTCCCTGATGACTAGGGATGTCGAGAATTTCCTTAGGTGCTTCTCAGCCATTTAATATGCCTCAGTTGAGAATTCTTTGTTTAGTCTGTACTCCATTTTTAAATGGGATTGTTTGATTCTCTGGAGTCTAACTTCTTGAGTTTATTGTATGTATTGGATGTTAGACCTCTATCAGATGTGGGATTTGTAAAGATCCTTTTCCAGTGTGTTGGCTGCTGTTTTATTTTTATGACAGTGTCCTTAGCCTTACGGAAACTTTGCAATCTCATTAAGTCCCATTTATTGATTCTTAATCTTAGAGCATAAGCCATTGGTGTTCTGTTCAGGAAATTTTCTATAGTAGAAATTTGAGTGGGTTGCTACTATATATTTGATAGACAAGTCTTGCAGATATTCCTAAAGACTCTTAGGATACTGTGGGAAACCCTGAGCTCTATATAGTGTAGAAGGAATGGCAGCCAGATCAGGCAGTGACTGACCTGCATATAACGTGCAGTTAGGAATGGAGAATGGTTGAAGGCTGTGTGTGTGTGTGTGTGTGTGTGTGTGTGTGTGTGTGTGTGTGTGTGTGTGTATGTCCCATACACAATTTCCCCTCCTTCTTCTCTAGTCCTTCAGCCTGTTCTCCATCCACTCCTCCTCTGTTTCTCTTCAGATATCTAACAGTGCTGCCATATCTAGTTGCAATAAGACTAGGTGCTTCCTCTCCAACTGAGGCTAGACGAGGTGATCCAATAGAGGGAAAGAGTCCCAAAAGACAGGCATCCATCAAAAACAGTCCTGCTCCCACTGTTTGGAGTCTCAGATGAAGATCAAGCTAAAAAACTGTAACATACATATAGTTTTAACCCCTAGTTAAATAAGTTCAATAGTGATATTAATCTCCCAAACACAACTTTAAAAAGCCACAACTACAGGCACCATGAGAGGAAGTAAGAATATATTTCACTCCAAGAGCACATGATCAAACGACAAAGTTAGGTTGGGAAGGAATTTGTGGAACTACATTTGCTCAGAGAGAAGATGAAATCACACAGTGGGGTATTAGTCACAGTAAAACTATAGCTTAATTAGTGGAAAAAGTAAAACTTCATCCTGTAATAATTTAAACATGGGTGTTGACAAAGAGTTTGCTATTGTTTAATATCATACATAGAAATATTGAAAATACACACAGGAATTTGAGCATAGGTAATCCCTGGCTTTTGTAATACAATTCAAACTTCTCTGTACCAGACAAATTTTAAAATATACATAAGTATGAAAGTACTTATTGAAACACACCAAATCACAAATACAGTCTTTTATCAATGCAGAAGCGCTTTAGCGTATCCTAGACAGGCATCTCACATGCTTTGAGAGAACAGGAAGTTTAGAGTTGCCCGAGTATCACTTCCTTTGCAGACAAGCTAGTTTTAGAAAGCTTCATTTTTCTTTCAAGTGTTCTTGGTGAGTCACATTTGCCTTCCTGTAAATGTGCTCAGTTGTTCTGGGTCGTGCCCATAGGAAAAGAGCAAGGTGAAGCTGTGGCTTTTTCCACAGGACACACGTTTTCACTCTGGTGCAAATGGGCACAGCTATCTTTAGAAGTTCTCTTTGCAGGTTCTAATGCTCCGTTAGAAACACCTGTTTCTTGGGAAAGACATTGAAAGATGGTTTCTCAGTTTCCCTCTCCTGTGATTCTAAATGTTTAGTCAATGTTCTACGGCATTGACAGAGTTGAGCCACTACTCTGTGTGATGGTGCAGACTATTCAGTAAATGTGAAGTTATGAGACAATGCCTTGTAATATCCAGGGATGGATGGGATTGACCTGTGCATTACCTGGAATCGGTCACATCTGCCGACGGTCATCTCTGCCTTCACCAATGAACAAGGATATTTTCAAGCAATGGCCTCTGCTTGAGGAATAGAATACTAGAAAACATTCATTTTCCTCCGTGTTTGGAGACTCATCAGTTGGAAGGAGATCTTTGTACATTCATATGCTTTCTAATGCATCCTTTCTACTACCTTTCATCCACATGCACCCGGCTCTCATAGGCACACTCATTTCTACCCAGGCCTTGAGCCAGTGTGACCATAGTCAAAACACACCTTGGTTAAGCTGTAGAACTAGAAATAATGTTTGACAACTGAGCAAAGCTCATATGAACTCAGAAAGACTGAATCAGCAATCGCAGGGTTCACACAGGTCTGGACCAGGTCCTCTGAATATATATCATAGGATTCAGTTAGTATTTCAGTTGGACTCCTAAATGTGTGTATGAATGGGTCTCTGATTCCTGTGCCTTCTCTTTGGGATTTCTTGTTTTTTTGTTGGCTTGTCTTGTCCAACTTTGATATGATGGTTTCTATTTTGTCTATGTTTCATTTTGTTATGTTTGTTGCCATCTCTTACAATCCTGTTGTTTTCTAGTGAGAGACGGGGCGGAAGTGGATCCGGATTGGATAGGAGAAGGTGGGAGGAGCTAGAAGAAGAGAGGGAGGGGAAACTGAATGCAGTTTATATTGCATAAGTAATGAATCTGTGTTTAATAAGGGGATGAAAGAAAAGAAATAATGTGTGAGGTGTACTAGAGGCCAGATTTATGTTCATATGATCAGTAAGTTCCAGCTACCATTCGGGAATGGAAGTGTTTCTCATGGGTCATTTTATTGTCTTGATTATCATACGTGGACATGAGTCAGATCCTAGAAGAGTGAAGGGGGAATGTGTAAAAAACTGAAAAGGAGTCGTAACTCCAGCAGTTGGATCCTGAGGCACATGAGCAGTGCACGGAGAGCGAGGTGGACTGTGCTGAATGCAGGGCGTTATTGGGCAGTCTTGAGTCTGAATGCAGGGCGTCATTGGGCAGTCTTGAGTCTGAATGCAGGGCGTCATTGGGCAGTCTTGAGTCTGAATGCAGGGCGTTATTGGGCAGTCTTGAGTCTGAATGCAGGGCGTCATTGGGCAGTCTTGCGTCTGAATGCAGGGCGTCATTGGGCAGTCTTGAGTCTGAATGCAGGGCGTCATTGGGCAGTCTTGCGTCTGAATGCAGGGCGTTATTGGGCAGTCTTGCGTGAGAGTCATCGTGACACTGAGGATGGACGGATATCGTGTTCCTGCAAGTCAGCCAATTCTCAGAAAGACCCTAAGGACTAGAAACCAGGATGTTTGCATATGGTAAGCCGAGTCAGCCCTTTTATTAATTCTCCCCCATTCCTGCTTTTGCTTCTGTGTCCCGAGTGTCTCTTTATAGTATCACGGCACTCACGACAGCAGAGAGCGCCTTTTATTTCTTTGTCCTGGGAAAACTGGGCATGTGCTGGAGACCCATAACCCACAGCATGTGTAACTATGAACTGAAAACGGGCAAGGATTCCCATTTGGACTTCACAATGTGAATGGCATCAAAAACTAGCAACAGTGAAACTTACCACGGACTGTGGGAAATAGTGATGTTTGGGTAGGTTCTTCAGTTGTGACTAGCAGGACAGTGTGGCTCAGGCCGATGATGATGTGACAGGCAAGTGTCAGGGTAGGGGACAGAGACTAAATGTACAATTTCCATACAACATTGCTATGAGTAAAACTGCCCTAAAATATCTACTTTCACAATTATAAGGAAAATTAACATTTAAGTAAGAAAAAAGGAATTTAAAATACTTTCTACACTAAACAATATAGTTTATTTCCTAATACTTGGCTGGTAGTTTGAAGAAGAATAAAGTGAAGCAGATGTACATGAAAATAAAGAACACGAAGAGTAAATACAGGTGAAGTAAATTTTATTTTCCTTGGGTTGATGGTTGGTTGTCAGTGAAGCGGGTGGCCTGTTTTTCTACGGGGGCACCAATACCTCCAGAGAGTCTACCATGCACCCCAAAGCAGTGCAGGACCTCTGTGGCTGGCGGATCCGGAGCCTTGCCTGCTGGAAGAGCAGCATTACCGCGGCCGATGAGAGCACCATCAGCTGGGGCCCGTCACCAACCTTCGGGGAACTGGGAAATGGGGACCGCAAGCCCAAGTCCTCTACTGCAGCTCAGGAGGTGAAGACTCTGGGTGGCATCTTCTCGGAACAGGTGGCCATGGGCTATTCACACTCCTTGATGAGAGCTCGGGATGAGAGCGAGGCTGAGTACACCCCACGCACCCTCTGAGCACTCCCTCGTGGAAGCTCTCCTTTCCACGTTCACTGGGACCAGAAGTCAGACAAAGAATTTAGGAAGCAAATGTTGACCAAGGGTGCATTGGGTTAGCCTCCCTGAGGTTCCGTTTCCAAGCAATTCAACGTTAACTACCTTCTCCTGTATGCTTTCCAAAGTGTTTTCCCTCCATGTTTGATTCAAACATTTGCTCACAGCCAGCCTGCCTTCCTACGAGACAGGCAGGAACTCTGAGCGATTTAGGGGTTTTTTAAGTTGTATTTCTTTTCTCCCCTCTGTTACGTGACCTTGTGCCACCCCCTTCCCCCGGTTCAGCCATAAAGTGATCCGAGTGGGCGCCACGTGGGAGAGGGATGGCCACTTTCCCAGACAAAAGCCCTTCCAGGAACCAGCAGCAGCTAGTTCCCTGGTGGTCGGTCTCCCCCCAGATGCCCGCCCCGCCTTGCTTGTGGGCCCACCCACCTGCCTCTGCCTCCTCCCTCAGAGCTAGTGCTGGCTTGCTGTCTATAAGGCCCATGTGGGCCTCTTGGTGGAAGCATTTGTAGAGCCAGCCATCTTCCCCCTGGTGGGGCTTTGGGGTCTGTGTTTAGCCGTTCGTATTTACTTTAGCTCTCAAGTCCAAGTGAGGATAGGGACCATGGGGTGGGCAGTTAGAGACCGGTCAGCCAGTAGTCAAATGTGTTCTCAGCCCTCGGTGACCCGCTGTTGCCGCCTGCCTGCTTTGCCTGTCTGTTCCTGCGGTCTCCTCTGCCTGGGATGGCCACCCTGTTCTGGGACTTGGCCGCTGCTCTCCTGGCCTCAGTGTTCTCTGGCCGCTTGAATGGCTTGGCTCTGGTACCAAATAGTTGGGATTCCTGATGAAATCCCCAGCCCACCCCCACCCCCGTGTCAGTGCAGATGCCGCGACTGTCACCAGGTTCCCACAAGTGCCCTCTGCCGTGCCCATCCTGGTATTGACTTTATGGCTGAGTTCCGAGGTGCTTTTCCTGGATCCTCCTCACTGGGCCCCAGTTTGGCAGCAGCTCAGGCTGGGGCCTTGGTTTCCAAAGGGTCTGGGTTGGTTTGACTGTGTGAGCTGAGTTGCAATGTATATTAAGCCTACAACTCTGGGGTGTATATGGAATATTATGGAATATATTTTAACTCATATTTTGTGCACCGTGGTGGATTTTTTTATTTCAAAAGCCCTGGGGCTGGAGAAATGGCTCAGCAATTCAGAATACTGACTGTTCTTCTAGAGGTCCTGAGTTCAATTCCCATAATTACATGGTGGCTCACAATCATCTGTAATGGGATCCGATGCCCTCTTCTGGTGTGTCTGAAGACAGTGAGATCTGTACTCACGTGCATAAAACAAAAGCTCTACACACTTCGGTACCAACAGCTAGACTCGGTCACTAATAGCAACAAGCCAACTGAAGACAAGGATGCAGAGAAAGGATATGGAGTCAACGCTTACTGGGTAGAGGAGCAAAGAAACCTAGTGACTGCATGCTCACTTTAGAATGAGGTTTAAATAGAGAGAGATGTGGGGCAAGAAGATCACATAACTAAGCAAGCCTAGTCAAAGTGTGGTCCCGCCATCACTGTCTCCGCTCTGGTTCTGCAATGTGAGCCCATATTGCTAATCTGTCAATACGGTCTTCTCAGGAGAACACTGTAGGTGTAAGTGTAGCATCTCCACTGTAGAAAATGTTCACGTGCTGATGGTAATCCTTCACGCCCACAGGCCTTACTGCTCCTGGGATCCAAGCTGATGGTGGGTTTAGAATAGGGGCTGTGTCTCCAGCCTGTGCGGAGTCGGCAGGTGTGAAGGGAAGGGAGTGGAATGAAGGCAGACATGTAAGGCTTCCGTCTGCTTTGACTGCTTTGTGAAGACAAAGTGGGAGGTCAGCTCAGTTCGGCTCTGGAGCATCTAAGTGTCTGTTCCAATGAGAAGCATTCAAGTGTCTCCTACAGTCTGTGAAAGGAAGAGGCTATGGGAGGCTTCAGTCTCAGCTTAGAAGGTTTTCTGATGGTAGTTCTCGGATTGGCCTCCACTGGAACTTATCCTCCTAGTCTCCCTTTCAATTTTCACTAGGTAAGCCTAGTGGCAGTGTGTGCACAGCAGGGCTGGTGACAGTGCACTCACAGCAGGGCTGGTGACAGTGCACTCACAGCAGGGCTGGTGACAGTGCACTCACAGCAGGGCTGGTGACAGTGCACTCACAGCAGGGCTGGTGACAGTGCACTCACAGCAGGGCTGGTTGACAGTGCACTCACAGCAGGGCTGGTGACAGTGCACTCACAGCAGGGCTGGTGACAGTGCACTCACAGCAGGGCTGGTGAACTCACAACAGGTCGGGTGACAGTACACTCACAGCAGGCCCAGTGACAGTGCACTCACAGCAGGCATAAAGGCATGTGCTTACAATCCCAGCATGTGAGTGCATGAGATGGGAAAACAGAAACAGCGAGACTGTATCTCCAGAAACGCAAAAGGATCAGTATTCTTGCAGTGACAAGTAATGGTAAACGGGTCAATGTGGCAAAAGGAAATAATGATACAAAATGCATGTGTTCAGTATCAGGACATCCAGACTCAAAACATTAGTAAATAGAAAATGAGAGTCTGCCAATCCTGAGGTTTGCCACAGAAAAATGAATTCAACAATTTAGAGCCAAATTTGGAGCATGCTTTATTAACTATTAAATACTGACCAACAAATGGACTTTGGTCAGGACTACTCCCTGGATTTCCCATGACACTTGTAGAGGCTTTTATGAACAAAACTCGCAGGCCACCATACTTTCTCATGAGACTTTGTTATTTTTCAAGAACTACAACTTCCAGAATTTCAGGAAGTTGCTTGGTCTTTGGGAGGCCGGGGTTGCAGGTTAATTTGGGGCATTACAAGTCTAATTCGATGCAGTAGTGCGGTGCTTTAGGGGACTTTCGCTCTCTTTGCACCAATAGATAAACATCAGGACAGGAAATGTGTTTAACTGCCTGCTAGAACAAGTAGATATAACAGATGTTTACAGACTTCACATGACGGTAGACTTTTTGTATCAAGAGAATAGAAGACGGTTTGGGGATATCATATGAGAAACCATGAAACAGGGCTCACCAAAAAAATTAGATTTCTTTCTTTTTTTATTTTGTACATATTCATATTTTTGCTGCCATGTATGTACATAGTATGTTCATATGTCATCTATGAGAGCTGGAAGAGGGTGTCAGGTTCCCTGGCACTGGCTGTTTCGCACTGTCATGTTGGTGCTGGCAGTAAAAACCAGGTCCTCTACAAGAGATGCAAGTACTCTTAACCTCTGATCTCAACACCCTTGACACAGTTCTTAATGAAACCATGTTAGGCATGTTTGTCACATGACAAAACTAAAATTAAGAACAGGAAAAGCTTCAGGAAATATACCAATCAATGAGAAATAAACAACAGACTTTTAACGACTAAGAACAAAAGAGTCTCAATCTCCTGAAACAAGTACCATTGAAGAAATTACCCAAACCCATGTTATACAACAAGAGCAATACACACACACACACAAACACACACACACACACACAAACACACACACACACACACACACACACACATACATACATACAAAGAGAGAGATGCACAAGTACACATATGCACACACACACACATACACATGCTACATACACTATATACATATACACACAACACACATATCCACATATACCACATATAAACACCGCACATGTACACTTACTACACACACCAGAAACAGCACATACACACTATGCAAAAGGCCAATAGACCTCAATAGATGCCCTGCAGGACAATCTGAGACCCAGAAGGAAAATGTCTTCAGGTGTGCCTTTCGTGAGAGGCATGCTAACAGGTAACTCTGAGTACCTGTAACCTCGGAAGCTCTAGAGAAGGCCTGACACTCGGAGGGGCTCTACTCGGCCCTTCAGGTATACCAAACTATAAATAAAGGTGCTCTCTTTTCCACAGAGAAGGAACCCAGAGAAGCTATGTGTCCAGGCACAGTCTCGTTGGTCACTGCTCTTCTGTTCCAGGAATTCCGAGTTTTTGCTTGTTGTTGCGCTGGCTACAGTTGAAGATAATACGGAAGTTCTGCCAAAAAATTAAAATTAGAACTGGCATGTAATCTACCAACCCCACACTGGATATGCACAGAAAAGAAATGACGTCTAGATTCTGAATAGAATTGTCCGTCCAGCATTTATTACTGCATTGTTCACAATACTCAAGAAGTGGAAATAACTCATTTCCTTCAACTGGATGCATTGTTTTCTAAAAATGTAGTAATGGAGTCCTGATGTCTCTTTTTTTTAATTTTTTTTTTTAAGGTTTGATACTCTGCATTAAGGTCTTACTAGTTACAATGAACAAAAAGTACATGTAAAACAGGAGGTAACCCGGAATCAGTCAACGTTTTCTTGGTGGGTAAGGATTGAGCATGACTATTTTTTTTGTTTTGTTTTGTTTTCTTTTTTTCTTGGACGTCATACAGTCTGTGAGTTGTTTCTGGGGGAGTGCGAGCCTCTGGGGTTAGCATCCCACTATCAGTGACTGCATATTATGTCTGTTCTTTTGTGACTGGGTTATCTCACTCAGAATGATATTCTCTAGATGCAGCCATTTTCTTAAGAATTTGGTCAAGTCATTGTTTCTGGTGGCTGAGTAGTACTCCATTGTGTAAATGTACCACAATTTTTGTATCCATTCATCTTCTGAAGGACATCTGGGTTCTTTCCAGCTTCTGGTTATTATAAATAGAGCTGCAATGAACATTGTAGTGCATGTATCTTTATTGTATGTTGGAGCGTCTCTGGGGTATATGCCCAGAAGTGGAATAGCTGGGTCTTCGGGTAGCACTATGTCCAATTTTCTGAGGAAGCGCCAGACTGACTTCCAGAGTGTCTCTTGACAGCACGAGCAGCCATGAGAGTGAGCACTGGCGTATTTATGTCAGTCCTAGACTCCCCAGTCCCTACTTTTAATCTGTGCTCTATCCCTTGCCTGGCTCAACCTCAGCTTTGTTAGTGAAACAGAATGCACCACAACACAACCCAGGTTACATTCAAAACAGCTCTGCCTCCTGAAACATGAGATAAAACATCTGCCCAGCGATATTGCAGTGATAGTTCTGAAAAGGTCTATAAATAAATCATATGTCATCCTCGGCTCTTAGTGAAAGCTGCGCCTCTTTCTGCTGATTGGATACAAATACCACATTGCTGAGGCACCCTGAAAGAGAGTCAATGCATACTCAAGGAATACTAACTTGTCTGTCACAAATCAGGTACTATCTTAGACATAAGTGGAGATATATGTATAGATATATCTAGAGAGAGATTATAGATATAGATAGATATATAGATATAGATAGATAGATAGATAGATAGATAGATAGATAGATGATAGATAGATAGATAGATAGATAGAGATAGATAGATAGATAGATATAGATAGATAGATAGAGAGAGAGAGATGATAGATAGATAGATAGGTATAGATAGATGATAGATAGATAGATAGATAGATGATAGAGATAGAGAGAGAGAGAGAGATAGGTAGATATATAGATATAGAGATATATAGAGAGATATACATACATGAACATGAGCCCAGAAAAGAAACAAATTTGAGGTGTTGTGAGCATGGTAATCTTTAAGTGGAAGTTGGACTTCAGTATGATAGGTGAAGGCCTGGTCAGGGTTGGGGTCAAAGTATGGGAGTGGGAGGAGCCTCCCACAGGCTGCAGAGTTCTGTGAGCTGATAAGAAGTTGTGTTCTGAGGAAACTGTGAATAACTCAAAATGGTCTGGCAGGGGATGGGGAACTGAAGACTGCAGGGCAGATCTTAGAGGACAGTTATCAAGATGATAATTTGCCACAATGGGGCTCAGAAGTCTCCAAGGCCATGTTTACCAATTAACTCACTCTCCACTACCTTCTACAGTCCTTTTCAATGTCCCCAGACATAAGTGTATTGAGGCCTTAGGATCAGGAAATGAGGTGATAGTACTCCAGCTAAACAGAGGGTCAGAAAAAGGCAAAGGAATTGGGGTTCCAAAAGCAGAGGCTTGGTGAGAAAGATGCTCTCGCCTTTTCAGCTTTAGCATCAGCAATCTCTGCTCTTGTTGAGGGGGTGGACCACATACTGTGCTTATTTCTGTAGCACAGTAACTCTGACTTGAGTTCCATCTTACCAAAGATGGCATCAGGAGCCAAGTGGAACACCTTTTCATCACCAGTAGATCCCACCAATGTCCTACTGGATGCCATCTCTCCTCGATGACAATAGAATTGCTGGAGATGAGTGACAGTTCTCTGTCCTTGAGCTCCAGGTAAGTGCAGAATGCATGGATGCTCAGTCTTGATGGTTAAAATCTAGGAAGTGAGAAATGGTCCACAAGGTGATTAGCATTCAGCTCCATTGCACTGGGTCCACGCATGTGTAGACAAGTTAATGTTCATCAAAGAAAGAAAAAGACATGTGTGTCACCCACAGAATACCTGGATCTCTATTCCCTGTTCACTCTCTCTCTGCTCTGTACAGAGCATCCTAAATCTTCCCTGTATCATTTTCCAGTTGCAAATGGTTTGCTTTAAATAAATTGTAAGGGTTGATATAAAATTGTTTTGAACTCCCTTTCAAAATTCCAACTCTACAATGCCAAAGCTCAAGTAAATTGAAAACATCAAAGCCAGGAGCTGGAGAGAGGAAAATTGTCAGAGTTGTTAGGAAACAACCAGAAGAGTCTATTGAAGAAAAGACACATTAGTTTCTCGAGAACTCTGTGTTCTCCCAGTTCCTCGATACCTTCCCTCCCATCCAGATCCACTCTCCACAACAAAACATAGAAAAGTAACGTTAGATACTTTGTATGTAAGATAAAACAAACTTAGTATGGAAGATACTTACATACTTGGTATGTAAGATACAACCAACAAGCAAACAAACAAATTCCATCACATTGAGTGGACAAGGCAAACCAAGGGAAGGAAAAGGCACAAGAATCAGAGACCCACTAATTCACTTGCTTAAGAGTCTCATAAAGACACTAAACTGAAAATATGGCACAATGTGTGTGCAGAGGGCCTGATGCGAGCCCATGCAGGCCCTCAGTCTCCGGGAGTTCATGAGAGCTCTGCTCGGTTGGTTTAGATGTCTTGTTCTCCTGGTATCCTCAATTCCTTCTGGTGGGGTGTCTTCATCAAACCCCTCTCCCCAAGGTTTAAGGAACTAAATGGAAGAGGAAAAGGGGGAAATATTGTAAGAGCTAGTGAGGATGGATGAAACAGTGTCTTCCTGACAGAACAGTACTGACACATGTGTAAATTCACAGAAACTGGCACACGCACAGAGCACGCATAGAGCACGCACAGAGCTCACACAGAGCACGCATAGAGCACGCACAGGACATGCATAAAGCATGCATAGAGCATGCACAGAGCACGCATAGAGCATACACAGAGCACGCATAGAGCATACACAGAGCACGCATAGAGCACGCATAGAGCACGCACAGAGCACGCACGGGGTCAAATCAGACTGGTGCCAGAACAGAAAAGGGGAACTGGACACTAGCTCCTGTCCCTGACTGTTGTGATATCTCCAACTGATAAGTGCTTGAAAAGGAAAAATTATTTTCTCAAATGAAGTTTTATTGGTCATATAGGTCACATTTAATCTAAACCCACGCCCAGCAGGAGACCCAACATAAAACAAACTACTTGATAAGCATTTTGGTAGATTTTTTTTCTCTTATTGCTTTGTTTGGCCAATTTTTATCTTACTGGATTGTGGCTTGTATATTATGCTTTCTGATGTGCTTTATGGGTTTTGGAGTGTGTGTGTGTGTGTGTGTGTGTGTGTGTCTGTCTGTCTGTCTGTCTGTCTGTCTGTCTGTCTGCCTATCTGCCTGACTGTCTGTATCTCTGTATGTCTGTGCATCTGTCTGTCTGTTTCATGTGCTTTTTCTTTTTCATAATGGCTTGTTTGTTTTGTCTCTTGGTTTTTCTAAAGAGAAAGAGACAGTAGATATGGGTGGTAGTGGTTGGGAGGGGAGGTGGGGCAAAGCTGGAAGGAGGTAGGGGATGGAAACCTGCGATATAAATATATTGTATGACAATTATTTTCAATAAAAATGAAAGAGAGAGAAAAGGAAGAGAATGAAGCAATGCATGGTCTAAGAAGGAAAATAGTTTGGAGAAAAAAAAAAAACAGGAAGCATCCTCATTTTCTCCAGAAAAAAAAAAAAACCATCAAATTGCATGTTTGACTTAAGTTTTGCTATATTCTGACAATATCATTAAGTTAGTGGGTGATATGAAGGGTAAAACACCACAAGAACACCTGGGAAGCTTGGGTATTTAGTGGAGACACCCAGTCTTCAGAGGGTTAAGTGCACAGTGAGCCATGAGCCCATACACGTACATACAGTGGATACAATGTATAGTATGCTGGGAAGACAGGATTAGGTACATACAGTGGATACAATGTATAGTATGCTGGGAAGACAGGATTAAAGAGGGCACTTGGAGAACTATTTTGGTCAGTCAGTAGGAATGTTTGCAGAGGCTGACTCTTCACTGGGGGCTGGCCGTGGGGTGAAGGGAAGAAGTTATAGAGAGGAAGGAAGGTGCTGTGCGGCTCGGCTCAAAGCTCACACCCATTCTTCTAGATGTGTTTCAGTTAATATCCCTGGGCACTAAAAGATAAGTCCACATGCCCAAAGAAATAGCTAAATAATCTGTAAATATCCTGTTTGTCGTTGGGAAGGACAATCTTCTGAGAGTTCATCCTCTTGCTAGCGTCATCCTACATAAATGTCACTGGAGTTGTACAGAGGGACATGAGGACAGGTGAGGGAAGGGCCCTTTCTACCATCTCCACATGAAGAAGATCACTTCTAGTTACAACCAGGAGTCTCTATATGTTCATTGTTGGTGAAATGGTTGTGTTTATTGTTCAAGGAATGCCTTCCACAGCATCTAAGCTTTATAGATGACATCCAAAATGACTGGGTATGGTGATACATGTAGCTAGTGAATTAGCCAACTTGTAACTATGTTAGCATTGGCAGGAAAGATGCCCTAGAGCGCAGAAGCATCACACCACCTTTGGACAATGTGAGTTGGGGCATGCTTGGTAGACTGGTGGTAGATGAGCAGAAAGAAGCACACAAGGGAAGGTCTGCTCAGCTGTGCTTTGACACACATCTCATGAGAGCCTTTGGTGTGTGTATCTTCTGTGTGCTTTGACACACATCTCATGAGAGCCTTTGGTGTGTGTATCTTCTGTGTGCTTTGACACACATCTCATGAGAGCCTTTGGTGTTTGCATCTTCTGTGTGCTTTGACACACATCTCATGAGAGCCTTTGGTGTGTGTATCTTCTGTGTGCTTTGACACACATCTCATGAGAGCCTCTGGTGTGTGCATCTTCTGGCTGTGCAGTAAGAATACATTCGTTGAGACCATATTTTCTTGCTAATATTTTAGTATCTATATCTGTTATAAACTCTTAGAAGAACTAAAAAATGAACATGATTGCTGATCAAGGAATTTTGGGTATAAAAACCATGCATAGACAGACAGGAACAAACAAACTGGAATACAGAAAATTGGTGATTTTGTTTTGAATATATAAAATCAAATGTGCAAGTTCCAAAATGCTGTGTGTAGAGACTCACAGTAATAATTAAATGTTTTAAAGGTAAGTCAGAGGCTGGGAGATGGTCCCATGGGTAAAATGTTTGTTACCAAGGATGAGGGTTTGACCTAGGGCCTGGTTAAAGTATAGTCCTACATAATATCTTCTCAATCATGGGGCTGAAGTTGCTATATGTTCACCACTGATATCAGGAAGCCAATCTGGTTCCTATCAGATGATGTACATTGATGCCCTTCACTGTAAATAATTGTGTGACAATCTCTCCGCCCTGTAGGCCCTGCTGTTCCTGGAATCCAAGCTGACTTCAGGCTTTTTAAAACAAGAACTCTTTGTGTCTTCAGACTGTGACACCTCTCGGAGTGAAGAGATAGACCAGAATGAAGGCAAACGTGCCAAGTTTCATAGAGCTCCGGGTTACTTTGTGGGCTCAAGTGACCTCAAAGTGCACGCTCTGATTGGGAGTATTGAGTTGTCCTCTGTTTTGTGAGAGTTACAGTCTATGGGCAGCTTCAACACCACCTTGGAAGGTGGCTTCATTCTGATGGGCTTCTCAGACTGGCCTCATCTGGAACATGCCTTTTTTATTTTCCTTCCAACGTTCTATTTTTTAACCATCTTTGGCAACTCCACCATCATCACAGTCTCACGAATGGATCGTAGACTACAAACACCTATGTACTTCTTCCTTACCAACCTCTCGTTCCTGGACCTCTGCTACACCACCAGCATTGTGCCTCAGCTTCTTGTCAATATTTCTGGAATTGACAAAACCATGAGCTATTCTGGGTGTATGACCCAGTTCTTCATAGTGCTCTTACTGGGTGGAACTGAGTGTGTGCTCCTTGTGGTGATGGCTTTCGACCGCTATGTCGCTGTGTGTCGGCCACTGCACTACACCAGCATTATGCACCCCCTTCTCTGCCACTCATTGGCCATCTCCTCCTGGGTCGGAGGCCTCGTGAACTCTCTGACTCAGACAAGCCTCATCATGACCATACCTCTCTGTGGCGATCATCTGAACCACTTTTTCTGTGAGATGCTCGTTCTCCTGAAGCTGGCTTGTGAGGACACAGGGGGAACAGAGGCCAACTTGTTTGTGGCAGGAGCTATAATTTTGGTCTGTCCTGTAGCACTAATTCTAGGCACCTATGCACACATTGCCCATGCAGTTCTGAAGATCAGCTCAAGAGCTGGGCGCAGAAAGGCTCTGGGGACGTGTGGCTCCCACCTTATGGTGGTTTCCCTTTTTTATGGCTCAGCCATGTACACGTATCTCCAACCTGTCCATGTGTATTCTGGGAGTGAAGGAAAGTTTGCTGCCCTCTTTTATACTATAATTACTCCAATGCTGAACCCTCTGATTTATACCCTAAGAAACAAGGATGTGAAGGGGGCTCTGTGTAAAGTACTAAGGAGAGATACAAACACAAGGTAGGAAGAAAATAAAAGTTTATACAAACATTGTCTAATAGCTTTCATATGACAAAACTCACCTTGCCTATAAAGCACTGTTAGTCTCCAGAAGATATTCTTTAGTAGGCATCATGATAGTACTCCTTATCTGAAAATTAGAACTGGTGGTCTAAGACACTTTCCAGTCCAGTGACAAAAACCTCGTGCAGCATGAATTAAGAGTTAAGTTGTGTCATATTTCTCAGATGAATGAGTTTGGTCAGGAAGTAGAGATTCACGTATGGCAAATGGACACGGACTCTCAGTATAAGTGGGATTGAGAGGATGTAGGAGCTTGGTCTGGTGCTGCTTGTATTCAAATGCTAATTCTGTATCCCAAGAAAAGCAGATCTTCATGTATACCAGCTTTTGTTGTACACATTGCCTCCAAGTTATCCATGACTGGTTAATAAAGATGCCTACAGCCTGGGCTTGGGGTCTCAGGCAGAGATCATAGGAGGAAGAAGAGGACGTTGCGTTGCAGTAGGTAGATTTTGAGCGCATGGCCTGTTGGATAGGAGCAGCCCAGGTGGAACATGACAAGTGGTACCTCAGGATTACTGACGGGGAAGGAGACATAATAGGATAGAGGGTTGATGTCTGCCCAGTTCTAGTGCTTATTATAAATCTGAAGGGTTTTTGTGTCTTTTGTTTGGAAACTATGTGGTCATAATGGGGTTTTAAAAAAACCCAAAATAATATTTACTTCAAGAAGACAAGCCTAAAAGCTTTCCAATAAAATAAAACAAAATTAAAATTAAAAAATTTAAAAAAGAAGACAAGCCTAAACTCAGAATAAAAACACCAACCGCAAGTCAATATTCAGCATGTGGTACCAAGTAGAAAGCATTGTTTCAGTGGCAGAGGCCAAGAGCTCATACATCTCTGCTAAGCCGTTCTGATTCCGACCATGTTGTCTCACATCTTTAAGTTCATTCCCAATACAGTGATTGTGAGACTATGGTGGGTGTGTCAGTTAACACAACAGGAACAGAAATTCTTCACAGAGCACATCAAATTTCAGACATGGTCTATTTTAACAATCTGGAGAAAAGAGGAAATCATGGGGGGCATCCCTGGTTAAAGGATGAAATTAACATGTTACCTGCAGTAAGATTCACATTTGGATCACTTCATAGGAGATTTAATTTTTGATAGCATTTTTAGGCCGCACATTGTTCTAGGAACTCTACCTGTAAACCAAGGCAAGGTTAGTCAATTGGTTGACTTGGTTTTACTCACAGAGACTAGAGAATTGTGCTTTTTGACAAGTATGGATGCTGTGTGATGGGTCCAAAAATGTTGATAAACATGGGCTGGAGGTGAGAACAGAATATAAAGTGAATAAATAAATAAATGATAAGACAGAGTCCCCCAGAGAGATAGACATTGGGACCTTAAAGATGGAAGGAAGAGCCAAAGCTACATATTTATTTATCTAACTATTTGTTTATCTTGCTGTTTGTTTATTTGCTTGTTTCACTTATTCACTTTACATCCTGCTCACTGGGTCCCTCCTGGTTACTTCCTCCCACAATCCTTTCTTCATCACCTCTCCCCTTCTTCTCTGAGTGGGTGGGGGCCCCCTTGTGTATCACCCCAACTGGCACTTCAAGTCTCTGTGAGACTAGGTGCTTCCTCCCTCACTGAGGCCAGACAAGGCAGCCCAGCTCGAAGAACTTCTCCCATCTACAGGCAACAGCTTTTGGGATGACCTCCATTACAGAGGATATTTCCAAGCTCTCTGCCTAGGCATGTGGAAATCAAACAGGATCAAATGTGAACCCCTGAGTACAGCCATTTGAAGAAAATATTATTTGAAGTGAGGTTGGTAGTAAACTTTTCATAGTTAAAAGGTAACAGCTAAGACTGTATTAAATTGATTTTGTTATGATACAGACATCAATATAACTACTATATAAACTAAGGCACTTTAATTGCAAATCTAATAAATATTTAATGTAATTTTGAAAAAAAGAAAAGATGAAAGGAAGACAGAAAGACCATAGGTGAGAAAATGAGACAGTCTTTCCTGAATGATGTTTGTCTTCAAGGAGAAACACTAGATGGCAAAAACTCCCTAGAAGAAAATTGTTTTCTGGTTTTATCTAACAATGTCCCTTGCTGTAAGTTTCTCCTACTTTAATCTTGCATTTTGTTCAAATCAACACAAGTAGGCACTGTTGACCTGTGCTGAGGTTTGGGTAGTCTACATCAAAAGCATTGGTAATAAACTTAAATAAACAAGTAAAATGCCTCTATTATGACAACTACAAACTATAATTCTGGTTAGACTTTAGCTCAGGAAACAGCCCCCAAAGAAAAGCAGTTCTGTGAAGCTCCTGCTTCTTTACTTATTAAAAGGTTCTTGTAACTTATCTCTTTATTTGTAGAGGAAAAATGGATGCAACTTAAAATCATTATGTAAAGCAAAACAAGCCAGATTCAGAAAGACAAATTCAATATTTTACCTCATATATAGAGAATCCAGATTTTAAATTGTGTGTGTGTGTGTGTGTGTGTGTGTGTGTGTGTGTGTGTGTGTGTACTTCATAAAGCTAGAAATGGCATTATAAGAAAGGAAGGACATATATTAATTGTAATGGTTAGTTTTCCTGTCAATTTGATGCAAACTAGAGTCAGCTACAAAGAGAAGATCTCGTTTGAGAAAATACCTTGATTATATTGCCAAGGCAAGCCTAGGGACATGGTTTCAAACCAAATGATTGACATGGGGGGTCAGGTTAACTGTAGGTGGTGCCACCCCTGGAAGCAAGCCAGTAAGAAGCATTTCTTCATGGCCTTAGCTTCAGTTCCTGCCTCAAGTTCCTGCCTTAAATTCTGTGAATGATAGACTGTAAGCTATAAAATCAAATAAACCCTTTCTTCCTCAAGGTGATTTTGGTCATGGCTATAAATTACAGAAATAGAAAGCAAACTAGGAAAGTAATAGAGAAAGTAAAGGGATGGGTGCAATCAGGAAACAGAAGGTAGGGCTAGAGAAAGTGAACTAACTAAGGGTGAGTGAGGATTGAAATGACAATGGAGAGGAATAAAAACTATAAAGTAAATGTGTGTGGAGATCTAGTGATAAAGCCTATTACTTTGTATTCTAGTTTTAAAAGTTAATAAATGAAAATAAAATTCAAAGGCAAAAGAAAGGAATAGAGGGAGGGGAAGAAGGAAGGGGAAAAGAAGGGGAAGGGAAAAAGAAAGGGGTAGGGAGGAAGGGAGGAAGGAAATGAATGCATCCTAACTCATATAAAGGAAATAAATATCAGTTGAATTAATGGAATAATTATCTGGGCGTCATATGAAGACTCCACAAAAGGAAGACAGCTGTAGTTTGCTGAACAAGTCAGGCTTCATGTATAACATGGAGTTTGGTCTGTCTGGCAAAGGGCTGGTAGGAGTCACTGTGGAGAAGCAGAAGGACTCTTGGGTTGTAAGTAAGAAGTTCTTCCATGAGCAAGTAAGAAGTTGTACTGAGACTACACACTAGGTCACACAGGTTTAACAGAGCTTGGGGAATAGACAGGACTGAGGGTTGTAAGGTAGATCTTGGAGCCAGTCAAGTTCACCGTAATTGCCACAGTGGGGCCCTGGGTCTCCAAGGTCATGCTTTGTAAGCTGCTCATTCTCCACCGTTTTTTATGGGGCTATGGATATAACTCAGTGGTAGAGTGCTTACTTTAACATGCAGGAGACTCTGGGCTCAAAGCCCAGGAAGGCAGGTGAGTTCCCTCAGGACAGAGTTGTTGTGTTCAGCTTTAGTTTCAGGAGGGGGGTTGATAACACACCAGCTGCTTCTTGAATTCAAAGGGTCAAGGTGAAAGGGGACGATCTCACCTCCCGGGTTTGGAGCCTCAATATGTCCACTAAATATGCTGTCATGACTTTTAAGAGATAGGAACGCCAACCTGAGCCCTTCCCACTCACTGCAAAACCAAGAGGGAAGTGTCTTTCAGGAACCACAGATTGCTACCAGTCTCTAACAGATCTCTCCTCTCCTTTGAAGCCAGTAAAACAGAGAGATAAAGGCAGGAAGTTTGTCCTTGAATTTCAGGTAAGTAGGGGATTGGATGAGATATTCAGATTCACACTTTGAAGAGAAATATTCCATTAAGCAGTCAGCACTAGGTTCCACTGTGTTGGGCCATTAGGCTGGGAGCAAAGAATATTAAACCAATATAAAAATATTTTATTCTTCATGATCACTTATATTCTCTGTCATC
The DNA here is from genome assembly GCF_963924665.1 of Micromys minutus. Taxonomy (NCBI): domain Eukaryota; kingdom Metazoa; phylum Chordata; class Mammalia; order Rodentia; family Muridae; genus Micromys; species Micromys minutus. The sequence continues at coordinate 2,796,569 of NC_137979.1, forward strand.
TAAGCATACTGCTCTGTTACACATCGAATCTAAAAGGTTCTTGCCTGGATCTCTTTCTCAGCAACTGCATAAAATTAGTGAACTACGTTTTAAAACATGAAAGGTAAGGCTCTTAAATACATAGTAAGTTGCAGGCATCACTGAGGATCAAAGAATAAAAGCGTAGTCAGAGTTGTGGGAACAACTCACATATTTCTCGGAGGAGTACACACAGAAGGTACCTATCAGAGATGGAGACTGTGTTCTGTGTGCAGTTCATGAAAAAATTATTCTTTGAAGCTCAACTAAACTGACTAAGAACAATTAATGGTTTGGGATATATACTGAATATTTAGGGTAGGTTGCTGTTAGAGATTTGATTAAAGAGCCTTGTGGATTTCCTGGAAAGCTTGTGGAACAGAGCTGCAATCGTGTTCTGATCAGGGTATATGTGGAACTGTGCAAAGGCCTGAGGTAAAGGATTGGCAGAACTCTGCCTTGGTGCCTCGGTAGTTTTGATAGTGACATCAATGCCCCAACAGCACAGGACATGTAAAGCCTAATGAAATATAGGGGAAGATTTAATTTGAACAGTACATACTCAAAGGTGGTGATTAGGGATGGGTTGGTAGACCTTTTTCTTTGTTAAGAAATAAACTGAAACTGTATGGTTTGAATGTGATTCCATTATAACCTGGCAAGATCATCAAAACAATGGACTGGCAAGAAGTATTTGAAGCTATATAGTGTCAGAAATAAATAACCAAAAGTTTACTATTTATAAATATCCCTCATAGACATAGGGAAACCATACAGTGTAATAAATACAGATAAAAACTGATCTTTATAATTAAATAAAAACCCATGTATGGAAGAATCAAAATGCTGGGCACCATGAAGATTAGGAGAAAGGGCTCAACATTTAGCATATTGTTGACATTAGAAAAGTAAAGACCATGGCAGGGTGAGAGGCCATAAGTCAACTAACATAAACCTTCCCCTGACTGGGAATATTTTTATACATTCTGAGGGCACTTCAAATGACTGAAAATCTGAGCATCCAGACATGGCTCTCTTCCCATGCAGTCTGCTTTTAGAGCCCTTTGTTTCCTTCTGGGTCTTCTTTGCAAGTCACAGTCTTTCTTCCTGTAAATCTGACTCCTGCTTTGGGTATTGACTTTAGGAGAACAAAGCAAGGTCCTCAGCTCGAACCTGTCTTTGAAACCAAATACAAGCCAGAATCTGTCTTTATTTGTTCTCTTTTTCTGATCTAAAGACTCATTAGGATGTTTACATATGTTATTATTCTATATTCCTTCTGACCAGTGCAGACTCACGGGTCTCTGTTTAACAATTTTCTTAATTTCAGTCCATGGTGATTGCTGGAAGCATATTGCCTGTCATTAGAAACCAGGATGCCTGCCTCATCTCATTTCGTGCTTTCACTGAGATGACAAGTTTCACCAGCAGGGCCAGGCTTGGTGGCATATATCTTTATTCCTACCATTAGAAAGCCAGAGGTAGGCAGATCTCTGAGTTTAAGGTCAGCTTGATCTACATGGCAATTTCCAGGACACCCAAGGCTACACATTGAGACAATTTCATCAACAGGAAAGGAAGGTGATGTAGTCAAGCAGTTGGTCTCCTTTGCTAGAGAACTATAGAAAGTCGGTGAATGTCCACACCATAAATATTTTCCTGTGTTTGGAAGCTGTTTGGAAGAAGTTGATTTATATGAACCCTGATGAACCTATACAAACACCTTTAAGCCACGTGCACTGGGCTCCCACAAGAATCTGTGCTGACCCGTTTTTAGAAGTAGTGTGATGGAAGTCTACCTGAGTTCTGAGCCAACAGAATAGAAAAAGTGCATGGGCCATACAAGGGACTTAGTTATGATCCATTAAAAAAGAGAGATACAACTGTGCTTAAACAATGGAACTAACTCCCAGGGATATTTTCTTCCTGTGATTAACACATATGGGAACAAATCAGACCTTAGCAGTGACCACAAGAAAGAATGAAGAAAAGAATCTACAAGGCATTAATTAGCAAGGAGTGCAAGCCAGAGAAACTGGTTCCTAAGTAACAGATCCATGGGCTGTGTAAGAATTGCAAGTTGAGCAGTGTCAGACACAGGGAGTCTCTGGTCTCCTGTGGGCATTGATGTTGTGGTTCTTCAGACCAGCCCAATCCTCACAGAGCCTTGACAACTAGAAAACACAGCACATCCTCTCTAGCCACAAACATACAAGGGACACCCAAAAGTCAAAGTCTCATTAGGGAAGGAAAAGGAGACATTTGATGGAGCGGGGGGGGGGGGGGGGGGAAACACCTTGACATTGAGGTTGCATAGCTTCAGGTTGTGTCTTTGCATGTGGCATTCTAGAATAAAACCCTAGATCCCGGGAAGCAGGGCAATGTTTTTGTCCCACAAGACGAGACTGAACCGACTTCAAGGATTCAGGCCTAAGAACCTGTCCAGCGGCTGCTGATACATGGAACATACCGGAGCAGATAGGAAGAACCCCATAAAAGAAAGAAATAGGGGCTAGAGACACAGAGGAAAGTCTTATGGGTGAATGACTCATTGAACAAACTTGCAGGGGATGATCTTCAGGTCTTATTAAAAACTGGAGAGGCCAAGTCCTCTATTAGGAGTATTTCCCTACTTTACCTGAATTTAGCTATATTTACCTGAATTTTCACTTGGGAAACACTGTTGACTCTTGTTGAGTTTAACATCATTGCATCTTTATATCTTGTCTTATGATTTCTTGGTAAATGGCTGTCAGGATTACAGGTTTCTCTCCCCCCACCTCACTCTACACTTACTCATTTGAATCAAAGCTCAATTCTCTCTGATTCTATTTATTACCTATTTTGAGGATAACTGAAATCTAGATTTTTCAAGGTCAAATTATTTTGAATTAAGATTCCAGCATATGTATGTCACATGATTAGAAGCTCAAATTGTACTGGGCAGTTGTAAATATAGTATTTCTACATATGGTTTTGAAAATTATGAATAAAACTATAGAGCATGAATGTGTGAGTTGTTCTATCACCAGCTGTTAATTTTTCCCAGCGAATATATCTATATTCCTGAGATCTTTACATGTACTGTGAATTTTACTATATTACTAAAATATGAAACGCATACATTCATTTAACAACATTGGTAGTTTTATTTGGAATTATTTTCTTGCTGCTACTGATGTTATTTTTACATGTATGAAAACTGAGTCTCCTCTGGTGTTGCCCAGGGTGACCTCAGTACCATGATCTTCTTACCTCAGCCTTCAGAACTAGAGAATTTCATGCTGTGTCAGCAACCTTTAACACCAACAGAAAACCTCTCAAATTCTGGGTAAGGTGATGGGCACCTTTAATCCCAGCACTTGGAAGGCAAAAGCAAATGAATTTCCGTAAGTTTAAAGCAAGCCTGGTCTATATAGAAAGTGCTAGGCTAGCCAGGGCTATATAATGAAAATCTGTCTCAAAAACTAAGTTCATCAAATAATTATTTTTTAGTTTTTCTCCTCAATAAATAAACAAGGAGCATGTGTGTGTGTGTGTGTGTGTGTGTGTGTGTGTGTGTTTCACTTGACAGTTTTACTCTTTTTCATGAGGGAGAAATCAAACATCTTATTAAAACGATTGATTAAGCTCTTGGCTGTCTGTGGTTACCTTCTAGTTCAGTGTATTTATCACAAAGAATCATGGATCCGTGTGCCAAAAATTATCCATGCTAAGCATAGATAGAAATCTTTTATTTTCTTAGTTGGGTAGGTGAGTGACTTAGGCATGCTTTTCTTTTTTTACCATGTTTTGTGACAGGATCTCTGTCCTATTTAGATTCAGCTGTCAAATTGGCACAGACTGGGTTGGAGTTGCAGCTGGGGAATTGCCCAAATCAGATTGGCATGCGGCCATGTCTTTAAGAGATTGTTTGATTAATGTTCGATGTGGAGGACACAGCCCACTCTGGGCAGCACCATCCCTAGGTAGATGGACCTTAGCAGTATACGAAAGGTAGCTGAGCAAGCTAGAAGAAGCAGGACAATGAGCAGTGCCCCTCTGCAGTTCTACTTCAAGCTCCCGCCTTGAGTTCCTGCCATAGCTTCCCTTAATAATGAGCAGGAACCTGTAAAATTAACTAAGCCCTGTCCTCCCAAACTTGTATTTGGTCAGTGTTTTACCACAGCAATGGAAAGAAACCTAATATTCCCGTACAGTTCTGGATGGCCTTGAATTCACCGTGCAGCTGAAAATAATCTTGAATTCCTGATCCTCCAGCCCCTACTTCCCAAGCACTCAGGACAGAAAGAAGAATAAATTTTATACATATGTCTCACTTTCATTATTTATCAGTGATTATTTACAGCTCTCAGTGTTTGATTACTGCTTAGTATGTGAACTTTCTAATGTTCTAATTTTTAAAATACCATTTTAAGACAATGCCGTATAGTCGACAAAATAAATTAATAATTCACACTCTACTTTAACATAGCCATATTCTACTGAATGGGCAAACTAAGCATCTTATACTAACAAAGTCTGCTTTGTATCATTACTGTTTATCAAGCTATACACATAGAATACATATTTGTTATGATGGTTTTTCAAAATATTTTCTGATATAGCAAGAAAAAAAAACCAAAAAGTCAAACTGATCAACTTGGTGTGGTACATCCTCTGTCGCAAACTACAGAGTCAGCCTATCTCAGAGACTAAAAAAACAAGGAAAATAAAAATCTATACCAAAGACTAATACTGCATCTTCAACATCAGACTTTAAAAACAGGTTCTACAATACTGCTTTCAGGTCCTGTTATTGATTCCATGAGGTCGGCACTACATCCTTTCTATGTTCACACAAGGAAACATCAGACTAAGTGGCCTGTCTAAAGTCACAGAACAAATGTGCTACAGGAATGCATTTAAGACAGGGCCACACCTCTACACTCCGGTGATCTATTTGCTAGAGAAGAGCGGAACTGAGAAAGATGTGGCAGCCTGAACGCGGTGAGTGCAGAATCAAGAATGGCAACATGGCAGCAGGGAGAGAAGAAGGGCTCACAAGCCCCTACCCCTAGCTGAGGAAGGAGCCATTAAAACCCAATAACAGCTAAGGGAGGCTCATTTTTCATTAGTGGTACAGCCTCGGGTAGGTCAATCACGCTCCAGTGGTTGCCCATGCCCACGTAGACATTGGCACCACAAATTGGACTCAGTGGGTTACTTTCTTAGAGAGGACACAACGTTAGAAGAGGGTGGGAAAAAGATGTATCTAGGAGGAGTTGGGGTAGGAGTGGAAATAAATATACTCAAAATATTTTTATGCATGTATAAAATTCTCTAAACCTAATAAACATATTTATAAAGGAAGATCAGGTATTAGTAAAACTATTAGCATCAATAAAACCTGTATTTTTCGAGGTATGTAAGGAGTAGTTCATGTTCTTCATAAGAAGCATTGATTGTCTTCTGTTTGTGCAGGTGGAAGACAATGGAATATTTGAACATCAGTTCAGAAGAGGGCTTCATTTTAGTAGGTTTCTCAGACTGGCCTCACCTAGAGCCCGTCTTTTTTGCCTTTGTTTCTATTTTCTACTCTCTGACTCTCTTTGGCAACACTGTGATCATCATCCTGTCTCGACTGGACCTCCGTCTGCACACACCCATGTACTACTTCCTCTCACACCTCTCCTTCCTGGACCTCTGCTACACTGCCAGCACCGTGCCTCAGCTTCTGCTCAGTCTCTCTGGACTTGACAGGACCATCAGCTTTGGAAGATGTGTGGCCCAGCTGTTCATAATGCTCTCACTGGGAGGCATTGAGTGTGTGCTTTTGGTAGCAATGGCTATAGATCGCTACGCTGCCGTGTGTCGCCCACTACACTACACAACCATGATGCACCCCGTCCTCTGCAGGGCATTGGTTGTATTCTCCTGGGTGGGAGGCCTTGTGAACTCTCTGGTTCAGACAAGCCTCGTGATGGCCATGCCCCTCTGTGGACACCGACTGAATCACTTCTTCTGTGAGCTGCCTGTTCTCCTGAAGATGGCCTGTGAGGACACGGGGGGAACAGAGGTCAACTTGTTTGTGGCCAGGGTCATAATCTTAGTGTGTCCTTTACTGCTCATTCTAGGCTCTTATGCTCACATTGCCAGGGCAGTGCTGAACATCAAGTCAGTGGCTGGTCGCAGAAAGGCTTTCGGGACGTGTGCATCTCACCTCGTTGTCGTTGCCATGTTTTATGGCTCAGCCATCTCCACATACCTCCAACCTGTCCACAGGTATTCTGAGAGTGAGGGGAAGTTTGTTGCCCTGTTTTATACCATTGTCACCCCCATGCTCAACCCTCTGATCTATACCCTGAGGAACAAGGATGTGAAGGGGGCTCTGTGGAAGGTGCTTGGGAGAGGCACAGACTCCAGGTAGAAGGGCGAACAAGAGCCAGTAAATCGTTTGATATTAGGTTACTGCAAGATTATTTGATGTTTACTATTGGAATGCATTATTCATAAATGTGGTTATATAATCCACAATTATATTTTGGAATTTCTCAATTTTTGCTAATGGCATTGGTTTATTTTATATTTATTTTATATTATGGAAATGATTTGGAACAAACTCAAGCAACTCTTAGTTGTAAGCCCATCATATCAGCCTAGAAGGCAAAGGCTCTGCTTTCATCAGGCTACCCCAACTCATCAGAGTCCAAGGCTTCTGTTTCTGGAGCAGGATAGAGCACTAATCACAAGACGTTATTTTGGGACTCAGGACTGCAGCTCATGCCAGTGTGTACACTGGACCTATCTAAGCCTCCAGTGGTCTCAAGGGACCAGACTCAGTGTAGTCACTGTGGTGTTTGTAGCCATGGGTGTTGCATATGTCTTACTATGGTTAGTCTACCTAGAGCCATGGGAATCACATGTTTCTCACCACAGAGTCACTGGTTACACATGAGGCAATTACTATGATACAAAGAGGATTGTAGCATGAAAACATCCTTCTTGGGACCCTGTTTGTACCTGCTGAACAACACAGCAGCTGAAGTCTATAGATCTCTCTAGGGTTGCATCACCTCTAAAACACTGACACAAACCAGTAGTGCGCATGTGGCTAATCTGGGCTTAGCCTGCCATCTAGTGCTGAAAAGGCAAAGGTGACTCCCAATTCTGAGAATGCCAAGCCTGCTTTAAATGTCTGCAAAGAGAATCATAAAGCTAGATCTGAGAGGCTAGAGTGAACACCTAGTCCTTCAGTTCGTAATGATGATGCCCAGCAATATACACAAAGCTCTTTCACGGAAACAGAACTTCTCCTGACAAAGTAATCAGCAGGGCAGATACTTGGATGGAGAATTTAAAATAAATGTTTAAAGGAAATGAATCAACAAATACAGACAATACATAAATAATGCAGAAATTTAACCAGAAACAATAACTTAGTCAGAAATAATTCAAAAGTCATACAGAAGGGCTGGGGTACAGTTCAGTGGCAGAGGATTTGCTGACTATGATCAGAGCCCTGGATTTGAGTCCTAAAATCATAATAAAACAGAAAATCAAGCAGAAAACGGACTCTCCTTTTCCCAGCAGCTGGCAATTATCAATAGCCCTTCTGCGAGCTCACAAGGCTCTTCCTCTCTGTGCTGAACTGCTGACTGGTTTACATGTGCTGGTCTTGTGCCAATGATTTTTGATTAGACAGGAAAAACTTATCATGTCATCTTCAATGGAACCCAGTTATATGGAAACACTGATCCCCAAACGCTTCAGATCAAATTATCCAAGAGCTGAGCAGAGGCTACCCCTTAGGAAACACACGAAACTCTTTCATTCCCCAGCCTCCTTTAGTGCCATCTTCCCAGAATGGGGCAGGGGCTTGTAGAATCCTGGATGACAAAAGAGAAACACAAATCTCCCCTGTTCAGGGCCTAACAACAAGCCTGCTTCCTGTAGATTCTACCCATTTTGACTTACCAAAATTTCCGGCAAAATAAATGCAATAGCAAATCACATAAACACCTTCTATGGACACCAATGTGAAGTATTTGATTGTCAGACTTCTTTTGTTGTTTTGGGCTCTATGAAGCTCTGAAAGAAGGTCTGTACTATTTATGCAAAATGCTTATGTGTCCCCAGGTCTTCAGGTTCCAGGTGGTAAACATGATTAGCTTCATTAAAATATGTTACTTGCTTTTCCTTGAAACTACAGAAGTCACTATTCACATGCCAAAGTTACCAGTGTTTCAAGGTATCATTACTCAAGGCTGTCAAACTGTAGAGAGAAGCCAAATGACCATCAAAAATCGTGTGGCTAGAGATTTGATCTATTCGTGAACAAGAACCTTGTTAATCATGTAGAAGAATAGCATCCAAAAGGATGCTACCAAGGACAAACCCAAGAAGAACTGGGTAAAGGAAAGGTAGCTTACACACAAAAGATCACACATGCTGAGAAGTGCCTTACTAAGAAGTGTGCAAAGACAAAATTACATCAAAGGTTGTCTGAAAATGACAGACAGGACAGTAACTAAAAATGGGCATGAAATGAAATGAAGTAATGAAAATGTCCTAAAATGGCAAATATACAAATTTGTGAGTGTACTGAAACATTGCAGTGTAAATTTAAGCATATGCATTTTTGTATGTGAAATATATCTCAGGAAACCTGTTAAAAACCAGTGTTAGGAAACAAAGCCTGTCGTTGTATAAAAACTCAATGATCTTCCCACATCCTTCCTATATGTAAAACCGATACACAGCATAACAATTGCATTGTTTGTACTTTTATTTATCAAATGAAATTTAATCTTAGATGATTTTATGCATGTAATGTATTCTGATTACTCTCAAGCCCACAGACTTGCTTATCTCCCTCCCACTACCATATCCCCTCTCCTTACAGCTCCTTTCCCAGTGTTCATGAGTGTGGAGAACCCTGAGAGCACTAGGGCTAGCCAAGTGTTGATCTGCATAAGCCAAGAAGAAAATCCAGCTCAAAGTGACATAGTTAGCCAATGTTGGTTCAAACTTCTAGAGTCTGGGACTAAGCAGGGTTTTTTTTTTAGCCATATTGAAGCACAGCACAAGTTGGGGTAAATTTTTTTCTGATAATAATTAACTCAATTATATGTGTAAAAAGTCTAAGATGTGTTTGTATTAAACTCTCTACAAAGTACATATGGTCTTTTCCAAGAAGTTACCTATGCTGTCAAACATTACAAGTGACATCTCTTATAAGGATGGGTGTTTCTACGTGAGAAGCAATGTTCAAGATCTATAGGCCAAGAGTCTGGACTAAACAAACATAATAGCTTGGGGAAACTGAGTGAAACCTGGCTCCACAGATTGCAAAAGATCACCAAGAAACAAGCAACATATATTCCCAGTTTACTGGTAGGAAACAGGCAAACATCGTCTTTCTTTGAAGAGATAACTCTAAATGCTTATCCTTCTTGATTTCTCTCAAGAAGTCCGAGTCTCTCTGTGTTCACAAGGACCTCACATTCTCTGCCCATTAGTTATCCCTAATACTGATTGTCAACCTGACACACCTGAGAAGAGAGAACCTCAGCTGATAGATTTGGCTACATCATGTCTATGGGGAATTTTTCTTATTGCTAATTGATATAAAAGGTCCCAAGGCCACTGTAGACAGTATCACCCCTGGGCACATGAGTCTGGGTATATAAGAAAGATAGCTGAAAGTGAGCCTGGGAGAAATCCAGTAAACAGCATTCTGCCATCGTTTCTGCTTTAAGCTCTATCTTTGACTTTCCTCCATGATAGACTGTGGCTATAAGTTGAAATAAACCCTTTATTTCCCAAGTTGTTTTAATCCATGCTGTTTCACATCAAGAGACAGCAAATTAAAACAATGTTTAATTGTTGTTGTTGTTGTTGTTGTTTGTTGTTGTTGCTTTGTAGCCTACTAAGTTGAGCCAAAGTCTTCTGTGTGCCTATGTGTTAGGACTTATTCAGTAGAGACTGGTGGGTCCACCAGTAGATATTGAATTCATCAGCAGGGAGGGATAGCCCTGTGACCCTCCTCACCAAAGACTAGAGTTAACAAGCATCCAGTCTTGTACAGGCCCAGTTCAGGCAATCACAGATGCTGTGAAATCATGATTACAATGGCTGTAGCATGCTCAAAGATAAGTTCATAGACTTTCTCCGGATCTTCTGCCTCATACATTCTTTCTGCCCCTTTTCCATGATATTCCTTGAGCCTTAATGGGGGTAGAAGAAATATCCTGTTTAAGATTGAATACTCTCAACTGTTCTGATTTCTCAGCATCTTGAGCAGTCAAACGTTTTTGCATTCATCATCATTTTTTTATAAAGAGACACTTACTAATTAAGGTCAGCATTTGTCTATGGCTATTCACGTTTAGAAGGTAGTTTGATGTCATATCAATTTAACTATACAACAAAAAGTTCCCCACCTACGGCCTGTGATCTCCCCACCTCTGCCTTATTTAAAGATTAAGTTTATAAATTCACTCCTAAGGAGCAGACCTTGAACCCAATCCAAGTGTTCTCGGCTACCCCCATAACAGCAGTGCCAATATTGTATCACTGGGTCCATATTCCTAGCAGGCTGGCATTGTAGTTGTTAAATTCACAGTTATGTAAGATTACTAATGACTTTTCTCCTTTAGCAGCCTACTTATTGCCTTTCAGAATTATGAATGTTAGTAGCTGGGAGAAAGTTTAGTTCCAGCTTGCTTTCTCTATATCTTGTAACCAAGGAGTCCACAATTCTCTTTTAAATATTTGTTTAATTGTCAGGTTGATGATACTCAGGAGATTAGTAAAACAACCTCCTGGCTGTATCTTCTCACATGTTTCCAGAAGTTATTAGATGGGGATGATTCACCCTGAATGTAGATAGCACCTGCCCTACTTTGGGTCACAACAGAATAAAGGTGGAGAAAGTTCTGAAGCCAACAAGACATAGGTATTCCCTCTCTGTTTCTGCCATGACTTGAATGGCTATGAATGGCTATGGTCTATCAGACTGTCTTAGTCACTGTTCTATTGCTGTGAAGAAACACTATGACCAAAGCAACTCTTATAAAAGAAAGTACTTCACTGGAGGCTTACTTACCTTTTCAGAGGTTTATTATCATCATTTCAAAAAATACATGGTAATATAGTACAATTTTAGAAGAGCTATCAACTGTATGTGTCAGAGTGAAATTACCTAGACTTTAAAGCAGCCTTTAGTAAATACTCAGTGACTGTTATCTGAGGCTTATAGGGTTGTTCTACCAAAGGATTCAGACAGCCTTTGCATAACTTAGTCCTGAGACTACTGGGTAAACCTTTAAGTCTCATATGGCTGATAATTGCTTAGACAATGGCTCCTTCAGGCTACTAGATCAAATAAGAGGTTTGAAGTACAGAAATTGATTTGCTAAAAATGCCTTTCTGTGTGACAATAAAGAGGCTCTGCAAAACAGGCTCAAAGTTTAGTCTCTCAGAGGCTGATCCACCTACTGCCGCCAAGCCTAAATTTATCCTACCATCTCTCTCTTTCTTCAATCCATCATCCCATGGAACCCAGACACTTCGTCCAACAAGGCCACACCTCTTAATTCTTCTCAAGTAATAACATTTTCTGATGACCACACATTCAGATACATGAGCCTATGAGGGTCATTCTCATCCAAACCACCACACATTCCGACCATGATGGTCTAGAAGAGCCAATATAACTCCTTCCTCACTTAACTTGCTCTGAAGCTGTGTTGTCACAGTGAAGAAAATTCTGACTAATGCAACTGTGTAACACATAAGGATTCATATGCTTTCTCTCTTTTTTAATCTAGAACTATAGCAAAGTATTCCTGGGAACTGAGCTTGTTCATTCGCACCTCACATCTACCACTGTGGTAAAACAACATGACCAAAAGCCCCTTGGAGAGGAAAGGGTTTATTTGATTTATAGAACATGAGTCACAGTCCACTGAAGAGAACAACAGTAGGAACTCAAACTGTGTGGAAACAAGGAGGAAGACGCTGATGAAGAAGCCATGGAGGAGTGCTGCTTACTGGCTTGTTTCACATGGTTTTCTCAGCCTGACTTCTTATAGAACCCAAGACAACCAGTCAAGGGGTAGTCCCACCCACAGTGAGATGGGCCATCCGCCATCAATCACTGATTAAGAAAAGGCTATGCAGACTTTCCTATAAACCAGTCATAAGAAGGCATTTTCTCAGTCAAGGCCCTATCCTCTCAGATGACTCTAGCTTGTGTCAAGTTGACATAAAATTAGCCAGAACTCCAGTTATAGAGAGAAAAGTGGCACTGAGTAGCTATGTAAGTGACCCTGGGTAAAATGTGCCTCAGCACTGTCTTGTGTGAAACCAGCATGGTTCCGGGAACTAATTCTCAATATTAACCCATACATTGCCTGGGGTGATCAGTGCAGAGTCCCTCAGCGAACGTCTTCTACAGCTTAAACACTATGTGCTTTTAGCTATTATTATCCATTCATTGGTCAAGGCATCCAAATTAGCACCCTTCTACTTGTAAATAATAATGTGCCATTTGTATCCATTGTGTATGAAGATAATAGTGTCTGCAGTATTTGTAATGTTATTGTGTTACACTTCTTGTGTGCAGAAAAAGACTTCTACTGCTGACCTTGTTTAAAGTTATTTCAAATGCAATGTGTTTCTAAAAACTTTATTAATCCAAGAGAATGTGTAGGTTCTGAATAAATTTTAGTATCATGATGACAGAAACAATCAATGAATATGCACCATACACCAGGCACCTCACACCATGTGCTGTTAATCCACAAACAAAAGCTGGAGAGTTAGATCACGATAACATCTTATTGGCAGGGAATAATTCTTATATCTTATTCACTGAGTCTAATTCTTATAAGGTCATGAAGCTATTAAGGTATTAGCAAAATTTTTCCTTAACTCATATTATAATCCTTAAATGAGTATAGGTAAGTTTGGATACTAACTTTTATTTCTCATACTGTAGGAAAAAAGTGTTACTGGCCCATGCATTGCTTTTGAATGAATATGTGAATTTATAAGGATATTGAAAATGAAAATAGGGCATTGCTCCATTAAATATTATAACAAAAAAGTAAGAGCTTCGTACAAGTTCCAGTTGAATCAGTGGAACGATTGTGTGGGGATGCATGAGCATCGTGTGATGACTCCGGAAGAAGGGGACAGCTGTGGCATGAGGAACGTGGCAGGCTTCAAATGAGATGTGGAATTTAGTCTATCCAGCAAAAGGCTGGTGGCATTGGAGTCAAAATAAGGAAGCAAAAGGAATCTTGGGTTGTAGAGGCACATGAGCAAGTGAGACGTTGTGCTGAGACTACACAATAGGTTACAGTTTTGACAGAACTAGGAGTGTAGAGAGGACTGAGGGCTGCAAGGCAGATCTCGGAGCCCGTAGAGTTCACCGTAATTGCCACAGTGGGGCCCCTAGTCTCTGAGGCCATGCTTTGCAAGCTGCTCATTCTCCACCGCTTTAAAGAACGCTTCTATGTGACTGGGGACATTACTCAGTGGTAGAGTATTTGCCCGGCATGGGGAAGACCCTGAGTTCAGTGTGACAGTAACACGACTTGAAAAAAGACTGCTTCTAAATGTTCTCAGGGCATAACTGGTGTGTATAGCCTTAGGACCATGAGGAGGCTTGGAAATATGCCAGCCACTTTCTGACCTCTGTTGGTTGGTGTCACATGCACGTGGATATTGGGGAGGATGCTTCTATCTCCAGGATCATGCCCCTCAACATCTGCTGGATGTGCTGTGTTGACCTCTCAAGGACAGAAGCTCTGACTTGAGTCTTTCCCACCACAGGTGAATTTAGATCAAGAAGAAAAGTGTCTTTCAGAGATCACAAGGTTTCCCAATTCTCCAGTGGGTTCCATCTGTCCTTCAAGTCCAATACATTTGAAGAAAATAAAAGTGGGAGTTTTCCAACTCCAGGTATGTGCTGAATACTTGAGATGTTTAGATTCGTGGCCAAAAAAAAAAAAAAAAAATGCTTCAAGAAAACAAATACTGTATTGGACAACCAGCAATGGGTTCCATTGTGTTGGGTCCTAAGTTCCAGGGCAAAGAAATGTTAAATTCATGGGAAAATAGTTTACCCTATTAGAGTCTTTCATTTTCTATTATGTATACACCTGTGCCTACTCCATATTCAGCATGTCAAAAAAAATTAAACTTACAGGTATCTTTTTCTCTTCAACTACTAAAATAAGGGAAGTGATTTCTTATGTATATGTGAAGGTTCACTTAAAATCATAGTTTTTATAAACATGATAAATAGTTGCAAGTTTTTAGGAAATGAGCAGTCAGCACTGTTGTAATGAACTAAGAAGAATTTCTTGGAGGGGCACACACGGAGGAAAGTCATCACAGGAGACCACTGTGTTCTGTGTGCAGAGTCACAGTGAAAGTCAGAGATTTATGAACGCACTATTTGAATGTCAGCTACACTGATTCTGGCCCAGCACAGTTTAGGGAATTTGCGCTTAAATTTTGGATTTGCTTAAATAAGCAAATCTTATTGGATTTGCTTCATTGAAGAGATTTTTTTCCTTAAAAATGTGATATGGTTTCCATTGTTAAAGACACTAGAGCCAGATCAAAGTCTGTGTTCGTACAAGAGCAAATGGGCCAGCAAAGTGATGGGAAGGGGCTTTGGTGCCTAGTTTTCAGAGTGTCCTTGGTGACACAGCCTTGGAGAAGCAGCTAAAGCTAGATTCAAATGGAATAATACTTGGCCAAAGAAAGAAGACGATTAGGATGGAGTTCATTGGCCCTCCTCTTCTGTTCATAGAAAAAAAAAACTGTGTGACTTGAATGTGTCTCCATTTGACCTGACAGGGTCATCGGAATAAGGCTCTAAACTTATTTATGAAGATATTCATAGACATAGAGACCCACAGCCAGATAAAAAGATAAAAGCTGATTTTTATGATAAATAAAACCAAACGTGCAAATCTCAAAGTTCTGGACACCAGGGAAGTTAGAGGAAGGGATTTGTTTTTTGACATATCAGCATTAGGAACTTAAAGCTCAGGGCAGAAGCCAGATAACACAGCCTTCGACTACTACAGGCATCCTGTTACAAAGTCTGAAGGTCACCTCCAAATGCTGTTAGCAATCTCAGTGTCAAGAATACAGCTTTCTTTCCAGACAGTCTTGTTTGAGAACTCTTCCTTTCTTTTTCAGATTTTCTTCTTTCTTCAGGGGCTCCAATCTCCCTCCCTGTAAATCTGGCCTCACTCCAGTCTGAGTGTTGGCTTTAGGGGTGTTAAAAAAAAAATGTTATCACCATTACCATTAACCTAACACAGGTCTTGGAACACAGGTTTAAACCAAAACTTTTTTGTGTCTCTTTTCTACTCTGAAGTTTCATTAGGGTATCTAAAGAAGTCTTATCAGTTCTACTATCTGAATCTGTATATTCAGTCAGTCTTGTGTACTTGCAACATATTCAATATTCTGTGACCAGAGAAGACTATGGGGTCCTATGCTTCTCTTAGCATTCTAAATTTGCAAACATCCAGTAATGCCTGAAAAGAAAATCTGGGCCTTTGGGAGCCAAGTATGGGAACCTAACATAATCCCAGACCTTTAATTGCTTCATCATGAAAAGAGAAAATGGTCACGTCACACTCAGGAAATTCCTGTGCTGGACTTATTTTCCTCCACATTCAGAGAGCAGTCAGTTGGAAGGAAGTCTGTGTTCAACTGTGTTCTTCCTCAGGAGGATCCCTGCCTCTTACACACACACACACACACACACACACACACACACACACACACACACACAAGACTCCCATAGAAGGGCTTGGTGCTGCACAAACCCTGAGCTAGTGTGACCATGGTCAAAGCCCCACTGGGATACATGCTATGGAATTAGAAATAATGTGTGGTACATACAAGAGTCAGAGCTGTAATTGCTATTCCTCCAGTAGTTGGAAATGTTGGAGCTGAAGAGATGGGTCAGCAGGTAAAGTACATGTTTTGATAGCATAAAGAGCTGAGTCTGGATCCTACAACCCATGTAAAAGCAGGATCTGGCAGAGCACACATCTGAAATCTCAGCACTGCTACAATGAGACAGAAGTGAACTGAGAACCCTAAGAAGTCCACGGCCAGTGAGTCTCACAGGTACAGGCATGAACAGCATGAGACCCTGTCCCAAACAAGGCAAAAGTGAGGACTGACACCCGAAGGCTGCCCTCTGACCTCCACAAGCCTGCTGTGAGTCATTCTCTCCTCCCCCCCTCTATAGATAGATAGATAGATAGATAGATAGATAGATAGATAGATAGATAGATAGATAGATAGATAGATGATAGATGATAGATAGATAGATAGATAGATAGATAGATGATAGATGATAGATAGATAGATAGATAGATAGATAGATAGATAGATAGATAGATAGATAGATAGATAGGGATAGAGATCTCTCTCTCTCTCTCTCTCACACACACACACACACACACACACACACACAAGTGGACAAGTGGGAATATTTCCCAGGGCTACCTTCCTTTCATGATTACCAAATATGGGAATGAGAGGGAACCTGGCTTTTGCCATAAGGAAGTGTAGAAGAAAATATCAATAAGGGGTTGGCAGGTATCACAGCTGAAGCACCCTACCTCTGAGTGACAGGCATGAGTCGGGTGCAAGAAGTGTAGGGAGAGCTGTGCTAAACACAGGGAGTCCCTGGGTGAATGTTCTGGTTGTCGTGATTCTGTAGATGAGCCAATCGTCAGTAGGCTCGGGGGCTTACTTAGAAAGCCACACTCATCCACCAAATACGGCACTCATAATCTGGCACACAGGGCTCAAAATGCTGGTCAGACAGAAGAATCTGCCTATCACTATAATGGGGCAGAGAAACAAAACACCTTAGCCTGGAGGCTGCATAGTTTGGGACTGTGTCTTTGTACAACATATTCCTGGATTAAAAAACAAAAACTAGATCCTCAGGAAGCAAGATAATGTCTTTGATATGGTGTCTAAGAAACTTTATCCTAAAGTTATTCTATCCTAAATAACAGTTGTTATTCTAGACAGAGTGAAATTAATTCTGTACAGGAGATGGTACTTATCTTAACATACTTATCCATGTTAATCGTGGAGTCTAGAGGGTTGTATGCTGCCAGCAATAGGTGCATATGTTCACAAGAAGATAGAAAGATGGTCATGGTCCTGAGAATTAAAGGTGGGGGTTTTCATGGATGAAGAATACTCTGTGCAGTTGACCCATGTGTCAGATTACAGAAAATTTTTGCAGGAACGATTGGTCTCATTCTAAACTAAGATCCTTTGTAAGAAGGGTTGTCCAGTCTTGAATGTGGCTATGGTCACTTGGGAAGGCACAGTTGACTTGTGCTGACTCTCTGACCATTACACCATTACATCTGCATTTTCTAATTTTCAAGTAAATGTCTGGAAAACTTGTAAGTCCCCCAGACCCCATTTTATGCTTGTACAACAGAAGTTGTGAGTCTAAACTCAATTCTATCTTCTATGACACACTTTAATTTAAATCTAACTTCATCCAGGGCAAATTCTATACTGTGCTGTAACATACTTATATCATACATATATTCTAAACATTTCTTCAACTATAAATATAGTATTTTGTGTAATTACAGAATCCATTACAAAAATCTAGAGCAGGACTGGCTAAATCACAGTGTGAGAAAAATTGCAGATTTCTTCACTGTTCTTACGTGGGAAGAAAGGGTTGCTGGGATATTTGTGTGCACGAGGCACATGCTGAGTAGCTTAACATCTTTATTCAATGATCTGCAATCCTTGTTGAATTTCTTCTGAAGTCTTGAAGCACCCTTGTGATGTTTTCCTTGTTTATTTTTGCTATGTTCCATTGGCGTTTTCCCCTTTGGGGAAAGAGACACTGTATAGTGTAGGCTGACTTCAAACCTACTCACTGCCTCAGCCTTTGGATGGCTGAGGTTACGGCATACCATGCCAACAGCAAGAGTAGGTTGAAAGACTTTATTTATTGTCAATCAAATACTGTCCAGTTGTCGTTTGTGTCTGACAGATAAGAAAATTAAAACCCACAGACTGTATCTATCAAAGTCTGATAATAGAAACAATGATTGATTTATCCATGTGCTGACAAGATATTGTCTAGAGAGACTGCCCCAATTAAAACAGCTTTGATACCTAATTAAGCTACATAGATAAACTTTGTATTTGTATATCATACTGTATTCTATTTTACAGAGTGTCAAGATATCTTTTTGAAATTAATAAATCTGCATTGACAGATTCGTTGATGATCAACCATCTCTCTCAGTAAACTTGATAAGACAAGGCAGAAATTATTCATAGAGAACATAAGAAAAAGCTCTCTCAAGGAAAGGCTTATTTTTGTTAGCTTTACACATACTTTCCTGCAATCTCAATAACTGATTGATATGATTGATAGGATAAGCTGATATGATCCCATAAGCCCGGCACTTGGGAGGCTAAGATAGGAGGACCAGGAGTTGTAGGCTGGCTTGAGTGTAGAGTAAAACCCTGTCTTAGAAAGGAAGGAAGGAAAGAAGGAAGGAAGGAAGGAAGGAAGGAAGGAAGGAAGGAAGGAAGGAAGGAAGGAAAGAAAGAAAGAAAGAAAGAAAGAAAGAAAGAAAAATAAAGAAAAGATCCACCTTTAAAAAACATTTTTACAATATTCTATCACTTTGGTTTTTCTCTCATTTCATAGTAAATAAGTTTTATAATTTTTCCATTTTTTAAAATAAATGCATTTATGATTGCTCCTCTAGCTTAAGTAACTATATTCTTCTAAAAGAACAATATACGTATCTTCAGATACGAGGCTGGAGAGACAGGTCAATGGGAGTGCTTGCTGCTCTTCCAAAGGCCCGGAGTTCAGTCCCAGCTCACAGACACCTTTAACTCCAGTTCTGTAGAAGGTCCATACTTTCTGCTGATCTCTGTGGACATCCATGTGCACGAAGACACACAGACACAAACTTAAATAATCATAAAGAAATAATATTAAATATTTTAATAGTATTTTACACTATCAAATTTTTCATATTTTATTGTCATTCATAATACTCATGGCATACATATTTAATTAACTTATATATTTACTTATTGACTTTACATCTCGGCCAGTTTCCCCTCCCTCCTCTCCTCCCATTCCTTGCCTCACTTCACCAACCCCACCTACCCACTCCTCCTCCCATTCTCTCAGACAAGGGGAGGCCTCCCATGGATACCAACAGTCCTTGACATATCAAGGACTGTAAGACTTGGTGCGTCTTCTCCTACTGAGGCTAGAAGAGACAGCCTAGTACGGGAAAAGGGTCCAAAAGGCAACGGAGTCAAAGACAGACCCTGCTCCCACTGTTAGGAGTCCACATGAAACCCAAGATGCACAACTGTTACGTATGTGCGGAGGGCCTTGGTTGATGGTTAGGTCTCTGAGCATCAATGGGTCAGGTTAGTTGATTCTATAGGTTTTCTTGTGCTGTGTAGGATACATTATTTGTATGGTTATTTTTTGTTAGTTCAATCAAAGCATATTTACCTATGCTTACTCCCTTTATCCTATTCTTGTTTTTATCCAGGTCCAAAGTGGCTCCTTACATCACATTACATCGCTCCTCCCAAAAAATGTCTGTATCATTTCTTCCAAGGCAAGTGTCCTAGAAATAAATTATCTAAAATATTATTTGTCATAACAAGTATTTATTTCTTCTTTTGTCTAAATACTTATTATTCTTAGAATCGTTTCACATAGATGATTTAGAACAATTTAACTCATAGCAATGGTGTGCAGAGGCTTCCCACATAGCCTCTGCCAGATGTGTGCAGTCTCTTACAGCACCAGCAACAGCTAGCAGGACAGCGGCCACAACTGCAGAATCTACATCAAGACCACTCAGAGCCTGTGAGTTACACTGGGTTTCAAGTGTGTTCACAAGCACAGATTTAAAAGAAATTGTGTCAAAACCAGCTTCAGGATGAAGCCCATCATTGTTTCTACTCAGTTTGGGGTGTTGTAAATAAAACTATATAACCCCCTCCAGTCGCTATCTGCACGTAAGGTGGCAATGATCTTTCTGCACGTGTAGATCCAGTTTCCACAAGACAGACAAATGAATGATGAAAGTTTAAATAGGATGGAGTAAAATCGACTGTTTGAAAATGACATGACCATTGAAACATTCCTAATTTGTGACCTTCTTAGTGCTGAGAACCTTTATCACAGTTTCTCGTGCTATAGTGACACCCAACTGTAAAATTATTCTGTTGTTACTTTATAGCTATGATTTTGCTTCTGATATGCAACCCCCAAAGGGGTCTTCACCACAGGCTAAGAGCCACTATTTCACCACCACAGGCCGAGAGCCATTGGTAAACAGCATGCTGGAAACTAGATGAAATTTTTAAAACTAACAGAAATAATAAAAGAATTCAGCTAAATCTTAAGATACAAATACCACACAAAAGTAAATTATGTTTTTATAGACAATTAAGAGAAAAGGAAAGTAGTCCACTGATAATAACAATAAAATAAATACAATACATAAAAACAACTCTAATTAAGAAAACAAAGATTCCCTACATTGAACACCTAAAATCTTGTGCCTTTGTTTAGCTATTAGCACAACAATCTCTAAAGAAAAGCAATTTTAATGCCATATTTCCTTAGCTATCTAAATGTGCTTGTACTTAATCTTCAGGATTCGTTTTTAAAAAATAAATTATTGGGTAGTGAAGATGGTTCAGCAGTTTTTGTTGCTGTTGCAGAGAACCAGAATAAAGTTCCCAGCACCCACATGGCAGCTCACAACCATGAACAGCCACAGTTCCAGAGAGTCTGACGCCTTCCTCTGGCCTCTGTGGGCACCAGGTATGCACATGGTCTATGGACGTACATACAGCCAAAACACTCACATACACACATACATTTTTATCAAGCTAAAGTATTTCTCACAGATTATGAAATATTCAATGTTTCACTCGAAACAATGTTATTTAAGATCCACATGTCATGGAAAGGCACCATGAGTTTATCTTTTGTGTGTGTGTGACATTAAAGAAGACATTGGTATGCATTTTCACACTTTGGCTATTTCCAAGCAGATTGGGTCTCAAATGAGAATAAAAGTTCCAAAGAACTCTTGTGACAAAATATGAAAAAAAAAATTTAGTTGCAATGGCAAGAAACTATTGAAGTTCATCAAAATGAATGTATGTGTTTCTTCCCAGAAGAAAGTCACCTGGTTCTTAGTCTTTTGGGACAAATGGAAGCAGGTCAGGACTCAAAGAATTGGTCCATTGACCATATTTATCAAGCAAGAGATGAAAAATAAGAACCCAGAGGTCAGACTCGCAAACTCAGACAGCTTAGTTCTTTATCTCAAGTGTTGAACAGACTATCTCAGAGACCAGAAAAGAGAGGAAGTCAGAACAACACAGAACTTTAACGCAAACCACACACTCTGGATTTTTTACTGCTTCAGGATACTGATGTCAGTCAGTGCCACAAGGATGCATCTCTTCTTTCAGACAAGGAAGCATCATATCCAGAGGACTGACCAGAGGACTGAACCTGACAAAAGTCATAGAACAAACATCAAGAATTAGGTGAATCTGAGACCACGCCACTGTCAACTCAGTAACCTCCAGGCTAAGGAAGAGGTGATAGATAGATAGATAGATAGATAAATAGATAGATAGATAGATAGATAGATAGATAGATAGATAGATAGATAGATGAGAAGAAATAATTATAACAAGTAAAAAGAATAAAGATAATTGCTTTGAAAGATAACAAGATACTTTTATGGATTGGAGGGTTCAGGGGGGAAATGGAATGGAAGACTCAACAAAATTGCCCAGAGTAGCAACTCAAAATATGTAATCTTGATGAATTTTAAAATAATTAATGTTCTCCATAAATAAATAGCATTGAGTTGTCTTCTGTTTGTGCAGGTGGAAGACAATGGAATATTTGAACATCAGTTCAGAAGAGGGCTTCATTTTAGTAGGTTTCTCAGACTGGCCTCACCTAGAACCCGTCTTTTTTGTCTTCCTTTCTATTTTCTACTCTCTGACTCTCTTTGGCAACACTGTGATCATCATTCTGTCTCGACTGGACCTCCGCCTGCACACACCCATGTACTACTTCCTCTCACACCTCTCCTTCCTGGACCTCTGCTACACCGCCAGCACCGTGCCTCAGCTTCTGCTCAGTCTCTCTGGACTTGACAGGACCATCAGCTTTGGAAGATGTGTGGCCCAGCTGTTCATAGTGCTCTCACTGGGAGGCACTGAGTGTGTGCTTTTGGTAGCAATGTCTATAGATCGCTACGCTGCCGTGTGTCGCCCACTACACTACACAACCATGATGCACCCCGTCCTCTGCAGGGCATTGGTTGTATTCTCCTGGGTGGGAGGCCTTGTGAACTCTCTGGTTCAGACAAGCCTCGTGATGGCCATGCCCCTCTGTGGACACCGACTGAATCACTTCTTCTGCGAGCTGCCTGTTCTCCTGAAGATGGCCTGTGAGGACACGGGGGGAACAGAGGTCAACTTGTTTGTGGCCAGGGTCATAATCTTAGTGTGTCCTTTACTGCTCATTCTAGGCTCTTATGCTCACATTGCCAGGGCAGTGCTGAACATCAAGTCAGTGGCTGGTCGCAGAAAGGCTTTCGGGACGTGTGCATCTCACCTCATTGTCGTTGCCATGTTTTATGGCCCAGCCATCTCCACATACCTCCAACCTGTCCACAGGTATTCTGAGAAGGAGGGAAAATTTTTTGCCCTGTTTTATACCATCGTCACCCCCATGCTCAACCCTCTGATCTATACCCTGAGGAATAAAGATGTGAAGGGGGCTCTGTGGAAGGTGCTAGGGAGAGGCACAGACTAAAGGAGAGAAAGGGAGCAATTGAGTGTGGTGTGATAACACTTATATTCTAAAACACCAAGGACTTTCACCTAGGTTCTTTCAGCAAGGACTTGGCAGTCACCCTTCCCCAACCTCATAGTTTCATTTCCTTTCTTGCCTGGAAGTCGATAGTGGTGAACTCATGACAATCATCCTCGCATCGTGTTCAAAGGCATTGTGCAGCTCGGTGATTTCTGTCTTAACTTTGCAAAGGAATGAGTTTGAGTGTAAGATATGGTGACTCTTCTAGAGACATGGGTTCTAGGCACAGCTGATAGTGAAAGAAGATCAGATTCAGAATAGCTACACTTTCCCAAATTGTCATTCATCGTGTCATGCCCTGCAGATGGTGATGTACCAGCAACGTTAGCATTATCATATCCTTCATTGAGTGGACAAAGAAAATGTGGTCCCTATACGCAATAAAACATCCATCAGTCATACAGAGATGAAGTTCTTTTATAGTCAGCGATGTAGTAAGAACTGGATGATGTTAAAGTAAGTGAAATAAGCAAGTCAGAGAAAGTCAAACAGCAGAGCCTCTTAATCATACAGTGATATTTACAATGTTGGCGCAATGGGAGTGGTGGATTGGTCACTGGTCGCTGCAGGCCTGCGGGTAATGGTGACATAGGCAGAAACTAGTTGACTAATAGTTACAAAAATTCACTTATATGGAAGACATTCTCATTTTCTATGTCCTGGAAATATGACTATGTTTCAAATCCCATTACACAGTTCAAAATTATGAAATAGAAGAACCTCAACACAAAGAAATAACAAAACTGTTGAGTCTGTAAAGTGCTTGCTGACAGGAGCCTGATATAGCTGTCTCCTGAGATGCTCTTCCAGAGCCTGACAAATACAGAGACTGATGCTCACAGCCATTCTTTGAACTAAACATGGGGACCCCAATGGAGGAATTAGGAAAAGGACTGAAGGAGCTGAAGGGGTTCTCAACCCCATAGGAAGAACAATAATAATTACCAACCAAACCCCCAGAGCTCTCAGAGACTAAACCACTAACCAAAGTGTACACATGGAGGGACCCATGGCTCCAGCTGCTGATGTAGGAGAGGATGCTCTATCAAGCATCAGTGAGAGGAGAGGATCTTGGTCCTGTGAAGGCTCGGTGCCCCAGTGTAGGGGAACGACAGGGAGGGGAGTGGGAGGCAGTGGGTAGGTCGGGGAACACTCTCATAGAGGCAGGGGAGAGTGGGATGGGATATGGGGATTCCAAAAGAGAAATCAGGAAAGGGGATAACATTTGAAATGTAAGTAAAGAAAATATCCAGTCAAAATAAATAAATAAATACTTTTGAGTCCACAGAAATCCAAATTACTCTGATTTGATGATTTCATGTACCATGCATGTTTAAATTATTACAATGTACTATATAGTTGTACACATCATCATCATACACAAATTTTAAATGAAAGTAAAACTAATGACTTGTACATACAAAAATTATTTACCAAGTGAAAAGAGAGAGAACAGAAAAAACACAAAAATAAAAACAATACACCTAGAGAGATGATATAGGAAGAAAAAATATAACAAAATAGTAGCATGGGAGGGAAGGAGAGAAAAAAAGAGAAAGAGAGGAAGAGCAAATTTTGTGTTTCCGTGTGTGTGTGCATATATGTGTGTATTTATAGTATCTATACATGTATGTATTGTGTATGTATGTATATACACATATATGTATATATGATTTATATATTACATGTGATGTGTGTGCTAGCTGGTTTTGTGTCAACTTGACACAAGCTGGAGTTATCACAAAGAAAAAGGAGCCTCAGTTGGGGAAATTTCTCTATGAGATCCAGCTGTAAGGCATTTTCTCAACTAGTGATCAAGGTGGGAGGGCCCAGCTCCTTGTGAGTGGTGCCATCCCTGGGCTGGTAGACCTGGGTTCTATAAGAAAGCATCTGAGAAAGCCAGGGAAAGTAAGTCAGTAAGTAACATCCCTCCATGGCCTCTGCATCAGCTCCTGCTTCCTGACCTGCTTGAGTTCCAGTCCTGACTTCCTTTGGTGATGAACAGTAATGTGGAAGCATAAGCTGAATAAACCCTTTCCTGCCCAACTTACCTCTTGGTTATGATGTTTGTGCAGAAATAGAAACCCTGACTAAGACAAATTGGTACCAGAAGTGGGGTATAACTGTACCAACCTCACCCTGTTTTGGGGGGGACTGTGGAAGGACTTTGGAACTTTGAGCTAGAAGAGCCATTATGATGTTAAGAGCTCTGTGAGACGTTCTGTAGGAGCTTGGAAGACAATGTTAAGAACAGTGCAGAAGATGGAGGCCTGGCTTATGAAATTTCAGAGGGAAGACTAAAGACTCTTATCAGGGATGTTGCTGTTTTGATTGTAAAATTCCTGCGGTTTTGGTTAACTGCAGCTGAAGAATCAGCTGTGATAAACAAGATACCAAAACTACTAAAGCAAAACCTTTGCATTACTGGGACTATTGATGCTGGTCAGCTGGAGCTAAGAAATTAGTGGTGATTAAGAAGAGACCAGCATCATTGAGGTGAAATCTTCTGGAAAGTGTTTTCTGAGAACACAAAGAAGCTGTGTTCCAAAGACAGCCAAGGTTGTACCTTGTGCTGTGGTTGGACTTGGTAATGTGTAAGAGTGACCCAGGTGGTACTGGTTTTGAAGGAATGAAGGGGTCATGAAGAGCAGCTGAGGTTGAGCACTAGGAGAGGCCATAGAAAGCCATTGGTGAAGGTTCAGCCTCAGTTGCAATTAATGCCCCAGGACTGAAGGGGTCATGCAAAGGAGTTGAAGAACCATGAAGAGAGCCTATGGGAGGCTATTGGTGAAGCCTGTTTGCAGCAGAAGACAGCAGTGTTTTGAAGATGCTGGTACCATGAGATGACCACCAAGAACAGCAGCAGCAGTGGAGAACAGGCAGCTGGAGCCTAGAAGACAAGTGTGTGCTACAAAGGGCAGAGCTGGAGAAGTGACCCAAGCCCTTAAAGGAGCCCAGAAGTTTGTAAGTGAATTCCCAGGCATTAAATGGTTAAAGTTTGATTTTGATTTTGATTGTAACTGTGCCCTGATATTTTTCCCTCTTGAAGGAAGAAAGTATTTTAGTGGAGCCCACAGTAAAGAGACTTTGAACAGGAAAAAGACTTTGGATTTTAAAAAAATATTGAAATTTTAATATGTAAGACTTTGTAAAGACTGTGGGACTCTTAAGTTTATTTAGATCTTGGGGATGTATAAGAAAAGGTTAAGGCTTAATAGTGATGTGTTTGTGTGTCAAGTTGATGAGGGGTCAATTTTACTGGCTGACTTTGTGTCAACTTGACACAAGCTGGAGTTTCACAGAGAAAGGAGCCTCAGCTGAGAAAATCCCTCCATGAGATCCAGCTGTAAGGCATTTTCTCAACTAGTGATCAAGGGGGGAGGGCCCAGCCCACTGTGGGTGTGCCATCCCTGAGCTGGTAAACCTGGGTTCTATAAGAAAGCAGGCTGAGCAAGCCTGGAGAAGCAAGCCAGTAAGTAACATCCCTCCATGGCCTCTGCATCAGCTCCTGCTTCCTGACCTGCTTGAGTTCCAGTCCTGACTTCCTTTGGTGATGAACAGCAATGTGGAAGTATAAGCTGAATAAACCCTTTCCTTCCCAACTTGCCTCTTGGTCATGATGCTTGTGCAGGAATAGAAACCCTGACTAAGACAATGTGTATATGTATATTATATTTAGAATATTTAGAGAATATTTAGAATATTTTGGAGAAACAAAATATTCTAGTGACAGCCACTTCTAGTGGCAGTCATATAAAGTCCAAACAATCCTTAGCTAAAGGATTTTTTAAAGGTGAAGTTCCCCAGTGTCATTTCACCCCATGTATTTAATGATTTAATGCACAGGTATGGTTACTGGAGACAGCGAGAGGGTAATGAGGATCTTTTCATCATCACTGTCTCACAGTTGGAAACTTATTCATTGAACAAATGATTTTTGATACTTTGTAACAGCTGCAGAAGCCAGATGAAAGCCTAGGGTTAGTATAATGGATGATGGGAGAGAGGAGAGAGAGGGGGAGAGAGAGGGAGAGAGGGAGAGAGAGGAGAGAGGGGGAGAGGGAGGGGGAGAGGGAGGGGGAAGATGGAGGGGGAAGATGGAGGGGAGAGAGGGGGAGGGGGGAGAAGTGGATGAGAGGGGGAGGGGAGAGGGGGAGGGGGGAGAAGTGGATGAGAGGGGGAGGGGGAGAGGGGGAGGTGGGAGAAGTGGATGGGAAGGGGGAGAGGGGAAAAGGGGAAAGGGGGAAGGGGGAGAGGGGGAAAGGGGGAGAGAGGGGGAAAGAGAGGGGGGAAGAGAGAGAGAGAGGGGAAGTGTTGTCTGTAGAACTTTGCTCCTGACTGCAAGCAGCACAAAGATGAGTTCCACTTAGAGGGGAGAGAGGAATTAAGTTGTATTTAGCCTAGAAACCTAGTACTGAGCCACCCAGCCAACCTTGGTGCTGTAAGGAGCCCTGTAACCCTTGCATCTCCAGAAAAATCCCCAAAGATACGTTAACACAATTGATAGGGGACTATTCCCTACTGCTCCTAATCATAAACAAAGAGGCATAGCCAACACTCTGCCTGCTGGGCAGCCAGAAGTACAAACTACATTTGGCTTTGAGCTCAGTACAAAGCTATCACAGTGATGTCACCAAGAAGATATCAACGGTCCCTCTGGTCTACAGAGAGCTTTTGGTCTGCTCCCAAGTCAGGCAGCTGTAACAAGAAGTCAGGTGCCCACTTGTGCTCATCGTCTCTAGTGTGCCTCCACTCCCACCGAACAGGACTCGGCGATGATCAGACCTGGGGCAGGCCTGGTTTAGCATCAGCCCTGCAGACGAGGAACTACTTCACCCACCTTCTGCCAGCATAATGCAGCCCAGCCAAAACCAGGCCACCGTAGATAGAGCTACAGACTTATCCCAGTGATACGTAGAAACCTGTGCCAATATGGGACCGATTTATATTTTGACCTGAGGTGACATCAACTGAGACATAGGTCTAGGTGAGGTGCCCTCCTAGCACACTAGAAAAGAAAATGGGTGAAGACACTTCCAGACTCACAGAAGCTGATTAAATATAGTGCCACATAACTTTCCTATGCAAAATTCTGAAAGTTCTCTGCTCTCCAGAAACTAGGCATCAACAGCCAAGAGGACAATCCTGGGGTTTAAATCACTAGTAAGAGTGAAATTACAAATTCAGAATATTCTAATATTATTAAAATGCTGTGATGGTCAATCATGTATAGAAACTAAAAATAACTATGTAATATGGGAAAAAATGTGCAAGAGAAGTCTGTAAAATCCAAAGTGTGAAATGTAATGCACAGAGTTTTTATATTAGTGTTTTATAGAATTTTTATATTTTTATGATTATTTATATTAATTTTTTGTCTTTACCTTTATGTGCACATTCTGATGTCATTGCTTCAAAATAATGTCATAATAAGAACAATCTTTGCAAACTTGTGGTTACCACAAAGGAAATATCTATATATATTTATTTATTTATAACAGAGAAGCCAAAAATGATATAAAGGTAATAACACACTAATAGAGTACATTCACCTAGTTACAAAGAAGTAAAGGCCTAAGAGAGGAAGGAAGAAGTCCAACAAAGAGCTAATTTACTAATGGGTATAAAGAGATCATCTGCAGACAGCTTGGCTATAAATTTTCCAATTAAAAGACACAGGATGAATGACTTGATGTTATGTGTTCCTTAGAATGAACTCATCTCCTACAATGAACATAGACTTCTATGAAGATCATACAAAGACACAAGAAGCCAGCCAAAGCTGGTGCCTGCAGTCCCGACTCTCAGGAGACTGAAACATCAGTTTGAGACCAGCCCACAGTGGTCTAGAATGCTAGAATTAGAGATATGCACCAATTTATATGAAATTAACATCAGAGCAGACATATAAAAACATGCATCAATATATCTAAATGGAAAGATGGACTCATATGTAATACTACACAGAGTCCTAGCTGTGCACTTATGGAAATGTAGAGTTTACCCTAACACAGGTAGGCCTAATAGGTATCCACAGAATAGTTCATACAACAGCAGACAATATTTATCAACAGTACATGAACCATTCTCCAGCGGAGATCATATGATAAGCCATGAAATTTAAAATTCCAACACATTTTAAATAAAATTATATCAAGTTTTCTAACCTTTTATTGGTTCTTTGTGAATTTACGTTATGCACCCCAATACCAGTCATCTCCCTCTCCCCTCATACCTGCTCTCCACTCATGCAACAACCCCCAACAAAGAAAAAATAAAAGTCTCATTGTAAAAGTTGTAGTGTGTCACAGTGTATCCCACAGTACACCCTTTGGTCTACACTTCTTTACTTGCAAATGTTCATTGCAATGACTTATTGGTCTGATACAAGGCCTCTGGCTTCTGTACTTTATCAATACTGGAACCTCACTGGGACTCCTCTCAGACATCCTTTGTTGTGCCTTGGAGATCCTGTAGCTTTGGATCCGTATGATCAGCACCTTCACACACTCCAGCACTTCCTCGATGGGGCAGATGTTGAAATGGGCCCATTGAAAGCCTGAAATCTGTGCCTAAGGGGTATTTAAGCTGGTCAGTCCACGAACCCTCCCACTCTCACGTCCTTGGTGCTGGCTGTTGTCAGGATCAGCCCTCCTGTGCTGTTTAGGTGAGGTGTAGGGCCTGCCCTCCCAAGTTCTGAAGCTAGGTAGGGTGTGGTCAGCTTTCCAGCTTTCATGTCTCCAGGGCCCAGTGAGGGGCGGGGTAGTTCTGCACAGACCTCTGACATTAACATCTTCCCAGGTAGCAACACAGACCAGGGATGTCTGTCTGGCCTTTGATGGTAACAGACCCCAGCTGTTGCAGGGCAACAGACTCAGATGTGTCCCCCACTGGCAGCACAGGCCGTGGACTCAGGCGGCATCATTGACCACTGACGTCAGGCTGTTCCAAGTCTGCAGGTCTGCGTCTCTTCACTGTGCCTGCGTCCTTCTGTTTCTTTCTCTTCCGTCCTCTACCAAGCTCTCTTGCTCTTGTTCTTACTCTTAGTGGTGCCCGAGATCTCTGAATGCCATGGGCCATCTCAGGAGTACTCTCAGGAGTGCAATGCCCCTCTCGTACATTATGGCATTGGGCTGGGATCATCTTGGTCATGGTCTGCCCCACCCCTGAGCCTGCAAGGCATTGGACTGGTGGTAATCTCAGGCTGGGTTTCTTGTCTGGGCCCCATGGTGCCAGGCTCCTCACAGAGCCCAACTTGAGTGGCCCATTGCAAGGGTCATCTGTCTTGGGTTCACTCTTACCCAGAGCCAATGTCCAAGGCAAGATTCTTGCAGTTCCTGTCTTGCTCCCCATCCTGAAAGCCCTTCTGGGTCTGCCTGGTGCCAGACTGGTAGCGACCTCAGGCTAGCTCCCTTGTCTTTGTCCTGTGGTGACAGTCATCTGGAGTTCATTCCTCACATGGCCCAACCTGAGTGGTCCCTTGCAAGGGTTATCTGTCTCTGTCTCACTCCTACACAGGGATGCAGTCCCAGGCAAGATTCTTCTAGTCTCCCACTTGCTGCTCATCCTGAGAGTCCATGTAGGTCTACCTGGTGTCAGGCTGATGGTTGTCTCAGGCTAGCCCCCTGTCCGGTGCCCTGTGCCTCCTGGAGGTTGTCTCAGGCTAGCTCCCTGTCCGGTGTCCCTGTGCCTCTCAGGCCTTTTGCAGGGAAAAAAGTTAGTAGTTAGGCTACTAATTACTCAGATATTCATAGAAGGCCAGGCAGTGGTAGTGCGTGACTTTAATCCCAGCATTTGAGAGGAAGAGGCAAGTGGATCTCTGTGAGTTTGCGGCCAGACTTGGCAACAGGGTGAGTTTCAAGGCAGCCCAGGCTGTGATGCAGAAATAAAAGAAAGAAATACTGGTTATGATGGTTACCAAAAAGATGCCTACAAGTGACTTAACAAAATAGTTAAAGGCTTCTATAAAGGATTAAGGAAAGAAATTGAGGATACACACAAAATGGGAAAGCAGAAAATAACCAAAGTCCTCAAAAGTCCATACTGCTGAAAGCAATGCTTAGATTGACTCTGTTGGATCTATTCAATTCCTATAAAATACGGATAACAGGCTGAGAATGCAGCTGAGTTGAAAGAGTGCTTTTCTAGCATGCAGGAAGCCCTAGAATCAGTACCCAGAACCCCAGAACCACCAAAGCTGGGTGTGGCGCAGTCTCAGCAGCCTGGAGGCAGAGGCAAGAGAAGCAGAAGCTCAAGGTCATCCATCCTCTGATACACATCCATTCAGGGGCAGCCAAGCGTCCAGATATCCTGTCCCAAAGTGTCAGAAACAGCTGGAGAGCTGGGCCAGTGGTCAGGAGAAACAGCTGGAGAGCTGGGTCAGTGGTCAGGAGAAACAGCTGGAGAGCTGGGTCAGTGGTCAGGAGAAACAGCTGGAGAGCTGGGTCAGTGGTCAGGAGTCCTTTTGCTCTTGCAGATGACCTACGTTCAGCAGCCACATAGCAGCTCACCGCTATTCCTGTCCCCAGGGATCTGACCCCCTCTTCTGTCCAGCATAGGAACATGTATGCGTATGATGCACATTCATGCACGCATATGTATAAAATGAATCTACAAGTGCAGGTTGAATCTATGTATTTAGAAAAACATATTCAAATATTTATTTTGAAAATGTTATTTACATAAAACAACAATTAGAGAAAAAAGAGACTATTAATTTAAAAGAGAAGGTAACATGGGAGGGTTTAGAGGAAGGAAATGGAAAATGGCCTGGTTATAATTTCAACAATAAAAGTACCTCTTTTCTAACTGCCAAAACAAATAAATACTTTAAGAATATTATTTACACAAACCTTGCTAAAGAAGCCATATTAAAGCCTGTGTGGAATGCCAAAACCCCTGTGCACCCAAAGCTGACTTAGAAGAGAAAACTGAGGCTGTAACACTGTCTGACTTTAGAATATACTACAAAGCTATAATGGACAAAGCAGTGTGGCTCTTGCATAAGAGCATAATCTGTTCCAATAAAACAAAGTAGATGTCCAAGACGTAAACCCACACTTCTCTGTACGGCTGTTCTGTGACAGTGGCACATGCCAGGAACATTAGATATCCACATGCGGAGAAGTGAAAATAGACCCCTGTCCCTCACTAGTTACCAAGAGGATCAGTTCAGAAAAAGTCAAACCAAATCAGTCTTTGAGGACTTAAATAGGCCACCATAAAGAATAAAGCTACTGGTAGAAAACAGGGGGGGGGAAGCACTTCAAGGCATGGGAACATGACCCCTAAAATCACAACAATCATATCCAAAATGAGACAAATGGAATCATGTCAAATAAACAACTAACAAGATAAAAAGACAATCTGTGAAATTAGATAAAAATTTAAATTATTCAGTGGATTAAATGCTGATACATAGAGTATACCATATTCTTCAAAATCCTGATTTGAAAAAAAAAAACAAATAATCAAATTAAAATTTAAAAATAGACCTGGTTAGAAATTTCTGGCAAAAAAGAAATATAAAGGCCCTACAAATAAATGACAAATGATCAACACATTGACCATCAGAGACCCACACACCAACTATACCACGAGCACATAAATCACTCTAGTAAGAATGTCTGCTGTGGAAAAGACCTGTGATTGTAGGATGAGAAGAGAAACCTCTGGCAGCCTTAACAGTCAACTTGACACATGCTGGGATCATGTAGAAAGACAGTCTCCATGACGCAGGGTCTCCGTGAGACCAGTGGCACGCCTGTAAGGGGGGTTTTTCCTTATTTTGGTTGATTGACGTAAGAAGACAGAGCACCATGGCCAGGATCATTCCTGGGTCTAGGTTCTAGACTGTCTAAGAGTAGAAAAAGGAAGCTCAGCAGCAGGCACACGTGCATCCTATTCTGTCTGCTCCTAACCACAGCTGTGATGTGACCTCAGGTTCTTTCCACTGTGACTTCCCCCTGTTGATGAACCATAACCTGGAACTGTGACCAAAACCAAACCTTTC
The DNA here is from genome assembly GCF_963924665.1 of Micromys minutus. NCBI lineage: Eukaryota > Metazoa > Chordata > Mammalia > Rodentia > Muridae > Micromys > Micromys minutus. The sequence goes on from NC_137979.1 coordinate 2,829,586, forward strand.
TCCCTTAAGATGCGTTTTCTCAGGATGTTTTAGCATGTTTAAGAAATGACATTACAACAGAAACCTTTGCACCCCACTGGTGGAGAATTAACTTCAGTATCTAGTATAGTGATGAATATTCTACGGTTGATACTCAAGCTACTGGACGATTAAGACAATCCAACAAAGACAGCATCACTGTGACTTTCAAGAGACAAAACTTTGACTCGTCTCACCAGATAAGGTTAAAAAAAAAAAAAAACTGAGTGTGGCTGAGTTTAAAAAATAATTATGGTCCTTCCTTTTCGATCCGCCATCGTGGGTGGAGCTGCTGCCCCGATGCAGATTTTTGTGAAGCCCATCACGCTGGGGGCTGAACCCTCGGACACTATTGAACATGTAAAAGCCGGCGAGCTTCTGCCCCACGTGTGCGAAGTGCTGTGATGGAAGCCAAAGGGAAGAAAAAATTTACAGGAAAGAGTCCACAGACATCACAGGGAAAGAATAGATTTCATAAAACCAGTGAGTCTGGTTCTTCAAAGACATTCCCAAGGAAAGCTGTTAAGGAAGGCGGACCTAAAGTTACATCTAAGAACTTTGAGAAAGGAACCACAAAACCTGGCAAGAAAGGTGTGAAGCAGTTCAAGAACTAGCCACAAGGGGGCAAAGGCCCGAAGGACAAATTCCAGAAGGCAAATAAATTCAACCGGAAGCGGAAATTCCAGCCAGATGGTAAAAGTGATGAATCCGCAGCTAAGAAACCCAAGTGGGATGACTTCAAAAAGAAGAAGAAAGAGCTGAAGGCAGCTCAGTGACAAGACCAACTATGACATCGTGGTTCGAGCGAAGCACATCTGGGAGAGCTTGAGGAGAAAAGATTGTGACAAAGAAAAACGGGTGAAGCTCATGAGTGATTTGCAGAAGCTGATTCAAGGGAAAATTAAAACTATCGCCTTTGCGCATGACTCAACTCGAGTGATCCAGTGCTTCATTCAGTCTGGGAATGAGGAGCAGAGGAAGCAGGCTTTCCAAGAACTGCAAGGCGACTTGGTTGAATTAAGTAAGGACAAATATTCCAGGAATATTGTAAAGAAATTTCTCATGTATGGAAGGAAACCACAGGTTGCAGAGATAATCCGAAGTTTTACAGGGCGTGTGAGGAAGATGCTGCGGCATCCAGAGGCGGCGGCCATTGTGGAGTATGCATGCAGCGACAAAGCCATTTTGGAGCAGAGGAACATGCTGACAGAGGAGCTCTATGGAAACAACTTCAGCTTTACAAGTCAGCAGACCACCCGACTCCGGGAAAGGTGCTAGAGGTGCAGCCAGGAAAGCTGGCGCTGATCGTGGATGAAATGAACCTCATTCTGGCTCCGATGGCTCAGAAGGAAGCCGTGATTACGCACTCATTGGTTCATAAGGTCTTGGACTTTTTTACTTATGCACCCTCAAAGCTTCGATCAGAACTAATTGAAGCCATCGGGGAAGCAGTGGTGTACCTGGCCCACACACATGATGGCGCCAGAGTGGCCGTGCACTGCTTGTGGCATGGTACACCCAAGGACAGGAAAGTGTTGTGAAAACAATGAAGACGTACGTGGAGAAGGTGGCTAATGGCCAATACTCTCACTTGGTTCTGCTGGCAGCATTGGATTGTACCGATGACACTAAGCTTGTGAAGCAGATAATCATGTCAGAAATCATCAGTTCCTTGCCCAACTTAGTTAATGACAAATATGGAAGGAAAGTCCTGTTGTCCTTGCTGAGTCCCAGAGATCCCGCCCACACGGTGCCAGAGATCATCAGAGATGTTCAGCCTGCTATGGATTCCTTCACCAGTTTGACAAGGACAGAGAGCTTCCAGTTGCTGAGCGTCCTGCGGGACACCTAGTTCTCAAATGGTTAATAGAGCAAGACAAAAAGAGGAAAGAAAATGGAGAAGAAGGTTGTCCGGCAAAGACCCTTGTAGGGCATGTTGGTGTGAAGAACCTCAAGTCCTGGGCCAGCATCACCCGAGGAGCCATTATTCTCTCCAGCCTTCTTCAGAGTTGTGACCAGGAAGTTGTAAACAAAGTCAAAGCTGGACTGAAAACCCTGATTCCTACCTTGGGAAAAAAACAAAGGCACCAGCAGAGGCGTCCAGACTCTGCTTGAGAAGCCGACTGCACAGGTGTGCAGGATGAGAGAGCTAGAATCCGCTTCCCATGGGTAGCCACTTTGACAGGCATCACTGTGACCGGTGTTGTCTGACTTACGGCTTCAACAAACCAGAAGACAAGCAGTTGTGCATGATTGAATAAAAAGAAGGAACTGATGGTTTTTGTAAAAAAGGGAATTATGTGACTTAAGTCAGTACACAAAGTATCCTCATGGCCCATTGCAAAGTGAAAATGATGGCTGTTGTAGAAATATATATATATATTGACATATGTATGGTTTTATAGGAAGTTTTATAAATTTATTTTTATTTCATTCACACATCATCATACCTGGAGGTTTTAAGACTCCATGAAATATGGTATAACTTGAAGTTCTTGGACTTAAAAAAATAAAATAAAAGCAATGATTGTTGGGACTAGCGCCCCCTTGTGGGGAGACACGGAGTGTTGGTGCTGGCGAGATGAAAGCCTAAATTGTGTTCTGAGCTGTAGATACTCCACAGAGGCTCAATGAACTGAGAATGAGCCAGCTCCGTCCTGTTTGAGCCTGTTGGTCACAAGGTACGTTTTTGCAGAACCTTTACCTTGATTTCTATTGCTAGGTCAGTTCTGGGTCCTCGAAGCTCTTCCTGTGCCCTGAATACACTGACCGAACTCAGTCCTCCTGCCTGTCCCAGGAACTTAGCTCACCATTGCTATTAACTTTTATACTCCGTCCCAGGGAGCTGTGGGACAGCAGCCCTGCTTATTAAAGCTGAGATAACAAGTAACTCCAACTTTCTCTGAGGCTCCCTGGGAAAGATATGCCCCACAGTGACCAATTAGTGTAGCGAAATGGGTGTCTGGGGAGAAGAGATGGGTACCAGAGGAGCGAAGGAGCTGAACTTCCTCTGAACTTTGAGAATTTCTGGGTGAATCACTCTGCCAATGATGCCTTCCTGGTGTCTGACTCTTCCCTAACATGTTATTAATTCAAGTAAAGAAAGAATATGACACTCCACACTGTTGGGAAACCGGGAAGGGCAGAATCCAAAATAACAGGCAGCAGCCTTCCAGGGGGCACCAGCTGGCGGAGGGGTTCTTGGATGTTTGTACTATCGATAACAATGACATGGTAATGATCCCTAGATGAATAAACATAATTAGTAAATATACAGTGAAGGTCCTTGGCCTGACTACCAGTTGCCTCTCATCCATTCATCAGTAAACAACACCTAACACCAAAGAACCTTGTGTTAAAATTCAGTTTTATCTCAGATCCTCAAAAGCTTTTAATATAAGAATGACTTATTAAAAAATAAAGCTGCAGCTCTGTGTGGTTTTCCCCTACTAACCCATGTGCAAGCAACCTTAAAAACCCATGTGCAAGCAACCTTAAAAACCCGTGTATAAGCAACCTTAAAAACCCATGTATAAGCAACCTTAAAAACCTATGTGCAAGCAACCTTAAAAACCTGTGTGCGAGCAACCTTAAAGCATCCTGTTTGGCTGCCTCCCCTCTAACTGAAGCTACGCTGTGATGTCCCTACTCTGCCCATCACTGCTATCCTTCTGAAGGTTTGCAAACTCAACCAAATCTCTAAAATATTTTATTCGTTCCTTGAAAATTTCCCACACTGTACTTTGATGTCCACCTCCTCCTCAGTCTCCTCCCAAACCCACACCTAGCTTGTGTCCTCAATTTTTTTTTAATTCATTAGTGTTGCCTAAATATTCTTAGGCTGTGGTCATCCAGTGCGGTATGTTAGATCTACAAGGGGTATAGTGTATGAAGTGTGTATGTAGGGACACAACACAACACCACACTCACACAGGCATACATAACACACATACATACATATACACACACAACACACACACTCTCACATGCACACACACACAGAGTTTCTTCCACCCTGTGACCCTCTTTACCTTACTTGTCCATTTTCTGTATTTCTATCTTTTTATAGTTGTAATATTGTTCGTGTTTAACTTTTCATTATTTACGGTTACTTTGGGGGTGGCACCCACATGCAGAATGGCACATATGGGGGGGTCAGAAAATAACTTACAAGAGTCAGTTCTCTTCTCCCACTATGTGGGCCCCAGGGATTGTCCCAAAGGAACTAGTCAGCCAACAACCGTGTCTTTTTGTCTTGTTTTGTGACCCACTGATTGTGTGTGACCAGGTTTGGAATTTTCCACAGAATCCCGATGGGACCACTGCTGAATGCACAGCTTTTGTTTCCAAGATTTTATTAAAAATCTCAGTGTTTCCCCTAGCAATGGGCAGAGACACCTTAGTGGTGATGGTCTTTTTTTTAATTCAACTTATTTTTTTATTATTTATTCACTTTACATCCTGCTCACTGGGTCCCTCCTGGTTACTTCCTCTCACAATCCTTCCTCCATCCCCTCCCCTTCTCCTCTGAGAGGCCGGGCCTCCCCTGTGTGTCCCCCTCAGCCTGGCACTTCAAGTCATTGGGAGGCTAAGCGCTTCCTGTCCCACTGAGTCCAGACAAGGCAGCCCAGCTAGAAGAACACATCCCACAGACAGGCAACAGTTTTTGGCATAGCCCCCGTTCCAATTGCTCAGGACACACGTGAAGGTCACACATCTGCTACATATGAATGGAGAGGCCTTGGTCCAGCCTGTGCATATTCTTTGGCTGGTGGTGGTGGTGATATTCTTATGTTAGTCAGGGGCAGAGCAGATGACAGTCAGTCCTTTGTTCATCCAGCTTGATGCCTGGTTTGGTGGCCAAAGCGATATTATGACTAAGACACAAAAAACTCAACTCAAATCAAATCCAGGCGGGAGGAGTGTGGGAGGAGAAAGACCGACAGAGAACTGTGTTCAGCCTAGCCGTGCAAGCACAGACCTGCCTTCTGCCCCATGTGTAGACCAGCCATAGAGAACGGCCCTGCCCACCACCACCCAGCACAGCATGAGAGGAGGCAGACAGAGACCCGCACTCCACCATGCCGCACGCAGACCCGCCCTTCTGTGCAGGGCCATAGACACCTGCTCACTGGAGGATGTCAGCCAAGGGCCCACTAGATGCACAGCCAACCGGAAGCAGGAGCCACCACAGTGTGGGAGCATGTGGAGGTCACATGGGAGAGAAGCGGAGCAGCTTGGGCATTATGGAGAGAGATGAATCTGGAGACTCGAGGGTGGAGAGGAGCAGCCTGTTGTGAGTGGCCAGCCCTGCCACCTGGGGACATGGGGAAGTCTCAGCCAGAGCTGCCACTGTGGGCCACGCCTAGATCCACAGCTATGGAGCAGAAGGGGTCAGTGACTCATATTACCACTAGAGAACAAGGCGAGTCCCTGGTCAGGGCTTCTGCTGAGGATCACATGGATGACCAGGGACCGTGCAGAACTGGCCCCGCCCCTAGTCTGGAGCTGGAATTAGAAGAGCAGGCCCTGGCGCAGGCAGCACAGGGGAGCTGGGGGATATCGGTGAGCTGGTCCTGATGCTCTCCTGCTGTGGGGTGAGACTGGTACTGAGGTCATGCCCCATCCCTTGACACCTCTGGCAGTCAGGAAAGTTGCCAACCAGGTCATGAACACAGGAGATCAGGCCCTGCACCTCACCTGAACAGCACAAGAGAACTGGCTCTGGAGGTGGGCACTCAGGTGAGCTGGCCCCAAGGCCATAAGAGCAGGAGAGCTGACCCTGCCTCCTGCTTGGCAGCATTGGGTGGCTTAGCCAGAGCAGTGTAGAGAGCTTGCTCTGGTGGTACAGATAAGGAAGACCGGACACACTGACCAGCACAGACCACTTGGCCCAGATCCAGGGCTCTGAGCTGACCCGTCCCAGCATCTATATCATTAGTAAATGGTTGGGAACCATGCAAAGGCCAGTCCTGCCGTTCCAAAGCTGCAGGTCTCGATGCCTCAGAGCAACAATAGGATAACTGGGAGGCATCCCAGTAAGGATCCAGTATTGATGGTGTCAGAGAAGCCAAAGATCTTGAACCAGAACAATGACTCATCACAATGAACATTTGCAAGTGAAGCTGGAATGAGATCTGATGCCCTCTTTTGGTGTGTCTGAAGACAGCTACAGTGTATTCATATAAAATAAAATAATTCTTTAAAAAAAAACAAACAAATCAAATAAATGTAAAAGACAAAAGATGTAAAAAATATATAGAAAAATGCACTAGGGAATAATGGATTTGTAATTCATCCTGAATTGCCGATCTGAGTACCCAGGAGTCAGAGATGAGAGCTCGTGATGCTGCTCAAAGAGAGTCAGCTTGCTCTAACATGGAGATAGTTGCTTTGGTGGCTAGAGACAGGGTGTACAATGCTTAGCTTTAATTGTCAGCTTGACAGAGCCCAGCATCATCTGGGAAGAGGCTCTCAGTTTGTCTGGACCTGGTTGACCTTAGGCATCTCTTGATTGCCTTAAGATGAGAAGACTTGTCCACTACAGGTGGCACCACTCCCTAGGTTTGGGTCTTGTGGTTTATAATGGTAAGCATGAAACTGAGCACAGCAAACTTGTACGCACTTATTCTCTCTGCTCTCGACTGGAAAGGTGACCAGCTGCTTCAAGTTCCTACCTTAACTTTCCTGCAGTGGTGGACTTGTATCCCAAATAAACCCTTTCCTCCTTAACTTGCTTTTCATCAAGTTTTCATCAGAGGATTTTAGCAGGAGAAGTATAAGTAGGACAGGGTGGTTCCAAGAAGAAAAAGTAACCTTTACCAAGGTTCTAAATAGAAAAGGGTACAACTGCAGTCCCAAGGACTGAAGGGGTAAAGAATATCCTAAGTCAGAATCCTCAGAAACAAATGACCATCCTCAAGATAAACAAGAGACATTGGTAAGACTTCCTATGCTTCTAGGGGGGTGTGTGGGTCACAGCTGTGGTCAAGAAAAGGGACATAATATTAAGAGAGTACATGTATCACAAACACTAGTACAAATCAGAAACTGCAACAAGAATACTGGGTAACAATTTTATTTAAGGATCAAAATGGCTCTAACATAGAATGTGATATTACACCACATTTACAGAATACAAAAACCAGATGCTTGGAATTGAAGATCAGCATTAAGTTCTCAGTGACGTGTGGCTATCTGAAAGTCATTTAATTATGCCAGGCCTTGGCACCATCTGTAAAAAACACAGATGAGAGTAAGTATGTGAAGAGAAATAAGGGGATTAATAACTACAGTGTTTGATATCGTAGAGGCCATATAAAGATTAATCTAGACTAGCAGTTCTCAACCTGTGGGCAACAACCCCTTTGGGGATCAAATGACCCTTTTGTAGGGGTCACCTAAGACCATCAGGAATATCGGATATTTACACTACAATTCCTAACAATAGAAAAACTACAGTTATGAAGTAGCAGTGAAAATAATGTTATGGCTGGGAGTTCAACACATTAAAGGGTGAGGGCATCAGAAAGGTTGAGAACCATTGAACTAGACCGCCTTGGTTTGTGTTTGCGTGTGTTTCTTGAGGACAGACAACTTATTTTTTTTCATCAAGCACTGTGTGTGTGTGTGTGTGTGTGTGTGTAAATGGGGCAGAAGTACCATCTCCACTAGCAGTAACCACTCTGACTCTTCTCATCTAGAGGAAAGTCAACCTGAAATGTCCCTTTTAGGTTCCAGGATCCACTGTGTTAGAACAACATCCTCTAATCACCCAACTTTGCCTTGTAGTACAAAGTGGGTGAGATTAGAATATTCTCTCTGGGTCTACCACAGTTTCCATAAGCCAGAAGAGTTCCTTGGGCTAACTGAAGAACAAAGCTGGAGTAAACTACTAGCAAAGGTCAAGCGGGAAGGTACTTGGGGGACAGAAACCCGTTTCTTTAAACTCAGACAAAACAAACTGGGACTTAGGGAGAACCGAGGAAAATGGCCCACAGAGGCAGGCATTGGAGCGTAGTATGGGGACCAGGCTTAGGGCTCTGAATCTTCCTGATGCTCTCCCTCCTCTGAGTGACAGGAAAGGTGCTGAAGGAGGTTGCTGCGGCAGACACAGCTGAGTCACTGTCTACACAGCCTTCCACTTACCCTTCGGGGTCTTGTTGATCCACTGCACTGTAGTTTTCTTCTCTATGTCAAGTTGTCTACAATGATACCGCAACATAATTCTTGGAATTGGGGCAGAATCAGTGGAAGACCTCGCCTAGGAGGCAGCAACAGGGGGATCTTACGTCTCACAGGCTTTGGAATATCAGGTGTGGGAAGGCCATTCCAAAGGGGTTCTTGCTGAACTTGAGGAGTATCTGGGGTAGTTTCCTGCTCAGCTTCCCTGTGTCTCTTTTTCTTTTTTCTCCGACTACCTGAAGAGTTACGTTCGCAGCTTTTGTTCCTGCATTTCTTAGCAAGCACCTGCAACTGGGACGAACCCCAGTCTGGAAGTGGCGCAGTATTTACATAGGCACCTTTGGCAGCCCCTCCAGTAGCACGGGCAGCAGCGGCTTTTGAAGCACTTTGGATAGCACCTTCAGCAGCGACTCTTGGAGCACCCGGGATAGCATGGGCAGCAGCACCTTTTGGAGAACTTTGGGTAGCACGTGCAGCAGCACCTCTTAAAGCACCTTGGGTAGCACGTGAATCGGTACCTGCAGAATCCCCTGAAGCATCACCTGGGGCAGCACCTGCAGTTGCCCCTAATGCAGCGTCTGGGGCAGGACCTGCAGCAACACCAGAAGCAGCACCTAGAATAATGCCTGCAGAAGTGCCTGAAGCAGCACCAGAAACAGCACCTTGGGTATCAAGTGCAGTAGCATCTGTGGCAGCCCCTGAACCATCACTAGAAGCAGCTCTTAGGACAGCACCTGTGGGAGCACATGCAGCACCCCCTGTGGCAGCCCCTGAAGCATCACCTGTGGCAGCACATGCAGCAGCACCTGGAACAGCACCTGGAACAGCACCTGGAACAGCACCTGGAGCAGCACCTCGAGTACCACGTGCAGCAGCACCTGGAACAGCACCTCGAGTACCACGTGCAGCAGCGCCTTTGGAAGCACCTTGGGCTTCTGAAGGAGCATGAGGCGCAGCCTTTCCGGTAGCACGTACACAGATTCTCTCTGGTGGCTGCTGTGCTAGAGAGGAACTGTAGGAGCTGGAAATGGCGTTTCGTTTGTATGAGTTCTTGAGAGCGATCTGGTATTCCTTCACAGAGCTCTTCGCTGAGTTCTTGGAACAGGTCTCTCTAACCAGAGGACCTGGCTTGGGTACAAAAGAAGAGAGCACACCGTTGACAAGCAGACGTGTAAAAGCTGACGAGGCACTCACACTGCGATCGGAGTCCTTTCCCTGATCACAAGGCCTCGCGATGGCTGGGGAGCCTTCCCCCTGATTGGCAAATCCTTTTCCACCTTCTCCCAAGATAGTGAGATCTTTTTTTTTCTTGATTTGAACTTGACTGCTTTCTCGAGGAGCACTAATCTGTGTCTCCTTCCTAGATTGAGGTAAGAGGTGGCTAGTAAGAAAAGACCATAGAATCAAGACCGGCTGCCCCAAAACAAAACGGAATGCGTTTCTGCCCTTACTAGAGAGCACATTCAGGATCACCGAGCTTCGGGACATCCTGAAACTAGAAAGTGCCGGCACTGACTTGTGCTGACTACCTAAGGATATGGAGGAAAACTTCTTTGCCGGATATTGTTGCGTGTGGACAACCACGTCGCACTCGGGGTGCTGCTGAGGATGCCCTAAAGCTGCACTGTCTTCAAAAGGCAGACTATCAGCCATGTTCAGACACCCATCCGCAGGATTAACCCGGAGAGACGGGGAAACACAGTGGGCCGGTAGTGAGGGCCTCTTCTGCGGGTCCCTAGTGCGCACAGTCGGGGGCGGAGGGCGAGCCCGGCCCAGGTATCCACCCATCCGGACCGCTCTGCGCAACTGGAGACTTCAAATGGAGTCAGCAATTCAGAGACGCTTCCCTAGCGTCGACGGAGCCCACAGCAAGGCACGCAGTGTGGGGTGGGTCGCCTATGACGCAGCACTGGAACCTGTGAGCGAAGAATGGGCACAAGAGCAACGGCCACGCGGGGAAAGGGCACGCACCAGAACCTTCTGCTGTGCTGCGACACTAGGATCAACTGCTCACTTATCTAGAGGCCGGTAGACAGCCCCGCCCCCCATTGTTGGAACCTTGCCACTCTGAGGTCCCCCTAGCCAGAGAACTATGGGGCTCAGTGACTCTGAGCTCAACAACATCCCCTGGAGACTGCACATACTTTCTCTGGGATAGTGGAGCAGCTGCTCGGAACTAGAGCTCACCTGCGCCATCCAGACCAGAGTGAGTTAGCAAGGCTGGAGCGAGCTCTGGGTGTCTGGTAGAAGTGGGCAGAAAAGGAGGAAAGTCTAAGTGGGCACTGCCATACCTTCCCATCAATCAACAGAAGACTGTGCTTCATGAAATGTTCAAAACGAGTTTTATCACTTAAAGTTCAAGGCTAGGGCTGGAGAGGTGGCTCAGCGGTTAGGAGCACTGACTGCTCTTCCAGAGGTCCTGAGTTCAATTCCCAGCAAACACATGGTGTCTCACAACCATCTGTAATGACATCTGATGCCCTTTTCTGGTGTGTCTGAAGACAGATACAGTGTACTTACATATACTGAATAAATAAATCTTTTTAAAAACTAAAGTTCAAGGCTAAACAACTTCTACATCAAAATCCGGTTGTTCAGAAGAGCATACATGGTCTACACCTAGGCCTCCCCCGCCCCGTGGATCAGATGTGCAGGTGGATCTTCATGCGGGTCCCGAAGACCTGGAGTGGGGACTGTCCCAAAAGCTGCTGCCTGTTCTTAGGATATGATCTTCCAGCTGGGCTGCCTTGTCTGGCCTTAGAGGGAGTCGTAAAACGTGGTGTGCCAGGGTGGGGGGGATACACAGGGAGGGGACGGGGAAGGATTGTGGGAAGGGGTGACCAGAAGGGGGCAGTGAGCAGGATGTAAAGTGAATAAATAAATTTTTGAAAAATAGCTGGCTGTTGATAGCTCACATGAATCTTAAAAAGCATTGTGCTAGATCAATGAACATCCACAAAGCTATGTGCTTACCTCAAGACTCTGTCTATATGACTTTTTTATTTTGAGATGAGCTCTTAGGGATGGAGAGTAAACCAGTGGTTCCCAGGGTTTAGAGCTGGAGGGAGGACTGAACACAGAACACAGCATGATGGTAACGGGGATAGAGACCATCATATTTGCTGATCCCAGCTGGTGCAACCATCTACACATGACGACTTTTATGATACTCACACAAACCTTTGCTAGAGATGACTTTTAAAGTAACACTTTCTTTTTTAAGATTTACTTTTTATTATTTCATCTATGTGGGTATGCTGTAGCTGTCTTCAGACACACCAGAAGAGGGCATCAGGTCTCATTACAGATGGTTGTGAGCCACCATGTCGTTGCTTGGAATTGAACTCAGGACCTCTGGAAGAGCAGCCAGTGCTCTTAACCCCTGAGCCATCTCTTCAACCCTATTTAACACTTTCTTAACCTTTATTAACCATGACTTGGTAACAAGCACTTAGAACCAGTATTTTTCTTTTAAAAGGTGAGACAGACTCTCTCTTTTATGTAGCTCTGTCTGTCCTGAAACTCACTCAGTCGGGCCTCCCATCTCATGCATTCACCTGTCTCTGCCCTCCCCCAGTGCTGAGATTAAAGGTGTGCACCTCCATACACAACTTAATAAAAATACTTTGTTTTTCAAGACAGAGTTTCTCCGTGCAGCTCCAGCTGTCCTGGAACTCACTCTGTAGACCAGGCTGGCCTCAAATTTAGAGATCCTCCTGCCTCAGTCTCCCAAGTGCTAAGATTACAGTCATGTGCCACCACTGCCTGGCGAAGAATACTTTTTAAAGGCATTACTTTTCTTTGGGGCCTGCAAGGTAACTAAGGCAGGATGAATGGAAACCTGGCATCCGCCTTTATTCTGTATCTTTATTCCGTATGTCCCCCTCAGTTGCCTGCTCACTCTGCACACAAACATGCTCATGACGCCAGGAATGTCTGTCTAAAAGGCCAAAGTCTAAAACGTCTGAAAAACCTCACCTCTCTTTATGTCTGGAGGCAAAAAAGATAAGAACTAGATTATCTTCCTACCCGATTTTACAATGTCCTGCTCAAGACACTCAAAAGTCATTGTCCTAAACCTTCAGATCCCTTAGATTCCAGAAATGGTAAATATACAAATATACACAGGCACACATGCATTCGTGAGCGCACACACACACACACACACACACACACACACACCATGAGTCACCCTATTTTGTATACTTGATGCTTAAAGATGCTATTTAATGTAGATGCCCAGATAGATAGTACTGAAAAGTAAGACACACTATGATATAACAGTTCATCACCGGGTCATGAGGCCGTCTGAAGCTTTAATCATCGTTAATGCCCAGGGGGAAGACTCGGCAGGAAGATCCGTGAAGCTGTGCATGGGAATGAGCCAGGTGGGCTAATGTGAAAGCCTTGTTCTCTCACATGCTTTAAACAGGCCATGACAAGGTGTGTCCCAGAGTTAAGGTCAGTCTTCCTACTTCAAATGAGCCAGGTGATGCCTGAATTATGCAGTGTCCTGTCCCATTGACCTTAATCACAGAACTTTGCAACACCAAGAGCCTTTCTAAAGAATCTGCTTCTGTAGTCCAGACATAACCTTCTTTACCTCCATTATGGAAAAGGAACCCACTTTTCCCAGGGTAATGTGGATCAATCATTTCTCCTAACACTGGTATTCCTTTCTTCGCTGGTAGCCAGGGAGAAGAAATACTTCCTGTATCCTCAGGAAGGAGTGACCCCCTGGAAGGAGGTGCTCCCCCATCTGGAACCAAAATTTCTAGGCTAGTAGAACATAAGGCCACAAGAACAGGAAGCAAAAGTTTCCCTAGTGGAACCATTCATGTATAATATTAATAAATATGTATTACATGGTATATTAGTTCAATATTTTAATTTAAATATATTTTATCATATTCTTCCCCTTCCCCAAATTTATCCAGTTCCTCTCCTTCTCCTTACCCAATGTTAAGTGCTTTGTCAAAAACAAAAAACAAAAATCCAATAGAACAAAATGCCCAAAACTTAGAAAATGCATCACCGAAAAAGAGGGAAACTAACCAAATTAGAACACACGCACACACAAAATAAAAATGAGCTATTCCTGAACATGAGACCTGTCCTAGAGTGGTTGATCTACCCAGTGTCATTATATTGGAGAAAACTGATTTTCCATCTCCCAGATGACATAAATAACAGTTCTGTTGTTAACCTTTACCCTAGTGACTAGGGTTTCATTCATTCATTCATTCATTCCATTTTAAGAACATAACAAAATAAAATAAAAACAAAAGCTATCACATCAAAGACAGGCCAACAGAAGAAAAAGAGCCCAAGAGAGGGTTCAAGAGTCAGAGAGCCACTTGTTCACATGCTCAAGAGTCACATAAAAACTCTAAACTGGAAGCCATAATATCGGCTCAGAGGCCCCCCACACAGCAGCAACGTGTCTGCTATAGGTATCGCACCAGGATCCGAAGAACCCCGGAGGATCTCGGGAACCGTGCCGAAGCCACACAGCGAAGCAGGGACAGCCTTCATCCAGACCCAGCAGCGCCCTGCAGCCATGGCTGACATCTTCCTGGAACACATGCACCGCTGGCATCACCTGTACCACTGGCCCTGCTGCCCGCTCTGTGGAGATGCTGAAGGAGATGATTAAGTCTGGAATGAATGTGCTCGGCTGAATTTGTCTCATGGAACCCATGAGTCCCGTGCAGGCACCATCAAGAATGTCCGTGCAGCCACAGAGAGCTTTGCCTCAAACCCCATCCTCTACCGTCCCATTGTGGTGGCTCTGGACACGAAGGGGCCTGAGGTCCAGACTGCACTCATCAAGGGCGGCGGCACTGCAGAGGTGGAGCTGAAGAAGGGAGCCGCTCTGAAGATCACCCTGGACAGCGCCCACATGGAGAAGTGTGACGAGAACATCCTGTGGCTGGGCAGCCAGATCTACGCGGACGATGGGCTCATCTCCCTGCATGTGCAGGAGAAAGGTGCTGACTACCTGGTGACAGGGGTGGAGAATGGTGGCCCCCTGGGCATCAAGAAGGGCGTGAACCCGCCCGGAGCTGCGGTGGACGTCCCCTCCGCGTCAGAAAAGGACATCCAGGACCTGAAGTCTGGGGTGGAGCGGGATGTGGGCATGGTGTCTGTATCTTTCATCCTCAAGTCAGCTGATGTGCACGAAGTTAGGAAGGTCCTGAAAGAGAAGGGCAAGAACACCAAGACCATCAGCAAAATCGAGAACCATGAAGGTGTCCCCGGGTTTGATGAGATTTTAGAGGCGAGTGATGGGATCATGGTGGCTCGTAGTCACCTGGACATTGAGATTTTGCAGAGAAGGACTTCCTGGCTCAGAAGATGATGATTGGGCGATGCAACTGAGCTGGGAAGCCTGTCATCTGTGCCACACAGATGCTGGAGAGCATGATCGAGAAGCCACGCCCCCACCCGTGCTGAAGGCGGCGATGTGGCCAAGGCAGAGATGGAGCAGACGCACCATGCTGTCCGGAGAAAACAGCCAAGGGGACTACCCTCTGGAGGCAGCAACTGATTGCCTGAGAGGCGGAGGCCGCCATCCACCACCTGCAGTTATTTGAGGAACTCCGCAGCCTGGCGCCCATTACCAGCGACCCCACAGGAGCTGCTGCCGTGGGCGCGCCGTGGAGGCCTCCTTCAAGTGCTGCAGTGGGGCCTTTATCGTGCTCACCAAGTCTGGCAGGAGTGCTCACCAAGTGGCCAGGTACGGTTCTTGGGCTCCTGTCCTTGCTGTGATGTGCAATCCCCAGCCTGCTCGCCAGGCCCATTGTACTGCGGCCTCTTCCCTGTGCTGTGTAAGAACGCGGTACAGGATGCCTGGGCTGAGGATGTTGGCCTTCGTGTAAACTTGGCCATAAATGCTGGCAAGGCCCGAGGCTTCTTCAAGAAGGGAGATGTGGTCATTGTGCTGATCGGGTGGAGCCAGGTCTCTGGCTTCACCAACACCATGTGTGTAGTGCCTGTACCTTGTTGACCCTCTGGAGTCCCTCTTCTAGCGCTTGTCCCTTCCCCTTCCCTATCCTATCCACTAGGCCAGCAACGCTTGTAGTTCTCACTCTGGCCATGGTGTGGCGCTGGTGGGCTGAAGAACCAGGGAAAATTAATAATGCCTTGGAATAGAGCCCAGGTATTTTTCATGGCCCTACCTGAGCCAGAAGAACACAGGACTGGAAACCCTCTGACTATCACAGAAGGGTAGCAGCATCTCTGTGTACTTGGCCTCCGTAGAAAGTTTTCCAGAGAATTCCCAGCCCTAGCCTGGAGTCAGCTGAGGGCGTGGGGCCCAGGGTTCCCGTGACGTGACTTTTGGCCCTGGCGCCTCCACTCTCCACCTTGTCTTCTGCAGCGTCTCTGGCCTGCTGTTCGTGCCACTTCAGTCTCTGGGAATTCATAAAAGCTGTGCTCGTGCTGATTTGGAGGGCCTTGTTTTCTTGGTGTTCTTACCCTCTGGAGTTCCCTGAGCTCTGAGGAAGGGATTTGATGGAAACGTTCCATTTAGGGCTGAGTGTCTCAAGGACTCTGTGTGTAATGCCAGGCTGTGGGTCTCTGTATTTGTCCCCATCTGCTACAGAAGGAACACTCTGATGACGCCGAGCAAGGCACTGATCAATGAGTACAGCAGAGTATCATTAGAGGTCATTTGATCACTACACTTTTTTCTTCTTTTTAAGACCAGTATCATTTTCCCTTAGGTCCCTGTATTATCTAATCTCACGCTTAGTTACCCAAGTAGTATCCGAAATGGGTTTCATCTTGAGAAGGGGGCCTCTAGTCAGATCCGGTATTGGTTGGCCACTCCCACAGGCTCTGTGCCACCACTGCCCTAGCATACCTTTCAGAGGTACACCATTAGAAAGGAGAACCATTCCCTTCTAATGTGGTGGTTTGAGTGAGAACTCCCTCCAACAAGCTTGTATGTTTGAATGCTAGTCACCAGTTAGTGGAACTGTTTGGGCAGAATTTGGAGATGTGGCCTTGTGTCACTAGGAATGGGCTTTGAGGTTTTTAAAAGCCCACGCCAGGTCTTCTCTCTCTCTCTCTATCTATCTATCTATCTATCTATCTATCTATCTATCTCTATCTCTCCCTCCCTCCCTCCCTCTCTCTCTCTCCCTCTCTCCATCTCTCTCCTTCTCTCTCTCCGTCCCTCCCTCTCCCTCCCTCTCTCTCTCCCTCCCTCCCTCCCTCCCTCTCTCTCCTTCTCTCCCTCCCTCCCTTTCTCCCTCCCTCTCTCTCTCCCTCCCTCCCTCCCTCCCTCTCTCTCCTTCCTCTTTTCTCTCTCTCCCTCCCTCCCTCTCTCTTTTTCTCTCTCTCCCTCCCTCTCTCTCCTTCCCTCTTTCTCTCTCCCTCTCTCCCTCTCTCTCCTTCTCTCCCTCCCTCCCTCTCTCTCTCCCTCCCTCCCTCCCTCCCTCTCTCTCCTTCTCTCCCTCCCTCCCTCTCTCCCTCCCTCTCTCTCTCCCTCCCTCCCTCCCTCCCTCTCTCTCCTTCCTCTTCTCTCTCTCTCTCCCTCCCTCCCTCTCTCTTCTTCTCTCTCTCTCCCTCCCTCTCCCCCTCCCCCTCTCTCTCTGCCTACAACTTATAGCTCAGGTATAAGCTTCAGCACCCCAGCCCCCACTGCCACATTCCTTGGCATGATGATCACAGACTGATCCACTAAAACTGTAAACCCAGGCCATTTTCTCTAAGTTTCTTTGGTCACCGTGCCTCCTCACAACAAGAGAAAAGTAACTAATTCACTACCTGAGGTCTAGCTAACCCTAGATAGACTAGCTCTCTAGCCAAACCCCAGAGAGAATAAACAATTCACTCAAGAGAAAAAACATGGACTCCGTCCTTAGCACCAGGGTAGAAAATAAGAGTAAATATAAACCAACCGATCCTGCACCCACCTCCCTCATCCATCCCTCAAACCACTATTACCCTGACTTAAGCACTCCAGCACCATCTATCAGACAAGTAGAAATAGCCTAGTATCCAAGAGCCTACCTACAATCATTCAAACTGGCCTATCCCAAGACTGTTTATTGTGTCTCATTCCTCCCTATGGAGACAAAAACCATAGTAACGAACAGCTTTATTTAATACAAATGCTTTATTTAACAGGTGTAGGATATCCCATTGGCTAGGTGGTAGAGACCCAGGACACAGCAGCAAGGTGACTGCAAGCTCCAAGCTTCTCTTTCTGACTCCAATAGGGTGAGCACAACACCCTCTCTCTCCAGTGGGGCCTTTGATGTGTCAGATGATGGAGCGGCTGGTGTCATCCATAAATTCCACGTGTGCCTGTGTGACCTGTCCCTGTGAACCAGTCCTGCCCAGCAAGATGTGCTGCAGGAGACTCAGACCCATGATGGCCACGATCAGGTAGAGTGCTGATGAATATTGCTGACTAGCCCTGCCTGGAGGTTACCCTTGCACGCCCCCCCCCCACTCCCCAAGCTCCATGTTCCCCTCCTTGGATCTGTGAGTGACCGTCTTTGACTTCCGATGACAGCCACCATGAATGATAAAACTTATATTTAAACCGGCACACGGTTTACTTTGAATCACCGAGACACCTCAAGCGAGAAGAAAGAGACATGGCTTACTGTGGCAGATGTTTTGTCCCAGACCCACATGCTTTATGGTGGCTCAGTATCGGCACAAAGACAGGTGAGTAAACCTTGGACTAGGCTAAAGAACCCAGAGACAGGTTTAGCTCATAGACAACTTTAAAACACACCTTGCAATGATATTGATATGTGATCCTTCCGTTATATGATCCATCCCCCAAGAGATGCTCAAAGCTGGGAAGCACTGGTGCCATGAACACCTCCAAACCATAAGCCCTGGAGCCCTGCTCTAAGGGCAACTGTGCTGGTTCATACTTCGCTTTCTTCGTAGACATTCTGAGTACATGGTAGTGGTTTAGTGGATTATTCCGTTGCTGCAATAAGACACCATGACCAAACACAACTCAGGGAAGAAAGAATTTATGTTGGCTCACAGCTCCATAGTCACGGGGTAAGCATGGCAGAAACCAGCAAGACAGGAAGGTGAGAGATCTCATCTTCACCACAAACAAGAAACAGAGTGAATTAGAAATAGGGCCACACTATGTGCTCTCAAAACCTGCCTCCAAGGACATACTTCCTCCAGGAAGGCTCTACCACCTAAAATGTCCTCTAAGCAGCGTCCACAATGGGGACATGAGCCTTGAGGGACATGCCACACGTGGCCAGTTGATTCAACAAAAGCAAGAACCTCCTGCTTGTTCATATCTGTATCCTGAGAGCCTGCCACGTAGCAGGCTGGACATGATTGACAGCTGAGTGGAGAAGCGAGTGCATATGCTACAGATGCTCAGCATAGAGGCTGGGAGCATCTGACAAGTGTGAATGCCTCACTGGGCCTGCGTGCATCCCAGTACAGATGGAAGGGAGGGGGGAAGGGAGGGATGGGGAAGGAAGGGGGAAGGAGGGAGGGGGGGAAGGAGGGAGGAGAGGGAGGAGGAGGGAGGGAGGGGGAAGGGAGGGGGAAGGGAGGGATGGCGAAGGGAGGGGGAGGGAGGGAGGGGGAAGGGAGGGGGAAGGAGGGAGGGGGAGGGAGGGGGAAGGGAGGGGGAAGGGAGGGGGAAGGAGGGAGGGGGGAAGAGGGGGGAGGAAGTGGGAGGGAGGGGAGAGGGGGAAGGAGGGAGGAGGGGGAAGGAGGGAGGAGAGGGAGGGGGAGGGAGGGAGGAGGGGGAAAGAGGAAGGAGAGGAATGGGGAAGGAGGGGGAGGGAGGGGGAGGGAGGGAGGGGGAAGGGAGGGGGAAGGAGGGAGGGGGAGGGAGGGAGGAGGGGGAAAGAGGAAGGAGAGGTATGGGGAAGGAGGGGGAGGGAGGGGGAGGAAGGAAGAGAGGGAAAGAGAGGGAGGGGTTGGTGTTTGAATCTCACAGGTGTCCGAATAGCTTGTTTGCTCATTAATCAGCTCCACTGTCCCAGTGCCCTGCTGTCTGGAAAGGACCAATAATGAATGCTAAATACTGTTAGTAAAGCCTCCCTACATGCAGTGTGGAAACATAACATGAATCACTCCACTGTCTCAGAAAAATAAATTGGGGGAGTAATTTTAAAGATGGCCCATGGTGCCCCATGACCAAACATGGCTACATGGTGGCACCATGGAAGCTGGCAACACATTGCTGCCATCATTGCTTAGTGTCCCAAGCCAGACCCTTACAAACCAGCACCTCGGCCTTGGATATGAGTATTCTCAGTCTGTGAATGTCCTGCTTTAAAGATTTTGTCACTGAGATCGTTCTTCACTAGGGTCCAGAGCTAAGAGATACTGGAAAGTTGAAATGTGAGAGTCTGTGAGGTAGAAGACACATCATTGGATAAGCAAGGCCAACAGCCGACGGGCACCAAGGACAGACATGTGGCCAGGCATGACAGCGCAGGTCTGTGATCCCAGCACTTGGAGAGCTGAGATGAGAGGATTTCTGTGAATTTGGGGCCAAATTAGACTACATAGGGGGCTTCATGCCAGTCTAGATTACAGGGCAGGACCCTGTCTCAAAAAGAAAAAAAAAGCATATACGCACACAGATATAAGGCTTTCTTTACATACAAGTACGGGGGGGGGGGGGAGGGAGGGAGGGAGGGGAAGAGGAAGGGAGGGAGATATAGAAGACAGACAGGAGAAGGAGAGAGGCTAGTCTTGATGTCTATTCTGACATCTTTAGAAATATATTACTTCAAATAAAGTAGAGCCTCTTTAAATTCTCTCAGAGCCCCGTGGAAGGAAGCAAGGCCCATTTCCCACCCTCCTTTTAGATATTTAAAGATGGAGTATTGTCTTCCTATGAAACTATGACAGCCCAATGACAGGTGAAGGGACTCTGGCCAGGCCAAGCATAGTAATACATGGCCCCGGCAGGCCTTTCCCTTCTCCCCCATTCCCTCTGCCTTGCTAAAAAAACTCTTAGGTTGCATTCCTAAAGCTAACCACCAAGGTCTAGTCCCTTAATTGGCCACTTCCTCCTGAGGCTGATGACCAAGGCTCAGCTCTCAAAGTATTTGAAGCCCAGCAATGAAAAGCACCTTTTGGCTCGCCTAATTAACCTGCCCAATCACAGCTAAACACTGAGTTCTAACCCAGGGCTTCCCACTTACCTCCATAAGCCCCCATTTTCCTATGTGGCACATTGGTCTCCTCTCTATCCACAAGCGTTCCTTTGTTCCTACCAGAACAAATAAATGTCCATTCCCTTTCCTTTTCCCTTCTCCCACATCCTCTGTCTCCTGTCTTTGTTTCTGCTTTCTGTCCCTCTGGAGCAAATGAATCTCCTTTGCGCTGAGAACTTGGTCTGGGGGGTCCTGAGCCAACACTTAGGCTCCGTACAACAAATAAACCTCCACACTGCGTAGTCGACGAACATGAGCAGGCTGGTGGCAGAGCTCTCCCTTCTTCGTGGGCTCCTGCATGCCCACCGGTCCCCCTCCCTTCTTTCCTCTAGTTGTAGTTTGAATTTATCCTTTAAATTTTTACATATTGAGGGGCTGGGGATGCACATCAGTTAGTAGAGCGTGCGTGAAGCCCTAGCTAGATGCCATCCCAGCATTAAGTCAGACATGGTGTCTCATACCTGAAATATCAGCACCTGAGAGGTGAGGTTGGAAGAATAGTAAATTCAAGGCTAAATAGTGAGTTCAAGTCCATCCTGACTACATGAGACCCTGTCTCATATGTATGTGTGTATGTATGTGTATGTGTGTATGTACATATATGTGTGTGTATATATACATATGTGTGTATATATTACATATAATTTAATTCCCAGATTAATGTGATAATGTTAAGTGTGGGAGCATTAGACGACATCTTCAAGGTGGGGACTCTGCCCGGGTCTGGTATCTCTAGCAGACCAGACGCACAAACCAGCACACTTACTCTTTGGTATCACAGGATGGTCCCCTGTACCGTGATATAAAATAGCAGAAAACCTCTTACCAAGCTCCTGGCCTTCCTAGGCAAATAAACTTCTCTTCTTAATAAAGCACCCAGGCTTGGGGACGTGGATAGTAATAGAAAATACACCAAAAGATGCCTCTCCCTCCTTCACCATAATTGACTTACACTGAGCACTGCCACCTGCCTTTCTCACGGGTATCTCATGTCACCAGCACATAAAGGTCTAACCCTGTTGCCTGGCTCTCCAGCATCCCACTCTGGATGGCCGTGTTGACTCCCTCTCTGTTGCTGTAATAAATTCCCCAACGGAAAGCAACTCTTCGTCCAGCCTGCCATTCTAGGTTAAAGTTCATCGTCACAGGAAGTCGAGGCAACTGGAACTTAAAACAGCTAATGGTATCCACAGTCAAAAGCAGAGAGAAATGAGTGTGTGCAAGCTTGTTACTCAGCTAGACCCAGGCAATGGCGCTCCGCTTTCAGGCTTCATCTTCCCACGCGAGTTACAGCAATCAAGACAATCCCTCACAGACATGCTCACTGGTCAGCCTAATCCAGGCAATCCTCATTGTCAACTTGACGGTGAGGACTAACCGTTGCAGGGGTTCTATTACAACATTCAGACAAGTCCTGTTTTAGGGGCTTCTCTCACACCCAGGTGTGGAGGGTTTGATATCCACACACTACAACTCACAGGCACAGGATTACATATCTTTTATTCATAACTGACTGAGATTACAACCAAGAACCACTCTCCCGATGTTTCAGCCATTTATAGGTTAAGTCTGGACCTCCCTTGCTGGCCCCAGCTCCCTTTGGTAAGTGCTCGGTCTTCCAAATGCCACCCCTACCTCCATCCCATGTGAGTGTTATAAAAGCTACACAAAGTTCCTCCTCCAACCTCAACAGTACCCCCACAGCCTGAGCTCTCCTTCCTTTTCACCACTGGTATGTGCCTGGCTGATTGGAGCTCTGCTCTGCTGAAGCCTCCCATGATGACTGTGGCTCCTCCAAGCCATTTCTGCTGGGAATACTGTGGGAACTGGTCCAGGGACTTCTCCTCAGCCTTCCTAACTTGTACTGTGCAGAGCCCTCTCTGCCGAGCTGTTTCTGAGTCCGTCACTCTGATCATCTCTCTGAGCCCATTCCACAGGCTAGCTGGTCCGGTAATCTTTTCTACAAAGTCCACATTATTCCTGGCAGCTCCCTCAGGAGTAAGGTGCTGCCTCCGTACTTTGGGGTATCCTCCCATGAGTACTCCTGGTCTGAGTCTTCATGAGCCAGAGCACTGGGGATTCCCAGTCTCTTTGAGATGTAAGCCTAATCTGACTCCCACTCAGGTCTTGCCTCATTCCTTCCTCCTGCCTGCCTGTGACATACACAACTTTCAGTGGAGAGGCAGGGAAGGCGGGAGCTGTGGGGTCGTGTCTTCTTCCTTCCCTACCTACTTTTGTGGCTTCATTTTATAAACCCTGTGGTTTAGTTCTTTCAAGCTTGGCTTTTCCCAAAGTTCAAACCAAAACCATATAGCACCCCCTAGCAAGCTCTAATCAAAATGCTTCTAGCACTTAGGATATTTACTTTTTTTTTCCCCCTGTGTTCTAAAACATTCGATTTGATGTTCTTGGCTGGATAATTTCTTCTTAGAGACCAACATCCTCCTTCCAAATTTCCAACATACTGTCATAGGTGTTTGTCTTCCATGCTGGCTGCTGAGTTGCAAGGGTGACATACTTTAATATTTCTTCTATGAGTTTCTTGTGCTTGATTTCATCTTTTCTTGTTTTGGTATTGTGACCAAAGGAAAAATACTGTATTCTGTATACATCCTAAACCCTAGATGTATAGATTTGTGCAAGTCTACACTATGATATCTGAACAAGTCACCTGACAGCATGCTGCTCCGAACACCCTTCATCATTAAGTGGTGCATCCCTACATGAGAATTTACAACAGAGCCAAAAGCCAGTAGAGATTGGACAGAAGAATCTAGAAGGCATCTCAAAGCAGAGCACACACCAATATCTAGCATGTTGTTAATACAAATTAAAGCAAAATGAGATGATACTGACCTTGACCAAAATACACTTTCCTTTCTGCCATGAACAACTGAAAAGCAAGCCTTTCTACATGTTGGGTAACAATCCAAGTAAGGCCTATAAATACTTCAACTTTCTGCATAAGGGTGCTATCTAGATCATGAAGATAAAACCTATGCAAAGTTATGGTCCAGAACATAACAAATCAATGAATTGAACTTCATCAAAGCCAAAAAGCAAACAACAAAACAAACAAAACCCTTCTGCTGTGCATCATGCGTTTTTATTTATATCTGAGAGAGGCTGCTCCGTGGTTAAGAGCACTGGCTGCTCCTCTAGAAGACACAAGTTCAGTATTTCCAGCACTTACATGGCAGCTCAAAACTGTCTAACTCTAGTCCCAGGGCATCTAACACCTGGCCTCCCCTGCTCCTTGTGCAGATGGTGCCCAGATACACAGAGGCAGATGTTCATTTAAAAGTGTAAGATTTACTTATTTTCATCTTACATGAATATGGCTTTGGTTAAGTATGTGTGCATATATTTTCATCACAGTATGCAGTGCCAAGAAGGCCAGAAGATGGTGTTAGATCTCCTGGGACTGGAGTGACAGATGAGCTGATGTGTATGCTGACCACTGAACCCCGATCCTCTGCAAGAGCAGCAAGTGCTCTTAACCAGTGAGTCATGACTCCGGCTCCCAAAAAAAAAGATACTCTTAAGAGACTGGCAGGACCAAGTGCAGATAACATTTACAAGTCATAGTTCTAATAAATTGTATTTCTGTATATAAATATCTGATGAGCTCTAAAGTATCACTAACAGGAACAACCCCTTTTAAAAACAGCAAATGTTTTCAAATAAAAGTAGAAAATAATTAGGAATGTCCATATATAGTTATCTTTGCAACTACACAAGAATATTAACTATCTGGGCCAAGTCTAACTGTTCAAGAGTTTGACACAGAAAAGTATAAAAGGTCCCCAATGGAGGAGTTTGAGAAAGGACTGAAGGACCTGAAGGGGTTTCCAACCTCACAGAACAACAATACCAACCAACCAGAACTCCTAGGGACTAAACCACCATCCAAACAGTGCACATGGACGGACCCATGGCTCCAGCTGTACATGTAACAGAGGATGGCCTTGTTGGGCATCAATGGAAGGAAAAGCCCTTGGTTCTGCCACGTCTCAATGCCCCAGTGTAGGGGTATAAGGGTGGGGAGGTGGGAGGCGGTGGGATAGGTTGTTTCTGAAGGGGACCACTGAGAAAGGGAATAACATTTGAAATGTAAATTTAAAGATTATCTAATAAAAAGAGAAAACTATGAAAAGTAACTGGGAGAACTTTAAGTCTTAAAATGGAGCAATATTCAATGTTTTGGGGTTGAAAGGAAATCACCTTTTCCAAAGTACTGATAGGCTAATTACTCAAGCCAGAGTCCTAGGATGTCAAAAGTATCTAGAAACTGATAGAAAAAAGTCTGAAATGTAAATGAGATGTAACTTGTAGAGAACAGCAGTCACTTTTGAAGAGTAAGTTAAAAGAATTATATACTTCCAGGTGGGACACAAAGGTTCAACACGGGAGATCAGCAAAACTGGATAATGATACAAAGCCCAAAAAGCAGTCCTGTTCCAAACAGAAGCTTCATTTACAGCCACAGAAAGAAATACATTATCTCTTCGCTGATGATTATGGGGAAAAGGAAGGTAAGCTGGACTCGTCTCTCTACCATTATAGGTGGCTGGGGTCTAAACGTAAAAGAAAAACTGGAAATCTGCCAATGGCAAAGGTAGCAGATGTCTCTGTGGTATCTAGGTAGGAAAATATTTCTTTGGATGAATATAAATGACACTGGCCAAAAAGAAAGTGACTCACTCTTTGAAATTAATACCATCATTCCCTCCCCAGTCCAGAGATACTATTAAGAGAGTGGGGGTGGGGCATGGCCTGCACCTGTCTCAGCTACTCTACTCAGGGGGCTGAGGTAGAAGGAATGTTTGAGCCCCAGAGTTTGAGGCAAGCCTAGGCAACAGAACAAGATTCTGTCTCAAAAAGATAGAATGAGTGGGGGAGAGGATTTGTTACCTCAGTGGCCAAGTGTATTTCCCAAAGATGGCTTCCACAATACCTCCCACCCTATACTTTTTGCTTTGCCCTACCAAATGATGTAGGGTTAACTTCCTGTGTGGCTCTATTTATTCAGGGGCATGTAGTTTACTTTGGAGAAGCCATTGTTTAGATTGTTGTTGTGGGAAGGCTCTGGGTGGATATACCAGCTGACAGCCTCAGCTGATCTCCTCCGTGATCCCTGAAGCCTTCCCACCAGTGGTACCTTCAGACTACTGACAGCAACCCTTAAGAAGTCCAGCCAAAAGTGACACAGAGATGCCTCTCAGAAGAAGAATAAAGTAAGGGCTGCCATTTCACAGATGGGTGGTAGATGTACTTTTAACCCAGCACTAGGGGCAGAGGGAGGCAGATCTCTAATTGTGAGGCTAGCCTGGTCTAAAAAGCTAGTTCGAGGACAACCAGGGCTACACAAAGACACCCTGTCTCAAAAAACCAAGGAAAAAAAAGAGTTGTCACTTTATGCCTCGAATTTTGCAGCAAATTGTTGCACAACCACAGCAAACGGGGCTGACCAAGGACTTACATACAGAATTTATTTTAAACAAGGAAGGAAGGAAGAACATGAAGGACAGGAAGGAAGGATGGGGAAAAGGAAGGAAGAAGCTCCTTGCAGATTGATTTGAAAAAAATTAAATAAAATAAAACAGGCACTAGAGCAAAAGACCTGAAGTCCAAATGGCCAGTTATAAAAAATGCTCAGCACAGCCATTAGAAGGGCCAAGTTCAGAAATCCACGTGACAGCGCATGCTGGCGAGGGTGTGGAGCAGGATGTGGAGCAGGGGGCTCTCCCCATTGCCGGTGGGAGTGCAAACTTGTACAACCACTTTGGAAATCAGTCAAATCAGTTTCTCAGAAAACTTGGAATAGTTCTATCTCAAGACCCTCCTGGGTATATACCCAAAAATATGCCCCACTATATACCACAGGGACAGTTGCCCAACTATGTTCATAATAGCTTTATTCATAATACCCAGGAACAGGAAACAACCCAAATGTCCCTCAACTTTAGATAGATAAAATCTACACAATGGAATACTATTCAGCTATAAAATCAAAGACATCATCAATTTTGCAGGCAAATATATGAAACTTGAGAATATCATGCTGGGTGAGATAACCCAGAGAGAGAAAGACATATATGGTATGTACTCACTTTTAAGCGGACATTGGCTAAAAAGTGCATGCTACAAGTCCACAGACCCAAAGAAACTGGGTCATAAGGAGGTCCCAAGGGAAGATGCACAAATGTCACTAGAAAGGGAAAACTAGCCATCGGAGGTGAATGGAGAGAAGGAGCTGGGTAGGAGAGGAGGAGAGGAGAGGAACGGGAATGTTGATCAGGTGTGGAGAGAGGGATAGTCCAAGAGGGGTGGTCCAAGAGGTCTGGGGGTGAGAATAGAAATCGGCAGAGGGAGGGCATCTCTGGTGACAAGCTGGAGGACAGGAAGGCAAGAAGATACAGAGAGTCTATGGGGTGACCCTAGCTGAAATTCCTACCAGAGGGGGAGTATAGAGACTGAAGTGGCTGCCTCCAGTAGCCAGACTTCCAGAGGAGGGAGGGGGACATGAGTCTACCCACAAAACCTTCAACCCAAAATTCGTTTTGCCTATAAGAAGTACAGAAATAAAAAATGGGGCAGAGACTGAGGGAACAGCCAACCAGTGACTGCCTATGTGAGAGAATGAACCCTGGGCATTAGTAACGATGCTCTGCGGTGCTTACAGACAGGAGCATAACTGTCTCCTGAGAGCCTTCATCCAGCATGGGATGGAGGGAGATGCAGACACCCACAGCCAAACGTCAGGTGTAACCTGGAGTCTCACGGAAGAGTTGGGGGATAGAAATGAGCAAGCCGGAGAGATCAAGAACATCACAAGAAGATCCACAGAGTCAAAGAACCATGGGAGCTCACAGATCATGGACCCAACCAGGGAGCACGCAGGAGCTCCCCCTACACATTTGTGGCAAATGTGCAACTTGGTCTTCATGTGGCTCCCTTAACAAGTGAATCGGGGTCAGTCTCAGTCTCTGTTATCTGCCATTGGATCCCCCTTTACCTTGCCTGGACTGCCTGGTTGGGCCTCAGTGGGAGAGGTTGTGCCTAGTCCTGCTGGAACTAGATGTCCCAGGGTGGGTGGTACCCAAGATGGGGGGAGGATTCTCTGAGGGGAAGAGGCGAAGACAATGAGGGGGTGTTAGAAGAATAGGACTGGGAAGAGGGGAAGGGGCTGTTATCGGGATGCAAAGTGAACTAAAAATATATATATATATATTTATATATGCTTATCCTCAGTGGCAGTTAGGGGAAAACCAATTAATGCCATAATGTGATTTTAGTACAAGCTTAAAAAACAAACTTGTCAGCGCTGTCTACCGATGTTAAGACACCCATACCTGTTCTGTGCTTGAGAGAGTTGGTGACTTTTTTTTAAACGGTCACCATCATCAACAGTCTGGCCGTGACTTTTGGAAAGGATGAGCCTGGGCTGGTAGGTGGGGATCGTGGGAACAGTGGGAACAGAGTACATAAAAGCAGAAAAAGTTGAAATCGTCATTATTATTTGGGATATATTTTGAAATCGGAAAATTCTAGCAAAAGAACCACAAAAAGAAAGGAAATCTGTGCAAGAGTGTTTGCCAAAACAGAAAGTGAAGTGTCACCTGATAAAAAAGACTTATGAATGAGCTCAGAGCAAAAGTATTTGGTGGGGAAGCTAAAGGGAAAGCCTGTCCCTTCATGGTCGTAGAAACTGGAGGCTGTTACCCAGGTGCCGGCTCCATTCACACTATGGGGAGAGGCTTCTGCAGGGTGCTCGCTAAGACTTAACGTACAGCTGTTTATATTCGATGCCACTTTGCTTATTGATGGAAGGAAAATGCAGAAAACGCTTCTACCCGGATTTGTTCATTTCCCCGTGCCACAACGCCACACGGGGGACGGAGCAGTCACCTGCGCTCCTCGCCCGCCCCGCAGTGGCACTGGAGTTTGTGCTTGTTGGCGGCTGCTTTAGAACTGAGCGCCCTTGACGTACGCAAAGTGGGCGCTCGCTCTACCGGGGCTGAATTCTCCAGGAGCAGGCTGGAAGGGGCAGAAAGGGGCGAGGGGCGGGCTGAGGCTACGGTGACCCTCCTCCCCGGAGCCCCGCCCCGGGCCGCCTCGGCTCCGCCCCCGAGCCGCTGACCGGTCCGCGCCCCGCCGGCGCCTCGGCGCGCGCTCTCACTCCCAGCCCAGAGCTGCGGCCGCGCAGGTCCCACCCGCGCCCAGGGGCCGGAGATGCAGCCGGGCGCTGCGCTGAACCTGCGCCTGTGGCTCTGCCTCGGACTCCTCCAAGGTGAGCGCCCGGGCCACAGCCCAACCCCCGCCCCGCTTAACCGCCCGGGGTCCGCTACGCACTAGAAGCCAGTGGTGAGACTGCACCGACGGGGCGGGCAGAGGGACGGGGCAGTTTTGGAACCTGGGAACCTGGGTACGCGGACGCTCACTGGAGCCAAGGAAGTCGGGGAAGCCGGGGGTGGGGTGGGGGCTAGGGACCCGGACCGCGGGGAGCAGGAAAGACCGGGCGGGGACTGCAGCCGGGTCACCAACAGGGTGGTGAATAGGTCCCAGTCTTAAGTCTACGGTCCGGTGTGAAAAGCATCCTTAGCCTGGATCCTCCAGGTCCTTACTCAGTCCCCAGGGAGTTCAGAACTCACCGCCTCTGGGTCCCGATCCTCCAGCGTGAATCATTTCCCCCATTGATCACGCCTGACCCCGCACTTGGGTGCGCACTTCCCTACGCCTTGCGTCTGCACTAGAGATCGGTACCCCGAGGTCCCCCAGAGGGCGCTCCGGACGGGCGTCTGCCTTCTCCTGGGCTGGGACTGAGGACTTGGGACACCCCACCCCGCACCCCACTGCAGGAACCCGAAACTAATGCGGTCCCAAGTGATCCTAGAAGCAAGTTGAAACCTAAGCCGAATCTTGAGTCCGTAGCTCCAGACCGATCCACGTCGAGGTGAAGGGCCTGGGGTCCTGGGATTTGAGAGGATCTCTAGATCAGAAAGGATAGAAGATTTGAACCATAAAGCAGAAGATACAAGAAGAGCCTTCAGCACAGGGAATAACAGGTTCAAGTTTGTGTTGAGAGCTTGGCTCTGCGGTGCTGAAGAGTCTCTGGCAGCAGAGGGGCTGTGTGGAGGGCCAGGAAGGAAGTACTGGGGATAAGGCAGGGGATGAGATGGGCATCCGCTCAGGATCTGCTGTCCCTGGAAATCCAGGGTGACGGGGTCATCACAGAGCCCCTGATGCTTGCCAGAGAAGTGCTGAAAGACCTCAGAGAGAGAGAGAGAGAGAGAGAGAGAGAGAGAGAGAGAGAGAGAGAGAGAGAGAGAGAGAGAAATCTGCATGTTTGTATGCTGTAGGGATTGACTTTCCGCAGTCCATCCTTTATTCCCACAGAGTAGGAGACCTTTTTTATACATATAAGAGGGAAACGTGTAACCTTCCAAGGTCCTCAGGAGCTGGCAGGCAGGACACTAATAAATGCACGTTTGGTACTGGAGCCTCCCTCCTAGCTCCCACCCTGTGCCGTCAGACAGGAGAACTGAGCAAGAGGTGATTGAATTTATGTGTAGACCCTGAGGAAAGACTGGCCCTTTGGCTGTTTCTTGTTTCACTGCCCCCAACCCTGAGATGACACTTTTTGCCGGTGTTCAGGACGTGTATGTTAAGCGACTGAATGTGTGGGAGAAGTAAACAGGGCTCTAGTTGAACAAGACAGATGAGGAATGAGACTTCCCTGTGCCCAGGAGACCTCACACGTTCAACCAAGAAAGGTATCTGAGGCTCCAGATCGGCTGGAATGTAAGCTGTACAAATTCTTCCCCCTCCCCATTGCTGGTAAGCAGTCTGAAAGGAAGACAGGTACATTGCAGAAATGTGAGGAGCATCAGAGGTCAGTAGGGATGAAGGGAGGTGGAAGTGTTCCCTGAAGAAGCACCCATGACCACATGGGCTGTGAAGGGAAGGAGCGGAGATAATTGGATAGGATGCCCTCTGAGGGGTGGGGGGATAGGGAAGGGGGCTGCCAATATAGAGATCAAGCCTTCCTGAGCCTGGTCCCACTCACTCCTGGGTGAAAGAGGATCCAGGAGCTCCCAGCCTGGTGGGGAATGCTATGGAAGGAATATGAACCCCCAAGTGCAGAGGATGAGATGTAAAGCTCCACGGTACGGTATAGAAAGAAAACCCTCTAAGAGCAGGCAAACTGGTATAGGAGGCCTGTGTGAACCCTGGGAACCCTAAAATAAAGCCCTCAAAGGCAACAGACTCACACTTTAGTCTTAGCTGTGCTTTAAAGCCCTCAAGGTATGTCCTGAGGTCTCCCTTTTCCACTGACACCAGGGTTCCTGCCTGTTAGTGACAGGTAGGCACAGAGGGGCTCCTTGGACTTGGGCTATTACCGCTTGCTGTCATGGTCTAGTTCTATAACCTGACCCCAGCAGGGTCCCTGCAGAAAAGGACAGAAAACAGCTTCAAGAAACTCTGTCTCAGGACTTTAGTCTGGAGGGAAGCAGGTGACACAGAGGGGACTGACTGACAGTTTAATCTAAGGGTGGTCTGCATTGTCGTGGTCTAGAGCAAACATGGCTGCCTATCTCTCCGATATTCCTGCTCTTAGGTATGATCCAGGTCCAGGACAGTGGGATCTACCGGTCGCTGTGTCCTTTCAGTCCTTCAGAGCTCTGGGGACTGAAATGTAAATGTCTCTCAGAAGCAGTGTAGCACAAGGTGCCGGGACAGTGGGAACAGTCTGGCAAACTTCCCAGCTTGTGCAGCCTATAGCCACACACACACACACACACACACACACACACACACACACACACACACCACCTGCTCAGGACGGCAGGAAGGACTGGGGCATGACCCCATCCTGCAGGGGTTTTCCAAGTGCCAGACTGATGTGGCATTGGCTTTCTGTAGCATAGGAGTGAACGTGCTCAGAGACACCCAGCTACTGCCTGTGGGCTGCACAGGAAGCCAGTTGTCAACTCCATCTAGGGGCAGTGGTTCTCAACCTTCCTAACACAGTGACCCAGTACTGCAGTTTCTCCTGTTGTGGCGACCCCCCCCCCCAGCAGGAGTTCATGGGAAAGGATTTGTCAGCTACAAGTTCCTATTTCATAACTGTAAGTTGCTACTGTTGTAAATTGTAAATAACTGATATGCAGATAGTCTTAGGTGACCCCTGTCAGTCATCTGAGCAACCCCCTCACCCCATAACCACTGATGTGGTGGCTTCTAGGAAGGATCTGCAGAATGTCAGCAAAGAGTATTCTGAGCAAGGTGAGGAGCACCTCACATGGGTGAGGAGCACCTCACATGGGTGAGGAGGACCTCACATGGGTGAGGAGCACCTCACATGGGTGAGGAGCACCTCACATGAGGCCCAGAGACAGGAATGCCCAAATGGAGAAAAGTGAATGGTCAGATGAGGCCAGCTAGCTCTTGACGGTGGTTGGCTAGGGAGCGACAGAAGAGCCAGCAGGAGTGACATAGATGACTGTCCAGACGAAGCAGGGACCAAGTGAACTGGACACTCAGAAGTTGGGAGGGGAGGCTGTGCTCAGGACTCGGGCTTAAGCAAACAGGTGGATAATAAGGTCATCCACCCGGGAGGACCTCAGGAAGAAGAACTAGTATGGAAAAGCATGGTCTCCAGATGTTACTGTATCAAGTGGACTTTCTTGAAGATTCCAGTTCATGCAGCCAGGTCAGATAATGAAGGAGCGGAGTTGGGAGAACCGGAGGGGCAACCACAGAGAAGGGAAGAAAGAAAGGTCTTTGTATCTAGTTTAAGGTTTGGTGTTTTCCTCTGTTGCTCAGTTGTCTCTCCGCCAGGGCTTGGCTTCCACCCCACAGCTTTTGGGAAGCTCCAGGAGTGAAAGGCGGGTGGGGAGATGTCCCCAAAGATCCTCTTGCACTCTGTCCGGACATCTCTGATAGAGAAGCAGCCAGCGTGTCCCAGCCGGAGTCGGGGATTGCTGAGTTTCGGTCCTTTTCAGACACTGGCTTCCTCTGGGATCTCAGTTTTCCGGTCACACTGAGGGGACACGTCTGGGAGCAGGAAGGTGAGGGCGATGTTGCTGGAGGAGGCTCAGAGGCTCAGAGCTCATGCGCTGCCCCCCCCACTGGGCGGTGCCAACAGCAGTCACGCCCCCTGCCCTTGCTCCATGGCCTGCCACCCTGTCCCTGAGCAGACACAGGCCCTGGTGGCAAGTGGGGGAGCCCCCTGCCACGTGGACTGCAAGGTCAGCAGGGGTTCATGGGAAAGGACTTGTCGGCCACAAAAGAGGACATCCTGCCTGCATTTCCCTCTTCCTGAGGCAGGAGCTGGTGGCCCCGATTTAGCAGCACTGGGGGGCCACCTCTGAGCCGGCTGGACTGTGATAAAGTGGCTTGTCCTACCAGCTGATGGGCAGGCCCTAGCTCCAGTGATGTCCAGGGCAACTGGCTGGCACAGCTGGTGACCACAGCCAATCGGTGCTGAGAATTTAGTGCATGCTAGAATCCCCTCCACCCTCTCCAGCGCTCTAACAAAGTATAGAGATAGCCTGTACTCCCAACCCCAACCCTGGCTCTTGATGTCCAGCACCTTCCAGATGTTTGCTGCGATGCTTCTTCAAGGAACATCTCTGAAACACAGATCTGAATCTCCCAGAAACCCCCAAACATAAGCTAGTGGAGCAGACCCTTCCTTCTGGATTCCAAGGGCATCCTAGCCTAAGAGATACCCATTCTGCATCCACCTAGCCCCACAAGTCCCATCTTATGCCCACATAGTCTCACAGGCACCCCCTAACCCTGCAGTCACCCAGCCTATACCCATTGTATTCCTAACCCAGTACTGACCCTTTCCTGCTTCAGAAAGGCCCCTAGAAGATCACTGGGGTCCACCAGGGTGGGTAGTCTCATTCCCATCTTTTGTGTGCCTAGGAGCACAGATTGCAGGCATCCGGAAGGGCTTAGGAAGAGCCCAGAGTACCAGGTTCAAAGCTTTCCTATATGAGGTTCGTGTGTGTGTGTGTGTGTGTGTGTGTGTGTGTGTGTGTGTGTTACATGCCCAAAATCACACGCGCGTGCGCACACACGATTGGCATGTCTAGGAGTGAGCTATATACCTCAGTATAAAATGATTCATCAAATTGCTTCACGTTAGAGTGTAAAAGCTTACCCTTGTGATAAAATGGGCATCATTGTGCCCATTTTGGAGATTTGGAAATTAGGGCCAAAGGGCGAAATGGCTCACTAGATGCCACGGTGATCTGGTTATAACAAGAAAATAACAGGTGTCTGTTCCAAGATGACATGGAGTCAAAGAGATCTACAGTCTACAAGTGCAAGTGGGACAGTGAGGATAGCATTGGAGAGGAGGGCAGGTGGACTTCTCAGTATCTGATCTATCAAACATTGTCACTTTGATGTCCCCAGCATGTCCAAACAGTAGTGGGCATTATATTTCCCTCAGGTCTAGCTCTGACCTAAGGTGCACACCTCAGTGAATAGAATCTTCATCTCAGTGAATAGCATCCTCACCTCAGTGAGTAGCATCCTCACCTCAGTGAATAGCATCCTCACCTCAGGGAATAGCGTCCTCACCTCAGGGAATAACATCCTCACCTCAGGGAATAGCATCCTCACCTCAGTGAATAGCATTCTCACCTCAGTGAGTCTCATCCTCACCTCAGGGAATAGCATCCTCACCTCAGTGAGTCGCATCCTCACCTCAGGGAATAGCATCCTCACCTCAGGGAATAACATCCTCCCCTCAGTGAATAGCATCCTCACCTCAGTGAGTAGCATCCTCACCTCAGTGAATAGCATCCTCACCTCAGGGAATAGCATCCTCCCCTCAGTGAACAGCTTCTTCACCTCAGTGAACAGCTTCCTCACCTCAGTGAGTAGCATCCTCCCCTCAGTGAAGAGCATCTTCACCTCAGTGAACAGCTTCCTCACCTCAGTGAAGAACATCTTCACCTCAGTGAGTAGCTTCTTCACCTTAGTGAATAGCATCCTCACCTCAGTGAATAACATCCTCACCTCAGTGAATAGCTTCTTCACTTTCCCAGGTGCAACTTCCTCCCCTCTACAGATATCTACAGAATATGCATTGTTCCCCAAAGCCAGGCAGCCATTTGAAAAATTCAGTTTGTCTCACACTTTAGGCCACCACAATGGGAAAAAAATTTGAAAGTTCCCAGTCTTAAACTAAGAAATTTTTAGTCTGAGAAAGCATACTTTCCAAGAAGTAGCTAACAAGTATGGGGGCACTGGGGGTCCTGTGAAGAAAGTCTCAGAGGGGAGGAGGCACTGGGCTAATACCTCAAACTAGATGAAGAGACTGTCATACAAAGATGACGCAGGGAAGACACCATCTCCAAGGCTGGAGAGGGATAGTGCGGGTGACCAGGAAGCCAAGAGCACCCATTTAGCACCCAAGCAGTAGGGAGGCACAAGGTCATTTCATCCAGAGAGGGAGTTGTGTTCCAGCAAGAGCCCCTGGCCACTGGGCAGATGGGAAAATGCTGCTCCAGGGTTGGTGCCCTGAGCTAGTCCAGATGACAGAAGAAAGAATAGAGAGAGGTCAGCCCTGTAAGGTATCTGAACTTTGGGTACAAAACTTAGTGTCAACATGACAAAGAGAGGAGGGCCAGACCTAGAGTTCCTGTCACGCTACCTTCTTCCTGGTGAGCAAGCCCTACTCAGTCTACAAAGCCTATTCCAGCTCAGAGACCCATTGGCTGTGGGAGATGAGTTTGGTTACTGACGGCTGGTAAAACAAGTGTCACTGGGCCACCAGCCGCAGCTGAAGGAGGGTGGGTGGTGACGCCAAGGTTGACAGGAGAAAGCTCTTTCATAAAGTGCAGACGTGCAAGTAGTACCAACAGCCGTAAAGGTTGACATAACCCTGACCCCAAAGGCGATCTGTTACTAGCCATGAACTTTCAGGCAAGTGCCTCAGTTTCCCCCTCTCTACAATGGTAATAACTGTACCAAGCAGGCAGGGCAAGCATATAAATGGGAAGAGGGTGTGTGAGCAGTGTGGTGCCTCACGGGTGTGCAGAAAGTGCTAGATACGCATTTGCTGTTATTGTTGTGACAGGATGTATTGGTATAAGCAGAATTTGGGGGTCAAAGTGTGTGAACTTTTTTGTTGTTGTTGTTGTTGTTGTTGTTTTATTGCTGCGTGAGCTGCTGCTTTTCCACATCCTTGCCAACCCGAGGAAGTACGTGTTTTCAATTCTTGCTCATCAGATGAGTGGACGTTTGTGTGTTCCCAGGCTCCCGCTTGTCCTGCTGATGTTAAACATGGTCTGGGGCTGAGGGCTGAGGGTCCCCCCAGGACAGAAATGCAGGAGAGGGAGCACAAAACAGGGTTGAAGTCCCCAAGGTATGCCACTGGAGATGGGACCTGGTCCTTTTTCTATGACCTCACCACCCACATCATTCCCTCTCTCTCTCTCTCTCTCTCTCTCTCTCTCTCTCTCTCTCTCTCTCTCTCTCTCTCTCTCTCTCTCTCTCAAAAAAAAAAAAAAAAAAAAAAAACCACTCTCCCTGGTCCCCATGGAGCAAGGTTATCTCTAACCCCCTCCCTGCTCTGACTCAGAACAGAATGACTGGCTGGCCAAGCAGCCACAGCCAAGCGCTCAGCAGGATTAACTGACTTAACCATGAATCCGTCACTGTGTGTACTAACGCTGCGGTGGTTTGGGGGCTGCACTGTGGTATCTGCGGTCTGCCACTTATCCTGAGAGGAATCTGCACCTCACAAGGGGACAAGGTGACACTTAGAGAGAGGAACTGAAATCTGGTCCAGGTCATTGTGGTGAAGAACCAGTCAGCTCCAAGCATACCACCAGGGCAGCACCTTTACCCCTGGCAGCTCCTGTCCTACAGATGAGAAATGGGACACTTATGGCAATTTGACCCTTGAGCTCAGAAGCACAGAATGTTGACCAGCTCAGGAAGATTCCAGGATTCCAAGATTCCTGCCATCTCCCTGCCAAGTGTTTGACCAGGCCCAGTGACGGGGGTGCAGAGGGGCACCCCTGAGAGCAATGCCCTAGAACCTGAGCTCAACCCAACCAGCTATGACCACCACGTTGGACCACGGCGTGTCTGTAGTCTGAAGACTGGTCATCTTTGTCCTCCTGGGCATAGCTGCCTAGAGAGCTCATGTCACGCTGACACAGACACCTATTTTCCAAGTCAGCCCAGGGGCAGAGATCCTGATATCATTCCGTGTCAGTCACACTGGACCTGGGGACCTAGATGTGAGCTGCTAACATCACAACTCTAGGCACCATTGCATCACACAAGCCATCCTTAAGCTGCAGGCCAGGGCTGGGCTGCAGGTGTTACTTTGAGCCTCACTTTCAGGGAAGCCGCACAGAGCTTGGAGCAGCAGTACTTCTCCAGGTGTAGACAAGACAGACAGAGGACATTGCCTGAAGCCAGGCAAGAGATGACCCACATGATGTCCTCAGCCAGAAGGTGGGGAAATGCAACCTTTCAGGAAATAGGGCCAGAACGAGGACATCTACAGCTCCAGACGGCCTCTGGGAGCCAGAGACGGGGCGCTGAAGCAGCAACGTCCCCCTGTGAAATGGGCTAAAGGCCATGGAGACTACTGGGCATTGAGGAGTAAGACAAGTGCTCAGAGTGACCAAAAGGGGCAGAGAGACATTAGGATGAGAGTGAGGAGGAGCATTAAAGGCATGGCTTTCGGTTGGTACCTCACTCTGTCATGTCTTGGCTCATCCCAGAACCTGTGTAGCAGCTCCCCCAAAACACCTCCAGCCTAACCTGCAAAGACCAGACTTTTTACCCTCTGGAGTTCTAGCATAGCTCCTAGGCACATTTACCAAGGAGATGGCCACCCCCTCCCTTGGTTCCAGACATCTTTGTCTTGTATCTCTTCCTTCAGACACCCTTCGTATTTTCTTTCCCTCCTGTCTCAGGGACACACCCAGTCCAGGGATATCCACAGTAGAGACAGAAGCATCACTGTCAGCTGTTCTTGTGTTGGGTTGCACGTTCCCTGCTTCTCTGGGCAGATGCTTTTGAAAATGGATCTTGGCTGGGTGTGATGGTCCATGCCTGTGATCCCAGCCCCTGAGAGGCTGAGGCAAGAGGACAGAAAATTCAAGACTAGGCTTGGCTACCTGAAACCCTGTCTAAAAAGGAAAGGAGTGGGGAATGGTTGGTGCTTTAAAGAGATTTTCTAGCTGTAAACTGGGTCACGGAACTAAACAAATGGATAGACAGGAAGCAGAAGAGGAGGGAGGGAGGGCGCTTGCAGCTCAGGACCACATGGTTCCCTGCATAGGCTTTTCCATCTGAGGGGGTCCTGAGGCTTTAGATGAGGAATTCAGAGGACGGGAAAACAGTTTCTGGCCTGAGTATCTTTGCCCACTGCCTTAGGCTCCAAAGCAGGGATGGACCTAGGCTCAGATAGACTTGGGCTGCCCTAAAACTGCTACCTGCTGCCTCGGTTTCCTCCCCTCTCTCTGAGGCTCTCATGATGACTAAGTGAGATACTGTTGACCCAGCCCTTAATCTGTCAGAAGTCTTCCATACCATCTGCTTGGCCCACAGCGAGATGCCAGCTTTGCCCTGGGAGTGGCTGCACCGCAGTCTCTCCACCCTGACACCAGGGTCTCCGTGACTCAAGGCTGGAAGGTGCCCCCAGGACTGCTGACGGCACAGAGGAGGTGTGCGCTCTGGCCTTGCTGACCCCCGCCTGGCGCCTGCCTCTACTTCTCTGTCGCAACCTTGGGGGCCAGGACTCTGCTGGCCCGGGGAGGAAGAAGTCAATTCCCGAGTCAGGAACAGGAAGCAGGGGGAGCGCAGCAGAGGCTTGGATGACAGTGCTTCCTGCTTCGGGAAAGGAAGGACAGCAGAGACAGACAACAGCCAGGCAGGAAGGATGCACCCTTTGCAGGGTTGCTTGTGGGGGTTGGGCAGTCACGGAGCCTCTGAACACAGCAGCTGTCAGGCCCAAATGGGTCCAAATGCTGAGTAATCTCAAATGTTCTCCTGACCCTTCCTCAAACTGGGAAGCATCTTTTGCAATGGAGCAAGGTCTTTCTGAGTTCCAAGCTAAATGAATACAATGTGATCTGTTTAGCCATCTTTCCATCTATCCATCCATCCACACACCCATCCATCCATCCTTCCAACTGCCTTTCAATCCTTCCATTCATCAGTTCACCCACACATTCCCACAACAAACTGTCCTTTCCTTTTCCTACCACCATCCAGTCATCCATCTTACTTCAGCCTGTCTGTCCATCCATCTGTCCTGTTATTCAAATATCCTCCCACCCAGTCAACTACTTACTCATTCCACATGTATCTATCTCACCAAGTGCTGAACTAGGCTTTGGGTGGGATAGGAAAAAAGAATTCATTTGGTCCTTACAAGGGTCCAGGACAATGGAAGGCGGGAACAAACAAACGTTTGACAATGCCTCGTAGCAAGGATGAGGCTGAAGAAGGAACTAGGGTTTTGTAAGACTGAGGAGGCCACGCCTAAGCTAGAGATAGGCGGTGCATGAAGAGAGAACTTGCGCACAGGACAGATATGGACCTAGGGTGGGAATAACCATGCATGTTGCTGAACAATGCGGCGCTGGAGGTAGATGCGACAGTGGGCCATGAGTGTGTGCAAACGTGAGTGAACCCCAGGTCTCTGACAGGAGTTTGAATTTTTCCAGAAAGACAGTGTGAAGTCACAGAAAAAGATTCAAGTACATATGTGATATGACTTCACTGTGACACACACACACACACATATCACATATATACGATGTAAGTATATTTTCTTTATATATATATACATATATATGATTTTTATGTCTTTGGTTGTTTTACCTGCATGTGTCTGTCCACCACTTGCATGCCTTGTACTCACAGAAGCCAAAATGTATTAGATCTCCTGGAATTGGAGTTGCTGTTGTGAGCCGCCATGTGGACTCTAGGAATCAAACTTAGTCCTCTGAAAGAGCAGCCAGTGTTCTCTTAGTCACTGAGCCATTTCTCCATCCTCTCAGTGTGTGTGTGTATGTGTGTGTGTGTGTGTGTGTGTGTGTGTGTGTGTGTGTGTGTGTTTTAAGATTACCAACAAATGTATGGAGGAAATCCTGAGGAAGACAAGAGCCTGACCAGGATACCATTTGGGGGACAAATTAGCTAGTAGAACCCCAGAGGTGAGCACCGACCAAATATGCAACACATGGGACCCACCAGGCATTATGGTATATTTCCTAGAGAGAAGAAGTATTCATGGTGTTCCCATTTGGAGACACTGAAACTCTAGAAGAAGCCTTGGATGGGGACAGAGTCTAAGTCTGGCTTCAGATGAGGAAAATGAAGTTGGAGCGTTTGCAGGGCTAAGTCCATTGTGCATCTGGACTCCTTTAGCTGAGTTGAGAGAAGAGGTCTGAACTGAAGATATGGACTTTTTAATTATCTGCACCTTTAGAAGAGAGAACATAGGGGAGGGGGAGGAAAAGCAACAGGCAGCAGTAGGCAGAGAGACAAAGAAGACAAGAAAAGAGTGGCGAGCATCCTGTGTGCCACTGTATCTGTGGTGTGGAAGTCACTAATGGTGGGCTGCACTCCAGAGGTGCACAAGAGGGTGTGAGGGGGAAACAGAAACACTAATGTATATATACATATATAAAGAAACAGTAGCCAGAAGCACGTGGTGAACTGCTTTGCTGGATTTCTTGTATGGAGATGCCAATTAGAAGAGAAATTAATTATGTGAGATTTGGGTCTAGGGCATTAGGGCCCAGCCGTGAGCTTGCTGTAAGACAGGTGTGGAGAAGCCC
The DNA here is from genome assembly GCF_963924665.1 of Micromys minutus. Lineage (NCBI taxonomy): Eukaryota > Metazoa > Chordata > Mammalia > Rodentia > Muridae > Micromys > Micromys minutus. Next base: position 2,869,811 of record NC_137979.1, read on the forward strand.
TTCTGAGAGGCTGGCATGGGCTTCAGATGAAGGACTGTAAAGTACACTCACGTCTTAAACTTGTGAATGCTGAGAGTTGAGGAGAAAGATGATTCTGAACCGTATTCATGAAGACCACTCAGTCTGCAAGGAGTAAAGCCGATGGGACCTGGTCAATGCGAAGACCTTCCTGAGGATTCTTGAGCTTCTCTGGAATGTGGGATCCTAAAACTGAGGGTTATAGGCAAAAGGACAATCCAGATGATAGGCAGTGGGTCTCCACTGCACCCGAGCAAGGGCAGAGGCAGGAGAAGACACGCCGTGATGGTTATTTTTGATGAAGGTGACAAATTTATCAGTGGTGGATAAGGACACCTGAGCAAGAAAGAAAGGAAGAAGGAAATGGGAGGAAACAAAAAGTAACAGGCATCCGGGGATGGTGCGATTTCAAGTGGTGACCACATCAAGGGTGGGCCCCTGGAAGTCTGTGGCTGAGGGGGAGAGGAGGAGAGGATTCGGAGTAGAGGGAGGGGGAGTCATCCTGTGGATGTTGAAGTCATGGAGAATGGCATGTGTTGGGGTGGGAGGAGGGTGGTGAGCCAGGAGCTGTAGTCAGCAGAGAATGAAAGGAAGTGAGCACGCGAGAAGCCGATGACAGCTTTAGTAGGGAGAACGTGGTGCCATCAAAAGCATGAGCCTCCAGGGGTTGCTATAGGGAGGGGAAGTGGCCAAAAGGCATTCGCCATCTGGGATAAGGGGTGGGTGGGAGAACCCAGCAAAGGAAGCCATGTCCTCGGTCAGGTTTCATATAAGCAAGAGGAAACAGGATGGATACTCTTAACTAGGATGAATGCCTACTCTGGGGATACAGTATAGATGGGGAAGAAGCTCCTAAGGGCTCATTTGCTTCCATCCATCCGTCTACCCAGCCTCTCCCATTCAACCCATCAATCTACCTACTTCATTCATCTATCAGCTCAGTCTCCCCATCCATCCCATTCATTCATCTGACAGTCCAGCATCTGCCTCACCCCCTTTCCATCTGTTACCCACCGGCCATTCTGACATCCATCTTCTGGATCTTTGTTGTGCGTCTTCTGTTTGGAGTTTAGAAAAATGTGAGCCACCATTAAAGCTCATCAGTGTTCTAACAGCAGGGGCCCTGAGAGAGACAAGGCGGAAGCCTGCATGCTGATGGCTGCTCCCTGGGGAAGGGAAATATTGAACTAGACTAAAGAGGGATATCCCCAGATGGGAAGGAAATGGGAATGTCCCAGACTACAGGACAGACTAGCTGTAGTGCCCTGTGCCTCTTAGGAGCTAAAGCCAGAGGGACAAGGAGCAGCCAGCAGGTGGGCTGCCTCTCTGCTGTATTGTAGAAGTGAAAGAGCCTCCGAAGAAAGCTGGGCTTCCAATGGCCACAGCTCTGCAACTGACAGTTGCCAGAGGGCACACAGATGTGCACTCGCAGCCTCGCTGGGGGAATGCCCTCTCTCCTAGATGGGCACTGGCCACCACAGCTCTCCCCATATGCCACACGCCACCTGACCTCACCTCCCACATCTGGCCCATGCTCATGACACCAGCTCCTCTGTAGCTCTATAGACCGCCGTCCAGCCAGTCACCTCCATGTTTGTCCGGCTGTCTACCTACTGAGGCCTTGTTCATCTTCTCAGTGTTTAGCAGGGAAAATCCTACTTCTGCTTCATCACAGCTGCCTGACAGTGGTATCACACTCCTTGAATCCCAGCACTCGGGAGACAGAAGCAGGCAGAGCTTTGAGTTTGAGGCCAGCCTGATCTACAGAGCAAGTTCCAGGACAGCCAGGGCTACACAGAGAAACCCTGCCTTAGAAAAGACTAAGCCAGGCTCCACGGAGACCTTCTTCAAGCTCTCTCCCCCAACAGTAGAGGTCTCCTCAGATGTACCCAGGAGGTCAGGTGCCCACGCGTTCGGAAAGCAATCTGCTGAGTCCACACACTTCTCACCTCGGTAGCTCAGAGCAGGCTGTGCCCCACAGCCAGGGCTGCTGGCCTAAGGGAGCCCTTAGCAGCAGTCACGGCGACCCTCCAGGCAAGCAGCCACCGTCACAGGCCAGGACCTCAGTCCAGCCGAGGCCTCAGTTTCACTGACTGAACCATGGGACTAGATACTTAATAAGGTCCCAGGCAAGTTTGTCCGGGAGGTGACAGGGACGGAAGAGGGGAGTTACAAATTGTAACCAGACAAGAGAGACCTGGGGGGTATTGACTGATGGCCATGTTGCCCGCATGATGCTAAAATGAGACCATGGCATGTGGAGTGTTTTTCTGGCACCATACCAGTCGGTCAGGTGGCTTGTGGTCAGGGAGCATAGAACCATGCATAGTGGGGTACTCTGGGCTCTGCCCTTCTTCCCCTGCTAACTATAAGGCAAGAACCTAGAACTACAGAACTGGCTGATGAACAAAACAGTTACTGCTCCAAACCCCAAGGGCCTAAAGGGCTGAGTGAGGCTTGGGACAGAGAGAGTGATCTGTCCCACCACCCCAGGAGGTCAGGGACTAGGGGGAAGGAACAGGACATAGCCCTGGGCCTCCAGCCACACAGTCCTCCCTTCCTGTTGTCTCAGGATGATCCCGGCAGGATGCATCTGCCAAAGTTCCAGGCCCAGACCTCCCCCAGGCCATGCTCCCCATCACCCCCACCAGGATCCCACCTCGTCAAGTGCATGTATATGTCACTGAGAGCATGTCAGAGATACTCAGTCAGGCACACTTGCACGCGCATCTAAAGCAACACTCACGGCTCAAAGACATGCAGATCTTCACACTGAGCTACAAATCGATGTGTTTACACTTGTACACACATGCAGACACACATATGTGCATGTGTATGTGCACACCCTACTGGGAAGTGGATGGTGGGTACAGAACTGTGTGAGCTACAGTAGAGCAGAAAGGCTTCACCTAATCATCCTAGTCCTGGGAGACTGAAAGTGAGTTCACCAGCTAAAGAGGTTCATTTGTGCATGTGGGGAGAAGCTCCATGAGGTCTGAGGGTGTGGAAGAGACCTAGGCAGAGAGAACCCAAAGCAGGCTCAGGCAGTTGGGCAGAGAGAAGCTTGCAAAGCCTAGAAACTATGAAGAAAGGAACTGTCAGTGACCTAAGAGAAGGTGAGGTAGAGCACAGGTCTAGGACACATGAACCCGTCGTAAGCAGTCAGTATAAACGTGGGTGGGTTCAGGAGGGATGCAGTCTCTGCCAAGCCCTGGAGACTCCACACTCTAAATCTTTTCCCCTACCCCCCACTACCCCCATCCCATAGAAGTAAACCTGGAGGCTCCTCCTCTTCCTGCTTCCTGCTGGCAGCTCAATTCACTTAGGGTCAGAGGTCAGGGAAGCGGTCATGGTTAGTTAGGATTGGGCTCAGTTTGTGGGCAGCGATAGGGTGGTGGTGAGGGCTGGTGGCCTTGGCCAGAGCAAGGAACAATTTGTGGTGGAGACTGGTAGTTTTCGTGCGACCTTCGGGTTGATGCTGAAGTCAAACTGCACATGGCGGGAGACAAAACTATGCAGACTGAATGCCACTAGGCTGGCCCTGCCTTGAGGCAGCACCCCAGAAGGCCCACCTGTGCCTGGACAGTACAGGAGATGTCACGTGGCCCCATGACATAGCTTCTAAGTAACCATGTCTTCCATCTCAGGCCTGGCAAATGGTTACTCCATGACCCCTCCAGCCCTGAACATCACAGAGGATTCATATGTCATTGACACCGGGGACAGCCTGTCCATATCCTGCAGGTACTGGCTCTTCCCTACCTGGCAGTTCATGAAAGCTGCCCAAAACTAAGACAAGAGGTGACCGGCTGAAGAATCAGAAGGCCACTCCTCCTCAGAGAGTCCTAGAGGCTGAGTGGGAGTCCTAGGGTGTGGTCTCCCAGGAGAAGTGCAGACAGATTCCCTGAACTCACCTAGCCTTCCCTTCTCCTCTACCAGTCACATATGTCCATTCCCAGACACCTCCTTACAGTACCAGCTATTAACTGAGGCCCATAGTATCAGCCTGCCATTCATAGCCCCAAGAACCAAGCAGAGAGTCAAGGGCTCAGGTAGTGGATCTGGGGAATATACCCCAATCCTGGATTACTCTTCCTTGGAAAGGAAAGATCCTGACCTCTGACCTCTCCTAATCTCTGCTAGGGGGCAGCACCCCCTCGAGTGGACCTGGCCAGGGGCCCAAGAGGTACTGAGCACAGGTGGGAAGGACAGTGAAGACACGCGGGTTGTGCAAGACTGTGAAGGCACCGACGCTAGGCCCTACTGCAAGGTGCTGCTGCTGGCCCAGACTCACGCCAACAACACGGGCAGCTACCTCTGTTACTACAAGTACATCAAGGCCCGGATTGAGGGCACCACAGCTGCCAGCACCTATGTGTTTGTAAGAGGTGAGGCCTATCTTGGGCAGAGTCCTGGGGGGAGTACCTGGGGCCTTCACCCCACTTCCACCCTGCTGACACCAGGCTAGCAGGAGTGAGTACAGGGCCTTACTCTGTTCCACCCTGACCCATGGAACTCCCTTATACCTCCCCTCCCCCACCCCAGCCTTAGCCAGAGACTCCCTGAGCTGTTACCTCACCCAGCTCCTACCTACTCCATCTCCTCAGACTTTGAGCAGCCTTTCATCAACAAACCTGACACGCTCCTGGTCAACAGGAAGGACTCGATGTGGGTGCCCTGTTTGGTGTCCGTCCCTGGGCTCAACGTCACACTGCGTTCGGTACTATTCCCTTCCCCAGCCCGACCCCAGGACCCCCACCCTCCTGTGCTGTCCTTGGGAAAGTCAGCTGACCGTCTCTGTGTCCCTCCAGCAAAGCACAGTGCTGCACCCTGACGGCCAGGCGGTGTTGTGGGATGACCGCCGGGGTATGCGGGTGCCCACTCTACTGTTGCGCGATGCCCTGTACCTGCAGTGCGAGACCACCTGGGGCGACCAGGATTTTCTTTCCAATCCCTTCCTCGTGCACATCACAGGTAGGGGGCGCTCGTTCTATCTCGCTAATCTTTGCACCCCAAGAGCAACAGGGCAGACATAATACCTTGTCCTACCGAGTTCCCAGTCACAGGCTGTTAGTATCACGAGCGGTCTGATAACTCACTGCTCTGCGTGTACTATTCTATGAGGAGTGTGGGAGGTGACACTGTGTGTGTCACCAGGCAATGAGCTCTATGACATCCAGCTGTACCCCAAGAAGTCACTGGAGCTGTTGGTTGGAGAGAAGCTGGTTTTGAACTGTACAGTATGGGCTGAGTTCGACTCGGGTGTCACCTTCGACTGGGATTATCCAGGGAAGCAGGTAAGCTCAGCAGCTCTGCCAGGTTCCTTATTCCCTTGTCCCTGGCCACAGTGTCACCCCTAGGGATCATTGTGCCCATGGTACCTGTGCCTCTGTATGGAGGAGAAACAGACTCGGGTACCCAAGTGATGGGGAAGTTTTTTATCCCAAAGCAAACTCTGAAGCTGGGTATCCAGAGCTACCTGTGTTTGGGCGGGGGTGTGTGCCTTTGCTGGGTGCCTACCCCTGCCTGCCTGCTGACTCTGGCTTCCCCTGGGTACTGCAGACAGAGCGTGCTAAGTGGGTACCTGAGCGGCGTTCCCAGCAGACCCACACAGAACTCTCCAGCATCCTGACCATCCACAACGTCAGCCAGCACGACCTGGGTCCCTATGTGTGTGAGGCCAACAATGGGATTCAGCGGTTCCGGGAGAGCACAGAGGTCATTGTGCATGGTATGACCTGGGAGGCTGAGGTCATTGTGCCCGGCATGGGGTGGGATGGGTCCAGAATTATGGAACCTGGAGCACAAGGGTCTTTAGGCAGTGTGAGTCAGAGGTCATGACGCACCTGAACAGCAGGGACCAACGAAAGGAAGGAAGGGCTCCAGGGGAAGCCCTGCCCACCTCCTACCAGGCTGCAGGGGGAGAGGCTGGGGAAGGCCTGGTCAGCCCCAAGTTTATGCTCATGCCTCCTGTTTGGCAGAAAAGCCCTTCATCAGTGTCGAGTGGCTCAAGGGACCTGTCCTGGAGGCCACAGCCGGTGACGAGCTGGTGAAGCTACCTGTGAAGCTGGCAGCTTATCCCCCACCGGAGTTCCAATGGTAACAGTCTGGGCCCCCTCCCTTGCTGCCCTGCCCAGCTTAACACAAAGACTGACCAAAGAATAAAAAGGACAATGTCCTTCCCTATCAGATCAGTAGCCCTGAATCTCAAAAGAGGATCTGTCCCTGCCCATCAAGGCCTACATACCCTGAAACTCGGGTGGGATTCTCACTGAATAGATCCCCTACAGAAAATGAGTGCATATATTTGGCTACAAGAAGCTTAGCCCAGGAGCAGCTAAACCTCAAAATGTTTAAACACCAGGTCTGGTGTGCGGGGTGTGATGGGCAGTGTGGGGTTCTATATACCTACTTCTTACATCCCCTCAGACTCTCCAAGGCTCTGGCAGCTGGATCTCCAGACAGTGAGCAAACTCGGGGCCTGCTCTGCAGTGGTTACCTCTCTGGGCTCCCTTCTTATAAGAGTTCTTCTCTGAGGCCCCACAAATCTGAGATATCATGAGACTGACAATTTATTATGGAGCCTGGCTCTGAGGTGGTAGTGAGAGGCCTGGGGGAGACCTGAGAGGTGGGCTTTCTCTACAGGATATGCCCAGGGCACAGAGGGGACCCCAGAGATATGCCTTCTTCGGTGTCCTCCTAAGAGTACAAAGCCTCAATCCTCCCTTACCTCTGAGCCACCTACTTGATTCAACCCTACGGCAGCCTCTGTCTACACTGTGCAGATAAGGAAATGGACCAGAAGAGGGGCAAGCATTCCCACCTGAGCCCCAGGTCTCCTGGCAGGAATTCCTGCTTTGTCTCTTCCTGTCAACCAGAGTAGCCCTGCCCTTCCAGCTTGAGGCTCCTCACGCTTGATAAAAGGGTTTCAGTGCCAGGACAGAACCCAAAGGTTCTCAGCCAAGACCCACTGGCCAGAGGCTGGAAGCTGGCTTCTGGGAAGGCTCGGGGTGTCCCATTTATAAGCCCGAGGCTCCCCAAAACCTCTAAGGCCATAGCTTTGAGCCATACATATAGCGCACGGCACAGCATCAGAGCCCTGCAGAAGGTCCTAGGGACACTGATGTCACAGCCCCCTGACCTCCGACGCCAGCCAGGCTGAGCCTGCTTCCAGCAGTTTTCCACGGGAGCATATCTATCTTCTCTGACGTTTCTCTTCCCACTTAGCTAACGTCTTCCTCTCTGAAGTGTGCAGCTGTCCCCGTGCACATGTGTTTATCACAGTCTCACGGGTGCCACTGTTCAAGTGGCACCATGTTGGGATCACTCTAAGTCAATGAATGAGATGGTCAGTGGACACACAGCCAGGCTGAGGCTTTGGCCCAATGTGCCCAGCAAGATTCAGACACCATTTCAGTGAGCCCTTGCAATTCATGCAAATACTTTGTTCTGGTTGCCAAACAAAGACACTGAGGCTTAGGGGAGTTTTTACCTAAGATGTGTCCCTTTTCAGGGCCGCAGAGTCAAGGCTTAGCCTGTCCAGAGGGGAGGCGCCTCAAAGCCCAGAACTCAGACCATAGAAACAGTCTGAGGTATAAGGCATTTGCTTACACTTGCAGCAGAGGCCCAGGGTGAGCACACATGTAAACAGGATACAGCAGTGAGCTGTCCCTGTCCTCAGTGATGCTCACAGCTCAGTGAGAGGACAGTCACTCAACAGATATCTGTATAAAAACCCAGTGTGCTGCATAGAGTGTAGGTCCTGGGTTTGATCTAAAGGAAAGAAGGAGGAAGGGGGCGAGAAAAAGAGAGAGAATGGAGAGAGGAAAGGGAGGAAGGGAGGCAGACAGGCAGGGCAACATGGCAGGCAGGGCAACCTTCTTTGAAGAGCCAATACTCCAGCCCCAGTGCAGGAAGGAGAGAGCCAGGCAAATTGTCATCTACAGAAAGAGCATCCAAACTAGGGTAACAGTAGGTCAGAAGCCCTGTGAACTCATAGAAGCTTCCAGAGGCAGGTGTCAGAGAACCAGGCAATTAATACTTCATGTGCTCAGCTATTGCTGTTCCTTCCCTCATCCCTATACATCCCTAGAACGCAGACAGGGCCCACTGAGGGTGTCAGAGTCGGTCTCCAATGCTGAAGCCCACCCAGAAGAATTTCAATGATGAACTGGGAAACTGCTTTCCGAGTCCCTAGGCCAAGTTCTCGGAAGAGAGGGTGGCTGCCCTAATCAGAAACTGGTGGGGTGAGGGGTCAAAGGATTTAGGAGTGAGTCTAGAAGTGGCTCAGTGACACTGCTGAACTAGTCACATAAGCCAGCCCAGCCCAGAGCTTTAGTCTGCCTTTCCTCTGACCAGGGACTCTGTCCATCCCACACTCCTGCTGCCATTCTTGGCCTAGTACAGGAGAGGCCTCTTGCTCTAGCCTCCTCTCCCAGCTCCAGCCGTATGTGTGGCTTTCATTCTGCAGCCACAATGCCAATGAACCCTGAATGGAAAATATCTTCTAAAATATATCTAGACCTTTTGTTTTTAGTCATAGTCCCTGAGCAAATGAATGTCCCAACCTTTAATGAAACATAATGTATGAGTACCCGATGTCATCTCAAGATGATTTATAGTACATAGAGAAGTGTTACAGCTTACTCAAACTGTCTGTGCTACTTTATAGAAGAGACTTGAGTGTTGGGTATTTGGGGTTTTCATTTGTCTTGCTTTCTTAATTCTTAATCAGCATACAAAATATAGGATTTACTATGGCTTCCTCAACAGAATTTGTTCTTGTTAACAGGTACAAGGACAGAAAGCCAGTGACTGGGCGCCACAATCCACATGCTCTGGTGCTCAAAGAGGTGACCGAGGCCAGTGCGGGCGTCTACACTCTCGACTTGTGGAACTCTGCAGCTGGTCTGAGGCAGAATATCAGTCTGGAGCTGGTGGTGAATGGTATAGCCCAGAAGATGGGGGAAGGGATGAGTCCCAGGGGCCAGAGGGTGGCGATGGGAGCCACCTGATTGGCTGTTTGCCTTATGCCACAGTGCCTCCCCACATCCACGAAAAGGAAGCTTCCTCGCCCAGCATCTACTCCCGCCACAGCCGCCAGACCCTCACCTGCACTGCCTATGGAGTGCCCCAGCCTCTCAGTGTCCAGTGGCACTGGAGGCCCTGGACACCATGCAAGACATTTGCCCAGCGCAGTCTGTGAGTATGTCCCTACCACACCCCATCCTCTCCACATAAGGTCTTAGCTCAATCAAGGCATCTCTTTATAGGTGAGGAAACAGAACCAGAGAAGGGAGACAAATTTCCCAAGCTCAAAGCTGTAAGCAACACAGTCTGTCCAAATGAGACATGCTCCCTGCACCCAGCTCAATGTCGAAAGGGCTAGTGGAGCTGGGTAGGTGTGCTGGCATGTGCCAATACTTGGGAGGTAGAGGCTAAGGTATCAGGAACTGAAAGTCATTCTTGGCTACATAGTGAACCGAAGCCAGAAAGGAAAAAAAAAAAAAAAAAAAAAAAAAAAAGACAGGAGAACCTGGAAGGACATTCTAGACAGAGACAAATTAGACACACGAGGAACAGGGGAGGAGGAGAGTGTCACATGAACAGGACACTAGGGAACCAGGTGAAAGCCATTCAAGCAGCAGAGTGACAAGTTTGCCAGTTAGTGAAACAGTCTGTGGTTGCATGCTAGGGGATGAACAGAAGCCAGGAACCCAGGCAGGAAAGGAGTCTAGCTCCACCTGCTGGCCCAGGGGCTGTGGCTCCAGAGCAGTCAGTGGGGAGGCTCAGGGAGGCCTGTGAGCCTAAGACAGCCTGAAGCATTCAAGGCTCTTAAGAGACTCTTGTGAAACACATGGCTTGCAGCTCACACTGTTACCTCCAAGTTTACTCCTTCTAGTGGTTCACTATTATGTTCTGGGCCAAATGACTGAGTCCTGGGATGTCCCTTCTCCACGCTTCAGATAGGGGCAGACAAGATCTTGTCTAGCCCCATGCCAGCAGTAGACTGAAGCAGTGAGCCTCAAAGAAAAAGAGAAGGAGAAGCAGCTGGGATGGCTGGGGTTCGTGGGGCAGAATGGTAACTTATGGTCCTCATGGAAGTTGGGTGAGCACATCCAAGGTGAACTCTGCAAGGAAGGACACACAGCAGATATGGGACTGAACAGTGTCTGTGTGAGGGAAGGATTGCAGGGCTGCAACAGTGTTCTAGTCCCTCACTGTCCTTGTTCCTGGGCCTGGAGGTGTCTCTTACCCACTGTGGTGTGAGACAATGCCTGAGGATAACCAAGCTGTAACCCCTAACCTTCCTTAGGTCTTCCCTTCCTTATTCCTGACCTGCCCTTGTCCCTCCTCATCTGCAGCCGGAGGCGGCAGCAGCGTGATGGCATGCCGCAGTGCCGAGACTGGAAGGAGGTGACCGCTCAAGATGCTGTGAACCCCATCGAGAGCCTAGACAGCTGGACGGAGTTTGTGGAGGGAAAGAATAAGGTACAGGACCTATGGAGACAAGCTGTGGCAGTAGAGAAAGCGCTGCCGCCTCTTGCTTGTGTTGAGCCTCCACCTGGCCTGCAGAGCTCTGGGAACCGCAGTTGACAGGCAGGTGACTTTCCTGCCATCTCTGGATCTCAGCTCCCTGCACGTGAGCCAGGCCTTCCCAGACAAGGAAGCCGAGATCCAGGAGAACCCAGCTGCCCACAAGTCCCAAGGCTGGGAGGGGATGGGGCTGGGGGCTGACTAGGTCTCCATAGAAGGCTGGTGAGCTGCTGACCAGGAGGGGGAGGGGGGAATGAACAAAGGCACCCACTTCCTACAGTCACTTCCTGTTTTCCTACACACCTCCAGAGCCTTTTCCTGTTCCAGGCCTGGCCAGGAAGTGCCCGGCTTGAGATGGGGGTGGGGGGGCCTTCGGATGATAGGCAGGGCCTATGAACCTCTCTCCTCCCCTATTTTTTCAAACTCCCTAGTCCCTGAGAGCAGAATTTTTCCAGAATCTTGGGGTACCTCCACACACATACACATGCACACCTCCTCCACAATCCTGGACTTGGACGATGTGTTCTATGCCTTCAGACTAATGTGGGCACATCACAAAGACCTTGAACAGTGACCAGTTATTGACCTTAAGCCACAATTCAGAAGTAGCTGGTCCTGATGTGACTCATTTAACCCTTGCTTAGACAGGTCCAGTTGCCAAACTGGCTTCTGACCTTTCAACATGGCTACAGTCTGAGACATGGCACAGATAAGTCCCCTTGGTCTTGCCTGTGGGCATTTCCCAGCCTCAGCTACAACCTAGGCAAGCCGTCTACGCACTGTTTCTTGACTTTTCCGGGTGCTGCCTCTCTACTGCCAAAGACCTGCCTCATTGTTCTGGATAGTCTCTAGACTTTGGTCACTGCCAACACAGACCTCAGTTTCCCCATTACTAGTGAGCACAGTAGCCTCTTTGAAGAGGAGGAGGGTCCAAATATACAATGGAGCCTTATGCCTCTGTTCTGGGTAGACGGTGAGCAAGCTGGTGATCCAGGATGCCAATGTATCAGCCATGTACAAGTGTGTGGTCTTCAACAAAGTGGGCCAGGACGAGCGGCTCATCTACTTCTATGTGACCAGTGAGTAACCAGACTGTCCCTGGAGTTCCACTTCTCCTAGGCAGGTCGGGTGCCAAGAACGAGCTCACTGTGCTTTGGCGACCACACCACCTTAACATGAAAGATTTAGGGATTCTCAGACGGTCACCCATTCTCAATTTAGAGTCCTGTGGTTCATGTGTGCAAGCGACAGTAGAAATCCCCATCATTTACTCAGATTTTCACATGGGTTAGTGACCTCTAGAAAGCCGGGGCTCACAGGAGACACTTAACTGGGCCGGGGACTATGGATGAAGTCACCTGAAAAAGCAGGTGGAAATCAAGAGAACGGCCCTGACAAATGCTAATTAAATCATCCCAAGAAAAAGCCAGGGTCTGGATGTGGTCCGTAGCAAAATAGAATGAGGATGCCCTTGGGTCTGGAGATAAGAGCTCCAGAACCGGGCTGCAGGAAGTGTTTGCGCATAGCTAGGAGAGGGGAGACCCACACTGCGGCAGTAAACTCGGAGACCGTTTCACGGGTTCCTCTCCCCTTCTCAGCCATCCCAGACGGCTTCAGTATCGAATCAGAGCCTTCTGAGGATCCCTTAGAAGGCCAGTCCGTGCGCCTCAGCTGCCGGGCGGACAACTACACGTACGAGCATCTGCGCTGGTACCGGCTCAACCTCTCCACTCTGCACGACGCTCAAGGGAACCCCCTACTGCTCGACTGCAAAAACGTGCACCTGTTTGCTACGCCCCTAGAGGCCAACCTAGAGGAGGCGGAGCCTGGGGCCCGCCACGCCACCCTCAGCTTGAATATCCCCCAAGTGGCGCCCGAAGACGAGGGTGACTATGTGTGTGAGGTGCAGGATAGACGCAGCCAGGACAAGCACTGCCACAAGAAGTACCTGTCCGTGCAGGGTGAGATGGGCGTGGCAAGCCGGAGAGGGCGGGGCCACGTTTCTCAGCCTCTGTAGCTTCTACCCTTGCACCCAATCCAACACAGCGCTGGGTGGTCAGATCCCAATCCTGGGTCTTCAGAAGCACCCCTGCGGCCCAGTCTGGCTGTAGAAGTCCTTCGCATGCTCAGTCCCCAATCTTTCGGTGCCATGTCACCCGTCTCACTCTTGCACCCGCCACTACACCTATCCCTACTTCAAGCTCCATACTGCCCCACCCCGAGGTACCCTCTGGTACCTTCTGAACCTTCATTTAGTTCCTTCTCTACCCCTGGCCCAGCCCTGGAAGCTCCTCGGCTCACGCAGAATTTGACCGACCTCCTGGTGAACGTGAGTGACTCCCTGGAGATGCGATGCCCGGTGGCCGGAGCGCACGTGCCCAGTATCGTGTGGTACAAAGATGAGAGGCTCCTGGAGAAAGAGTCAGGTAAGAAAGGTTGCCTTAGGTGACAGACCGGAAGTCTGCAAGGCCGATGTACCTATACCAACCTGTGCTGGAGCCTTCACCCTACCTCTTGCAGGAATCGACCTGGCTGACTCCAATCAGAGGCTGAGCATCCAGCGCGTGCGCGAGGAGGACGCGGGTCGTTACCTGTGCAGTGTGTGCAATGCCAAGGGCTGCGTGAACTCCTCTGCTAGCGTGGCGGTGGAAGGTGCGCCCCTGCCTGGCTCTGTCCAACCCACCTCAAACACCCAATCGGCCATTTAGTGAAGGGGTTCCCAAGCACTAGGGGCACTTCCTGTTGGCTACATGTCCCCTCTCTCTACCCACCCAGGCTCTGAAGATAAAGGCAGCATGGAGATTGTGATACTCATCGGTACTGGCGTCATCGCCGTCTTCTTCTGGGTCCTCCTCCTGCTCATCTTCTGTAACATGAAAAGGGTGAGGGTGCTCCCCAGCTCCCCCGCAGAGGTCCTTTCCAGTGCCCAGTCGGCCTTCCTGTGTTCCCGTTCCATTCTCAACCCAGCAAACCCTGAAGATTCCCATCCTGGTTCACCTATGTTCCTGCCCTAGGAAGCCTCCCCAGTCTTCCCATGTTTGGCTCCAAATGGAGCAGAAGTTGTCTGTTGGCCTGTCCCCCTCCTTGACTGAGAACCCAGAAGCAAGGGCCATTTGTCCTAGGCAAAATATGTCCAAGCCACAGTGATGTGTCCAAATCAATGAGTTGTCTCCACCCCCACCCCCAGCCTGCCCATGCAGACATCAAGACGGGCTACCTGTCCATCATCATGGACCCCGGGGAGGTGCCTTTGGAGGAGCAGTGTGAATACCTGTCCTATGACGCCAGCCAGTGGGAGTTCCCCAGGGAAAGGTTGCACCTCGGTGAGGCCAGCGCCCAGCTTGCCCCACCCAGCACTCTCTGCCTGGCAGAGCCGGCTTCAGCTGCCGCAGGGTCAGGCAGGCTGAAGTAACATTCTCAGAACTTGTGCCAGGATGGCCCTCCTGGTCCCCACCTGGACTGACCAGTTCCAGCTGGGCCAGAATCCCCAGAACCACAGCCAGGGCTTCCAGTTCCCAGGCCCTCGAGGTCATTTCCTGCTGCTCTGAGCAGGGTGGACCTGTCCCACCTGCCTGGAGAGGATGCCGGGGCCTTCCTGTCTGCCTCTACTCCCCGTTCTGCAGCTTTCCCTCTCTAAGACTCCACTCCCTGTCCCTTTCCTGTTTGGCAGAAGAGGCTTCCATTTTCCTCCTGCCCCAAGCTCTTGGGACAGGTCACCCCTGCTGTCCACCTTTTTTCCATCCTCACTCCCCAAACCCCGTACAGCTCACCTGGAACTGGCCCCCTGCTTCCACAGGGAGAGTCCTAGGCCACGGGGCTTTTGGGAAAGTGGTGGAAGCCTCAGCTTTTGGCATCAATAAAGGCAGCAGCTGTGACACCGTGGCCGTGAAGATGCTAAAAGGTATGGGGCTTACAGGTAGAAAGCACTGTGCGGCTAGGGGAGGGACCTGCGCTCTGCGCGAGCTGATGCAGGAACAAGAAGGGAAACACTCAGCTACAATCCCCCCACGGTTGAACAGAAAGGCATTAGGAATCAGACCCAAACCTCTACCCGAACCTCTGCCTCTGTAGGGTTAGCAGCACGTGCTAGGGACTCAGCGCAGCCTGCATCCCCAGCACCAGCGCTGAGCGTGCCTTTGCTAAGTCAGTGAGTGAGTGTCTCAGGAGGGCTGAGCTGATTGGGAAAATACCAGTGCGGGTTTGGCATTGTGCTATGCCCCTATGTCTCCTCCAGAGGGCGCTACTGCCAGCGAGCACCGTGCCCTGATGTCCGAGCTCAAGATCCTAATTCACATCGGTAACCACCTCAATGTGGTCAACCTCCTAGGGGCGTGCACCAAGCCCAACGGTATGGAAATGAGATGCCCTGGGGAAAGGACCAGGTAGAGAGCCTTGGTACTCTCACTACGGGTGGGAGGAGCCATGTGGATCCTGGGGTGGACCCACATTGGAGCCTAGCAGAGAGCAGGAAGGATAGACCCCAGAGGGGGGGCGCCTTGCCAATGCGCAGCTGGCATCACCGATGACTGCCTGACTTCTGCTCCGTGGTTCCCTAGGCCCTCTCATGGTGATCGTGGAGTTTTGCAAATACGGCAACCTCTCCAACTTCTTGCGTGTCAAGCGGGAGGCGTTCAACCCCTACGCGGTAAGTGGTACCCCAGCCTGTTGCAGGAGCCCAGTTAGAGAACGGGTGGTCACCATGGAGATCCGAGGCCAGCTCCTCACTTCGCTTTGGCAGGAGAAGTCTCCGGAGCAACGGAGGCGCTTCCGCGCGATGGTAGAAGGCGCCAAGGCTGATAGGAGGAGACCTGGAAGCAGCGACAGAGCCCTATTTACAAGGCTCCTGATGGGTAAAGGAAGTGCACGGCGAGCCCCACTTGTCCAAGAAGGTAAGAGCCTGGCTTCCTTCCGGTGTATGTCTGGCCCAGTAAAGCCTCTCGATTAACTTTACCCAGGGGTAACTTAGCCTGAGGCCCTTGGTGCCAGGACTTCTATGAGAGAATCGTAATGTGCTCTGTTTCAGAAGAGGAAGACATCCCAGGGGCAGGAAATGAAATTTATCTTGTGTATCACAGAATAAACAGCAATGTATTGTAGATAGGATCAGGGAGGGGGTACAGAGTCAGAAGTGGGTGCCCCGGAGAGCGTGAAGGTAACAGGTATCAAGGGGGTGCTATGGTCAGGGTTGGGTACACAGATGTTAAAATTTGGAGCTGAGATGGGAGATGAACTCTGGCAGAGACACCTCCTGAGCTGCCCTCTTTCTGTGCAGCTGAGGACCTATGGCTGAGCCCGCTGACCATGGAAGACCTTGTCTGCTACAGCTTCCAAGTGGCCCGGGGAATGGAGTTCCTGGCTTCCCGCAAGGTAGGTCCTTTTCAGAGGAAAAAAGTACGAATCCCATGCCACAGATATGCCCAGTCATAGTTTTACTCCACAGTGGCCTTAGTATCAATTCATATCTGTTCCATCTTGGAGGAAACTCAGCCCAAAGGGAAGAATGCCCTGCCCCACATCTCCACACTAAGCAGTGGCCATTGCATGAGTCTGGCTGAGTCCCTAACTGTCCTCGATTTTCTACGTCCTCCTCCACTAATCTCTCTCCAAATGAGCAAGATATACCTTAGGGCACCTCAGGCTAAGATGTCACCCCAGGGGCTAAAGCTAAGCTCATTACCACTTCCCTCCCTCCACCCTTAGTGCATTCACAGAGACCTGGCTGCTCGGAACATCTTACTGTCAGAAAGTGACATAGTGAAGATCTGTGACTTTGGTCTTGCTCGGGACATCTACAAAGACCCCGACTATGTCCGAAAGGGCAGTGTGAGTTAAAACAACATGGTGCACGGGACTCAGGGTGGATGGGAAGAGTGAGACCACAGTTCAGTTGTCCTCTGTCAGCACTGGCTCAAGGTGACAGGAACCTTTGGTCTGCTAGGATACATGCCCACTGATGGGGAATCCACTGTTCTGAGGAGCTTAGCAAGTGTGCTGGTTTTATGTCCATAACAGGAGGGTGTAAGCTCATAGGCTGTCTTAGTTAGGGTTTTACTGCTGTGAACAGACACCATGACCAAAGCAACTCTTATAAGGGCAACATTGAATTGGGGCTGGTTTACAGGTTCAGAGGTTCAGTCCATTGTCATCAAGGCAGGAACATCCATTCAGGCAGGCATGGTGCAGGAGAAGCTGAGGATTCTACATCTTCATCTAAAGGCTGTTAACAGAATACAGACTTCCAGGCAGCTAGGACAAGGGTATTAAAGCCCACATCTACAGTGACACAGTCACACCTACTCCAACAAGGCTATACTTTGTAATAGGACTGCTGTCTAGGCCAAGCACATACAAACCACCACATAGGGTGTCAGTCAAGAAGGAGGAGATGATGAATGCTTTCACTCAGGTCAGCTTGGCTTTCCATCTCTCACTCTCTGCCCGGCTTCTCTCTCTTCTGTTTCTCCTTCTGTTCATCTTGGGATATATGGAATCGGACAGCCCACATTTAGGCTGGGTCTTCCCATCTCAATTAGCCTATTCTAGATAATCCTTCCCATACAGGTCCACAGACAGTGCCAGGGCTGTTGAGAGAGCTCATGGAAGGGCACTTGGATTGACCAGAGCTGAGTAAGGGCTTGTGCCAGGGAGAGGAAGGAAGATGGCTGGAGAGAGAAAAAAAAAGACAATCAGAGCGAGTCCAGGGCAGTGTGATGACCACCCTGTGGTAGGCTTTTGTCTTTGATGCTGACTCCTAGGTATGGGAAGCTAATGCAGGTAGTGGACAGGTGTGCATGACGCCCCCATAAGATTTCAAAAAAGGGGCTGGGAACACTGGGTTGGAAGCAGAGGCCAGTCTTGAAGGGCTCTCAGATAAAGCAGTAAGGGGAGGGAGACTGGTGGAGGGGAAGCATCATTAAGAGCTTGAGGGAGAAAAAAGAGAAGGAAAGAGGAGAGAAAGGAAAAAGAGAAGGGGGAGAGACACAAAAAAGAGGGGACAGAGAGAAAAAAGAAAAGAGGGTAGGGAAGAAGAGGGAGGGAGGGGGAATGAAGATAACTAGGAACAAAAGATAGCTGTGGGGAAGAGAGAGGATGGGAGAGGGGGGAAAACATAAAAGTGGGAAGGAGGGAGAGAAAAGGTAGAGGTGAGGAAGGATGAAAGGGAGGAGGAAAGGGAAAGAGAAAAAAAGAGGGAGCAGGATGGGGAGAGAGATCTGGGCACCCAGGACAACTCCAGGGAAGACACCTTCAATATTCACAGAAGGAACCTAGGATTGTGGTATCCTGATGTCTGATTTTAGCCCTCTCTCCTCCACCATGGGACATATCTCTTTCCGCCCACCCAGGCCCGGCTGCCTCTGAAATGGATGGCCCCAGAGAGCATCTTTGATAAGGTGTACACCACGCAGAGTGATGTGTGGTCCTTCGGAGTGCTGCTGTGGGAGATTTTCTCTCTGGGTGAGTCGAGTATGGTGCCCACTAGGAGAGGAGAGGGGGCCACTTGTTGACCAAGAGGTTGATCACACAACTGTAGCTGTACACAGATCTATTAGCCCAGGGCCTTCTGAGGCAAGGGATTGGTCGCAGAGGGCCTACCCACTCACCTGCTTCTGCCCAGCCTGGCCCAGCTATCCAGAGAACTTTGCCTCCCAAAGGGGCTCCCTTGGCAACACCTTGATGCTGAGCAGCGCAGCCACTTTACTCGCCATGGGTCCAAAGAAAGTTCAGTGCCCACTCACTGTCTTAGTCACTGCTCTGTTGCTGTGAAGAGACACCAAGGCCAAGGCAACTCTTATAAAGAAAAGCACTTAATTTGGGGCTCACAGTTTTAGACGGTTAGTCCGTTATCATCATTATCATCACGGCAGGGAAGGTTAGTCCGTTATCATCAGCTGGCAGAACAAAGGTAGGCGTGGCACTGGGGAAGCAGCTGGGAGCTACATCCTGATCCTTTCACAGCAGACAGAGAAAGAGACTGGAACCTGGTGTGGGCTTTTGAAACCTCAAAGGCTAAACACACCCACCAGCAAGGCCATACCTCCTATCCCCGGTCACCAAGCATTCCAATGTGTGAACACGTGAGCCCTTGGGGGAGGTGGGGAATTCTCATTCAGTCACACCTGCTTACACAAACCCCACATAGAAATCGACCCCTATGATAAACAGTTACTAAACAGGAGCAGAAAGATTCTCGATAGTTCAGGGGCCCCTGGGCGGCTGGGTGAGCCTCAGGGACTGGGAAGGAACTGGGCCACATGAAGAGGGGTTGGAGTACAGCTCCGTGGGCTTAGCATGCACGGGGCACACAATCCACAGATAAATAATAGAGAGGCAGGGTAGTGCATGGGGCACACAATCCACAGATAAATAATAGAGAGGCAGGGTAGTGCATGGGGCACACAATCCACAGATAAATAATAGAGAGGCAGGGTAGTGCATGGGGCACACAATCCACAGATAAATAATAGAGAGGCAGGGTAGTGCATGGGGCACACAATCCACAGATAAATAATAGAGAGGCAGGGTAGTGCATGGGGCACACAATCCACAGATAAATAATAGAGAGGCAGGGTAGTGCCATTGGCCCAAGAGGAGCAAAGAGACACCAGGGTAGTGATCCTTATAAGCTGGAAATGGGCAACTTGAACAGGATGATTTAGAGATGCAGAAGGACTTTGTTGAATAGGTTTGGTGAGGCTGCGTGCCCATCCCTGCAACTGGTCTCACAAATGCACTCTGACTATGTGGATGAGAGTGGTACCCTACCAGGACCTGGGGCTGGCATTTTCTTGGCTCTTCTAACATTTATTTGTTATTTATTTATGTATTTTATGTGTATGGGTACTTTGCATGTACATCTGAACACCAGAAAACAGAATCAGGCAGGTATGAGCCGCCATGTGGCTGCTGGGAATTGAACTCAGGGCCTTCAGAAGAGCAGTGAGTGCTCTTAACCACTGAGCCATCTCTCCCTCCCCTTCTTGGCTATTCTAGAAGCCGACAATCTCCAATTCTCTTACCTCTGCCCTGCTTGAATCTGAGGTTACAAGCAAACACCCAGCTTGTGACACAGGTCTTGGGATCAGAATTCTAAACCTCATGATTGCACAGCAAGTGTTCGTAACTGCTGAGGCATCTCTCCAGCCCCATCCAGCCTCTTTCAATTAGATGAAGAATTAGAATGGGGGAGGGAGCTAGCCCAGCACCTGGGCAGAAACATCATACTAACTCCGGTAGCGATGTACAGGAGAGGAAGGGACAAGGCAGGCTGGGCTGAGCAAAGGGCAGACTGCTCCCCACCCACCGCCACCTTTCTTCCATCAGGGGCCTCTCCATACCCCGGGGTACAGATCAATGAGGAGTTCTGCCAGCGGCTGAAGGACGGCACGCGGATGAGAGCTCCAGAGCTGGCCACCCCTGCCATGTGAGTCTCCTGGCCGGAACTGTGCAGTAGCCGGAACTGTGCAGTAGCGGGTGATGGAGAGGCTTGGTGAAGATCATGAGATGGGAGGCAGAAAGAGAAGGGGCTCAGGCAGGCATGGGGACACTCAGCGGATAAGGGAATCATGAAGCTGTGGGGCAGGAGATGGAATTCAAGCCCAGGAGATAGCCCGTGGTATGGCATCCGTAGTAGACACTGTCTTACTCCAACACGGATCCCATTCGTCCATCCACTACCATGCCCCAACCCTGGACCTCACTGCTCTAGAATCCCATGGACATCCAGAGCCCGTAAAGCAGGCCAGGCCTCTACCCTGGAGGAAACACACAGACGACAGTCACAGAGATGGGACACAGACACCTTGGGGACACCTGAGAAGCACTAGAAAGACAGGGGATCAGAGGAAGAGAGGAAACCTGAGGGACTGAAGACAGCCTGAGAATGGTGGGGACAGGCAGGGGGACAGGCAGGGGGACAGATAGGGGACAGGCAGAGGGACAGGCAGGGTATGGGCAGGGGGACAGATGAGGAGACAGGCAGGGGAACAGACAGGGGGACAGGCAGGGGGACAGGCAGGGGATGGGCAGGGGGACAGATGAGGAGACAGGCAGGGGAACAGACAGGGGGACAGGCAGGGGGACAGATAGGGGGACAGACAGGGGGACAGGCAGGGGGACAGATAGGGGTCAGGCAGAGGGACAGGCAGGGGATGGGCAGGGGGGCAGATGGGGAGACAGGCAGAGGAACAGGCAGAGGGACAGGCGGGGGATGGGCAGGGGGACAGATGAGGAGACAGGCAGGGGAACAGACAGGAGGACAGGCAGGGGGACAGATAGGGGGACAGACAGGGGGACAGGCGGGGGGGACACATAGAGGAACAGACAGGGGACAGACGGGGGGACAGATAGGGGCACAGACAAGGGGACAGACAGGGGGACAAGCAGGGGGACAGACGGGGGGACAGATAGGGGCACAGACAGGGAGACAGGCAGGGGGACAGGCGGGAGGACAGGCAGGGGGACAGGCAGTGTTAAATCTGAGGTGGAGCCGACAGAACAAGTATTAGGGATGGAAGGCTGAGTCCGTTTCGCGTTCCTGTAACACACTGGACGCAGGACACCTTGTAAGGAAAAGGAACATTTGTTCAGCTCAGTTCTGGGAGTTCGCGAGCGGAAGTCTCTCCGTCACTCAGCTCTGGGGATGCCTCCTGTGTGCACTGCAGTGTGGCAGAGGGCACGATGCTGGGACAGACCACACAGTGAAATAGGAGGGGAGGAAATTACATACAACAGCCTGCTCTCTGCACACCCTGCGCCTGGAGCCCAGCAGTAATCCAGTCACAAGCCCCCTTGACCCTGCAGTGGGCACCAGCTCAATAGTGATCAACCACTCTGGGATCAAGTTCTCCTCACATGAACCTGAGGGGACACACTGACTAACACAACCACCACAGAGATCCAGGAGTGATGGGGTAGGCTGGTGGGAGGATCTTGGTGTGCTCAGGCCACTGGTCAACAGCCATCTGCGTCCCACAGACGCCACATCATGCAGAGTTGCTGGTCTGGAGACCCTAAAGCGAGGCCTGCTTTCTCTGACCTAGTGGAAATCCTGGGGGACCTGCTTCAGGGCGGAGGCTGGCAGGTGAGCCCCATCTTTGTCCTGTCCTGATACAACCCATGGCCTTATCCCGGGTCCCTGCTTTGTGTGTCTTTCCAAATTCCTCTAAGCCCTGGTCACCTGTCAGCTACCAAGGAGAGGCCACACATCTCTGGGCCCCAGGCCTGCAGGCCTGTTCTCCCACTGCCCACAGCTCCATCTCAGCCACAGGAAGCTGGGCACCAGCTGCCATACTGATGGTCAGAGGTCATGTTCACACTGAGCCTGCGAGGCAGTGCTGTCCCAAACATGATGGCAGTACATCCCTTTACCTCCCAGCATCTGCTGGACACAAAACACTGAACTTGTATATCCTCCGTGTATCCCTTCCCAAAGGTACTTCCTAAGCTGGTACCTCATGCTCTAGAATCTGAATTGAGGGTGCCCAGCTGAGACCCATCCTGTCCCACTTGCCTGGACTGAGAAGGCTAACCCAGCAGGCATTTAACAAACTCCATGCTTGGTCTGCTGTGGTTATGTGCTAGGGCCCCACTCATTCCTCAGAGCACACAATCACACACACACAACCCACCCTGACCCTACGGCAGAGGTCAGGACCACAGTAGCCTTTGGTAGCATTAAGACTGCTGACAGGCTTGTGGTAGCCTCTGACCCCAGAAATGTCTCCCCTCCTGCCAGGAGGAGGAAGAGGAGTGCGTGGCCCTGCACAGCTCTCAGAGCTCAGAGGAGGATGGCTTCATGCAGGCATCCACCACAGCTCTACACATCACCGAGGCTGATGCCGACAGCAGTCCACCCAGCATGCACTGCCACAGCCTGGCAGCCAGGTCAGTCTCCCCCTCCCCAGGTCTGGGAATGGGTCTGATGGTGACAGCAACTTAAAATATTTATGAGTCCTTAAGGAAAAGCAACTTACAGTGACTTGAGAGACCTCTTTCCATGAGCATTTTAGTCCACTGCTATAACAAAATACCTGGGGCTGAGTGCTTTAGCAAGAAAAGAAGTCCATTAAGCTCACACGGAAAACAGGTACCATCATCATTTGCTTATCTCTAGGGAGTTTCCTGGCAGTTGGCAGGTAACAGAAGCACTCGGAGAGTAAAACATGCAGTGAGAACAGAAGCTAGAGGATGCCAGGGGAAGTGAGAGGCCCGTATTACAACATCTCGGGGTCCCAATAGACCTTCCTTAGTCCTTTCTGAGTGATGTTCCCTGCACTAGGCCCCGCCTCAGTGCCCCCACATGGGGGGATAAAGCTTCCAGCACATGGACCTTGGAGACCCACTCTATCTAAATTTAAACCACAGCAGCGGGCCTCCTCCAATTCTCCGTGCTCCTCACATTCAAAAGAGCACCCACCTTGGGCATTCTCTCTTTGGACACACAAAGTAAGGTAGACGGTGTTTGGGCCAAGAACACTCCCAGGGTGCAATTGCTGTTTCAACTCCACAGCATGGCCCCTGGACCATGGCGAGGCCTAAGACAGTGTAAACCACATGCACATTCACCACATGCAGGAGTGAAACGGCCTCTTCCCCTTGGTAGTTTACACTTCTACTATGTGGTATTATCCATCTTCTCACAAGCGTGACAGAGGCTGGGGCTCCGGGGCTTCTGCCCTATGTGCTCAGGGCAGGGACGTGACTAAGGACAGAAAAGCAAGCTGGGCCTTGCCAAGCTGCTTCTACCATGCACCCAACAACCTGTGCACAAGCCATACACACTGACACTTGTGCGCACACACGCACACATGGGTAGGCCAGTCAGCAGTTAACAGCAGGAAGATGGCTACCCGGAAGAGAAAGCCATGCCTGCCTCAGCTCCATGCTACACTCAGCCTGGGGGTTACTACCCTACTGTCCTTCCACCTCAGAGCCACAGCAGACTCAGCTCCCTTGTACAAGAGAGACAGTGCAGCACAGGAACAGGACAAGGGGGGACATGCCGAGGTCAGCTGATCTGTGTGACAGACACCAGCGTGGGATCTGAGGAACAGTCCTCACCGTACTGTGTCTCTCATCAGCCTTTCTCCGCTGGCAGAAAACCAGCCAGGGAGGCAGGGGAGTTCTGAATTCATCAGAACCTCTATGTCCCCCTCACAGATATTACAACTGTGTGTCCTTTCCTGGGCGCCTGGCCAGAGGGACTAAGACTTCAGGTGCCTCCAGGATGAAGACATTTGAGGAATTGCCCATGACCCCTACAACCTACAAAGCCTCTGCGGTAAGGGAAGGAGGGAGCAGGGATGAACAGCTGAGATGGGGTCAAGAAAGGCTCAGAGGTGGGGGACAGGAGCAGGTATTCCCAGCACAAATAGCAGAGAAGCAAACAAGTCTTCCAAAGCATTCTACTTAATTTTCATCACTGTGTAACTTGGACGCATTGATGGATGCATCATTTCAGGACATTCGTCTAGGGTGCACTGATCTAGCCTTCCTTCATCCACCTCCTCTCCCTCTTCCCAGCTCCCTCATGAGAACACGTGCTGTACAAGTCTTCCTGTTCATTTCAGTTACTGTAGCCATCCCCCAATCCCTTTCATTCCCTGCAGTGTTTCTTCTTCTCTGGGGCTGAATAAAAGCGCACTGTGAGCTCCTGTCATTGTCCAGACACAGCTCCTCCCCTCCAGGTTCTGCCACCCAGGCCATGTTTTTTTCCCTTCATGCCAGACATGTGGCCCTCTCTGCACTTGCTGATGGACCTAACTGGGTTCCCCTGGGTACAGGTGTGAGGCCAGCACGGCTCAGGTTCTTTGACACCTGACCGGGCTGGGATGCAGCTGGTCTGCAGGAAAGCCTCGTATGTGGTCCACAGGCTTGGCTGGTTCTCTCCCACAGGATAACCTGACAGACAGTGGGATGGTGCTGGCCTCAGAAGAGTTTGAGCAGATAGAAAGCAGGCATAGACAAGAAGGCAGCTTCAGGTAAGGGCCTCCAACAGCGGGCGTGCCGTCCTAGGGAAGGCCCTGAGTGGGAGCCAACCTCCTGCCTTCCTATTTTCTTCATGTGGTCAGTGAATTGTGTCTCTGACACTCAAGTCACTGCTCCACCTATTTGTAACTCTGGGTCCAGAGAATCGGACATCCTCTTCTGACCTCTAAGAGCACTTCACACACACGGTACATACACAGACGCAAGCAAAACACTCGTACACATCAAATAAAACAACCACATCTTCAGAGACAACATTGAGCACAGCAGGCCAATGAGAATAAAATATTTAAAGAAAAAAAGCACAGCACCGAGAGGCAGAAATTCAGTAGCTCAGAATACAAGTGGGCAATGTGAAGATATAAACTGGTAGCAACATGAGAGAAAGTGGAGATGAATCTTCTCGAAAATGAAGACCAGGGCACCCCAGGAACAGTCTAAACGATCAGATGAATAATTGAAGAAATGGGAGGAACCAAGAAAATGAAATTGATCTGAATAAAGAGATAAAAGAATCCGGGAGAAGGTGCAGAGGAGGAGCAGAGGTGTGGTGTGAACAGAGGTGTGGTGTGTGCAGAGGTATGGTGTGAGCAGAGGTGTGATGTGAGCAGAGGTGTGGTGTGAGCAGAAGTGTGGTGTATGCAGAGGTGTGGTGTGAACAGAGGTGTGGTGTGAGCATAGGTGTAGTGTGAGCAAAGGTGTGGTGTGAGCAGAAGTGTGGTGTATGCAGAGGTGTGGTGTGAGCAGAATTAGAGCCCCCTAATGAAGATGTGGGCAGTGTGAGTCAAGTCACATTTGTTTTATAAGCTAAAAACCATCTTTTTAAAAAATAAATGAAAGAGTACATGAGCCTACATGTTAGAAGTATGCCTAGGGGCTAGACAGATGCCTCAGCCGTTCAGAGTACGTTCTGTTTTCCAAAAGACCTGAGCTCTCTTCCCACACCTACATGTCAGCTCATAACTTCTGGTAACTAAGCTCCAGGGACCCTAATGCCCTCTTCTGACCTCTGAAAGCAGACACACACACACACACACACACACACATACAGACAGACACACATACACACACACAGACACACACACACAGACACACACACATACACACAGTCACACACACACACACACACACACACACATTTAAAGTTTTTAATTAAGAAAACTAAGTGTGCCTAAGTAGATCGACCTAGAAGAGTAAACTCTGGGATATTTCCCATTAGAACAATTGGTTTAAAAAAATAAATAAATGTTCTGGGAACAGGAGATGGCTTAGCAGATAAAAGCACTCGCTGCCAGGCGTGAGTTCCATCCTCAAGGCCCACATGGAAGGAGAGAACCACAGGTTGTCCCCTAAAAGCCACCTCTCTCATACACCCAAAACAGACAAATATATAAACATGAAAAAGAAAGACAAAGTTACTAGTGCTGAAAAAACAGTATCGGGATCTTCTTGCTACAAAAAGCAATAAATCACCACTTTATAAAAACCTTAAAGAAAGTCAGAGATAAGGGTGGATGATCAGAAGGTAAGGGCTGGAGCCTGCAAGCCCCTATAGGCTCTAGTAAGAAGCCAAGGTTGTTTCATCTTTTTATGTATATGGTGTGCATGCATATGTATCCAGTGTGTGCACATGTGTGTGTGTGTGTGTGTGTGTGTGTGTTCAGGGGCACGTGTGTGTGAGTGCCAATGAGAGCAGAGCTGACGTGGGGTGTCTTACTTGATCTCCCCACCCTGAGACTGAGGCGGTGTTTCTTGCTGAATCCAGAGCTTGCCGATTCAGTCAGTCTAGCTACCTAGCTGGCCCCAGGTATCCCGTCTCTGCCTTCAGGAGCACTGAAATTGCAGGCTGCCCACCACAGCTGCCTGGCTTTTGCTTTGCATGCACGCGGGGGATCCAAACCTTGGTCCTCATACTTGCATAGCAAGCATTTTATCTGTTGAGCCTTTCCCCCAGCCCCAAAGCTAGAGTCTCATCCCAAGAATGATGAAAGACCCTTGCAGGGGAGTGGAAGAGGAGACCCTAATGTCACATGTAACTAAAGGATCTCTCTGAACTCCTCCCAGAGAGAACAGTGAGAGTGGGTGTGGAGACCTGTGCTGTGAGGATCTGAGTGGACAGGGAGCCTTACCCTGGAGGAGGGGCCCGGGCATAGACGGGTGTCAGTGGGGACATTTTTCAGTTAGAATGGAGGGCCTCTAGGTGGGCTGGATATGAAGGCTGAGGACAATCAGGCTTGAGCTACAGAGAGAACAGATGCCATTTGTTGAGCTGGGTAAGATAGGGGTAGCTGACTCGGGATCCAGCCGCTTCTGAATAGGCAATGAGCAGAAAGCCTGCGCTACACCTTAGATGTTTTGTGGTGAGGTAAGAAGAAAGGCGTGGGAAAGGAAGAATCCGGAGGAAGCCCATATCAAAATTTCAAAGACTAACAGGACTTTTCATTAAGGACACTGCACCTCCAAGTAAGTGGCAGCAGAGGGCGCTGTTCTCGGCACTGGTTTTCACAGCCCTGGGTCCAGGCTTTGGGCATGAAAATTGCCCCCACATCACACACATCACATCAGATCAGTCTGCTGTGTGACTGATGTTAAAGCCTCTGCGCATGCGTCGTTCTCTGCCTGTGTCTGGTGATTCCAATCCAACCCTGCGCTCACCTTACTCATTAACACCATGCACCCTGTCTTGACAGCTGTAAAGGTCCTGGCCAGCACATGGATATTCCCAGAGGACACCCTGACTCCCAGGGGAGGCGGCGACGGCCCACCCAAGGGGCACAAGGAGGCAAGGTGTTTTACAACAACGAGTATGGGGAGCTCTCCCAGCCGTGTACCGAAGGCGACTGCTGCCCGTCTGCTGGCGCCGCTTTCTTCACAGACAGCTACTAAGGAGCACGTGGCAAGGCCTCCTGCCCCTTGCTGCAACCCGGCTCTGACAACTGGGCTGGAGGGACATCCCTAGCAGGGCAAGGCTGGGAATTCAACTGGAGCTCCAGCCCCGGAGGTGTTTTGTGTCCCCTACCCCCACAGGCTCACTATCGAGGAAGAGTCAAACTCAGACACGAGGGCTCCCTTGAACTCTGTACCACTCCTGCGCCCTTCACTGGGCCGTCACCCTCACGTTCACCTTGTAACTCAGCCTTCACAGATGCTGGCCCGGGAACAAGCACTATGACAGAACAGGGTTCTCCTAAGCAATGCATGTCTGACAGTCACGTGATGAGTGAGCGGAGCGGAGCGACCATGTCCTGGCCCAATACAATCCCCTCCACACACGCCCCCCCCCCCCTTCCTGCATCCTTCTCCTGGCCCTGGAGCGCCGAAGCAAGATATTTCTATCTCAAAGCCACAAAGGAGGAGCATCTGTCTAGCTCATGGAAGCTGTTTGTACCCAATGACTAATCAAAATGAGGTAATGCCCCTGCCCCTGAGTGTTGTGAAGAACCGTTTTTTATCAGAAGATCGGGCGCTGCTGGAAAAATTTACTCATCAATAAGTCATCTGAAAAAGAAGGACAGCCCTTCTGAATCGTAGTCCCCAGCAAGTGGAGGGCGGGCATAGCATGCCAGTCACCACAGCTCTTTTTCCCCCTCTCTCTTGAAGGCTCCCAGGCTCCACCTGCCTGGCCTGGAGCCTCAGATACCTGCTGCTGTTCTGAACCTCCCTTGCTTGGGGTCTTTCCCCTGGAGCCTCTGTCTGATTATCATGGATTCTGTTAAGGAAAGAGCTGGCACAGAGGGCCACATGACTGGGGGCCACTCAGCCATCGCCCCGGGCCCCTTGGAGGCCCCTGCTTTCAGCTTGCCCTAGACTTTTACCTGACATTGACAAAAAAACAACAAAAACAAAAAACAAACAAACAAACAAAACCCCAAACCTCTGTCCTGAGAGACCCTCTATGGAAGCTGGTGCCTCCCTGCCAAGAACCCCTCCAGCCCAGTTCTCACTGCCCACCCATCATTACCAGAAGGAAGCTTCGTGAAGATGGGTCCTGTCTATCCCTAGCCCCATCCCAAAAAGAACGCTTGCAGGACAGGCGGCCATACAGCAAGCAGGGGCTTGCTCAGCAGACCCTCCCCACTAAGTGTATTGTTCTCCTATGATATGTTGAACGCTTGTTTGACTGTAATCTTCTTGTCCCTGTGAGCCGCCACCCCCATTCCTCCACATCTAACGGTCTGTGGAATTGAGTCTCACCTAGTGCAAGTAGAGACTGTTCTCTCAGAGGACCAAAGGCTGCGATGGGGCTGCAAAGCCTCCCCAACCCTCCCACCCGTATCACCAGTCTGTGTCACCTCTCCTGACTTGTAACTACACACAAACATGTACTGGGGAAGAAAACGTACTCTGCCCCTTTTGGCAGTGTTCTCTGAAATGAGCTAAGGTATTTAACGAAAGATAATAATAAATTTGATGCCAGAGAGTTATAATGAGTGGATTCTAAGTAAGCTGCCTGTCCAATTCTGACCTTAACCTTACAGCTCACAAAGGCCTCTAGGTTCAAAGGAAACAAGGCGTGGTCCCCCTGGCCATACTGTAGAGCTCTCCCTCGTCCCTAACTCAACGCAAATCCTCAAAACTGCCAGCAGAGGGCGCAAAAGAGACATCGGCTGCCTGCTGTCCTTCCGACCGACCAGTCTGCCAGCGCCAGCCTGTTCCGAACGTGTTCTTTAATACTTACTTCATCTAGAAAGTAAAGCGGGGCTTTCTTGTCGCCCACCAAGGCCACACGTTGCCCCCGATCACCAGCGGTGGTAGGCACGAGAGCTCAGTTCTAGGCAAGTCCTCTGCACCATTTCTCTGTCCTTTTCCAACATGAGGGAAGCAGGGCCAGTACACCCCTGAAGTGGTCTCCAGGTCAGACTGTCCCAGGGGCCCCGGGAGGGAAAGCCAGCAATAGCCACTGGGAGACAGCAGCCCTGACAGCTGGACAGACTTACTCGCCCACGAACAGTCAGCCAGCATACTCGATGGATCACTCTCCCCAAGAGATTAGCAAAGCATCCAACAAAGGCTTGAGAGAAGGTCATCGCTTTGTTGGGCCAGCTATACATTTTGAGCCTGCCCCGTGGTGCCTGTTGGCCTCTCAAGTTTTTGACATTATAGTGGAAAGAGCCCTGCCCCATGGAGACAGCTGCCAGTAGTTGAGGGCTTCATTTTGTCTTGATTTCTATAATAAGTCTAAATCTGAATAGAAAAAAATTCACATGAAATACAAATTATCTTGACACTTAACATTGCGTTAGAATTGGTTCCATTCGGCCACAGAATCAGAGGCAGAAGCCTGTCTCCAGGCCCTGACCTCCTCTCTCACTAACCAGAGGCAAGAGCAGGCTGGGCTGAGGGCTCTGCAAGGCTGACAGCGAAGCCAAGTGAGCTGACGAGGCTCCCTGAAGCTGGGTGAGCCGGACTGAACCAACGCCCACCAGACCCTCAGTGTCTCCTCATGACTTGAGACCTTGAGGGCATTGGAGAAAACCGTGGTGCTGGAAAGTCGTAGAGGATGCTCCTGTCCCCACAAAATCATGTCTGACAGATCCCCCACTGACTTTCTCCCTTTCGTTATATCTTGACCTCAGCCTGCAGGAGAATGCCACTCACATTCAGTACTAGATCTTTTGGGGAAAACTTTCATAAAACCTACAGAGGTGTGTTTCACTGATGTCATGTTGTAGGCATTTTTCAGCCCAGTCAAGATTATAATATTATCCATCACAAATGGATTCATCTCTTAGATACCTGCAATGGGCTGAACCACTGTGACCCCTCATACCCTTATCACAAGGGGATGGTATGAGGGGCAGAGCCCTTGGGAAGAAATCAGGCCAAAAGGAGTGGTGCCCTCAAAAATGGCTTTTTTCCCTTCTTAGAAGAACCAAGTGTCTTAGTTCCTTTCGCTGTGGGAAGAGACAATGACTATGGCCACTTATAAAAGAAGCATTTACTTGGCAACTCACAGTTTTAGGAGTTAGAGTCATGCTCATCATGGTGAGGAGGATGGTGGCAGGCATGGCCGTGGAGCAGCATAGAGCCTACATCTGATCCACAAACACAACACAGAGAGGCTGGAGGGGTGGGGAATGACCAGAAATTGTATGAGCCTTTGAAACCTCAAAGGCTGCCCCCAGTGACATACCTCCTCCAACAAAGCCACACCTCCTAATCCTTCCCAAACAGTTCCACTAACTGGGGACCAAGCATCCAAATATAAGAGCCTACCACACCAAGGGATAAAAAGTTAGATCGAATACACCAAGAGGGAGTTCTTTCCTCCTCTTCCCACAGTATGAAAACATGTCCACAAATCAAACAGTGAGCCCTCATCAGATACAAAACCGTCCCTGCTTCTTGATCCTGGGCTTTTTGATCTGCAGAACTGCAGGTAGTAAATGAATGTAGCATTTAAGCCAAGCCCATAGTCATTTGTTGTAGAAACCTCACTGAGTCACCACCCTCTGCATCAGAGTGAGTGGGGCTTTTATCTCCCGACAACAACCCTTGAAGCAATCACAGAGAGACCTCAGGGGGGCTGCAGCCATTGGGAGTAACAGAGGGCCTTGCGGGGAGCAGTGGAAACCCTGACTTAGAAGCTTGAGGATGAGACAGACATCAGCAGGACCTGTATTCCTCCTGTTACACAAAACTAGGAGGCTCCGGCAGCTAAGGAGGCTGTCTCTGACCCAGGGAAATCTAGAGTTAAGTGATTGCTGCCACCAAGGCAGGGGAGGTGACTTGCTTCCCTGTCAGTCTGAATGGTCTATACTACCTGACCATCAGAGGCGCAGGTGCAGGGGAAGCAGGACCCTCTGCTTCTCAGTTAGAGCTGAACAAGTTAGCCACAGACAGACAGGAGTCAGGAGGATACAGGAATGGGGGAGCTAAACTGGGGCAGGGGAAAGCTTGGAGAGACTGCAGAGGGAGAACATTGAGATTTTAGAATGTGTCTGGTGATAGATAGCATCCTTGAAAACCTTGGCCAATCCTTTGTAAACACAGGGTCAAGTGGCTAGGTACATGTGGCTCTTGTGATCCTACCTGGCTGCTGAGACAGGTTTGGGAACCTTCTGAGAGCCTGTCATGTGCAGTAGGACACCTGGGCAATTCCTGTCCCTATGAGGATATAGCATCTTCCAAGGGGCTGGACCTGGTGCATTCCACTCCTGTGTCCCTTAAGATATGAGAGTAAGCAGAGGTCTGCTACTGAACGATTGCATTTAAGCCACTGCACGAGTCTCATGGGACAGCAATGACTATCCTTGATGTGAGACACTGGGCTGGAGTTTGGAGTGGGGTCTCCCCCAGTTACCTAACCCACC
The DNA here is from genome assembly GCF_963924665.1 of Micromys minutus. Classification (NCBI taxonomy): domain Eukaryota; kingdom Metazoa; phylum Chordata; class Mammalia; order Rodentia; family Muridae; genus Micromys; species Micromys minutus. The sequence goes on from NC_137979.1 coordinate 2,901,664, forward strand.
ATGTTACATGACCCTGGGTCCTAGTGTATGGCGGCAGCCAAGGGCACTAGTCGATGGGGGAACTACCTGCCCTATGAGGGTACCAGGCATGAGACAGAAAGGACAAATGTGATAAACAAGAGAAATAGCCGAAAAACGCAAGGTTCTATTGACACCAATTGAGCTTGGATAGAGTTTGACTAAAGGAAGAACCTTCCATGGACTTCAGTCACTGCTTACCATGGGGTCAGCATTCTGCCTCCTTCAGCAATGCCCCGAGCCCCTGCCACCCAGCAAGAACCAGGCTGGTCATACTGTGCTACCGTCTCCATTGTAGGGCCCTTTGTAGGAGGCCTCGAGAGAGAGGAAACCCAAGTGCTTGAGAGAAACAGATCAATATTGACCGAAGCGAGGCCTTCGTGCGAGTGCTAGCAAGGCACATTGGAGACTCTGGGGCCCAGATGGCTTAGCGTAAGGAAGGAGGAAGGAGGCTCCTGAGGAGGACGCAGCACCTCTGTGTATGTGGTGGGTGAGCCGGGGATTCCGGGAGAGCTCAGCAGCCCTCTCTGCCCTGGCTGTTAGTGGCCTCAGACTTACAGATAGATTCTGGCTTCTCCCCCAAGCCACTTATACCTGGTGTTAAACAAGTCCAGGGCCCTACTGCCATAGCCTCGTCTTAGCTGCTGGTAGAGCCTGGATGTGCCTACCTGACCTTGAAGTGACTATTTAAATAAGGAAGAGATAGGAGGATACGTCCCTTGGCCATACAATTGTCATGGAATAGATTATGACATCCCTAGGAAGGAAGCCATATTGGTGGAAAGAAAGAGGTTCTGGGATCAGAAGTCGCCATGGGATCCTTGAGAAGGGTCCAGGAAGCTCAGTAGAGCTGGCCCTGGTGGCACAGGCCAGGTAGAGCAGGTGTGTCCACCAACTCAGCTAGCACCCAGACTCAGACCCAGGACTTTGAGTTGGCGCACCCCAATGTCTACCCCATCAATGAACTGCTGGGGCACGTGAAAACGCAAGTCCTGCTGATCCAAAGTTTCAGAATCTCCATGACATGGGGCAACAACAGAATACCCAAGAAGACCCATGGTGAGGATCCAGTATTGGTAGTGTAGCAGAAACCAGAGGCCTCAAACCAGACTAATGCCTCATTACAGTGAACCTTTGTGAACAAAGCTATTTGGGGAAAAGATGCACTATGAGATACACCACGACATACCACAGCTTCCACGGCAAGATGGCTTTTCTTATTTTTCTTATTTTTAATCTTTGTTTTCTTTTGTGGGGTGAGCTTGCAAGGTTGGAGGGTAGATATGGAAGAAGGGGGTGATGGGTGGCATTGGGGTGAGTGATGTAAAATTCACAAAAATTCAATAAAATGCATGTTTTTAAAGGAAGAAGAAGGAGCTAGGATCTTGGGAAGAAGCTGGATACTGACTAACCCCAGAGGCCAGCCAGTTCCACAACCCCACCCCCGTGGGAAAGGAATGGAGAAGGAAGGAAAAGAAACTCAGCACAGCCCATTTGTAGGCTTCATATGGGTAGTGTATACGAGACCCATCCTACAGCACAAAACAATCACAAAGCAGGGGTCTAGCCCAGCTAGTCCACAGTGAGGCGACATGTCAGTGAGTCACAGTAAAACTGAAAGGGTCATTGTGGAAGTCTCACCCCCACCCCCACACAACTCCCACAACGTGTGACAATCAAGATGCCTGGTCTGAAGGGCAGAGGAGCTGGTCTACCTGCCCCTGCAGGGCAAGCATACGCTCACTGAGAGATGGAACTGGGGGTCCCTAGTTTCATTAGTAATGAACTTAGCCTGGGTATCAGAGCGAGATGCAGCCTGGCAAGTCTCAGTGATGGGTGTGCTGCCGTACGACAAATACAAAAGGAGAAAACATAAGAAGAGACTTGTGGGCCCGGAAGCTGCGTTGTTTTCAGGAGAAGCATACATGCCTAAGCTCCGTCTCCTCATGCTCAGGACAGTCACACTTTGGGCCCAGGCATGTACACATGAATGGAGGGTGCCAAGCACGGACCAAGGAGACTCTGGAGCCAGGCCGAGAGCTGAGTCGGGCCCCGGGACAGAAATGTCAGCTTGTAGAAAGCATGATCAGGCCTCCGGCTCTTTCAGCCCTACCCTGTTGATGGTTTAGGCCTCTGTTGTTGGCAGCAACCTGCTGTGGGGCCCAGCACTACGCACCATGCCAGCACAACCTCCCCTGGTGCTTCTTGAAACCAGAAACCATGATGAAGGCCCCTTCTTGGCTCCATTTGCTGAGGATCCCATTGGCGGAGCACACAGCTTTGAGGTCCTCATGGTCCCTCCAAGGTTCCAAAGTTGATATTTGGCCCACACTCAGAGCCTTCAAAGTCACTGTTTACATCTAGCACTTCCTGCATTCCCAGAGGATAGGCAAGGCGTGAATGTTTGTTTTGGCCCATAGGATGTCCTGCAAACATGTCCTGGGACAAGCTGACCCTCTTATCTGAAGAAGTGCCAAGCACTTCCTCAGTGTCATAGCCAGTCCTGGGCCACCAGGGAACAGGCATACAGGAACTGGGTGGGAAAGTCCAGAGTGGATGTTGATCTCCCTGCCCATCCCCTTCCCGCCACATTCCAGGTGGGCTGTGACACCCGCTGGAGACACTGGCTGTGACAAAGCAACACAGGTATGAAGGATAAGTTACATGGTAAACTAATGGCCAAGTCTTTGGAATGTTACTGTCTATAGAGTTGGCCATATAATTAAGTTCATAAAGTCCATTGTTTTGAAACAAGGTAATTCTCCTGGCTTCTCAGGGTCAGGCCTAAAAGCAACCACATGTAGTCATATAATAGGCAAAGAGGATTCATGCAAACATGTGCATGGGTGCACTCACACACGCACATACACACTCACATACACACACACACTCACACACACACACTCACACACACACACTCAAACACGCACGCACACACAACACTCTGATGGCAGAGACAGGCATTAGAAGGATGTATCCAGAGCCAAGAAATGCCAGAAGCTAGAAGAAGCCAGGAATGAACCTTCCCGTGGGCTCCTGAGGAAGTGCACCAACACCTGACTCTTAGTGATACCAAACTTCTGGCTTCCAGAAGAGAGAACAAGTAACTGTGTACCGTCTTCAGCCCCCAGGGAGGTCTTGACAGCAGCTTCCAGAAGCTCAGAGGCATCGACTGGCCCCTCAATGCAGGCAGATTCCATCTATCCCCATTTACTGGCACCGAGGATGGTCACGGTGCCAGTTCTAAATGCCTGTGTGTGGTGAGGGGCTGGCCCGATTGGGATTTGAGTGACCTTCATACCACTGGGAAAGTGTGGTGAGCTGTGATGACTTGCTGTGAGGATGTATTCTGGTGGTCACACCTCACGGACTCAAGGGAAGCCAGGAAATGGTCGCTCAAACGATTCCATCAGGAAGTGGAAGGGGGTTGGGGGGCATGGTTGTTGTTGGGAAGTTTTATTTTGTTTTTGCCATTTTCCATCATTGGTGATCAGATCCAGGGCCTTCCTTTTGTGAGACAAGTACCCCACAAGGGAGCTCCGCTGTTCAGCCCAGGAAGCCTGTTTTCGTTTTCCTTTGTTCTGTTGTTTTTTACCCGGGGTACTTAAATGAAGCCCAGGCATGCAACACCACATCCTGCTGGAAGGTTGTTTTAAAGACAAAGAATCCCAGGAAGGGTGTGCGGAAGGCTACTGGACGGACACCAGGAGAGTTCCCAAGCCACTGGGACCTCATGAACGGCAAGTCTCCACCCTAGTCATTTTGCCTGAACTTGGCTGTCTCTGGTTCTCAGCCAGCATGGTGAAGAGCAAACCCAAGTCAGGTCCTAGATGCCCAACGTGATCAGTTGGCACTCTGGAATCCTGCCGGAAGAGAATACGGAGTGCTGAGAAGGACGCATGTGCAGTGTTTGTGAGACTGAAAATGGCACCGCTGTTGAGGAAGGGACCGGGGGTTAGTCTCAAAATGACAGTAGTCTCAAAATGACAGACAGAATAACCCAACAACCCCACCTGTAGTTTCAGCAGCTGGTGCTCAGCTGGTGCTCACCTGAAGTGTTGGTCCACGATATTATGGCTGACTCTAGAGTTATCTAGGAGGCAAGAATAAGAAGAAAGGAAGAGGAGGTTGTAAATAATGGGCACGGGGCGGGGGGGAGGGGGGGGCTGGAGAGATGGCTCAGCGGTTAGAGCACTGACTGCTCTTCCAGAGGTCCTGAGTTCAACTCCTAGCAACCACATGCTGGCTCACAACCATCTGCAATGGGATCTGATGTGTGTCTTAAGACAGCAACAGTGTACTCATGTACATAAAATAAAAAATCTTTTAATGGGCACAGGTTTGTGGCTTTATAAGATGAAGAGTTCTAAAGACAGGGGGGCGATGTGGCCCCACGCCTTCAAAAGACATGGAAGGACACTTACAGCTGTGCAATACAGAATTTTAGACTATGGTCGTTTTTAAAGTTAGTTTTTAGATTAGCTTGCAGTGTAGTTACTTTCTTCATGGTATTGTTATACATAGGTGTCATTATACGCTGCTTCTCCCTCCTGCTGGGCCCCACCTCCCCTCCAGCTGTTTCCCTTCTTGCCCAGTCATGCTCTTCTTGCTTATTTCCTGACTCCATGTTCCACCTCTCTTAAGATATCCCTCTCCCTGTCAGGATTGCATTTGTAGTTTTCTGAACCCCCCACCACACACACACCGTGAAAGCAGAAGAGACAATAGCAATAGCAGGGTGGTACAAGGGGACTTGGTAGAGGAGGAAGATGGGGGGTGAGAAGCAATAGGAGAGTGAGTTATGATCAATGCATTGTGCATGCTGGATGGAAATGTCACAGTGAAACCCACATATGGCAATCTGATATGACAATGTGTGTTCATAATTGTAAACTTAAAGACAGAAGGGGGAGGGGAAAACGAGAAGGAGGAGGGGGAAGAGGAAAAGAGGAGGAGGAGGGGGAAGAGGAAAAGAGGAGGAGGAGGGGGAAGAAAAAGAAGGAGAAGGAGAAGAAGGAGGAGGAGGAGAAGGAGAAGGAGGAGAAGAAGAAGAAGAAGGAGAAGGAGAAGGAGAAGGAGAAGGAGGAGAAGAAGAAGAATAAAAGCAAGGTGGGTTACACTTGATAAAAGTCCTGGGAACGTTGAGAATTGTGGGATTTTCTGTTTAATGCTCTCGGACTACAGTTGTCACAGAAAATGAAACGATGGTTTTTGGAGACACTGCTGTCAGGTCAGTTGGGCTTGGTTTTTCAGGAAAGTGTTTGGTCAGAGCAACATCCACTTTACAGATGTGCCCTTCAGAGGAAGAGGCTCGGGGTTCTCTGGGTGTGGCAGCCGTGCAGTTTACAGCCACACAGATGGTTTCTTCGCTGCCTCACAAGCTGAAAACTCATTGCCCACTGAAATTACTTCCATAGGGACTAACAAACACTTCCCAGATAAAGCAATAAGGAAAAGATGTCAGGAACGGGCAGAGGCAATGTCAGGCTGGGAACAGGTGGCATCTGCCCACTGTAAGCCTTCACAGCAGCCCAGGGGCCGTGGAGACCCTTTCCTTCCAGGTAAAAAAAATCAAGGTGTGCTCACCTGCTGCACAGGAGACATTCTAACATGCTGAAAGTCAGCTATCCCCACGGATGAGCCTAACCGAGGGGTCCATGCTTCGTTCTCAGCTACACTTCTGCAGGTGGTAGACAAGAAAGTTCTAGAGAAACTCTTTCAAAAACAGAAGAATGCCCCAGATCTCCCTTCTCCCCCACCTTTTGCACTAGCTACTACCTGTGGCCCAACTAAAGATGCAGTCAAGAGTAAGAGCCGTTTGCCCAGCCAGGCTATTAGGCATTCTTTTCTGGCTCAAAAACTTTGATGCTCCCAGACAAGCAAGAGATGGGAAGACTGTCATGGTGTGACATTTCCATTGTCTGGGGCCAGGGACCAATAGCTCATTTAGAGATTTGGGGTCCCTGGGACCTGCCAAGTCACACTGTGCTCTTCAGACTTCCAGCCCCAGAACCTGCAAAAACCACCCATGGGGAACCCGTTCCCACCAAACCATGGGCTCCTGGCCTGTACTGTGGTGATGTTGAGGTGGGGTCAGACCACAGAATCAAGGTGTAGGCCTGAGTGGGCCCTATGGAGACAAAGGGCATCCTCGGTTTCTGGAAGAAAGGCCTAGCACTTGAGTTCAAGAGACCCTGCCAAGAGGAAATCCCTGCACTGAGGTGGGATGTGCAATCCTCCCAGGGTCCACTGACCAGAGAAGGAAGTTGGCTGTGGTTCTGCCTATTAGCTGAGCAAACAACACATTTCCCAGGAGGGTGAGATTCCACACCTGGATATATAAAGCCATCTGGGCCAGGCTTCAGGAAGAGTGTCTTAGGTCCCAGGAGCATCTTCTGCATCTCGTCCCACCATGAAGCTTACCACCACCTTGCTAGTGTTCTGTGTGGCTCTGCTCCGTGACCCTGGTGAGTTCTCTCGGGGCTTAGCATCTCCTATGGAGGACCTGCTGTTGGCACCTGCTCGCCCCTGGCAGCAGCCCCAGCTGGTTTTTGTCATTGCCTCACTCTTGAGCAGGTTGCTGACGGGAGCTCTTCCAGCAGACTTGTCTCCAGGGGAACCCAGACGCTGCTCTGCTTTTCCCTGCGAGGTTTTCCTCTATTTCTGTGACCTTTAAAGCTTTCTGCTGTCAGCCCCACCTGAGCCTTCGAGCTGCCTCTCATATACCTACCTACCCATCTCCAGCTTCTTCTCTTCACCCACCAGTCTGACGGCTTATTCAAAGACCAACCCTGGATGGACACCACCCATCCCATCTGTCTTCAACCTGGTTAACGTCCCCTCAATCAGCAAGGCACAATATGAATGTCCCCAACTCTGAAAACCTTACCCATCTCCTGTGGCTCTCTGTAGCCATCTCTGCCCTGGGTCCTACATGTGGCCATCTTTCCTAACTTCTGTTGGCGTCTCCCTTGACACAGAGCAGCCACCAATCAGGAAGTAGGTGGGTGGCTGTGAAGTCTCCCTTGGGTGCCCTCCCTGGAGCAGTTGGGTCTTCAGAATCCTTAAGAAGGCCCTAGTGCTCTGTTTATGTTGGCAGGTGCTGCTTTCTTTGTGGATTCACTGGGCAAACCTGTGGCAGAGCCCGTGGCTGCCGTTGCTCCAGCTGCAGAGGCTGTAGCAGGGGCTCTGCCTAGCCTACCATTTAGCTACGTGACGATCCTGAGGTTCATTCTGGCCAGCCTGGGCATCCCATTGGATCCTCTCATAGAGGGTTCCAGGAAGTGTGTCACCGAGCTGGGCCCTGAGGCTGCAGGAGCTGTGAAGTCACTGCTGGTAACATGGGCATCTTCCTTGCATGGCTATTTCTTCCTGGGTGGGTACCCCTCCCCAGCCACCTTCGACGTTGTAGAGAGAGCTCTTGCTTTGTGATATGCTCTAGCAAGCCATATCCTAACTAAACTTGGAAGAGTGCAAGGAGTTCTTCAGGGTTTACCTTTCACAAGTGGCTGCCAGCGGGCCATGGCACTTGTCCTAGGGTCCCCTCCCTATAGGCTTAACAAGGACTCTCCGGAACCAGCTACTATGTCTTCCTGCCTTGAGTAACCTAAGGTGCCCGGGTCCTCTCCTCAGCAATCCTTGGCAGTAGTGAAGGGCATCTCAAGCTTGGCTTCTCTTTTCCAGGGGGCCCTGACAATGTTCGGTTGAGGTGAACCTGAAAAAATTCTGCCTGGCAAGATGTCCTTCGACAACCTGGACACCCTGCTGTTCATGCCTTTCCTCTCTACCTTAATAAACTCGGCCAGTGCAGGTTTGCAGTTGATGTCTTCTTGCCTCAAAGCCAATCCCCATTGAAGGAAGCCAAAAAGCACCGTGGTGTGTGTGTGTGTGTGTGTGTGTGTGTGTGTGTGTGTGTGTGTGTGTGTGTGTGTGTGTGTGTGTAGAGGAGTGGGAAGAAGAGGGAGAGGAGGAAACTGGAGCTACTCAAATATAGGGCTGAGATTTTTCTATTCCTATTATAAAAATAATCAGGGACTTGAACTTTCCAATTTTGAGAGGTGGTGAGTTCAAAAATTAGAGTAGAGGAAAAAGCCACCTGGATCCAGGTAAGGTTTGAGTTTCATTTTCAATGTGATCACCAGGGAGAATGGATCTTTGTGAAGACACCAGACTGAATTGTCACAAACACATAGAGATGACTTGTTTTCTAACTCTGGTGAAGTGGGTGGGGACATTCTGACATGTCCCTGGATAACTTATTAACAAGAACATGCCCAGACTCCATAGATTGACTGATAACATACCCTAAGTTACCACAGAATTATTGTACAGTACAGCAGCTCACTGGACCTGGGAGTGAGCCCAGTCTGAGCCAGCCCTTCTACCCTTCTTAAACTGGTGACTCTTCCCCAGGACAGCGAGAAAGAGATGTTTAGAAGAGACTTTAGGATTCAGCTGAAGCCCAAGACCAGCTCTTATAGATTCCTGGAGAAACCAGACCAGCACAATCCCAGCCTGATTAGGAGGCAGATCCTGAGATCGGCTGTTTGGGAAGTGAAGAGTGCAAAGGTGTGGGGTACTGGATGCCTCCGCATGTCACCCAGTTTCCCTGCACAGCGACCTTTCCATAGCACACGAGAATGGTGGCAACTGACCACACTTAGCTGAGCTGCCTTCTGGGGACCCTCTCAAAGAACTACAAGGTTACAACTCTGAGCCAGAGGAAGTCTGCATTCTGGTTGATGTAGGTTTATTTCGATGTCACCAGCTCTCTGGGGTAGGTCATAAAGATGAGGACCCTTGGATTCAAGAGAGAACAGATCTGAAGGATCTTCATACTCCCACAAATCATATAAGGAATTAGTGATTCCATTACTTGGCTTCCCCTCTTCCTTAGAATTGTTAACTCCAGGGTGTGTGAAGTTCTAGAGGGTGACTCCTCATTCACACAGGTGTCGTCTCCAATCTGGCAGCTAAATTTTGGTTTCCCCTTTTTCCGTGATGCTTCATTTATGTATATGTGTGTGTGTGTGCACGCGCACATGCATGAGTGCCTAAGGAGGTCTCTGATCTCTTAGAGCCAGGGTTACTAGTGATTATGAGCCGCCTGACTCGGACACTGTTTTTCTCTTCTGGAAGAACAGCAGGCACTCTTAACCATCTCTCTCCAGCTTCCAACTTTTATCTTTCCAAGGCCACACCATCTCACAATCTTTTCCAATTGAATTTCCTGCACATAAACCCGCCCCAGAGACTGCACCATGAGACAGGTTCTATTTGTTAAGAAAGGTGTCTATGTTAAAAAAAAAAAAAAAAAATCAATGGCAGACTAAAACAGAAACCTACTAAAAACAGGAAGAACTAAAAAGTTTTATTTCCTTAAATAAATTTCATTTTGTTAATTTGCCATTGTAACCATCGAGACTACTACCAAAGAAATACTTTTTTGAAAAGACAATCCTCTAAAACGTGACATTAAGTAAATCTAGAGCTGGAGAGATGGCTCAGTGGTTAAGAACACTGCTCTTCCAGAAGTCCTGAGTTCAAATCCCAGTAAGCACATGGTGGCTCACAACCATCTGTAATGAGATCTGATGCTTTCTTCTGGTGTGTCTGAAGACAGCCACAGTGTACTCATATACATTAAATAAATAAGAATGTACTTTTTAAAAAATTGTTGAAATTTGCCATGAAACCACCCAGGAATGAGCTCTTCTCTTCAGAGGGCTGTTATTTTGCATTTCCCACTACTAATTCAGAGTCATTACTTGTTACAGAGCTACTCAGATTTTAAGTTTCTGTCCCTCTTTTGAGATGGCATGCAACATTTTTCAATACTCCTGTTTTTCTGAGGTTTGCAGTGATGTCCTTAGTACCTAAACTTAGTAATGACTTTCTCTTCTGCCAAACACCTGTACACTCATGAATTTTGTTCATCTTTCTAAAGACCCAGCATAGGTACTTTTTAGCTTTCTGATTTCTATCCCTCATTCCATACTTCTGTTCTACTCACTTCTTCCTACTTCCTGCTCTGGCTCTGCTCGTTTCCCCTCTTTAGTCTCTTTGCCTAACTTCCCTCTGCGCATTGTTCTGTGTCCTGCTTTGATGTTATTTTTCTTTTCATTCGTTTCGGAGAATTTTGCTTTGATCCACTGGCTTTTCTGGTGCTAACTTCCACTTACTCTTGAACTCTCCAACTACGACACTAACTAGATCCAACTGTGAGTTTAAACTCTTCCGTGAGTGGTTGAGAAGACAAGCACTCATTGCTCTCATTCATCAGATCTAGAGTCAGTCTGATTTTCTACCTTTACCTTGTCCAGTTCTGGTTCTGTCTTCCCACGCTGTGCAGTGTCTGGTGCTGCTGGCCATTGGCAGCCCACCAGGATTGTTACCCAACCCGTTGACTCTAGGTCACTAGTTTGGACCAGCTCTGTGGTCTGATGTGATCATCAGTACAAGCAACGCCTTAGTTTCTAGGACGGATTTAAGCCTGTGTTGTCTTACACATACAAACTTACAACTAGTTGTGTTTATGTGACACTTTTCATCTGCTTAATGTACATCTACTGTATCTTGATTCCTAAGACAGGTCCTGTAGACAGCATATATTTATGCTGTGGACCTTAACTCAGGCGCTCACGCTTTTGCAAGTGCTTTTCACTGAGCTATTGCCCAGCCAAATTAAACAAACCAACCTGGAGATTCTAAAGACAAAAGAAAGTGTAGATATGCACAGCATGCGTACCATGGGGCATGAATGTCCGTAAAGTTCTGGTCTCTCTGGAACGGGAATTGTAGGCAGTTGAAAACTGCCATGTGGATGCTGGGAACTAAACCCAGGTACTAAGCAAGGGACCTTAATTGCTGAGCCATCTCTCCAGTCCTCCAATCCACTGGCCTTCTGTGGCACCAGGCAAGCCTTGTACTTTCCTAAGACCAATCTTCTCATAGCTTTGCCACAATAATTTTCCTATCAGATCTCTCCACTCAGCACGCCATTTCCCCAGTGCACTATGAGCCCCTTTATAAACTGGTTGACCCAGAAGCCTTCATCTTGTGAGGTTTGCCTTTTTAAAAACTTTTTGTTCAACATCTTGACCTCATATGATGATCTACTTTGTTTTTCCATGACAGGGGTTCTCCGTGTAGCCCCAGCCGACCTAGAACTCACTCTGTATACCAGACTGGCCTTGATCTCAAGAGATCTGCCTGTCTCTGCCTCCCAGGGAGTGTTGGGATTAAAGGTGTCACAACCACAGCCTGGCACCATCTATTTCTTGACCAGTTAAATGTTATATGCATTTTGGGGGGGAATATTGAATCTGTTCATGTTACTGCCTTTAGTTCTAGCCTTTTATACAACAAAGGTCTTTTTTTTCTTTGCTATAACAAACTGTCATTCGTGCAGATTTTTGTGACACACCCGGTTTTCCCTATTCTTGATGTGGCACTCTGCACATTTCCTATTAGAACCGATTCTAACTTTCCCACACTTGAAAATGTAAAGGGGACAATGCAACCATACACAGGGACTACTGAGCTATACTAGAGTGTTCCTTGACATCTACACAGACTACAGATGTTTGCCTATAATATAGGTAAGCAACATGGCAGTTCCCTTCCTCACACAATGCAGTGGCGATGAGGTCAGAGGCAGATGGCCCAGCAGTTCGGAGCACTTGCTCCTCTTTCAGATTTGAGTTTGTTTGAATCCCAGCAGCTGTGACAGGAAGCACTCACATAAACATGCACAACTTTTTATATCAAGAAATATTTTTTAGGGACTAGAGAGATGACTCAGTAGTTTAGAGTCATCTCTAAGCTGGCTGTTCTTCCAGAGGCCCTGAGTTCAATTCCCAGCCAACCACATGGTGGCTCACAACCATCTGTAATGGGATCTGCTGCCCTCTTCTGGTGCGTCTGATGACAGCCACACAGTAGCGAGCCATATACATAAAATAAAGAAATAAAATCTTTAAAAGTAAAAACAACTTTATAGTCAAGCTTCATAAATAACAAAAGCTATTTCACGGTGCTCTGCTGTAGAGCCCTGTTTTAAGTCACTAAAAGCGTGGGCAGCTGAGGCACAGAGGTGATTGCTTTCATCTGTTACTCCGCATGTTTTCTTTAGTCTCTCGCCCCACCCCCTTTCTCTGTGCCCGCATGTGCCAGGAACAGTTCCTGCTCACCACCTTTCAAGTGAACCATGCTGAAGCTGGTCACTAATTAGTCTCACTGTTCTTATCTCTCCTCAGTGCTGTTTCCAGATTCTTTTCTAAAAGTATGATTCAAGGATTAAAGGGGCACCAGGAAGTCAAATGCAGCTAAATTCTGTGTTTAAGGAGATAGCCAGATTAAAGATATTAAATGGAATGAAAGGAGTGTTGACCTCCGGGGCAAGAGCACATCCAACTAAGCTTCCATCTTGTAAAAGGGAGTTAGAGGAATTTTAAGTTCAGGTAGGTATGGTGGTCCACGGCTCCCCATTCAAATCCTCAAGTGGCTCTTTACGCCACTCATAAAACAAAGTTTAAACTTCCCATGTGGCTCAGGTGTACTCCACGAGCTTGTACCACATCATATGCCCAATTCACCCAACAGTCATAGACAGTCCATAAAGGCTTTTATACAAACTCTTGTATTCCTCTGGGAAATGAGTTCTCCATCCTTTATCTTTCAACTGAGCATAAAACTGCAATTCAAAATGACTGTTCATCAATGCAACAACAACAAAAATGGCTTACCCCATATTCATCAAGATGTACCAACACCCCAAGAGCTCTCCTAACTCCTGGTCATTGAGTCTGGGCACTTTGCTAGCAGGTTGGAGACAGTATTTACTGAAGTCTGCCTTAGGTCATAGTCAACAAGGAAAGTTTGTCCTGACAGGTCCAAGGTAAATTTAACGACTATGGGGTATTATAGTGATTTAAATGTACATTTCAAAAAAAACAAGAACACTGACATCTTGTTCCCATGAAAAGTGTTAAATGTGTTCGAGTCTGCAGAAAGGAATAAACGTACTATTATTATCCAGCAGTCTCCTCATTTCCCAGGTAAAGACAGAGTTGCAGGTTACACTTGTCCCGAAAACTTAGAAATTTACTTACAAAGAGGCCCTAAAATCCACCAAACATTCTAGTATGCGCTGGCTTTTACAACGTATTTTCTTCTCATATATATTAGATTAGAAAGTCTCGGTAAAGCCAGGAGAGGTAGAGAATGTTTAACCCCAGTACTTGGGAGGGGAGGCAGATCACAGGATCTCTTAAATCTCTGTAGTATCTGTTTGCAACAGTATATCAAATCAATTTCAACTCAAAATGGGGATTTTTTTAATACACATTAACACTGCTACCTAAAAACTGAAAATGTTATACTAAATATATTTCCAGCTCATAATTTAAATAACTATTCCCTCAAAAAACCACTAGTTGGAATTTACAAACTATTCTTAACTTTTATCCTCACTTGCTTTTAGCAAATTTCAGACTCGGGTTTATATGGTGTGTGTTTATTCATCCATTTACCTAACATCATTCCCTCTACATTTTCTAAAACATGGTTTTCCAGCGTGCATACAGGGCCCATCAAAGTAGTCTTTCCTCCCTCCCCTTTTTAAGAAGGATGACTGGAAGCCACAATCCTCCTGCCTCAGCCTCCTGAATATGGAAATAATTATCATAGCCTCAACATAATATTTGCTACTGTCTTTATAAAACATCAATGCCCTTCCATATGAGCCTATACGGTAACAACAAAAACCCAATGTAAAAGGCCCACCTTTGAGCTTTGGCAAAGATGAGTGTTACAGAATGAACACAGCTAAGGAGGAAAGGTGCCCACACCAGTCCCATGCCCGTCCCCACGCAGCCCTGCCCCTGTCCCCCGCAAGGGTGAACTGTAACTGTCCCAGAAGACTCTGAGCTGTAAATGCACGGTCTTCTGATTAATTCGTTTGCAATTTTGGAAGCCTCTGTGCTAGAGCTGTACAAACTACACTTTTAAAATATTTGAAACAGATATTGAATTTATTGGTTGGCTATGAGTAGGAAAATACATCGGTAAGGAAAAGAGACCCTGTATATAAATATAATACTAGCTAGTTACAATTTGACCAAGAAGGTTCCACTGAAAAGAACAGTAAAAGCCCTTGTTACCACCAGTCTATATGGTGTAAATTCAGTTTCTCATCACCCTTATCAAAGAGCTGCCTAGGCAGATGTGACATTCTTGAGCTTAGTGCAGAAAGTGTGCTGGGTTCTGTTACATGAATGGTAAACAAGAGTTAGTCCAGTGCATTACACGATAGAATGTACTGTGAATAAAGACTACTCTATTTCAGACACTACATCAACATACCAGTTTTTAAAGTTTATGTAACCAAAAGGAACAATGCGAACATCTTAGAAATACTGCTTGTGGTTGGAGGACACCTGCTCATGTTCTCTAAGTTATCTGCAACGCCTGTACTGGATATTATGGTTGACCCATCGGAAGACAAACTCCTGTAATCAACTGTCTTGCCTGGGTTGGCTTTGGCCTGTGACATGACCACCAAGCACCAGCATCTTGATGGACATGAGTTCTGAGTTTAAACAGTGAAAAGGTAGAACTCTAAACCGAGAGTGTTGTTATTGGGAAATGGAGTCTTAGAGGTTTCAAAGATTTACAAGTGCATTCTACCCAATTTAATTATGTCTTTAGGTTTCAAAGTGCTGACATGAAATAAATGTTCCTGGTTGACACCAAATCCAAGTACAAACAAAAACAAAATTTTTGGAGATGCCTGTGTTCTGGAATTATTAAAGCTGCATCAACAATTTACTTCTAGAACTTCAGTTTATACTATGCCATAAATTAATTTCAATGAACATTATTTAGATTCTCAAAGCATAAATAATTACCACCAATACTGTAAACCGTACTTAGTAAGATTCACAAAGACTTGAGCGCCTCCAATCTCCTCTTTAGAAAGGGAAACATATTCCACACAATCTGTAAACCACTCCTAAGATGTATTTATCAGCAAGAACACTGAAATTACATTATAGCAAAACATTACATATATTTATTACAGAATTTTTCAAAAATAATCTACATTATGAAAACAGACTAGTTTTATGCATTTTAAGAAGTATAGGTTCTTGGAAATTATTTTGGACACAAAGCATTTAAAACATAAAACCTTGCTTAACAAAGTATCAGTCTATTTTGGTGTGAACATTTATTCTCAATAGATTCAAAATATTTTTCTTTTGAAGATTATACTTGTAAATCTACACTCTGTTCAACTTATCACTATCTAAACAAGGTGAAGATGTTCAAACTGACCCACAGAATGCAGTATGCCCGAAAGAGGCAAAACAAGTACTTCCAAGACATAACAGGCAATTATATCTTACTATGCTGCCCCCAAATCCAAATCTATTGTAGACAGTAACAAATACAGATGAAGTGTTTGTGTAAAGCTCAAACCTTTAGCATCTAACAAGTGCACTCTAGTTCCAGCATCCATGAAAGGAATACATCTTCACTGACAAATGCAACAATGAGTAAGTGCTCCTCCCCCTCCTCACACCACACCTCTGGACCTGCGCTCCTCCTAGCTGGTCCAGGAAAAGTGGATTCCTCAGTCCCATCAGTTTGACCGGCTCCAGGTCACCTTCACTGGAAATTGTCATGATGCACACTACCAACACAGTGTTTAAGAAAATCGAGTCAACACATCTTATATTCACACTTTACAAGAAAGAGACAGAGACGGGGAGAAGGGAAGACAAGACAAAAAGCCATTAGAAGTCATGCACTGGCTCTACACCAACCTTGTCGATTACAAACTGGATGTGTTTGGTGCCAGCACAACTTAAAGAATCTACAACAAACAAACTCAACATTACAATTAAGATTAAACAAACAAAACAAAAAACCTTAAAGGAAAAACAAGGTCTGAGACAGATTCAAGATCAAGACCTTTTAGAGAATTTCTTAAGAAGAAAAAAAATTCATTTATTTAAACAGTATGTAATTTTATTTCCTCTTAAAAACAGCATAAGCAATTAAATGTCTTCTCATAAAATTTTGAGTCATCCAAAATGGCTCAGTCTCTGTATAAAACTGTTAACACTCAACAGTTCACTTTAGTGCCACACGGCGTCCTTCTGCTCCACTGCCTGCAGTTGAAACAAAAGCAGCCAGACAAGTTCCCTCTGAGTTTATTTGATTTTGAGAGAACTAACGGCTGAGGACAGAACATATACAAGTTAACTGTGTAAAGTTAAAGGTGACTTCAATCTCTGATCTACTAATGGCACTGTGGGCAAAATAAGGGCACAGTGTAACGTTTACCTTGGTTGACACACTAAAATTCCTGTCACTTTAAAAATGATCCAAACAATTGTCCTAGGGAAACTGTTTTGAAAATGCATCTAATTTATACTGCTTCATAAACAGAAAATTACTCTTCTTAAAAAAGGGGATGATTTTTTAAAACACTAAGAGAATAAGGATACACATGATAGTGGCACTCTGGGGCAAGGACACCGAGAAGCAGTGCAGGGTCTGTGAGCAAAGCCCCAGGACCATGAACATGTTCCAGAATGTGCTATCCAGCGCTTTACAACGAGGAAAAGCCACAGCTCATACAAAAGCATTTCCATAAAATTCTCACAAATGTTAGTTTTCTTAAAAATATAAAAGATGCACAGATTTTCTCTGCATGCACAGGCAGTGCTGGGTGAGAACTAATTTAGGCAGGCACAGAGGAGACAGAACAGAAAATGTCTCAGAAAGGACTTAGAAGCTGTACCTAAGCAGCTGTAATTTTTTAACATAAAAAGTAAAAGATTAAAAATACCAGAACGTACACACGTCAACTATCAGATTCAGCACATTAAATGCCTACACGTCAGCTTGTCCGTCCCGGTAGAAAGTTTCCATAGAAATTCAGGAATTCAGACATAAGTTGCCTCTGGTCCAAGAAAATATCCCAAGGTCTAAGCAAACTTACATTTAAAGAGTAATGTTCTCAATTTAAAAATAAAGTAGTATAAAAGGGCCAACAAAACCCTAACAGTGCAAATCACTGCAGAGAAAGTCTGATGCAACTTCGTTACCAGCCGGCCTTCAGAACACAGGACACAGGTTAAAAAAATTAGCCTTAGTTTACAATACAACTGTTTTCAATTTTGCTTTTTTTTTTTTAGTACAAAACTTCATAAATCAGGTCTTCTGTGGATCATATACAATCATAAAGGCTAAATTCAAATTCTACATTTTACAAACAAGTCTGAAAACAGAGGGAGTAAAGTCTGGAAGAACGGTGTCAGGTGTTACTACTGGCCTCAGAAACAGTGCTGTGGATTTCTGTGCAAACAGCACGCTGCTCACACATCTTCCTATTTCAAGGCATGACAATACACATTGGAGAGAAGAAACAGGAAAATTACTTGTAACAAATTAAAAGATCGGTGTAAACACACCAGTCCCTGTCTAGCAGTATATAAAGTACACTGGGCTCAGAATTTGTCTGTTGCTAGCACCTGGCTTTCATACTATATCCTTTATCAAATAACCAGACTGGAAATTCAAATGATCACTGAGAAAAATCCCCAGTGGCCATACCTCACTCCCCTATGTTCAGATTTTCACGAGTTAACAAGTAAATCTGAGGTCCTCTGAAAATACACGACTACCTCCTGCCAGGAAGGTGAATGCCATTAACTTGGGGCAGGAAAGGCAGTAAGAGCTCCAATTGTGCAAAAAGTGAGAAGTGGTCGGAGGGAATAAGTGGATGTGGGCAGCCGCTGATATTATTCTCAACTAGCCAATGGTGGTCCAGAGGTCCCAGGATGGCTAAAGTATTCAGCTGAGGTTTAGAATAGAAGATGTAGTCAATTATACCCTGAAAAACAACAATAAAAATGGTAAGCCCCACTCAAGAAAATACCAAATGTTTTCAAGATATAGCTTTAGATGTCATATTTGGTAAACAAGAGCAATTTGCTAGCTTGAAGAAACAATGTATAAGCAACCTACACAGGAAAAACAGAAAACAACCCCTCGAAAAGTCAAATTCTGCAAAACCAACTAGTCCTGGCTGGATAAGCTCTGTCCTAATGGCCTACAAGCACCTATATTCTTCTTACCATCTGGCTAAATCCTTACCGAGTATCAAACCCTCCTAAGTCCTGCAGTCACCACTTAATAAACTCTAACACTGTGCTCTTCCCTTGCTAATGCACACCCTAAAGTCTGTATTGTATTAACTCCCTCCCCCAAAGTCCAGATGTTAAAGGCTTGGTGCCCCAGGTAGTGCTACTGAGAGATGCCAAAAACCTTCAGGGAGATCTTTAGGTCACTAGAAACACACCCTTGAGTAGGATTATGGGACCCCAATTCTCCTCTTCCTTTTCCCTGGTTTTTTCCTCCTGGTAACTGAGCTGAGCAATCTGCTTTGTCACATGCTCTCAATGATATTCTTTCACAATATGGAGGCCCACAGCTAGAGCTCAACTTGATTATGTACAAAAGCCTTCAAAACTGAGACAAAATAAACCTTTAAAAAGTAACCCTCACAAGCATTCTGTTACAGTTACAGGAAGTTATCCAATTCAAGGTTTGCTTTTCAAAGCTAAGTGCTGCACACATGTAATGGCCTCACTCAGGAAGATAAGAGGAGTTAAGAATGTGAGGCAAATGTGAGCTACGCAATGTGACAAGATGCCTTTTCCACTGAATCGGAGCTGCACAGAAATGACCTGCCAGTTTGGGGGCTCTCCTCCACTAACTGCACCCTCCTTTCTCGCGTGATCCTGGTTAAGGACACTAAAGCATACAAGTGTTTCCTTCCTATCTCATTACAAATAAAGAAAACAGTAATTTCTTCTCTACTTTGGTTACCACCCTTGAATTTCCATTAACCAACCTGTAGAAAAATGTCCATGCTGCAAGCTATTAACTGTGTAATACAGTATACAACATACTTTAGAGACCAAGACTAGGGACAAGCTTATGAACACTTGCCTTTTAGACATTAAGACCCAGGATTCAATTCCCTGTAACACACACACACACACACACACACACACACACTTTAGCTTAGCTTTCAAAGGTGTTTCAGTTCAAGTATGACAGAAGAATGCTTCACTTCACCTGGCAGCAAAGTATATACTATAGTATCTGGCTTTTAGTGACTGGTATTTAATAAATAAATGTCACAAGGGCAAAAAATAACCAAGGACTGCTTTACTGTCACATTTCACCTGACTCTTCACTCTGGAAACCATTCTGCTGGGTTATCTAGAAAGACTATCACCAATCCTGTGCTTGTCTATGGGACAATGAATATTGCTGCTGGTAAGTTAAGGCTGCCCGGTTCCAGTCAGAGCACACACACTGGTATGTAAGATTAAGAACTTACAAAGATGCTGGCTGGTGAGGGTTGAAAGCTTACCTTGAAGTCAAACGTATAATTGGTGTAAGGCATCAGGCCATTCTCATAGGCACTCTTTAACTTGAAACCATGAGTGATCCTTCCATTGCTCATCCCATTCTTCCCATTGCAGCTGAAGTTGGTGAGACTCTCATTGTACCTCAGCTCCTTAAAGTCTTTATGGTTTGTTTCTACCCCACCAGTGCTCAAATACTCGACAACGCCTAAACAGACAGAAACGCACTTAGATTTGTCAGGTATACTACACAGAAAACAAAATTCTTAATTTGTCACGATTTGCCCAAATTCATCCTTATGAAATTTGAACACCCAAATATTTTACATTTTAGTTTAAAACCATCAGACAAACAGATGTCTCCCCAAATCCTTCCATTGTTAACTAAAGCAGATAGCTAGAAAATCCCTGCTTAACTTCAGACTTAATAGAGAACATCACAATCAAAATGGTAGGCAGTTTCCTCACGCCCTCAATCACCCACAGGGAAACAACCTGTTTTTGGGTTTTATGTGTCATCTTAGCATCCCACCAACTGTGGAACAGTGTCATCAAGTTAAGAGAGCAACTTCATCGTTTTCTTAAATTCTTAATCATAAAGTAGGCTCTACAAATATATTTTAACTTTTATTAAAGCACCTAGCATGAGTGGACATTTCCCCACAATGCTATTAAACATTCCCAGCCCTGTTCTCTCCAAAACTTTGCAACTAGAGGGTTGAGCAGCAAATGAAGCTGTGAAGAGTCCTCATCTCCTCGGTGGCAAGGGTCCCGTTGATGACTTGGGGCTAAAGGACTAGAGATCTCAGGCACCTTTGGTTGCCCCTGAAAACAAATTTTAAGTTCCTTCCTCGTGGCCCTATCTGTTTGTCACAGTAATAATGTATTAACCGTCTAGTCACACACACCGTTTGATGAGAATGTGCACAAAGAACTGGAGCACAGGAGACTGCCTAGTTTGCTACTAAAAGGGATCTGGTTTGTTCTCTGTGCTATCCATAGGGTGTATTTAATAAGATCATGCTTTTGGAGTCCTACTTTATGACAAAAATCAAGGGTCTTGCTCTCCTGTTTCATCATACAAAGCAAAAAGATATGTTGGTATCTTTATCTGTATGATAAAAGGTCTTAATTTCTATCTAACATGTACTTTGTACTTTTTATTAAAGTCATCAGAAGAAACAAAATTTGGAATTCTGTAACATATTGTTGGTCAAATATAACTGTGGTCATAGTTTACCACAGGCTAGAATTCCAAAGAAGTTATTGTACTGGCTGGTTGTGTGTGTCAATTTGACACAAGCTGGAGTTATCACAAAGAAAAAGGAGCCTCCCTTGAGGAAATGCCTCCATGAGAACCAGCTGTAAGGCATTTTTCTTAATTAGTGATCAAGTAGCGACAGCCCCTTGTGGGTAGTGCTATTACTGGGCTGGTAGACCTGGGTTCTATAAGAAAGCAGGCTGAGCAAGCCAGGGGAAGCAAGCCAGTAAGTAACATCCCTCCATGGCCTCTGCATCAGCTCCAGCTTCCTGACCTGCTTGGGTTCCAGTCCTGACTTCCTTTGTGAAGAACAGCAGTGTGGAAATGTAAGCTGGATAAACCCTTTCCTCCCAACTTGCTTCTTGGTTATGATGTTTGTGTAGGAATACAAACCCTGACTAAGACAGTTATCTTAAAAGCCTTTAAAGAATCTGAATTATAAATGTCTCGGGGAAACTAGAAAAACAAAACAGGTACTTAACAAGCTATTTCAAGTCATCAACCTGCAGCTGGTGGTATGGTGACATGTGTCCTGGTTATACCTACTCAGAAAGGCTTCTTGAGTCTAAAATCCAGCCTCAAATTAAATAAATAAATAAATAAATAAATAAATAAATAAAATTAAAAAAGGTGGAGTGAGGAATCAGGGGAGATCACAGAGAGAATGAGAACACCTATCATCACTTCCATAGACTTCTATAATACTATCTCAAAATGGTCTCTTCCCCTTTGCCATCTTATGAAGAAAACCTATAAAACCTGTACACAGCTGCTACTACAAAATGAAATTTTAGACTTAATTTATCAAAAAAACCTACATTACAGGGCGAATGAGATGTCTCAGCAGGTAAAGGTGCTCATCCCAAAAGCCTGATAACCCGAGTTCTGCCTTCAGAACCTATGTAGTGGTACAGGGGGAGGATCAGCTGCATTAAGTTGTTCTTTGATCCTTATGAAAACCCTGACATGCACATGCATTTGTGCAAGGACATGCACATGGAATACATTTAAAAAATTGTAAATCAAAAAGTAGCTATTCCATATAAAATATTACATTTCTCACCAGAGTCTGGCAAAGAATTCAGATCTGCACATAAAACAAGCGGAATAGTTCCACATTCTCCCAATACACTGGATTTGAGGCTCCGAGAGGCTTTATCAATAATATTCTTCACTTCTGAGAGGAACATCATAGTCTGTACCAACTTCACGTCTGAATATTCAGGGTCCCAATGCATGTGAGCATTAGCCACAAGAATAAGTTGTTTTTCTGTTCCCAGATGTGGTTTTCCAGCTATATTCGATAAAAATAAAACAGACAAAAATCTGCTTATTGATATACAGCTTCTTACAGCATCTGAAAACAACTGAAATTTCAGAGAATCTAATATATCTAGTGATTTCCTACCCACTCACTGAATCTGATATACAACGAAGCTACAAACTGAATTTCTACATCTATTTGATTCAATCAGCACTAAAGCTTACCTAGACAGACAGCCCATGTCAGCTAATTTCAGACCTACCAAATCAAGTCTCTCGTATCAAATCTAAATCCTCTTAGATATGTACTTTTTAGCACTTATTAATTCTCTGGCCTTTTTATTTCCTCAGAACTGGAAAGTGAGCACAGATCTTGTGCATGCTCTGCAAGTACCAGCACTGGAACATGGTACTCAGTCACAAGATCCTGCCTTTACATTAAATGCCCCACATTCCACAACAAAGAATGGAAAAGAATTCAGATCTGCACATAACACAGTGAATAGTTCCACATTCTCCCAATACACTGGATTTGAGGCTCCGAGAGGCTTTATCAATAATATTCTTCAGTTCTGAGAGGAACATCAGAGTCTGTACCAACTTCATTGATGGAAGTTTCAGGTCTCAGCATCTGTCATTATATACAGTTCTTTAACTTTTAAAAATCCTTTTAAAAAGTAGTCAACCTTCCCCAAACTCTAAGTTAGTGAGGAAGGCTGGCTTATAGAAAGTTAGCTTTACCAATCACTCCTGCTGACAAGATGGAGTTCTGACCCCTGAGCGGTTGTTTCAATCACTACCTCAGTGTCTTAAAACATCTTTTTTCCTTTATGCCTTTCCAGGGTTGTAAATTTTGGAGGTCCTTAGCTTTGTGACAGAGAAAACAATGTACGATACTGGTTCGGGTGCTGTACCAGACTATTAAGCAGTCACTGAGACTTCTGTTTTGAAGGTGTCAATGGAACTATGAAATCTGGGAAGATGGGAAGCCACCACTCACATGACATTTCAATCAGTTCCTTCCGAAGTTCTAGCAGCACCGCTACTCCAATGTTGTCCTTTGTCATGACTCTGTTCAACATGGCTTCAGAGCCTTCTGAATTCGCCATTGCTAGCTGGTTAAATTCAACTGTATGTTTCTGAACCAGAGTAAACCTGAAGCAAAGCATAGACATGGGACTGGAAATCAGCACATGGCTCTGAGAGAAGCCTTTCTCCACAATTGTATAGCCAGATACAAAGTTACTTGAGTCATCTAGTGGGAAATCCTCCACAGTACCAAGTTCCACGAATTCACTAAGGTCACCTTCAGTCTAACTTTGGCTTGTCTTTGTGTTCCTGAGGTTGAACTCAGGGTGCGTATTGGGCAAATTTTCTAACAAAGGTGTATCCCCAGACCCAAAACGCTGATGTTTATTCCTAGATCTTAGGGTTGCTTTCAGATAAGACCTGAAAATACTTTTACAACTTGGTACAGTGTAGTTGGTCATCTTTACCATCATTGCTGATTACTTTATCTCATAATTTCTGAACAGTTATCTTCCAAAGCATAGTTTTCTGAGAGGGAAGGTTACTTGCAATATATTTCAATTAGCAGCAAAATTAAATCCGTAGTAAACCACCAAAAGAAACAGCGGTATTTTCAATATGCCCCCAAAACAAGTTATTTCTAACAAAAGACTCTTTAATTTTAAACAGTCATATTTTCTTTAATATAGCACCTCATCCTTGGGCCCAATCTGTAGACACCGAGGACACTGTCCCAGCTTTAACAGAAGTCAAACAGGCTTACTTTTCAGTCTTAAAGAATATTGCACAGCCATCCACATGCTTCCTCTCTTGTTCGGACATAGTCCTAGCTCGAGACTTAGGGCTGAAGAATCCATTATAGCCACGTTCTTTCAGTTCTACCAGAAAAAAACTGTAATACTGCTCTGTTTCAACTTCCTGAAAAATTATAACCAGCAAAGTTATTTCAAAGATAAAGATCTGCCCTATACATTAACCCCATATGTATAGCCTAAAATAGTATTTTTCAACAGACGAAGTTAAAGATTAAAGAACATCTTCAAAATGTCCAGCCCCCAATCAGACTTTATTGTACCAGTTGCCAATGCTAGCTCTTTATAGTTTAGAAGTAAAATAGAAGACATGGGGCTGGGGGGATGGCTCAGCAGTTTAGAGCACTGACTGCTCTCTTCCAGAGGTCCTGGGTGGCTCGCAACCATCTGTAATGGGATCTGATGCCCTCTTCTGGTGTGTGTAAAGACAGCGACAGTGTACTCATGCATAAAATAAAAATAAGTTTTTTTAAAAAATGAAAGGCGTGTACAGCTACGCATACATATTTATGCCTTAGAACTGATGGAACAAGGACCATGTTGCAGTTGTCACAGACGGTAATTCTAGACCCTGAAAAAACTGACAGGAACTATATTATTGTAAGATTTGGGCTAAAAAGTCTAGGTTACTGTTTAGACAGTCCAATCTTTTTCCACCTCACCATAACTTTTCTGGTAACAGTACTGGTAAAGTAAGAATATATCCAAACAATGGCACAATTTCAGCAACTTTGCCACCCAATTCAAATGCAGTACAAAGGAACACTGGGAAAAGGAATAAAGTCACTACCAGTGTTTAAGACTTAAGTGAACCCATTTGCTGTGTATGACAGCACAGAAGGCTGCACAGCCAGACAGCTGACTCTTCTCAGAACCCACTCTCACTCTCAGACGCAGAAAAGGTCAGGATTTTAAGAGCTGCAGAAGCTAACGTTTCAGACATATCTGCTGAATGTCTGAATTACATTATCCAACTGTAACTGCTTCTCGTTCTGTCCTGGTCTGGAGGGTCACGGAACTTAGAGTCTTCTGCATGACTCACCTGAAGACTTATAATATCAGCATTGCAGCTCAAAATTTCTTGAATAATGGCCTTTTTCCTGTAGTCCCAATTTAGTGCCCATGATGGACAGTAGCCGTATAACTGCCGGGTCGCATATTTGTCACAAAGAACATTGTAGCACATGACAGAAAACAAGGCTGTAGGAGAGATAACTTATTCACACACGTGGCAGAAAAAAACAACCATAATTATTTCAGTAATAGTCCTCACTATGTTAAATCAGACTTATCTACTCAACCTACAGTCAATGAAAAGCTATTACTCAAGAAAAATAAATGATGGGAAGACAGAGAGACGAACCAATTAGGATACAATGTGCTTTTATCTGCAGAACCTAAAAGTCAGGACAAACCAAGTCTCCTTATTTCTTCTGTCACTAACTGTAAACGCACAGCATGGAAACTTGACAAGCAGTGTCCTTAACAGGTTGCCCAATTTTCTCTTTCCTATAGGCCAACTACGAACTAGACAGTCTGTTTGGCTTCAGAACACTAAAATTAAATGAATATGTAACAAAGCAAATCACAGAGATTACTTCTGGCTTCCTGGGGCACGTAAAAAGTCTTTCATTATAATAATTTACAAAACAGCACTGTCTCAGACACACAGACTAAGAAATGCTAAGAAAAACGTGTCTTGGCTACAGGAGGAATGGCAATGGTAGACTGGGCTGACACAGGACTGCAACAAAAGCCCAAACAAGATGACTTATGAAGCAAAATAATGCAAAGCACCATGAAACAAGGCAGTGTGTGTTAATGCAGAAGAGCAGGCATTGATCGTCAGCCAAGTCCTGTTAACATACTCTGAGAATTCAACTATTCTCATAAAATTTAGGTTAAAAATAGATAAAAGGCCATTAGTTCCATTTTTTTTCTCAAGTAAAAAAAGCTTCTATTTTTCCTGATATTAAGTACCTTTAGAACACATTAGCATATGAAAAACTCCAATGTGGGAAGATGTTATTCAGTGAATCTGACTGACACAAAGGTCAAGGGGGCTAAAGCCTTCTCTTGTAGGAGCTGACCTGGACAGGCACTATGCTTAACTGTGTCCCTGACTTCAACCCCATTTCTCCGTATTGCACGTCTCCCAGTTTTGACAATCAGAATTGTTAAAGTGGTACATGTCTGCAGGGGTAGTTCTGATGCTCCAGAATGAATGCTGAGGTCTTGTTCCCAAATTGGTTCTTGCTAGATGCCAATGGCTGGACAGAAGAGGTAGGACTTCTGGTTTCCCCACAGGCAGGCTAGCAGATGCAGGAGGAGAAAAGGGACTTGACATGCTTTGGAAGGAGAAAGAGTCACCAGCCATGTGAGACCTCGGGTGGAGTGGCCATTGGCTAGGTCATTCCCCAACTAGGCCTGGGTAGCAGGCGGGAGACTAGAAACTACTAAGCTGAGGGCAGATTTAGGGCGCTGAGCAAGGAGTAGGTAACTGAGCAACTAGGTTGAGGGCAGAATTAGAGGAGTTGGGCTGAGAGTGAAGATAAGGGCACTATAGCTGTGGGGGGCTTAGAGTGCCTGGTCAGTGAACTAAAAAGCACAGTAAAAGTGTGTGTGTCTTTCACCAGCAGATCTAGGGGTGCCTCCTGGGCGGACACACATGCATCTAGCCAGGAACATGGAGCAGTGTAGCAACAACTACATGCTACACGTGTCCCCAAAGATAAATGCCTCCTAGTTAAGAACCAATGCATTACAGAATTAAATCTTTATCATTATTTCCCAAACCAAATCAACTTATAATACTACCTTAAATACTGCTTATGATCTGAAGCACCGTGGACAATACTTTTAGGTTTATCAAGACCTGATTAAAAAAATTAATATTAAAAAACAGGGCTACCAACCTGTTGGTCTTGTTCTGTCGGGTTCTTGTAACATGATCCAAGATCTTGGAGGTGGTTGTTCTGTTGAAACTGGGTATATATGTATATAAAAAATAATAATAATTAGGTGATATCCTTACATTATTTCCTAAGAGTAAGTCTAAACAAACAGCCACTTACTTCTTTTTGCAGTACCTGACAAATTATCGAGCAAGTAGTTCAGTAGCCTTCTTGTTCCATCTGGCTCCAGACAGAGGTTCAATATATCCTGGGTAAGTGGATTTCCTGGTAAGAATTTAAGTAGGTAAATTAAGATAATAAAGTGTTTCAAACTTAAAAATTGTAGCCTAACACAACAAAAATTATTACAACAATGTTACATTATAGTTCCTAATAACTTACCAAATAAAAATGACACTTTTGAAAATTTTATATAAAAATAAAATTGCACTTTTAAAAAATGATGTATTTATTTTTGTTTTATGTGTATGGGTGTTTTCCCTGCATTTCTATCTGGGCATCATGTTCATGCCTGGTACCTTTGGAGGCCAGGAAAGGGGAACTGGGTTTCCTGGGACTAGAGTTACAGTCAAGTGTGAGCTGCCAAGTGGGTGCTGAGACTTGAACCTGGGTCCTCTAAAAGAGTAGTCACTGTGCTTAACCACTGAGCCATGTCTCCAGACTCAAATTTTGCACTGTACACAAAAGTTCATAAAAAGATTAATAGATAAATATTAATGAAAAAGTACTTTGTATCAATTCTGAACTGGAAGAATACACGAGGCTCTCTCTGCCTCACAATGAATTTCAACACTTACAAAGTTGACGACTGCTAAAAATTATTACATATACAGTGTATTTATTTATTTACTTATTGAACAGTCTTCATAATATATCAAATGAACTTATAGGAATATTACCTGACACTATAACTATCTTTCAGAAATATGAATGTAACTCATAGAGACTTTACCCAGAAGTCTTTGCTTTAGGAGACAGCTATCTGTCCACACCTGCCCAGACTGGTGAAAAACCAATCACTTTACAAAACATGCCCATGTCTTGAAACACTTTAAAAATCTGACTCTGACTCCTTCTGGGATAATCCATTTTATAATGGTTCCTACTGCATTTCTCCTTCCCCACTTCTAATACTAATTAAGTACCCATAAATCAACTTTCTTTTTAAAAAAGAAACCCTCGAAAGCATAATTTTTAGTACCAGGACCAAATCAAAATTTTCTATTTACTGGGGAAATTTTCTTTATTTTATGGGAACTGTACTCTGATTTGAACCTAAGCAAAAAGCTGTTTACAACATAATGAGAAAGCATAGGATAAGGTAGCACCAAGACAGAAGCAAGGACAACAGACAGGCCAGGAGCCGAAAGAACACAAAGACTGACTTCAGCTGCCGGGTTGAAGAGTGACGGGAACCTACAGCCCAGGCGAAACAATAGGTAAAGCTCAGGACAACGCTGCCCGCCCAAGCATCTCATAGCTTTTCCGAAACTGTAAGAAAACAATGAAATCCTACCTTTCAGGCTTAAAGTCTGCAACTGAAACAGTTTTCCCAGCTCAAAAGGTAGAACTCGTAACTGGTTGTAATTTAAATGGAGCTCCCTATTGATATAAAAATTCCAGGAAATCAGAAGACATGTTAATCATTTCTAGGAAAAACTGTACATCATACTCCAGTACCTAGCCTTGACTTCGCTCAAACTCTTAAGTTCAAAATAAAGGACAAACTGCCACAGACCACACTTTTGGTAAAATACGGGGGGGGGGGGGGGGGGGGGGGAATTAGTATAAAAGAAGATACAAAACAAAGTATGATATAAGCTTCAATTTTTAAAAGTTAGGGCTGAAGAGATGGCTCAGTGGTTTAGAGCACTGGCTGCTTTTCCGGTGGTCCTGAGTTCAAATCCCAGCAACCACATGGTGGCTCAGAACCATCTGTAATGGGATCTGATGCTCTTGGGGTGTCTGAAGACAGCTACAATGTACTCATATACACAAAGTAAATAAACAGATTTTTAAAAAATTTAAAAGTTATTAAATTCATGAATACCTCATTATAAGCAGCCTCAGAAATTATTTTACATGAAATAAAAATGAGAAAAAAAGAAAGCACCTCCAACTCCACTGCCTGATGGTTGGTAGATGCGATGTGACCAGCTGCTGTGCGTCTCTGCACCGTGTCTTTCCCGCCATGACGGGCCGCACCGCCCCAACCCATGAATCTAATGAGGAAGTTTTCCCTTTCAGTCTCGTCAAGTATTTGGTTACAGCAACAAGAAAGGTCAGGAACATGAAGTTACCACGAGGTCCATGAATGAACTCAACAGCAGCTGCTGTTCTCCAAATTTACACAACTTTTCAGTTTTAAAGTAAAAGTTATATAAACAAGAGATTCTTTTAATGTTTCTTAAAACCACATTATAAAAATCACGGGAATCTTTAAGGAAAAAAGTCAACTGGGATACTGTTGCTCTCCTGTCTTAGGTTTTACTAATGAAAGTTTAGATGAGAAGAATGATGTTTAATATCCTTGTTTCTCGATACAAATCCTACTTATTTCTGAAAAACACTGAACAAGAAAACCCAAGTTCTGAGTAACTGGTTCCTATATATTTCTAAATATATTAGATAGGAAAAAAAAAAGGTCTGTCCACCAGCTTGTTTCTGAGGATTAAAAAGTCACAGTAAGTCTAGCAGTAGTGGCACATGCCTTTAGTACTGGCACTCAGGAGGCAGAGGCAGGAGAATCTCTGAGTTCGAGGCCAGCCTGGTCTACAAAGAAAAACCTCAACAAAAAAAAAAAAAAAAAAAAAAAAAAAAAGGCAAAAAATTTATAGTAAATACTCAATAACTGAGCCAAGGAAAGCGTTAAACAGCTAGACTGAGACTGATAAAAACAAAGAAATTTCTGCAAGGTTTATTCCTTATATTCAAAGGTAGCAGAAAATCCATGGAAACCACCATGCTCTGAGCAGGTATGCTGGATTTCAATTTATGTAGATCGTCTTCAAACAAAACCTTCAAAGGTTTTTCTTTTTTCTTGTGTGCTTTTTTAAAAAGAATTTATTTATTTTATATGTATGAGCATACTGCAGCTGTCTTCAGACACCCCAGAAGAGAGCAGCAGATCTTATTATATAAATGATTCTGAGCCACCATGTGGTTGCTGGGAATTGAACCCAGGACCTCTGGAAGAGCAGTCACTGCTCTAAACCACTGAGCCATCTCTCCAGCCCCTCACAGGTTTAAAAAGAAAAAGAACCCAGCAATCACCATCTGCTGAATCTTAAACCTGGACCAGGTAAGTTGATTTTTACTCACCACTGCCAACATCCCTAACTTCTGGCTAAGAAGCCTGTCCAAGATCACATAATTTACATATGGCAAAGTAAATTTCCCAAAGGAACTACATCACTATAAATTCTACCCATAAGACTACAGGCTTCCAAGCACAGTAACTAATTCTGGCTTATTCATGCCAAGGCTTTCCTACTGTGGGCAACAGGCTTCAAGGACCCATGTGAGTAATATGTTTGTGTGGCACCACAGATAAGAACATTAAATAAAACAGTGCCTTAAATTTGCTTATCAATACACTGTTTAAAATTTTTGGTTCAAAAATAAAATACATAACACAGTAATAAAAATCTAAGCAATGGATCTACCTAATTTTTATTATTGGATATTCATTTTTTTATAAAAAAATCTTTGAATAAAACTCATTTCCTCAAATATAAAACAGCTTCATTTCCTAACTATATACACGTGGCCTTTTGTTTCAGAGGGACCTAAAGGTCCAATACTGAGTCTGCACACCTGAGTGATACCATGTTTCCGAGTTCTGCCGGTAAACTCTGGATTTGATTATGGGACAGGTCCAGATATACCAGATTGTGAAGCTTGGCAATGTCTGAAGGAATACAGGACAGGGAATTGTCACTCAGATGCAAAGCTGTCAAGTGAGTTAGTGACCACAAAGATGAGCTTAAGCTTCTTACTTTTCCTGCAAGAGAGAGAGAGAGAGAGAGAGAGATTGAGGTTATATATAGTCATTGCTCAAATTGGTTCCATGTAGTAAATAAAAGTCAGGTGTTTTAATTAGGTATTTAAAAATTACTATTTTAAAGGTTTGAGAAGACTTAACAAGATTTTTATCCATTCTAGAACAATTCACAATACACTAAATGATTAACTCTAATTAGCAGAATGAAGCTAAACTTCAAACTTTTAAAGCAAAGTGTCAATACTTGAAACATTTTCATTTTAAAAGCACACTAGAAAGAATATTCTTTAAATGACCTCAGATATGATAAACAAAAATGAGTAATCTACATCAATGATAAATCTAGAATTTGGATACTATGAAAGAGCTGCCATTATGTAACACAAAATTAAATCATGTCTGAAAACTGTTCATCATATACACAAGAAATTAAAAAGTTTACTTTTTTAAAAAAGGAAGCTAGATTAGTTATTACTCAAGTGATAACAGCATCATATAAGACAACAAAATCTATGTCATGTTGGTGCCTTCAAGGCAGCAAAGCCTGGTGTAGTGGTACAAACCTTTCTTTTCATTCTAGCACTGGGGACTCAAAAGCAGGCTGGTTTCTGGGAGTTCCAGGCAAGCCTGATCTACACAGTGAGATCTTGTCTCAAAAAAAAAATCCTCCTCCCCAAAATAAGAAAACAACAACAAAACAACAATAAAAGAAAACCTTTTTTATTGTATTACTGTAAAAGTGAAAATATCTTCCCAGAAAGAAACATTTTGGACACCTAGCCAAGCAACAGAGACAGTACTCAGTGACTAAAAACAAACAAAACCAGAAAAACAGCCTTCTTTCACACAGTATTAAATCTGTACCCAGGCATTTCTTGATTAAGAGGTTAATAGTTTCTACAATCCATACAAACTTTCTCCACAATTTCCTCAATGGTCAGGCCTAATTGAGAGAATGAAACACAAGATGCAGTGGAAATATATCCACCTTTGAGAACTATTATAGTCTAATGGTTGGAAATACAACCCTGAAACTTACTAGAATTCTAGTCAAGACAGGGTAAGAAAGCCTGAATTTGTTATCCTATGGAAGACAATAACCAGGGTAACAAAGTTACCCAGGAGGAATAGGAAACAAACATGGTGGTCTCTACAGTTTTCTCAATTTACTTTCTGGGCAGTGTTTGCAAAACAAACAGGGCAGGGGCAATCCCGGTTAGATCTAGTAAGCTCCTGAGCTCTGGAAACAAGCGTACTAACACTGTGGTGGTTGGATTTCAAGAACAGTACAGAGACAAATGAACTGTGAATATGAAGGTTTCTCTTAACCACTGAATGTGAAAAACTGCCCAAGCCAGAGGAGGAAACACCCAAATGGCCAAGGCCACACTGTTCCCAAATGCTGATGGGAGGGGGGGGGATCCTTTTAACTCAGAAGGCATAGGGTCAGAAGTCAACTCCAGACTAATAACTGCTCTGATCATACCTAGAAAGCTTAAGATCAAACCTCAAAAGAGTAATTTCACTGTACCCCTGTAACAATGCCCAAGGTTAGTTGGAGGAATCCTCAAGTATCATCCAAAGAAAAGCCTCAGCCTCTGGCAGCAATCAGCAGGAAAGCAAAAATTCATAAAGGGATAATTAATCATAAGAAAAGTAACAACTATATTGAGATAGAAATGACAGCCCAAACACCAAAACTGAACTTGTAGAATTTTGCATTTATATCAAGATTCAGAATGGGGGTGGGGGGTAGAACAGCCAAGATGAGATTAACGGTATATTAGACACTGAAGAAAATTCCTGGATTTGAAGACAGGACAAGGAAAAACTAAACAACAAAAAAAAGAAAACATTGGGGGCGGGGGGAAGTATGGCACATCGGTAATGTCTGGGACAACTTTAGCAGTGGAAGCATATGTAACTGGAGACTCCAAACAGGGATTCGGGAGACAGAAAAAAAATTAATAATAGAAAGGTACAACTGAATAACTGTATACAAAGCAATGAAGACCAGGTGCTGCCAAGCAGTTAAAAAAGCACTGGCTGCTCTTCCAGAGGACCAGAGTTAAATTCCCAGCAAACATAACGCAGCTCAGAACCATCAAGAGCTCCAGTTCCAGAAAACTGGATGCCCTTTTCTGGCCTCCTTGAACACAGGAAGTCTTGGGGCACACAGACATACACACAAGTACAACACCACATACAAAAAATATTAAATGTTTAAAAAAGACGCTGGGCCCTTATTTCACACTATATAAAAAACTAAAAAGCACAAGCAAAAACAATTGAATTGTACTTCATTAAAATTAAAATCTTTTGAACTAGGCAGGCAGTGGGAGCATGTGCCTTTAATTCTAGAACTCAGGAGGCAGAGAGGCAGAGGCAGGAGGATCTCTTATGAATTCAAAGCCAGCCTGGTTTACAGAGAGTTCTTAGATAGCCAGGGCTACATAAGGAAGGAAACCTGTCTAGGAAGAAAAATATCTTTTGCACTTTAAAGGACAACCTTAAAAAAGAGAAACCCACAGAAAAGGAGAATATTTGGCAAATCATAAATTTGCAAAGTCATTTACATTTTTAAAACTCAAAGAGGCTGGGGGAGTCTGCTCAGTGGGTAAAGCACTTAGCAGGCAAGTATGAGCGCCTGAATTTCAATTCCCAGAACTTCCATTAAAAACCAGACTGTGAGTCTCTATAATCTCAAAGCTCTCAGGGAAAGAGGCAGACACAAGAGAACCCCTCAAAGCTCTCAGAAACAGATGTGGCAGAGAAACAAAGAGGCCCTAACTTAAACCAGGTGAATGTTGAGTACCAGCACACAAGGTTGTCTTCTGACTTCCACATAAGCATGGTGACACCTGTGTATATTCACACCAGCACATCATTTACAAAATAAATAAGGAAAAGATCTGAGTACAGCTGCAACAGGCTTGTTTATAGCACTTAGGAGGCAGCTTGGGCTAGACAGTAATTTCCAGGTTACTCCGCGCTGGATAGTGAGATCCCATCCAATAACCACGTGAAAAGATACATATCCATACAGGAAATGTAGCCCCTCAAACAATGATGAACTAGTTCAAACACACCTGGATCAATGCAATCAGAAAGTCTTAGTAAACAGAGAAACTCAAACCTAACATGTTGCTAGGGGAACTGTAAAATGGCTCAGACAATCAAATAACAGTTCCTTTAAAAGTTCAATGTAGTGTTAATATGATAGGCAGTTAACTCTTAGGTATATAGATATCAGAAATCAATATTTGTCCAGATAAAAGATTATAGAAGGTTTCAATAATTAAAACTGGTTGGGCAGAGGCAGGCAGATCTCTTATGAGTTAGAGGCCAACCAGCTCTATAGAGGGAATCCAGGACAGCCAGGGCTACACAGAAACCCTGTCTCAAAAAACTTAAAGAACAAAAAACCCTCAAAATTGGAAATAATCTAGATGTCTATGACTCTATGAATGAATAAAATATGGTATGTTCATTACCAGAGAATATTACATGCAAAATAGGTATGGCTAGATAGAACAAGGATCAACTTCGAAAATACTTGCTCGGGGAAAGAGCTGACGATGAGAGATCACACAGCACACAAATCCCCTTACTGAAATGTCCAAACAGTAAACCCACCAAGAAGGATGAGAAGTAGCTGTTGGAAAGGATGCTGAGGAGAAATGGAAAAAGAAAAAACAAGAATGCTAATACGTAGAGTTCCTTTTAGGAACTAATGGAAAGGTTTTCAAACTGAGATAAACATCACAGAAATCTGTACACAAAGTTGATGTCTAAATTGTATTCCAACCTGTCTTAAGAAAAAGAGAAAGGGAGAAGAAAAATGTTCCTTATGCAAAGAAAACTATAAATACAGTGTGATGGCTCGTCTTGACTGTCAATTTGATGGAATTCAGGATCATCAAGTTGAATAAGTCTCTGAAGGATTATCTATATTAGGTGAGCCGAGGTGGGAAGTGGGTGGTACCATTCTATGTTTGGAATCTCAGATTGGATAAAAAGAAACAATGGGGCAACAATGGGGCATCACAGCCCTCTGCTTTCTGCCTGTAGAAGCAGTGTGCCTAACAGTGTCCCTTCTCCCGACACTATATGCCCTCTATCATGATGGACTGTTTCTTGGAACTGAGAGCCAGAACAATCCTTCCTGTAGGTTGCCTTTGTCAGGTAATATGGCACAGAAATGAAAAATATAACACACCCACAAACACAAAAAGCTCAGTAAACCTAAACAGAGGAATAGGACTAGCAGGAAGGGGACATTGGGAAGAAGGGAAGGGAAAATATGAATAAAAATGTCTTCATGAAGCCAATCACTCTGGACAATAAACATATACCACTGATGATAAATGAAGGCTAATTGTCATTTCTCTAACCAGACAAATTACTTTTAAAAACAACAAAAAGAAAATCCCATTAAAAAAACTTTATGAAGGTACCCAGGAATCAAATGGCTTAAAAAGTACTCTTACCAACTTCACTATATTCCAGCCCCACTGATTCTTTTAATGCATTTTTTAATTTGATTTCCTAGAAATTTGATAAGGATTTTTATATACATGAGCTCTATTCCAAAATAATTATAACAGCTACTTTGATCTAGAAATTAAAGGCTTATTGAATATTGCCCAAAAAATAAAATCAATGTAAAGTAATTTTAATAGACTAAAAAGTCCTATACTATCCAACAGATGCAAATTTGAGCAGTATTTTAACAAAGTATCCACTGTGGATTCTTTAAAAATTCAGCAAATTAAGAACTTGACCTTAGGACTGGAGAGATAGCTCAGCAGTTAAGAGCACTGACTGCTCTTCTAAAGGTCCAGAGTTCAATTCCCAGCATCCACATGGTGGCTCACAACCATCTTTAATGGGCATCCGATGCCCTCTTCTGGTGTGTCTGAGGACAGCGACAGTGTACCCATACACATAAAATAAATAAATCTTAAAAACAAAGAACTTGACCTTGAAAAGAGCCTATAAAAATCCTAGTGGTAAAGGGATACTAGGGTCCTCCAAAATTCAGGGACAAGGCAAGGTGTCTTCTCTTATTACTCCCACTTAACACGGTGGAGCCTTAGCCAGGACATTGAGAAGGGGAATAAGTATTTTGGTAGGCAGAAATAAAACTGTCCCATCCACCAATGGCATAATCATGTATGTAACAATTTTACTGAATAAACAAAAATGTCACTATTTTGCAAAGTTGTAAGATACAAGATCACCACATAAAAAAGCACTGTACTTCTCCTGAACACCAACAATAAGCAATT
This sequence comes from Micromys minutus, assembly GCF_963924665.1. NCBI lineage: Eukaryota > Metazoa > Chordata > Mammalia > Rodentia > Muridae > Micromys > Micromys minutus. The sequence continues at coordinate 2,937,707 of NC_137979.1, forward strand.
AGAAATTGAAAGAATTTACATTATCTGAATTATGAAAGCTAATGGTAAACCCCACCCAAAAAAAAAAAACACCATAACTTATCTACAGCACAGTAACTGTAAAAAGCTGAGAAATGAATGTCCTAAGAATACCTATGTGAAGATATGTGAATCCTACAGCAACTGTAAAATTATCACTAAAGAGAGTGAAACATAACAAAGCTGGAGGGCCAGTACTAGCCGGCCTCAGGATCTATTGCACACACACTAAGGTGTGGGTGCACCTCCTAAAGCTCTATGTTGGAAACTCAATCTTGGCAACAGTGCTGAGAAGAGGACATGTTTGGGTCACCAGTGTTCTTTCCTTGTGTTATAATGAAAACCAACTCTTTCCTCACATACGCTCTCTTGCCACTTCATGGTTTCATCTATGTTGTGCATAGCAATGGCCCTCACCAAATGCAGCCCTTTGATCTCAAATCTCTAAAACAGTGGCTCCCAACCTGTGCATCCTGATCCCTTAGAGGTGTTAAATGACCCTTTCATAGGCCTAAGACCATCCGGGGAAAAAACCCACAAGTGTTTATATTACATTCAAAACTAGCAAAATTAGTTATGAAGTTGCAATAAAAACTTTATGACTGGGGAGGGGTCGCCACAACATTAGGAACTATATTAAAGGGCCACAGCATTAGGAAGCCATAAAAGAACTTTGAACTGTTTATAGTTATCTAGCCTGTAGTATAGCTTAAAAGGACTAAGACACTAAAGAACCTTAAAACACTCTCTGTACAGGATCTAAACAGACACTTCAACAAAAAGGACAGATGGCAAAGTCATACTGAAAGATGCTCAATATCAGCAATAATTTTTTTAAAATGACTTAAAGCCACAATTAGATAGCACTACAAACTCAGGGAATAACTAAGTCTTAAACACTTACTCCATGCCACTGCCCTGAGGGTGCAGATCGAAGTCATCTAGTAAAACTAAAGAAAAGAAGGAAGGAGGGAGGGAGGGAAGGAGGAAACCATAGTCCTTCCTGGGCTTGATTCCCAGTACCAACAAATACTAGGAATATAGGACATGCCTATGGATGATCCCAGAATAAAGGACATGGAGACAGATGAGAAATTCAAAGTCATCCTTGGCTACATATCAAATTCAAGGCCAGTTGAAGCTACCGAAGAACCTGTCTACCAGAAAAATAAAACAACAAAAACCATACTGATTGGTGTCATTTATAGAAATTCTACAAAACACCAATCTAGTACAGAAATAAGGGAAGAGGTGGAGTAATGGCACATTAACAAAGGACTGCAGGTTCTCAGGCGTGACGGCACTAACAGATATCTACAGGCCAGGACAGACCACCTTATTACAATGTAAATAAATGCTCATTTTAAGAACTTATTTTTAATTATGTATAACTGAGTGTCTCTATGTGGATATGTAGGTCCTGGCAGAGGCCAGAAAGGGCAATCAAGCCCCAGTGACAGGTGTTTTTGAGCTACCTCACGTGAATGCTAGAAACTGAAATTGGGGGTACTCTGCAAGAGTAGCATGTGCTTTAACCAATGGGCCATTTCTCCAGCTCCCATGCAGATTTCTGCATGTCAGTTATACTTTGGTAAAACTGTGACTACCCTGGTCTAGAAACATCTCTCTAACATGCCATAGTTAAGCAGAAACTGTACTTCAGGGTGACTGAGTGGCTTAAGACAGGCTAAGATTTAAAAGCCACTTTCTATTAACTACTTAAACATTTAGAAAGATCTAGTTGACACATTAGAAAAAACAGGAATTGCACCTGACCTCTCTGGTTTCCCGGTTCAGTACTGCTTTCATTCCCCACTCCACACCGATGATATGTAAGATGTGAACAAGACAATGCACACATTTCCAGTTCAGTCAACAAAACCTAGAGAACTAGGTATAGTGAACCTACCAAGAAATCAAAGCAACTAACCCACACATTTACAAGGACTTAGAAAAAAGGAAAAGTCCACAGCATGACAGAGAACATTCCTGTTAGCATACAGGATGCATTATTAACCAATTTTGTGCACATAATCATCAAATAAAATAGACTGCCCTATTTATTATACAAACAAAAAGGCAGAAAAACTAGATGTATTAAGTATGTAAAATTGATGGAGAAAAAGATTAAGAAAATTATCATATTTATCTTAATTTATGCAATAACAAAAAAAATCTCCAAAGTATCACATCATAACTACAAATCCACATACCCTTTGACTACTGTACCCTTATCAATATGCCCTTAGATATTAGGAGCAATATAAAATAATTAAATTATGGTACTGTTTGCCAAAAGAACCACTAAAAAGTACCACTTTAAAAAAAAAAACAAAACTTTTCTCGTTCCTTTCCAACCTCTGCCTCAGACCCTGTAGCTGGCCTGACACTGATGCCCAGGAAGAACCAGGCTGCTATCTATCCACCCCTTTTTAAGGAAGCAGTGGTGAATGCCAAGAAAGATATCCACATGCCTAACACGCCAAGCTGATAGACTATGTACGGGCCAACCTACATGTAATGAAGACCATGAAGTGTCTCAAGGCTACATGAAGGAGCAGTTTGCCTGCAGACAGTTCTACTTACGTATGTGTAGTATCTCTGAGATTACCTTCACCTACTGCTGGAGACCATGCCTACCACCCTGAGCCACAGTGACCCTAAGAGTGGCAGGCCTTGGCCCAAAAAGATCCATAGAGTGAGTAAACTGCAAGAGGGGAGGTGGACAGAGACACCTACAAAATAGGAGTGCTGTATCCCCTGGGGCTGACAAGAAAGCTGAGGCTGGCGTCAACTCAGCAACTGAATTCCAGTTTAGAAATGGTTTTGGTGGTGGACATAGCCACCACAGTGAAACTGAAGATATGTTGTACTGAGTAAACTGTAAGTGGAAAAAAACCCACAGTAATGAAATATAGGTATAACATCATCTCATATCAAAAGAGGCATAGAATAACTTACTTGTATATTTGTTTGTTGTGTAACACACTGAGGAGAAGTACAGTGAAAAACAGACATTTGTGGTGCGCCTTATAAGTAGCTTTGTGTGTTCCCTCCCTTTCCTAACTGCTCTCAACCTCAGCTCTGCTTGGCTTCCATCACCGTCTCGGTACTCAGCTAGCCGAAGATGCTTTCCGTAAGCCTGCCAGGCTAGTCAAACCTTCTTAGGATAACACTTCACATTTTCTTAACTACCCTGTCAGAGACTCCTATACTTTATAAAAGTCTGGAAATCTTTACACGTAATCACCTACTCTTCAGTTCATAAAACAAAGAATGAATGAAGTGATGACTTAGAACTCCCACTGGGCTTTCTTCTTTTAGCCTGACCACTCTTAGCTTCTGGAAAAGTGGGCACTGGATGAAGAGCAGGAAGCTCCTAAACTGACTACATAATGATACCTGATTCTCAAGTTATACTTAATAATTATCCAAAAGAACATCATAAAATATTTTTTAAGACTTATAAAGATATGATTCAGAATTTTAATCATGCTCTATTATTCTCCATAGAAAAGTAAACCCAAATAAAATTTATTCAATAAACCCAAATGTTATATGAAAAGCTAATGTGTGGCCTACTTCAAAACTCTTTGAGCGCCAGCAAGTTCAGACCCAAGGCTGTGTCACTGGAAGCGATCTAAGAGCAGCTCTGGTTACTACACTTCCTCCTGCCCTGCAGTGGTACCTCAGAAGGCCTGGAATAAAACAGCTGCTGACAGCTACAAGTGTACCTCCAAAGCAGGCAATCACAGTACTGCTCCCATTAAAATTAGAACAAACGAGACAGACAGACAGACAATTTGGCATCTTCAGGCAGGCAGAATTTTTTTGTACATTTTTTTGTACAAATCCCTGCGGGTACACTGGAGAACAAAGAAAGCAAGCAAAGATCTGACAGTCAAGCTGAGAGCAGGGAAAAGCTGCAAGGACAGAATGGGTGAAGATGCTGCTTTCCAGAGCAGCAGTTCCAGAACCACAAGCAGCAGCTAAGAAGTAAGCTGAAAGCAGATGCAAAGGCCAGAGAGAATCCAAGCCATCTTAAATATTCTCGAGATAAAAGAACTCTAAAACCTTGAGGAAGAAGATCTTGTTAAACTACCAAGATTCCAGCTGGGAGCTAAGAATGGAAGAAGGAGATCCAACAACAGGCAGAGATGCTCACAACCAGTTTCGTCTGGCTCCAGTCCAATCAATCCTTGATTAGGCCACCTACCCCGTCCATAATTAACTGAAAAATACTCAAGTGAATTTACTCCTAAGAAAAAGGCGGCCATGAAATCACTACTTCCAACAATGAATAAAAATACCAAACAACTAAAAGCACAAGAAAAAAAACAAAAAAACAAAAACAATAGAACAAAAGGAAGGAAGGAAGGAAGGAGTCGCACAGAAGACATTCAAGGTTGTTTTCAGATGGACACTGAACACAGTGACTGGGAGGAAATGAAGTCAGCTCAGATTCCTGCCCTCTACCTAGTGCTCTGAGGATACACAGCAACACAGAACCCAGGCAAAAATCTGATGGTCTACTGAGTTGAGATAAAAAATGGAGCTGTGCAAAGATGTGAAGAGAGTCTTCATGTAAGGAATAACCTGGACAGGAAGAACATAGAAACTGACAGAACACAGAAAGCGATCCTTGCAGATTCCAAAGATCAGAACAATCTGATTTTGCAGCAGTCTGAGTAGAAAACCATTTGACTATTGAATTTAGGAGGTTACAACTTAAAAGTAAGCTTTAAAGAAAGCAAACTGTTTCCAAGATATAAATCTACATGACAACAAAATTCAGAGCATTTCCAAGAATTTAAAATTATCCAAAACTCAAAAAGTATAAATCTCTGTACTTTCTATATTAAAATAAAAATTAAATTATGAAGCATACAAACTGGAAGAAATGACTTTAAATCAAACTAGAAATGAAAAAAATGACAGAACCAAAGTATATGCTTTTAAAAGGGAAATGCTATGTAAAGGCATAGAAACAAATTCCCACAACCTTGAGGGAGAAAAATTAGACACTGGGGAAAAAAAATTAGTGAAATTAAGGGTATAGTAATAAAAACTAGTCCAAAAGAAAAAATAAAAGTAACAGTAAATTAAGCATAACTAGTCCAAAAGACAACTTTAAGTAAAATACAATTAAACCACATAACTCCAAAGGGGCAGAGGGAGGAAAGCAGACAAAATTATTTGACAAACAGTGCTATAAACTGTAAACCCACTGATCCAAGGTTGACAAAACCTACTTACCAAAGAAAGTGGCAGGGGGTCGGGTGAAGACCCTAAACCAAAGAGACATCGTAACCACGGTGCTTAAAACCAATGGCACAAAAACTTAACTACCCCAGAAAATGGACCTAGACACAGAAGGGCAGGAATGACTGTAGTCTTAGGAAAAACAACTTAAGCAAGAAGGGAAGGAGCATCTTACTAACAGATGCAAACCATTAACTGATAACTCTTCTTCCCTGCACAAACTATCCTTCAAATTAGCACAAAATAATGAGTCTAAAGAGACCTGTCACCAAACTTTAAAAGAACAAAACCAACAAGAATCTGCATGCCTCAAGAGTGAACAACACTGGAAAACCTAGGTGGATAAAAGCTTTGACATTTAAAGGAATAGTATCAGCATACAGTGAGACTTAGAACTAGGACACATGAATAGAGTTTTTAAAACCATAAAGTCATTCATTCTGTTTGATATGCCAATGATGAATAAAAATGAAATTCAAAATAAAAACAACATCATTTACATTTACACTAGAATAAGGAAAAGTATGAAATTCCAGCCCATGTTCTTGGCTAGGACCCAATATTGTCAAAATGTCAGTTCTTCCCAATATACATATTCAATGTAATATACCAAATCCATTTAAATTTAAAAATGTCTGTCCTTGTGGTTGGAAAGATGGCTGCACGGACTTAACTCCAGGGGTCCTGAGTTCAAATCCCAGCAACCACATGGTGGCTCACAACCATCTGTAATGAGATCTGATGCCCTCCTCTGGTGTGTCAGGAGACAGCTTACAGTGTGCTCATATAGAATAAATGAATAAATCTTTAAAAAAAAGGTCTGACCTCAACTGTCAAGAGAATGAGAAGACAAGCCATGAACTGGAAGAAAATACTTATAAAAGGGTACATCTGGGGATGCAATTCTGTAGAACACACATGGCATGCATGAGGCTCTGGACTTAATCTCCAAAGTGAAACAGTAAGACTGAGAGACTGTCTGGTTTCCGTGCCTCAGTGGGAGAGAAAGTGTCAGGGTGGGGATGATACCCAGGGGGCACCAACATGCTCACAGGAAAAGGGGAGATAGGAGAAGGGTTTGGGAGGGGGTCAGGAAGGAGATACTGAGTGGGATGTAAAGTAAATTTAAAAAAAGAGTGAGCGAGACATCTGATTAAGACTTGTGTTAATTCCTGTTTTGTTCTCACCATGCAGTTTAAGGGGAGAGGTTTGCTCTTGCAGTGTCCTCAACCCTTTAATACAGTTCCCCACGCTGTGGTCAATCCGGCCATAAAATTATTTTTGTTGTCATTTTTCTGTTATGAATCATAAAATAAATATTTTAAGAGACAGGTTTGCCAAAGGGGTCACAAGCCACAGGTTTAGAATGACTACTCTAAGGACCACTCCAGCACAGAAGGAAAAGACATGGCGGCAAAACTCAGAAGCCAGCACAGCATCTACTTTTCAGGAAAACAGAATGAAGAGAAAATGGAACCACACCAGATGTAAAGCCTCACAGCCCTTTCCCATTTCCTCCAGGACAACTCCACCTCCTAAAGCCTACAGAACTTTCACACCACCAGCTAAAGACCAAGTACTCAAACACAGGAACCTAAAAAGGGACATTTCACATTTAAACCACAACAGGTGTCATTAAAAAAAACTACAAAATACCAGGCAATAGTAACATGAGCCTTTCATCCCAGCACTCGGAAGGGAGAGGCAGGCGGATATCTGGGCACTCAAGGTCACCATATACTACCACAATGGCAGAACTCAAAGCACTGACGACACCAAATCTAAGGACACTGCAAACAGGAACTCTTGTTTACTCTGTAGACAACACAGTACTTTAGAAAATTGGGAATTTTTAGTTTGTTTTGTTCTTTAAGCTGTTGAGCAGTTTCTGATAAAAATTAAGCACACTCTCGGCATGAGTGACAACCATGCTTCTTGGTCCTTAGCAAACCCTACCAAGCAGATGTTTGTGGAGTAGCAACATGCAAAATGCCCAAACCTGGAAGAACCCAAGATGTTCTTCCTAAAGTAAGGAAAAGCTAGTGGTACTTCCAGACAATACAGCATTCATTACCCAGAGCTAAACAGAATGAACTCATGAGCCATCAGAAGTGGGCATGATGGTGTGCACTTTTCCTGCCAACGCTCAGAAGGCAGAGGAAGGCAGATCTCTGAGTTCTAAGTCAGCCCCGAATAGGACACAGAGAACCTTGAATAGGCAGAAAAAGAACAGTCCCTAACTTTAGGGTGTGATGCATTAAGAGTGAGAGGAGGGGTTTAAATTCCAACTCAAACCGATTTCCACCAGCCCTTCCTGCTCCAAAGTACTCAACATCTGTAAAATACAACTGTTGCTCATGTATGCATTAGCATTAGAAAACCTAACTTTCCAGCATACCTCTAGACCATAAACTCATGTTAACATGTCTTACCACTTATTTCAAGCTCTGCCCAATGTGATTTCTTTCCATTTGCTGCTTCCTCAGAGGACATAATTGTGTACATCCTCCGAGGGTCAGGGGGCTCGTACTTTTCTTTGGGCATGCCTGTTAATAAATGAAGAAAAGAAACCAATCAGTACATACTGAAAAATTAAATAAACAATGTTTTTTAAAAAAAAAAACAGACATATTAGGATCATTAAATAGATTTGCTACCAAAAAGAACTAGGAGTGACATGTAGAAATGAATTTTACTTCTAGGATATGGCTGATTAAACTCTGGAGCTAATAATAAAGGTGTGACAGTTGAAAATTATAGCTCTTAGCTTGAGAAATGTTCCACTGGCCAAAAAGAAGAAAATCTGAACATCACGAGTAACCACAACCGCATCAGTATAAACTGGATGAATCCATAATTTCATTTTTAATGTCTTTTACTTTTATCTGTTTGTATGTGCACACACACGTTCATGTACAAACAGAGGTCCCATGCGTGTGGAGGCCAGAGGGAAGCCTGAGGAAGATAATCTCTCCTTCTACCTTCTGGGTCCCAGGAAATCATGCCTAGGTGCATACACTTAGTAGCTGCTTAGAATACACTGTTACAGTATCACAGTGCTTGTTTAAGCAACTTACTCATATCCCCAAATACAAGAATGCTGTTCCCAATTTAGACAGCAAAGAGATGTAGTAGCTTTCTTTGACTTAAAATATAAAAGTTCTCAATTTAAAAAATAAGTTTCTACTAGCTTTACAGTTCAACTGTTACTAATCTATTATGCTTACTTTAGAAATTAAACATAAGTATGTGCACGTGGGAGAGTTGGCATACAGTATACACAGGATTTGGTATCATTCAAGTTTTAGGGACCCACTGTAAATCCAGAATGGACTCCACTGTCACATTGGGGAGGAGGAACTGCTATACTTCTCTCTGGTATACCAGCCAAACTGCTAGGATTAGTACTCTTGTGCCTTGGTGACACAGAGTAAAATAAGCATTTCTTAAACATTAGCCACTGTGGTACAATCAGAGTTCAACTAATATGCCAGACCAGATGACTAATGGGCAGGTAGTGCATACAGTATGGATCAGGTATAGTTCATTTTCTGGGTCTAGGATAGCACAAGTATTCATCATGTACCTGAAATGGCTTGCAATCTAAAACTTATGAATAAATGCTTATTTCTGTAATTTTTCCCTCAAGATACCTTGGCTGACCTGGAACTAGCTATAGCTAGCCCTGCAGACCAAGTTGGTCTCAACCTCACAAAGATCTGCCTGCCTCTGCCTCCCCAGTGCTGGGATTAAAAGCATGTACAACCATGGCTTTTAATTTACTACTTATTATTTTTTAGAGTAAGAATGACCACAGACAAATGAAACTTTAGAAAAATAAACTACCAACAAAACAAAATTCTTTATTGGATAAACAGTTGTAAATATGGTATAAGAAATAATACAGCATGAATCTAGGGCATTTTTCAGTGTCAAAAAGCGAAATCTAATGGGATTTTCATGTCAATACAAGAACAAGCTAAAAGGAAACCTTCTCACTGGTCATAGTGATGACTTAGTGAAAAAGAATCACAATTATAATAAATAGGCTAAAGCACAATTAATGAAATGAGTACTCCAAAGGAAAACTGCTAAACCAAGGTATTAACATGATACCCCATGCACTGCAAGAAGCATAATGTAGAAGAAATAATAGTGGAGAGATACTACTCGAATACCTACCAAGACAAGAAGGGGTGGGGGCAATAAGAGTGAGAGCAAGTAGCACAGACCCAGCAGGCCAGCTAACCACTGTGATGTAGAATGAGCAGAGAACAGCTAACTAAAGAGAAAGGCTTACCTAGTTATCCCTTCAGAAAGGAAAGGCATTCAGAGGAATCAAACTTCAACTAAAGGAAAGCCCCACTTTACAATAGAGTAACAGCTAAAGGAGCCTGACTCTGGCTAGTCTAGAGATGGTTCAAAGGTTAAGTGCCCCGTATGTTCTTCCAGAGGAACACAGTTCAATTCCCAGTACCCACATGCTGGCTACTAACTCCTGCTCCAGTGACTCTAATGTCCCCTTCTGGCATCTGAAGCCAAGAGGCACACAAGTGGTGCTCAGACATATATGCAGGCAAAACATCCAAACATATTAAATTAGATAAAAACCTGCTGAGGTTACAAAAAAGACCCTGTCTCAAACAGATAAAATAGCTAATATTGTAAATGAAATATAAAAGATTTAAGTCAAGTTATAACAATTTTAACCCCTTATAAACATCATTCAGGCAAAAAATATAAGCTAAGTTAAAACCTTTTAGCACTGAATAGAAAGAACACTAAGATAACACTACTACAAACTACTTTCAGAGCATAAACTGGAAAATATTCTGTTGCCCACATCCTTGTCAATCCTAGTAATCTTAACAGCAGAGAACCAAGCATCAGGTAACTTAATGTGCTGAACTATGAACATTTACCTTGACTGAAAACTAGAGGACTTGGCCAGACAACACCTCAAAAGCAATTAAGACTCACTCCTTCCCTGTGGCCCAGATTTTCACAGAAATCTGAAACTAATTTGATACAGATGAACTATGCTTTCTTTAAGGAAGATTTCTTTATACATTCATTCATTCAGAAAATATGTGCTGAAAAAGTTTAGTGTGTCAAGCACTCTGCTGGTATTAGAACAAAAAATAAACCAGAAAGCTTTAACCTACAGAGAAAACCGAAAACGCCATAGAATTGTGACCATACTCTGGCCCTTTATTTTTACTGCTTTATTCCTTCATGGTGATATGCACTTTTAGGATTACAAATGACCTATAGACCACTCTCAAATTATTCTTCCTAAAGCTGAGTTCTATCTAATTATACTACATTAAAGAGCCATCCTTCATTGCATAGCTTAGATTTACTCATTTTCAGAGACCATTCTGAAATTGTGTCCTAAGAGACTAGAATATCTCATGTTTCCAATAACTCCGTATCAAATGTACTGCATAGCTCATTCATTTCTTTCACCTTACAATAGGAAGAGAACAAAATAAAAAGTTAAAAAAAAAAATCAGCCTCTTGATCTTCCACTCTGTCTTTTCTCCTATGACGTGTGCCCAGTTTTCCAAGTCAAAGTGAGTATTCAGACTCCAATTCTAAACCAAACTTGTCACCAGTTCTGCCTTAACCCCTTCCGATCGTACCTGGTTATTTGCAGTCTCAGAGCTATTTGTTCCACTGTCTTCCTACCTTCACTCACTCTAGACAGCATCTCTGGTGACTGTCCCAAACTAAATTTTATTTGACTCTCACTGTACCTGAGACAAAATGTTAAATACAGTTGTCCCAAGGTATCTGCTTGGGATTGATTCCTAGATAACTGGTTCTAGGAACCCAAATAAATACAAAACTTCCAGGATGTACCTTATTAAACACACACACACCTCCAGATGACTTCTAATCTAATAAAATGTAAGTGCTATATGGATGCTACAACACACCATCTGAGGAGTTGGTGGAGCATATTTTTATAAGTCCAGCATCTAGCAAGTTAGGTCACACTCAGTCCATGTTTATATGAATAAGGGGGAAAGCTGTGATAGTTCAAAAAAAACAAAAACAAACAAACAAACTGGGCTGGAGAGAGCTCAGAGGTTAAGAGCACAGATTGTTCTTCTAGAGATCCTGAGTTCAAATCCCGGCAACCACATGGTGGCTCACAACCACCTATACATAAAACAAATACATGAATCTTAAAACAAAAAACAAAAAAAACAGAAGCTATGGCCCACCTCATCAGGAATATGAAAAAATTAATACCTAGGCTTCAAGTGGTGATGGTGAAATCCAGAGAAACCAGACTAAAAGGACCTTCCTACTGTCCATAGGAACTAGGAATGCCGGTTCTAGGATACCCTGAGATAAGAAGCAAAGGTCAACAGGCATAATAGGGAAACTGAGCTGTGCTGGTAACTGCCACTCTCTGAACTAGTACATGAGCTCATTCTCACTGCCCTCAAGCCAAGCGCACTGCTGTAGGTCTCTAATACCATGCAGAAGCAGGTAGACTGGGGTACACAGTGAATTCCAAACCAGCCAAGGATACAGTGAGACTGCCTCAAACATGTAAATAAATAGAGAACTTTTCAACCCTAAAGATATTGTAGACCTTGATACTCAAGACTATTACTCTCCGTACTCAAAAAGGAAAATCTAGAGAATGAGAAACAGCTACTATGCAAAGTCTGTATTACCTTAATTTTAGTACTTCCAAAATTGTTGTAGAGTAGACTAGTTTTTCTCCCCTCAATGCTGATACCCTCACTCTCTCATTAAGACCTAATGGTCTCTCTAACCCATGTGCATCACATAACCAGAAATTTCCACTTCACCGTGTCCTGAAGGTTTTCACCCAGTCTCCCCATTTTTACTACTTGCTTCCTAAATATGTCACACAACTCTCAATGAACTCCCACCATCTACAGAAAGACGCTCTAAGATTTTAAGAAAAGTAGCCAAGGTTGTTCCTGATTTCTATCCACAGCATCCTCACATAGTCCAAGTTGTGTGTGAATTAGCATGGACACCCTGTTGCTTTCTCTCAAATACCCTAGTCACCTGACAGCCCTTACGCATCGTCTAACTTCAGCTCAACTCCTCCAAAGCTTCTCAGGCAAATCAGACTCTTCCTAAGGACACAAAAAATATCTCTATATTTCTAATTACCACATAACCTGCTATGTTTATCACTCTGTCTTTCTCTCTGCACTACTGGAAACTCACTCTGAATTGAGTATTTTCAAATTCTGTGTTCAAGTTTAATTAGTTCATCTATAAAACACTTGCTTGGAAAAAAATGTGAATTTGTTCCAACATGACTGACTTAATACTGAATAATCACTGCAAACTTCTCACTTGTTTATGTTCTATTTTAATCTGTGAAACAAACATTAGACAAAGATAGAAAACTGCCCCAGGTGAAGTGAGCTGTACAAAAATACGTAAGACAGGAACACTAACCAGTAAGTCAACTCCTTCCCTGTTGTGGACCACACCCATTCAACTTCAGTGTCACAGTTTTCCAGACTTTCAGGTAACTCTCCTAGCAATTCAGAGTAATTTAACAGGAGCAAACCCCATGGATGTGCAGCTCAAATAAACGAGGTGTTTTTTGAGGTTAGATACAAAATTGTTCTAATGCTGACCTACTTCTTAGTCACTTAACATTAAAAAAAATTACGCTACCATTCTTACCAAGTTCCTGTTCTTTTTAATGTTGGAGTGTTGTATTCCAATTCCACTTCCTCCCAAGCCCTGTGATTTCCACACAAAACCTGTTACAGCAACTTTATTATGAGTCCCTCGGCTTCAAAGTCAATATTCTACTTCCAGGAATTTAGAAGAAAAACTTGTCTTCCCCTAGCTTTTCACAAAATACCTACTACAGCCTAGCCATCAGAATATTCCCAAACAACCTGATTCTAGTGTGTATGAGGCTAACTGCTCCAATCACTTTCTCTAGCCTGTCTGAGCTCTAGAAAGCAAAGTCCACAAACCTCAAGTTTCATGTGTGTCACTTCAGGGCTTTCACTGCTTTGACTGCTTTCAATATCTCAAACACCAACGTTCTGATTTGACACGGCCCAATATTAGAGCAATTGGGCAGTCTTCGAGCCAAAAGGAGTCACAGACACGTATCAAAAAAGTCACTACTTGTATTATTTCAAATATGACTTCAATTTTACTTGCATGGGCTTTATTCCCCCATGCTGATGCCCAGTTATCTTTAAAACTTTTTTTCTTGCTTTAAAAAGAGAAAAGAAAAATCAGACCCTTCTTTGCTAAAGGGGAACAAAGCTCAGCAAACAGTCCTTCAAAATCTAGGCTAGACACACCTTTTGTGAAGTTGCTCTCAATTCACTCCCACTGTTCCAATAACATCTTATGGTAACTGGCTTTACCCCCAAACCTGATACCTCAATCTGATCACTGCTCCTTTTGTTTAGAGTGACCCTTCCCCAGCTCCGCAAGCTTCTGCACAGCATTACTTTTTTAAGATTGCACCACACCCTCGTTTGTAACCATTCTCCTGTTCCTTGAAGCATATGTACACCCATCACTCCTGAATAGTCTTCTCTGAATTCTCGTCATCTATCTCAGGAACAGCAAATGCTATTCCTCAGTGTGCAATTCATCCACAATTTATAAATGGACCACAGAAAAGTAAAGCCCGAAGAGTAAAGTTAAGGCAGCCTGAATCCACCTCCATCTTCGATTCAAATCCTTTTCTTCTCTAATTCCTTACTCAAACACCAAATTCTCCTGCGCTCCACTGTACTCACAGGTACACGTCATACACACTACACTTCGGGCTCAGTAAGCACTTCATTTTCGAGGAGTGGTTATTAAATCTCATCTCCTTGCAACATGGCTACCTCCATGCCTGAGTAACAGGTACAATTAAGAAAAACTTGATTTTGTAGAAGCTAAATGGTTTAAAAATTGTTTCTTCTCCACGACAGAAGTATAATATATGTGTGTATGCATTATACCTTTTTAGCTGGATATATGTGGACATTCAGAATAATAAATAAGCTTGAGCTTCCAGCCAGTGGACCTTCCTCAGAGAAGAGGGTTGCATGTGTTCTGAAGATATTGCTGCCCCACATGTGAGGACCAAAGGATACTCCAAATATTTATTCCAGTGTGTCTTACGTATATTGTCCTTCTAGGCTGCACTGAATGAAAAACTTAAGCATGGGGCAATAAACCTTTGACCTCAGCACTCCACAGGCAGAAACAGGAGGATCTCTATGTTCAAGGACATATGTAAAGAAGTTCCAGGCCAGCAGGAACTGTATTTTTTTTTTAAGTTAACAGGGGTTCAGTGGGATGTTTAAACATTAACCAAAATACTAGTTAAAACTACATGCATAGTAGGCAAATTCCTATAATGCCTTTATTTGTAGTCAGGTCCAAGTTCTGTATATCAACTTGTCTGTTAAGAAAAAAAAAATCCCAGCAACCACAATGCATCTGAAATTACACAAGGATTGTTCGAGAATTCTCCAGTCTCACTAGAAAATGTCTACCACATACTTTTTGTCCATATTAGCAAGCACCTTGTGCACCTACTGAGAAATGGCCACAATGACCTACTTAAAGTAATATTTACTTGTTAAAAACACTCCCCTTCCTTCTCCAAAACCCAAATACTTAACAACTGTATCACCCTTAACATCGGTCCTTCACAAAGACACAAAGTCTTGTGACTACCTTTGTAACTGCAATATCCTGATCCAGTCACTCCAGGCTTGTTTCCTCAGAAACGGTGTCAGAGAATTAGACTAGACCACTGGCTCCTAGTAATTTTAATTCTAAAACGTATCCTAAAAATCGCCAGCTTCAAAAGCCTGGCAGCAATTACAAATAAAGCCAACTATGCCTTCCCAATCTTTTGACCAGCCTACAGAACTGTTATGGAATGGTGGAGAATTGTAGGGATGTGCAGAAAAAAGTGCTATTACACACCGAATTGTTTTTTCGTTTAGTCTCCAAAGTTAAAATTCCAAACACAGAGAAGAATTTAGACCTAGCAGTAATTCAGGCAATATACCTGTACAACAGGTTTACCTGTACTCAAATTCAAGCAGATTTAAACACAATAAAAAGATGGCCCATTCACAATGTTGTCACTTGCAGGAACAGTTACAAGTAAAGAATTACAGTTGCTTATAAGCAGTCTCTGAAGACCGTGTCAGGGTAGAAAGAGTCAAGGCGAGGAGAAAAAAAATGTTACCAAATAACCACTGACTTTGAAACATGAAAAAGCTAAGTCTGCTTTGGTTAAACTAGGAAAATTTTTCTTGGAGAAATTAGTCCTGAGTCCAGTAATCTCTACATCTGATAATCACTTCTTTGGCCACGTAATCCGCCCCGCCCCTAACAATATCTGCGCTAAACTAACTTTAAAATACTTTAGGAGGAAAAGGGTGAGCATTAAGCGCGTCCACGGGGTGCCAAGTTCCAACGCCGCACAGCGCGCCACCCCGCACAGCCACTTCTCCAAAGTTGCCACCGGTTCCTAGCTCCTCGTCGCGGCACACCAGCACCTCTTGGGGCGCGTGACGTGAGCCGGGGGTCCGAGAAGACAGGGCTCACGCCACCGCCCTCGGTTCGCCGCCACACTGCCGCCAATCAACACTCCCCCCCCACCTCCCCCTCGGACCCCGGCCGAGCCCGGGGGACTCAGCGCGGGGTCGCGATCGCCGTGTGTCAAGGAAGGGGACGGACAGACGTCACTCCGGGAACTACGAAGTTGTGCGCGAGTGCGCGCTCGGGGTCCCCAGGGCACGACCCCTGGGGGATGGGGCAGCGCAGGCAGCAGAGCCTCGGCGGGACGTCGCTCGGGCCCGTCGCGCTCACCTCTCGAGCTGCGCCGCCTTCCTCCGCCGCTGCCGCCGCCTCCTCCCGGTGAGTGCAGCGGGGTCTGCCCTGTGGAACCACCATACCAGTCCCGCCCGCTGCTGCAGCGCCGCCGCCGCCACTCCTCAGCCGCCTCAGCCGCCGCTCTTTGTTCCCCCTCCTCAGCCGCCCGCCTCGGCCGCCCGAACCCCACGAGCCGCCGCTACGCTCTGCCGCCCTCTCGGACCCCGGCCTCGCCCTCCTCGCCGCGCCGGCCGCCGCCTTCGCCTCCGCGCCGTCGACGCCGCCGCCACCGACGCCGACGCCTCCTCTTCCGCGCCCCCCTCGTTTTCATTGAAAGCAAACAAGCATCATGGCGGCGGCCGCCGTCCCCCTCCCACCCCAGCCAGCGAGCGCCCCGCTCACCGCCGCCTCTCCAACATCCGGGCTTCTCATTGGCTGACGCAGCCGGACGCGACCATCCCGCGTCGGGTGGGGGTGTGGCTCTTCGCAGCTCGACGCTTTAGCCCCGTCTAGGTCCCCCCGCGTCTCCGAGCAGTGAGCCGGCCCGGCGCGCTCCTGCCCGCCCTCCCAGCCTCTCTTCCCGCTCTCTGCGCCTGTCCTCCGCGCCTTCTGCTTCCTATCCTAAAGCTGTTCCTCCGCGGTTCAGTTGCTCTTTTTTTCTCGTTTGCTTTTCTCTCCACTTTACCCTTGAATTTTTTTTTTCACCTCCTCTTGATTTACTTTTCCTTGGCCTGCCAATCATTTGGAAGCACAGATAAGATCTCAGAAGTTTAACCCTATCCAGCATCTTGACAAAACTTTTAATCTTCAATAGTCAGCTAATTGTTCATGTCCTAACTATGCAGAAAAAAAAAAAAAAAAAAAACTAATAGGCAGTTTTTGATAATAGGGTCCTAATTTGAGTAACGAACTGTGGCTGCATTCAAAGGCCAACAGTCTATTCAGGACAAACTGGTTTCAGGTAAACAGGAAAAGGAATGGCTGATTAATGATACTTACATCAGGAAAAAAAATAGTTGACTGGTATTCTGGGCACAGGGATTCATCAAGCTCCTCCTTGTCGAGTCAGCGTCATAGTGTATGGGCAAGAGTAACACCCAACAGACTTAAAATACACTGGCGCTGTAGGCTGATGGGTATAGTGTGAAGGAAAATCGCTGCCCCTACCTCCGTGGCAGAGCAGCCCAAAAGTGAGCGTGAAATGGCTTCCAGGAACTAACAAGGAAAAAAGTAAATAAATGCATGTCTCTCACAGAAAAGTCCATCTTGAGTTCCAGGATGTGGGACTCGCACGGCTGTTGCCTAAGGCAGAAGAGAACTGGGTGGCGGGCAAAGCCCTGAAGGACAAACAACCTTCCAAGAACCAGACGTTCTGTTCAGGGCAGTTTGTGTTTGCCTGGCCCCAGCATTACCTTAAGATCATCACTGCCGGCTGTTTGCCAAGACACTAGTGCCATGAGACACTGGAAAAGTTAAGGCAACGGAAACACAGATCAGACGTGAGGAATTAGTACTGACTAGTGCAGACGAGCTACCTGAAGATGTTCTAAGCCCCGACCTGCGCAGGTTGTTCAGTGCTTATTTTATACAAAGAGTACAACCAGACTGAGGGGCCGGGAGAGTGAACAGCCTGCTGGGCTGTTCCCATTCCAGTGCTGTGCTCTGGGAACCTGTGCTTTCTTTTTGTAATTCATCTGCCCAAAGTGAGCTGCGCTTTTGAGAGTGACCGCATGCCTCCAGAGGAGCCTTGTTGTGTAACAAAAACCTTAGCCTCATGAAGCAGCAATTCTATTATAATCCGGGAATCAGATGCTTAGCTAGACAGTTCTACTGGTCTCACTCATGCCTCACAGAGGTGGTTGAATGTTGGCTATCTGGCACGTTTGTGTCTCCTAATAAAGCCCCCCACCCAACTACGTTGGGAGTGTTTCCTTATGCCTTTGTGGATGATCTTCAGTTGGTGGTCATTCTGGATCACTATCAGGGCAACTCTGGAGCTAAGGGGAAGAAGAAGAATCACTCAGGTCTTCTAAAGCAACCGTCTTTCTCTGTATTCCATGCACCAAGCATGCCCAAGCCCAGTGTGGGTTTAAGAGCAGAGACAAGCCAGGGAGCAGTTGTGTGCACATAGCCTGGTACACTTATTCAGCACCATTAAGGTAGACTAGCCCTGCAAAGACTGTGGTTCCCAGGAATGGATGTTCAAACTGATTACAGTAGCAGTTGCCTAACCAAGCCAATCCTGACAATCCTGACAAACTCAACTGCCAAAGAACCAGAAACAGATTCAAGTCTGAAAATCTGGCACGTCCTCTAATAAGGTGGAGGCTTGGTGTTCAAGGACCATTGCTGACAACCTGAGTCCCTTATCTGTGTGTACTAAGGACAGTAATATATCCTTACCATCTACCTCCCCTTCTCTGGGCTCAGGCCCACAGTTTTCTTCAGTTAGAATTTGGTATTATAAAGTTACAGGTTTCCATCGATCTTCACATTATTTATTATTTTTAGGTCTAGAGAATTAGACTTCATTTCATTCAAAATTCAGTTCAAATAGCTTTAAGGAAAAAGAAAAAAGAAAGGGAATTAGTGTCCTCAAGTAGCTTTAAAGGCCAGGAAAAGCATCCCCTTTGGGTTGCTTAATTTGGGAACTAACGACATTCTAAGATCTAGTCTCGTCCATGGTGACCACATAATCAGAAGCCACACTGAATCAAAGTACATGTCAACTTCTACAGGGTTTAAGACCAGCAAGAAAACGAGAGCTTGTTTGGGACCGGACTTCATTTCCATTCCTGAACTAAATACCACCTTCAGGAGAATCTCTTGCCCTGACCAGAAAGAAATCGCTCCATGCAGTTGGGCTGGATTCAGAGGAAATGGAGGGACTAGGTGGGGGCAGGGAGATGGAGATGAGAAGACGCTGTTGGGAAAGAGAAACATAAGCAGAGGAGCAGGAAGACACAGAAGCCTAAGGGTTATTCTCTCTCGAGTTCCTAATATTCAGAGACCCATGCTAACCTCTTCTCTTCTCAACATGTCTGATTTGTCCTGGTTTCACTCCTAGCAGGTAGAATTGAGAGAGGATGCCTGGAAGCCTTATAAACCAGAAAGCGGGACTTGTGCTGTGTGCTCAGCATGCTCCCTGAAGACTTGCCTCAGAAGATCAACCAGAACAGGACGAGCAGCAGGTTTGTTTCTGCTTCCACCTATGTGCCACGGTTTCAAAACAGCAAGCTAAGTTTCAATTACCATACAAAAGTTACTAGGGACTTGGAGGACACCTCAGGTGTGCAGCACTTGCCTATGATACACAAGGCTCTGGCTTGGATCCTCACTAGAAATAAAGAAAAAAGAAAAAAGTGTTAGTCATGAATTTGAGGGGTAACTTAAAAAGCAGAAAAGCATGAAGAAGAAAGTGTGTCTCACCCTGGTTCCCACCCCAACCACACCCCAAAAAGCTGAGCGTTTGGATTTGGATTTTTGGCAAACCTCAAGCTTAGTAGCCAGATAAAAGTACTTACTCCCAAGATGAGAAGTACTGAGGTGTTCTAACTCCCAGCGGTTTCGTGCCCTAAGGTTTAATACACGTGCTGAGAATGTCTTGAAACAAAGTGAGTTTTAAAGGTATGCCAATCACATTCCAAATAACATGCCTGGTACATCTTTGTTTCACCACCAGATACCATTTCAAGCTAGTAAACCTGTCAACTTTTGGCAGTGGGTGCTTCTGGAGGGAGCAACGTGAGGAGATCATAGCTCCCCATAGGGGGTGAGAGCATTTCCTTGTGCAAGCATGAAGACACCACCATCTTTCTGACCTCTTCATAAATGCAGCACGTTTATGTGTTCTCAGAAACGTTGGCCCCAGCAACCAGCAAGTGATTTGGGATCAGTTTTGATGTGTAGGGCAGAGGGGTTGGAGTTCGGTTTGGGCAACGCTGGAAAAGCCCAGAGATTCCTTCCACCTCAAATGTGAGATACCGACACCTATAAGTGATTAATGACCGATCCTCCCCTGGGTGAAGAGCACTTTCTGTTACGTTGCTCCTTATTACAAGATATGAGGTGTTAGAGTGACGGCAGGAACCTGAACTGGGAGTCTGTGATGTTTGTTATGGAGAATTCTCCAAACTTATCCATCGCCAAAGACTCTCTTGAGCTTGTTTTAGACGGGGTCTCATTATGTGGATGGCCTGAAATTGGTTATGTAGGCTGAGAAGGAGCGCACCACCATACCCGACTTATTTTTAATTATGTTTATGAAAGAGGGTGAGAGAAAGAGAGAGGAGGGTTTTATATATGGACACATATGCCTACAGAGTCCAGAAGAGGACATCAGATCCCCTGGGGCTGGAGTTGCAGGTGGTTGTGAGCCACACCCAACATGAATACTGGGAATTGAGCTTGTGTCATCTGGAAGAGCAATTCGTGGTCATAACCACTGAACCATCTCCCTAGCCCTCTTCATTTTATTATTAGTTTTAATCATTTTTATTCAGTTTATGGGGGTGCCATGCCCCATGTGTGGAGGACGGTGTGAGTGTGTTATTTGTTCTTCCATCATGGTCATCAGGCTCACAGGCCGGGACTTTGAGTGCCCGATCCTCCTGACTTCCTCCTGAGTGCTCAGCTCACAGCATGCAGCACCACTGGCTCATGTGGTCCCAGGTAGCAAACTTAGAACCGTACACATGCTAAGCGCGACAGCTAACCTTGGTTGTCAACTTGGCTACATCTGGAATCAACTAAATCCAAGGAGTTGGGCACCCAGGGGGATTTTCTTGATTGGGTCATTTGAAGTGGAAAGACTTACCCTAAAATCTGAATGATTTGAGGTCAGAAGACACACCCTAAGTCTGGGCCACACTTTCTTGTGGCAGCTTATAAGAAGGACATGGGAGAATGAAGTTTTTGTTTGTTTGTTTGTTTGTTTTTGGTTTTGTTTTGCCTGTTTGCCCTCATTCTTGCTGGCAAGCTTATCTAACCTGCTGCTGAGGCATCTCTTCCCTGGTAGTAGACCCTACTTCAGGATTCCAGTGAAGACTGAAAGACCACTGAGCCACCCAGCTTGTGGACTAAACAACTACCAGATTCTTGGCCCTTCTTCAGGAGACAACAGTTGTTGGACTGGCTGGACCACAGCTTGTTAGCCACTCACATATACTATATATGAGTCATATACTATATATATATATATATATATATATATATATATATATATATAGTATATATATGCTATATGAGAGAGAGAGAGAGAGAGGGAGAGAGAGAGAGAGAGAGAGACTAGTTCAGGAAGCTGGAGCTGGCTTGGCAGTTAAGAGTAATTGTTCTTGCAGAGGATCCGTGTTTGATTCTCAGCATCCACATGGACTCACATCTGTCCATAACTCCAGTACCAGAGGATCTGATGCCCTCTTCTGACCTCCTTGGGTACCAGGTACACACACGGTACAGAGACAAACATTCAAGCAAAACACTCACACACATAGTTAAATAAATCTTTAACATATTCTTTCTTCCTTCCTTTCTTTCTTTCTTTCTCTTTCTTTCTTCCTGTCAGTTCCTCTAGAGAGCCCTGACTAATGTACTAAGCATGCATGCACTTAACTGAGCTACTACAAGCCCTGCCCACAGACTCAGAGTTTTTATCATAAATGTTTTATCGCAAATACTCAGTATCTTCAGCTTTTCTGCTTAAGTTGATACGGTCATATGACTTTTCCTGATGATTTTCAGATACTGAAACACCTTGTGTGACTGGGATGAGCCCCAGTTAGTGGAGGCACGTTATTCCCTTTGCACATGCTTAGATTTGGTCTGCCAATGTTTTCATGCGTATATTTACATAAGTTAGGAGAGATATAGATCTGTCTTTTTTCTTTCTGTGCTATCTTTATATGAGAGTACACTGGCCCATAAAATCAGTGAAGTGCCCCTCTTCTACTTGAAGGAACAGATTTGGTGAAGGACTTCATTTCAGCTTGGGACTCCTTTATCTTTCTCCATCAGTTTTCCTTACTCTGCCAGTTTTTGTTGCCGTGGTGAAGATACTTGAAGTAACTTCCGGTGGCTCATGGTTTCAAAGGTTTCAGTACATGGCTACTGGACCCATCACTTTGGGCCTGGGATGAGGCAGATCGTGAGCATGTGAAAGAGGAATTCATCCACCTAATGGTGGCTAAGAAGAGAGAAAGAAGAGTAAGGGAACAAAATACATCTTTCTTGGGCACAACCTACTGACCTACTTCTCTAGCTGGGCCCCACTTCCTGCTTTGTACCACCTCCCAATAATGACATCACATGGAGAATCCATGAAAGATAAACCCATCGCTTAGGCCATAGTCCTTAGGAACAAACTGTTCCCCAAAAGTCTACCATATAGTTGGGCCATGTTTTTTTGAAATCCATTATTCTATTCTTTCTCTTTTCAAGATTTAGTTCATTTTTCTAAATTTGAGTGTGAGTGAGTGTGTGTGTGTGTTTGTGTGTGTGTGTGTGTGTGTGTGTGTGTGTCCCTGGAGCTGTCTGACAAGGATGCTGGGAACTGAATCTTCTGATGTAGCAGCACACACTCTTAACCACCAAGGCTTCTGCCAGCCCCCAGACTACTTACCCCAGCACAGCTGTTGAAATGCTGGGACTAAGTCGGTGATTTAGATGTTTGGGTTTTGCATGTTCCTCCTGTTAACTGTGTGTCTGACGGCTCATCTTTCGTTTGTTTTGTTGTGCTTTGCCACACCTTCCTATTGGCTGCTTGGCCCTCCACATGTTCCCGTACAGTTGTTGCAGATATGTCCCATTGTAGTTTTCTCGTGCCCATCGTACCCACAAACTACCTATCACAACCGACTGCTGTCATTTTGGTCCTTTATATCCTTTGGCCCATGGGGTGCTAGAGGTGGAATTCATGGTTTTTGGGGTACCAGATACACGGTCTACCAACGAGCCCCACCATCCTACTTTAACTCATAGGGAAAAAAAGAAAAAAAAGGGGGGCGGCTGGAGAGATGGCTCAGCGATTAAGAGCACTGACTGTTCTTCCAGAGGTCCTGAGTTCAAATCCCAGCAACCGCATGGTGGCTCACAACCATCTGTTATGAAGACAGTGTCTGAAGACAGTGACAGTGCACTCACATATATAAAATAAATAAATCTTAAAAATAAAAAAGAGAGAACTCATGCAGTGAAGAGTCTGTTACATTTATGTCAGTTTACCCACCTCATTGTGTTTTCCTCTGAGGAGGGTCAGCTGTCATTTTCTTCAGTTCCGGAGAGCTTCCTTTAGCCATGTTTTTAAGGCAGATCTGCCTGCCAGTGACGGAGATCCTGCAGGTATTCAGGCAGGGAAGTGAACCCACGAAGAGATGAGAATGAAAACTTGGTTCAGATCGACTTTGTCAACCTGGATCAGACTTCAGGGAGTTTAATGCCAGGCAGTTCGTTGTCAGCATATTTAAAACACAGTGCAATCTGGGAAAAAATGTCCAGGCAACAGTCATTCCCATTCCAGGTTTCTAGGCAACAATCATTCCAATTCCAGGTGCTCAATAAAGCTTAAGGTGTGACTACTTAGAAACTCATTTGCAAAGTACAGGTGACCAAGACAGGGAGGGAGTGGGGAGGCTCTGTAGCTGAAGGGCCTAGAATCTAGTGTGCTCTCTGACGTCGTTAGATATCAGCAGGCTATAATGTACCTGTGACACATGGTGTTTTCTATCAGCTGAGAGCTAGGGAGTCTTGGATAGCGTTATGGAGGAGTTGGGTGAGTTCTGCCTCTGTAGCAAAAGCTGGGCGAGGTCTGCCTCCACAGATAGGCAAAGGGGTCATCAGCTCATTAACAGTATCTACTCCCAGCCCTCTGGGTGGGGAAAAAAAAAGATATGTTTATCTCCGCCATTGTGGGGAGGCCCCTGTGTGTTCAACATTCCTGGTTCTCTAGGGCTCTGTGGCCACAAGGATTTTTGATCTCCCAGCATGCCAGCAGCAACTTCCTTTGTTTTCCTTTACTCAGGGTGTCCTCTTTGCCTTGAATTCCATAACAACAGTTTGACCTGTGCAGGGTCGGGGGTCTTGGTTCTTCTAGGGTACCACATCCTTCTACCCATCATTTTAGATGAGAAGTCTACCCGTTTCTAATTGTTCTTTTGTAGCGACTTGCCCCCTTTCTCTTAATTACTTTAAAGATTTTTAAGCTGGTTTTGGTTTGAGAGGTTTAATTATTTGTCTTATGGCCTTCTTGGGACATCTGTTTGAGAGTCACTCCTAGTCTTAGATCTGTAGACTTATCATCATCGCCCACCAAGGAAATATTCAGTCCATCAGTGTCTGCTTCAAAGCTTCTCCTCACCTCCTGGAATTTTTATGGTATCAAGTATTTTCTATATAGCATCTCCTTATCCTCACAGTTATATTCTAGGACTTACAGCACTGATGCTCAAAACTACAGTTTATATACTGTTTACTCTCCTCTACATGCATTCCTATGACACAGCTTAATTTATAAACAAATTAGACTGTTATTAGGCACAATGAGGTAAATAAAAGAACTAACAACAAAACTGGACAATTAAACAATATTGTACAAGTTTATACACTGGAGCCACTATTAACTAATGTAATGGTTAGCTGAACACAACAACGCCCTACCACAACAGTTCACTTGATATCTGCTAAGTGACTAACGGGCAGGTAGTATATGACAAAGGGACACTTTGTATCATGCTTGGGCTGGACCAAGACAGCATGTAGTTTCATTTTGCCACTTGGAATGGATACAGTTTAAAAATTATAAACTGTTTTTTGGTTTTTTTTTGGGGGGGGGGGAGTCTTTCTTTCTTTTTGTCTTTTGTTTTTGAGAAGGGTTTTCCTGTGTAGCTCTGGCTGTTCTGGAACTCCACCTATAGACGAAGCTGTCCTCGAAGTTACAGAGATCAGCCTGCCTCTGCCTCTCTCAAGTACTAGGACTAAAGGTAGGTGCTACTACACCTGGCTAGAAACTATTTCTTTAAGATACGTTCTCCTGGGCTGGAGAGATGGCTCAGAGGTTAAGACTGCTCTTCCAGAGGTCCTGAGTTCAATTCCCAGCAACATCTGTAATGGGCTCACAACCATCTGTAATGGGATCCGGTGCCCTCTTCTGGTGTGTCTGAAGGCAGTGACTGTTGTACCCACATACGTGAAATAAATAAATAAAAATTTTTTAAAGATATTTTCTCCCAGACATTTTCACACTGCCCTTAAGCATGGCTAACTGAAACCAGGGACGGAGAAACCACAGGAGAAATGACACCATAGCACAAGCCTCAGCTTAGTTTTCTTTTTTAGCCTTTTTTTTCTTTTATTCAGACTGAATAACTTCCTTCAGTCTGTCTTCAAGCTGAAAAGCTCTGTCGCCCATATGAGAACATCTGACATCAGCAAGTATAGTGCACGGTCTGTCCGGTAAGACCTGAAGCTGCAACTCTTGCGTTCTCCAGTTTTACAGCCCCTCCCCGCCCCCAGAGCTTCTTTTCTCTTTTTGAGATTTTTTTTTGGGGTGTGAGGATGATTCTCGGTGGCACCCTTCCATACTCAGTTGTGGTTACTGGACAAGGGGACCTTTAATCCTCCTGAACTGTCTTATGTTAGCGTGCACTCTCCCAGGTTAGTGCGCACTCCGGTCTCCCTTTGTGGCCTTTAGCTCTGAGATAGGTTGGGGTTTGAGCTGCTGAAGTACCATCCTGGTCTGCTTTGTTTTTCTGATGCTGCCATGTCACCTACTGTCCCCCTTCCCCCATCCTGTCCCTGCTTTCACCATCTGAACCAGCAGAAGGCACCTGTCTCTTAGGCATTGTCTAGGTGACCTTCGGGAAAGAAAGGGTAGAAGCCGTAGTCTCTCTGCATCAGCACGAAGACACTGGCCTTTGTGGGCCTCACTGCCTTAGTGGATCTGAGCAGTGAGTAGGATCTGGGGCCTGCCAAAGTTTTGCTACCACTTCTGTGGAACAGTGCTCTGTCCTGCCACGGCGTGGTCCTGGACACCTGAGTAGAAACGACAGGGGAACGAAGAGAGGACATGGGCACACAGACACAGGTACAGAAAAGTTGGGGTCACGTAGGCTGTGCTGATGGGCGCTCAGTATATGTATTACATATGTCTGAGCAGGGAGCCGGGTTACTGCGTACAGTAAGGAAGGAGGCGGAGTTATACACAAAGATGAACAGGAGGCATTTGAACAAGGGGTAGTGCATACAGCTGGACAAGGGTTAGGCTTAGCTAACCTCTGTAGAGGCCGTCTGCAATAGAGCAGGCTCCAGCCCATAAACATGCGAATGAAGACAGCCACGCTGGACATTTCCTACACGCGCCAACAGCATTTCGTCTCTCGAAGCTCACCCAGGGGAGGCTTTGCCATGGGTCTAGGCATTGGGGTGCTTGACATGGCTGTCATGTCAAACAGTATACATTAACACGGGACTTCAATCGCTCTCAACAGAACAGCTGGCACAGGGAGTGATTTCACCGCTCCGCTGATGCAGGTCGATTGTGTAGTACCGGCCGTCGGGCAGCGTGTACATTTTGAAGGTGAGTGAGTGTGTGTGTGCGCGTGCACCCGCACACATATTCATATGTGATGTTTGTGCTGTGTGTGCACACAGGTCAGAGGAGGATGTCAGAGCCCCTCGGTCACTTTCGGCCTTAATCCATTGAGACAGGGTCTGTTACTGAACCAGGAGCTAGGCCAGCAGCCAGCAAGCCCGGCTGATGGTTATGCGATGTCTCTGCCCACTAAAGTGCTGGTATTATAGGTTCTTGGATGGCCACGCCCAACTTTTTACACGGGTGCTGGGGATTCAAACTCAGATCCTCTTGCTGACCCACTGAGACATCTTCCTGGACTCAATGGATTGAAGTTTAAATCTGACTGTGTTCAGCTTTGCTTAGATGGTTGGAGTGGAAGACAATTATGACTCGAGAGTCCCCTCCTTTCATTCTCTCCGTTTGGGGAGGGTTGGTCCCCCCCCCCCCCATGATTCTTTAATTGTATTTTTCATGGAGCTTTTAAGAACAGCTGAAATCAGGTCAGTATAGTGGACATTCCGTCTTAAACAGAGCTTGCCGATGACACCCAGGCCTGCTATGAGAACCAAATGCCCCACACAGAAGCACACACCTGGCCCTTCTCCTGCAGGTCTGTGCTCATAGCCCATTCCTCACCCGGCGACGCTTCCTTCTCTTTCTGGCTTTTTAAAAGTCAGGCTAGGAACCTGAGTTTTGTTTCTTTTATTCCTTATTTTTATTTGAATTTTTAAGCAACCTTTATCGAGGTCCCATTTGACTTGTATTTCATTATTTCATTTTATTTTTTATGAAATTTCCTTCCTACTCTCTTGGTAACTATGTCTTCCTCATTTCCTTTCCTCGAGGGAAAGAAAAGTCGTCTCTCTTGTATTCAATTGTCTTCATTTTATAAAACCTCACTAGACTATTTTTTTTCCTCTGGGTGTTTCGTTTTATTTCGTTTTGGAATACTCAAGGAGTTTGAACATCCAATACTCTAATTGGCATTACTTCCAGAATTACTGTTTTACTTTTTGTTTCTTCTCTAGAAAGTAGTTATTTATGCTAGCCATGGTGGTCCACGCCTTTTGTCCCAGACCTCGGGAGGCAGAGGTAGGGAGGAAGAAGAGGAGTGGGGAGGAGAAGGAAAGGCACAGAAAGATACAAAAACCAGACAGACAGATAGATAGAAGTTATTCTTGAGATTTGAACTTCTGACTGGTGTTGGAATTATACGTAGGTTCCAAGAGGGTAAGGATGAAGCAGAGGGAGGATAAGTTTTCTGTTAATTTCTCAGCTACTGCCTCATAGTAAGGAAGTGGTATAATTCCTACATTTTTAAATTTACTCCAATGTGCCTATGGCTGAGTAAAGTGATTCTGGCAAATGCTTCATGCATATTTGAAGAGATGATAGTCTTGAGGGAGTTGCTGTATTATGTAGACGATAAAGCAAAGAACTTTCATTGAAGCTTTGGAGCAAACACTTGTGTTTAATCGTTGGGCCATGCTCTCCCACCCTCTGGGCTTTGGGAAGCCTGTCTTGTAGAGGCTGCCCTGTACACCACGGAGGGATGCCAGTGACATCTCTGCCAGTTTTTCCATCCAGAAATGCCTTCAGGTGCTGCCAACAGCCCTTTGGGTACAGAATTTTCCCAGATTGGGAACCAGTGCTGCTCTAAGGTTTTCTATCTATGAATCTCATTTAATCCATATCATAAATATGGATCATACATCATAATTTTACAAATAACAGTCTATTAGCAGAACAAATATCCAGAAATAGAAGTTCAAGGAAGTTAAATGTCATCTAAGTATCCTTTGCAATTATGAACAGAACCAAAAACAACCCTACAAACAAATCAAACCCAGGGTTCTGGGGGACAAATAAGAAGACTTGCTGTGTAAGCACAGGGGCCTGATTTTAAGGATACACGTAAATAGCCTGGCATGACCGGAGACATGTCTGTAAGCCCAGGGCTGGGGGAGGGAGAGACAGGACCCCTGTCTACTGCTCTCTGAC
The DNA here is from genome assembly GCF_963924665.1 of Micromys minutus. Classification (NCBI taxonomy): domain Eukaryota; kingdom Metazoa; phylum Chordata; class Mammalia; order Rodentia; family Muridae; genus Micromys; species Micromys minutus. The sequence goes on from NC_137979.1 coordinate 2,966,421, forward strand.
AGCATGACCGTTTCAGTGAGAACCCTGACTTGGGGGAATATGGCAGAGTGTGATAGAACCGGACACGTCTCCACATGTACCCACACCACACCACACACATGTATCATATACACGCAAACACACAAAGCACTCAGAGTCAACTTTCATGCCATTCTGGACGTAGTGAAACATGAATACAAAGAAATAGGAAACAGATTAACTTACTTGTGATGATTCTCGGAACCAACAGGAGAGAAAACTTAAGGTGCAGACGTCGTTTAGCTGAACAAAATACTCAGCACACTTCTCATCTCTGTGTGGACTCTAATTCTCTTTCCTTGGCATCTATTCTTGCCACTTTCTGGAACCATCTCTGAGACTGTGGCGGTTATAGTTTTGGGTCTCCTTTCTTGGGCTGACCTTTTCAGGAAGCTGCTTTTTCGTGAGTGTGAATGGCTGGCTCTCTTCCTCCTGTTCTTAGAAAGAAGCAGGATGTTGGAGTAGGATTTGTTGACTGACAACTGTCATCACAGGACAGAGAAGGATTATAGACAGCAGACACCTTTCTCCCAAGCTGGCACTGTTGGGCATTGCCAGGAAGCTGGGAAGGATGCCAGAATGCACCCGGGCTGGATGGTACCGAGTACCTCCAAGGGTGCCCACTCCCCATTACTGTGGGATATTTGCAGCTGGCATCTCCTTCCCTTTGTATTAGGGGATCCTAGGACCTTTATGCCTGGCTTTCATTTCTGTGAGGTTTTCAGAAATCAGCAGAAAACCAAAGCACACAGCCAAGTCAGTTGATTTCTAGATATTTCTCTTTTTTCTTGCCCGTGCTTGTAAATTCATGTGTGTGCAAAAGTCACCCCTCCATAGAGCAGAGGACAGGTTACATGCTTCCCCAAGGTACCCAAGAATGCTTAAGCCTTTTTAATAAAGTGGTGTCTAACTTCACAGGTATGCATTTACTCATGTATATCCTCCTAGGATATACAGTTGTCTCTGGACTATTTCAGATACCCAGTACATTGTAGCTGCTGTGCACTGGTTGTTGTTGTATGTTGTTCAGAGAATGATGACAATAAAAATAAGACCTGGAGCGTTATCCAGTGTCCATCCCCAGTCCCGGTCACTCCCTGTCCTGATGGCATCTTCCGATCTCCATCATAGTGAGGAAATGTTCGCTTAGGAAGGCATGCATGTGAGTGGTCCTAACAGCCCCACCACGTTCACAAAGGCTGCCTGTGTGGTGTTAGTTATCAGCCAGATTTATAAGCAATTGGCACAGACAGCAGAGCTGGGATTCCGTTCTCCTCAGCATCTCAGATATGAGATTTCTTTAGAGATAGCACCTGCACCGTTTGAGTCTTGCCTTTCCCATTAATCAGATGAAGGTGAGAATCTCTTCGGAATATTAGGAGGTGCTCTGTGTCCAAGAGAGGGAAATCTCCTTTTAAGAAAGTATTGTAACTCCCCTCAGCGCCACCAGGTGGAGCTATTGGCATCCTTGATTAAGCACCATAAGGCAGCTGCTGCTTCTGCTCCGTTTGTTTTTGTTTTAAAATGATGGCTCCCTCAGGAAGACAGAATCTGAATCTTTGGTGTCAAAGCCATGCACGCTTTAAAAATTACCAAATAATAACAGTGTTTCCAGGGCACAGCCTGACATTCTGATACATGCTTACAATGGGAAATGATCAAAGCAAGATAATCGTGAAATCTATCACCTCGCATGCTTATTTTCTAAAACTGAAAACGTTTAAAATCCTTCAGCACTTTTGAGATTTGTGACGCGTTATCATTTATCCTTGTCATGGTCTTATTCAACAGAGCATGCATACTTTATCAAGTGACGCTACTGCATGCTATAATAAATTTCCCTTTATGCATTGATTATCTCACCGAATACTCACACGTTCCACCTACACCTGTACCTCCTACCAGATGCCTGCCTTTGCACATGCCTGGTTCCTCTGCAGCACTGCTATTGGGTATCTTTATGCATCCAGAGTTCTATAGGCAGGCCTACACGTACACACAAACACACACACTCACACTGATCCCTTCCCTCTCCTCTGTCCTCTGTCTTGGATAGTGTTCCACCCACTCACAACAGTCAGCATCCTGGTAAATTGTCTCACCTAACCAGAGCTTTTCAAACTTCTGCACAGACCACTGCAAGCACTTTCACATACTGAACATGCCTTGTAGAAAGTAGGAATGAAGTTGTGGGGGTCCAGGGTCTGAGGAAAAGGGACTGAGGAGATGGGGGACACTTGGAGTTCAATTTAGGCTATGTTTCATAATGTGTCCTTGGTGACAAAAACTCATGGGTTTGTGTGCTCTGTGTGGGTTCTTCCATGAAGTTACCAGAGCCTGTGGCTGGTCACCCACTGTCTGGTCACCCACTGTCTGGTCACCCACTGTCTGGTCACCCACTGTCTGGTCACCCACTGGCTGGTCACCCACTGTCTGGTCACCCACTGGCTGGTCACCCACTGGCTGGTCACCCACTGTCTGGTCACCCACTGGCTGGTCACCCACTGTCTGGTCACCCACTGGCTGGTCACCCTTCTTCCTGCCCCATCTGCTGCTGAGGTTTCATCAGCGGGTTGCATGCTGTATGAGACATGTCCAACCTGCTTTGTAAATAAGGTCATTTCAAACATCAGAGGTTAGACATGCCTGCTCCTGGTCACTTCCGTTAGGACCCCAGACACCCCCTTTCTTGTCTCCCAGGTTTTGTTGATGCTGCTTCTCAAACACATGCACTTCTCATTATCGCTCAACTGAAGCCATGTCCCAGGGCCCGTCCCTGACTCCTTCGACTCACTCTGCCCTTCCAAGTCAGAGAGATGCTCTCTGAGTGGCTATGCTACGACATGCTTTCATGTCTAGTGGTGGCTTCCTTTTGCTTTGAGGCCACAACTCAAACTTGTCGCCAGCCCCTCAGCACAGAGACAACCTCTACTGTTCCTTCCTGGGCCTCTTACCATATTTTAGACACCAGCCTCCTAGTTTTCCTCCCCAGCCAGGCCAGGCCTCTTCAGCTCCAGAATTTCCTAAGTGTACTGGACCACACTTACTCTGTACCCAAGACAGGGCTTGCCTATTCTAAGAAATAGTGAGGTTGACATTAGGGATTAGACCAACCCTAGATTTAAAATATTCAAAATTTTGTTCTGTACCCAACATACACAGATTATTTTCTTGCCTCTGTTTCCTAAACAATACAACACAACCGTTGTTTATGGGGCCAGCAAGATGGCACAGCAGGAAACAGTGCTTGTGGCAAGCCAGATGACCGGAGTTCGATCCCTGGAACCACAGAGAAGGAGAGAACTGACTCCCGCAGGTTGTCCTCTGATGTCCCGTATACATGAGACATATATAACCACTCATATATACACTGTCACACACAAATAAAGAAATGTATTTTTATTTAAAATGTATAAAACATTATATTGTGTTATATATAAGTCATCTAGAGATCATTGAAGGGATACGGGGCATGCATATGTTATATGTAAACACTACACTGTTTTATAAGAGGGGTTTAAGTATCTGAAGATTTGGAGGAAAGAATCTAATACATAGCACAAAACGGACCAAGAAAAGCCAATGTGAGCTCAAGCCCAAGGAGAGAGGGGTCAGATGCAGTAGGAGCCAGGCTGTGTGCTCAGGGGGCAGGGCCTGAACATTCTTGGAGGGAGGGTCTTGTTTGGAGTCCTAGAGTTTATCCTCTAGGCCATCAAAGGCCAAGTGTGCAGCCCGTGGCTCAGACGTCAGCATTGTGATGGTGAGTCTGATCACTCCCCAGCCTATCTGCCACTCCCCTACTCAGTCTCCAGCAACAAGAACAGCAGGGGCCACTTTCTTCAGAATGGCTGGGGCCAGATCCTGGAATTCATTCCTGCGTTGAGTGACTGGCCAATGTGTTCCAGGCTCCAAAGACATTCCATGTCCCTCTGGCTGGAATGCTTCAGGAAGAACTTCCTGGAGGGCCTTCCTGAGATAAAGCTGGTGAAGAGACAGGCCTTGTGTAAGAATAGACTACTTCAGGCCAGGTCAAGTGTGAGAGATGAGGCTGAAGTGTGCTTATAGGAGACAGGGAGCCTGGCCTGTCTAAAGGGAGGCCATGGGAATGGTTAGGAGGTGTCAGACATGTCAACATAGGAGGCCTTAAATGCCAGGGGGAGGAGGCTGGACCCAAGGAACCTGAGAGGCCTCTGAGCAGAGTCTCAGTACTGCTGGACCACCTACATTCTGGTTGTGATGCCCTGATCCTGACCCTGTGTTCTGGGCCAGCTGCAGCCTGGCTTGTGCTGGGAACCACCCAGGTCTGAGCTCATCCCCAGCTTCTGCCTCGGTCCCTTCTGTGTTGCTCTAACAGAATACCAAGGATTAAATCATTTCTTGTGAACAGAGTTTATAGGATAAACGGTTCTGAAGGCGTGACACGGGAGAGATGCACATCTAGTGAAAGCCTCAGGGACAACCCATGACAGAATGCTGGGGGGGGGGGTGTCAGGAGCTGACCCTCGTTTGTTTTTGTAATTAGTCACTTTACATCCCAATCACAGCCCTTCCCTCCTGGTGGCCTCTTGCATAGCCCCTCCCCCTTGTACACTGAGAAGGGGAGGCCCTCCAGGGTATCACCCCAATACACACACACACACACACACACACACACACACACACACACCAAGTCACTGCAGGACTAGGTGCATCCTCTTCCACTGAGGCCAGACAAGGCGGCCCAGTTGGGGAAACAGGATCCACAGGCAAGTAACAGGGACTTGCATGTGGCCAACGTTTATACAGGTTCATTCTAAAAATAATGTGTCCACCCCAGGATAACAACATCAATCTCAACATGGAAGTCAAGCTCTTATGAGCGAACTATAGAGATCCCACATCTCAACACTGTTACAGTAGAAAGATTTTGTGTTTTTTACACATTTGTGTCTGTATGTACACACGCATTCACATGTACACACACATATGTATGTCAGAGGACAAGTTGCAGAAGTCCTTCTACCATGTAGGTCCTGGAAATTGAACTCAGATAAACAGGGTTGGCCTATACCTGCTGAGCCATCTTGTTGGTCTAGAAGATAGTTTCTAACACATGGCCTTAGGGGACACTTTAAAGCCATAGCAGCCTCTCTTCGCTGACCTCAGTAGCCTTCCTGGGTTCCCTGCCACACTGTTTCCTGTGTCAGTAACAATTCCCATCCCAGCACGAGCTGACCAGGCCTCCTTCATCTGGTCCAGAGTCAGTGGACGGGCCCTTGTTCCTCCCAGGCCGCTCCCACTTGTCTGGTCCTACTGATGTTTCAACCACACTCTGAACCCCAGCTTTCATTTTTCCAGTCTGGAGCGGGGGAGAGGACATTTCTTCTCTGACCATGTGAAATGCTTTCCCATCTTCCTCCCCTCCTTCAGATTCTCTGGGTCAGTAGCAGAGGACCAGCTGGGGAAGCCCTATAACCAAACAACAGTCCCCTCTGGGCCTAAACATGACCCAGCCAAGACTTTCTCCTTGTACCATGCTGGATACTACGCAGTTTCCTGACTCATCATCCCTTTCTCTCCTCAACTCTTTTAAAGAAGTATTTGTCTAGTTTATTTATACTCTCTCTTTCTCTGTCTCTGTCTCTGTCTCTGTCTCTCTCTGTCTCTCTGTCTCTATCTCTCTCTCTCTCTCTCTCTCTCTCTCTCTCTCTCTCTGTGTGTGTGTGTGTGTGTGTGTGTGTGGTTTGCATGTGTATGCAGCTGGTGTCAGGTGGTTGCACACCACCATGTGAGTTCTGGAATTTGAACCTGGGTCTTCTACAAGAGCAGCAAATGCTCTAACCACTAAACCATCTCCTCTGCCCCAGTCCTTCGACTCCTGTCTTGAATGCCAAGCGCTCTTGGAGCTCCAGGACACTTCTCCCCAACACCCTTGGTTTTCCCAGTCCATCTAAATTCTCTGCTGAAGACAGGGTGTACCTGCTGTCTGAAGCACCCGACTAGGGCTACCCCACTGTGGCCAGCACCGGACAAGACTGGAGAGACAACCCACTCCACCCCAGTTCTCTGACTTCTGGAAAGCCCCGGGGAATTCTAAGCTCCTCACTGGCCCCGGCCCAACATCACCACACCCTGCCTCCCCAACGGCACCGCAGCCTCGCCCACCCGGAAGCACCTCAGTTCCAGGTCCAGTGTGCTTCTGAGAAACCCCCCAACACACCCAGAACCCAGGAATGGCGTACATCTGGCTCATACAGAACTTTACTCACCGAGTCAGTGATTTGTGGGCACCAGGGTCTCTCCTTAATGTCTGCCCAAGTGACATTTAGGGACGTCACATCCCTTAAATGACTCCTCAATACACAGAAGGGAGAACTCTGCTGAGTGGGTAGGATCGGGTCCATGTGAGAGCTGTCATACTGCTGAGCCCGCGGCTAAGGCAGGAGTCTGGGAGCCCCCATCTTCCAGGCCTGCTTCTCTGGAAGTGGTCAAAACCTAAAATTCAGGATTTAAAATCAGGGCAGAGTGCTGGTTGGCCATAGAATATGCTGCAAATTCCTAGTCCTACCAGACTAGGGGGAAGGAGAGGGATCTTTGCAAATGCTATCTAGAAGCCTGTTGAGAGTTTGGTATAGAATAGCCTATATTGCTTCTGGGCTGAGCCATTTTTGAATGTGTCTCCACTTAACTCTCAGTCCCATACTCCAGCGAGTCCCACTGCTGTCTGTCACCTTTCACACACCAGAGTGTATCTTGCCAAGAGTAAACAGGTAGGTGGGCACCTGGTCTGTAGGACAGAGCTCAGCCCAGAGCTGGTCCTCTCAAAACCTTGATCTAGTTCACATCCTCCAAGCTACAGAAGAACTCTCACAGGAATGCAAAGCCAGCTCATGTTTTCCTTGTGCTGGCCTCATCTTAACCACAATTGCATCCAGTGGTTGTTCAGTTCGCAGTGGCACAAAAGCAATCGGTTCTTGGCAGAAGGGATACTTCAGAGTTTGAACTCAGGCCTTTCCCCAAGATAATCACACAAGATCCACCCATCTTTTGACACTGAGTAGTGGCACTGAGCCAGGGTTGTCCAGTGTGAGCCGTGTCAACCGATATTTCTCCACACACTGTTGTCTTGGTCAGTGTTCTGTTGTAAAGACACCATGACCATGGCAACATGGTGCTGGAGAAGTAGCTGAGAGTTCTGCCTTTGGATCCATAGGCATCAGTAACATTAGGACAGAGAGAGTGAGAGAAAGACAGCACTTGGCCTTGGCCCTCGAGAACCTCAAAGGGTACCACCACTCCACTCCCCAGTGACACACTTAATTCCAACAAGATCATACCTAACCTAATCCCTCTCAAGTAGTGTCATTCCTTGATGCCCCAGCATTTAAATATATGAGGCTATAGGGGCCATTCTTAGTTAAACCTCCACAACTGTGTAGCTGAACTACAGCCTTCTTTAGGCACACTGAAGGTGTGCTCAGCTAAGGATGTTTTCATCAGGATATAACTCCAGGATGTTGCAGGGCACTTGCCCTGGTGTCTCCAGGGTACATGGTAGAAAGAGTCTATTCTTTTGCTCCGTCCATGCTGCTTCTGACTGAGAGAGGAGTGGCTTCATGCCATGCCCCAGCTGTCTCAGCCTGTGGCTGAAGCAGGTACTGGCAAAATTAGGATAATCCAGCCTGCGACCTGTTTGGCATACCTGATGGGCAGGCATGGAAACCAGAGCCAGATCTGGAAAGCCCACTGTTGACAGTGGGGATGTGGGGTATAGAAGAGCAACCTACAGTGAATTTAAGCATCTTTTCTGTCACTCCTGCTCTTCCTGCTACCCTAACTGGAAGGAAGGTATACATAATGGAGACTGGGGACAAGTCTCTAACCAGTGATGCTTGAGATCCACAGAGGGCTTGACTACCCCAGCAGTGCAGGGTGATGTCTGGGGTTCTGTTTTCACTGGGCTTCCAAGAGGAGTCCAATGGAGCTCAGAGCCCAGGGGCTAAGGCATCATGTCCCAATGGAACACAGTCATGGGAAGCCACAGGGGAGGCTGGTCTTGAGATAAAAGCGGATAAGAGAGTGGCCTTGGAGGTAGGTATACCAGGAGCAAAGGGACTAGAAAATCAGGAAACTGACCAGAGAAAACTAAGGAAGTCGTCAGAACCAGGAGCCAGAAGGAGAGGTGCTGGGGAGGCCCAGGAATTCTTCAATGTCGGGGACAGTTTCCATCTTATGGTGCCCAGGGTTGTAGCTGGATGTATGCAGGGGAGGAAGATGAGGCAGACTCTCAGGAGGAGGCACACAAGGAATGTGATGATGATGACTTTCTGGGTGAAGCAGCTTTCTGGAGGACTGCAGAAGCTGCCCATGTGACATGCATGCAGAAAATGGGGGCACAGGGACTGGATCAGACTCAGCCCTGCCCCTGTTCGCCAAGGATGACAGTGGGAAGAAGAGGCAGCCTGGTCCTCACACCAGGCCCCTGCCAAAAAGTCTAACTCATTCAAGTTGGTTTTAAATTGTTTACATTTTAAAAACCTTCTGTACATCATGTTTTGACAATTAAAAAAAAAACAAAACAAAAATAAACACCAGCTGAAACACAAAACAACACCAAGGAACAAAATAAACACTCGTTCTGGCTGGAAAGAGACTAGTTTGGGGTTCTAACAAACTTTTTTTCTTTTGAGATGGGGACTCACTCTGTAGCCCTGGCTAACCTGGAACTTCTTATGCAAGCCAGGCTGGCCCCGAACTCACAGAATTCAGCCTACCTCTGGCTCCCAGGTGCCATGTCATCTGGCTCTAGCAAATTCTTAGAAGCAGCAAAGGCTTAGCCAGGAGCGAATGTGCAAGTGAACTAATCAAAACCACTGCTCTTCTATCTGGCTTGTGGACCTCAGGTGGCAGCACAAAACAGGGCAGACACCAGGCAACTAGAGACCATCCCGATAGTTTACAGTCACATAGGCAGTCCTCGATCATCCACCCGGCCCTGCCTTACTTCTGTCAGGGTAGCATCAGTACAGGTTCCACTTTGTACCTTCACTCCCATCTTCTGTCTCAGGGGATGAGGAGGGTTTACTACTGAGGTTTCCTGGGCTCTTGCATCCCAGGACAAAGAGCTGCACCGGGGGACCCTATGGTTAGAAATAAAGAGAGGTTGTTTAGTAAGAAAGGGAAAGTACTCCTGAGAACAGGGGTGGACTGGGGAGCTGAGAAAAAGTGTGTGCTCAGAAAGGCTGGCCTGCCTTCTCTTTACTGACTACGTGTGTGTGTGTGTGTGTGTGTGTGTGTGTGTGTGTAAGGAGATATCAGAGGAGTATTGGATCAGCTGGAGTTACAGGAAGGTCCTCTGCAAGACCAGTGAGTGCTCTTAACCACGGAGCCATCTCTCCAGTCCCAACATCTGCCTTCTGCCATGTTTAGATATAGTGGGCTTTTAAGGGTTTCTGGTTTTTTTTTTTTTTTTTTTTTTGTTTATCAGCTGGCCCCTTTCGCATATTAATCTTGACTCTACTCTCCCTAGTACCCACTCTTCAGTCACAAAACCTGATGTACCTCACCTGCCCTGTGTGGCGGGTGCCCTGTGTGCCACATCTCCTGTGTCTAGAACTAGTAGGTCTTGGATCTCACTTGTATTTCCCTTTGAGATCATATGACATTGTTACTGCATCATTGAAGGCCGGTTAAGGGAAAGCTATTAGCTCTGAGCCAAAAGAATGGAATGCTACTGTCTCCTCTCCTAAGAGGTAATCCAGTTGGGCAGGTCAATCACCTGTCCACAGGACCACCCTTAGTAAGATGGTTTCACTTGAAGCCTTGCTAAGGAGTTAGGAGGAATAAGCTCTTTAATGAAATAATGTATATTTCCTACCCAGAATTCCACCCCTTCACTCAGTTGCCCCAGGTCTACCATGAGGTTCTTGTTGGTCAGACTGGCTTTATGAGTCCTGGCCAGAGCCCAAGCATGTCTTCATTGATACTTTGAGCGTCTTATTCTTTCTCTAACACTCCCCTTGCCACCGTGTGGCTGTTTGTCCACCGTGTGCCCAGGGCAGCCTAATAAAATGGCATGGCCTTTTCTCTTCCTCCTCGTTCTCTATCCCCTGTGCAGCTTCTGGGATTTACAGCTCACCTGCTCTGGGATTTTTCTTTTAAACTCTAATAACATTACTGGCAAGCTTTCTATTGAGTCTATTCTTAAATTCTTTTATTAATGAGATCCACAAGAGGGAACCCTAATTCTCAGTACCAACATCACATTAAACAACAATAAAAGGCTGTAGAAACGGCTCAGTGGTTAATAGCACCCGCAAGACAGCTCAGGCCTGTCTATAACTCCAGCTCCAGGGCATCTGACACCCTCACAAACACACATGCAGGCAAAAGAGCAACGCACATAAAATAAAATACATAAATAATTGAATGATCGTAAAATAAAAAACAAACAAAAAGAAAAACCTCACAGTAACTTTCCTTTACTTCCTACCCGAAGGCTTTTTCTGTCTTCATCAAGTTGAAAATTCTCCCTTCTTCTCTAAGAGCCAACCTGAATGTCAACTTCCTTCAGAGACTTACCCTTCCTCCGAGAGGGCGTCCTCTATGTTCCAGAATCCTGAGGATCTTTTCTGGCAGAGTCGCTAAATCCCCAGTGTCAATTGGAGCCCATCACAGTATCCAGGAAGTGGCAGAACTCCAAGTGAGAGCGCACGGCTCACAGAACAGAGCTGACATAACTCTTTAGAGAGAGGCCTGGCAGAAACTTTAAAAACTGTAACCAACTGGCTCAAAACTTTGATAGTGCCTTTGAGAGTAACGCGTAATTTTATTTATTTGCTGTGTGTGTGTGTGTGTGTGTGTGTTTGTGTGTGAGCCGGGAGGGGACACTGGGTGTCTTGCTTTATTGATCTCTGTTATATTAGTTAAGAAGCTGTAGAGAAACAGAGGGTGGAAAGAGTGTGCTAGCCTGACCTTAGCCAGGATCATGCTTCTTCATGGTCTTTCAGCAGGAAACTCTTGCTTGAGACAGGGCCTTTAAGTGGGAAAGTAGCTTCAGGAGCCAAGTGCTTGTCTGGCACATACCAGGAAAATGTCGCCAGACTCTGGAAAAATCCTTCAACCTAGAAGTGCTCATCTGAGGATAACTGGTCTTAAAATTCAGACAGAGAACTGAACTATGCTTATGTTCAACAGAAAGACAAAATCCTATGCAAATCACATCAAGAACAGTAGCCTTTACTTCTTCTTGGACCTCTCCAAGAACCCTTTGGCGTTAACCTTCATGTCCGGAATACCATGCTTAGGCCGGTACTTCTTGGTGGCTTCCTTTTGAGCCTTCTTTCTTTTGTCTCCACAATTCCAAACACATGGAATCTTAGCTCTTTTCTTTCTATCCCTAACCCTCACTGCCACCCTCATCACCCCAGTTTTATTTTCATTTGGCTTAGATTGCCATTGTCCCTATGTAAATCACACTCTTAGCTGAACTGTGCTGCCGTAATTACATTTCCCCCAGCACCGCTTTTTGTTAGCACTGGAGGTTGCCACCAGCATCCATCTCTTCATGTAGTTATCACCAATCTTACCCTCAAACTCTTCCCCACTTAGATAAATGGCTTTGGGTTCTGTGAAAAGACATTTAGATGCATTTGCAGCTTAAACTGATCTTTCTCCCAGAGCGTAGGATGTGCCACAGTCTTGTTACTCGGCCCAGAACCAGGTACCTGTCATTCAGAAGCCAGTATTTGGAAAGGCTGGAGAGATGTCTCCTCAACAGTGTTCAAAAGGACTGGCTACTCTTCCAGAGGACCTGGGCTCTGTTCCCAGCACCCACATGGCGACTCACTCCAGTTCCAGGAGATCCAATGCCCTCTTCTGACCTCCTTAAACACTGTATGCATGTGTTAAACCTAGTGACATGACACTCATATTTGCAAAATAATAAATAGATCTTTCCTCAAAACCAATATTTGGGAGTTGATGGGAAAGAAATCAACTTAATTTAAAGGTCATCCTTGAAAGGCACAGGATGATCCTCTTCAAAGCCATATCTTGGAGGATTCAAGTCCACAAATAGATTGCTATGGAGAAGGGAAGGAAGTAAGCAGTCAACCTCCAGGAAGGCTTCAGGCTACACACTGAGCAGGAGCTACATCATGTGGAACAGCGATTCTCAATCTGTGGAGTGTTAAATGACCTGTTCACCCAGGGTGCACATCAGATATCCTGCATATCAATTTTTTTTTCAATCTGACAAGCTGTGACTGTTTATTAACTGACCAGATTATAAAAATCCATGGGCGACACCTAGTTCATCCATCTGCTAAGCCTGTTTCTCTAAGGTCTTCCCTGTTGCCAGCATCTCCACCTTCTATAAAGTGAGTTGTCTTTTTCTTCATTCCGCCTCGTGGGGAGGATAATTTGGAGGGCCACAGGAAGTTATTTGCTATCTTGAAGTGTTTCCCAACTGTATAGATCTCATGAATTAGATCCTCCGTGCAGATGATGCCAAATTTACCAAGAGATCGAGCAATCAAGGAATTATCTGTCAAGGCAATCTGCTTTTTATTAATTTTGCCATAGCCTCGCTTGTAGATGAGCTCATATACTGACTTCAGGCTGGGGTACCCCCATGCAATGTATGGTTTCACAATCTTCAGCATGTTAACTGAGGCCTTGTTGAGCTTGGCAAAGGTGCCGGTGAAGATCTGTCAGACGAAGAAGCTGCATCACCTGCGCACCTTTGGGCTTCTCCACCGATACCCGGATTCTGATGACCAACACCTATTTCGGTTCTGCGGCACATAGAAGTTTCCCTCTTTCCTTGCCATCCTAGCATCCGAATCTCAGTTGGGCACATCTGCCTGTGCTTTGCCTTCTCGTAGATGAGCTTCCTCCGTGCCTTCCTCAGTGTCTTCACTGCAGGCAAACTTCTTCCTCAGGCGCTTCACCTTCAACTCTGCAAAATTGCTTTGCTTTTTCTTGAGGGTTTATGGCACAGAAGGAACCTTTTTCTTAAAAGTTTCTGGTACAACCACAACCTTCCTTTTCTTCTCTGGAACAGCCTCCGTGGTTCCAGCGGGAGAAGGAGAGGAAGCTCTGCGTATCAAATATTTACATCACAATTCACAACAGTAGCAAATTTACAGCTATGAAGTAGCAACGAAATAATTTTATGGTAAGCGCACACCCCAACCTGAGGAACTGTATTAAAGGGTGCCAGCAACAGGAAGGTTGAGAACCACTGATCTACAATGTGTCTCTATTTTTTATTTCCCACCTTCAAAACTGACCTTGACCTTCTGAGACTAGTTACAACCACATTACTCTTTTGCATGTTAAACATAGCAATTAACGTACTTTGTGTTAGATGACTCATGGGATTAAGGAATCAAGAGACACATTGTGCAGTTTGATGTTATCTGAAAACCTATGGGTCTAAAGAAAGGGTATTTAGCAGTTGACACCTTAACTATTTGGGTGTGGTAAAAAGAGGAAGCAGTTCTGCCCAGGACAGGTCTTCAAAGAGCAACTACTGTAGATTAAGGACTAGCTTTCATCCAGGAACCATCTTCCAGGGGTTTTCTTCTGCTTAGATTCAGTCTAGGATCCCGTGGAGCCTTTCCCACGATTCTCTTCCTTATAAGCACAATGCAAATTAGTTTTTAGAAACTAGAATCACATGAAATAGTTACTTTGAAAATATGCATTCTGCAAACGTATGATCCAGACTCTGACAGGATGTGACCATTGAAGCTGGAGATGTCTTAGCCCATCCTCCTGAGATGCTACTGAGCCATCTGAAACCATCTCATGACAGTTTCTAAAGAACTTTCCCTTCTTTCTACTAGGGCCTTACACAACACACGCCTTTTATTTGCGTGCTGAAGTTGTACAGTGTTATGCTATATCTCTATGTATAGCTGTATTTCTTTCCTTGTGCAAAGCCCTAATAAAGGATGTGCCTTTTCACTCTGGAAAACTCATTGATTTACCTATTTTACTTTGTTTCCTCCATTCTTCTGTTCCTTAAATACCTCTATTCTTCAAACCTCATCTCTCTGGGGTTGAGTTACACATTTTCAGTTTTTCGTCTGAATTTTTTTCCTCCTTATATTTTGATCTCTTCACTGAGCTTTGTATTTCTGGGATTGTATTTCTATTTTCTAAAGCAATTTTTCTCTGAAATTTTTTTTATTATTTTACGATAAAACTTTTTTTGTTCTTAGACCACAGATGTTCTGTCTCCCTAAGGATATTAATAATGACGTCATGTGCATGTGTGTGTGTGTGTGTGTGTGTGTGTGTGTGTGTGTGTGTGTGTATGCGCGCGCGCACGCGCGCAAGGCTTTACCTCCCTCAAGTTATTGGTTTATTTGCTTGTGTGCTTCTTAGTTTCAGTCTCTGGACTTAACATAGAGAACTTTCCTCCAATTCACAGTCCTTTACTTGTCTTCCCTTTTCAAGACGGGGCATCTCTGTGTAACCCTGGCTGACTTGGAACTCACTCCGTAGACCATACTATGTTCCCAGTTACAGAGCTGTGCCTGCCTCTGCCCCTTTAGTAATGGGATTAAAGATGTGCACCACAATGCCTGGCTGGCCCTCATGATAATTCTTAACTGTCCATGCACATTTAATGAAGAAAAGTAACGAATGAGGGAGATTGTAAAGATCTACTTGTGACAGAAAAATAAGTATTAGATGTTACTTTCCTATTTTAGGCAACAACAACATTGTAGAGAATACATGTGTGGTGGTTTAAATATGCTTGGCCCATGATTAGTGGCACTATTAGGGGGTGTGGTCTTGCTGGAAGGAGTGTGTCAGACAGTCAGTGTGTGGGTGGACTTTGAGGCCTCCCATGCTCAAGCTCCACCCAGTGTGGAAAGGGAACCTTCTCCTGCCTGCCTGCAGAAGTCTCCTGGCTGCCTGTATCTGTATCTGCTACAATAGGTGAAAGCTCCGAGGCAAAGTGACTACTTCTTTTATGTGATAAAGGAAATATCCTGTGTCACATGCCCTTTCTACCATGACATTCGTCCTCACCAAACATCAGAATCATGGGCTGGACTGAACTTTTGAAACTGAGAGCTGGAATAAATCTTATCTCTTTCTGACGTAAATTATTTCTGCGAGGTGTTTTTGTTAAAGCGAAGTGGATTCATCACCATGATTAAGCCTGACCATGTGACCTGAAGCCTTAGGAGCTAGATTGGGGGAGGGATTTGGAAGAGTTTAGAGATGAAGGCTAAGGAAACCCTAGAATGCTGTAAACTCAGTTTAATGAGCAACACCAGCAGGAGCCCAAACAGCCACAGTGCCAATAGGCATTCAGAGTAGACACTGTGGTCTGCATGTTTTGCACGGGAGTGGAGACTCTGCAGGGTCTTAAATAAAAACATTCATCTGGCTCCCGGTAAAGAACCTGTCTCCGTTTTATCCCTTCTGAGAATGACAAGCTAACCTGTCAGATGCAGGAAGTATCACAGGAGCCCAGGCTGCGGCTGCGGCTGCACAATGGCTAAATACTTTTACACGAGGATTATGAGTGAAAATAGAGCAGAAAGACTTGAAAAACTTGCAGTTTGAGCAAACTAGTGTAAAGTTGGGGGTTTGGGGAGGAGGAATGGTTTTGGAGATTAGGGTTAGAAAGAAGCCAGGGCTTTGCTCAGGACAGTAGAATAAAAGATCCCTTGTGGGAATCTCAGGAATAAGTCAGATCCCATCCACTGTGACCTTACGGATATGAGACTCATCTGAAATACCTTCCTTGGAGAAGAATGGGACTCCGGGGTTTGCAGAGGGCCACCTACAAATTTCCTAGAACTCATGTCACCATTCTCAGACACACATGGATTCCCTGGAATTCAATCCAGCTTTACCCTGCTCAGTCACCCAGATACTCAGAAGCCACTGCAGTCATGGTCCAGGGGACCTGAATGCTACAGTTCAAGGTAGGAGAGGACCATCTCATTATCCATATGATGCTGGCTGTGCAAGCACACAAAGGCAAGAATTTCAGGGTTTCCAGTGAGAGTCTGAAGGCTAGGCAATGTGTTGTGGGGTGAGAATCCTTTCAGACAACTCCTGAGAGAGCACTGTTAACACTTCAAAGGTAAAGCAAAAGCCACAGTGGAGGTTGAAGCAGGAGTTCAAGGTCAGTGTGGGATACAGTGTAAACTCCCTTCTCAGATATTCCTTCCTGAAAGAGGAAGAGAAGGAGGAGAAGAAGGAGGAGGAGGAGGAGGAGGAGGAGGAGGAGAGGAGGAGGAGAAGGGGGAGAAGGATGAGAAGGGGAGGAGGAGGGGGAGGAGGAGGAGGGGAGGAGGAGGATGAGGAGGAGGAGAAGGGGGAGGAGAAGGAAGGGGGGAAGGAGAAAGAGGAGGACAGTCTTTCAGGATCCCCAAAAGTCCAACTTCATCACCCGAGTCTTACCAAGTAATAGTCAAAGACCACTATAGACATTTACACTGAATCCTACTTGCTAGCAGCCCTAATACTATATAGCCCCAGCCTTTTCTAAAGGTTCAACAGTGACCCCAAGTCTCTACCCCTGCCTCCTGCTTTCCGCAGGCCAGCACTGCTCTCTCCAAAGATTCAGCTGTGCTCACCCCTCCAGGCTTCCCACTGGCGGGGGTCCCAGACACACATGCCTCCGCTTGGCTATAATCACTTCCTAGCTTGTAGCTCAGGCTTCCAAGTTGCAACACAGACCTCAGAACTTTGCTGTCTAGTGCCATCAAGCCAAAACACGTAGCCCACAGAGCCACTCCCATGCAGAGAGAGCATTTCCACCTCCCACCTCTTTCAAAGGAAGTCGGAGTATTTTCCCAGAAGCCCGGCTCTTGAACTAGAAGATACGAAGCTGCACTGCTTATTGCCAAAGTCTTTTCCTGCGTGCATGAATGATTTCATTATCAATAGTGGAGCACAGCGGCTTCATGATAGTATTGCTGGCATTTATTCTTATTGCTAAATTTTGGAAACCTTTGCAAGTAACTCTATTCTTCATTTTTAGAAATAAGACTTGCTCGCACAACATACTTATACTTTGGACTAATAGAAAAGCCACTGGTAAATAGATACACAAAATAACTGAAGTTTTGGTCTGTCTTCATGGCTCTTTCCTAAGATCAGATTTTATCTCACCCCTACACACTTCATATGGACATTTCCCCCATACTGCCATGATGACAGTAAATAATCAAGAAATCTTGGCCATTTTGACAGAGCCATTTCCTAACCATGCCAAAGATTAGAGCCTTCTCTCTGGATCTTGCTCACACAGAATTCAAAGCAAGGACTACACATCATATTGGATGTTCCCCTTTTCAACCCTCTTTCCCTCTCTTGCCTTGAACTTGTATTAACGGAGCCAGTGTGTTTACACAGCATTCCTCCTTCCCAGTTTGTCCTGCCTGCCATTAGGCATCCTTTAACTGGATTAGCCATCCAGCAAAATCAGAAGTCAACTGTAAAGCAAATTCACTGGACTCAGACCCAAGACTTTTGGCCTAAGAGCTCTGGGGTGAGCTGAGGAAGTGGCTCAGTGAGTAAAGTACCTGCTGTGGTCCCTACCATCCATAGCAGAGCCAGGTGGAGTGGCACATATTGCTAATCCCAGCTCTGGGGAACCAGAGGCAGGGGGATCTTGAGATCCTGCTAGCCAGGAGTCTAGTCAAGGAGGCAAACTCTAGATTCAGTGAGAGACCGTGACTCAAAAGACTAGGTGGAGAGGCACTGAGAAAGATAGTCAGCATTGACTCCAGCCTCTACACATGCAGACATAGGTGAACCCACTACATATACCTGTACACACACACACACACACACACACACACACACACACACGTAAGAGACATAATAAAGGGGCTGGCACTCAATAAGGATCCTTTCATTGACTTGCTGCCACAGGAGCTCTTGTTGTTTCCTGTTGGAGACTAATATGGACAGAAAGGAAAACTATTTAATGAGCACCTACTAATGATACAGCAGTGTTTGAGACTTTCCACTGCTTTGTCACACAGTCAGACACCACATAGCAATGTTATGGTCAATGGTACATATATGATATAAATAATGACAGTCTTATAGGATGGTAATGGCAGTCCTCACAACACCATGCCCCACCACCAAGTAAATACATGTAAAAAAGTTAAAGCATAGAACATGGAACTCTGCAGTTTATAGTAATAATGATAATAAATTTCTTTACATGGGGATTAGCATTCTTCACGAGAACCATCATGACCTAATTACCTCTCAAAGGTATTTATCTTAATATCGTCTTCCTGAGAACTAAATTTCAAAGTATGGGCATAAGGTAAAGTGCAAACATTTGCTCTGCCCACAGCAGACTGGAGCTGCAGAATCTCAGCAGAACTCTCAGTGGAAGACAGAGCACACAAGGCTGTCTGTGTGTGCTGAGGAGCACAGCAGCCACACACTGACACATGCTTCACCCGATAATGCAGGTGGATCGTGGGAAACACTAAGCTGAAAAACAACAATGAGCAGATTCTGCAACTCATGATGCTTAAGCAGGAACTCCTCATGCATGCCTAAGTGGGTGCAGTGCAGAGAAAAAGGTCTTTAGGGAGAGACAACAACCTAATCAGTTGTTCTCTGGGGCTGGGAATACGGGATCCAGAAAAATACATTCATTGGTTTGAGTGTTTCAAATTATTTCAGCAATATATAGTCAGCCCTTTGGTAATCATGACTTGTATGTCTACAGATTCACTCGACTGCAGACTGAAAAACTATGAGAAGTAAACAACAAAAATAACCATGAAGGGGTACGAAGTAATAGACATAAAAGCAGCATAGTACAGCAACAATTTCCATAGCATTCACATTACATTAGGTATTGCAAGGAATCTGGAGAAATAGCATTCAGGAGAATGTGCATAGGGTGTATAGGGTTACCATTTCATATATGGCTCTGAGCATTTGCAGACTGTGGTATTTGGAGGGTATTAGAAGCAACGCCCCATTAATAACAGTGGATGGTTAACTGTGAGTAGAAATCTACTGAGTGAGTCCAGGGCAGCTGCTGCTGTTACCTCAGCCTGGACGTTTCCAAGGCTCAGTGCCATTCCAGGTAAGGAGGCTGGCCTGTAGGGACCTCTGGGATCAATCCGTGGTTACTACACTAAACACTGAAGAATTCCAGAGGTGACACATAGAAGAACTCCAACACTGCACCAAGCTGATAGCAGGTTCTCATGAACAGGGGCTGGGACCGTTTTTGTGCGCCATTCTTTCTCTGGTCAGGCTAGGAAGTGCAGAGTTAGACTCGGGTGAGTGTGTGCTGAGGATTCAGCACCATCCTGGCTGACTCATAGCGGTGTTTAGATATGGTCTGAGTGTGCCCTGTTCCCCAAAGGCTCACGGGCTGAAAGCTTTGTTTCCAGTGGCATGGTGTTGAAGTGATGACGTCTTTCGGTGAGGCTGTGTACGAGGTGAGAGATCATGGGGCACCCACCTCTGAAGAGAGCAATACTGAATGTAAATGGGTTGTTATAAAGGTTTTGTCTTTCTTATTGGTGTCCTGTCTGTGCCGCGTAGTCTCTCTCGGTCTCAAACACTTCCACTGTAGTGCCCACCGTTTATAGGTAGATAGACCCCTGTGTCATCATGCTCTTTGATCTCCAACATGCTGAGCTAGACAAACCCCCTATTGTGTGAAGTATTCAGCTTTGGGGCCCAAGTTCAGAACATGTTTAGTACCATGATAAAGACAAAACAGGACCCTCCTCCCCTCTCCAGAGAGCCCCCAGGGCTGAGCCCCATGTGGTATTCTTCAATGCAGCAAGGATCTTTTCAGTTCAGCCTCAGATCTCACAAGACCTCAGCCCTAGAGCACATTCTTTTGGCTGCCATTATTGTCGTCATGAACACTGTCCCTCCTCCTCCTCCTCCTCCTCCTCCTTCAATATTACCAGGTCAGGGATGATGATGCTACCCCTGCTACCCAATTCAATACTTTGGTTTCTATCCTTACTCTGTGAGTAATGTCTATATTTCATCATCACATACTAAGAAATAGAAGTTCGCTCTGGGAATAGAGCCTTTTATAATGTCATGGGGCTCTGAGGCCCATGTATATATTCCTTTTGTCTCTCTGAGATGTCATCTTAGTCAGTGTTCCATTGCTGTGAAGAAACACCATAACCATGGTAACTCCTATCAAAGGAAACATTTAATTGGGGCTTGCTTAAAGTTTCGGAAGTTTAGTCCATTATCACCATGGTAGACAGCATGGTGGCACACAGGCAGACTTGGTGCTAGAGAAGTAGCTAAGGGTTCTACATCCTGACTGGCAGGCAACAGGAAGAAGAGGACCATTGGGCCTTTGAAACCTCAAAGCCCACCCACAGTGACACACTTCCTTCAATAAGGCCATATCTACCTTGTAAGTAGTACTTTTAATAAGGATTCTTAGATACTTTCACCTTCCTTCTAGCCTACCATCCACCAGAGATAGTGGAAAAGAAAGGTTATTATTAGAATACGGAGAAGTGGACCTGTTTAGAAATAATTCTTTGGAGCAAATCCAATCTACATTGTCAGGATATATACTAGAAGTCCAGTTCAGTAGTGTCAGGAGAGCAAACATGAATCGGCAGTGGTATAGTGACCTAGAAGAACTAGCCAGGCCTCCACCGAGCCAACACAAGTCAGCAGGAGTGGCCAGGACCAGCAGGGATGCCAGGAGAAGTTCTCTGCCCTGCCTCTCTCACCTAAGTGAAGATCAGAGAAGACAAAGAGACAAGAAGCATTGGTCTGTTGAGTCCTATTTATACTCCTTCCAAACACCAAGTGTCCTTCTATGGGTCTTGCCTCCGCATGTGTAAAGAGGAAACCTCTTTTTTCTTTGGAAAGTCAGTTGTGTTGGATGGTGTTTTGCTGGGGCAGACATGTTATATTTTGCATAGTTGAGAAATCCTGTAAAGAACAGTTCTGATTTATGTATTCTTGAGCTTCTATAGAACTCATATTTTCAGAGTTCTTTCCCACAGTCTTAAGGGATGTCCTGAAGGTCACGGTGTCACCATATTACTGAGGATCACCAGATACATTCTCGATTCCCAGACCCTTGCTGTTTCTGATCATCACAGAGTCACTGACCTTGGCAGGGAAACATCTCCCCATCAGCTTCCTGGCTTTCTAACTAGAATACTGAGACTATGGTTTTCCTGAATGCTCATGTACTTCCTGTAATTGTATTTTCTCTGAAGCCTACTAGGGAGATAATAAAGAAAGCATAAGCTACTGGGGAAATCCCGTATGCGTCTGTGCTGACAGTTCCTTTGGTTAGCTGGATTCCCATCATGCCCTGCTAACACTTCTGCCATTCACTTCTGACTCAGTTTCCCCTCTCAGGACATTCTGCATTTGCTGATTAGTGGCTGCTTTACCCTCCTCTCTGCCTAGGAGACCTAGGTATGAAGAAAGTCCTGTAGCTTGCTTCATGGGAGTGACTGGCATATGATTTGCTTCCAAAATATACAGCCCAGACACCAAAATACTATTAAGAAGGTAAAAGGGCAACTCACAGAATAAGAGGAAATAGTCACCAAACATATGTTTGAGATTCAAGTTCAACACAGAACCAAAGACTACTCTGAGTACAAAGCCTTGAGTGGACATTTCTCCCCAAGAGACATATAAATGACCAATAGGAAGGCAGCATCACTAAGCATTAGAGGAATGTGAATGAGACCCACAGTAAGCTACACCTCGCCTATAATAGAAGAGAAAATAAGAAATGCTAACAAGAATGTGGAAAGGTTGGAACCCTTATGTACTGCTGCAATGAAGAAGAAATGCCATAGCCATTGTATGAAAACAGAAAGGGAGCTCCCAAAAACTCTCAAAACTGAAGCAACACACAATCCAGCAAGTCTGATTTCAGATATATACCCAAAAGAATTAAAAAAAAAAAAAAAAAAAAAAAAAAAGGATCTTGAGATATCTTTACGCCAGCGGTCACAGCAGCATTGGTGGATGGATGGGTGGATGGATAGG
The DNA here is from genome assembly GCF_963924665.1 of Micromys minutus. Lineage (NCBI taxonomy): Eukaryota > Metazoa > Chordata > Mammalia > Rodentia > Muridae > Micromys > Micromys minutus. The sequence goes on from NC_137979.1 coordinate 2,988,456, forward strand.
TGGATGGATGGGTGGATGAATGGACAGAGAATTTACATGTGGTGCACGCTGTCACCCCTTTCCTGCTTCCCCCCAACTCCCAGCGCAGAGCTCACCTTCACGCCCCAAAGCCTTCCTTAGACTTGCCCAGTAAAGTCTCCCATTCTGTAAGGCACCTGGCCCATTCCCTTTGCTTGGATGCAGCCCACTCTTGGCTGTGAGTATGGTCCTGGGATACCTTGATTGATGGCTTTGACAACAGCAGATCTCTCTTCAGCATCCTTTTCCTTGTCTTCCTTTCCCATTATTTTAACCCTTCTCCTCTTCCCCTTCCTCCTCCTCCTTTTCCTATCCTCTTTGTTTCCTATCTATCCTTTTCCTCTTTGTTTCCTATCTATCTTTTTCCTCTTTGTTTCCTATCTATTCTTTTCCTCTTTGTTTCCTATCTATTCTCTTCCCCTCCTCTTGGTTTCCAATCTATTCTTTTCCTCCTTCTTCCTTTGCAGTGTTGAAAATCAAACCCAAGGTCCCTCATGCTTTGGAAAGACTTCTTCTGGGTCCTTGTCCCTGAATAAGACCTTCATTCACTATTAAGCAATATTTACTGACTGATTCAGGTTTCAGGTCTTATGATCTTCAAAAGAGAGGTGTGTCTGTCCAGTCAAACCTTATAGCTTCTTAGGTCCTTTTGTCTCTGAGAGATCTGGGATCCTACCTAGAGAATATACCCATAACCATCTGTTTTCTGTTGTCATAGCAGAATGGCCTAAAGAAAGAAGTTTATTCAACTCATGGTTCTGAAGGCTGGATGTTAAAAATGAGGCAGCCATACCTGGTGAGGGTCAGTTGCTGCATAGTATCATAGTAGGAAGAGAAAGGGTGGGTGTGGAAGAGAGAAAACAGCAAGGGGTAGACTCACTCCAGAACCTGCAAGACCTTTATTTGTCCCTCTTACTGCCTATCACCTCTCCTGGGTCCTGCCATCTCTAAAGGCCCATAAAGCAGGAATTTCGACATGAATTTCAATATGAAGAAAACACATCTCCAAGAAAGCTGCCCCACAGAACTGGCCAACTGCATGTGTAAATTCATGGCTTCACCTATTCAAGACTTTGTCCTGACCGGGGATGCTCTGATTAGAGACTGGCTCTGAAGCATCTCAGGGAAATGAAAGTTAAATTTAGTAAGGGAAGAACAGAGTCAAAAGCCACCATCGGTCACACCAATGAGGTCAATGAGTGGACGACAAGAGCAGGATGAATTCATAGGGGTGCTAACTGGGGTCACCACTGCTGAGGCTAAACTCACGGAGAGCAAGATGCTTTTGAAATCTCTTCCTCACCCTCTGTTTTGGGACTCAAGTTTGATAATTTGCTAAAGAAGCTCCCATGACTCAATGCCAGGTTTCACTCAAGGCTGACGTTTAACATGGAAAAAGGCGTGGGGCGCGGCGGAGGCAGAAAGGTGTGTGTGTGGGGCGTGGCGGAGGCAGAAAGGTGTGTGTGGGGGGCGTGGCGGAGGCAGAAAGGTGTGTGTTAGGAGAGGGATGAAACATATGAACCAGTCCCTATTTACACTGGGGTGACCCAGGTCACACCACCTCTGCAGCAGTGACCCCGGTGAGATGTCACCCAGGGAAGCCACTCAAATCTCGGAATTTACAAGCTCCAGTGAGGGCGTCTCACCGGGACAGCATGCTTCAGCAACCAAACCTCAGGACCCCACAGTGAAAGCAGATATATGGGTTATCTTAATGTTTGCACAACCCAGTCCTGGCAAGTCTGAAGAAAACAGCACTCAGCAGTGGCCTTATTGACCTGGGTGTACACAGAGCATCATCATCAGGAGTACTGTGTCATAGTCTCCAAAATTGGCTGAGGTACAGTCTTGGCTCTGAGCTTCTAGGGAAACGTACAAGAGTTGAGCAACCACATCAATATCTTAACTCTCTCCTCACAGTCTGCACTTGAAGATTACCAGTTCATTCACAAAGTCATGGAATCTGTGCCTGAGGCAGTGAGAAAAGGAGATAGTGTAGCAAAGGGAAGGAATTACAGGTAGTCGTAGCTCCCACCTCTAATCCCAGCACTCGGGAGGCAGAGGCAGGAAGATCTCTGAGTTCAAGGCCAGCCTGGTCTACAGAAAGAGTTTCCAGAGCACCCAGAGCTACACTGAAAAAAACCCTCTTTTGAAAACAAAAACAACAACAAAAAAAAAAAAAAGAAGAAGAAGAAGAAGAAAGGAAAGAAGGAGAGAAGAAAGGAAGGAAGAAAGAAAGAAGAGAAAAGGATTTCAAAGGATTAAGAATACTTGCTGCCCTTGTAGAGGACCTGGGTTCAGTTCCATTCAAGGGGATCCAATGACCTATTCTACCTCTGCAGGTACCAGGTTAACTCGTGGTACACAGATGTATGCAATCAAGATGTTCATACACATTAAATACATTGAATGAATCTGAAAAAAATAAATTATTTATTTAGTTTGAATGTGAGTACATTGTAGCTGTCCTCAGAGACACCAAGAGGACATAAGATCCCATTACAGATGGTTGTGAGCCACCCTGTGGTTGCTGGGATTTGAACTCAGGACCTCTGGAAGAGTAGTCAATTCCCTTAACTACTAAGCCATATCACAAGTTCCTTGGGGAAAAAATGTAAAAGCAAGTCAAAGCTATGGAAGTATTGATCTGTGAATGGTACTGCTCTTAATGCCAGAACTGCTGGTGGAAATTTTGGGGTAAATTTAAAACTAGCAGCATCCAGTCAGCCCTAAATGAGATGTCTTTATCCAACACTTTGTGATAAAAGTGAAGGCCCTGAAATCTTTGTGAAAGAGGAGAAAGAAAGATTGTAAGAGCCAGAAGTAGTGAATAACTCCAAAGAAACACACACGTATCTCCCTGATACACATATGAACTCACAGAGAGTGACAGCATAAACAAGACGTGTGCTGGTTCAAACAAGATAAAGTTCCAGTGCTGAGGGGGCGGGGGAGGTGGGCACAGCTCTACCCTTAACCAAGAGACTGTATGTGGCCGAGTCCTGTGTAGTTAACCATTCTTGCTTCTCTGGTGCTTTTCTGCAAGCGTGGTCACCTACAGTCACCTTGACTCCAAGTAAATTGTCCCAACCCCCCTCCCTCAGAGCCCCTCCTCAGGGTGTCAGTTGGGACCTAGAGAAGTGACTGTAGCAGCCTCCTTAAGACATCATCACGGGGTGAGTCTCACCTTGTCAGCCTGTCACCTCTACTGAGGTCTGTTGGATAGCCCTGGAGCTGGATGGAGAGTGACGGGGAGAGACACCCAGGTATTTGGTCAGTACCACATCTGGGTAACCCCAGGATAACCCCAGGATAACCCCAGGCCTCATGAATCATTTTCTTGCCTGTTCAAATATCCTTTATGTAGGGGTGCAGTGGGTTGGGGGTTGGCTCTGAAATCCAGCCTGAGGCTTTAGAAGGCTAAGTGTCTGTTGGGGATATGACTCTGTGAGGGCCTCTTCTTACCTTCATAGCAGAGTGGCCCCCAGCAAACCTTTAGCTTTGCACTTGACCTGGGATAGAGAAATAGAGGGTGCTGAATCTGTCTCTGCCTCCTGTTGGCAGACATGGCAGTCTCTGGGCCTCAGTACCCTTGTGTTTAAGTCAAGTGCCACCTTTTACTAAAGAGCTAAAGAGCAGAGGACACAGAGGGCCACTGAGCCCTCAGGTATGTTTGTTTGAACTGGTCCTCACAGAACATTCCAAACTATAGTCAACATTTTAATGTCGAAGTTTTTAGAGAGGGGAAAGAGCACTGTGGTCCAGTGACACGTGACCCACAGTTTGATAAAGCTACCACGGCTGGAACCTGGGCAGTGGCCATCCCTTCAGACAAGGGTCTCTCCAGTTGCTCACAGTCTCTGATAGATAGATGCATGCTTCTTCAGCAGGCAGCTGTGTCTGTATCTTACTGGCTTCATGGTAAGGGTTGGACCACTGCTGTGACCATGCTGCCAATGAGCTGGGTCAGATTGAGATACACACACACACACACACACACACACACACACACACACACACCCCTGCGTGGCTCCTGTCAAGGCTCTGGGCTATGTCCCAGCCTTGGATAGGTGTCAACTATAATTCTTTATGGAAACAGTTAATCTCCCTTACCCACCGACCATGAACATGTCACAGGGGAGAGGACATGGAGACAGGTGTGGCAGTTTACAACTGTCTGTAACTCCAGTTCCAGGGGACACAACAGCTTCACACAGACACACATGCAGACAGAACACTAATGTGCATAAATTAAAAATAAATAAATCTTTTTTAAAAAATTAAAAATGAAAAGCTTGGAAATAGGGCTTCTGGACACCCAGAGAGCCAAGATTATGTGAAATTAGCCTGTCATCTCTCTTAGCCAGCACTTGGAGCCTGTAAGTGGGGGGAGGGGAGCTCAAAGGTATTCATCATTGGAAACTTGCAGGGTGGGGCCATCCCTGTTACTCCACACACTGAGCCTATGATTCCCGATTTAAAAAAAAAGAATTAAGCAGAGGCAGGCAGGTCAGCAGGCACTGACTCCCAGTCGTCTGGCCCTTGCAACTGGCTGTCTGTCAGACGGCTGTTCTGTCCTCCAGGCCTGAGCTCTTTCCCCTCATCTTTTGTGGCAAGCTCCTTCAAGACACAGTGGAAAAATCCACCTGTTTCTAAAGCTTCCTCGTCCTCTTTCTGCTGGACACTCAGAGGTCCGAGGCTTCCCCATTTCCTTCCCAGCCACTCGTAATAAGTAGTAATGGAATATGCCTCCATAAGACCTCGAGATCAAGGAGCTAAACCCACCCCTTACTCTCTCAACACTCAAAGCCAGGCTCGCAGAGACGCCCAGCACGTCTGACCTGTGTTTCATGAGTGTACAAACTGTGTCCTCCCCTGGAGGCCCATGTGCCTGTGTGGTCAAGAAAGCACAGCTCTAACGTGTTAGAACTGTGTACATCAGGCCCAGGGGACGGGAGGGGTCTGTCTGACCTCAGAGGGGCGTGAGGGGTGTGTGGGAACACATGAAGTCATGTTTATGTTGCCCGTCATTTCCTCCCTGCTGAGCCACACAGCTTTTCTTACCCCTCAGCCAGCCTCTGATTTATTCCCTGGCGTCATACACACTTTCAGTCTTGCCGCCCATGGGGATGGCGAGGTCAGAACTGTTTGTCTGCAATAGGGGATAATGAATGTTAGGGAAGCACTTTGGCTTAAGGAATGTGAGACCCTCCCAGCAGCTGTCTAGCTCAAGCCTGGTGCAAGTTGCGAGATATCCCAGCCACATCACCACATCTGTGCGATGGGGACAGATTCACAGAGAGTCCACACCTGGGAAGCTCTTAGAGGGACAGAGGAGTGAGGAGTCACCTACCTCTACAGAGGACTCAGCAGCATGGCTATTACTCTGGGCCTGTGGGCACCCACTCCTGGCCCCGCTTGTTCTCTGTGTGCACATCTGGCTGGGAGGATTAACTTTCCCTGTTCAGGACTGGGGCTGACTCGTCCTTGAGGCCCCTGCCCAAGCCTCTTGGAACCAGGATTAAAGTTGGGGATGGAAGGATCTTTCTAACTTGGTTTTCCTGGCTCTCACTGTTTACAGACCTTGATCACAGGACCCAGAGAAGTGAATCTGAAGTAAGGGATGACAGAGGGGCCTCAGAAAGGAGAAGGGAGGGTCATGAGCTCAGACATGGGGTCAGCAGGTGGGGATAGAGCACCGGTAAAAATGGTGTGGGGTGCTGGACAGTAGCACACAGAGGCAGGTGAATCTCTGTGAGTTCCAGGACAGCCAGAGCTACGCAGAGAGAAACCCTGTCTTGAAACACCTCCAAAAGGAGAGATGTTGAGGGGGGATGGCTAGCCAGCAAGGGGAAGCACCAGGGAGAAAGTAAAGCAAGAAGACCCTGGAGTTAGTTCCCTGTTGAAGGTAGAAGGGAGCCCAGTTCTAATCAGTTTCCTCCAGTTGGTCCCTGGGTCAAAATACCCTCAAAGGCTATGCTCTGGGAGGAATGACAGATTTCACAGGTCAGGGGTAAGGGCGATACATAAAATACTCAAAAGCATTCATGTTCATAAAGGTTGGCCAAGCAACTTTATGCTGGGATGTATGAACTGCACAGGTAACGTGAACAGGAACACAGATGCACACAGACACACATGCACGAGTGCTGTTCCATTTGGTCGGTATGTAGCCACTGCATGTTTCCCTGGAAGTCTGTCAGGCCCTCCTCAAAAACATATACTCTCCGGTCTGCAGTGCCAGACTGGATCTGTCCATTCTCTGGCTCTTGTGGTTTTTCTTATTGAGGAGTAAAATTCTCAAAGTCTCAAGTCCATTTCTAGCACACAATTCTTAGTTCCATGTAACCTCTGCCCAGATTAAACCAAGAAAGACTATTTGGGGACTGGAGAGGGTGGTTCAGTGGTTAAGAAACTTGTTCTTACCGAACCTCCCAGCACTCCCGTAGTGACTCATAACTATCTGTAACTGCTGTTCCAGGGGATCCAGCCCCAGTCTGGCTTCCAGGGAACACAGTCACACACAGTACACACATTTACAGGCAGGCAAAACATTCGTTTACATAAAATAAAAGCAAATAAATCTTAAAACATAATTAAACTAGCAATGCTATCAACAATGTCATGATTTTGATTTTGATTTTCCTTGCTATGAACTTTTAAATTGGGGAGTGTATATTGTTTTCCTTTTGATGAGTAGGGTTTTTTTTTTTTTTTATGGGATTTTAAAAATGTATTCTAGATTCTAGTCACCTGTCAGATAGTCTATAAATACTTTCTCCAGTATGTGGCTTGCTTTGTTACTTTTTAAATATTGTCCATGAATAAGCAAAAGTACTTTTTGCCCAGGCTAGCCTCAGATGCCAGAGCCTCCTGCCTTGTTCTTCCCAGGAACTGTAGGCACGCACCACCACACCAAGTTTCCGAAAAGCATTTTGAAATGAACCACAGATTTAATGCGAAAGAAAACCCAGCAATACTTCTAAAAGAAAAAGAGAATATCTTCGGAGCTCCAAGTAGAAGAGGACATTTTTTAGTAATGTTTGAAGCTCACGAAGATCCTTGAGCTGACCCAGAAAGCGTGGGTCATCAGCGAAACGACTGTGACGACAGACAACCATGGTAAAGTCAAGCTTCCAACCTTTGCTCATGCTTTTTTAAAACCCTCTTTGGTCTCTTTACTTTTCTGGGTTCGTGGCATTTTACTATTATTTTAGAATTTAAATCAACCTGATTTTACTCGTCCTAACCCACTACAACCTGATCTGACTGTTAATTCCTTATGAAAAGTTAACAGAAGCCTATGCATGGTACTGAGTCTGATAGCACAGCGTGTAAATCCGTATAGACTGTTTTTTCTTTTCTCACATGCATGTGATACATTTTGACCCAGTTTGTATACCGCTCTCTCTCATCTCCTCCATCCCCTGAAACAGGTCCTCACAGGTCTTCCTCTTGTTTACATGCCTCATGCCATGTCTTCTTTTGTAATGACTTACTAAATTTAATGAGGGCTTTCTGCATGAGTCTGGGTATAGGACTGTTTACTGGAGTATGGGCAACTTACCAGTGGCCACCTCATTGCAGAAAGATGACTGTTTCCCCCCAGCATCCATCAGCTGCTCCTCAGTAAGAGGTGGGACTCTGAGCCCCGCCGCTACCCATGGTGAACATTGAGAAGCTTGGCCTTGGGCAGGTAACCATAGCTGCTGTGATCCTACTCTGTCTCCACAGAGCCTCACAGCCCTCTGTCCCCTCTTCTGACTCTTACATCCCTTCTGTCCCCTCTTCTTTGATGCTTCCTGAGCCTTGAAAGAGTGGACGTACTGTCCTGTTTAGGACTGACTACTCAACAGTAACTTAGTCTTGGCATTTTGGCCAATTATGAGTCTCTGCATCAACGAATGTCCCCGGCAAAAACAAGCTTCCCCAGTGAAGGTTGGGGGCAACTCTAAATTATCAATTATCAGTACAATTATGAATATTTATAAGGAAATTTGACACATTTAGAAAAATAATAGTATCTATTCTTACAACTATGACCTTTTGTTTTATGTGTATGGGTGTTTTCCTGCGTGTATGTCTGTGCGCCCTGTTTGTGCCTATGGAAACATAGAAGAGGACATCAGATCCCTTGGAACTTGAGTTACAAGTATTTGTTGGTAGCTATGTGGGTGCTAGGAGTTGAAAGCAGGCCCCTGGAAGAGCAAGCAGTGCTCTGAATCCCTGAATCTTCATTCCAGGTTCACAGTGCCAGGCATGGATTCCCTCTTGTGGCTCAGGCTTCAAATTCAATTCCCTCCCAACCACCATGCCTCAATTGCACCAATGTACCTAGTTTGTCTGGCAGGTCAGGATCGAAGCAAACAGGCTTCACCACTTTGGCCATCATTCCCCCAGCAGCCTGCATAGCACCTTCTAGCAGAATGAAAGCCAGTCAGCAAAGAGGAGGCATCGAGCTCCGTTCCAGCTTGATTTCCTTCTCTTACGTATGAAATGCATGGTATCTTCAGCAACACAGTCTCAACATGTAGTTCTGATGGCATCCAAGAGCAACGGCAACAGCCTGCATTGTTTTAGGACCTCTGGGACCTCTGGGACCAGTAACTCATAGGGAAGTATCCCACACGGCACTTTGGATTTTTTCTAATAGTCTGTCTCATTGGTGATTCTGTCCATCATGATATATAAATTTCGCATGCATGTGCCGATACATGTGCCCATGTGTGCACATGCGGAGGTCAGAAGTAACTGTCCTCCAGTATTGCTTTCTACCTTATCTTTTGAGACAGGGTCTCTCACTGAAGCTTGAACTCATCAATTTAGCTAGACTGACTGGACAATAACTGCCTGTGATCCACCTGTCTCTGCCTCTCCCAACCTCAGTGATGTAATTATAGACCTGGACTGCTGCGTTCACCTTTTGCATGGGTTATAAGAATCTGAACTCAGGTCCTCCTACTTACATAGGATACTGGATAGTTTTATGTCGACTTGACAAAAGCTAAAGTCATCTGAGAGGAGGGCACCTCAATTAAGAAAACACCTCCAGGAGATTGGGCTGTAGGCATTTTCTTGGTGACTGATGGATGAGGGCTCAGCTCATTGTGGGCGGTGCCATCTCTGGGTGGGTGATCCTGGAATTTATAAGAAAGCAGGTTGATCAAGTTGTGGAGAGCAAGCCAGTAAACAGCACTCTTCCATGGCCTCTGCATCAATTCCTGCCTGCAGGTTCCTGCCCTGTTTGAGTTCCTGTCCTAGCTTCCCTCGATGATGAATTATGATGTGGATGTGTAAGAATACGTTGTGTTTTATAAAAAGGAAGGAAACAAGGGATATGTTTAGTAGAGGCATGGTATGGTGAGGTGGAAGGAGGTGCCTCTTTGGGCCCATACTGAGGCATCCCTTTCCTCTGAGGTACCAGCCAAATGTTGACTTTATTTAGGTCATGGAGAGGGGAATTGGGAAGGGAAGAAAGAAAGGGGGAGGTAGAGGAATAGAGACCAGTCGTGAACACATGGAGGGGGGAGAGGGAGAGAAGGGACAGAGAGGGAAAAAAGTGAGGAGCAGGCAAGCAGTCACCTTTATAGTGAGTCAGGTATGCCTGGCTAAATGTAGACTGGAGCCTAGGAGGGATTCTAACATTATAAACCCTTTTTACTCAACTTGCTTTTTGATCATGATATTTCATCACCTGAACTAAGACACAAACACTGTACCTACTGAACCGTCTCCCCAGCCCTGTGTTGATAGTCTTAATGAAAATTTTGAAATGAGCCAGTCAGGTGACCTCTTCAAAATCCCAGTTGCCCTAGGCAGGAAATCAACCTTATCCCATCACCAAGCACAACACACATTTCCATGACTAAGATGGGGTTCCAGCTGCAAGTATTCTTCGAGGGAAGTAGAGATTGGGACCAGCATACCCATTACTGTTCTGTGGTGTGTCGAATGGTAGATCCCTCGACCCCATCCCTGCCCCCAACATAAATCCACCTGAAATCTCAGAATGTGATTTTTTTTCCACTCAAATGAAAGGACTTGATATTATCCTGGATTAACAATGGAAATACATACAGGAGGTAGAAAACACAGAGGTGAGAAGGCCGTATAAAGAGGGCACCAGAGATTTCAGCGGTGTGTTGACAAGCAAGGGAATGTCAGAACTATTCACAGCCACCAGGAACAAGGAGAAACATGAGATGGAGTCTGTCTCTCAGAGCCCCTAGAAGGAGCTAACCTACTGATGCTGGATTTCAGACACCTAGTCTGCAGAAGAATGAGAGAATGTAGGTTTTCTATTTAAGCCACCTAGATTGTGGTAGTTCGTTATAGCAGCCACATGAACCTAGGGACATCTATACTAATAGCTAACACTATGAATTTAAGGACAGTTCCAACTGAGTTTAAGGGATATATTTCATTGGGATAGGCAGATCATGCTCCCTACACACACACACACACACACACACACACACACACACACACACATACACACACATACAATCTTTCCTCCCTACCATGGCAACGGTCCAGTTGAGGCCTTGACAATCACAAGATGGATTCCTAAACTTCGGTGAGATCAAGCCTTGTCCTGGGAATGTCTGTAGGTGGAAGAGGGAGCAGGTCTGCCCCCTTGCTATCATAGTGAGTTCTTTCAGCTCCTGCAGGGTTGGAGAGCTGTGAGAGATCCAAATGTTAATTCTTCCTCTGGCTGGGAGCATCTGGGATCTTCCTGTTGACTCTTTGAGGAAAGTGGAAGTCCTAGCTGCTGGGCTGGCTCTGCTTCTCTGGCTAGATGCAAAAGACAGCTGCCTCTCTTCCAGCAATCCAACGGTTCATGGGAAGAGCATGCGTCTCACGGTGCCAGACTGTAAATGCAAGCCGTTCCCAACATGCTGTTCTCACTAATCCCTCCACTCACTTTAAGAAAAGTCTGTATACACTGTGTGTATGATGTTTTTGCATGTATGTATGTATGTGTGAGCGCAGGTATGAGCAGCATACCATGTGCACTGTGGCATGCATGTGGCATTCAGAGGATAACTTCAAGTCTTCATCCTCTACTCTATTTGAGGCAGGGTCTCTTGTTCTACTCTGTAACTTGCCGAGCTAGCTTGTGAAATGCCAGGGATTCTCCTATCTCCTCCCACCTTACTGTTGGAGTACAGGGTTTACAGGCCTGTGCCACCTCGCCTGGTGCTATGTGCTCCTCACAATTGCATGGCAAGTGCTTTGCCTCCTGAGCCATCTCTCCAGCCCAGCTATTAACATTTAAATTCCTTAGTCCAGCTTTTCTTCTTCTTCCTCCTCATCTCTGTTCCCCTACTCCTCCTGGAGGCCAAACCACTTTAAGCTTAAATTTTAATTTATGGGGAGATGTCATTTTTAATGACATTATTCTTTGCTATCCAAGAATGTGACTTTTTTTCAATATGTTTTGGGTCTTTCTGTTCAATTTTAGTTTTCTTGAAGAGGTTTGATATCTTTCTATTTCCAGTCATATACCTGACCCCTGGGTTTGACCCCCACCTGATGAAAATCAAAAGTATTTCATCCCTAAGTCCTCTTATCAATTTTGCAGTATATTTAAAAAAGACACCTGTGGATTTCTGGATGTACAGTAATTTCATTAGCAAATCAAGATAATTTTGTCTGCCTGCTTCAAACAATTAATCAACTGCTTTATTTATTTTGGGGGCAGGGTGAGACTAGGTCTTATGTAGCCCAGGCTAGCACTGAAGTTACTATGTATCTAAAGATAACCTTGAATTCCTAGTCCTCCTGCCTCTACCTTCCAAATGCTGGCATCAAAGGTGATATCATGCCCAGCTACAAATACTCTCTTTTGTTAGCCTGTTTCTTCTGTTGTTTTTGTTTGTTTTTCTAACAAGGTCTCTCTACATAGCCAGGGATTGTCTAGAACTCTGGCTTCACCCTCTGTGGTGCTGGGATTTCTAGTTTGCAACCACCACACCTGTTCTTGCACTCTTTCTTTAGCAAGCACTCTTGGAGTTTGTGATCACAGGAAACATCCGCATTTTGCAGATAATTTTAAGGGATGCTATTGCAGTCTATCAGTGACTAGGATATTTGTGTCTGGGCTCTGCAAGGGTTAATACTATCAAAGAGATATATAGCCCTAGCATCATCTTATGTGGGTAAAAGCCTTTGGGGACCAGTCCTACTTTTTGTAGTCCCAAAGAGAGAAAGAGAGAGAATGAGAGAGACAGAGAGACAGAGAGAGACAGAGAGAGAGAGACAGAGAGAGAGAGAGAGAGACAGAGAGACAGAGAGACAGAGAGACAGAGAGACAGAGAGACAGAGAGACAGAGAGAGAGAGACACACACAGAGAGAATAGAGGCAAGGGTATTAGGGTTTCTACAGAAGAGCTCCTTGGCCAATCAAGGCCAAGGATTGGCAGAGATCACATCACATAACATATCTCATGCAGGAGATTTATTGTGGTGGGGTTGGAAGAGCATCTCTGGGCAAGAAAGAGACAGCGGGTGAGAGAATGGGCTGTGATGGTGGGGACCTTTTAAAGGGGTACAAGTGTCTCATTGCCTGCTGCTGCTTCTGTGGCTGCTGGCACAGTTACTGAAGCCTGGCTGGGAGCACCTGGTTCTGGAATCTGGGCGCTTCCTAACAAAGGGTTCCATTCACAAAGCCTGCTTGAATCCCTGAAGACCCTAGCTTGAGTCTTCATTGGCTTGCAGGAGGTGCCCCAGCCCCAGGAGAGTTTGGGGGTAGAGGGTGTGTACCATAAGGGACATAGTCTCCTGGCCCAAGGACCATGGACACAAAATTACCAAGAGGGGTCAAGGGGAGCGCCCCCTACAGGAGAAATGTACTAAGTGCAGGGAGGTGAAATGAGGCACAAGACAAGCCGGAGACACCACCGGATCTTCAGGGCAGTGCCCATGGTAGGCCACATGGAGCACTAGACAGTGCTAATGAGGGAGCCACAGACACGTGGCAACCCCTGCAGCTCAGCAGACATGGATCTCTGTATGGGAGCCTGTGTCTCCAGTGTCTTCTCAACACCACTGGTGGCTCCCCCACCCCCAGCCCCCAGCCTGGCCTCCTACTGCATGAACTCCACGCCCTGTCTGGAAGTCATTAATGAACAGCAGGGGCTTCTGTCTGTCTGCACAGCCTGTAAAGCCCTGGGGTGAGGGCATGAAAGGGTCCCCAATCCTACCCCAGATAGACAGTGAGCTGGGGTGAGGGTCGGGGTGTCCTAGAGGTTGAGAGGGAGGACAGGGAAGTGAGTAAAGGTACAGGTTTAGGAGGCTGTGGATCTTTTCACACAAAGGAAGGGAACGGTGTCAGTCCGAGCTGGTTAGTCCGGCAGTGAGGGATCCTGCAGACTCCCCTCTGCTCTGCATCCTGCAATGGAGAACCCCCACCCAGGTCTGTGGTGGGCCTTGGGAGGGTGGTGAAGATCTTTATCCGTCTGAGATAAATCTCAGAAATCTCCAGTCAGTATAAACAACAAAGAAGTGTTTGAGCAGGTGACTCAAGAATAGACCACAGTCTAGGGAAGCCAGAGAAGGCCAGAGGGTCAAGTGACAATCGAGTACCTGCCTGAGCATGCAGAGCTGGAGCCTTGGAGGGAGGCAATCCTCACACTCCCTTCCTCCTCCAAGACAGTATTGCTTAAACTGAGGGAGCTGTGGCTTAAGGGAATAGACATGGGGTGCAATCGAGGCCTATGTCACCGTAGAGACCTAGCCTGGGTGGGCCTGCCTTCACTATCAGGGCTGCAATTAATATTAGCCCATTTTACAGACAGGAAACTGTAGTTAAGAAGACAAGGTCATGTGTTCAAGGTCACAGAGATCAGAACTGCAGCTGTTTGGGTCTGTCAACCTCAAGGTCCCCAAGTCCTAAGAAAACACTGGGGGCAAGTAGTATAAAAATGTGCTTTCACAAACCAAGGAGAAGCCACCAAACTCCTGGGCTGCCAAGCAAGCCATTTTCACTCCAGAGGAAGTGAGGGTCCCTCCCTCCTCCCTCTCTGAACCGCCCCCCCAGGGTGCTGGCTGAGTTCTCCAGCACATTCTTGGCTGCCCCTTGTTCCAGGCTCCCCAGGGGCAGATCTCCCCGGTCCCTTCCTGTTCCAGTTCACAAGCACTGGCTGCAGACTCACAGTTGAAAGGACCAGGTGCTCAAATTCCGAGCTTGGCTGAACAAGGTTTCTGTTCTTCCTGAGAGATGGGGGCTGGGATGGGAGATCTCCTCACCAGTGAGAGGAAGGGCCTGACTCAGCCAAAGCCTTCAGCACCAGAAAGAGTCCAAGATTCTCAGAAGAGGAGCCTTCTCCATTTCAGAACTCAGTGTTCCAAGTTGGAAACTAGTTTCTGTATTCATCTTTGAATTTTGGCAAGGACTAGATGCGGTTTTGTAGAATGGAGGGGCTTCCAAGTGTCACCAAGAAGGCCCTTGGACGCTCTGGGCCTCCTCTCTGGTTTACAGAGTCTGCACCAAGGACAGACACCAGGAATCAAGGCCCCTCCAAAGTCCCTTTCTGAGAAAGATCCTTTTGGATTGCTTGGTGAATGTCTTCCTTAGTGCATTTTGGGCTTCTCATTTGCTTTCTTGTTGTTGTTTGGTAACAATAAAATAGTTTTACTTTAAAAATGCAAAAGAAAAAACTCACAGATGGATTATTTAGAATTTATTGAAACTCGAGTTCAGAGAAACTATTCAAAAACTTTTTTTAAAATTAACTTTCTCCCTCCCCCCCAATGTGTGTGTGTGTGTGTGTGTGTGTGTGTGTGTGTGTTTGTACCTGCTTTTCCGTATGTGCACCATTTGCATGCAGTGCCTGTGGAAGCCAGGGGAGGAAGACAGACGCGCTGGAACTGAGGTTACAGGCAGTTGTGAGCTGCTCGATGCGGGTGCTGGGGACCTAACCAAGGCCCTTTGCCAGATCAGCAAGTGTTCTTAACTGTTGAGCCACCTCTCCAGTTCTTCAGAAACTTTTTAAAAAGATTTATTTATTTATTTAATGTATGTGAGTACACTGTCACTATCTTCATACACACCAGGAGAGGGCATAAGATCCATTACAGATGGTTGTGAACCACCATGTGGTTGCTGGGATTTGAACTCCGGACCTCTGGAAGAGCAGTCAGTGCTCTTAACCACTGAGCCATCTCTCCAGCCCCCCAGAAACTCCTTAATGTATAACTAGATTGAGTTAACTTTTCTTTCTTTTTTTTTCTGTGTGTGGTATGGTGCATGTTATCTTCATGTGGGTGGGTATGTGTGCACACACATGAAAGCCAGAGGCTGCTGGTGTTTCCTATAGGACTCTTTGCTTTATTTTTTGAGAACAGGTTCCTCACTGAACCAAGATATCAGCAAGTTAGGCGGGCTTGTGCTCCGGCCCGTGACCCTCCATCACGCAGTCCGCAGTGTCGGGATTACGGGCGTACAGCCAAGCTCCGCTGGGGACCAAGCCCAGGTTCCCATGAGTACATGAGTACTCAGCACACTGAGCACCGCCCACCTAGGAAATAACTATTCTTCTTGTGATTTTTGGAGATCCTAGTCTAAAACCAGGCGGTCCATCGCGTTGGGTCATATCATGGTTGGACGAAACTGCTCAGCTAGTGAAGCAAAGAGAGACAGGAAGGGCTGGGGTCTTCAAGGCTGTGCCCCTTTGCCTAGGGACCTCGGGTTCTGCCACCTCCCAATAGCACCATCCGGGAGACAAAGGATGTCAAATCCGGACCTTTGAGCAATGGACGCTCTTTTATAGGCGAGCCTTGAGCATCTCCAGGCCTGGTACCTCATTCTGTCTCATTCATTCCTCCACCCCAAATGCATACTCAATGATCATTGTAGGGTTCTGAGCATCTCTCGTACAACACATACAGAATCTGAGATGGATCAGACAAAACAGACCAAAACTCCATCTTTCCGGATGTGACTGTCAATAGTGATGTCAACAAGATTCCTGGCGTGCCTGTAAGGGATTGTTTAGTTTAAGTTAGTAGAAGTGGGAAGACCCACCCCGGATGTGGGTGACATCATTCTGTCGTCTGGAACCGAAAACTGAAGCACAAGGAGAGAGTGGACCGCACACCAGCGTTCGCCTCTCTCTGCTTCCTAACTATGTGCAACGTGACCAGCTACATCCAGCTCCTGTTGTCACCCCTTCCCTGCACCTCGGGCTCAGAGCCAAAACTATGCCTGTCAGCTGCTTTGTCACAGCTGCAGAAAGGTAACTAGTACAATGAGTTGTCCTTTTAGTAAGAGAGACAGACAAGAAGAAGAGACAGTGTTTAAACACCCACAGTCCCAGGACAGTCTGCAGATGCCAGGCACTGCGAGTAGATGAGAAGAAGGCTTCTCCCCAGAGCCCCCAGAGGGAGCACAGTCAAACTTCTGGCCACCAGAACTGTGGAAGGATGAATGTGTGGAGCTGAGTCACCTGTTTTGTAGGGACTTGTTACTGTGGCCACAGGAAGCTGATGCACCGCAGTGAAGGACTGTGGTGAAGGCAGAGACAGCCCTGGAGAGAGCACACCGATGCAGTCACCAAGTAAATCCAGTCCACCCGACACACCCATCACCACTACTACTTCACATATGCTAGCCACTTGGAGTTTATATGTAAATAACCCTGTTTTTAAGCTATAACCTGATATGACTAAGTTAAATATAAAGCTAGATTAATTTTCCACAAGTAGAAGGTAACCATGAAAAATCAGTTCAATAAAAGCAGACTTGTCGTTACATTCCAGCACCATGCCCGACTGCCCGTCAAGGTCTCCTGGGTCTGTGGCCGTCATGTTTCTCTGAAAGTTTCAGATAGGGCTAGCGTCAAAGGAGTCAAGGCAAGTTGTCATGTGAGGAAACTTCTGTCCCTATGTGACTCTGTATCCCTACATTTCCTGTCTTAGTAACTTCTTACTGGCTCACAGTTTGAGGGGATATAGTTCATCATGGCAGAAAGGCATGGTGGCAGATTCGGTGCTGTGGTGGTTAGAATAAAAATGTCCCCCACAGACTCATGTGACTGAATGCTTAGTCCATGGGGAGTGGCACTATTAGGAGGTGTGGCCTTGCTGGAAGAAGTGTGTCACCGTCAGGGTGGGCTTTGAGGTCTCCTGTGCTCATGGTCCACCCAGTGTGATCCACAGTCTCCTTCTGCCTTTGGATCAAGATGTAGAACTCTCACTCCTTCTCTAGCACCATGTCTGCCTGCATGTCACCATGCTTTCTGCCATGACAGTAATAGACTAAACCTCTGAAACTGTGAGCCAGCCCCAAATTACGTCTTTTCATTTATAAGAGTTGCTATGATCATGTTGTCTCTTTATAGCAATAAAATCCAAAACAGGGGCTGGAGAGATGGCTCAGTGGTTGGGAGCACTGACTGATCTTCCAGAGGTCCTGAGTTCGGTTCCCAGCAACCACATGGTGGCTCACAACCATCTTTAATGGGATCCGATGTCCTCTTCTGGTGTGTCTGAAAACAGTGATACTGTATTCACATACATAAAATAAATAAATAAATCTAAAACAAATTTTTAAGAATCCAAAACAGGTGGCTTGTCACACTGCATCCACTGTTAGGAGGAGGAAGGAGACATACTGGTGCTTGGCTCACTTCCTTCTCTCTCTGTTTATGTAACCCAGGCCTCCAGCCAATAGGCTAGTGGTGCCCACATTCAGGATGGATCTTCCCTTTTCAGCTGAACCTCTAAAACCACAGGCATACCCAGGGGTGTGTCATCTAGGTGCTTCTAAACTAGAGTAGCAATGACAGTGAACCATTGCACCCACCAAGGTCAGTCTTGTTCTCATATTGCACAGCCCACACTTGGACCAGCCACTCATAATTCATGTCCCCCATCTCTGGCTAACCCAATCAGAACACCTATACATGATGCCAGTGCAGGGCGGTGTTGGAATCTAAAGGATGAAGAAGAGAGGTTTTTGATAACATGGTATTGGGTGCAAAAAGTTGGCAAAAGGCTACCTCACAGGAGGAGCCTGGGGAAGAGGAGACAGAGGACCAGGTTCGGTGCTCACGAAAAAGTACCTACCTGTGAGCAAATGGCTTGAGTTGATGGAAGCTTTCTTGTGATGAGCTCCAGATGTTTTGAATGTTTCAAGAGTGATGCGAAGAACACACAGACTTGGTTATAAACTGAGTTTTTGTTCTACATGATTTTAACTCAAGTGTATGCAATTTTTGACACGCATTTTTTGGGGTTGGGGTTTAGGCAGGGTTTCTCTGTGTACCCTGGCTGTCCTGCAACTCACTCTGTGGACCATGCTGACCTCAAACTCAGTGACCCACCTGCCTCTGCCTCCCAGGTGCTGGGAGTAAAGGCGTGCCCTCGAATACCTGGCTTTGATATGCACTTTTCACCAGACATAACCAATCATAAGGTGGCCTAGAGTACACCGATTCTGCACCTATGGACTCAACCAACGGTGGAGAAAAATACTTAAAGAAAAAGGAGCAAACAGAAATTTGCCTGGAGATAGAGTGCTTGAGGGTTTGTATTGCTCTTGAAGAAGAACCAAGTTCAATTTCCAGCGTCAGTGTTGAAGAGTTCACAAGTACCCAGCTCCACAGGGATCTGCTACCTTCTCTGGCTTTGAAGCCACACTTGGAATTAGGTGTATGTATACACACACACATACACATAAAGTTTTTAAAACTATGCATTGAACTTGTGTGGACGTTTTTTCTTGTCATTACTCCCTAAACAATATATTATTGGAATTTTTTATTGTATCATTTACTTTGTTCTAGGAAACCTAAGACAACTTCATGTATAGTGAAGAAATACATCAGTCAACGTGTAAATGCAATATTGTTTTAATAAGAGGCTTGGACACCCTTCAATTTTGAATCTATGCAGGGCAGTCCTGAAACCAAGGCCCCACAGGACACGTGCTGGGCTGTGTCTCAGAGGGATTCCTATGGTTGAACTCCAGGGAACATGAACAAATACATTTTCTTGCATCAAAACAGCACAAGGTTGTAGGACATCCACATTTTAAGGCAGGAACTCAGAAGCACATAGCAAGCATAAAGAGCCTTTAGTCTACCTGGACATCCTTTCCTGGGAGCCTCGCCTCTAGGATGAACCATTAGGCCTTCCTGAGCAGGCAGTAAGAAGTCAGGGTATTTATTTCCCAGGTCCCTCCCCACAGGATCAAGTTGACCTAACTCTCTTTCTTTACCAAAGGTCCTAGAATCCTTGCTAAATGACTCTGTAGGACCCCCTTTCAGAGACCCCCCCACTCGAGTCTCAGGACACGGGGTTACCCAATGAAACTCGAGAGACCTTTTTGCTGCAAAAGCACAAGGCAGTTTAATGGCGGAGCTCCGGGCTAATACGTATCTCATGCAGGAGATAGAGGTATCAACCCTGAGACTCGAAAGCTGGGGGTTTTTATAGGGAGAGGGTTGGGGACTGGGAAGAATTATCGCAAGTACAAGGTTCAGCTGGGCATGCCTGGACTTGTTTTACAATGTTCTCAGTCCTAGGCCTTTAAGCTTACAGACTACCCTTTTTGCCCCAACTTATATGAGTTTTTAGACCTTGAATTTAATTTTCTTTCAACTCCTCTGTACAACACCCTCACCACCACCCTACTGTAGAATTAAATATCTAAAAAATATAAACCCCTTCGGCAGGCTGGCTACCCCCCTCAAGGGTTTACATTCCTGAATGACAAACACACACAGCTTTCGTATTTTGATGCAAATTCTTAAACAGCTCTATATATGCCTAACCTCCATGTGGTTAATCACGAGTTATTACTTACTAAATTCTGTGTTCTATCATGGCTGCTCTGGAGCCCACTCTGGGCCATGCTCTTCTAGACCCTTCAGATGGCATCTCGATGGCATCTCTATGTCCTGCACTCTTCTCAGTCTCCTCTCCTCCTAAGCCCAGGAAGTGTCAAAATCCAGCTTCTGCCTGTCCTTCCCAGCTATTGGCTGTTGGCATTTTTGTTTACCAATCAGAACCAACTGGGGGCAAGTTCCCAGCATGAGACTGGTGTAGGTGGTTTGGGGGACCCAAATTAACATCAGAATATGGTAGCACTAGGCCAAGCCCACCTATCCTTCCCACATACTTCCTGTGATGCTCACCGCTTTCATTCCACAGGCAGAAAGCACTTTAGTGTTAGACACACGGCCTGTTGCATTGTCCTGAGGGTTTCTACACTTGGTTGGACTTCTAATAAGTTCCCCCCAAAAGATAGCAAGTCTGCCATTTGTAATCACACAGATATAGCTATAGGATGCTGTACTGTGTGAAGTCAGCCATTTACAAGTGGACAAACAGAGCTGGATTCTTGCCATTAACACATAAAGCATTGAACGCTGGCTCACAGAATCAGACCTGCAGCTGCTGGAGGCTGGGGAGTAGGAGATTCATTGTTTCTTGGCGGGGTCTAGTTTCTGTTGTGCATGTTGAATTTACACAGCACAAGGTTTAGAGTTAACAATACAGTGCACAGGTAGGAGAGCAGAGCTCGCAGTACGTGTTCTTACAAACACACGCAAGAAAAGACGGTGGATGTGTCCATAGAGGTGCTGGTTTTAAAAGTTATGATGGTATCATAGGTTTATGTAGCACTCACATGTGCACACATGCACACACACTGATAAGAGGTGTTGCTGTATGAGCTATAGCCTAACTAAATGTCTAATTAAAATAACAAAAGAAATCAGATCTCAGTTGATTATATTTAAATGTTTCCAGGAAACAGATGTTCCAAATAGCCTCTGGGACCTTGTTGGCTGAAGATGGTTTTAAGCAACACACAGATCTCACTTACATGGACATGGACCAGGAAGTCCCTGAAACTGACCATGTTCACTAGGCCCCTCCCTCCCCACACATATATGAATGGTAAGAACTACAGAGAGACAATCTCAGGCCAATGGAGCCGCCAAAGAAGGCAGATCAGTCAAGTTTTCTGGAAGCAGCTGAGGATCAGTCAAGATACCAGAAAAGGACACTCTCTAACTTGTAAAGATGTCTGCAGGTGTTGAAGTGCCTTCGAGGGTGCCAGCTTCCCTGAGCAGTCTCACATAGACCAGGGAGGGCTTTTGGTGATGCAGCTGTGTTTGTGCCAATCTTCTGTAGTAAGTAACCCCAATAAAGCTCATTGTCACCATTGTCACCAAGTTGAACTTCAGTGGTATTCTCACTTTGGTCTCTCATCGGTTTCCTTATTCCCATCTCACCAGGAATAATACCACTCAGCACAAAGGCCATAATGGTTGGTGACTTGTTACAAGTCAGATAAGATCAGAAACTAAGTCGCTGGAGACTTGTGTAACCTTCTGATGCAGCAGTGACAACCAAATACATCCAAGAGCATGATTGATGTTCTCATTGTATTCTGCAGGGCTGGACCTGCTTAGGCTTTTCCACACTCACGTGGGGAAGCTCCATGTCCAGCTTGTGTTGGCATTAGGGTAGCCCCTTTCCCCAGTGATGACTCCACCCACAGGTGACAGGAACCTGGCACATCCATCGCCATGGAAACAGCCAAGGCATTCCCAGAAGACATCATTCAAAATCCCACCTCCACCTGGGAGCAAGTGACATCATTACCCCTACAAAAGACCGAAACCCCTCCTCCTCCTCTCTCTCTCTTTCTTTTCTCTTGACCCTGACCCCTGCCCCATCCCTGTTCTATTAAACCTTTCCACGTGGAACTGTGTTCATTTGGTGTGGTCTGTCCGGGCATGGGCTGAGAAATCTAATTAACAACAGCTTGCACATGGCAATACCGTGGTGTTACTAGGGGTGAAGTTTTAAAGCTAGTTTTCACTATAATCTAAACGTATTTGAAACACGGAGTTCATTTCTGTTCTTGAAAGGTCACTACAAAGTTTCACTCCAGCAGATGAAGTAAATGGCTAGGTACGGACACTAGGGAAGTATTGAAGATGCCTTTTAAAACAGCACTTGCTTCCTTTTAAACAAACATTTAAGGTTAACTCCTGAGCTCAGCAAGGGAGTTTTTAAATCTCTGTGTTTTGTTTCTAATGTGCATTAGTGTTTTGCCTGTGAGTGTCTGTATGAATTTGTCAGATCCTGGAGTTACAGATACTCATGACCTCTAGGAAGAGCAGTCAGTGCTCTAACCACTGAGCAACCTCTACAGCCCTGATGTCTCTGTGTTTAATTCTACCAACAGAATAGTATTCTGTCAGTTCAGTACGGTCAGAGGGCTTAGGACGCAGGAAATCATTCTTAAAAAAAATTAAAAACTGTCAGTAAAGCTACCAAAAATGAGAATTGAACTCCCCTTCCTTTATAATTGCAAAATAACAAAAATTATGACTGTGATAGAGACCGCAAGAGCCTTTACCATGTTATTCAGAGTGACAATTGAAATGTTATAAGTTAACTTCTTACATCAAACCTCCCACTGGGAGTTTCAGACAGGCATTGACTGAGAGTGAGGCCTTCACTTTTGAAAGTGAAACCTCAGATACTGTACTGGAAGAGGTTTTTAAAAAGGATTTATCTGTTTATGTATATGAGCATTCTGTCTTCCTGTACGTATGCATGACGGAAGAGGGTACCAGATCCCGCTATAGATGGTCATGGGCTACCATGTGGTAGCTGGGAGCGCTCTTAACCACTGAGCCATCTCTCCAGCTCATCATCCACTAAAAGTTTAAGCAGTGCACTAGAAATATACTTGGTAACAAGAGGAAATGAATGGAAGGGATGTGAATGCAGGTGGAATATCTAAGAACTCAATTCTAACCTGCAAGATGGCTTCATCACTGGTACCAGGAGGTGCAGCTAGCTCGCCACAGGCAGTGCAGCCTGGGGAACCCCCCTGAGAGCCCCAGGAAACTCTATTCAGTACACCATGGGATGCTGATGTTCAGCACAAAAAATAATTCAGAGTGAGTCAGAGAGAGATTACTGATTAGACTCAGGTTCCATTGTTAGAGGAGGGAAGTGCCAAGTGGCCCAGCAGTAGCTCCAAAAGTTACTTGTGGCCTTGAAGCCCTTTAATCTGCAAGTAAGCTTAGGTAGGAGGGAAAGTATATGCTGGTGTACTTTGTTTTCTAATCCACAGAATTCTTTCCCTGGAGAAAAGATACTTAGGCAGGCATGCTGTGCAGGCTTATAGCTTAAGGATAGAGACTATAACAATAGAGACTAAACCACTGATTTAAAATTTGCTACTTAGAAACTGGGGCCAAAGGATTGTGATTGAGTCACAGTTCAATAGTTATCCATTTATTCTTTGTGTGTGTGTGTGTGTGTGTGCGCGCGCGTGCGCGCACGCTTGCCCTCACCTGCCAGAAGAGGGAGCTAAAGTTAGAGGTGTTTGTGAGCCACCATGTGGTTGGTGCTAAGAACCAAACTTGGGTTTTCTGTAAGAGCAATCAGAAATAACCCTGGCTGGCTGCCATGGATCACTTGTAGACTAAGCTGACCTCAAACTCACAGAGATCTGCCTGCCTCTGCCTTCTGAGAGCTGGGGTTAAAGGTGTGCACCACCATGCCCAGCACATTATCTGTTCTTAACAATTTGACTTTGATGTTTCTCCAACAAGAAAGTGAAGTTTTTTTTTTTTTTTAATTTTTTTACAGGTGTCAAGCCAAGAAGAGATAGTTATCAAAACCAGGAAGGTAAAGGGGATCCCTTCCTTTCTCTGCTTAGTCCCCTCTTCTCCCTAATGCCTCCTGTCTCAGCTCCAGTCCCTGGGAGCAGGGTGGGTACATAGGGCTGAAGAGCAAGTCTGGAGTCTAAGGCTTGCAGAATAACAAAAGCAGTTTAACAGTCAGTGTGGCTGGACTTGGAGTGGGGACAGAGAGACACAAAGGACACTGAGAACGCTGAGTAACAACAGAGCTTGTCCTTTGGCTGGGGAGCTGGCATCCCCTGTACGAGAGCCCTTCAGTGACGATTCCTTGCATAGCCTTTGCGGTGGTCAGAATGAGGAAAGTTCTCAGTGGGCTCATGTATTTGAACACTTGGTCCCCAGCTGGCGGCACTCTTGTGGGAGGTTCTGAAATGTTTAGGGTGTAAAGCCTGCTGAAGGAAGTATGTCTCCAGGGGTCGGCTTTGTGTTTATGACCCCGTAACACAAATCTCACCCCACTCCTACTTTGCAAAGGGTGGGAACTCACCTGGACACTTTTGTTTGGCGTTCCAGACCCTTCTTCATCCGTCTCCATCCCAGGAGTCTGACACATGTGGACCCCATCAAGGGCTTTTTCTTCTTTTGATTTCCCTTTGGGTTTAGTCAGAGGATATTGAGCAGGAAGCCGGGAGAGGGAGATGAGTCAGATCCCTGTATCCCGGTGCTGAAGCCCCAGCTTCTACAGACGGCCTCCACACAGCGTTTCATCTCTCAGAGTTCACACACTTGTACATCACCTGTGACTTTCCACGTCTGCATGAAAGGTTTTTTAATGAAAATCTTCAAATCATCCCTATTTCCCGGTGACATTCATGTGCAGGGGACTTTGACTAATGCAAAATAATAGCTTTGCTTACGTCCCCCCTATAGCCAAGTTGAATTTGAAATGCGAGCCCTATTCTGTCAGGATTGGGTTTATTTTAGTAGATTTCTTGGAATCTCTATAAAATCAGAGTTACACACACACACACACACACACACACACACACACACACACACACACACACAAAACAGTGTCCGTGTTCAAGCTTTCTCTGGGGCCATATGTAAGTACAATGATTTGTGGGAATAGTCCCCAATTTACAGCCGCCATCTTGGCACAGATAGGGTATCCTGCTTTCCTCTTAGAAGTCCCAGGGTTTAGAAGGTTCCGGATGGGTGTGGGAAGAACATACTTGTTCTTTGTTCCAACTTCCCAGCTGGTACCAGCTACATTGCTATTTGTTTAATTTGGCCTACGAGTGCAATCCTCACAGTCTCTGGAGCATTCCTTTTTCTCCTCCTCTCTTCTCCTGGTCATAAAACCTACTTCACTCTGTCCCGTTGGCTGCTCATGCTGCCTCCTCAGGCCCAGAAGCTGGGACACCATGAGTGAGTGAAGAGAACGCTCTGCCTGCTAGGGTTTGTCTTGTTTAGTATGTCGGGCATGTTCTACAAGCTTGCTGCTGCTCCTCCTGCTGCTGCTCCTCCTGCTGCTGGTTCTGGTTGCTGGTGTTGCTGGTGGCTCTTGTTGCTGGTTCTGGTTGCTGTTGGCTCTTGCTGCTAGTTCTGGTTGCTGGTGGTGCTTTTGCTACTTCTAGATTGCTGGGTTGCTACAATGCTAGGTTGGTGATTAGAGATATCCTGATGTTGGAGACTATTTCTGGCCCATTTCACTACCACAAGGTCCCTTAGGCAGTTAGTTACCACGGCTGGCACCCACACATCTTGTTCCACAGGCCCCGTGAGGGCAGCAGAGTTGGAACTGCACAGCCCGGTAAAACCAAGACTCAATAATCAATAATTTATCAATCAGATTTATATAAAATTCTCAATCCACAATACATCCAAACAATAAATTCACTGCCAATTAATAAAGATACGATCTGCCCACCTAGACAAGATAAAATTGATCTAGTTCACCGTGATCTGAACCATCCTCCTCTGCCGCCTCCATCTTCAATCTCCCACTTTCTCCTTCTCTCTCACCTTACCAAAAACTTTGTCCCCACCCCTCTCTACCATCCAATCATGTATCGCCTGACCTAACTTGTACAAGTCCTCACCTGCATATAGACGTCAACCTACACCTTAGTAATAAGCCTACAGCAGGAAGAACCGAGGCCTCTTTCCTCTTTGAGTACAGATTTTCCCATGCCACGGTCTCAACCTGTGGACAGAGATGCTCTGGACTCTTTCATGGGTCTGTTTAGCAAAAATTCCTGACAACAGACCAGCATCCAGACACACTGGTATGTAGCCTGGCACAGCTGTGTGCATGGGTGGGATTGTGGCTGGCAGCTGCTTTGTTGGCAGGGATGCTCACTCTCTCTTCCACTGGCACTAAATTCACAGGCAGGTCACAGTAACTGCACATGGATTGCAGGAACTCTGGTATCATGTGACTTTATGTCTGGTGCTTCCAGTCCTTGGTTGCCTGAAGATGACTTGGAAAGTAACACTGTGTTCCCTAAATCCTCGTGAGTGGGAGACCTCGAGTTCTTATTGTGCTGGACACCTGTGTGTGCCTTCCTACTGCAGACTGGCTCTGTCTGGCTCTTTCCTTCTTCTTCCTCCAAGTTTCTGTGTTCACACTCCGACAGTCTGTGGTCTCAGACAGCACTGGCTTTGAGTTTCTGCTCCTTCGATAGGCAGGAACTCATTACAAACTAGCTTGAACAAAAGAGGAAGGAAATGTACTTATTCCACTATGTTCATGGTGCTTATCCCTTCCCGTGCCCACTGTCTTCTGTTTAATCTGCCTTTTGGGACATGAGCAAGTGCCCTCTCTAGATGGCAGAGGGGTCTTTACACAGTGAGGAGAAGAAGAAAGGGGTTGGCGGTCCCAGTACACCAAACCCTTGAAATTCACCAACTATCTGAGGATCGCAGGTGGTTCAGGTCAGGGGAAGCTGCAAGGGAGGGAGAATGATCCTCACCATGTTTTACTCCTTCCATTTCCTCGATGGTCAGTGTCTGAGGGAAGCAAAGGCATGTGTAGTAATGCCAAGACAAGAATGAGGCCCCGTTCAGCAAGCTCCTCCCAGCCAGGGCGAGGACTTGTCCTATGGCTGGAGCCGATGCTACAAGGCCATGATAAATTGACCTCCGCATGTACCCTTGATGGTTTATGGTCAAGCTGGAAGACACATATCAGACCTACTATGCCAAGTACACAGATAAGGAGTAGGTGAGAAGAACCACCCACTGTGCCTAGAAAAAGTCACTTGTGGTTCCTCCCATAGCATGTGATCAGAAGAAAACTCTCAACAGTGTAAGCAAAAAGAGGCATGTATTGCCTTTCTCTTCCGGTCCCAGGTGCTGTGGGAACCGTGGGTTACTGTGCAGACACGGCCAAGCCCAAGAACCACACCAGACACAACCAGCCCTGCAAAGGGCACAGGAATGACATCAAGAAACCCCGACACAGAGATACAAATCTCTTAAGGAGGTTGACCCCAAGTTCCTGAGGAACATGCGTTTTGCCAAGAAGCACAACAAGAAAGGCCTGAAGAAGACGCAGGCCAACAACGCAAAGGCAGTGAGCGCACGCGCAGAGGCCATCAAGGCCCTTGTGAAGCCTGAGG
Organism: Micromys minutus; assembly: GCF_963924665.1. NCBI lineage: Eukaryota > Metazoa > Chordata > Mammalia > Rodentia > Muridae > Micromys > Micromys minutus. Next base: position 3,015,721 of record NC_137979.1, read on the forward strand.
CCATCAAGCCCAAGATGCCAAAGGGCCCCAGCCGCAAACTCAGCCGCCTGGCTTCCGTCCACCTCAAGCTTGGGAAGTGGCTCTCAAGCTACACGGCCAAGGGTCGTAGACTCTGCCAACCAAAGCCGAAGGTTCAAACCAAGGCAGAGGTCAAAGCTCCAGCTAAGACCCAGATTTTGGCTCCAGCTCAGACTGCCAAAGGATCCCAGGCCCCTGTGAAGGCCCCATAGAAAAGTCTCCTGTCAAAGTGAAGACAGACAGACTGCAGTGACACACCCAGCTACACACAACGCAGATGACCTGTGCTGTTTATACAAATAAACTTGAGACAAAAAAAAAAAGACATTTATTCACACAACTGAAAATGTCACTGTCAGCATAGATATAGCTTTACCTAGGTGTTCACATAATTAAGTCTCCTCCTTCAGCCTCTTAGTTCTGCTACCCCGTCCCATCCCTCCCACCCCCTGTTGACTTCCGGCCTTTGGCAGTTCCAAGTCTACACCCTACTGCTTGAGTCAGGCCTGTGCACTGCAGAGCGTTCTTCCTGGGATTTCTTTGGCCTGGGGACTTGTGCTTCAAGCCTGTCACAGCACACAGCATGATGGCGTGTGCTATAGAAGCACTGTGGGATGGGCTGGAGTGGAAAATGTTGGAGGTGCTATTACCAGATCAGACCCAGGACATGGCTGATGGGCTACAGAGCCATTTTCCTCATCACAACTAGGTATATGGTTCCTAATTCGGTAGAGTGCAGAGGGGAATGCATCTGCCCAGGCAGGGGAGACGTGAGAACCTGGGCCTGTATTAGGACCTTGGCTTGAGTTAAGTTCGCCAGCACAGTAGACTGGGTGTTGGGACCGGAACAGGGCAGGCAGGCCTAGCTAAACTTCCTGCTCTCTCTGTTTTTGTTGCGTGTGAATCTGTGTGAGTGTGTGAGTGTGTATGTGCGCACTCACACATGCACACTGGTGTCCACAGAGGCCAGAAGGGGCGCCATGAGTACTGGATGAGTCCCCTGGAAGAGAAGTGCATCCTCTAAGCTATTTCTCTGGCCCCATAAGGAATCAGGCAGAAGTAACATGGTGAGAATTTCATTTTTGAAAGATTTTAGGGTTAGGTGGATGGGCTTTGGTGCACATGTCGGGTGGAAGGGATGTGAGTCAGAGAAGCCCTAGGAACCAGCTCAAACAGGCCTCCTGAGCTTCAAGATGGAGGCTGGGGGTAAGAAAAGCAGAGACTGCACGCAGTGCTTCCAGCTATAGGGGCCAACAGGAAAGCCATTTGCCGGACTTCAGCATATAAGAGGTAGCAGGTTCCAGTTTGCTTAGGAAGGGGAAAGTCTTAGCTAGGTTTGTGTCGCTACGATAAAGACCATGATCAGAGTAACTTAGGGAGGGAGGGGGAGATAAACCTCTGCTTCAGTTTCTGCTTCTGGGTCCCTGCCTCTGCATGAGTTCCTGCCCTGACTTCCTTCATTAAAGGACGCCATGTAGGAATGCTTCTGACTAGCTCAGGGCTTGCTCCTCATGTCTTGCTCAGCTGGCTTTCTTATCACACCCAGGACTATCTGTTCAGGGGTGGTACCACGCACAGGGAGTAGGGCCCTTCCACATCAGTCAACCAAGAAAACACCCCACTTACTCTTTTCAGACAGCTGCGGCTCAAAAGCTCAACAAAGGACCTGCCAGAGACAGAAGTAAGCCAGCAGACAGAGGTTTGAACTGGTGAAGGGTAAATGCTGAAGAAGCCACGGCAGGAGGGTTGATCCAATGTCAAGAGGCCAGGCTTGTTGGCTTTGGACCTTGGGCAGCAGCAATTAGTTCCCAGTCTGTAAAGTAGAACTGGGAACACCTAGCTCCCAGCCATTGGCAGGGCTGATGGGAACCCAGGGAGCACAGGGTGGATGCCTAGAGGACAGCAAGAAAGCAGGCAGGACACGGGTGGGACAAAAAGAGGGCCCGAGACCTGTAGCTAGGGATGGGGCATCAGCCATCTGTGAAGAAGGGATGGCTACTTCTGGTCCTTTCAGTGAGCTAACTACAAGTGTCCTGTGTCAGAGACCAGTGGGTGGGGCTGGAGCCAGGGCAGAGAGCTGCATGGTGGGGTTCGACTGCAGGGGTCATTGCTAAGGACAGCACAGAGCCACCCTGTTGGCAGCATCCAGAGCCTTAATTATTTTCTTCCAAAACCACAGATTGAAACTAAATGGTCACTGGCCTCGGGACGGGTATTGGCCAGATGGCTTTTCTGTCACACATCCCAGCTGAGAGAGATTTTTGGAGGTTGCCTTGTCATTGGCACATGAAGAAAATGATCCATGTGTGCTTGTTTGAGAACTTGGCTGTGGTGACCCGAAGGCCTTCTGCACCAGTGTGCACATAGATGGGTATGAAACCTTAAAACGTGTTCTCTGACCTCCATACAAACCGTGGCACTCCAGTACTCACAGTATGTGTGTGTGTGTGTGCATGTGTGTGTGTGTGTGTGTGTGTGCGTGTGTGTGTGTGTGTGCGTGTGTGTGTGTGTGTATGTGTGTGTGTGTGTGCGTGTGCATGCACCCACACACACTAACAATGAAAATAATTATTATAATAATAAATCAGAATCCAGCAATAGATAAAGCAGCAACAGGAGCCACAGCAGGGGAGCAGTAGCTTCCCAGGTCCTCTTGGGGTTCTCCCCTCTCAAAAGTCCCCAGAATTAAACTACCTGCAGCTGTCAAAAAAACACACCCCTCTTAGAGCAGGAGAAGATTATAGTTAATAATCATAATTGTCCACAGACTGTGGACAATTACAGCCCCATATTCCACACCTGGGTTTAAAATAAAAACATTCACATAACATAAATGCTTTTATTTTTTAAAGATTTATTTATTTTATGTATGTGAGCACAGTCTTTGTCTTCACACACACCAGAAGAGGGCATCAGATTCCATTACAGACGGTTGTGAGCCACCATGTGGTTGCTGGGAATTAAACTCGGGACCACCAAAATTTCACCACACCCCTTCCCATACTCAGGACGTAGGAAGTTTGTTGGCGCCAACTCCAGGGCCAGGTCTCTTCATGGCCTGGCAGCCGCCACTGGAGGATGCTGACTCTGAGCTCAGGGGCTTCTGCTTTTCCAGCCGCATGAGGTACTCACCGTCTACTTGCCAGCAAACGAGCCAGACAGGAAACAGATTCCTACAGGCTTTGCAGGGTGGAAAACCACTTATTACCATTAAATTGTCCTAAGTGACGGAGAATGAATGACACGGGGGAAATTATGAATGTTTTTGTGGATTACATCTTTCCGTAAATCTCAGAGACATGTTTGCCATTGCAGTGGGTAGATGCTGTTTGTATCCTGATTTGAACAAATAAACCATAAACATATACTTTGGGCGGCTGGGGATAAACCTCAATAGAAGAGTTCCTTTTGTTTGTTTTGCTTTACTTTTTGCTTTTGTTTAAGACAGGGTTTCATCATGTAGCCAAGGCTGTTGTAGAGCTTTGGTGTAGCTCAGGCTAGCCCTGAATTCATGGTAGTCCTCCACTTCTGCCTTCGGAGTGCCGGGATTGCAGACGAGAGCCACACGTCCAGCTAGAGCGCTGGTCTAACGTGTAAGACAGCTCTGATCTCTAGGACTAGAGAGAAATAAACCCAAAAGAAAATTTGGAGATAATTAGAGGAAGTTCGATGTGACGTGTTTAATAATATTAAAGTATTTGTATGCTCACAAATCCATGCGGTGAGTTATTAACAATTGAAATCATCTCAGAATTTGTTCCAGAAAACAAAATAATAAAGCCAGAGGGGTCAGTAAAACAAGTTGATTAAATATTGATGGTTGACTCACGGAGGCCAGTAGATGAGGAAAATTCAGGCTATTCTGGTACATATTTAAATTTTTTCCCTAACAAAAACTAGATGCCTGCATATCTGCTATCATCGAAAAAGATGTTCTAAAGATAATATTGTTGAGAAAAGGGGGCTGAGGTATGCAAGCCGGGTTTCTATTTTTAAGAGGAGGTTTTTGTAGAGGGGTAGTTATTTCAGGACATAAGCAAAACTTGACGCGTCAGCAGAACACGGCCACTGTGTCTATTGCTCATGTGACTCAAGGCTGAGAGTCAGAGACCTGAGTCCACAGAGAAAACCGAGGGTGCCAGCTCCAGGAAAACAGTGCAGATATACCTCCTGGCTTTAGCCACACCCAGAAGACACCATTTCTGCGTGCTTAATGAACACAGACAGGCTGTTCTTCCTGCACTAGCTACATCCAGGAGGATTCCACAGGCAGCCATGTCAGCAAACACAGATACGAGGCTACAAGAGACAGAAGGACTCTAGGCAGGGTCTGGGGCTCAGGTCATGACCTTGGGCTAGGCCAACTCTTGCCTGAGATGTCTGCTCTATCTCCCTGTCTGCAGAGAACATTGAGTGTCAACCTCCTTCTTCTTGCTAATGGGGCAAAGGGCTCTGAGCCCCAAACCTGACTTGCTGTCCCTGCTCCTGACTCAGAGATTTACAGGTACAGGCCACTATGAGGCTGGATAATTTGGTGGGGACATTGATGTAGTCTCTATGTGATTTTCTGCTAAAGGTTTGCATGTTGGAAGTTTGGTTCCCGGGGTGGTAATGTTAAGAGAACCTGGCAGCTGGTCAGTGGGTAAGAGAGTTCTGGGGTTTGTTTTGTTTTACACAAGTAATGATGAGAGGGAGAGAGAGAGAATGTGCTATCTGAGAGAGGTAGAGCCTAGTGGGAAGTCACTAGGCCATGGGAGGGTCTTCCAAAGACTGAGGTCACAGTAGTTAGATGGACCACTCCCTGATTGCTGGTTTCTTGTGTCACAAGATAACCTCTCCCTCTTGATCACATTACGCTAGCATCCTTCATAATGAGATTTCCCCCCACAAGGCCTCACCAGAAACCAGAGCCACACTGCTTGACTTTCAGCCTAACTGTAAGTTATTTAGCTATGAGTTATGTGAGCCTGTTTCTTTATACAGCCCCCACGACTTTGAGCAAAAGAAAATGAACTAATATAGACATTCACCTTCAGATTGAGGACCCTCCTCTATTCCCTACCTCTTTCTCCCCCGCCACACCCCTACCTACTCCATCCTGAGATGGAGTGTGTAGAATAACACTGGTTTGGTTACTATGGAGACAGCATAAGGCCCGGATGGTAAGGGCGTCCAGCATCTAGTTCCAGAGGGGATGAGAACACTTTGAGCACAAGCCCCTGGCCTCGTAGACATGGCCAGACTGGGGTAGAGCCAGGATTGTCAGTTCTTCTCAGAGGTCATGACAGACTAGAAGTTTAGAGCATAGTTTTGGGATCTTCTTATTCTGAGTTTAGTTTAAAAATAAGTAAGAACATATGGAAGAGTCTGATGTGCTAACACACACCTGCATACCAGCATTCAAGTGATGCAGACAGGAGGAATTCAAGGTCATCCTCTACTACATAGTGAGTTTAGACTCTGTCTTATTAAAAAAAAAGAAAGAAAGAATTGAAGGAAACAGACCTGCAACAATGTTGTCAAGGAAACAGATACAGCACTGTCACCAAGAATCTCACACTTGACTCCCTTTGGCTCTGTGATCTCTATCTAAAGAATTCAGATAAGACGGGGAGAGCTTAACTCAGAAGATACGAGAGTAGACAACAGCCAAAGAGACCTTCATCCTTATCTACAGTTCTTGTGAGACTCTTCCTGTGGAGACACAAACAAATGTTTTCTCATCCCAGATAGAGTGCCAACAGACCAAAGACACATTCCACCCCAGACTAGCTTGGCTTACCAGGGAGCTTGTTGGGGGTGCTTGGGGGGTGGCCCAAAAGCAGCTGTATTGCTGAAATGCAGCGTGACTGAGCCCTGCAAAGGCTGTGTGTCCCTTCAGCTCCCACACAACCTGCCGGCAGCTGTACCAGTGACTCTGACTCTCCTCGGTTGCTTGTGACTTGCGTTACACTGGGGATGGGCCTCGTGAATTTCTTTCAGAGCTTCCAGAACTTTGTGAGTTACAGGAAACTTCTGGGTCTCATGAGTGTCCCTTCTCTGTCAGGAGGAGCTGTTTCCAATCGGAGGAAGCAGCTCACTGCTTAGCAGTGTACCTCAGTGGAGGAAGCAGCTCACTGCTTAGCAGTGTACCTCAGTGGAGGAAGCAGCTCACTGCTTAGCGGTGTACCTCAGTGGCAGAGCACTTGGCTAACTTTGATTTCTACAGGGCGAGGGGTGGGGGTGCCTTCATGTGTCTTCAGAAAGCCTCATATATAGTAAGAGGTTTAGGGCTCCTAGGTCCAGGTTTGAATAGTTATTAATTAATGACGTTCTAGGCAGTCCAGGATGTTACCTCACCTCTCAGGGCCAGGATATATGTGACCAGTAATAATTAGCCTTGAAGCCTCAGTCCTTGGTTTTAGAAGCTGTTGCTTACCAGAGAGGACCCAGCTCTTATGTCCCCTAATCCTGTTAATCTCTAGCTAGCTAGCAGGGGGTCTGAAGGAGTCAGATAGCTGCTACAGTGATTGTTTGTTCAGGGCTAAGGGGTTGCCCAGCTACTAAAAGCAGAAAAACCCTAGGCAAACTCAGATAGTTCATTCACCTCAGTTATTCCCAAGGCAAGTGTGGTGGTTTGAAACTGAATGGCCGGCATAGACTCCAAGTGTTTGAATGCTTGACCCATGGGGAACAGCATTATCGGGGGTGTGTCACTGGTGGGCTTTGAGATCTCATATATGTTCAAGTCTGGACAGTGACACAGTCTCTTCCATGTTGCCTATGGGTCAAGATGGACATCTCTCGGCTCCTCCAGCACCATGTCTGCCTGGACGCTGCCATGCTTCCCACCATGATGATGATGGACTGAACCTCAGAAGCTGTAAGACAGCCCCAGTGAAATGGTTTTCTTTATGAAAGTTGCTGTGGTCATGGCATCTCTTCCCAACAATGAAACCCTAGCTAAAATAGGCAGTTAGTAAATAGGAAGAAATATACAAGGTTAGGAGGATGTTCACCTCGGGGCTGCAGATGTAGCTCAGAAGCAGTACACTTCTCTACCATGCATGAGGGTCCAAGCCCGGGCAGTGCAAAGAAGAGGGGCTGCCCATTTGGGAAGTGACCAACGCTAGACTTACAAGGGCCAGATCTTCAGAGAGCAAATGGCAGACAGTATCTAGGTGCCTTTGGGAGAGACCCAGTCACCTCTGAGAAGATAAATGTGCTGATTTCATTTCTGTCTTCTTACACTTCTGTCTCCCACTAACCACAGCCAGAAGGCGGCCTGACGAGATACTCTCAGTGGGCACATAGCAGTGTGGCAGAGTGAGTGGGTAAAAGGTGGGCTTCAAGGGCTCAGGGCAAATGTGGAGGACACAGGCAAAGATACGGCCAAGAGATTCAAAAGCAGGTCCTTCAGAAGACATAAACCGAAAGATGCAGGGCCTGCCTTAGTCGCCAGCCTCTAACCGTCCTCAGTCACCCAGGAGGTTCCAGTGACTGACCTGGACTGTTCAAGGTGTCTCCTATATGAAATCATGGTACCCTCTGCAAAGGATGCACCCTGGGAAGGCTTGAGGTCCGAAATGACGGGTGAGCAAGGTTGTTATAACCTCCAGAGGGCACACACTCTTTCCTGGTAATAGTATGTAGATCTATCTGGTCCTTGGGGTGGGGTGGGGTCAATGTATTCTTTGTGCAGAGGCCTTGCCCTATCTTTGAGTTGCTTCTGAGGTGTCCTGAAAAACTCTGGAAGGCAGGCCTTTCATGAGCCCTACTGGCTTTCTGGTTCTAGTCCTCTGAGCTTCTCACTGTATCTGAACCCTTCACCCAATGCTAACAGCAGTAGGAGTCTTTAGCTGGCTTTTAAAGAAATATTGTATTGTGTGTGTGTGTGTGTGTGTGTGTGTGTGTGTGTGTGTGTGTGTGTGTACCATGTAAGTTTGCGGAGATCAGAGAATGCCTTACAGCTGCCCTTGGCCTTGGCTTTGATTGTTAAGCAAGTTAGAGTGTTCTTCGTATTTTACCGTCATTATCATTATCAACAGTTATTTTCTTCTTTTCCTCCTCTTCCTCCTTCTCCTCTTCATTTGTTTTGTTTTGGGTTTTTTGACAGGGTCTCACTATGGCACTCTGGCTGGCCTGGAACTTGGTATGTAGTAGACCAGGTTGTCTTAGAATTCATAGCGAGAAAGACTCCTGAGTGCGGGAGTCCTGTGGTCTTCCAATTTTAAAAGAATTGATTAGAATCAGCAACAACAAGCTGTTCATCTAATGCATCCTCTCTGCTTCCCTTGAGTCGCTGCCCAATCCTTGAAGCTTTAGGGTGAACTCTTCCCAGCCCAGGCTACTGGGGCACACCTCTTTCTGTGATCCAAACAAAGGGTGCTCTGTTGGGGCAGGCAGACCATTGACTATGCAGCTACAACTGTGTCCTCTTGCAGCTCTTCAGAGCACCTACACTTCCAGATCTTCCTGTGGCTTCCTAAATCAGCTCAGCAAACAGAGATGTACTCCCAGAAGCCCCTGTGATAGCTCCAGGGAAACCCTGCTTATAGATTAAACAAGTTAATGGAACATGAAATATCTATCATAAAATATTAAACTTGGGTCTCATTCCCCTCCCTATGTCCTCTTTGCTCACTAACCAGCATCAACATTGTGTCTTATTTTTTTGGTTCTTAGAAGAGTCTTAAATGGAGCTTATGATCTCTGTCTCCACAGTTCCTACTACTCTCTACTGCCTCCTCTCTCCTTCTCGACTTCCTCATTTATAGCATTTGCTTCAACTCTGATGGCATTTGGTTCTCATAAGGTGTAGGATACCAACAATCACACAACACTTACTTCTTATGACACACACATTCCCTGGTTCTCTCCCCTCATGCCATTCCTTAGTTGAATTCCTTCTTGGCTCAGAAACTTGGATTTATTCTCCCTCCCTCCCTCCCTCCCTCCCTCCCTCCCTTCCTCCCTCCCTCTCTCTCTCTCTCTCTCTCTCTCCTCCTCCTCCTCCTCCTCCTCCTCCTCTTTGTTTCTCCCTTCCTCTCTTTTCTGTATACATGTTTCTATATGTGCTTGCTCAGAGTGTCCCAGTGTGGTGAATGGGTTGAGTGTCCTTCTTCCCCCTTTGCTGTAAATCAGGGAAGACACAGTGCTGAGAACATTTGTAAGATAAGTTAACGAGCTCTAGGTATGAGGCCTACTCTGCTTCTGCGGGGTTTCTGTCTTGGGATTTTGGTTGGTTGGTTGGTTGGGTTTGGTTATTTTCTTTTTTTGTTTTTAGTTTGGGTGGACTTATTTATTTGTTTGTTTGTGTCTGAGATTACTGAAACAGCTTAGGATGGGATAAGCTTAGACAGTGCCAGATACTGGAGAGAAAGGGAAAAAGACGATCCCCAGTGGTTTTTGTCCAAGTTGTTACAACAAAATACCACAGGAGGCTTACAAGCAGTAGAAACTCATTTTTTGAGGTTCTGGAGATGAGAAAATTCAAAATCAAGGCACTGGCAGATTCTGTGTCTGGATATTTGACTCTTTGTACAGAGGTCTTCAAATGTAGAAAGGGAGAGGCAGCTCCTGGAATTACTTTAACTTTCATTTTAAAGACACAGACTCACTATGTGGCTCTGGCTGGCCTTGAACTCACTATATAGATCAGGTTGGCTTTGAACTCCGTAGAGTTCACCTGCCTCTGTCTCCTGGGTGCTGGAATTAAAGGCAGTGTTCATCCTTGGGATCTCTTTTATGTGGCTAGCACTCCTTTATAATCTGCCCTCTCACCTGGCCACGAAGCTGCCTGTCACCACTGGCTATACTAAGAGGATGCAGACATTGAGATTAGAGCAGCCATGCCCTGGTCTTGGCCACAGGCTGATAGGAGCTACACACTTTGGGTGCACCAGCTACTGTCCCATCACCTGTTTAGTGCAGCATCAGATTTTACTCTGTCTCAGTCAAGCATAGAAGACCAACTCTGGGAGCATTATACACACGTAGGGTGCCTCAGTGTTCCTGTGCCAGAGCCCTGCAGCATGAGTGAAATCTCCTGAGTCACACTGTGTTGTTTAAACAACAGTGGTCTGTCACTCAAGAGTGCAAAAGTTGACAGAAATGAACCCTTTGAGAAAAAACATCTGTATCTCAGACTGGGAGATGCTCAGTCTCTAAAGGGTTTGCTGTACAAATGTGAGGACCTGAGTTCAGGCCCCCAGTATGCACCCGGGTTAAAAAGCCTGATGTGACTGGATGGTGGCCCACATCTTTAATCCCAGCACTTGGGAGGCAGAGGAGGGGATCTATGAGTTCAAGACTAGCCTGGTCTACACAGAGAAACCTGTCTTGAAACAAAGAAGCAAGCAAAAGTCTGATGTAGCAGAGAATGCCTGTGATCCTAGCACTGGGAAGACAGGCAGGGGGATCCCGAGGACTTGCTGGCCAATCAAACTAGCTGCAGTGGTGAGCTCCAGACACAACAGGAAACCTTGTATCTGAGTTTGCTTCTCTGCTGTTGCCATAAGACACTGATCAAAGCAACTTGGGAGGAAAGGGCTCATTTCATCTTATAGCTTACAGTCAGTCACTGGAGGAAGCCAGGACAAGAGCTTAAGGCAAGAACTAAAGCAGAGCCCACAGAGAAATGTCGTTTACTGGCTTGCTCAGCTTGCTTTCCTAGTTGACCAGGACGTACCTAGGAATGGACTGCCCATAGTGGGCTGGGCTTTCCCACATTCATCAGTAATGAAGAAGATGACCCACAGACATACTCACAGGCCAATCTGATGGAGGCACTTTCTAAGTTGAGATACACTCGATTCATTTTTGTCTAGATATAAGTCAAAGTGACAAAACTAACTATGATGCCTTGTCTCAAAAAAAAAAAAAAGAAAGAAAGAAAGAAAGAAAAGAAAAGAAAAGAAAAGAAAAAAGAAGGAAGAAAAGAAGAAAAGAAAAAAAGACAGTTGGAAAGTACTTGAGGAAGACAATCTGTCTACCCCTGACCTCCACATGTCTTCTTTCCTACAAACCCTTGCCTTTTCCCCCTCTCTCAAGACATTTTTTGCTGGGTCTGGTGGTGCATGCCTTTAGTCCCATCACTTGAGAGGCAGAGGCTGGTGGATCTCAGTGAGTTCAGGGCTAGCCTGGTCTACAAAATGAGCTCTAGGACATCTAGCTAGAGCTAGTAAAACCCTTTCTCAAAATATTTAAGTTTTATTTGTATAAATGTTTTGACCTACATGTAGGCAATTGCCTGTAGAGGTCAGAAGAGGGTATGGGATTCCATGGAACAGAAGCTAAGATGTTAGCCAACATGTGATTGCTAGGAATAAAATCTGGAACCTCTAGAACAGTGGTTGTCAACCTGCAGGTCTCAACCCTTTGGCAGTTGACTGACCCATCCATAGAGGTCACCTAAGACCGTTGGAAAATAGAAATATTTACACTATGATTCATAACAGTAGTAAACAAAATAATCTTATGGTTGAGGGGTCACCACAGCACATGAGGAATGCAGCACTGGGAAGGCTTAGAACCACCGAAAGAACAACCAGTACGCAGCCATTGTTCCAGCCCCAAAGAACTTCTGCCAAGTTCCTTAATCATGAGCTTTTTCTGCCCTATTCACCCCGTGTTAACCCATGTTGATAAAAATACTTGAGAAACAGCTTAAGGGAGGAAAGACTTATTTTAGCCCACAGTTTTAGAGGTCTCAGTCCCTGGTAGAAGGGACATTGGGGAAGAACAGAGAAGCTCAGATCATAACTGCTAGGAAGCAGGATAGAAAGGGGAGGGACCAGGGATAACTTTCAAGGGCATGCCTTTGGTGACCTGTTTCCTCTATCTAGGCCCCACATCCCAAAGGTTCCAGAATGTTCCAAATAGTACCATCATCTGTGTACAAGATATTTAATACTTAAGCCTATGAGGAAATTTCACATTCAAAACACAGCATTTTACCCTTACTCTCCAAAAACTCATTACCATTTCATGATGTAAAATGCATGGGGTATATTCTAAAGAGTCTTAGTAACTAAAAAATCTTATCAGACTCATCCATGACTTTTTTTATTGCTGTGGTAAAAATACTGTGACGGGCTGGAGAGATGGCTCAGTGGTTAAGAGAATTGACTGCTCTACCAGAGGTCCTGAGTTCAAATCCCAGTAACCACATGGTGGTTCACAACTAACTGTAATAAGATCTGATGCCCTCTTCTGGTGTGTCTGAAGACAGCTACGGTGTGCTTATATATAATAAATAAATCTTAGAACAAACAACAACAACAAACCCACTGTCATCAAGGGAAATTACTTTTAAAAAATATTTAAGGAGTTCACTGTTGTAGAGAGTTAGAGTCCATGATGTCATAGGAAGGGACCGGGGCAGTACTGAGTAGCAGAGAGCTCACACCTCAAAATCAAGCATAAAGTAGGGAGCACACTGAGGGTGGAGGGAGGCTTTGAAACTGGCCCCAGTGACACCCCCAGTGACACCTCCAGTGACACAGTTCCTCCAATAATGCTACACCTCCTAATCCTTCCCAAATGATTCTGCCACCTGGACTCAGTGTTCAAACATGTAAGTCAATGAGGACCACCTTCATTTAAACCACCATAAGGAGTTGTCATATTTGTCCAGTGCTAGGGAGTAAAGTCTTTGAGACTTAAGGAAAATGCTTAGTTATGAACCCCTGCAACATAAGAAAATTTATTTTTATTCTGTGCCCTTATATCTTGGATGAAAATTTCCCCTACTGGAGAAACAGGTGGGAGAACAACGAGGCATCAGACGAGCCAAGCAGGGGAAATACGGAGGTCTATAGACCACGTCTGGCAGGGGAAATACGGAGGTCTATAGACCACGTCTGGCAGGGGAAATACGGAGGTCTATAGACCACGTCTGGCTTCTAGGAGAGCACATGGTACTGTAACGAACTCAGCATTCTGTGCACTACTGTTTCTAATCACATGGCCTCTCTCTTGGGCTGGCCCCGCAGTTTCCACAGCTCGCCTCTGCAGATACATATTCCGTACTTCTGACATCCCCCTTCCTGACGGCTCTGTGGAATCTTAGGTTTCACCTTCACAGCTTTATACGCCGTCTTCTCAGGGAGCACCTGCAGGCATCTTGACCCTGCCACATGTTTCTTGGCCTCTTGGGGTTTCTTTGAAATTCGTGCAGAAACCTCTATGATCTGATCAGTCTCGAATTCTAAATACCTACAAAATCAAGGTCAGCCATTAGCTTGAGTAGAAAGTTTGGACCCTGATTACCACAGCCCTTGAATGCCCAAGCAGATGTACACAGCGAAATGAATCCCAGGGAAACAAGTTTGTGGGCAGCCCCGTGTGAGCTGAGAATCCCAAAGGCCCTCTCAGCTCAAGGGAAAGAAAGTCTTCAAACAAGCCTTCACTAAATGAGGTCTGGCTGTCTCAATGCAAAGCAGTTGTCTTTTGCTGATGCTAATCTCTCCAGAAATTACATCTTGCATGGTTCCAACTTCATGCTGCTGTTCTGACTAAGCTGTAAGTTTTCTTAGTTTGTTGGTTTGCTTGCTTTCAACTTTCTGCTCTGCCCTTTGTTCTTAATGCGAACTGTAAACCTGTCTGTAAGCAGCTCACAGTAGCCGTGCCACAGCAATTTTACAGCCGATTAGTCTTTAAACTCACCTTCCCACAAAGTCTCAGGACATGGCTGAGTAGCCTCTCCTCCAGTTTCCAGTAGAGTCCTCACTTCTACCTGAAGCCTCTTGAGTACTGCCTTTTCCATCCATATTGCTTTCATCACTCTGGTATTCTGAGCACCTACAGAATATCCCATTAAGCTCTGCTCTCAGCATCCTAGGGCTGCCCTGAACTGTTCTTTTACTCTTCCCAAAAGCCAGTTCATAAAGCTTCTGAACCATGTGGTGATGCCACAGCAACAGCTCCATCTCCCGGATACCAGTTTTCCATGTTGATGAGACTTTCTATGGGACATATTGGCTGAGCAAGACAGCATAAGAGAAGACATTTTAATGTCGTTTCATGGTTTCAGTCCACAGTGGGGAAGATGCTGTGGAGCAAAGCAGCTTACATTTTAGAAGCCAAGAGGCAGAATAGAAAAGAGTTTCCACTTCTAAAGTTTTCAGTACTTCCCCAAACAGTACTGATAGCCAGAGATCAAGCATTAAACACATGAGCCTGTAGGAACATCACCTTATTTAAGCCATTATACGGCCCTGCAGAGGAGAGGTTATGTGACAGTTTTTCTGTGCTATTCCCAAGTTTCTATTCCTTGATGCTTCCCCCTCAGACCTAGCTGAGGGTATGGTAGATGGCCTGAGGTAGAGAACTCCATCCAAATCTCCACACGTGGGATACACACCCAGAAGCCCACCTGTTACCTGCCCTGAGCCCTACTCAAAGGTCTCCTTTGAATCTCCCTATACACTCGTCCCATCCCTCTTGATCTAACAAGAGGTTTTCAGCTGCAAACCTCCATATTCTTCACCCTGAATTCCCCAAGGAGTTCTGCTAAAATCCAGGAAGCCCTGTGCTGGGCTGGGCTAGGTGTCTAGACAACCGGATATTCATGGTATTTCTGTACTGGGAGGATTAAAAGACTATTAGGGAGAGGACATATCTCAGATTGCCCTGTTAATAGCCCAGCTCATAGAGCTGAGGCTGAGAGAAACTTGGCAGTGAAGTCCCTCATGATAACATAAAAAATGGTAAAAATCCAGAAGCCTAAGAGAGTCACTATGCCATGAACAGAAATGGATATTCTATGGTCAGACTCCAGCAATATGGTCCCAGGGAAGGCAGTAAAACAGAGTCTGTTCCTGGGAGATGGCAGGCTCATATCCTGCCATTAGGACAACTTTGGAACTTCACTGGGCTATTCATTTAGGACGGTCCTGGACCAGGAAGGAGCAGATAGCAAATCTCCCAACTACAGAGAGCTTTTAGACACATGTTGAAGAAGCCAATACATGCCTCACCTTCTTGGATAGTGGGGTCCAAGTGTCCTTGAAAAGTGGGGTTAGAATCACCCATAGATAATATGTTAGTACTGGACATCCGTTGCCCCTAGGGCCAGGTACAACAACCTCCTTCGAACAGGCAGACATGATGCTGGCTAGAGGTGTACAGACTTACTGTCCTCTAAAGAGAGGTATGGGTCATTCTGAGAGGGGCTCTGGTGCTCCTTTCTGATGCTTCTGTCCTCCAAAAGGGTCCATACCTGAGCTCCCACATCGAAATCCTCCTCTCAGGTTTGGCTCTTTGGGGATTCCTGAATTGGAGCAGGTCACTGAGGCCACCAGTTCCCCAGTGAGCAATCCACCGACCCTCTCTCTGGTCAGAGTACTTGTGGCTTGAAGGTGTCAGGAGTGACTTCGATGGGTAGGAATTTATTAAGCTTGTTGTCAAAGACCGCCATAGGGTAAGTGATTTCTAAACAATAAATCTTTGTAGGCTTGTGGTTTCTAGAGGCTAGGCAATCCATAACTGAGGGGTGGTGTCTGGCTTGGATATTCCTTTACATTATCCTACAAGAAGAAATCCTAGATCAAGAGGATGTGAGAGACTAGACTCAAAGTCCCAGGACTCTTTTAATTAAAATTAATTTGTTGGTGGAGGCTTAATCGAGTTTCAGAGGTTCCACCCTGTAACTTTATGTCATTGAAAATTATATCACAGCACTTGCTTTGGGGACACATTTAAACCGCAGAACCGCAATACTAAAAAGTCCATGAACAGTCAGGGGCTCTGGAAATGTGTAGCTTTGCCCATCTAAGATCCAGTTTGCTCTGGATCAGCTCCATCTATCTCATCCCAAAGGTGATCCCAAACTCCCCACTATCCCCAAACCATCCTCCAGACAGCTGTACCTAGAGAATCTGTTCCTTCCTATTTCCTCTGTCTCCAAAAGCAGAGGATGCTGCTGTGGAGTCATAGTATTCTCCCTGCCACTCTTCATATGGAGATGAAATTACAAGAACAGTGGACAGATCTGCACTGTGTAGGACACAGGGATCCTGGTATCTCGGTGCCAGTAGTAGACCTGCTTTTTGCCCCCTTCTGTGGACTTCTGCCTGGCCCAGGCCCTTGTCTACAGAGGTGTCCATTTTCCTATGTGACCACTAGCCTAGTGTATGCCCCACCCATTGCTTTGTAAGAGCCAGGAGGCTGGACCTGTCCTCATTTCTTATGTCCGTATTACCCAGAGAGACGTAAAGTACAGGCTTGGGAATGAATGATGAGTGGGTGAATTAATGAGTGTCACCTTGCATAGCTGAGAGTAAGAAGCAATACAGCTCTTGAGTCAGCTTTAGGCATCAGCTGATTCAGCCAAACCTCTGTCACTGCCATTGAACTTCAAACTTCTCAATGGGTATAACACCTCCATCCCCAGGGGGCTGCAAAGCTAAGAAAGAACGCCAAACACAAGATTTAAGCTAGTTTTTCTTTTTAAAAATTATAATTGGGGAGATACCAAAGATTTAGATATCCAGTTTTTTTTTTTTTTTTTTTTTTTTAAGTTAAACCATACATGCACAAATGGCTTCAACGTGAGCAAATATTGGGCCAGGTCTCATGACCTTCCCCAGGAGATGAGGGGCCTGGACAGCAGTGGGGAGAAGGAGGAGACAGCCGGGAACTAGGGCGGGGGAAAGCCAGCCTCATGACTCATCCCAGGGTCGAACTGAGGCTCCAGGTCACAGAGGGGCGGTGGAGCCCCTGGCTTGGACGCTGGCTCACTGCTTGCCAGCGCATCTCCTTTAGGGGGCGGTTTCCGGGGCGGCCCAGCTTTCCTTCAGACCTGGGGAATCCCTATCCCCAGGGTCTCTCAGTTTCAGGCTCTGGCACATCTTGGCCAATATCTTCTATCTTTCCAAGGAGCTTCAATCTCCTCCTTTTTCAGCCAAGCCCAGTTCGCTCCTGGCAGGGTTGGAACAAGTTCACAAACCTAGTGCGTGCTACTTTTTCTTTTCTTTTCTTTTTTTTTCTTTTTCTTTTTTTGATCAGAAAGAATTGTGTTCTGTGTCTACACGGTCTGTCTGGCCTTATCCTCAGGAGGATCTAAGAGGTACATGCTATTATTATCACATTTTGCAAATTAAGAAATTGAGGCACAGAGCGATCCGTGCCTTTGGCTAAAGTTTCACGTCTAATATGACTGACTCAAAAGTTCAACCTCAAGGTGTTTACCACAGACTGGGTGGGCCTCCTCCCTCCCCTTAACAGTAGAGACTGGAGCTTGGGAGCCGCCCCTCACCCCTTTCCTTGAGTCTTGGGGCTGCCGTTGTCACGACAACCAGGGACCAATAAGAAGCAAGCAGGCGGCAGGAGGCCCCGCCCCAGCCCCACCCCTCTCGGAGGGCTACTGGCTGGCTATAAGGGCAGGAGACCGAGCGGCGGGAGCCTGAGCCTGGGAGCGCGAGGCGCAGTGAGTCGTCAGAGCGTCTGGAGCAGTCGGAGCAACCATGTGCGGTGAGTGCACGGCGGCCTCCTCCTTCAGAGACTTTTATAGCCTAGGCCAGAGAGCCAGGCGCAGGGGACCTGCTAGGGGCGGCGATCGTGGGGCTTTCATTAGTCAGGCCTTCCTTTCCCCGCGCGGACCCGGAGTGAGGATTCGGGGACATGGGGGCGTGGGAAGGGTGGCGTCTAAACTCCGTGTAAGAAGAACCAAGCCGGGACCGCACAGAGCAGGGACTACGAGGCGGGTCCCAGGAAAGGAGCCCCACAACACAGAGGGTATCTCCACTCCATATACCAGGAGGGCGCTTCCTCCACTTTGCCCACAAAGGCCGCCACGAGCAAGCTCAATCATCCTGGGCGCGGAGTGGTGGTCCCGAGTCCCAGTCTGCCGCGCCCACCGAGGACAGGCGACCTCACCTGTACGGTGTCAGCAGCCCGCCCAGAGACGTCCGAACAGCTCCTGGTGCGCTCAGAAGGGTTTGCCCATCCTGCTTGCGACGCAAAACGAATCTCCTGTCTCTAGAAGGGTGGGAACTGTGGTAAAGCTTTGCTGGAACGAGCTCTTGGCGACGCGATAGATAGTGACTTTCCCGGAGACTTGGCCTAAAGCTGGACGGGGTAGCGGCGCAGCTCCGGGCGATGCCGAGGTGTCCAGCGGGCTTTAGGAGCAGAAGGGAGGCAGCCGCCCTGGGCGCACATCTGCAATTCCTTACCCTCCTGGCTGGCTGGGCCGCCTCCGCTGGCTGGCTGGCCGGGGAAAGCCGGGAACTTCTGGGACAAAAGGTCACTGTGCGCTTTTTTTTTCCTGTCTTGAGTAGGATTCAGTTACCCACTCCAGCCCCCAGCGGCTGGAGAACCTGGTGGAACTTTTGAAGCCATGAAAGGCGCCTCTCTGACTTTGCTGAAGGCTTGTGGGGTGGGGTGTGCCAGTGGGTAAGTGCAAAGCCAAGGTCTGAACAGGCCTTGTTTCATGAGCCAGGAGACCAGGGAAAATGAACCACAGAGCAAGGATTAGGCAGAAACCTTGGGGACTCAGCCTCATCCAGAGAGAGTTGGGGTCAGTTTAAATTCCTGGGTTCGCAGACAGAATCTTAGGACTCCTGGGCATCCTTTGGCAATGTAAGGTTGCCTCGGCGTTTCTGGACACAGAATGAAACAAATGTACAAGTTTTGTCAGATTCAGAGGCCCCTCAGGTTGAGTTCTTGCAGATCTTTGGCTAACAGTGACTTTAGAGCCAGACTTATGCAACATACCTCAAACTACTTGAACTGTTTGGCTTTCCTTGCTGAGCCTCTCAGATGACCCTGCATCCCCACCATCAACCACCTCAGCCTCCCAACCCTGCTTCCTCCCAGCGGCTGCCTTTCTTTTGTGTCTTCCCAAGCTCTGGAGAACTGTCTCCTCCAACCCTTTGGAAGAGATGGGGTTTGGATTATAACTAACCCGTTTCCTTTCTAGACTTTGGTGTTGATTTGCGACTGAGTTATGAGAAGTGCTTTGAGGTCACCAAAGAATGTCTAGGATGCAACAGAAGTCTTGGCCCAGCTGTGCTCCTATTCAGAACCAGAACCAAAGGAGCCAAATGTGCTGGGCTAGGAGGTCTCCTCAAGCTTCAGGGTTTTCTGAGGCCTTCCTTGCTGATGTCTGACCCAGCCCCCTGCCTTCATCCAGGAGTCCCGAAACATCCTGACTAAAGACAAAAAAATACTGTGTTTTTAGTTCTCTCTGTCTTTGCCCATGGCATCTGTCCCTGGTTCAGAGCTCACAGCCCAGCTGCCTGGAGTTGAACATACTAGTCTGGGCACTCCTGGGCTGTATGTGTTATGCACCAGATACTGGCTTTCCTTTTATGGTCTTTGCTTGCAATTTAGTGAATTTTTCAGAAAATTGATAATGGTCATGTTTTTGGCACAAGGATATAACAAATATTGAATCAGTTTCACTCTACATTTGGAGAAACTGAGGCCCAGCTGAGGCCTGGCTGAACAGGAACTTTAAGGCCATGTCTGCTGCTTTCCTTCGAAGCGGCCTCAGGTTTCAGGGATGGTGGGATGATAAGAGATGATCATGCTCTAGTGATGTCTCCATCCACAGAGAGCTGGGGCCAAACAGGAACTGACCCTCAAGCAGAACAGATGTGCTCAACAACCTTTAGCTTGTTGGGAATTAAGCCGACCCTTAAATATTGTCTTATTAGCTTCCTTCCCGGTTGCTGAGAGAAAATGTCCTGACAGAAGCAACTTAAGAGAGAAAGGGCTTACTCCAAGTCACAGTCTATCACTGTGGGGGAATCCAGGCTGCAGGAGTGTGAGGCACCCAGGTAGACTAAATCCTCAGTCATGAGCAGAGAACAGAAATGACTGAAAACATGCAGCGCTTACTGATCTGCCTTCCCTAGCAACCTGTCTTCTTCCACTCAGCACACCTAAACTAATACAATCAAACTATCTACTAAAGTGTGCCCACAGGCCAACTTAACTCCACCTTCATTGAGACTCCCTTCCCAGGTGATTCTAGAAACCCTCACAGGCACCCACGTGCAGTTTTATTGACATCAGAGTTCCCTGCATTTTGTTGACTTCCTGCCAATAGAAAGGTTGTGTCTCCCCCCAAAACCCCACCCACTTTGTGGTCCTCCTTTCCTTCCTTCTTTTGCTTTTCCTGCAGTCACCACAAATGATTGTCCGAGGAGCGGCTCTATGTTACTATACTCTGAGTTCTAAAGGTCATGTGGCTGTGTCACTCATTACTTCTAAGAAGGGACAGGTGAAGCACATGGCCATTCTGTAAGCCAGTCACCCTCCAGCCACAGGATAATCCCAGCTTGCAAAACCACACAAACGATACCAGAGACACGGGCTACACCTTGGCAGTACCAGGCCTAGTCAGGCAGACAGACAGCTTTTTGTTCGATGCACAGGGTTTAAACATTTTTTTTTTTAGTTACCAGATTACAAAATTAGGAGAGCTCATATACAGTTTTTTTTTAATCTTAAAAAGTATTAAAAAATGAGCAACCTTCAGTTCACATTTCTGAGGAGCTCTTGGATGACAGGCACCGGGTGTCTCCTGGATGCCTTGCTCACTGAAACATCACAGAGCAAGCTGCCTGTTGGCTCTCAGAAGTTTGAGACAGCATAAAGCACAACATAGAGGAACAGGGAGCTAATTGGCAAGAGGAATGAGAGAGGCCTGTGGTAGGGCCTCTAGGCTCAAGTGTGAGCTCTGCAGAGATAGGAGCTCACAGGCGTGTCGGGCTAGGGGCACATCATTCCATTCTGTGGTCACACCATCTCCTCCTCTTCCATGGCCAGTCTCCCTCTGCCTCCTTAAAAGAACACTTGTGATAACTCTTTGGGGGCTCCCAGATTATCTGGGACAGTTTGAGATCCCTTTGTTCACATCTGTACAGACTTTCTCCATATAAAGCAACCTCTACAGATTCCGTTAAATATTTAGAATCCTGGACGCTCAAGTCTTGCCCTTGAGGGCCTAATTCAGAGATTCATCAACAGGCCCCCATACACCGAGCACCCTGGTCCTAGCACTCTCAGACCAGACCCATCATGGTCAGAAGGTGAGTGAAAGATCATTTGAATACCTCCAGTTTCATGGGCATAGTGCCACATACCTAGTT
Source organism: Micromys minutus (assembly GCF_963924665.1). Lineage (NCBI taxonomy): Eukaryota > Metazoa > Chordata > Mammalia > Rodentia > Muridae > Micromys > Micromys minutus. The sequence goes on from NC_137979.1 coordinate 3,036,819, forward strand.
GGACCAAACAGACTTGCTCATTTATTTAATGGTTAGCTGCTGGGCCATATAATAAGACATTCACAGCATCTCTTGCCCTCCACTTGGTACACACTCTGCCTGTTTATCGTGCCGTGGGTTTTATTTCTCCGGATTTGTCCAGCTTTGCACACATGCATGTGTGCACGTACACGCACAGTCTGCTTGTATAGTGTGGTCTTTGGAGAGAATTCCCCACTGTATAAGGAGAGGTTGCCTTTTCTCTTGGCTGGAGTGCAGGTCTTCTGTGTCAGTTGCTTGGTGTCCATCTTGGGTGATTAGACAAAGTAAAATCATCCATAACACTCCTTTTTTTCCTTGTGACGTTTCAGTTCATGGATTCAGAAGGAATCGACCAATGTCTTAAGAATTGGAGTTGATGAGGGTATAGGCAGGCTCTGGGGTCTGTTGCTTGGCTTAATCTCTCTGCAAACATTGCTGGTGAAAATGGGCAAAACAGAGAGATCTTGTATCCAGGGGTACACTATTGTATATTGCCTTCTGGATTGCCATTTAAAAATTAATTATGTTTATGTGTGTTGGGCATCATGCGAGTGCAGATACCCACAGAGGCCAGAAGAAGTGTGTCCACATCTCTGGAGCTAGAGTTTCAGGCAGTTGTGAACCATGGGTGTTGGGAACAGAACTTGGTCCTCTGCAAGAGCGGTACTCACTCTTACCCTCCGAGCCGTCTCTTGAGCCCCTGGTTTGTTATTTTCTATGGTATACTTATAGACAGTTTTAGGAGAGCGCACGGGAAGTCCCTGAATGAGTGTGAAAAGAGAGCACCCAGCTGTTTCCTGGAAGCCATCAGGGGCAATCACAGCACACCTGCACACACCTCTAGGACTGATGTTGACACTCACAGGAGTTGAGCTTGAGTCATTCAGAAGAACAGTATGCACTTTTAACTACTGAGCCATTTTTCCAGCCCTGTGGTAGAGCAGTTGAACTCAGCACTTTTCACATAGCAGGAGTGTCTCCATGCTGTCTGCCCCTTTCTCTGTGCCTTTCTACCTTGAGCTCTTCCATGTATTAGCCTTCCTTACCTATCCCTCTCCTACACAACTAGGGACTGCGAGTAAATTCCACGTGTTCAGTGCAAGCCAGGTATTCAGGTATCCAGAGGAAATCAGTTCCCTGATCTGATCACTGTCATTGTCTGTCACAATAGATGACACTTTTGTAAAGAGCCAGACCCGGGAGATGAGGATTGTCTCCCCCCCCCAGGGGGGGGGCATGTCCTCACTCTGAGCCTTTAGCCCCTCTGCATCTGTGACCTCCTTTGCCCCACTCTGTAAGTTTCATCCGCACATCTCACTGATTCATAGCAGTGACAAGGCCCCTGGAGCAGAGATATGTTTATGGGCTGAATTAAACTTTGCCAAATCACAGCCAGATGACACATTTGGCTTAACCATCATTTTCCTAGGCCGAAGGTCAAGAAAAAACAAAACAAAACAAAGCAAAAAACAATAAAATGGTAGAATTGCCCTGTACCCTGACTTTGACAGTCACTTCTTAAGGACCGGTCACGTGTGGTAGGAACGCACGCATTTGCATCAGTGACATCCTCGGAGTGAGAGCACGTGGCTATGTGACAAGCAGACTTTCTGAAGGAGGACACTCTGAACTGTTGTAACTACTCTGTTAAGCAGACGCTGCCATCGCTACTGTTTCCCGAGCAAGATAAGTTACCAAGGTTCAGACTTGTCGAAGCTACACGGAAAACACGGGACCCGGATGGCATCTGGGATGGGCATCTGGCCCGGGCTGTGGGCTTTGGGCCTCATCTTCTGGGTTCCTTGTTGTCACAGAGCCAATAGGAAATGGCAGGGAGAGGATGGCATGCCCCTAAGCCTGTGTTCAGTCTTTTCTAACCCTCCTGTGGCTACCAGGTAATCATGGGCTGGGAGCCACAGCGAGTCTAACTGGCTCAGTTCAGAAGGAGGTAGAGAGGCAGGAAGGGGGTGGGGCACTGGCAACTGAGACCTCAAGGGAAGGCCTGTGACATGGCTGATCCGGGGAGAGGCTTAGAACAACCCCAAAGTAGCATCTGAGAGCTGAGCAGGGGTTTGGCGAGAAACCCTCACTGGATCTGCCCTTGAGAGTCTCAGCATGACTGTTCCCACAGGGAGTCAGGTCTATGACTTCCCAAACAGTTCAAGCTTGTCAACCTTTGTCCCTTGGCCAAGATGTCCCCCTTATGATGACGTGGGAGATTTGTCTCTCTTCTTTATTTTTAACTTTACATTTACATCTGTTTTTTTTTTATGTGCATTGTGTGTGTGTGTGTGTGTGTGTGTGTGTGTGTGTGTGTGCACGTGCTTGTGTGTGGGACTCATGCGGAGGTCAGCTCTCTTCTTACACGTGAGCTCCAAGGACCAAACTCAGGTCATTAGGCCTGGTGGTCAGCAGCTTTACCAGCTGAGCCATCTTGTTGTCCTTTGAGATTGTTGGAACTGTACTATAGCTCGGTAATGGAGTGCTTACCCAGCATGCATGTGGCCCTGTGAGAGGGATAGGATTGAGGAAAGTGGGGGACAGAATAGGGACATTGGACAGGTATGATCCCACCCTTTTATTGAGCAGGGTCTTGAACACTTTTGAGCTGTGGTGGTATTCGAGGGACAGCCTGAACCCATCCCTTACAGACCTCGAGGGAAGACCCCTCTGCATGATTTGTTCATGCTCTAAAAACTGCTCTTTTCCTTTTCCTTTCATATGTCCTGGAGACTTGATTACTGAAAGCCTTGTCCTGTTCTCCGTGGAGGGGCTCTGCCTGCCCAGGTCTGCTAGCTCTGTGCACCTGTGGCTGTCTTTACCCAGCTCCAGCCAAACCTCAGGCTGTCTCTCGTTTGTGGAGGTCACAAACCAGCCTGAGCTGCTAATCTTTTATGAGTGTACATGCACTTCTTCGAAGACGTCTGGTGGGCGTGTTTCTAGAACGGCGGAAGATCTTAACCACGGCACGTGCTCGCTTTTCATGTCAGACAACCAGCAAAGCGCCTTGCGGAGAGGTTGCATGAATTGGAATGCTCCCTGCCAAACTGATCTGTGTTTAAAAACCGCATTTTGCTGTTGGTTTCTTTTGCAGACAGGGTGGTGGATTCCAAGAGGGGAATTTTGAATTGAGAAATTCCTGAGAAAGTGGCTCTTCTATTTTATGATCTTTTAAAAAAAGTAATGTGATTGACAATTAGCAGTGCACATACTACCTTACACATTTCGCTTCAGTTTTGAGCAAACTGAAGTGGCCAGGAAGATTAGCGGCACAGAGAGAGGGGCGGTGTTTTGTTAAAAGTCACTCAGATATTTCATGCTGAAAATGAGAAGGATTTATGTTTTTTGTGCAAAGACCTCAAAAGCCCTCCTTGGCAGCTCCCTCCACCATCATTCAACTCCCAAACTGTTTCAGCTGCCTGCCAAGCTCCTGGCCCTGTGTCAGCACAGCTGGTGGTCCTGAGGAGAAGGACATTTTAATATCCAGTGTGTGGAGGGGTCTAATGTGCCCCTTCTTCAGTGCCATGCAGAAACATGTGTGCTAGATGCATGAGCAGAAAGAAGTGCAGCGTGGCTGGAAGAACAGATTTTTCAGGCAAGGACGGCAGAGTTGAACCCAGAGGTCTCTGGCCCCAAAGAATCCAGCTTTCAAGACTTTTTAACTTTTTTCCAGAATTAGAGAATATATATAGATATATAAAAAGATATTTAAAAAATACCCAGGATGTAATATCTCAAAATTCACAATATCATGTATTCCACCAAGTATTAGCTAAGTATCATGTGGAAAAATAAGACCCGTGACAAGAAAAAAAACATCAATCAATCAATCAATCAAAACTGATAGAGGCACTTAATGGACTGCATTGTATGTGATCTAAACCTCTGTAGTGGTGTACGATCATTGTACATGTTAGGTCCATGAAGACAATTTTCTCGAAATATATAGGTTATTTAGACTGCGTTCACTATGTCCCCTATAACATATGCTTCTGTTTAAAATATTTTCAGAGCTGGGCATGGGGACACAATGCCTTTAATCTCACCACTCCAGGGGCTAAGAAGATGGCTTAGTAGGCATGAGGACCTGAGTTTGAGTCTTTAGCTGGGTATGGCTGTATGTGCCCATGACCCCAGCCTTGAGAAGTAGAGACAGATGAGTCCTGAGAGCTCTCTGGATAGCCAGCCTAGCTGTATGGTGAGCTTCCAGAACCCCTCTCTCAGTGCAATTAAATTAGAGAGCAAGAGGAAGATATCCAGGTCCTGCTCTCTCTCTCTCTCTCTCTCTCTCTCTCTCTCTCTCTCTCTCTCTCTCACACACACACACACACACACACACACACACACACAAAAGTGCACACACCCCTGAAGCTGTGTCTTGCCTATCAGCTAAGCCCTTACCAGCCCTGTGTGTGTAAATGTGCAGTCTGAGGTGACCACAGGAGAGGCACCCATTTCTTTTTCCTTCTTCAGCTCCCCCAGATAGAAGATTCCTTTTTATTATCGAACGTAGCAACCTCCACCTGTTATTTTTCTCCTCTTATTCAATAAAGAACTTTCACAATTTCACTTAAAAGGAAGAACTGTCATTTGCAGCCATTACTACTCTTGTACTTTGGGCCGTTTTTAAATAAGACAGACGTTACTTAAACACAACTGTGACCCTGGAATTCCAATTATCACCTGAGCCTGTGGTGTTCTGATAGCTGATGCTCTGATCTCATTCTGATAATGCATACAGCTTCTAGACGAGTGGGCAGTTATACTGCATGGATCTCTGAACGAGGGGGGATGTGCACATCCTAACTGTGAGCATATTTTCTTATGTTAGAGGATGTACAATGTTAAACTTATGAATTATTTATTTGTTTATCAAAAATGACTTTGATACTAGTTATTACTTTTAGGTCAAGGCTGGAAGATGGTAGCTGAAACCTCAGAATTCAAATTCTCAGATAGGAAGACTTATTGAGTGGCTTCACTTTATATGACCGACCCAGATACTTACATGGTCTTTCATTGACCAGACTTTTAGCCATACAACCCAGGGAACGTTCTCATTCACTGAAAAGTTAGTATGAGCAAAGGCTCACCTAACATAGACTATGGCAGTGATCATACAGTCAAAGTAAGACTGAAGCCCTTGGAAATGTACTTTTTAAAATAGAATTTTCATCTATTAATATCCCAAGAAAGCTATTAAAATTTTCATTTTGACATTGAAAGAAAACTATCTGTAAGTAAATAATGTAACAAAAATACACCTGAGAGCCAGATGTAGTTTTGTTTGAAGTGTGGGGAAGAAAGTATGAGCTGCTAAGGAAAGACCCAAACTCCACACACAGCCTCTCTCTCTCCTGCAACCTGAAGTCAGCAAGAAAAAAAAAAAAAAAAAAAGCTGAGTGTCAAAATTGCCCTTGGCCACTTTAAAAAGAAAGTCATGTGAAACTGCTCAGAAAGTACACTGAACGTGTTTTTTAAATTGTGTGTGTGTGTGTGTGTGTGTGTGTGTGTGTGTGCCTTTATGTGTATATACACATGAGTGTAGTTACCCTTGGAGACCAGAAGAGGGCATCAGATCCCCTTGGAGCTGGAGCTATTAGTAATTGCAAATTGCTGTGCGCCACCTAATGTGGCTCTGGGAACTACTCTGATCCCCACAAAAGACCTAAAGCAGAGAGAGGCCTTCTTCATCTTTCCACCATGGAGAAAAGGCACAAATGAATATATTAAATCAAGCCAAACTGAAGCAACTTGGTTTGCTGGCCTACTTTAACAAGGCTTTCCCAAGAGATGGGTCTATTCTGGCTGCTGTTGAAGACGACTTTTACATTAACTCCTTGGAGCAGAGTGCTTGCCTTGAATGCATGAAGCCCTTGTCTTTTTTATTTTATTTATTTTTCTTGTCTACTTGACATACAGTGAATCATTGGGAAGAGGGGATGCTAATTAAGATGTCTCCATCAGATTGGGCAGAGACATAAATCCATGCCTGATTTTTTTTCCTAGAAGCAGACAGACGTGAATGACAGATGAAATGCAAAATCGAACGCTTCTGAGGGTATGACCCTCAGCCAATGAGGGAAGAGAAGGAAGGACCTGCAGTCAGGACGATGAAGTGCTGAGCACTCCTTTATTTCTCCCTAGTCTCTGGTGGTGGCACCTAGCCTTGCTTTGGTTTATTGGCTCCTCACATCCGCAAGTGATGGCAGAGAAATCCTCTGCTGTGAAACTGCAAGGTCAAAGGTCATGGTAGAGGGTTCAGGTGGACTTCTGCCACAGAGAGAAGGGCTGACAGACTACAGCTCTTGCAGAGGACTAGAGGGATAGCCAGCCTTTCCTCTGCAAGGAGCCTGGGGGCTAAGGAGCCTGGGGCTGAGGAGCTTGGGGCTAAAGAGCCTCCTTTTGTCTGGTGGTGTTTTTTATTGTTGTTGTTTGTTTTACATTGTTTTCTATACAGGGCACTGCTATTCCCTTAAGATGACATTTTGTCTTCTCTTTGGGCAGGAATCTTTGCCTATATGAACTACAGAGTTCCCAAAACAAGGAAGGAGATTTTTGAAACCCTTATCAAGGGCTTGCAGCGGCTGGAGTACCGTGGCTATGACTCAGCAGGTGGGTCTCTGAGACACCCCACAATGACTGCCTCCCTCACTTCTAGTCTTTGTAGAGAGACCTTCTACAGCCTGGGCACCTTCCTGACACTTTTTAACATTCCTTTAATAATGTAACTGACCTTTTCCTTCTGAAGGACTACACTTCCCTTGTGGACAATGGAAGTCATTTCTGCCCCTTTAAAGTGTCACATCCCATCTTCCGTAGGCATTTTGGCCATCTGTACACTGACAAAAGTACCTCCTTGTCACGAATAAACAGGTCCTGCCTAAGGTCAGACCAGACCTCTTTCTTTCCCCTTTCAACTCTCTACAGCTGCCTTTAATCATCTAACAATAGCCACGCTTGCTCATCAAAGAAGTTTCAAAACTGTAGAAAAATGGAGAAAACATTGTCTTTAACTGTAGAAAAGAAAACACAAGGGTTAAAAAGAAAAGTCTCCTAACAAAATCTACATCAGGTACTGCTTCATCAAAGTTGATCAAAGACACAAAGTTTCAATCTTGCCAGATGAATGAGTTCTAAAGAAAGGGCAGCTCAGAGTGGATGGTTAACTTTAGAGTACTCCTAAGGGGGGGGGGGGGGAGGGCTCATTTTAAATGTGCATACACACAATAGCCACACAATAGCTTTGATGGAGGGGAGGGGTCTGCAGGGAACTTGGGCGAAGAAGTTGAGGGTTTGGATTTTCGGGTATTTCCCTGTTTCAAAGACCACTAAGTTGGATACATTAAATATATATTTGTAGCTTTCTGCCTGCCCATCACGCCTCAGTAAATTCCCCTTCAGCAGTTTCTTGGCACCCCTACTCCAGTTGCTAGTGTACACTGGTACCATCTGGGTTGAGAATGGAGTTTTTGTAAATAGGCTTTTTCTCCTAACCCCATCACCTTGCAATTTTGTAACATTTAACTAGTTAGGATGTTAAAGTTTGAGCTAGTTTTGCTGGATGGTGGTGGGAATGGTGGAGCTGGTGGATCTCCTAGTTCAAGGTCAACCTGGTTTACAGAACCTTTTCCGGGTCAAACAGGGTTACAGAACCTGTCTTCAAAACAAAAAACAAAACAAAAGGGTTGAATCCAGGGCCTTCTACACACTCTGCTTGGTGTCACACGCTCAGCCTTGTGGTTTTATAGTCTTCACTTTTCTTAGAGGTTCCACTTTCCAAAGCCCCTCCTAACTCACCTTTCCAGTCCTCATAGGATAGCTGTGTCAGGATTCAAGAGCAAAACGTTTAATTAAGCTTGCAGAGCCAAGGAGCTAGGTGATCTGTCCTGGTAAATTCTTAACGGAGGGCAAATCCAGAAAGGGTTTACAGGCATGCTAATGGGGGGAGGTGGCAGCTATGAGGTTACATTGCAAAGAGCACTGCAGGCTAAGTGTCCTGCCATTAATGGCAGGCGTGGCAGCCCATCCCTGACAGCCAAGCCCCTTGGTCCCAGTTACTTTGAAATTGACACTTTAGGGGTTTGTCTTTCAAAATAAATATCCTCAAAACTAGATTGTTCTTTTTGATTATGCTAAAGAAATATGGTGATGGCTAGTGGTGTGTGTGTCTTAGTATGCGTGAAGTCCTAGGTTAGATTCCCTGAATGCACTTACTGCAACGGGCTGCAATCCTAGGTGGTGTATTCCGCCACTGGTAAGGGTGAGGGAGCCCCCCCCCTTACCAACCCCCTGGGATGCTCTAGGCCCTTCCATAAAGTAGCACATTTGTATCTGATCTGTTTGCATGTCCTCACAGATACATTTCATCATCCTTAGATTATTTATTTCTACCTAATGCAGGGTAAATGTAATGTGAGTATTTCTTGCAATGCTTTATCTCTGAGAGAATGATGGGGGACAATTTTGCCCTTGTTCAGTACAGATGGGAGTTATTTGTTGGGGAGTTATGTGTTTTATACACCTGTGTATGTGTGATTGCACATCTGCACATCTGCATGGAGGCCAGGGGTCCATTTAATTTTTGAGACAATGTTTTTTATTGACTTGGAACTTGGGAGAGTGGCCTGTGGGTTCCCAGGATCAACCTGTCTCTACCTCCCCAGCCTTGGCACTACACGCACACGTCACTATGCCTGGCTTTTTATAGAAAGTGTATTCTGGAGGTCGAACTCGGGTCCAACTGATCTATCCCTGTAGCCCTCTAGGTCATTTTCAAGACTTCTGATCATCTCTTGGTTGGTCATAAATGTGAAGCCTCAGACAAAGATATCAAACTGCATATTTTGGTGACTTCAACAAGAGAAATAATGTTTATGTTCTCAATTTTATGAAGTTGTAAAATAAGAACACTGCTCTCCCATGATGGAAATGTGAACGGTGGTGCCTCTTTGGAGTAGTGAAATTGATGGGAAGACACAGGGCTATTGTTTAGTATTTCTGTGGGTCATGCTGGTACAGGCATCAGAACTTGGTGTTCTCTGTCCACTGTAGGTGTGGCCATTGACGGGAACAACCATGAAGTCAAAGAAAGACACATCCATCTTGTGAAGAAAAAGGGGAAAGTGAAGGCTCTGGATGAAGAACTTTACAGTAAGTAGAAAGTGTCCTGTGTCAGAGTGATGGTTGGGGCGTAGGCCCTCAAAAATACATTATCGCCTCGCTCTAGACTGAAAACGTGTTAATGCATCTACAGGTGGATGATTATAAGGAGTGTTAAGGCCGAGTTGTAAGACTGTCTCGCAAAGTGTAGGAGGTTTTATTTTAAGCATGTGCAGATGAAAACCTATGTTCATAGTTATGTTTATTTTAGTCATTCTGACATATAATACTGCTTTTCTAATTATATTAGAGATACATCATTTTCTTTCTGAAGTCAACTTATCTTGATTAGGAAATAGGGTGAGGTATAGTGGCCCAAGCCTGGAATCCTGGCACTTGGGAGGCTGAGACTAGTCTAAGGCCAGTTTGGTTTATGTAGTGAGTTCCAGGGCCACACTGGCAATAATCCATCTCAAAGGGGAAAGAAGGGGTTAGTTACTGATAAACACTAAGTAAGACTCAACATAGGTAGTGCCCTGGTGCTTCAGATCCCTGGGGTGCCATGTGTGTGACTGACATTAACGATGGGCCATTAGTAAAGATGGTGTCTAGTAGAATGGAACCACCTCGACACAGCAGTGGCAGGCCAGTGCTTTGTTTTTAACACTCCAGATTTTATCCCCTCCCAGTCTACCCTCCGACTCTTCCACATGCCATACCTCCTCTTGAGACAGAATTTTTCTGTGTAGCTCTGGCTGTCCTAGAACTCACTATAGACCAGGCTGGCCTCAAGCTCAGAGATCCACCTGCCTCTGCTTTCTCAGTACTAGAATTGAAGACATAGATGCCCCATTTCCACCTGGCTAGCAATGCTTGTTTTTTTTTTTTTTTTTTTTTTTTTTTTTTTTTTTTGTTTTGTTTTGTTTTTTTAAGTACAGACAGTATCTGGGGAGATGGCTTTGTTTGCCTCACAAGCCTGAGAACCAGATTTCAGTCCCAGCACCCCTGTAAATGCTAGCTAGACAGGCATGACAGTAATTCCAGCTGTTAAAAGACAGAGACAGAGGACCCACCAAGCAAGCTGTCTAGCCAGACTAGCCACCATGGATGAGTTCTGAGTTTAACACAAGACCATGCCTCGATGAATAAGGTGGCCAACGACCAGGAAAAACACCCAGCTTCAGCCTTGGGCCTCCACACACATGCACACATATGAAAACATGCATGCACACCCCACATAGACACATGTATGTAAACACACATGCACACAACCACACAGTCACACAGACAAACACACATGCACAACACGCACCAACACAGCATCTGGTCTTCTTTTTGTTTTAGAGCAAGATAGCATGGACTTGAAGGTGGAGTTTGAGACACACTTCGGCATTGCCCACACACGCTGGGCCACCCATGGGGTCCCCAATGCTGTCAACAGTCACCCACAGCGTTCCGACAAAGACAATGGTAAGCAGAGCCTGTTCAGTATGTTCCTACCTCTCCCTGAATGACCTGTCAGGATGATCCTGCATTGGCCTTCCATTCCTACTTCACACTGGCTCCCCCACCCCAGTCCTCAGTGGGCCCATGCGTGGTCCCCCAGGCAGCTGTAGGTATGCATAGGAAATGATGGCAGTTTATTACAAGGGCTACTGGCTCTTTGGAATTCATTTCAAGAGTGGAGAATAACAGTATTAGTTCATATTCCATCACTATAATAAAATACTTGAAGCTGGGTAGATTACAAAGAAAGAATTATTTAGGTCTTAGATTTAGGGTCAGTAAGAAGTGCAACTCAGGTTCCCATGGAAACTCTTATTAGTGTCTTCCGGAAGCACATCTCCAATAACCCAGTACTCTTCATCTCCTAAAGGTTCTAGCACCTGTCAATCACCATCCTGAAGATTCAGGATTATGAACTAAGCCTTTGAAGACCACACTCAACCCATAGCAGACAGTATGAGACAAACAAAATATTCTAAAGGCTAGGACCATAAAGAAAACACAGAGCACCTTTTCCATCCAGCCGAGTTCATCTCTCTCACCCACAAAGAGTGGTCCCAAGCAGAGGCAGATGTCACTGCTGGTCATGGTTAATGCCTAGGTTCTTCTCCAAGCCCTGCATTCCAGATGAAGGGCTCAGCAGCCATGAGTTTAAGGTTTGGAGAGGCGGAGCTGCAGCCAGCAGCCTAAGAGCTCTTTTCAGTAGCCTTGACTGGACTTACTTCATGTTTCCCAAGCTTGAAAATGATACATACAATCTCAGGCCTCTTACACACCTGAAAAACCAGACACACTGAGTTCTCCATACCTTAGAGCACCACTGAGAGGCAGGAGCCCAAGGCCGAGAGCAGACATTGGGACTGCTCACAGCAGCCTTGGGAGGTTTGCAGTCCCTCTGCTCCCCCAGCTGTCTCCTTGTCCCTCCTTGTCACAGGCCCACTTCACCTGTGCAGTCCCCAGGACGGCTCCCATTCTGTGATTCTTTTAAAGGCCTTTTAAGCTGTCGTCTCATGGGAGAAAGATTGGCAAGTCTGTATTGCAGGTCAGAATAGCCCAGGCTGGCATGTATAGTCAGGCAAGGACAAGCAGCCTTACCCCATAACTTGTGGACTCTTCCCCCAAAACACTTTGAAGGGGTTCACCAGCTCTGTTCGGAAGGGAGGACATCTTTAGAGAAGGGGAGGGGGGCTGGGCAGCATGAGTTAGAGAAACCGTGTATGTCTGCGTGATGTCTGCGTGGTCTCTGTAAGGCTTTGCTAGAGGTTCTGAAACACAGGATCTCAGAGCTGGGGCAGGCACCGTACCTAGGAGCAAATGGCGAATCCCACAATGCCCAGTACCATTAAGTGCCAAAAGCCATTAAGATGTTGAAGCTGATCTTCAGGACAGCAGTGTTGACTAAGAAAACATTACCAAGACCGTGAGCCCTGTGGGATCCCACCCTGCCTAGTGACAAGGCAAGTCCCATCAGAAGCTCCCCATTTGAGGACACTCTGGTTCTGATTGTGTCCCCAAAACTGAGAAATATCAAGAGGCGCTCTCACCCCCTCATACCCACATTTGTTGGAAACAGTTGGAAACCTTCAATTCAGGATGACCAGTCAAAATATACCATTAGCAATCTGTGAAGACTCATCAAATGTCTGGGCCAACTCACCAGGGAGATAGATGTGCTTTCAAGAGCATCTTTACACAGAGCTGCTAAATAGCATGAGGGAATGACACAGTCTTGCTTGGGATGCCTCTGTTACAGCTGTCAGAGCTTAGCAGGCCTTTAGGTTTAACTGCTGGCCCCACACAAGGCAAGAGCAAGTGTTTTCACAAGGAAAACATGGACTGTAAGAAACGGATAATAAGACCACTGATTAAGAAAATGTGGTAGACTTAAGAAAATAATATAAAAAAACAATGTCATGATGCATGTTAAATAAAAAGAAGGAAAGAAAGGAGAGCAATAGAGTCGATTAATGGAGAGCCAATGTACGGATGCCTGGTGCTCCCAAGAAAGCATCAGAGCAAAGGAAACTCGGGGAGTTTTTACACAGAGCTGCAGAGTTGGCTCAGTTGGCAAAGTGCCTGACATACGAGCACAGGACTTGAGCTGGATCCCAGCACATATACTGGGTGCCTCCCATATGTTTGTAATCCTTGGGAGACAGAGACTTGAGGATCCCTCAAACTCACTGGTAAGTCAGTGAACTCTAGGTTCTGTGAGAGACCCTGGCTCAAAAACTAAGGTAGGGGGCCTATCAGATGGGTCAGCTATGAGATCCTAAGGGTAGGAAAACCAACTCCAGCAGGTTGCCCCCTGATTTTCACACAAGTGCCATGGCTCAAGTGTGCACGCATACACACACACACACACACACACACACACACACACCATCTATAAACTGCTAGTTTGTGATTTCTTTAAGAACTAAAGCTTAGTGCAAGAGAGTTTAATACAGTTAAGAACGCCGGCTGTTCTTTCAGTGGACCCAGGTTCAATTTCCAGCACCTACATAGCTGCTCAGAACTGTCTGCTTTTCTAGTCCAAGGCATCTGATACTATCTTCTGACTTCCACAGCCCCCAGGGATGCATGTGGTACAGAGACATGCATGCAGGGAAAATACCTATACACATAAAATAAAATGGTTTATTTTAAAAGGAGAATGAACTGTCGTTAGATGGTTGGGAATGTTTGGAAATATTTCTGGATAATGAAAGGTTAATTCTTCATTTGACACAAATAATTGTGAAGGCTAGACATAATTTTATTATCCAGTGACAGAGTTTTATGCATGGTCACGTGCTGGATGCTTACCACTGACAGGTTGCTCCTTCCGGAAGCTACAGCCATGGTAAACAGCAGTTTTCAATGCTGCAAAAGAAACCTGATTACTACACACCTCTGGGAAGAGCTTCCAGTTTTCACTGCTCTAGCATCTAGTTTGAACTTTCTTCCGGTTCGTTTCGAATGCTCATTTCTCTCTTCTGCAAACTCTTCTTTCAGAATTTGTTGTCATCCATAATGGAATCATCACTAATTACAAGGATCTAAGGAAATTTCTGGTAAGGGGCTTCCCCCGGGCAAATAAAACCGGATTCAGCATTGCGCTTACTCCTGACACTTTCACCTAACCGGTTTCCACCCAGAAGCAAACCCAGGAACTGAGTGAGACCCACTCTGGGCCAGGTTACAACCCTGAGCATGAGCCTTGGTCTCAGCCGAGCCACTGTGTTCAGACCTGGGGCGATAGCAGGGCGTTGGTGTCTGTCTTGAGGGCTGTGGCTTTATAGAATCGGGATAACATGAGCTGGGTTCACAGACGGTGAGTGTCTGTGGTTTGGGACGTGAGTGAGTTTGAGTCAACGTGTTTTATCACCACTGCTGCTGTTTTGCAATGTCCAGATTAACAGTGAAGTCAGGCTCCTGAGGAGGGACTAGGGACAGTCTCTGGGAATAAGAGGCTGACTCAGAGGTGTTTGGCTGCTGAGTTCTGGCAGACATTTCTTGTCCCTTCCCAATTTTGCTTATTCTTGCCTTAAGTCCTATCTTGAGGGACTAGAGGGAACTGGTCCCGCCTGCATTGCGCAATGACCAAAATCTGTCACCCTGGGTCCAACCCTATATTCCAGGAAAGCAAGGGCTACGAGTTTGAGTCAGAAACAGACACAGAGACCATCGCCAAGCTGATTAAATATGTATTCGACAACAGAGAGACTGAGGACATTACATTTTCAACACTGGTCGAAAGAGTCATTCAGCAGTTGGTGAGTTATGAGTCCCATCTGTCTAAACACCTTTATTTTTCATAAGCACTTGTACAAATTTGCACTGGGAGATAGTTTGTCTATAGCATGTGTACCTACGTAGAATCTGGAGAAAGTTGAGCTCGGGGACTGAATATGAAATAAAACGTTTGCTTCATTTCGGCCCCGCTGAGACGGTGCCTGGCCTTCTCATCTATGGTTTTACGACCATGGCTTGTGTGCTCGTGGGAACGTATCTGTCCTGGTTCATGTTGTCCTCACTAAAATTGAATCATATACATTGTTGTATGCTAACCAGACTAGCTGGACTGATATTGGATACTTAGAATTGTCATCTTTCTTCCTTGTCAGTAAAGCAGGCAAAGGAAGAAATGTCCACAATTGGTTACAGAGTGCAAATGGCAAAGGGAGAGGAGGGAGGGAGAAAAAGAGAGGGATGGAGGGAAGGAGGGAGGGGGCATTCATTCACGGAGTATACAGGAATAGATTTCTGGGTTGTGCTAAGGATGCATAGAGACAGCTGTGGGACAGGAGATGTTTTTAGTTCCTGAAGAAGACTGTGGGTTTATGAGAGAGGGGATCAGAGCCCAGAGAAACGTTTAAGGGAGTGGCCCAGGACAGTCAGCAAGAGAAACTAGTGACACATTGAAGAGCTAGATCCAAGAACAGCTATTCTGAAAGAAAAATAGACAGAGGGGCTGGGGGTGGGGTCATCCGTGGGGTCATCTAGGAGAACAGGTTTGTCCAAGGAGGAAAATGTTCTTAGAGGAAGCAGAACAGGCAGAACCCGCATAAGATAGAGGCAGGGAAGAAGCACCCAGATATCTCAGAGCCTCTCCCCAAGAAACCATAACATCCAAGGCCACAGCAGCCTGGAGATAGTATTCAAGACCCAGAATCCAGGACACAGAGACTGCTGTGGATTATCATGCTATGGTTTTAGATATCCCAGCATTCAATGATTTGGAGTAAATCTATTGCCAAAACTCTTTGACCTATGCTGTTCTCTTTTGGGAACCCCTAATTTAGAGGGCCTGTTTTTAATCAGCATCTTCTACAGTGTTATACCTTGGTATGGGATACCAAGTACCAATTCCAGTGGAACTGGTTCCAAGATCCTTACTAGATACCCAAGTCAAGTTTCATATCAACCTTCATAATATTTGCATGTATTGTGTGCACATCCCCATGTGAGTTCTGAATTATTTCTAAGTTGCTTATAATACCTAGTACAATAGAACCATGTAAATGGTTGTTGTACCACATTGAATACTCTAGGCACCAGTGACAAGGACAAGTCTGTGCATGCTCACTATCTTAGGGTTTTACTGGTGTGAACAGATACCATGACCAAGGCAACTCTTATAAGGACATTTAATTTGGGGTGGCTTACAGATTCAGTCCATTATCATTAAGGTGGAAACATGGCAGCATCCAGGCAGGCATGGCACAGGAGGAGCTGAGAGTTCTACATCTTCATCTGAAGGCTGCTAGCAGAATACTGTCTTCCAGGCAGCTAGGATGAGGGTCTTAAAGCCACAGTGACCCACCTACTCCAACAAGGCCACACCTTCTAATAGAGCCACTCCCTGAGTCGAGCACATACAAACTATCACAGTCACTCTGGATGCTCCACTATAGGCTAGACGTGCAGCCCACACCAGTAACAACGGAACAAGTGTTCGGAACATTTTTCCCCTTTTCTTTCTGGTGCTGGAAATCAAATGCAGAATTTCACACATGCTCAGCAAGCTCTCCCTCACAGCCACACCCATATTTGCGTCCATAGGTATGGAGGGTCCGTTGTACATGACATATATCCTAAGGATTGAACCCAGGGCTCTGTACATGAGCTGTGATCCTTGTACTTTGTAATTTTGAATTTTAGAAATTTCTTCCCCACAATGGCACCTTTAGATGTTTTTTTTCTTACACAAAGCAACATGGAACTCTTTTTGACAGAGAATAGGAAATATATTTCCTTCATTGCTTTATAAATTCAACTCAGCAGGGATAATGCCATGACACTCAAGATTTGCCTAAAGGCCCTTCTTCCTAGGCAGCTTGGAAACCCATTGAGACCCTGGGACTTTAATCCCAGAACTCACTCGTTTTGTGACTTAGTACAACCCTGACGGCACTGACCCCGAATTCCACCCAGAATTTCAAAGTCTGAGAACTTCACTTGGAAATTCATATTTATAACTTGTTTCACACAGTTAAGATCTTCCAAGGCCATGGCAAATTAGTTAGGTTGCTCAGATTCAAGGGAAAATTTTGTATGAAGAATTTAGAGACATTTGGGGAGCTGTAGAGAAGAGTGGTTAAGAGTACCAACTGGTCTTATAGAGGACTCAGCTTCAATTTCCAGCACCCACGTTGGGGCTCACAATTGCCTGTTACTCCGGTTCCAAAGGATCTATTACCCTCTTAAGGCCTCTGTGGGCACTGCACACACAGCACACATAAAGTCAGGTATGCACATGCACATCTCCGAAAAGGAATTTGCAGCCCTGAATGAGGAAAGCTATAGGTGAGGCACAGGCACTGGGGACAAGAGCAGTCACAGCCAGAGACATGACGAGAGAGTTAGCCATTGGATGATCTAAAGGCCGGACACCATTCTAAGCACATACAGTGCTTTGGACTCGAACCTAAAAGTCATACAGAGAGAACTGCTGTCCCCTCAGTCACAGAGAAGGAAAACGAGGCTTGAAGGTCACTGAACTGACTGCCCAGCTAAAGGAAAGGACAGAGCCAGACTGGATCTCAGTTTGAGCTATGCTGATCAACCTCTTTGGCTTCCCGGCACTGTCTGCACAGGTCTCTTCTGGAGGCTCAGCGCAGGGTGTCTCTGGCCCTGGTTCTCACTCTTTATGGTTCTTGCTGTACCACTCCACCCTGGGCATCTCTAACGAGAGTTTATTGGGAGCCAGGGCAAGTCACTGTGGCTTACGATGTTCTCAGTGAAATTCATAAGGGCTGGGTCTTGGCACTTCAGCACGATGCCATCTGTTTGGCTTCCCCTCTGACCACGATCATCTTCAAGAAGCTGCTTCTCCACTCAGTTGCTTAGGCAACCCATATCTGCCATGAGGAGGGGCTGGGATGACCTGCCTGGCCAGTGGTCTACAGTGGCTCCTCTAGTCAGGGTAAGTCACAATCCTTCAAGGCCTTTGTTGCTGTGTTTTCAGGAAGGCGCCTTTGCGCTGGTTTTCAAGAGCATCCACTACCCGGGAGAAGCTGTTGCCACAAGGTAAGACTCAGGTGGAAGCCCAGCTCTGAGGGGCCTTGGTGCCCTGTGGCTACTTATTTTATGCTGAAGGCACAGAGGAATTATTCAGAATATATACATGGTCCTGAGAGACCCAGGCTGAGTGACAGAGACTGTCCCCTGACTACTGTCACTGTTATCTACCTAGAAAATCAGATGAATTGATCATAATCTCTCTAACCCCGAGATCGGGTCTAATTTGACATTTGAAGTGTAATTTTATAAAATCATAGAATAGAATTATAAAATACCAGTTGGTCTCTATCAAATCTACAAGCTCCCTCTTAAATCTCATAATGTGATATTACCTGTTTAAAGTGACTGTGTTGAGAGGAAGCAATAAAGTTTGATTGTTCTAAATTGCTGTAACAGGTGATTGGAGCACCCAGGCCACCGTGTCTTTAAGGAAGACATGGTCTGAAACCCTGATAGCTTTAAACTCTATTTATTATCAATGCTTAAACTGTCAGTATTCAGAAGAAATTTGAGCTTGATCCTTCTCACTGGACCCAAGACAAGGTCTCTGATTAGTTTTAGACAAAACAAAATATTATACAAAATAATCAAGTCACTTCAAAGCACCTTTTTCTCAATCCTTCTGAACTTTGTTCTCTATCTGGAGAATGAGAAGAAGGGTGTAAGTCAGTCAGTGCTACAAGGAAGCAGACCTGTCATTCCTAAAAACATAGCAGAGGCCTGCTGCGTCAGGCAGACACACCAATGCCTGTGTGTGGGCTGGATCCACACTAATGAATGTGGCTCATAAGCACATATGTCTCTTAGAAAGAAATTGGCTAGAGCAAAATATTAGCCCACTGGGTTGAAGTCAAATGCTTGAAATGACCCCAAGTGGTCTTCATAAAATGTGGTCAGTGTTTTCTTCTCATTAGTCAGTTAAACGTGTCAGAGGAGAAAAGCACCATCAGTGTTAGCTACAGAACCCCCATCTCCAGCTCCAGGCAGTGTTGAGTGTGATGTATAAGGTTTCTGTTATCAGTGGCCAAACAAGGTCCAAAAATACTCAGTGGAATATTCCAGAAACAGGCAATTCAAAAATTTAAGCTAGTTTTTTGTCATGGTGTCCTGGTTTTTGTTTTTGATTTTGGTGTGTGTGTGTGTGTGTGTGTGTGTGTATGTGTGTGTGTGTGTGTGTGTGTGTGTGTGTGTGTATGTGTGTGTGTATATATGTGTGTGTGTGTGTGTGTGTGTGTATGTGTATGTGTGTGTGTGTGTGTATGTGTGTGTGTATGTGTATATGTGTGTGTGTGTGTGTGTGAGAGGGTACATGTGTGTCTGCTATCCATGTAGGTCGGAAGAGGGAATCAGATTTCTCAGACCTGGGAGTTATGGATAGTCACAGGGGTACTGGGAAATAAACCCAGGTCCTATGCAAAGCAAGTGCTGTTACTGAGCTATCATACCAGCCCCTTCACCTTTGTCTTTGAGACAAGTTGTCACTGAATCTGGAGCTTCCCCATTCTGCTGGGCTGTAGGCTGCCTGGCCAGTGAATTCTGAGGAGCCACCTGTCTTCCTGCCTCTCCTCCCCCAGCCCTTGCTGGGGTAACAGACATACATAGGAGTCTCATAATAGTGGGGGAAAGCATGCTTCCAGGGTAACTGGTCAAGTTGCTGGATGACGGCAGAGGCGGGGCTGACATCTGTATACCAGCCTATTGGTCCCTGCTCCAAACCCAGGCGACATGGTCTCAAGGTCAAGATGTTCCTTCTGTGTGACCTAAGCACAGTCTTCTGCTCCAGGGAAAAGACGGATGGATTTGGAGGGTGCATCTGGCCTGGGGTCTCAAAGTTGAGGGGTCCCTTGATATCTTCTTCTTCCTGCAGGAGAGGCAGCCCTCTGCTCATCGGGGTACGGAGCAAATACAAACTCTCCACAGAGCAGATCCCCGTCTTATATCGGACATGTGAGTCTCCCGAGGATATCAGCAGTCAGCTGCCGGGTAGCTGTCCCCTTGCAGCGGGCTCTGCTTGGAGGCAGATGTACCATCACTACCCACAATGCTCTGTCTTGAGCCCTGCTGCCTCGTGGCTCCAGGTCTCAATGTCCATGCAATGGAGACTTGGCTCCATCTTTTGAAAAAAGCACCTCGTCATGAATATTCCGAGACCTGCAGAGACATGGAGAGCAGCAGGCAGCTGGAGAGCCGGCATCTGCGCCGCCCGTTTGAGTCTCTTGTTTGCCTTTACATTGCCTGCCCACTGTAGCCATTTAAATGCTCTCTCAGCTCAGCTGAGCTATTTGGGGAGCTTTTGCGTGATTTGGCTGGCACAGCCATAGCTAAAAATTGCAGATTGCTCCCACACAATGTTCAGAAGAGGAAAACGGGCTCCTTGCCACGTGTCATGCAAATAGGGCAGCCTACTCTTTCTTTTGTTTACTAGGCAACCTTGAGAATGTGAAAAATATCTGCAAGACGAGGCTGAAGAGACTGGATAGCTCCACCTGCCTGCATGCTGTGGGTGATAAAGCTGTGGAATTCTTCTTTGCTTCTGATGCAAGGTAGCTAAACATTTTCATTATTTTCCTGGGATTGTATGATTAAAGAATAACTGTCTGAACACGTGGGGTGTGTGTGTGTGTGTGTGTGTGTGTGTGTGTGTGTGTGTGTGTGCGCTCGAGTGTGCCAAGAGCATGAATGTAAAACACAGGACAACTTGCAGAAATTGGGATTGAACTCAGGTTTTCAGGCTTGGTGGCTAGCACCACTGAGCCGTCTCGCCAGTACATACATTTTCGAGACGTACAGGCACAAGAAGAGAATAGTTTGGGAAGGGGAAGAGAAGGGAACGGAGAAGGGAGAGTGAGAGAAAGCTAGAGAGCTACTGTTGGAAACAGGTTCTGTAAGTGGTGTCTGGGCATTATAATTTGCTGAAGTTTTTATTTCAGAGAAATGCTGGAAACCACTGAGCTCTTACCGTATAGTCAGAGTGACACATGAAGTGAGAAAAACCACGAAAGCCTGAAGGAAGATGGAATAGTGCTCTCAGGCAATATAATTAGACACGTTTAAAGCCAACTGACATGCTGTGAGAACTGCTGGAAGCTTTCCACAGAATAAAGATGTGGGAATCTTACGATGCAGGAGAATCTGCACGCTGTCAGCTGCCCAGGCAGGGACCACGCCCACCTTATTTCTTCTAGAAGCTTCTCAGATGACTAAGCACTGTAGACCCTTAGCTAACATTTGATGAATGAAACAAAAAACAAGACTATTCCCTACAGTGACAGCAACCACATTTTAATAAAAATCTCTCAGAATAAATTCAATACAAACAGACCCAAATCAGAAAACTGCACGTGATTATAGCAAGATACAAGAATAGATTTGAATAAAGATTCTAAATTCTTTGGTAGAAAATTGTAATGTTGCTTAGAAAGAAAAACTATTGGAATAAAGTAATTTCATTTTGAGACAGTCTCCTCATTCTGTAGCCCAAGCTGGTCTCAAACTCATAGCAATCCTCCTGCCTCAGCCCCTTAAATGATTACAGACATGAGATATCATGCCCAGCTTTGGGATTTAGTTTTCCAATTAGCAGTTAAGAATTGTTTTTAAGGGGATGGAGAGATGGCTCAGTGGTTAAGAACACTGGCTGCTCTTACAGAGGTCCTGAGTTCAAATCCCAGCAACCACATGGTGGCTCACAACCATCTGTAATTGGATCCAATGCCCTCTTCTGGTGTGTCTGAAGACAGCCAGACAGTGTACTTACATACCTAAAAGGAATAAATAAATCAAAGAAGAAGGGGGAAGGAGAAGGGGAGAAGAAGAGGAGGTAGAGGAGGAAGAAGAGAAAAATCCCAGCACAGGCAGGCAGTTCTCTGGTTCAAGGCCAGTTTACAGAGCAAGTCTACAGAGCAAGTTCCGGGACAGTCAAGGCTAACCTGTCTCAGAAAACAAGACAACAAAATAAAATCCTGATTCTCCCCAATTAGTCTATGTATATAATGCTGTGGTTGAAATCCTTTTGTTTTTATAGTATTTTGGAACTTAAAATAATTGTTCTAAGGCTGGGCTGATGGTTCTGTGACCTAGAACCCCCAGAAAAAAAGGGACGGTGGTGGCATGCTCCTGATGCTGAGGAGGCAGAGACAGACATGTCCCAGGGTTCACTACCTAGCCAAACTAGCTTGCTTGCAGAGTCCTACACCAATTAGAGACCCTACCTCAAAACAAAACAAAAACAACAACAAAGAAAAGAAGGGGGAGGGAGGCTGGGCAGATGCTCAGGGAGTGGGAGCCCTTGCTGGGAGAACCTGTATTCAATGTAAATAAAGTCCCTTGAGGCTGTTGAGGGCCTGGAACCTCAGCAGTGTGAGGGGTGGAGGCTGGAGGCTCACTGGCTCTTGCTGGCTATCAGCCTAGCTCCAGGTTCTGTGAGAGACCCAGCCTCAAGGGATAAGGTGACAAATACGGCGACTAAAAGCAACTTTGGGGAGGAAAAGTTTTATTTCATTTTATGACTTCCATCAGTTAAGGAAGTCAGGGCGGGAACTCAAGCAGGAACTTCAAGTACAGCCATGGAGCCGTGCTGCTTACTGGCTCACTTGCTAGACAGCCCAGGACGACCTGCCCAGGGTTTGGTGCTGCTCACTGTGCGATGAGCCTCCTCCAGCAATTAACATTCATGAAAACAGCCTAGATGCCCTCATAGCCACTCTGACATGGACAATCCCTCAGTTGGGTCTCCCTCCCGTCTCAGGTGACGCTAGGCTATGCCAAGTTGAGAGTTAAAGCCCACTGGGCCAGCAAGTATCTAGAAGCTAGATTTTGCCCAGGTTTGATTGGAAGGAGAGAACCGACTCCTGTGTGTTACCCTCTTACCTCTACACACATGCCGTAGCACACCCCTTCTGCCCCCCATGCACATGGGCACACGAACAAATATAAATCTTAAAATGTTTAGAGCAAGTACTTATTTCCCTTTATAATCAGGATAGTTTCTTTCCTAATCCTATCCAAAGGTGACATGGATTTGGTGACTAATTTGAAGAAACCATTTATGAAAGAATCATCCATAAGATTGCCTGGGGGAAATTTGAACACAGCAGATATTTGATGACTTAAAGATGAATCGTTCAGTTGGAAGGGAATGTTGGGATTATAATAGGTTAAAATTTAGTCCTTAAGTTTTTAGAGATATTAAGTAAAAATGTTTACTGGAGAAATGGTATGTTTCCATACATTCAATAAGATCAAGGTTAGGTTTTAAAATAATTGTGGGAGGGAAAATGTATGGAGATTACCATGAGGACTCACCTGTCAATCCTTTTATGCTGTGACATCATCATCACCGTAACAGGATGAGGACCTCACGCTTGAGAAGGACAAGTCTCTGCTGCTGTGTAGCCTTTCCGAGTGGAACATGACCTTCGATGTCTTCCTCTGTCTTTCTTCAGTGCTGTCATAGAACACACCAACCGGGTTGTCTTCTTGGAAGATGATGATATTGCTGCAGTGGCTGATGGGAAACTCTCCATTCACCGAGTCAAGCGCTCAGCTAGTGATGACCCCTCCAGAGCCATCCAAACCTTGCAGATGGAACTGCAGCAAATAATGAAAGGTAGGTGTCCTCCAAGAGTCCCTGTGCCTTCAAGAGTAGGTGATCTCGGGGGCCAGGGATGGAGGGGTCCCCGACTCCTGAAAGCTGCGGTCTAATGTGTAAATTGGAGATTGTCACTGTGTCTGACCCACTTTCATCTGACTTGTTTCCATAGGCTCTTTAAAATCTTTGGGGGGGCTTTATGGGTACTATTACCACTGTGGCATGGTAACATCTTGGCAAAAAGTTACAAAGTTTCACCAGGCTTTTCCTGGTTCCCCTAAGCTCTGAAACTGTATCTAAGTTAAAGGTACCTTGTTGATGTTTCCTTGTTCAGGCAACTTCAGTGCATTTATGCAGAAGGAGATCTTTGAGCAGCCAGAATCCGTTTTTAATACCATGAGAGGTCGGGTGAATTTTGAGACCAACACAGGTAATCACTATACCCAGTAAGAAGCCCTTGTCTGTGCCCGCCTCCACTAAATGCACTAATGTATTATGTGATATGCATTAACATTAATACCCTGCCTCACGTCCTGCAGTGCTCCTGGGTGGCTTGAAGGACCATTTGAAGGAGATTCGACGATGCCGAAGGCTCATTGTGATTGGCTGTGGAACCAGCTACCACGCTGCCGTGGCTGTAAGTGCAAGACACCAGACCCTGGGCAGTCCTGGGAAATTGACAGCAGCCAAGATGAAAATGCTGGCCATGATGCTGTCATGTACTGGCTTCTGACCTTGAACGCAGCCGTGTTCTCATTTCCACGAGCCAGCTTGAGAAGTGTATTGAGCCCTTTCTTCTAGCAAGATGGCCTGCTGAAGTTCCTACACTATGGGGACAGCAAGGCACTGTGTCACAACCTGTCCTTAGAAGCCTAGGTGCCCTGTGTCTCTATAAGGCCTATCACTGACTTCAGTCTCCGTTCTATTTGGCTTCAGACACGGCAAGTGTTAGAGGAACTGACCGAGCTCCCTGTGATGGTTGAACTTGCCAGTGATTTTCTGGACAGGAACACACCTGTCTTCAGGGATGATGTTTGCTTTTTCATAAGCCAGTCAGGTAAGAGAGATGGGCAGCGTGGCCAAGTTTCATTGGTTCCTCTTCAAACCGTCTTCTTTCTACACCACCCTCTCCAATGACTCCTCCGTGTATCACATGGTGCCACACATGGTCTCATGCACTGGGTCATTTAAACCCACCATAGCATCGGTTACTGGCAACATCATATGATGTTGTATGACTTTCTTGGGGAAATGTGACCAAACATGTTTTCACCCCAATGACAGACCAAAGAAATTATTCCACCCAAGACTAGTTTACCGAGCTTGTGAGGCTCCTGAGGTTACTCGCAGAAGCATGGACGACTTGAAGGAGCTACCTAGCCCCCCTCAGCATGGATAATGCTGTATACACGGAGCTCCCTCCGTGCCTTAGAAGCTGGTGTGATCTAAGAGTTTCTGCCCTTTGGCTTCCTCTGCCATTCTAAGCCTCCTAGCACTTCCAAGAACACTCAGCTACGTGCTCATAAATGTTTTCTGTACTTAATTTAGAGGAGAAAAAAATCTCAATTATACTGCTGGGTTGAGAGTCACATCTTTATAGTCAGTGGGTGGTGGACTGTGTCCAAGCCCTATAGGCCAGTTATGTGCGGCGCCCACACTGTCCATCAGAGGGAAGCATGGAGAGACGTGGTGCTGGTCAAGAGAGGAGTATTTGCCCTTAGCTGGGTGAGAGCCTTTCCTGTATCATCCTCACAACGCCCGGTAAAGCTGTGCTCCAGCTACGCCATACCCTTGGAGTCACCCCTAAAGACTTGAGAAGAATTTTGAAATGTTTTAATTTTGGTGACTTCCAAAGCTTTATAAAAGTAGGAACATCCATATAATGAATCATCTACCCTTAAAAATGACCAACCATGTCAACCTTGGCCATCCGTGTGAAATTCACTTGTCCTCACCTCTGGATCATATGGAGGCTGACGTCAGCATCTTGTCATCAGTCTCCACAAGTAATTCGAAGTGTAAGACAAAGATAAAGCATAAAGCCATGATGTCATTCTCACAAGTGAAAATTGACCAGACAATTCTAATATCATAGGGGGGGGTTGAATATTGCTTCCATTTTGAATTTTTAATACCATTTCCATTTGATGACAAGCTGAGGAAAAACTAGTCCAGACATACTCACCATCCCACTGAACAAACTTGCCTTTGGGTTGACCTTCCCCTCAGAGCCTAAATGTAGTTCATAAATGGGTAGGGAAAGTAAAACAAAATAAATCATATGAAAACAGTGTAGTGGCAATCTGCTGGTCTTTGTATAGACATAATCCAGTTTTGTTTTAAGATTTATTCATTTTATATATGAGTATACTGTTGCTGTCTTCAGACACCAGAAGAGGGCATCTGATC
The DNA here is from genome assembly GCF_963924665.1 of Micromys minutus. Lineage (NCBI taxonomy): Eukaryota > Metazoa > Chordata > Mammalia > Rodentia > Muridae > Micromys > Micromys minutus. Next base: position 3,062,455 of record NC_137979.1, read on the forward strand.
CCATTACAGATGGTTGTGAGCCACCATGTGGTTGCTGGGATTTGAACTCAGGACCTCTGTAAGAGCAGTCAGTGCTCTAACCACTGAGCCATCTCTTCATCTGAGTTTTAAAGTGAGATTTAAGAAAACAAGCTACCAAAGTCAGAGACAGAGGCTGATGCAAGTAGCACCATTTTTCTCCTTTTCCACCTGCTTCTCTGCCTGATGCTGACTTAGAAGTCTACAGAAAAAAAAGGCAGAGGGCTATTAGACCACCTGGAAGCACTTGGTGACACCAGTTTTGGGGACAGGTCAGGAACTAAGGTAAACACAACCTAGAACATTGGCCACATGGACGGAACAATCAGGGTTGGAAATTCCCTGGATTTCATACTGTGGTTGGCCTCACGATGCTTGAGTTTCTTTGGAATTGACAAATAGGGAGTTGGTGCTTGCTTGTGCATCAACCTGTCCATGTGGCATAATTAGAAAAATCTGAGTCCACACTGCGAGGTTGCAAGAACTATGTCCTTCAAACAGGCTCTATTTGAGAAGCACCATGTGGGCAGGCTTAGTTTTCAATGTTTAAACCTCAGCAAATTGTCCCAGGCAACTGCACAGTGTGGACGGGGATATGTTTGTGTTTCTCTGAACTCCTCAGCCTAAAGGAAAAGGAGGACGAGCCCCTGCCTCATGGGGGTGACACGAGGGGAATAAGAAGGTGCTTGTTATATAAATAGTAATGAGGTTTAGTAAAGAAACAACAGGAAAGATGTTGAACCTGGGCTTTCCTTTTCAAAGGTTGGGCAGACTTTGAATTTCCAAGTGAGATGAGTCGGGGCGGATGAGGAGGAAGAGAGCAGGGAAAAGACACATGCTCGCTGGCCTTAACAGCCGCACTTAACAGCATCTGACAGTTTACTCACAGCATCTCTCCTGTTGCAGGTGAGACTGCAGACACGCTCCTGGCGCTGCGATACTGTAAGGACCGCGGTGCACTGACAGTGGGCATCACCAACACCGTGGGCAGCTCCATCTCCCGGGAGACCGACTGTGGTGTCCACATCAACGCAGGGCCCGAGATTGGGGTGGCTAGCACCAAGGTATGAGTTGTGTTCTCCAGGGAGAACCTGGCTGGTGGCAAGAAGGATCGGTACCCTTGCAATTGCTCCTGGCTCTTCTCCACCTCTTCCTCACTCCTCTCTTCCCTTCCTCTTCTCTTTGTCATTTGGTCATCGGTTCCTGTCTTTGTTCCTGTTGTTTAGCTCTCCTATCTCCTTAAACACCTTCAGACAGCTGTCTAAAGTCCCCTCCCGCTCTGTCCTCAGGCTTACACCAGCCAGTTCATCTCCCTGGTGATGTTTGGTTTGATGATGTCTGAAGATCGAATTTCTCTACAGAACAGGAGGCAAGAGATCATTCGTGGCCTCAGATCTTTACCTGGTGAGTCCCAGAATGTGGCTTTCTTTATTTCCAAATCCATTGAGCTCCTCTGGGCCATTCTCTCCCTTTACTCTTATGTTAATTACTTCCTCCTTCCAGACCTTTCTACTCAATGATAAATCCTATTTCCCCCCCACCGCCCCCCCCCACCCCAGCTCCACACTCTCCCTCCAAACCAGCCCAACAAATCTTTCTAGGCCAAGATTTAAAGCCCCGGTTGTCAGCAGGTCCTTTGCAACTGACCTCATCTGCTCTCTCCTCCCCTGACGCCTCAGCGCCTATGTAGCAAGCTGATCTGACTTCAGTGGAGGATGTTTACCTTAAAATGAACAAAGCTAGCCAGGCTCCTCAAAGGAAACAAACAATGGGGCTTGCTGCCAATAACAAAGGCCAACTTTCCAGTCATCATTTAGGATTTGGATTTTTGTCACTAACTTAACCAATTTCCAAATCTGAAGGTTTTTTTTTGTTGTTGTTGTTGTTTGTTTGTTTCTTTGTTTAACTAAGAAGTTGGCAGTTTTAAAGAGGTAATATTTGTAACTAAATGTGTCCATTTTTAGATTTGTCTAGATCTGGGCCTTTGCAAGCTGTCATCAATTGATTGAGTGAAAGCCGTTTAAATGCAAATTAGGTCAAATGTAACAAAGTTGAGAAATCTGAAATCTATGTTTCAGATTCCATACTCGCAAATCCCAGTTTCAAGTTGCTTGTCTGATGCAGAATCTAAGAACATTCCCAACTATTTGAAGACATTATAAACCTTTCCCTTTTCCAAATATAAGTCTCTGTAAGGCTTAGCAACATATTAGAATAATAATGACAAAAATCACAATAGGTTAAATGCAGAAACAAATATGGTGTCACCTCTTTTACTAAAAAGTCAGATGCTAAAACATACATAAAGGCTTCCGGCTGATGAGACCATTCAATAGGTCTTGCTGCCCAGTCTATTCCCTCAGTTTGATCCCCTCACTCCAAACCCACATGATATAAAACTGACCCTTATGAGTTGTTCTCCAATCGGCATACACATACAAATAATAAAATACTTTTTCCTTTCTCTCTCCCCCAACCCCCAATATTTTACCCGGGATAAGGTTTCTCTGCGTAACTGCCCTGGCTGTCCTGGAACTCACTTTGTAGACCAGGCTAGCCTCAAACTCAGAGATCCACTTGCCTCTGCCTCCTGAGTGCTTGGATGTAATAAAAAAAAATTTTAAAAGATATCCAACAATACTGAAAGGACTAGAATCGGCACAAAAGACTCCAAGACCAAGTCCCCCCCCCCACAAAGGAGATATATTTGTCCCAGAAGGGCAAAGGGCAGGGAATAAGAGACAAAGACAGGAGATACAGAATGAGGGAGAAGGGGAAGGGAACAAAGAAGGGGAAGGGATATTTGCCCCAAGGGACAAACAATGGCCTCTGATGGAGAAAAGACAGACCTGGCCTAGGCAAAAGGCAGTTTATAAAAGGAGAAAGGGAAACCCAGTGTTAGGAGGAGTAGATGCCTTTAGATTGGGCATGTGAATTAGGGTAGCCAAAGGGAACTTTTGATTGATGGACTTTACTCAATACTTTGATAGCTGGACCGTGGTGATCAGCCTCAGGGGGAAGAATTGCCCACATGTGGAAATAGAGAGGAAATAGAAAAAAGGCAAGGACTGTCGGAGCCATGTTTGCTGTGTTCAGCCTGGAAGACTCTTCCCTTCAAATACCAATCTTCTCACACTTAGTTTTTTCAGAAATATATTCTAAGTTTATTATTATTTTTGCAGTAAATGAAAAGAAGTTTTTAATTAGTGTTTCTTCTTTCTTTTTTCTTTTTGAAAGCTTTATTTAATGTATGTGAGTACACTGTAGCTGTCTTCAGTCACACCAGAAGAGATCCCATTACAGATGGTTGTGAAAACAGTGCCCTTATCCATTGAGCCATCTCTCCAGCCCGTGTTCGTTCTCTCTCTCTCTCTCTTTCTTTCTCTCTTTCTTCCTTTTCTTTCTTTCTTTCTTTCTTTCTCCCTCTCTCTCTCTCTCTCTCTTTCTTTCTCTCTTTCTTTTTTCCTTCCTTTTTGTAGCTCTGGCTGACCTGAAACTCAGTAGGTAAACCAGGCTGGCTTGAACTCAGAGATCCACGTGTCTCTGCCTCTTGTGTGCTGAGATTAAAGGCATATGCTGCCATGCCCAAGTTATAACTCACAAGAACATAGGCTCTTGAGGATGACAAGAATTTGTAAGAATATAAGGGAGTCCTGGGACCAGGAAGCTTGGTCACCATAGCGCACTGACATCGCCTTGGGACCCAGCGCAGGGCAAGGAACTGAGGAGTTCATTTGGAATTTCAGTCCTGTCTTCTCGGGGAGTGATTTCACCTCTCTGGCTCTTGGTTTATTTCTTGTAACATGGAGCTGGAAATGAGAGCTTATAGCGTATCTTATAGATACTCACAAGCATACTCACACAAACAGGAACTGCTAAGCTGACAAGTTCCTGGACAGTATCCCAAATTATGACAGACCTAAGTTTAAAACCTGTCTAAATAATGCATGGAAGCAGTCTCGTGCACAGCCTAAGTTTCTAAACCTTGTTATAGCCGATGATTTGCCTTGTGAATATTTGGCAGTCAGAATGACTTGGTTCTGTCCCTTGTCTCTTTGCATTGCTTAGAGCTGATCAAAGAAGTGTTATCCCTGGATGAGAAGATCCACGACTTGGCCCTGGAGCTCTACACACAAAGGTCACTCCTGGTGATGGGACGGGGATATAACTATGCCACATGCCTGGAAGGTGCCTTGGTGAGTTCCTCTCTGCCCCGTCTTCACCTCCAGTAGCTGCACAGTCTCCCAAAGCAACATGAAGGTAGGCTTAGGAGATCCTGAAAGAAGTCAGCAGGAAGGAGGTCAGGGTGCAGAGTGTTGGAAGTTAGGAGGCTGCAAACTCACTAGGCTCCTTCATGAGCCTGTGTTTGGTATTTGCTCTTACTCTGGAGTCACAAAAATGGGTGACGGAGCTATCTGTCCCCAGGGAGTTTTCAGCCTACTGGGGAGAAAGGAAAAGGCATTATTGGGTGAAGCTCCTTGAAGTACCTGGCATATGCCTATTTGCTTAAAAAAAATTGATATGTGCTTTGTAATCCCAGATCCAGGAGGCAGAGACAGGAGCATCCCTGGGCTCACTGGTCAGCCAGTTTGGTTTATTTGGGAAGCACCAGGTTCCAGTGAAAGGCCATGTCTAAAAAGTAGATGGCTCTTGAGGAATGACACTGTACTGTACACACACGCACACACACACACACACTCCACACTCTACACACCACACAAGGGCATATATGCACGCACCTATACACAAAGATTTCATAGAGGAACTGAGTCAACATTCAGATCCACTACCACAAGCAACCTATGGGGAAAGAATTTTGGTAGTTGAAAATTGCAAGATCTCTATAGATCTTCCCTGTGATTCTCAAACTTCCAAAGGGGACAGACCTCGTATTCCCACAGCAGTAAGCGAATTTTGTTTTAATCGATGACTAGTCTTTTTGCTCCCTGATGATACGTTCTGAGAGAAAGCTGATGGGGCTGAGGCAAGGTGCTGGAAGTGCACGCTGGCACAGCTGAGTCGAGGCTTACACACTTCCCCCCATTAGTTTGCTGTTTATAGATCAGAATGCCCATGCAGGGCAAAGGGGGTCCCATATTCCAGCCGACACAGCACTGAAAGGCTGACAGGAGCACCAAGCGTCCCGGCTCCTCTCCTCCCAGAGCCAGCCAAGAAATGAGCAAAAGACACCCAGGGAGTGTTCCAGATTGTACCTGGGTGGAAACTGACCACTGAGTGCCTGCTTCCAGCATATGCGTCTTATAGATGTTCATTCTCACCTCGTGTTGCTGGCTCATTTCGAAAGCTATGACCAAGGATACTGATGAAGCCCAGATGCAGGGACAGAGCCACAGATCAAGGTGTCTGGGAACGGATGTGGTGTTTCCCGTTGTCTCCCAGCATGCCACGCATCCGGAACCTTTTGTTCTGAGATCTTGATGCTTTCCCAGACATCTGTTTGTGTTCTTATGAAGGTTTCCTGACGTAGGTTTAATTGATTTAGTCATTGACCTCTGAGGATGAACATAGCCTTGAGCCAGAGTCTGCTATGCAGGGATGTGTAAAGCTGAAAGTCTCTCTATACCTGTTTGGCTCTGGATAGTACAGACCTATCCTGTAACTATCATTAGCAAGGAAAGACACCTCTCACGTCGAACACAGTAAGATTACAGACTATATGCTAAAAAATAAAAGGGACAGAGACTAAATCTGTAAGTAGTTACTTTCCTCCTTGCCAAGATAAAATGCCTGATAAAGGCAATTTGAGGAAGAGGAGGGGTTGTTTTGGCTCACAGTATGAGGGCACAGTTCATCACGGCAGGGAAGGCATGAGGTAGCTGGTCACACTGTCTACAATCAGGGAGCACGAAGAGATGGATGCTGGTATCCACCTTACTTTCTGCTTGTTGTTCTGCCCTGGACCCCAGCTGATGGAACAATTCCACCCACACTTAGGGCAGATCTCCTTTGTTACCCCCAATCTAAAAACTGTCTCACACACATGTCCAGAAGGGGTTTGTTTGTTTTTTGTGGAATTTTAAATCCCACCAACTTGACTATAAAAAAAAAAAAAATCACACATTTTACATCAGTCAGCCCAGCACTGTGAACTGAGCTTACTTGCCAGGGTCTGACTCCTGCCTAAGGAACAGAGTGCCAGGCTACAGGGGCACAGAAGAGGCAAAGACTGGGCAGGGTGAACTTTCAGCCTCTTGACAGTTCTGCTCCCTGGCTGTGGGTCAGCTGTGGCGGCAGAGTGTTGCTGATGAAAGATACACATTCAACTGAGTCTCCAAGTTGGTCTTTGAGGAAAGAAAGGAGTGTTCAGGGCTGCTGCTGGCATGAGTCAATGGCCCCTGTGTGGTCACTTGGAGGCCAGCCCTCCAGCTGTCTGTGGTGTCCAAGGAGGAGCCTCGTTCTTCACGGGGTTTGCCTGACCCAAATAGCTAACTAGCTCTAGACACGAGGAGGAATATTTCTTTTACGTTCTTTTCAGTGCAGTGATGAAGACTTCATGGTGAATAAGTGAAAGAGTGTGTGCCTGAACAAAGAGAGGAAATTAAATAATAGCCCACTGTGTGGGAATTTACTAGATAGGCCCATCTAAGCAACTGTTTTAGATGTGATTAAGGATCTAAAACTGGGAGAGTGGTTAACCAGCTAATTGAATATCTAAGTATATCTAAGCAGAATACAATGCCACCATTATCTGTGATAACCCGGAAGGCCACGTGACTTGCCAAGGGGTTGGAGGTGGGGGTCCAGGCAAACTAGACTGGGTGGATGCCTGTGCATGAGGCTGAAGAGAGGTGTCACTGTTGTATCCGGGGACTGCAAGGTTAGCCGGGCTTCGTTCATGCTTTGGTCAGCAGCCCAGCCTCTCTCCTGACCCGGTGCATCCCTTGCTTCTGTTGACCCATCTATATATGTGCCCGTCTGCCTTGGGACCTTCAGCTCTTACTCTCTAGAGTACCTCCTTCTCCCCGCTTCCCTCTGTCCCTCTGCCTTCTCTGTTGCAGCCCCACCTCCCCAGTGTGACACTGATCCCAACCTGTGTCTCTCTAGAAAATTAAAGAGATAACCTACATGCATTCAGAAGGTATCCTGGCCGGAGAGCTGAAGCACGGGCCCCTCGCTCTCGTCGACAAGCAGATGCCGGTCATCATGGTTATCATGAAGGATCCTTGCTTTGCCAAGTGCCAGAACGCCCTGCAGCAGGTCACTGCCCGCCAGGTGAGGGTGAGGGCTCGCCAAGGGACTGACGTCCCTGCTCTCCTGTTCCGTATCACACATGCCCATCTCAGCCAATGCTGTCGTCACTGGCTGCTGCCGGTGGGTTTGACCACACTCTGTCCTGTCCCCTTCTGTTTACATTTATCCTTTAGTGTGGAGGAGGCTCAGGTATGTGTCAGGCAGATGTGTGGAGGTCAAAGAACAACTTGCAGGAATGAGTTCTCACTTCTGATTGTGTGGGTTCTGAGGCTGGAATTCGGGTCTTCAGGCTTGTTGGCTGAAATACATCTACTAAGTCATCTCTCTGGCTTATTGGGCCCTTTTGGATACCATACAAATTTGGCAGGGAACTACTGAGCCTGAGATCATATTCTGCAGCTCCTTAGTGAGGGCCAGTGACCGGCCTCTCTCTGAGCTGCTCTGGATCCTAGAGCTGGAGACAGAGCAGGTGCTTCTAAGGCAGCATCTTAGGGAGGACTTTCCTCCCAAGGTTGCTGTAATGTAACTTTGATGCTAACTTGGCAGAGTTAAGTCAGTCTTCAGAGTAAGAACACAGTTCTTCATAAAACTGGCCTCCCATTCGAACCCACACATTTGGAACTAATGGGCACCCAAGCCTCAGACTGGCTGCAAATTTGGAGGTTCCCCAAACCCCTCACATTCAGTAACCCTGGAACAACTCACAGAACCTCAGAAAGTGCAGCGTTTACTATTAAAGTGTGGTTAGAGTGGATTAAAATTAGGGCCTGCCCCAGAAGACAGAGCCATAGTATGAAGGCCTGCGATGTCCCTATAGTGAGTGCCCCTCCAGGTCCACTGAGCCTGTCACCATCCCTGTGGTTTCATGAAGACATGATGACTTCATGACTGACCATGTGATAAGACTTGCTCTGCAGCCCTGCTTCTGGTTTTGGTAACTCAAAGCTTCAACTTTCTAATCCCAGTTTATCTTTCGAGTATAGTCAGTCCCCATCCTGAAACTGAATCATCTTGACAGCCATAAACTGTAGTGTCCAGTGTGAACGGTGACACTTCTAACTGCTCAAAGTCTGAAGGGAGGTTGGCTCCCTCCCAGGAACTAGCCAGCCAGAGTGATGATTCTCTGGCCTCATGGAGACAGGAGGGCAGAAACCACTTAGATGCATGAAGTCACAGGTGGACAAATTCTAGCCACTGCCACATAGATCTCGGTGCCATGGTTAGAGAGCTAGTGTAAAGATACAATTGCCTCATTTCCTACTGAAATCCCTCTCAAAGCTTTGCATCAGACTACAGTGAGGGCTCTCCCGTTCTGCATAACGGAACCTCTTGCCACATTCCACTGAGTTCCAGGTGTTTTACCTGCCCTGGTTCCCACTAAGGCCAAGCTCTTTCCTCTGAGCCTGTCTTTGTATTGGCTTTTTATATTGCTTTGTGGGGAGGGGGAGGGGAAGGGGAGGAGCTTTAATGGAAATAGCTTCATAATCCAATGTAAAGAGCTACCTAGCTCTTTCTATGTAGCCAAGGCTGGCTTGACCTTGCTATTGTAGACCTGGCTTGCTTGGTTCTGCCATCCCAAACTTTCTTAGTTACTTCTCAGTTGTTGTGATAAAACACCTTAATAAAAGCAATTTAAGGATTTTATTTGGGTTCATGGCTCAAGGATATGTTCCATCATGGTAACAGAAGTTTGAGGAAGCAACTAGTCAAACTGCTTTTTCTGGTCCTCAGTTTATGTTCTTCTTTCTATTCAGTCCAGGACCCAAGCCAAGGGAATGGTGCCGCCCACTTTCGGAATGTGTTATTTGACATAATCTAGATAATCCCATGCAGATGTGCTTGGAGGCCTGTCTCCTAGGCGATTCTAGACCTGATCCAGTTGACAGTCAAGGTCAACATCATATAAAACGTACCACTTTCTCTCACTCATGTTTTATTGCCCCTGTGACATTTATCCAAGATTCATCTTTGTTCTTGATTCTATTCTCATCACTCGATATGAAGAGTTAGGGGTAGATCAGGACAAGGCATCTGTGATGCTAGTCAACAAATGGATGCCAAACGATATGGTACAAGTCACCTGACCAGAAAAGGGGAAGAAATACACCAAGAAGCACAACTGTCCTTTACATGTGGCCTACACATGACCTCACTGATAGTGTCATCACTACAGCAGGGCTGACTCCAGAAAATTCTAGAAACTGAACTCGGTGCAGGAGATGGTTTGCTTCTTTCAGAAACACGGTATCTTATGACCCCTTCTTTCTGCGTTAGGGTCGCCCAATCATACTGTGCTCCAAGGATGACACAGAGAGTTCCAAGTTTGCATACAAGACCATTGAGCTCCCCCACACGGTGGACTGTCTCCAGGGAATCCTGAGTGTGATCCCACTCCAGCTTCTGTCCTTCCACCTGGCCGTCCTCCGAGGTTATGACGTGAGTCCAACATTTGCATAAACATAGCAAAGAGTTGAAACAGGGAGCTAATGGTTCTTTCTTATCAATGCGTTTTTTGTTTCTTATTAAATTTGCACATATTTATGGGCACAGGGAACCATTCTGATGCACGGGATATGTCATTGTGCCATTTATAATGGACAAGTTGCCTTTTTGATTTTTTAAATGCTTATTTGGATTAAATAACTCATTGTAGAAATAATATCATTTAAAGTAACTTTCATTTTAAGGTTGTTTAGATTCCCTAAGAACTGCCAAAATCAATATAAATAAATAAATAAATAAATAAATAAATAAATAAATAAATAACATTTTTCAAGGCAAATCTGGTGAAACACACTTAGAAGCCAGCATTCAGTAGGCTGAGGCAGGCACATTACAAATGTGAGCCAGCCTGTGCTACTGGCCCAAGAGAGACCCAAATAAAAATAAATATATAAACAAAAAATTACTACTGTGTCAAAGTTGGAATTCTGTTTCTTCTTTGTATTATTATGCTAAGTTTTTTCATCTTTATGAACATGTTAGGTGCAATGTTGTTGTCTGGTATTCTTTTGAAATCTTTATTTTTACATTTTTATTTATACACCTATATATGTGTCTATGTGACTATATGCTACACGTATTCCCACCAGAAGCCCAAAAAGGCCATCAGATGCCCCTGGAACTAACACGTAGGTGGGTGATGTAGGTGGGTGTGAGCCACCAATGTGGGTGCTGGGAACCTCACTCGGATGCTGTGGTGGAGCAAACACTCTTCAATGCTGAGACATCTCCGTGGCTACTTATAGGCTTTTAACATGGTTCTCTGAATCATTACTAAAGAGGCTGCTGTTTTCATGAACACTATCACAGTGATCATGTTTGGATGCCCATCTTTGTCCCACATTTGAGATCTACCGTGGTGGAGAAAATGATTTGACATTTTGAGACTGCTACCATGCATATTACACCTCAGAAAAGAAAAGATTTATCTCACCAGCAAATGTGTTAGAATCTAATTCACTGTGCAAAAGAAGAAAATAGATGCTATGTTACAGTTTTATTTTGAGAAGCTTATAAAGCTATAATAATCTAAAGAACAATATGCCAGACATACCTAAATGTATATCATCAAATTGATAGTTGATAGCTTTTTGTTGTATTTGTTTCATTTTTTCTTAACATATAAATAAAACATCTTTTTTGCAGACCAGTGGTAGCATACTCTATTACCCACCTCTAATCACATCTCCTTCTCAGTCTCTACTCTAAGTAACAGTCTTGTGAAATTCGTGTGTATTCTTCCAAAAACATGAATATTTTTAATTAATTATTTTCTCTGGTGCTGGTGGTCAAACCGAGGTCTTACGTGTAATATGCAGACACTATCTCTGAGTTACACCTTAATCCTAAAAAGTCAGTTTTGTTTTTGTTCTTTTGATATTCTTTTTACTGAAGCTTTGTTCTTTGGTTTGGTTTGGTTTTTAAAGACAGAGTTTCTTGGTATACCCTGAGCTATCTTGGCTTTCTAGACCAGGCTGGCCTCAAGCCTCACAGAGATGCGCCTGTCTCTGCCTCTTGAGTGCAGGGGTTAAAGGTGTGCCCCTCCACTATTCATCAACACCTTGTTCCTTTCTTTATTAAAGATTTATTTATTTATTATACATAAGTACACTGTTGCTGTCCTCAGACACACCAGCAGAGGGCATCAGATCCCATTACAGATGGCTGTGAGCTACCATGTGGTTGCTGGGATTTGAACTCAGGACCTCTGGAAGAGCAGTCAGTGCTCTAACCACTGAGCCATCTCTCCAGCCCAAGGCTTTGGCTTTAATTGCACATGTGCCTGTGTGGTTTTAGGGCCATGAGAACTGGAGTGCAGAAGCAGCTTGATACTGGCCCCTGTGAGATGCTGAGCATTGCTGTGTGGTAGAGGCTAGCCTTGAACTTGATCCTTCTGCCTTCTAAGTTCCCTTGCAGAGGCTAGACGAGTGTCTCCATTCACCTGGAGCTGGGGTCACAGGCAATTGTGACCCGTCTGATAAAAGTGCTAGAAATGGAACTTGGGCCCTCTAGAAGACCAATAAGATGCCTGTTAGGGGCTATCTCTCCAGCCCCTACTTGTTATTTTGGTAGGTTCGTGCTATATAGACCAAGCCTGTTATAAAGCCTTGGACTTGTTATAAAGACCTCAATTGCCTGCACTCAAGTCTGTTGGCCTCTGCCTCCTGAGTGCTGGGATTACAAGAGACCACCACCGTTTGTGTAACCGAAGAGTGACTTTTCAACAGCACCCACCAAGCTACCTGCTTTTAAATATATGAATAACACAACCTGTCAAGTCATGATAAATGTTTATTGAGTGAAGTAAATGCTGTACAGTTAAAGGAAGATTCTTTCAATAATGAATCTCTTCAAAATGGAGGTGTTTAGGTAGATTGTGGTAGGAGGTGACTGGGAAGGAACAGCTTGTCACTGGCCCCTGTGAGATACTGAGCATTGATGTGTGGTAGAGGCTGGCCTTGAACTTCTGATCCTCTTACCATCCAAGTCTGTGTCCATCTGTGCCTGCTTTATGAGGTGCTAGAGATGGAGCCCATGGCTTTGCAGGCTAAGCAAGGACCTTGTCAAGTGAGCTTCATCTTTTGCCCTCCTGTCTTTCTTTTTAGGTTGACTTCCCCAGAAACCTAGCCAAGTCTGTCACTGTGGAATGAGAACGGGACTTCCATGACAAGACCATTGTTACCCGCAGTCTGACTCAAGACCTGAACAAACTGCGAACATGTCACCTGGGAAAGGAAGTGGGCCTCCACGGGCCCCTCATGCTTCCGGTAGAGCTTGAGAGCGTTGACGTGCCTTGTACCCAAGTGCTTTGCTTACAGCAAATGCTGTTTCTCTGTGTCCTGATGTCACCGAGGAGAAGGGACTGTTTACACAGGGGGATCAGAGCAGACTTTTCATTACTGTGCAATAGAGATGCCGCTCTCCTCAGAGTAACTGTGAACCTTTTTTAACCAACACTAGCTAGTTTTAAAAGTCGAAATATTTATAATGACGATTGTATAGCTTTTAAGTTATTTTTCTAATGTGTGGCTTCCTGTAGCCATGGTAACGCCCTAGACCATGCATCTGGGCATCCCAGAGTGCTGTCTCTGGACACACTCATGGCAGGTGTCATTCATCTCGGTGTGGGGCACTAGGCATGAGCCCTTTGTCTCCTTTCTCCTTGTTCTCCCTCCATAAGCTGCTCCTGATTCCTGTCCCCTGACACCAGTGAGTCCCCTCTACCCTCTTTTTATGTTTCCTTTGAGCCCAGTAAAAGTCTCCCTTTCAGTATTCTCAGATGGACTCAAATCCCTCAGCTCTCTATCTTCTGCTTACTCAGATTACGGTTCTTTTTTAAGCCCAGGCAGCACTTTGGTCCCAGCTCCCTTCTCATAGTAAACCAGCCTGAAATGCCCCACACAAGAGGGCGGTTTTGTGGGGACTGCCCTGCTCTATTTAAAAGCGTGCACAATCAAGGTACTATGCAATTTTACAATAAAGACAGTGCAACTTTTCTTTTTGTCTTGTTTGTTTGAATTTGGTTAGCCCCCCTTTCCTTACTTCTGGGGGGCCTGGGCAGTGTCTGCTGGGAACGTTCTCATCATTACTGGTGCAGTATAGATAGGAGTTGAATGTGTCCCCCAGTGGTCATTTATGTGTTGAATTTAATCCTTGTTGAGAGGTATTTTTCATTGCTTTAGAGGCTGAGAAATCCAAGCTCAAGGACCTAGCTCCACCCCCAGAACGTGGGAGAGTCCGATACTTGGTCCCTACCAGGAAGCGTCTTTGTGTCTTCTCACTGTGGAAAAAGCAATTGAACTCCCAGAGCTTCTTTTAAAAAGCACTGATCCCACCAAGTGTGGCACACGCCTTTGATCCCAGCACTTGGGAGGCAGAGGCAGGCAGATCTCTGAGTTTGAGGCCAACCTTGTCTACAAAGTGAGTTCCAGGACAGCCAGGACTACACAGAGAAACCCCTTGGTTTGAAAACCCAAAATCCAACACCCCACCCCCACCATAAGGCCCAGATTCCCAGTCGTGAAAACATCACCTTCATGACCCAATCACTCTATAAAGGCCTAACTTTTGTGTATGAGAGGGAGCATGTGTGGGTACAGAGGAAGACACTGGGCATCTTTCTGGATTGTTCTACACTTTGCTGAAGCAAGATTTCTCTCTGAGCCCACAGTTTGCTGGTTTGGCTAGTGTAGCTAGCCAGTAAGTATGTCCCAGAGATCCCATCTCTCCTTCTGCTGGGATCACAGGCAGATCACCGCACCATCCAGGCTTTTATACGGGTGCTGGGTATCCGAGCGTTGGCTGTTTATGCTGACTCAGCATCTGGATCCACTGAGCCACCTCCAAAGCCCACACCTCACTCTCATTACATGGGGGCTGGGGTAATAAACATAGGAGGAAATACAAATCCAAAAGACCATGCATGGCAAGAGGTAATATTTGGGAACTTAATAGATCAAGAAATTGTTATTCATACTTTGATGATGGTTTGCCTAGTAAGGAATTTTAAGTCAGAAAAAAAAAAAAAATCAGAACTTTCCATTCAAAAGAAAGTTCCTTGGTTGTGTTGTTAAGTCCAGACTCCCCCTGATAAGTCTTTGTCGGTGACTTTTTATTCTCTTTTGGCTTCTGGTGTCCTCAAATACTAAGAGTTATAGCCGTGGGTCTCTTTGTTAGATGTTAACCTCAGTGAAGCTATGCTCACCCTTTAGGTCTGAGAGGTGATTTTAGGTGTGTGCCTTTTTGTAAGCCCGGTGCCTGTGATGACCAGAGAGGGTGTCAGATCCCCTGTAACTGGAGTTAAAGATGATTATGTGTGTGGGTACAGGGAATCAAACCCAAGCATCCAGTGGTCTTAACCACTGAGCCATCTCTGCAGCCACAGAGTTCTGTTTCCTCTCCTCTGGCCTCTCTGATCTAAAATGCTCGAGTCAGAGTTTGAAGCTACTTGTCGGGATGGGTCTAAGCACTCTCTCCTATCACCAATCTTGCTTTCAGTTCAACTAGTTAGGAAATCGGTTCAGCCTTCTCTCCCTAACTGTCTCTGCCACCCTGTCTACAACCAACCTATCCACTAGGAATTTATGTCTGATTACTAAGGAGCACAGGTAGGGATTTTGTAGAATGCTTACTAGTTGGTTTTGTCTGATGTTTTCCTCATGGTTAGGATGGCTTATGGCCCTGGCGGGGAGAAAGAGAAATATTCTCCTCACCTTGCTTCAATACGCACCACCAACATCGCGTGCCGTGTCAGTGTTAATCTTTGGCTGAGATTAACCCACCAGAGGCAGTCAGTGCCAGATTTGCCCTCTGCCAAGGTGCTGTGTCAGATGCTATTTGCTGAGAGTCTCACTAAGGCTGCTGGGAACTGTTTGAGTTGGCCTCTGCCCTTCTGACACACCCCCATCATTCTGGCTCTGTCTGTGTATCTTGTAAGTACTTCCTGATTCATGTCACAGTAAACTCCAGATCCACCTTGAACATCTCCTGACCAGCCCTGATCTACCAGATCTCTAGTGACTCCCGGTTCCTTCTGTCAGAGGATACAAAAACTGGTCTTAAAGACAAAAATCTGAGCTCTGTCTTTCTGCTAGTGAGACATGATTACCTGAAGGCCACCTCACCTGAGACCAAGGTCATGTATGAATATTCAGAATAGCTTCTGAATGGCTGGCTCTTTGTCTCAAGGGTGTGGTATATTTTCAGTCCCTCTAAAGCCAAAAATAATATTTTTCCTTTTGGAATTTATCTTCTGCTTAGTCTCTGTGTGTGGATAAGATTCTGTTTGACTCTATTAGCCTTTTCTCCATATGACCTTGGACTGTCTTATCCAGGTTCAAGGCAGGTTGATCAGAAGTTCTGTGTATATATCTGTTAATGTGGACATTCAGTTCTAGAAACCCTTGGTGACTTGGAGCAAAATGTCAATGTCCTCGTAGAGCGTGACAGACTTTAAAACTTAGGCCGTGAATCAAGGCCCAGTGGCTGGCACTCGGGAAGAACCCCAAGGGCTACAACATTCAGTTCCCAGTATTCAGTCCCAATTATCTGTCTCCACTCAGCACAAGTGCCCTCATCCCCTCACCCGTGCCTCCATGTCACCTCTATCCCTACAGCTATCAGAGAATATCTCCCTTGGCCACCTCTGCTTCCATCCAGCTCTGTCTACTTTCTTACAGTTGTCCCGTGAGCTGGGTCTAAAGGTGTTGTCATGTGAGACAGGTCTAATGAAGTTGACTGGCATACGTGTAGAAGCTACAAGAACAGCTCATAACTGAGTCTTTTACTTGGAGTTTTCAAGACAGAGTGCCCTGGCTCTTGAATGCTGGAGCAGCAGAACAAAACAAAGGTGGCAGGCATTCCAAGGCCAGAGCACCAGATGCTGACCCAGAGAAGAACAGGATATGATGAAGAGCAAACCCCTGACTTCTTCAGCCCTGGCTCCTGAGCAGCTGGTCCCTGAAGCTGGCTCCATCCTTCCTTTCGCCACAGTGCACAGCACCAGAACTTCCCAGCGCATGTCCTCCTATGGGTCTGATGTGATGTGAATGGCCCCAGGGATTCTGTATGGGATGAAGAGGTAAAAAGTTATTTCAGTTGTGGTGTTTAGAGGTGAGGTCTTAGGGAAATGATTAGGATCAGATAAGGATTAGGGTAGGCTTCTGGTGGTTTTATAAGAAAAAAAGACCAGACATATGTACATAGAAACATTTCACAGACTCTTTCTTATACACTATGGTACCCTCAACATCCCAGAGACTTTGCCAGCAAGAAAGCCATAACTAAATAAGGTCTTTAGATACTGTATTTCCAACCACACACCAAAACAAACCTTTTTGTGTGTAATCATGTGTGTGTTTATGTATGTGTGTGTTTGTGTAGCTTGTGTGTGTGTGTGTGTGTGTGTGTGTGTGTGTGTGTGTGTGCATGTGCACGTGTAGTCACCAACCAGAGGCCAACATTGGTGCCATTTTTCCTCAGATGCCATACTTTTTGCATTTTTGAGACAAGGTCTTTTGTTGGGGCCTCAGGATCACAATTAAGGTAGACTGACTGGTTACTGAGCCCCAGGAATCTGCCTGTCTTCTCTGCCTCCTCAGGTCTAAGATCTTTTAAAATGGGCGTCTGCGGACTAAACTCCAGCCTTCTTTGAATTATCACTCACCCTTCTCCCTGTTTTCCTTTTCAATTGCTGTGGTTGTGGTTTCTAGTTCAGTTGTGTCTGTGGTCCCAGGGCTGCACCAGAGCCTCTCCTGCCATTGCTGTCCATTCTTATCATTGTGGAAAAGAATGACAGGGTCAAGCGAGCAGAGAGTTTCCTTTGCATGTGGTTTCAGAGCCTCAGTTCATCCTGGCAGAGAGCACAGACGGGAAGCAGGGCAGTGCACATCACAGCAGCTCAGAAGCAGAGAGAGGGAACTCTCACACCGAGTTTCCCTCTGCTTTTCCTCTTTTACTCCACCGGGTCCCAACCTATTTAAGTACCTTGCACACCCAGGGTGGGTGTTCTTCCCTTAGCTAAGTCCCAAAGACACATCTGGGTATGCATCTAACCAGTTTCCCAGTCAGTTCTCAATCTAATGAAATTCATGATAAAAATGAACCATTACAGTAGGCAAGTGCTCTACCATTGAGCTAAAGTTTCTATTCTCTTTATAAAGTGGCTTACATCTGGTATTTTGTGTAAACACACACACACACACACACACAGAGAGAGAGAGAGAGAGAGAGAGAGAGAGAGAGAGAGAGACAGACAGACAGACAGACAGACACAAACAGACAATACTTGTCCTCTTTGTTTTGTGTGCAGTTTTCCCCTACAGAACACAGTTGATTTTTCAGTTAGTCCCTCAGCAGTGGTAGTGGCTGGGGAGAGGAGAAGAAATGTTTGAGGAGGGTAGAAATGAAGGACAGGGAGACAGAGGAAGTCAGCATGAGAAACATTCTTGGGGCCTCTATCCAACCACAGCATCCTCAACCGGCCATAACTGCTGTCTTCCCACAGAGTTAGGCATGGAGGAGCTAAGCCCTGGCCTAAGGGAGTATTGTTGATTAGTAAAATTAGATTAGAACACAGGCCAAGGAACTCTGTCAGCCCAGGCTTGCACCGAAGTAGGCCTCTGACAAATCCTCATTATCCCAGCATCCCAAGCCCAGGACTCATGACTTCTGATGCCCTTTACCCCAATGGCCAGATTTCCAACTTACCATGCTGCAAAGGCAGATGGGTAAGGGTGAAATAGCTGCTAGGTGTGGGCCACAGGAAGGACAGGGTGAAGAGAACCTGGAGCCTCACCCGAAGGAGTATCTCCCGCCTTCTGACCACAGCCCTTTATGAAGAGAACCCAACAATGGAGTTTTGCTTTTGTTTTGAAATTCCTCTCAATTTTAATGATGAAGAGGTGGCATAAAAGCAACCATTTGGCTAAATAAGGTAGAGCAGTGAACAGAAAGGCAGCCTATGGGCCCATCAGCCCATGGTCATCAAAGCCACTCCATCCCTAAGGACCTCTCCTGCCAGTACAGGTGGCTGTGGTCCTGTGGACACGACACATGTCCCTCTCCCTTCTGAGCACTTGGCCCAGATGTGTCTCAGACCCAACACTTTGCTTTCCAGCCTCAGTCAGAGCTTCCTTCTGCCAAGAGTTCTCTTTCAACAGCTTCTCCCTACTGGTCCGGGTCATCTTTACTCATTCAAAGCCTGGACCCCCCACTATACCCTGTTATATCACCCCAGCTTTATCCCTGTGTGTCCACCATTATTTTGTTTTTAAAAAAAAATCAGAACAAAAAGCATCACCTGAAGAACAACAGAACCTGAATGGATAACTTACTGGGTGAACATAGGCATGATGGTCTGTGGTTACTAACTTTGCATTGGGTTGGCTATGAAACCAGTCTTGGATGTCTAAGAATTGGAGTTCATTCTAATCTGAGGGGAAATACTCATTAGTGTTCTTCTGGGAGGTTTCAACGACAGCCAGGCTGTTCTGGTTTTTAATCGTGCTAGTCCCTGGCTCTGTTTTCTTTGTTGATGGGAAGAGCTAAGGTGAGGATGGGTGTGGTGTGGTGGACAGACCTCACAAAACGAACCTTTCCCAGTGCAGAGCACGCAGGAACTAGAATTTTAAGCAGGAATAAACCATACTCCCTCTGGTGGCCAATGTGGGGGTGGCCAAAGGAGGACTCTGCTGGTTGGGCTTTAACTTGATCTAGTCATATGTGACAAGAGAGACTCTTAACCAAGACAATTGGCCTGTAGAAAAGTCGACAAGGGCGTTTCCTTCACTAATGATTGATGTGGGAGAGTCTAGCACATTGAAGGCAGTTCCAGCCCTAAACTAGTAAGCTGTGCTCCTGCATTGCTTCTGCTTTGGTTCCTGCCTGCCGGTTCCTGCCCTGAGCGCCCTACTTTCTTCAGCAATGGAGTGACCTGAGAGGTGTAAGCCAAAATAAACCCTTTCATTCCTGAAGCGCTTTCTGGTAATCGTGCTTTGTCACAAGAATATGAAAGCAGAATAAGACAGAGACACTGTGATGGTCTGGGTCTTCTTCTCTGTCCACTGCTCCTATGGGCTTCCACTGCCCTGGCTCAGTGCCTGAAACGGAGTTAAATTCTTCCGAGATTCATGGGGCCTCCTTTTCATCTTCCTATATATATGCAGAGTCTTTCTCCCTGGCTGCTCCTTGGTATCTGTGACTACAGCTGTACCACCATAGTCACTACTTGTCAACTACTGACTCCATTTTTCTAATTCCTTATAGGCCAGTCCCCAGCCTAGCCGGTTTATACCTTTCTCCCAGTGTGTTCAACCTCCCTGTCTCACTTGCAGCCTTTCTATCAAAGCACAGAGTAGTCAGAACCCTACATTCTGTGCTTTCCAAACATTTTATTCACCGCAAACCTTCTGGAACCTATTTGAGAGACAGAGGGCTGCAGGAGCGTCAACAAAAGCAGCAGTGTCAAAGACCGCTGTCCAGAAGCTTCAGCATTGGACGGACGTCCTCCTTACCCCTCTGCACCAAAGCAGAAACTTGTTCCATACTTCACCCCCGTCACTGACTCACCAGGGTCCTGGTCACCGTCTCCCCAACCCCCACCCTCTGGACATCTGGCCACACCCCTGTTATGAGCCCATTCTGTGTGGCATACACAGAGCATCCGCCTTAGTGAGCAACAAACCAGCTTGTCTTCCCTCCTCCCGGGCCGTTATATTCCAGGCTCCAAGTCCTTGATCCTGCCCAGGTCTCCTCTCTAACCCGGTTGTTTCTAGTCCTTTTCCAGGCCGACGCTCCACTTGCACCTGCTGCAACAGAGGGCCTGACTACGGCTCCTACACTGGAGCAAAGTCACGCCTCGCCCCTCCCCGGCTCTCGCTCCCCCTTGGTCCACCCTCTCCAGCGCATGCGGGTACCCTGGCCCTGGGAGGCGGGCTCAGGAGACGGTCCTAGCTTGACCTGGATCCCTGGCCCTCTGTGCACACTGGCAGACGCGCTTACAGCAAGCAGACGGCTAGACGGGGAGCCGCCTAGGGGGCGCCACTCGGCACTAGGGTATCCAGCGAACCCCACTGGCCCCGCCCACACTGACCCTCAGCCACGCCCGTACTGCCAGCTTTGGCCCACCCCCAGTCTTGATTGGCCCCGCCTGTTTGGATATAGATGTTCTGATTGGCTGGCCTGAGAATCCGTCAGACTGAGCGCCGCGGCGGCGGCGGTGGCGGCGGCGGCAGCAGCAGTGGAGCAAAAGGGAACCGAACCGGAAGGGTCGCAGCGCCCCGCGCCCCTCACACCCACTGCGGCGGCGACGGGGCGGAGCAGAGCGGGGCGGGGCGGCCGGGTCCGGGTC
This sequence comes from Micromys minutus, assembly GCF_963924665.1. Lineage (NCBI taxonomy): Eukaryota > Metazoa > Chordata > Mammalia > Rodentia > Muridae > Micromys > Micromys minutus. The sequence continues at coordinate 3,083,036 of NC_137979.1, forward strand.
GTGGAGCCGGGAGCCGCCAGAACGCGTCGCCGCCAGCGTGCCCTCCCTCTGCCTCCGGCGCGGCGGCGCGGAGCCGAGGTGAGCCCGGCGGGCGGCTAGGCCTGGCGGGGCTGCTTGGGCAGCGAAGGCCTGGGGTGCGGGGGGTTGGCTGCTCGGTACTGCCCGGCTATCCACGGTTCCGCAGTCGTTCTCTCTCTCCTGGTGTCTGCTGCCCCGGGCTGCAGGCCCGCTGTCTGGCCCGGTCCCAGCAGACCTGCCCGCAGGGGTCTGTGGGCGCCTTCTCTCCAGCTGTGAGGCACGCTGCTGCATCCGGTTGCATGCCCTGGAGCCTGGGCTCTGGTCCCCGCGACCTTGGCGGTGACTCTGACCCTCACTGGTCCTCTGCTTTTCCCACCGGAGTAGTGGTAGAATGTCTAAGGTTTGGTCCGGGTTGTTATTGGGCAGTGTAACTGTCTCAAAGCTCTAGGGCAGAGAAGCCTAAGGCGCACATTTGAGGGCATCTGAGTGGGTAAATGCTCCCTTGCTGGTATGAGTCGTAGGAACTCTCCCTCATCCGCTTAGAGTCCTCCCCCATACCCCCCAACCCCAATGCCTTGTCATTCATCTTCAGTGCCCAGCAAAGCCAGAGTGGGCCCTGCCCACCTCCTTTGCCACTCCCTCCCCTCCTAACAGAAGCACATCTCTGCTCTCCTAGCCTACTCACCTCACCTGCCTTGGACATGCCAGAAATCTTTTACCTCAGGACCTTTGCACGTCGAATTTTTTAAGTTCTGCGTTGTCTATAAGATTTTTACCCTCATCCCTCTCTCATCCCTTCCTCCTGTGGGTCAGTGCCTTGGCCACCCTTCTTCCTCGCTTAGTCATTCCTGTTCATCAGTTTGATTTTCCTTCCCGTACCTACTCTGGTTTGGTGCTATCTGATTTAGTGCCCTGTTTTTGTATAGCATTGTGAATACAGGTAGTTGTCTGGTATATTGACTTTTGTCTCTAGTGTCAGATCAGTGAGTGAGCAGAAAGACCATCCCTGGCTATTATTATCTCTGCTTTGTCCGTTTTGCTGGTGACTTTTAACTTGTGAAACTTGTAAGCAGACTCTTATTCTCATTTTGTGAAATATTTTAATGTTTCTAATCTCTAGTTGCTGTCAGTACAATTTGTGATTAAAAAATTACATTTTGGCAATAGTTTTGCTCGAGCCTCCTTCCACACATTCAGGAGTTATCTACTGAATTCTGTATTATCTAGGTCATGCTTTCTGCTGGCCTCTAGGGACACAAAGGAGAGAGCAACAGGGTACCTTCCCCCAGAGAGTCCAGGAACCACATAGAACAGACTGGCGTGCACACAGTTCTAGGACAGGATGTGACACCAGCTGTAGTAAAGGGTCTGTGCCCTAGAAATGGAGGGTGTGGGGTGGGCGTGCTACAGCCTTGAGCAGGGAGAGACACAGAAAATGAAAGGGCAAGATCAAGGAACTTTGCTCAGTCTGGAGCCAAGAATAGATTGTGCTGGAGACCCCGGAGGTCCAGGACTTGGTTCAGTAATCTCTGTAAAAGCCAGGATTCCAAGTTTGCATCTGGACTCTGATACTTCAGTGTTGGCAATAGCCAATTAAAACTAGCTATTTGGTGCCAAGCCAAATGCAGACCTCATGCAGCACTGCTAACCTCCTGAGCAGGCAGTGTGGGAGGGAGAAGCTTCGAGGAGCAGGAACAGTAGCCGGAGGCCAGAGGAGCTAGGCCCTGTTCACCCAGATACCAGCCAGGTATTGAGTGTGGCTGGTATGCTGGGTCCCACAGAGGAAGAAATGGAGGCTCACAGTGCCTCAGCAGAGAACCTCAACCTCCGCTCTGTTTGTGCCCTCAGTCTAAGGTTCTCCGCTCTGTTTGTGTTTGCCTTTCCATTTGTTCTGGAAAAACAATAGCCAATCTATAAACATTTCTCCCCTTGCTTTCAGAAGAGTCCTGCATAGTTAAAAATAATTGTCGTTTTTGGGGCACAATCTCTGGAGAGCTTTGGTTTTCCTGAGGTTTTAGTGTGCAGGGTCTCAGGACTTTATAATTACTTGTTAACAGATACTTTGCTCTCTCCTTTACATGAATGGTCAAGAGTATACTTGATTTTGTCAGATTCAAAAGAAAAAAAGCCTTAACCTTCTGTACAAAGAAAAATGGCAAACAAATGAATTACTAATGAGTGAACCAATTTTTAAAAGCTTATTATATATAAGATAAAACAAAATCTGATTTTAAAAGAAAACTATTAATATGTCAGTAGGGCTGCTGTTTTTGTCTAAATATGAAGTTACTTTCACACCTGGCTAGGAAGGCGGCAATTTTATTAAAAAAGTAATAATTCTTCATGGTTTATACTTGGCCTCTGTGTGAATTGATTTCAGCAACAGTCTTTAGTTGTTTATGATGGGGACTTTCAAATTTGTTATAAAATAAACAGCTTCATCTCAGCGTCTACAAGTTTTAACCCTGGCAGTCTTGTTTCATTCCTGATCTCGGAGTGCATAACTCTCCTCATGTGTCTAAACCTATCCTTGACTCCCATCACCCTGTCCAGGAACTTTTTAGTCCATTTCTCTAAAAGACAAGGTTCTCGTAAACTTTAAAAGCGAAAGTTCTTTCATCGTATCAAGTAACCAGTCAAAACACAAACATCTAGGTGTCTTGTGTATCTTACAGTTTCTGTCATCATTTGAAAGTACAGCCAAATTTTTGTTGTGATTATTGGTTGATGTCTTTTCAGTTCTCTCTCTCTCTCTCTCTCTCTCTCTCTCTCTCTCTAATGGTCAAGGGTATACTTTTTTGGTGTTTATTGTTTTAGAGTTGTTTGTTTGTTTCTTCTTTCAGATATGACTTCACACTCACTATGTAGCCCAGGCTAGCCTCACATCTGTGGCAATCCTCCTGTCTCAGCTTCCCATGTGCTAGAATTATAGTCAAAAGGCACCACACTCAGCTGCATTCCCTTAGTTTGTTGCTCTTCCTTCTCATCTGCTTTCCTTGTAGTTCACTTGTGGAAACAGCTGGTGGTTCTGGAGGGAGTACCTCCGTGGCAGGTTCTGATGCTACCTCTGCAGTGGAATACAGTTTGCTTTCCTGAGAACTGAGACTGCGGTTGCACTCAAGTCACAGTGCCTTCGCAGCTGAGCTGGACTTGCAGCTAGAGGCATCTGGAGTTCTGTGCTCATCACTTTTACAGATGAGGGTAGTTGCTTGGCACTGGATAAGTAACTGGTCCATAGAGAGACTGACTTGAGACCTGACCATAACCTGCTCCACACTGCCTTGACTAAGCTTTGCTTTAAACTGACAGTGCTTGGACTGGGGTTTAGAAATTAGCCAGGCACAGCCTCTGCCACTGAGGAGCTTGGAGAAGAGGCTTCTTCACAGATGAAAGGAGGGCTTGGTGCTGTGTAAAGGGAAAGGCAGAGTAGGGAACCTTGCATGAAAAGTGGGTCCTTGAACTAGGGTTTGAAGGAGGGTGGATGCTGGCCAGAAGACTTGAAGGGACAGGGAAGTCAGCTAAGGCAGATGGAGCTGCTGAGAGGCCTGCAGGTGTGTCTGGTATCCAAGAGCAGGCCAGAGGGCTTGCTGTCTCTGTCTGCCCTTGTGCTAAGGACTTGAATCAAGCTCTCAAAGTCACTGTTGAAAGCGTTCAGACAGGAAGAGGGTGGAATTGCTGGGTATTTTCACAAGATCTCTCTTAAAATTTCTTATTGTGAAACAATTATAGATCTTCATGAAGCTGCAAAATCCCACCCACCTTTCCCATTTCTCTCCATTGATGGTATGTTTATATAACTCCAGTACCGAGTCATAACAGGAAGTTGGCATTGCCACCGTGTGTGTGCAATTCAGTATCACTTTATCATGTGCAGATTCCTGAGCCACCACTGCCACCACAGGACACAGAAATGTCTTACCATCCCCAAGGTCTCCGTACTGCCCCCTTGTAGCTGCCTAACTCACCAGCCTCCACCAAGCATAATCCCTGGCAACTAAGATCTGTCTGTACATCTGCAATTTTGTGGTTTGGAGAACCTCTATGGGCTTGTATTATGGAGTGACCTTTCTAGGGTCAGCTGTCTCCCAGCATTCTCAGGGGCACTGGATCTAGAATTCCAAGATGGGTGCCAGAGTCTATGGGTGTTTGAGTCACATAACACAGTATGAGTGTACATTCTCCCATATGCCTTCCGCCATCTCTAGAGCACTTACAACATAAAGAACAGAATAAAAAGCTATTATATTACATGGCTTGGGGGAAATGACAAGAAGAATATACTGTACATATTCGATACAGATAAAATTCCCCCCCAAAGTCACTTTTGATTTATAATGACTTTAACTGATACATGAAAACATAAAAGTTATGCCTGTTCTTGGGGTGCTCTGTGATACCTGATACATGTGTTAAAATAGCTAAGATTGCACTTGGGTCACTGAGTGTCATTTTCTGTCACAAAAGCCTTCAATGTATTCCAGCTGTCTGAGGTCTGCAGTGTATTAGTGTGTAGTTAGACTACTATGCAACTGCACATAGAATTTTGTGCTTCTACCTAACTATTCCTTAGAACAGTTGCTCTTCCTAAATATTTTCTACCTCTGGTTGGTTAAATTTAAAAACTTGAGAACCCATGAATATGGAGACACAATTGTGTAATGCATTTGAGATCTGTCAACTCAGTGCTGTGGCTTTTTTCAGTGCTGGCTAATATTCCATAGTCTGGATGTGTAGTCATGGATATCTGCTGTTTCTAGTTTTGATCTGTAACAAAGCTTGTTCAGAGCACCTGTGGCCAGTCCTTATGTGGGCCGATAGCTCTCAGCTTGGTACCTGAAAACAGGGTTAGCAGGAAAAAACCTGCCAGGCTTTAAGTGGTGAGGTTGACACCGTGTCCTCTATTGAGTACACTCTGTAATGCCAGAACAGAACTTCAGAACAGAGGCCCTGCAAGGCTGTGCTGAGCTTCTTAAATACCAAATGTTATGTTTGCCTAACTACAATGCAGCATCAGGAAATTGTTGACAGGGATGTCACCGGGTGCAAAGAGCTTACCTAGCATGTGAAAGTCCTTTAGCTCAGACAGGGATGTCACCGGGTGCAGAGAGCTCACCTGGCTCAGTCCGCAGCATGAGGACAGTTAAATGACCATAAGCTAGTTTTGTTTTCATGAGAATTAACATAGGCCTATGAAGAACTTTATGAGAAAAAACATAAGGAGCGTGTTTTGTAACAGGGTGACTAAGCCATTAGCAACAGTCCATTTAAATAGTGAATTCTGGACCTTCAGTGTAGTTAAAGGGTTAGCTGAGTGTGAATCACTCAGTCTTCCTCAGAGAAAAAGTGTGCTGGTGAGGAAAGCCTTGTGTTGCTCTGGCTTGGTGGTGACCAGCCCTCAGACACATGGCTTTATGTCCCACACTAATTGGAGATGTGGGACTGGTGTGTTAGGAGGAAGGAGGGTGCTGGGGTGAGACACACCTCAGTTCAGTTCTGGGTTGCCCTGGGAATCTGGGCAGCGCCTTACTGCCCCGAAACCTCAGCTTCTTCTATTCTTGTTGGATGACAGTGCACCCCTCATAGGTTACTTCAGAGAACCTGAAAATGTGTCTCCCGGAACCTGATCTGTTCCCACTCCAGTCATATCTGTCTCAACCCTCCTACAGGTGCCACAAGGCCATTTTATAACATTTCATTTTAGTTGAAATTTCTTGTTTATTTTTTTAATGTAAATATATAAGGTTAAAAACAAAGTTCTAAAAAAAAAAACAGTTTCTTTAGTCTCATTTATCTGTTAGTCTGGAGTGTGTGTGTGTGTGTGTGTGTGTGTGTGTGTGTGTGTGTGTGTGTGTATACGCACTCATGTATACTCACCTGTGTACGTGTTGTGCATGTATACTCCATGCACACAGATTGACATTTATTATGTGAATTTAAATTCAATTACTTTATTTCCTTTTTGCATCTTAGATGTCTTTCCAAGCTAGTATACACAGTCCCTGTATTGTGTTTAATGACTTCATTGTACTTAATGTTTTAAATTGTTTATAGTCTTGCTGGTTAGCCATATTCCATTCTTGTACAGGTATCTTTGAATATTGCACATACATACTCACCCCATGTATTTCTAGGCTTGTAACTGCTGGGTTAGGATTCACAAGCATGTACGTCATTAACTACTACTTGTATGATTGGCCACCTTCAGTTCCCACCAATATTCACAAGTGTCTTTATCCGTAGTGTGAACAAACTTGAGGACAGGTCTTGCCTCTGTGAAGCCTTCCTTTGTGACAGTCTCTTTGTTCTGTTCTACTCCCTTCTCTTGTGCTCCCCTGGCCTGCTCTGGAATGAAACCAGGGTCTCATGCCAGACAAGCACTCTAACACGGAGTTACCAGCCCAGCTTGTATCTCCCTACTTTTTGGGAAGAAGCTCATGGGCTAGGGAAAAGACAGACCTATAAAGGCCTTTATTAGTCCCAGCTGAGTGTGCTGCCAAGGCTGTAGAAGTGGCTTGGATGGAGCACCACGCAGGACCATGACAGTGACATAGCAGAAAGCTCATCCAGGTTTGGGGTTGCAGCTAATGTGGTTGCTAGAGGAATGCTTGTACTTCCCAGCTTGCAAAACAAGCTGCTTCTTTTACCTAAAATGTCATTCCAACTGAATAAATTCATTAGTAGCTAACTTACATGTTTTCTCAGGTTGTCTTGTGTGTGTTGGGGGAGGGGCTCTTTATCCTGTTCTCATCAGCCCATGCGTAACAGGAGGAGTTGCTGACTTTTTTCTTGCCTAATAAGATCACTTTATTTACATTTTAGAATGATTTTAAATCTTGAGATGAAACTATATAGTAATTCTTGAGGCTAGTCTATTAACTTTAATCCCCAAGTTCAAGGAAGCAAGCCTGGTATTGTACTTGTCCAGCTTTGGAATGTAAGCAGCCACAGCAAAGAGCTCTGGAGTTGCTGGAGAAGACTGAGATGTGTAGCAGTCACACCATGGGCCAGAAATGGAGATGGTTTTTCACACATCAGGGTCATTCAGTAATCTGGCTGGTACCTACTGGTTCATCTGTACCTAGCATGTGGCCTCCATTGCTTGTTTGACCTTACACTTTTGTTTGAACCTTTACTAACTTATTCCCATGTTTTAAGAAGTATCCTAGGCATCACTGTATTGAGAAGAAAGTTTTCATTGCAGAAAACTTATCAGGTGGACATTAAGTATCACACAATAGATATGGAACAAAATGGAACAAAAAGGCAGGGATTTGGTGGAGTTATAGAAATAATGATGCCTTAGGGAAAAAATCAGTTATGGAACGTTTCCTTCTATAACTTTGTTCTTGGCTTCTTAATTTGAAAGACCAAAGCTCACTAATTTTCAATAAACATCACCCAACCTTTCACAGGGTGAGCACACCAGTCACGTTGCTCCCTTCTCCATAGCCACCGTGGCTGAGTTCATGACAGAGCAGCTTAGTGGAGAAAGGAGCTATTTCATGGTCTATGAGGGTACTCCATGCGTGTCCTCCAGCAGCCTGCTTTTTCAGCCAAGCCCCACCTCCTACAGATTCTACAGCTTTCCCATAGCACCACCTTCTGAGGACAAGTGTTCAAACGTGAGGCTGTGGGGGATGGTCAGCATTCAAGCCTAACTGGAGATGAACTTGTTGCCCAAACCAGAAGAAAACTGCTTTCTGAGACCGCTGGTATATAGCTACATTTGCGATTATACTTAGAGTGTAGGTAATTATTTTACTGTGAGCTATAGCTGAGTTTGGGGTGAAGGGAATGAAGGCCAGGTCTGGCCACTTTCATGAAACAGGCCCATCTGTGGGTTGCACAGATCATAGTATCTCTAATACTGGTAAAAGCCTGTGACTGGCTCATGACTCTCACTTTGTGGTTTATCACTTTAGCCTGAATCCAAACACTTAGAGAGCTATTCCACTTATCTCCAGAAACTCTAGAATCAATCATTCCGAAACAATGCTCCCATCTGTGGCCAAGACTTCTAGACATAAGAAGCCATAAGATCTCACAAGAAGGAAATGAATGAGATGCATTAGTGACATAGTAGTCTTGCCGTGCTGGCAATAAGTGTGAATTCTTTTCCCCAGAGGTGGTTCTTTCCCCACCCCCACTCCTGTTTTTAACGTGAACTCACTGCCTTGTTCGTGTTAGCACTCAACTACTGAGCTGCATCCCAGCCCCAAGGTATTTATTATAATCCTATCCTTTAAAAATGTGGCCTTTGTGCATCTCAAAATTCCTTCTTTTCAAGACTGGAGAGGTTAAGAGCACTGACTGCTCTCCCAGAGGGCCTGGGTTCCATTCCCAGCACCCATGTGGCAGCTCACAATTGTCCACTCACATACATGTGTATGTGCTGGGGCTGAGGGGTTGAATGTGCCCCTTGCTTAAATTGAGAGCTTGGCTAAGCTGGATTTTCCTTTTTTCGCCGTACCGTCTGAAATCCTAGATCAGATCTGCTGTGTATACAGTTTGGTAAGCTCATTGGTTCATTCTACTTCTCTGCTCAGGGATCTGAAGAAGGTACCAGCTCTCCGGAATCCTGTATGACACTACATCATGAGTGACAGTAAAAGTGATGGTCAGTTTTACAGTGTGCAAGTGGCGGACTCGACTTTCACTGTTCTAAAACGTTACCAGCAATTGAAACCAATCGGCTCTGGAGCCCAAGGAATTGTCTGGTAAGTCCGGCCTGTTCTAAGAGCACAGACGGAGCCTTTAGTAAAAGTGGCACTGAGTTAGACTGTAGAAGCACTGGTCAGAAAATATTCCCTCTTGTAGACTTTGAGCTAAACTAAATCAATCCTTGCCGTAGTTATATACAGTCATGTGTAGGATACAAACTCAGTTTTTCATTTGCTCTGTTGTTGGCTTTATTGATTTATTTGTTATCTTTTCATTTGCCTTGCATTATGATATCAGAATGATTGGTGTAACAGGAATTTGGCGTTTTATTTATTTCTTCATCATGGCCACCTTCTCCCCCCTCCTCCTTTTATTCCCAATCACTCCTGTTCATTTCCAGGCGCCATCAGTGCAGTGCCTTGCCATTCTTTGGCAGGATGAGGCCAGGCAGTGTCATTATCACAACATGGATTAACCAGGAAGGGCTGCTGTGTGAGGGGTTGGGCTGGCCGTTCCTCTTTGGTGTCTCTTCAACTATGTGTCCAGCCCAGGACGTCAGAACCATTGGTCTGACCCTGACCCTTAGGCTCTTGCTTGGTAAGACAGTCAGCTGCTGCAACATCACTGGCCAGACAAAGGTAATGTTTCTCACGTGTTTTCTAGACCTCTGTTGTCAGCATCTCCCAAATATTTTAGACTGTTTAGAAGAAGTTGTGATTGCTGGTGATTGTGGGGTGTGGTGGTGCATGCCTTTAATCGCAGCACTCGGGAGGCAGAGGCAGGTGATCTCCGTGAGTTCGTGTGGTCAGCCTGGACCACAGAGCACATCCAGGACAGCCAGGGCTGTGAAACGGAGAAACCCTGTCTCAAAATACCCAAGTAAATAAATAAAAATACTATGATAAGATAAAAACATTTAATGTTGTACTTGGTAGGCCAAGAGGATTGAAAGAACTCTCTCAGGCATTCTAGGAGGAGAGTTTTGGCTTCCTGTGAAGACGCCGAGCTTAGCGTGGGTCATCAGTGGGCTCAGACTCTGATCAGGGAGATCTTGCTGTTTGCCTCGGCGTGGGCAGCTGGGGCCTGTGCTTGGGATTGCAGTTCAGGAGGCTCGGAGAAGAGACTGAGGAAGGAGTGTGTGCACAGTGAGCCAGCTATGTGCACAGTGGGGGCTTAACAGTGAAAGTGTGCTTTAGTGCGATGGAACGCCCCTTCCCTGGAATGCTCAGGAGCAGAGTCTTTCAGAGCTGAATCTTTGTCACACGTTCCAGTATTTGTATTTACTGATCGGCATCTCTAATCCCAAAATCTGAAATCTGAAATGCTCCAAAATCTAGCAGTCTGAACACCATGATAGAAAATTACAGAAAGAATATTATAATAGAAAGTTATGAGTACTTTTTCTTTAAGAAAATTATTGTAACTTTTATTTTATTTAATATTATAATAGAAAGTTATGAGCAACTTCTCTTTAAGGAAAGTTATTGTAACCTTCTTATCTGGAATTAGTAATTTGATAAGAGGATGAAAGAGGGGGAACAGGAATTACCTTGGGGGAGTTTACTTTAGTGATGTGAATAGTATATATTGTATAGCCACATGAGGTCTGCCATGACTCTTCCTGTATATGTGGTGCAGTTAAGGATTAGGAGGCTCATTGACTTTTGTCTCTCATGGGTTCTGGGGTAAGTCTGGGTCTAAAACAGTTGTTAGTGTCTTGGGACCTTAATTCATTTAGTTAAAGCTTGATGACTTTGAATCATTGATACTTTTCATATGACCAGGTCTCTGACCCAGTCTCTGTTCAGGATCTTCATAATGATGAGTAAATCAATATTCATTAAATTCCTCTTTAGAATTTCTCAATAAATTATATTTATCTCCATTCAAGAACTGTGTAGGGCTACAGAGGAAGCTTTACACTTGTCTAACATGTGAAAGCACCTGGGTTTCTTGCCAGCACCAAACAGAAACTTATATATGTACATATAAATATACATACATGGATGCATACATACATACATGCATATATATACCCATGTGTACATATTTATATATGTATATACACATACTTGAATGTGCATGCATACATATACAGATAAACATACATATGTACATATATATGTATGTACACATATGCTTCCGTACATATATATGCCCATATATGCATACATGCATATATATGTATATGTGCGTATATATATATATATATATATATATATATATATGTATACACACACACACACACACACACTTTAACTTTGTAACTGTAACTGACAGTTTTATAGTATCCTCCCACCTTAAGTTCTAATATAGGAAAGTAAAACTGAGACGTGATTGCACCCTCCCCTCCCCCTTTCTCCTTTTGTAGTTATTATTTGGTATCGGATAGGATAGGAAGGTGATCTGGTAATGGCACATTCCTAGAAAACAAACCAAAAAAGTTTACTTATGCTAAAATAAACTCAACAATGGGTGAGCTGCTACTTTGACATTAGACTGGATTTTCTGTCATTGATTGCTAAGATCTAGTCTTTTTGGTATTGATGGTCCAAAGCTTCTTTTTTTTTTTTTTGTCAGCATCATACATTTAAAATATCTACCGATGAACCTGTAGGGGTATGATGGGCAGAGTAATGTTTCCTCAGATAGAGCCACATCCTTATCCTGGAATAAGTTTTGCCGACCTGATCATATTGATGATCTTACTTCCAAGGAGGAGGATTACTGTAAGTAACAGGCTGGGCTGGGCTACACAGTGAGTGAGTGCAAGGCCATCCTTGATGAGACCCCATCAGAAACACAAATGAACAACTCAATGATCTAGAGGTGGAAGGATTGGCCTGGTGGGCCAATGTAAGTAGAAGCAAAATGGAGTCAGGAATGTCCAGGTCAGAGAAAGAGGTGATCACAGAGTGTGGCATGCTGTGGGCAGGGATACAGGAAGCTTCTAGAATCTGGGAAAGGAAGGGAATGGATTCCAGAGTCTTCATGAGGGTCACAGCTAAGCTAACCTTACAGTTAGCCCCTTAGGACTGGCTTTGGACTTCTGAACTTCAGAAGTGTGAGATAAGAATTTGTGTTGCTTTAAGTCAATAACATGTGGCCATTCAGTAGCCACAAGAACAGCACTAGAAGCTAATATAGAGGCAAGTGTGTTACAGCTCTGAGAAGTAAAATGTGTTAGCACCAGTCTGTGGTTTCTGAACTAGTCAGATCCGTTAAACTAGACTATGGTGAACACATAAGGCCAGGTGTGCACAGGAACCACAGTGTAGGTTAGCTTGCTGGCCTACAGTTATGTGTAATATAAAATATTCTGACCCCAGTTTTCTTTTTGCTTTTGTTTGCACTGTTAAATCAGACTCCGTGCTCGAGTGTGCTCAGCAAGCCTCATTGCTAAGCAGCTCCAGACCCTCCCTTCCTGTTCCGAATTGTCTTTACAGTTTTGGCTTATTTGATTGTTTCTCTGTTTTTGTTCCTTAGAAGATGATAGTGAAACTTATTAGGAATAGGTTTTTAGTGTATACTTTTTCTTTCTCCTTCTAAAACCCCAAGGTATTCAGCCCAAAATGTAAATCTGTGGTTCCGTGACCTGCTTACCCCTTTTCTTTACATTTTTAATATTGGGTTTGGCAGTTCCTAGAAGTAAGAGTTACAGTAAGGTAAGGAACACCTTAATGCAAAAATAATTAGTGTAGGTAGATCCCGCATGCTTTCCTTTTAACTTTCTGTACGCAGGAGCATTGGTCTGTCTTTAAATTGTCTTATTTTTCTCTATAAATATAAACAAGCCATAAATAATGTCCAGAATAATGTGTCTTTGTTAAGGAGGTTGTTGATGTGAAACTCAGAGTGTCTGTGAGACAGGAGACTTGAATTCTGAGCCCAGTATAGATCCTTGGCTGCAGTTCTTTGTGACCTTGGGCAGCCCACTGTGTCTTAATGAGTTTATATTTTCACCTCTAAAATAATGGCTTGAGACTTCTGATTCAAGAGCTAAACAAAAGAAAATGACAATAATCAGTGAATGAAAAAGTTCTAGTACATTTCTACAACATTAAAATAAATTGGAGTTTTGATCCAGATAACCCTGCAGAGGAAGAGAAAGTAAGTCAAGGGCTGTGTGAAACAAGAAAGGGCCTTTCTACCGCAGAACTCCAGGGGAAGAGGAATGTAAAGATCACAGTACAGGAAATGGGGAAATGGGAGGAGGCTAAAGCCGGGAATGTTCGCACACATCTGTGAAACTGTCCAGTTGCCACCAGAGTTCTCACTGTTCTTATAGAGCTAATAAGATACTGAGGAATCAACATCACATCAGGTAAACCTAGTATAGGAAACCCATCATTTGAGGCTCACCTGTTTCTTGGCTCATTTAAATTCTGAAAGGGACTCCTTGAACTGTCCTTGTGGCTAGAGAATAGGAATTAGATCCGGAGGCTCTCTCCTAGGGCCTGGATAACCTTTGCTTTGTTTTGGTGCCACTGAAACAAACACTGAAATACCCTGGAAGTAATGGGGTTAACTTGAGTGAGGCACGGCCCCCATCCAGTTATCATCCACTTGTTGAACTTACACAGCAGCAAGTCTAAACTGTTTGCCCCCCACCCCCGCCCTGTGCCTAGTAGAAGCAAATATAAATTCTGAAGGATAGCATCGCCCTGCATTTCAGATTATTTCCAGAGCAGCTTTATAAATGCAAGGTCCAGTAAAAATGGCTAGATGCACAGGAAGCATAAGACAACAGAGGATCCCAGCATCATCAGATCCGAGTGAAAGCTGTGCTAACTGAATTACAAACCTAAAGAACATGTTTGCACATATTAGGTGAAACTGAGGAGAGAATTAGCAATGTGGAAGATACATCAGCAAAGAGCACTCATAATGAAGCCTCAGAGACCAAAGAGCAGATATACAGAAGAGATAGTGTGCTAATTTTTCATTGTTCCCTAATAAATTACCACAAAATTAGTGGTTTAAAATAGCTCACATTTATTACCTGATGGTCATTCTTCATCAGAGAATGCAAATTGAGACAGTATTCTATGTGCATAGTGAAATACAACCCAAAGAGTACAAAGTGAGTTGTGCTGTTCATGATGCCAAGTGTTGAAGAGAGACACTTACATACAACCCTCAGGCATGGGCTCTTGGCACCCTGCTAGTGGAGCAGACACCGATGGACACATGTTGGAAGAGAGTCTGGCCTTGTCTACTAAGGTAGACCCTGTGTACTCCCCTTAGCAATCTGCAGTCTGAGAGGTGTGCTTAAAGACTGGAGCCATGCACATGGATGTTGATGGCCATGATTCTTGTCTTTACTTGAAAAGGGAAAATAACAAGTTAGTGAGAATAGCAAGTGACAGTGACAACAGAGGAATACTACAGCAACGACAGAGTGAATTCTAGTACTCAGATTCGTGGGTGAGTCATAAATACAGCGTTAAGTGACAGTGTCACAGGAAAAAATAAGAGCTAGAGTTATGTGTAACATGTTGAGCTTGTGAAAGCAAGAAAGTGACTGTCTTCAAGCCAGAAGTTAGGCCAGGGTTGGTGGTGCACACCTTTAATTCCAGCACTTGGGAAGCAAAGACAAGAGAATCTCTGTGAGTTCGAGGCCACTCTAGTTTACACAGTGAGTTCCAAGACAGCAAGGGCTATGTAGACCCTGTCTTTAAACCAAAAGAAAAAAAAAGATGAAGTTATTTTCTTTCCTGATGGACAAAAATGATAACAGTTGGGAGGGGTTTTTAAGGGAACTTTTGGTGGCTCTGATTAGCGTGGACCTTTGTGATATATCATTGAGGAGAGAAGCAAAAACAAAGCAAAGGAGTGACTGTCAGATATAAGCCTCCCTCACCGCTAAACAGCACTAAAGCTGGAGAAAGTAGAGCAGTGGCCCTAATGTTCTGTGAGAAAATCGATTTCAGCTTAAAGGACAGAGTAAGATCATTTAGTTGTCTGGAGACATTCCTTAAGGGAGCACTCCAGCAGTGAAGACAACGCAAGAGCATGTAATACAAGAAGGCAGTCAAATACAAGAGGCCAGAAGAAGGAGGAGTTCTGTGAAGCAGGCGTTGAGTGTCTTCAAAAAAGGATGGATCAACGCCAAGCACAGGTGTCTGAGTGGGAGGACATGGTGCTAATGGTGGGCTTTGGAAGATGTCTCTTAGGAAACAGGTGTTTATCAGAACCTTGTGGAAAGAAGTATAGAAAGAGGCATGATCTACACAGAAACAGAGGGGAGTGTTCAAGCACTTGATAGGCTGGAAGGATGGAGAACCCATCTGCCTCCATGTATCAGACGTGTGTGTGTGTGTGTGTGTGTGTGTGTGTGTGTGTGTGTGTGTGTGTGTTTGGCAGCAAAAATTGTGTGGTCTTTGGGAAATGAAGTATAATTTCAGCTCTGCAACTAGTGATATTTACGTGAGCACATGTACTTTCCTGTTGGTTGTCGGTGTTTATAGCCAGGAGAAGCAGCCCAGAGGCTTAACTGTCAGTTTAAAATGAAGATGCTAGCAAGCATGACTGTTTAAGACAAAGGTTTGGAGGAAGAGAGAGGAGGATAAAGAGTTAGAAGAGCAAGGGAGAGCATATAGTCACCTTATCTTGTTGGGAAGAGTAAGGTAAAGCATATTAACCCACTTATAAAGGAAACCCTGAAGTACCATCAGAATAAGGAGGTTGGGAGGAGCCAATTAAGTAGCTAAAACCCTCAGTTTCATACTAGGAAGTGTCTGTACCTTTGAGTTTAAACTTGTTCCTCGATTTGGAGCAGGAGTGGAGGAACCTGTCTCCAAAAACATCTAGAATTAGTCCATTTGACTAATTTTGTACTTCAAAAGAGTTTAATTCATATAGGTATACGTGTTTATTTTATTGCTTTAGTTAGGTTTTTACTGCTGTGATAAAACACCATGATCAAAAACAAAATGAGGAGAGGAAGAAAGGGTTTATTCATCTTACAGCTTGTAGTCCAGGGATGTCAGGGCAGGAACCTGGTGGCAGGAACTGAAGCAGAGACCATGGGAGTACTGCATACTGGCTTGTTCAGTGTGTTTTCTTATACCATGCAGGACCACTGGCCCAGTGGTAGTACCACCTACATGGGCTGGGCCTCCCACATAGTCGCTAATCAAGAAAATGCTATGCAGTCTGGTGGGGGTATTCACTCAGTTGAGACTCCCTCTTGCAAAATGACTCTAGCTTATATCAAGTTGGCAAAAACTAGCCACACATGCACACACACAACAGAGGGAAACACATGTACATACATATAATGATAAAATAGCTAAATTCAGCTAATTTAGAAATACATGTCTTACATGTTTTCTGCAGTGAAAACACATAACATCTACTCTCTTATGAGTACTCAGTCTTAAGAATACAGTATAAGCAGGGTAAGGCAGTGCACACCTTTAACCCCAGTACTCCAGAGTAGGGCAAGCAGGTATCTGTGAATTCAAGGCCAGCCTGATTTACATAGCAAGTTTCAGGAGTACATAGAGAACCTTGACTCAAAGAAGAAAAGAAAGTAAAGAAAAAACACAGTATAGTAGTGTTGTTAACTGAAGACACCATGTTATTCTGTAGAACCCTTGAACTCAGTCATAAATCCTGTTTGTCTGAGAATTCAAACAAAACCTTTTGAGATCAGAAAGGTAAATCTAAGAAGTACATACATACAAGTGTGCACATGCACACAGCTTCATTAATGATTTCTTTCACAATAGATTTTTATACCTTATATCCATATGAGTAGTAAGTTTGCCTTTGAGCATGTGGGCTCACCAATGACTTGTGAATATGCATATCCATATAAATGTAATAAGTGCTGTGGTTTTCCTTCCAGTTCCACCATGGACAGTCTTTAAGTTAAAAACAGGTCTGATTGAGTTAGAGTTATTGAGCAGAAAGAATCAACAGGAAAGAGTAAAGATAAACAGTATTACAAATAGAATCAACCCACAGAAGCAGCGTTTGGTTTATATACAGCCTGGGCTCCCTGGCTGCGTGTAGAAGTCCGGAGCCCCTGTGGAGCCGTCAGAAAGCCTCTGCATTAAGACACTGTGTACTGCGAGCTTGAAACCCCAACACATGTCACCATGCCTCTCACCCTTTCATGTCTGTCTCTGGAGAAAACTTAACACTGAATCTCATGAAAGGATGTAAGGCCTGGAAACTGAACTTTAGATCTCAGCCTTAATAGAAAAGGACACATCACTTCCTGCAGGATTTTATACATAGCAAGTGCTTACATTGGGATTTTGTATCTTGGGAATTTACCATGAGCTGAGACTTTGACTTCTGTTTCCTTTCAGGTTCTTTGGCCTGGGAAAGCATAATCAGTCAAAACTTAGATTTATTAAATCCCTTCCATGAGCTCAACCATGGCATCTCCATGGTTCTCCAAATACAGACATTTCAATCAGCGATAACAAGGGAGTGTTCAATTTCTTGATGTATTTAAATGGAAAATTTCAGACCTTGGCCTGTGTTATGTGCTTTGGATTAAATTACCTGGTTCTGAACCTGCTAATCTTAGCTAGCTGAACATTGTAAGTAGGAAGAGTTGCTGGATCCCACTCCAGTTGTAGCCAAAAGCATGATACCTCTAGGGAGGGTCAGTCTGTCCATCCAGCTCTGCTATTTCACTTCCGGCTGTACACAAAGCTTGACTGGGGAAGCCCAGAAACATTGCTCCTTGTCCTGTTATTCTCTTTGAAAGATGATACATCAATGTATTTCTCCGTGGCTGTTTTCAAAAGCATTTTAATAGGCTGTTTATTGTATTTCCTAATTATAGTGCTGCTTTTGATACAGTTCTTGGGATAAATGTTGCTGTCAAGAAGTTAAGTCGTCCTTTCCAGAACCAAACGCACGCAAAGAGAGCCTATCGTGAACTCGTCCTCTTAAAGTGTGTCAATCATAAAAATGTAAGTTACTGATGCTTTGGTGTTAGTGGTGTGATCAGATTGAAGATTAACTGATGATGAGAGAAATTATAGAAAAGATTACCTTTTTTTCATAAAATTAAAAAATACTTTTATTGCATCTAGTTTGGGGGTGGGAGATGCCAATGGTCACTGTGGAGTTAAGAGGACAATCTTCTAGATCAGCCTAATCTTGACACTAACCACCCCAACCACTAACAACTAACTCTAAGAATAACCTGCCAGAATCACCCTGCCCCTGCCCCTGACCCTAATACCCAACTCTGACCCTAACCCTGCCCCTGACCATAATACCCAACTCTGCCCCTGCCCCTGACCATAATACCCAACCCTGACCCTAACCCTGCCCCTGACCATAATACCCAACTCTGACCCTGCCCCTGACCATAATACCCAACCCTGACCCTAACCCTGACCATAATTGGTTCTCTTTAGGAGAGAGGTTCCATGTGGGACTCTGGGGTCCAGCTCAGGTCAATCATCAGCAGGCTTTGTGACAGGCCTTTACCCACCTAACCCTCTTGTCTGTCCCGAAAGGGACCAGTACATGACATCTTTCTCCAGTTTTAGATGAGTGGAAACTATTTAAGATTGTACTAAACTGTTAATGTCCCCTTTGTTTCAACACGTGTGCTAGACTTTTCTATAATGGTGACATTAAATATGCCACTAAGATCAGCTTATTCTTTTGTCATTTCCCTTGCCTCCATTTGGGTGTGTGTTTTGGATTGGTTTTAATTTGTTCAGTGTATATTTTATTTTACTCTTTTATAAAAATATGTGTATTATTTTTAAAAATTTAGGTAATGTAAGTTAGAGAGCACAAATCCCTGGGAATTTAGCCACAGGTCACTAGTGTGAACATTTTAATGAGCATGCTTGTTTATGTGTGTTTACACATGTATAAATAAGACCAGTTATGCTATTTTTCCTTTTTGTTTATCCCAAGAGGAGTGTTGGTAAATATCATACTTAGACACAACTGTAATACATTCTTAAATGGTTGTATATGCAGATATATAGTACTTTAGTTAAATTGTGCTTGTTGGGGTTTTTGTTTGTTTTGTTTTATTTTTGTCTGACACAAGCTAGTGTCATCTGGGAAAAGGGAACCTCAGTTGAGAAAATGCCTTCATCAGATTGGCCTATAGGTAAGTCTGTGATTGATGTGGGAGGACCCAGTGCTCCTAGACTGTATTTACAAAAGCAAGGCGAGCAAGCCAGAAGCCGGGTTCCTGCCTCCAGATTCCTTACTTGAGTTTCTGTCCTGACTCCCCCCCCCCTTTTTTTTGAAGATGTTTATTTATTTTATGAGTACACTGTAGCTGTCTTCAGACACACCAGAAGAGGGCATCAGATCCTATTAACTATGGCTGTGAGCCACCATGTGGTTGCTGGGAATTGAACTCAGGACCTATGGAAGAACAGACAGTGCTCTTAACCGCTGAGCCATCTCTCCAGCCCCGTGACTTCCCTTCTTGATAGATTATAAACTATAAGCAAATACACCCTGTCTTCCCAGGTTTGGTTATAGTGTTCTGTAGCAGTCATGGAAAGCAAACTAAGATACAAATAATTTTGTTGGGTAGAGTAGAGTTTTGGTTGGGTTTTTTGTTTGTTTGTTTTTGTTAGAAGCCGTGGTGTAATGAATAAAACTTGGTATACATGTGCAGGTAGGTTATTGCTGGCCAAATAGTACACATAATCCTGAGTTGTATGTGTGCTGACAAGCTCATGTCAGGGTGCACTGTCAGCTTCTACTCTGATGGAGAGCTTCTGAGTGCACATCTTCACTTTCACCAGCACTATGGAATACTGCTTTTCTTTTTCTATTTGCCAGTCTGATATATGATAAATAATCCTATTTTAATCTGTGAGGTTGAATTTTTTTCATATGCTTCTGTTCATATGCAATCATTTTCTATCTTTAATACATTTCAGTGTTCAGTTCCAATGTATCAATCATACATGTGTGTATGCATGTATGTGTGTACAATTTTGTAAATGTGTGGGCAAGCCTGTGTGTGCAGGTCTGAGTGCACATGTGGAGACCAGAAGTTGATGTCAGGTATCTTCATGAATTACTCTCCACCTTATATATTGAGGCAAGATGTCTCACTTGAACCTAGAGCTTGCTAATTGGCTAGTCTCCCTATCCAACTTGTTTTAGTGATCCCTGTCTTCCGAGCCCTGAACATACAGGTGGGCCACCATTCCCGCTGACATTTATGTGGGTGCTGGAGTCTCAAGTCTGCACTGAGCCACTTCACAAGCCCCAACTATTTATTTTATTGAAAATTTGCTTTCCATGGTTGTGGCACGATTTTTCTCTTACACTGTTTGGTGTCTTTAAGTTCAGTTGCAGGTAGCTTTACATATTCAAGTTATTAATCCTTTTCATTTTGTAGCTCAGACTAACGTTGAACTCTGAGGCTGGCCTTAAACTTGCAATCTCCTGCCTTAGCCTCAAGTCCTCAAGTTACAGAAATACACCCGTGTCCGGCTTCGCCCTTCCCATTTGATCTCATGTTGCTTTAGTTTGCTGATTTTGTTTGGTTTTGGCTTTGTTTTAGTGTAGTTAGATATCCTAGGTTTCCTGTCATGTTTACAAATATTTTATTACACCAGGAAACAGAATGTTTGCCCATATTCTTCCCTGCTTTATATTTTAGAGATTTAGACTTTATCCACTTTGTTTCCCAAGACTGGAGGTGGCTACAGTTTCCCTTTCATTCTTGCTGTTTATTCCTTCTATCTGATGAGTAATTCCCCTTTCTCCTGTTCCCGTGAGGTGACAGACCCACGGTTAGTAAGCACAGAGGGCACAGGGAGCAAGCAGTAAGGCTGCTTAGCCCCTTAGGGGAATGTAAAGCCTACGTCACATCCATCACCTTAAAGTACAAGCTCAGCCTTATATGTAAAAACTTTTCAGAAAGTTGCATGTAGTATTTAAGTTTCCACAGTTAGCATAGTACTTCTAAAAAAGATTTATTTATTTATTATATATAAGTACACTCTGGCTGTCTTCAGACACATCAGAAGAGAGCATCAGATTCCATTACAGATGGTTCTGAGCCACCATGTGGTTGCTGGGAATTGAACTCAGGACTTCTGGGAGAGCAGTCAGTGCTCTCAACCACTGAGCCACCTCTCCAGCCCCTAGCATAGTACTTTAATTAGTGCTTCTCCAAACATTCTTATTTTTTACATATATTTAAATTCTGTAGTAATGATTTAAGTTACTAGGGGCATGTGAGTGATTCTTTTAAAAGCACATCTTACTTTCAGTTGGTGGTTAAATATTCCAGTGGTGTGCACTAGAATGCTTTGGTGACAACCATAGTAATGATAGATACTGAGTTCTGCAGTCATTTTTCTACCTTGTCAATCCAATTTTTATAACCAATCTGATATACTAAAGTATAATTAATTTTCTCTTTTCAGATAATTAGCTTGTTAAATGTGTTTACACCACAAAAAACGCTAGAAGAATTTCAAGATGTGTAAGTATCATTTGCATCAGATTGAAAACTTAGAAAGTTGGTGATTTTTAGTAAACAGGCCATTTGCAAGCCCGAGACCCTATGGGGCTGCCAGTGCCAAAGAAGAAGGATGCTGGTGGTGTGGCTTTTACTCTGAGGCTGTCAACCTGAGGACTCAGCGCTGTAGTGTATACATCCTAGCATTCTGACTCCAAAACACAGGAAAGTCTTCTTTAGCCCTTGGAGAAGAGTCTCCTTCATTCTTTAGACTTGCTCATTTAGGATCTTGCTCTATGCTTTTATACTTAGTGCATTTAGACTCACATAAAAATTACTGCCCAAAATGCCTTCCAAAACGCACCTCACATAAGGCTTTGCCAGCACAGTATTCCTTGGCCTAGTCAAGTTGCTGTCTACAACTCATCATCACAGGGAAGATGGAGGAAAGACCACAGTGAGGAAAAAGGCTTAGGGGAAGAGAGGTTTGTTTGGAGCATGGCTGGTGTGTGCGGCTACCCAGAGGCCTGGCTGGCTGGTCTTGGTTGTGGGAGTGGGATCAGACAGGGGGAGGGTGGCTTAGCATGCTCATAAAGGAAGACACAGTAAGATTTCCCACGGAGCAGTGATCTCACCTGACATATTTTTAAAAAACAGTTGTTTTTCTTGGGCTGAGAATCCACTGAGGTAGGGACTGAAAGGCCTAGTTAGCCCGGGGAGGCAACCACAGCAGTTCATATGAGAGGTTCAAGGGGGTAATGGGAAAGGCTTGAGGCTGGACACCAGTGCTGTCTGAGGGTGAGGCTAGCATCTGCTGATAGCTGGATGTGAGAGAGAAATTGGAAGCCGCACATGAAGGCCCTCAGCTGAGGTATGGAGACTATGAGAGGAACAGACTGGGGGTGCCCAGCAGTGGACTCAAAGGAGAGTTTTAGACATGAATTAGAGACATTAGTGCCTATGGGAGTGGAAGAGTGAAGTAGGTAGAGGGGAAAGAACCTGGTGTTGAGGAGGGAGGCTGGATTAAAGGGACGGAAGAATAGTCTATAAATGGTCCCTGCAGGCACAGCCGCCTGGATGTCACCAAGGCAGTGGACACTGAGAGGAGAGCCAGGATCTCATTCCAGCCGCTCTAACAAAAGGAAGCCTTTGGGTCTCTGCAAAGTTGAAGTCATCAGTTTGGGCAGAGAATAGGCATAGGCCAAGTCAGAATGTCCTGACAAACAGTGGGGAGACTTAGAGATGATGTGTGGGGTGGGGGAGCTGTGTTGTCACCATGAGCCAAAACCCTGTGCTGGTGATGGACTGTGAGCTTGAAAGTCGTATGTTCAGCCTTAAAAGACAAATTTCACGTAGGTGATGGTGCCACACACCTTTAATCCCAGCACTCAGGAGGCAGAGGAGAGGAATCTCAGAGTTTGTGGCCAGCCTGGTCTACAGAGTTCCAGGACAGCCAGGGATACACAGAGAAACCCTGTCTGAGGCAAAAAGGAAAAAAAAATTAAGTTTTAGAGTAGTTGAAACACATAACAAAGCTGGACAGTTCAGAGTTCCCATTTACCCACATCAGCAGCTCTACCACAGCCATGTGTTGTTAAAGATCAAGAGTCCACAGCAGCATGGTATAGATGTTGAAAGGATCATCTAACAAACAAAAGGTAGGTAGGTGGATGGACAGACCGACAGACAGACAGATAGACACAGATTGAAAAAAGAAAGGTAGAAAAGTTTGTATGAGATTGTTTCCATGGCAAAAACAATGTTTATAATTTGAAAGACAGAAAGACATTGGGTAAGCTAGTTGCTTGTATGTTCTTTGGGAAATTTTACAGAGTTCTATTATATATTTGATTTCTTTCAAGATACTTTATTAAAAGCGCATGAATGGTTTATATCCCATTAGTAGTGTTTCATAACAATTGTGATCTAAAAATCACAGAGGGATATTTAAGCGTGATATTAATGGATGTGGTTGGTCTCTCTTGAACATTCAGGTACTTGGTTATGGAATTAATGGATGCTAACTTATGTCAGGTTATTCATATGGAGTTGGACCATGAAAGAATGTCATACCTTCTCTACCAGATGCTGTGTGGCATTAAGCATCTGCATTCAGCTGGCATAATCCATAGGGTAAGTAACCACACAATAACTTTATTCTAAGAACAGTCATCATTTGTTCATCAGTCATCCATATAAAAGAACTTAATATTTTTATGTGTGAGAGATTATGAGTGTGCGTGTGGTGCATGTGCACATGTGTGAGTGCACACTTTTTCATGTGTGTTTAAAGGCCAGAGGAGGAGGCCAGGTGTTCAGTTTTGGCCTTATTTCCTTGAGACAAGAACCTGAACCTGGAGGGAAGCTGGTGGCCTAGTGCTTCTCCTGCCTCCACCCTTCTGAGACCCACAGCACTGGCTTTCAGTTACATGTGTAAGCATAGTTTCCACATGGCCACTGATGCCTGTGCCTGCTCACTGATCCATTGCACAAGCCCCGTGCACTTCAGCCACTGTAAACACAGGTAGGTCCACCCTACACAGAACAATCTTGGTTTTCTGGTTTAGCTTTTCAGTTTGGGGTAACTTTTTGTTTTTCTGTGTAGCCCTGACTGTCCTGGAATTCACTCTGTAGACCAGGCTGGCCTCAAACTCAGTGATCCTCCTGCCTCTGCCTCCTGAGTGTTGGGATTAAAGGTGTGGTCCACCAACCACTTCTGGTCACTTTGCAGTAACTTAAATCTTAGAGAAAAATAGCAAGAATAGGCAAGAACACCAAAATACCCAAGTCACAACATATTCACGCCATATTTGAAACTCCTTTTTTTATGAGCAAGGAAATTAGACTCGAGACAGGAGAAAACCAGTGGTCAAGGAACACACTGGTGCCATCGATGTCAGACTAGAAATGCAAAGATAAGGGAGCGATAATGTGATTCACATTCTAGCCTAGGTTCATAAGTTTTTGGGTTTTAAAAATCTGTACCACTGTGTTGCAGTAAATATTAAAAAAAGAAAGAAAGAAAGAAAGAAAGAAAAAGTTTATTTCTATCGGCCCTGAGGTCTCCCTTCTCAGGCCCAACCCTGATAGGGAGCTGCACCCACTGGTCTGAGCCGCCCGCACAACTCGCTTCCCTGGCGGTTTTCTACCACCTGTTCTCTGCGTCTGTCCCGGGGTGTTGGGGTGTTTCTCTACACCCAAATCCCACATAAATAGAACTTTACAGCCCGATAGCTTTTCATACAGGTTTATATATTCAACTCTCAATTCACAAACTCTCTACACAACAAGACTGAATCGAATAGACAAAGATACAAACTGCCCTTCTATATGAGATAGTAGACCTGTAAAATCCTTAATGTTCATAGCTATTTAACGCCAGTCAATCCCACCTGGGTCCAGCTGGTCCTTGGGAACTTCCAAGTTGCCATGACCTCTAACCTCCGTCCTCTGACCTCTCAGACCTTTCCATTCTGTACCTCCCTCGCCCCGCCCAGTCTCTGGCTTTCTTTTATTTTACTAATTAAAATGGGAAGGTTCAAAAGAAGTCACCTCTTAGCCATTGACTGGGCTACCCTTCTTGGGGAAGTGGAATTAACATTAAAATACAGCTTCTGGACAATCTACCCCACTGTATAAACAGAGCATTGTGACAGAGTTTTAAAAATATCCGGGGCTGGAGACTTAACTCAGGTTAAGAGGAGTTGCTGTTCTTCCAGAGGACCTGAATTTGGTTCTTAGAACCCAGGTCAGTCAGTTAACAACTGTCTCCTCCAGAGATCCAAACCTACTTTCGGCCTCCAAAGGCACCCACACACAGCTACTCACATGTATATATTACTAAATATAATTTTTTAAAATAGCCAATATGTTATATAAGACAGAGAGCAGCTTTCTCTGAACTGCTTCCTTGCTGATTTTGCCTGGGTTGTCTCTAGTTTTTGCTTCAATGGTGAGAATTTTCTTCTGCAGGGAGGAATACTGTGAAATACAGTGAAGCCTGTTGATACAGGACACTGGACAGGATTCTTTCTCCTCAGGTGCCAAGAAGGGTTGGGTGTGGCACAAGCCACTGAACCAAGGCTTCCCAGGGTGTGCCTCTTTCTCATCCTCGAACTAAGACCTGATCTCCCTCCCAACTGTGTTCAAAGGCCTGTGCTTTCAGCATTCCCTTCCCTTGTGCATCCCCATAACCAAGTTGTTTTTTAGAGTCTAGCCTTTGCTGCCACCTAGTGGTCATTTCAAGTGATAGCCCTTCTGATGGCAAAATTCACTTTTAAATAGTAACAGACCTGGAGGCTCCCTTTTAGTTTATGTAAGATACTGAATTGTCCATCAACAATATAATGCTTATTTTATTTCTTCATGCAGAAGGTTTTTTTTAAAGATTTATTTATGTATATGAGTACACTGTAGCTGTCTTCAAACACCAGAAGTGAGCATCAGATCTCATTACAGATGGTTGTGAGCCACCACGTGGTTGCTGGGAATTGAACTTAGGACCTCTGGAAAAGCAGTCAGTGCTCTTAGCCCCTGAGCCATCTCTCCAGCCCATGCAGAAGGCTTTTTAAAAGTGTATTTATTTTTATTTTATGTGTAAGAATGCTTTGTCTACATTCATGTATGTGTATCACATACATGAATGCAGGCCAGGAAAAGGCATCAGGTCCCCTGGAACTAGAGTTCCAGATGGTTGTGAGCCACCGTGTGAGTTTTGGGAGGGAGCCAAAACAAGGCCCTCTGGACCTTAACCACTGAGCTGTCTTTCCACCTCAACCCCTCTTCCCGAAGGCATTCGTATTGTCTCTTCAATACATTGCTTTTAGTGTAGTGCCGAGAATGCTGACCATATAAGGCAGGGCTTAACCACTGTGCTGTGCTCATCAGCTCTATAAATACACGTTTAATGAATGTGTGCTTTATGATAATGTCCCAGATTTACAAGCTGTATTAATTTTTGAGGAGGAAATGTTTCCCTTACTTGGAGCCAGAGGTGAGGACAGGAGACTGTCCCCGAGTTCCTAGAAACTTCATGAGACTATGGCATATACTTGCCTTTTGTGGAAAGCTTGGTCCTTTAGCCTAGGAACAACACTCCTGCCCATAAGCAGGTGAGACAGAGCCCAGAGTGGTGGATGTTTTGCTCAGCACGGTGTTTAGAATCCATGGTGATCTGAGAAAATGTATGTTCACCTTGCTCCCTGCCTAGAACCCCATCTTACCAGTTCCTTCTGGATCCCTTGCACACTCCTACCTCACACACTCATATCTGGGTCTACTTGGGAAAAGTATGCGTGCTATCATTGAGATGTTCCAAAGAACCCACAGGGACATCAAACTGGATGACAGGCCTCTAAGAGAGGAGCTCAGTTTAGCCTCAGCATAGCAGTGTGAGCAGCACTGGTCCCCTTCTAAACAGCACCTCACACAGAGATATATACCTTCAATTTACAAGTTTACACAAAATACAGGCGATTGTCACACCCGTAATGGAGAACTCAGGATGATAAGGGTCATAAGTTCAAGGACAGCTTGAGCCATATAGCAAGACTCTATCTCAACGAAACAAAATGGTTTCACAATAAACAAAATCTTTAATTATTCAAAAGTTTTAGAGTGAAATAGGACAAAAGGTAAAGTTTTATTCCTTGCTCTTACTGCTTTTCCTTTATATGATTTACCACACTGGGAAAATGAAAGCCTCCCTCGGCCCTGCGGCCACCTGGGACCCCACGGTAGCTGCCTCCATCCAGCTGTGACAATGCCAGCCAGCCTACCTGCTGAGGGTCCCCCTCAACAGTGTTAGTCCGAATCCTCTTGCTAAGCAAATGGTTCATTTGAATTTGTATTCATCAAGGATCACATAGTTGCATAAATGTTTAGGAAACCTGTATTCCCTCTTCTTGCACCCATTTCTGTCTCCCTATAGAAGCAAACTTTGAGTTTAGTTTTGTTGTTATTGTTGTTTGTTTTGGTTTTTTGTTTTTTTTTTTAATGTGGTGACAGAGCTGAAACTAGAACCTAGTGTGTACTGAGCAGGCACTCCACCAGCCCTGCTCTCAGTTCTTTTACTGAATTGCTCTAGTGTTCATTTCTGTATCTTAGGGCAGTATGTTCAGATCTCATTGACCCTCTTCAGTGTGTGACTAAGACACTGAGGGATTCCTTGTGCCTTCATCCCTGTGACTCTTCCCTGCCCTCCCACCTTAGTTAGAATATGGCTCTGCTTGTGTTGTGATTTACATCCTCATAAACATGAGAGTTTCTCCCAGCCGTGACGACCGCATCTGGTTGCAGTTACTGCTCTAGTTTGGTGGAGATGGTAAAACACAGTAGTATGTACTTCATTCAGTCGGCGTGAGGAACCATTCACGGTGTGTAGTGGATGGAGATATTTACTCTTGCAATTTTCCCAGATCTGTATTAAATCTCCATCTTCACCCTAACCTCTGAGGGGATTTAGATCAGACTCCGTTTACTACCCAGCCTTCATCAAACTCCCCCAAGTGGAGGAGGTGTGGTGATGTTTATGCTTTTCCAGCTCAGCATACCCTGAGAACTTGTAGCCAATCACCCTTAAAATTCCAGTCACTCCTTACCCCACTCTGCAGCCACCTGTCACCTTTGAGCAAGGACCAGGGAAATCCAACAGTAGACGCTTGGCCTCTTGCCATCCTCCTTCCCAGGACATCTCTTCAGTCCGAGAATTCGAATGAGCAGTCTGGCGATTGAATCAGGGTTACACACGCACATGTGCGTGCACACACCTGGCTTTTCTGTTCTTACCTATTCTGGGTGTAGCTTGGCTACCACCCTATGGCTGCTGTGTGTAGTAACTGCCACGCTCTACGTCAGCTGTCATGTCTTCACTTGGGTTCCTTGTTTTCTGTGTCTGAATGGCCCTCGACATTTGAAGAAGCAGTTGTCTTGATTTTGCCAGCTTGGCACTCAAAATGAGTCTTCCAGTCACAAGATAGTTAAATGCTGACTCTGTATTGTGAAGCTGGTTGGAGAGAGTCCATGGTGTTGGGATGCTGAGGAACCTCAGTGACCTCTTTATTCAGTTTGCCTTTGGCAGACATCAGCTGGGATGCTTGCTCCTCCTCGCACAGACACCCTGAGCTTTATTTTTAATTATTCTAGCTGCCCAGCAGATGGCAGTAAAGTAGACAGCTGTTCCCATCACCACAGGTTTTAGACAGGTAAGGTCTGGACCAGGGCTGTTTCCCATTCTCTTCGGCTCATTGACAGATGAAGTGGTTTCCAGTGTTGCGTCTGCACTGCATTTGTCTTTCTTAAAAGCAGTGCTGCAGTAAGCACCCTTGCCAGTTCATGTCTGTCAGTGCTGCAGTAAGCACCCCTGTCAGTTCATGTCTGTCAGTGCTGCAGTAAGCACCCTTGCCAGTTCATGTCTGTCAGTGCTGCAGTAAGCACCCCTGTCAGTTCATGTCTGTCAGTGCTGCAGTAAGCACCCTTGCCAGTTCATGTCTGTCTGCATGCTCAGGCCTGCTAGTGGGACAAACATTTCATCTGTCCTGAACACAGAGTTTTGTATGTAATTGTTCCTATACAGTAGCATGGTTATAGGTATAATAATCCTCTAGGTATGAGTTAGACAGTCCCACAGGTTGTGTGTGTAGGTTATATGCAAATGCCATTTCATGTTATGTGAGGGACTTACAGACTTTCAGGTTTTAAGCAAAGGAGCAAGTGGTTGGGAGGCCACTTGACTTGTTTAAAGGCAGGGTCTCAGAAGCCATGGTGCTATTCCATCTGCCCTCCTTCCCGTCCTCACACACCTCAGGAGCTGCTCACCTCACAAACCCTTGTTGGTGTGAAATTGTGTAGTTAGCATGCTGTGACTCACTTAAATGCATGAACAATTTCTTTTCTAGGATTTGAAGCCTAGCAACATTGTAGTAAAATCAGACTGTACCCTCAAGATCCTAGACTTTGGCCTGGCGCGGACAGCCTGTACCAACTTTATGATGACTCCCTATGTGGTAACTCGCTACTATCGGGCTCCAGAAGTCATCCTGGGCATGGGCTACAAAGAGAATGGTAAGTAGAGTCAGGACTGCAGACATTAAACAATCACGTAGTGTTCCCATTGTCACTGGCATGTGCTGCACAGATGCCACACATAAGAACTTGTTGATTTTGTCTTTCCATTCGTCGGTTTTGTTTTTTTGTTTTTTCCAAAACTTGGCTGAAACTGCCATAGAACTCTGCCGGCCTCTGCCTTCCAAGTGCTGGGGTTAAAGGCATGTGTCACCATGCTGAACCTCCATGTTTGATCAGGGTCTTGTGCACTGGGACCTCTGTGCTTCTCCCTGTGGGCATGCCCACATCATCCACAGCACTGGACCTCTGTGCTCTCATTACCCTGGTTGCCAACACTATAAATGGTTTCACTCCTTTTTAAAAAAAACATCCTAATATGAGTGGACTAATGTACCATGTTTTTTTTCATGTAAAGTTGATTTTTAGATGAAAACTTGACTTGTTCTAGCTGTGTCAACTAAATAAACACCAAACCTTAGTTTTTAATAAATTCATGTGACTATTTATGAAAGAACAACAGAAGGACTTTGCTAAAGTCTTCCGAGATGAGTTTTAGTATGAATTTTTGTACAGACTTTGTCGCCTGCTCTGAGAGGCGCAGTGTCCTCTGGTGGCTGCCTGTGGTTAGCTCTCCCTTGCCTGTCTGAAGCATAGAACTTAGGCAGACCCCATGCTCAGTCCACGCTGGAGGTCAGTTACCACAGAGCAGTGCTCAAGCGGGGCCTTACTCGGGGAGTTTACAGGAGTTCCACCCGATGAGTATTTGCTGCCCATGTCTGGGGGTGGTTTGGAAACAGAGGCGCAGGGCTCTCTGGTTGTCTTTAATCACCTGGTATTTGGTAGTGGACATCTGGTCTGTCGGATGCATCATGGCAGAAATGGTCCTCCATAAAGTCCTGTTCCCAGGAAGAGACTGTATCCTTCACAGGGACAGACCCAGCACTTGGCCCTGGAGGCTGGGGCGGGGTTTGGGGTTGTGGGATGTGGCCCTGAGGATTTCATGTTCATTAGCACTTTCTGTGTCTGGTTTTTTATTTGTTGCTTTTTTTTAAGCTGTAAAGTATTGGATTCTTTGGCACTAAAACTACAGATTGCTGCAAACTGAAGGCTGAAGGAGAGGTCAGCAGTCATTCATATTGTGTAAAAATGTACCCTTAGCTAGCCACTGGTTCTTCCATGTTGTTTGTCTAGTACACTGGTAGAAGCCCTTCCTCCTCACTTTTGTTTTGTTCATGACACTTCATAATTTTATCATTTCATTTTATTTTCAGTTGATATCTGGTCAGTGGGTTGCATCATGGGAGAGCTGGTGAAAGGTTGTGTGATTTTCCAAGGTACTGACCGTATCCTTCCCCAGAGCCTTGACCCTGGCTATGATTTCTATGCCAAGGGCAGCATGATTGCGCCTACCTACTGAACACTCTGAAGGAACTGTCGGAATGTGGACTGTGTTTTCAGGGGTCTTCTTTTTAAAGGGGTGTCCCAGACCAAGCGGTTCAGTTTTCTGCTTTTACTCAAATACCTGTGACAATTTTGTTAATCTAAGCCAGGTATATTAGCTCTTTATCAGAAATAGCTAGATGTGTAAAATTATTATCTTTGTTAAATATATTCTGACAGTTAAGTGAAAATACTATTTTATAAGTTAGTTGATTCTGTTAATTAACCAGGAAAGGGGCAGTCTAAACTCAATAGGCTAACATGCATGTGTGATTGAAGTCATAGACAGTTCTGTTAGCTAATGGTGTAAGAGCTGAGGCGGGCCATGCAGTTAAGTGAAGCCTGTATCAGAAGGAATATATTACCCTGTCTCTGTTACTTTGTTGACATCTTATAGACATTCCTAAAGACCCCAGGCAGAAAGGTGTCTGACACTGGAGAAGGTAAATTTAAACAAAAGATGAGCACTGTGGTCAGCAAGTCCGCATCAGCAGGGAGGGTTTGGAAAGGGAGCAGACAGCCTAGGGCACTAGCTCTGACCCCTTGTGCATTCTTCCATTTCTCATTCTCCACGCGAACACGCTTCTTCATGCTTTCCATTTGTGTTCTAACCCTTCCATTTCCACTGCTCCTTGATTTTGTTTTTGTCATGAAAAGTGTACAGTGTCCTCTGTCTGCTAGCAGACCCAGGCTTCAAGAGAAACCAGGCTCTGTGGTCAGGGTTTGGAATGTATGTACCTCACAAAAAGTGCTTTAATGTTTATAATTTCATGAAGACAACTTTCTTAAACTATGAGTTCCTCACAATCTGAGCTTAGAATGAAGATACTTATTCCACTCACTCTTTCACGTCTTCCTCATCAGTTACAAAACCTGCCAAGTTAAACAGAGCATTTTCTTCTGTCCAATAATCTCTCTGGCTTGTTTTTATCACTTTACCTTGGACTTACTTGTACTAAGTTATAAATAAGGAAGGCTTTATTTTACAAGTAAAATCAACTAAAGGGAAAGTTGAGTCATTCCACAGCCAGAGACTTAGAAACACTGTGTGGACTTGTCAGGAGTGGGCAAGGCTGAAATGTCAGTTAAGAATAATTTAATAACATTTCTTGTTTATATTTTTATTTATTAATAATTTTTCCAAAAAATTAAAAAAAGAAAAATGTATGTACTTTTGCATATACTTTAATAATTTTAAATTAGAACTTAAAACATGTCACAATAGCAGTAGTTGATGTTTTATATATAAGGTCACTTAAAGTGCTTTAAAGTCACATGAAAATTAACATCCTTTTCTAAAGAAGTTTTGCTTACATTTTCAAAGATTAGATCTAAAAGTTGAACAATTTCTAGAAAGGCTCCAGAAACCAAGCTGAGGTTCTCAAGAGATTTGCTGTGATGTTGGTAGAAAAGTAAGTGTTCTCCTCATGGTGGCTTGTGAGAAAGAAAACACTTGAGCCAGGCTAGCAGAAGCCTAAGCTCAGACAGCGCCCACGGCAGCTGTGCATCCGAGAGAAACTCAGATCTCCCTGGGATATGCTTGCTTTCTTCCTTCCTTCCTTCCTTCCTTCCTTCCTTCCTTCCTTCCTTTCTTTCTTTTTTAAATGAAACCTGTGCTCTACCCACCTAGAAAGCCCACCACGCTTTCTCAGGTAAGCCTCACCTGTATTCCATGCCACCTCCCTGTCACCTATCAAGATGACCCTGTAGCACTAAGCCAGACATGTATATTGAGTACCTGCTCCCACTTATTTCTAGGTACCTCATCCAAGTGATGGGGCATAAGGTTCACTGCCAAGATGACGTGAGGGCAGATCTTCTGGGACAGGAGGAGTGAGAGGCTCACAGCAGGCCAGCTGCACTGATGGGAGGGTTGGGCCTGGAGTCTGCATTTGTTCTGAGGGCCTAACCTTTAACCAACTTTGGATTTGGAGTATCTAATCTAAGAAGTGTGGGATTCAAAGGAAAGATGTGGAATAAAGAAACTGGAAATGTTGGTCTGCTGATAGCACGGGGGCCTGGAGTGGTACTAAGCACTGAAGAGATGAGCAAAGGCTCCAGAACTACGGAAAAGGAGAAAGAACTCAGAGCTAACCACTGGGTTTAGTGGTGTCTCTGGGAACCTTAATGGAAACAGTTCTCGAGACGACTGAGAAGGGAGTCCTGAGGAGAGCGCGTTCTGGGGAGGACAAGGGGGAAGAATTAGAGATGCAGGTCTCATAAAGCAGGGGCTGGGAATGTCAAAGGAAAGTGGTTGCTGTTAACGTGGAAGAGCATCATGTGTGAGTGGCAACAGAAGGTTCCTGTACGGATCATGTTGGGGTTGGAACAGCAAAAAACAAGAAGAGACAATTGTCCTTCAGTAGGTGAGAGGGTGAGGTAGGTGGGCTTGGCTTTTAGCCAGGAGCCCAGATGGTTCTCCGTGCTAAGCAGCATGAGATGTGGGGGTGGGGTATCAGCACTTTTGTGATTAGTCTCCACAGTGAGCCACAAGCATGAAGGAGAGGTGCTCAAGTATAAGAGAGGGACACACGTGAGCCAGCTGTCCTCTTTGGCTAAGCACTTAGATAAGATTATGCATCATTCTGACTTGGCAAAGTGTGAACAGAGAAGAGAAGGAGGAAGATTTGCTCGGGCTTTGACTCTGAACCCATTTCCTGAGCAGGTCTTCCAGATTAGCTTGTGTGGCTGCCCCTGGTACTTCCCTGGTGGTATAAACACATATTCTGAGAAAATCTGCTACACTCCAAGCTTCTGCTTATGTGATTTCATAGCTCATTGTCTCGTGTACCTGTTTACAGCTTCACTGTCACTTTCCACAGATATCGTCCCAGTCATCCTAAATGTGACAAGCACCCTGAGAACTAGGCAAGGCTGGTGTCAGCTGCCCAGAAGTGAGGAGGTTGCTCTGAGGACAGACTCCAGCACCTTGCCTGGGCAGTATAAGCTGACTGAGCCTCAGGTCATGTACTTTGAAGGAAGAAAGAACACAGTACTAGATGCTGAAGGCAGGGACTGGTGCCAAGAGAAACAGAATGGCTGTGAAAGCACCATTGTCTAAGGCAGTTTCAGGAGGCAGTATGGTCTGTGGGATAGGCCAGGACCCAGGCCCCTCCCGAACCCCCTCCGGACTCTCCTTGGTCAGCCTGTCATACAGGCTTTGCAGCCCAGCTTGGACAAAGGTCAGATTGATCTTGCAAGCTCTTTTCTCTACATGTAGAGACCTGTAAATCTAAGGTCGCTTTAGTGTAAACATTGATTTCAGTTTGCTTATGTGACATTTATTTATTTTGTGTTTAATCATTTATCTCATAGGTTGAATCATTTCTGTCATAATTTTATTTTGAATTATAATAGGAAAACATAGAGTATATTGACTTAATGAAGCATGATCATACTTTTTAAAGATGCAGAGTATAAGAGTTTTTGTTAAGTGTTTTAGAAAATATTATTCCAGAAGGTTTTTGCTGATCCTCTAGGGTAGCCTAGTTACTTGTTCATAGATATAAATACAATTTTCCTTTGCTTGAGAGTATTTATTGTATGTTATGACTATGAAGCATTTTAGTTGTATTTTCCTCAAGAGAATCCTTAGATATTGATCAATGGAATAAAGTTATTGAACAGCTAGGAACACCATCTGCAGAGTTCATGAAGAAACTTCAGCCAACTGTAAGGAATTATGTGGAAAATAGACCAAAGTACCCTGGAATCAAATTCGAAGAGCTCTTTCCAGATTGGATATTTCCATCAGAGTCCGAACGAGACAAAATAAAAAGTAAGGCATTCTTGTTTCCTGCACTTGTTTCTCTAACGTCTGAACGCTAAGGCCCGTGTCTGTTAGGAGGTGCAGTGATGGAAATAGAGGTTCCAGGGCACCACAGAGGGAAAGCGTCTAAGTCCAGGAGTCTTGGCCTTGCTACAACAGCGCCACCAGACTTCCAGACCTGGTGGGAAGTGCCCTGCAAGTGGGAGGACTGGAGTCTGTGTCCCCAGCATCCCTTGGAAAGTGCAAGCAAGCATGGGCGCCTGTGACCCACACTCTGGGCTTGACACCAGTGGATCCTGGAAGCTTGCTGACCGGCCAGTCTAGGGGAACTGGGAGCTTCCAGTTCAGTGAGAGACCCTGTCGTAAAGGAATGAGGGGAAAAACAATAAAGCAAGACTGCCAACTTCCCCTCTAGCCTCAGAGTACGTCTTACCCACACTCAAACATGTGCATGATATACAACACACAAAACCCATATTGTGATGTCACCAATCCAAATGCAAAACAATTTCAGATTTAAAGAGTACTTCAGTAAGGATTCTGGACAGAAACCATTGAGTGTGGCCTAGTGGGAAAGGCCCTTGCAGCTCTTCTGTGTCCTTCCTAGAGCGCGGTCACCTGAGGAAAAACAACAGTTTTGCTGTCCTCTATGC
This sequence comes from Micromys minutus, assembly GCF_963924665.1. NCBI lineage: Eukaryota > Metazoa > Chordata > Mammalia > Rodentia > Muridae > Micromys > Micromys minutus. Next base: position 3,118,077 of record NC_137979.1, read on the forward strand.
CAGGGTGAACAGCACCTTGGTCACAAAAGCCCCGGCTTTTCCTTGGCTGTACATGTAAGCTTTTCATTGCTGAGCCCTTATTGAGCCTTCTTAATTAAGTTAAGAAATTAAGCTAATTAATAATTAGCTTGTTGGTTGTTTTCTTAGCTACTAGCCCTCTAGATTAAAAAAAAAAATACAGCAAAGCAGTGGTGCCTGCAGGGCTATATTCTGGACTGTGGGCTACTCTGAAGGCTTTTAATTTGTTCTAATGTGACAAAAAGAACGGTGTCCACTCTCCTGGCCACACAGTCCTACTGGGCTGTGGCTTCATAGCTTCAGGTGGTCTGGACACTGGTCTGAGGCTGCCTAGAATCCCCAGCTCACTTGCTGAAAGCCCGGTTTGTAATGGTGGCCATTCCACTTGTAAGGGTTGTGAGCTGTGTTGTTCTTGAACCTCTTAAACATTTTCTGAAGTCAGCATGTCTCTCTGTACCCTCCATAGTCACATATTTGATTCTTTGTTGTGTGGTTTCCTCTTTTCCACGGTAGCAACGTAAGTACATCATTTGTTTACATCCTAGCAAGTCAAGCCAGAGATCTGTTATCGAAGATGTTAGTGATTGATCCAGACAAGCGGATCTCCGTGGACGAAGCCTTGCGCCACCCGTATATAACTGTTTGGTATGACCCTGCTGAAGCAGAAGCGGTGAGTTCTCTTTGGAAAAAGTGTCTGTGTAGAGGGCTCACTGTAAAGTCCAGAATGGCTACATGAGGATAACGAGTTGTTAGTTTTAGGGCCCTGACCGGAGGCCTAGGTTGGTGCTCCTGGGGGCACGTGCTGCGGGGGCTGTAGCCACAGAGTGCTCAGGAGTGTACTGTGGTTATGCTGGCCTTACGTTTATAAAGCTGGTGTGTAATAATTTATGAAGCATCTGCTTCATGCCTGGCACTGGGCCATGAGCTTTGCCTACATCAGGGAGTCTACACAGCCTTCCCAGGTGACACATTAGTTCACATCTCCCACCCCATCTGGGCATCTTACCCTTTTAAGTGTTTCTTCATAGCATCCCTGTGTGAATGATCTTTAGCTATGACTGAAATACACAGTGGGTGTTCGTGACAGGGGTGGAGACTGCTGTGTCCTGGGTACAGACCAAACTGCCATTGCAACGTTATGTTATAGCGAAAGAATCAGATTTATGAACACCAAGTTACGGAATGTTCCATTCATGAGCTTGTGGCTTGGGCATGGGTGTCCTGTCATGAAGAATTGTAAACTGGAAGTGTCTTCTAAGAAAGACCACACCTCACTCAGCTCCCACACACTGGACCTCAGAGCTGCCTATTATTCATGCAATTTTATTTAGGCAATGTCTGCAGAACATTTTGAGGTCATGTGATTATTGAGGTTTATTATTGATAGCTTACTTTTGGTTAACTTTCTGTAATTGTTTTTTTTAATTGATAAAACATATCATGCTTACAAAAAAAATCTAGAGCATGTTAATTTATCTAAATCCATAAATAAACTCAAAACATTATAAGTAGTGTTATCTTCCCAGCTTGGTCCATAAGTTTTGAGCTATCGACCTGACATATCATTTCAGCCACCACCTCAAATTTATGATGCCCAGTTGGAAGAAAGAGAGCATGCGATTGAAGAGTGGAAAGGTAAGAGTGGCTTGTTTAGATCCTTACTTGTGTCGATCTCATAGTCCACCAGAACACACTTCATAGTCCACCAGAACACACTCCATAGTCCACCAGAACACACTCCATAGTCCACCAGAACACACTCCATAGTCCACCAGAACACACTCCATAGTCCACCAGAACACACTCCATAGTCCACAGAACACACTCCATAGTTCACCAGAACACACTCCATAGTCCACCAGAACACACTCCATAGTCCACCAGAACACACTCCATAGTTCTACAGAACACACTTCATAGTCCACCAGAACACACTCCATAGTTCTACAGAACACACTCCATAGTCCACCAGAACACACTCCATAGTCCACCAGAACACACTCCATAGTTCTACAGAACACACTTCATAGTCCACCAGAACACACTCCATAGTTCTACAGAACACACTCCATAGTTCTACAGAACACACTCCATAGTTCTACAGAACACACTCCATAGTCCACCAGAACACACTCCATAGTCCACCAGAACACACTCCATAGTTCTACAGAACACACTTCATAGTCCACCAGAACACACTCCATAGTTCTACAGAACACACTCCATAGTTCTACAGAACACACTCCATAGTTCTACAGAACACACTCCATAGTCCACAGAACACACTCCATAGTTCACCAGAACACACTCCATAGTCCACCAGAACACACTCCATAGTCCACCAGAACACACTCCATAGTTCTACAGAACACACTCCATAGTCCACCAGAACACACTCCATAGTCCACCAGAACACACTCCATAGTTCTACAGAACACACTTCATAGTCCACCAGAACACACTCCATAGTTCTACAGAACACACTCCATAGTTCTACAGAACACACTCCATAGTTCTACAGAACACACTCCATAGTCCACCAGAACACACTCCATAGTTCTACAGAACACACTTCATAGTCCACCAGAACACACTCCATAGTTCTACAGAACACACTTCATAGTCCACCAGAACACACTCCATAGTTCTACAGAACATGCTTTTTAGTACTTATCCATACGAGCCTCTTAGGAAGGACCCTGAAACCCAGAAGCCCCAGTGTCCTCTCTTCCCACTTCCCAGCTGAGAATGATTGTGACACTTGCAATGTTAGAGTAGAATATGTGTGACATCATCATTTGCTTATGTAAAACACAAGGATTTTTCATGTGACTTCTATCATCACATACTGATGTGTGGCCTGGAAGTCAGTAAGTGTATCACACTTCTGGATAGCATGGGAGTTTAGAGCAAACCCCATTATATAGGCCACATATTCCTACAAAGGTTCTATGCAGATCTGGGGGAAGCCCAGATATGGGACATGTGATTGGCTGCAATATATTAAGCCATGCAATTATGTATTTTAAATTTTAGTTTGGAGGAAATTGCCAAAAATAGGTAAGAAGGTATTACTAACACTTCAGGATGAACCACACAGTACAGTAAACTAAGTTGGTTAGCAAAGAAGCAAAAGCTGGAAGCTTTCATTATGACTTGGAAACAGGTTAATAGTAACTAAGGGCCATAGTCAGTACAGGTCAGCATTGATCATAGACTTTCCAGATTGGCATGCCAGTAACCCTCTCATGCACACAGTCACCATGGCAGCAACCATAGTATATGCTTACAGTATGCTGCTAATGTGAACTCTTAATAACATGTGATAGCCAAAGGAAGTTGAGGCATCCCAGGGCCTGGTGTGGCTCTTGGGATCTGGAGGCAGAGTTTGGTGCCCAGGAAATGACCTAAGTATCTTTACTTCTGTTTCTCTCTGAAGAACTAATTTATAAAGAAGTGATGGACTGGGAAGAAAGAAGCAAGAATGGGGTCAAAGACCAGCCTTCAGGTTGGTGATTGCTTTAATTTTGTTGTTTAATGTTTTCTTTGTCTATTCAATGTTTATAAATGGTAATGATATGTTAATGTCACTTGGGCCACTTTAGTGCGACATTACCTTCCTGCTTGTCCTGATGCTAGTGACAGTGACTTTGCGTTCATGTTCTTTTGTGTGCCAGGCCCTAAACTACATTTGAAACATTCCTGTTGTGATCTTGAAACAGCTTTGCCAGCTCTGTCTAGAGAGGAAGGGATTGGATTCGAAGAGTTTTCAAAATGTGTGGCCCTCTTTTCTCAGCCCCATCCAGTCCATCGAGTTTATAAGAAAGAAGGGAGTTAGTGCAGACCTAAGATCTGTGTGCTTTAGTTTGCTCAGGCCACAGTAACACATGGGTAGTAGGAGGTAGGATGGCTTTATTTACCTTTGAAATTAAGATAATGATTTCTTGACTTACTAGACAAAAATCAAATCTATAGTAGGCACTAAACTTACCTTTTTGGGTGTATATTTTAGAAAGCATTTTTATCACAAAAGATTGATTTGAATCCTGATGCTTTTTTTTTCTATAGACAGGTTATGTCTGTTGGAGATGAAATGTCCATGACACTTGAATCCTTCTCAGGCCTAAGCCTCTTGTGGTAGTTGTAGGATAAATTAATCCATTTTCTTTTAAGATCTATTTGAAGTTAGCAGGTATATCATTTAAGTAATCAACATGGTCATATGTGACCACGTACACATAGCCCACGGGCAGGGTGTGTGTGTGTGGTGGGGGAGTATTGTAGGGAAAACCCAAGATTGTTTCGAAAGTGAACCAAAAAAGGGCTCAAGGAAAAACCCCAGAAGCTCAGAGTCTAGCTGCGCAGCCTTGGTTCTGTTGGTCATTAGGATCAGGAAATGCAAAGCACAGACTGGAGACGTGGCTGAAGCCCACACCTGGCAGGCAAGGATGCTGTGCCTCAGATTCTATCCCGTTTGGTTTTCTTAGCACAGATGCAGCAGTAAGCAGCAAGGCTACTCCTTCTCAGTCGTCATCCATCAATGACATCTCATCCATGTCCACTGAGCACACCCTGGCCTCAGACACAGACAGTAGTCTCGATGCCTCAACAGGACCCCTGGAAGGCTGCCGATGATACGTGGGAGACGGCGCACTTGTCTGTGAAGGAATTCTCGCTTCCATGGCCCTGAGCACATGGGAGCTGATGGAACCAAGTCGACAAACTCCATGTTCTGCATGTAAGAAACACAATGCCTTGCCCCTGCTCAGTTCCAATAGGATTGCCTGCTTAGACTACAAATGAGGCAGACTATGTCTGAAGAAAAAGTACAAACCACACTGTTAGAAATTGTGTTCAAGATCATTTCAGGTGAGCAATTAGAATAGCTGAGTTTCTTTCTCCAGTTGTGTGGTGTCTGTGGTGACAGCTCATGTGTAGCCGTGGGGACTCTGCATGTGACCACAAATGCTTGCTTGAACTCGTCCATGTAGCACTTTGGGAATCAGTATTTAAATGCCAAATAATCTTCCAGGTAGTTCTGCTTCTAGAATAATCTATCTCCTAATCCTCTTTAGTAATTTGATGTCTGTCCACAAAAAATAGATTATGTGTATTAATTGGCCACCATCACATTGTCATATCTTACACAGTTTATGGTATGATTTATTCTATCTTTTGTATTTCAGAAGGAATATAATTAAATTTATTTAATAAATAAAAATACAGCTTTTCTTAAATTTGTGATGTTTTAGGCTGAGAATCACCACTGCTTTATACAGACACTCTGTATCCTTTAACTGCCCACTGTGGGTACTTCACACAGCTCTGCATGACAGGCTTCCAAGTCGTATTTCATGCTGCTTAAAGGCATACGTCACCTTGAATCCTGCCCACACATCTCCTTTTTCTTGGTCCTTCTTTATCACAGAGCATCCCATCTCAATAGAATGAAGCTGCAGATTCCTGCGCCTACTGCCCAATGTTGGCGTAGAGCTGACGGAGTGGCTACCCCAGAACAGTCATTGAAGGGTGCCCCCTTCCCTGAGCCCGCCCATACTTTGCTCCCTCTCTTTTTTAAGGTGAAAGGTGATTGGATCTCACAGTCTCTCCTTCTGTCTGACAGAGGCTGCCACGTCCAGCCAGGGCACGTGGTCTCGGAGACCAGGCTTACTTACTCACTGTACCTGTTCGCTGCAGTCTTTTTCCATTTTGTGGGGGCATCTCCTTTTTATAAGGGAATTCCTCACATGTTCTAGAAACATTCAGAAGAACACAGAAGAAATATTCTAGAGAGTAGGGGTTCATTCTTGAACATTTTCTGATTTAAAACTGCTCACCTGAAATTGATACTTTCAGATCCTGATCTGTAAATTACTCAAGATTTGGTAAGATGCTGAGTTCTCTGTGTTGTTGCAGAAATGGAGTTGGGATGGTCATATCTTGGCTACCTGCGCTCAGAGCATTTTCTCCCATGAGCTTATTTTGTTAACAATTCATATCTTGTGTTCAGTTACTTTGGGAGCTATGGAGTGTGTTATAGGAGGAAATTTGATAAGAACTTTTATGAAAAGTACCATCTAATGCATGATTCTGTTTGTACCAGTTGTAACCTAATGGATGGTCTGATCATTGGAACCCTTAGTGAACAACATTGATCTGAAATAAGGATTAGCTTTATGTCATATATGGACACTTTCAGGTACAGAGTGGAAAGGCTAGTGTGGGTGGGACAGAGACACCTGCCTGTGGCTTCAGGTTATTGGCCCCTGGAGCCTGAAATCCCATTGGTCAGCATCATACTGAGCTCTTCCCTCTGACGCACTCTTTAAATGTAAGGAGGAAATACAGAAAGGAGCTGTGTTGTCTGCCCTACACTTAAGGGGAGCCTGCTGTGATAGAGGCTCACCCTGGTCCCTCGGACAGGAGACAGCTGGGGGTGGACACAGATGCCCTCAAAGGGTGGCTTTCTTCCCCTTCCTCTGCATACCTATGGAGTCTGTTGTGGATGGAGCCTGCGCTGGTGTGGACAGGGTCTCGTGTCAAGACCCTCCTCCATCAGGCAAGTGCACCTATGACTGGCCACAGAGCCCCAAAGAAATACCTCACCCCAGTTTCAGGGTCCTCCCTCCTGAGCCTAGATTTGCCAGGGTCTGGGACAATGCGAGTGGTTTCGAACTGACCTCTGTAGGCAAATGCCGATGTTGGATGAAGAACTGAAAAATGTGCTCAACTTTTTCATCTTTTCTATTTTATTTTTGTAATTTATATTGTACACACCCTGGAAGTCACTATTTTGGACATGTATTTTTATAAACCAGATAAGTAATGATTATCTGGAATTTGCACTAGGTTAGTTTTTGTTGTTGTTGGCTTAATTTTCAGCCAAAAGTGGAATGACTACCCCTTCCAGGTCCGGAGGGCAGACATGTCCAGCCAGGGTAGGAGCAGCCTCAGAGGACGGCTGCACAGTGCCTCAAGCATTGGGCCTGCAGCCAAGGCCAGGCTGTGCCCCGGGGAGACAGAGAAAGCCCTCCGTTGGCCCTTGCTGCTGACAGACAGGACCTGCATGTAAAGTAAAAACACCCAACACTGGTTTCATCTGGGCTGAGTGGTGTGTGAGTCTGTCTGCTATGACTCCTGATGTCTCCTGCTGGTAGTAAGTACAGGTGTGACCTCTCAGATTGCATATCTCAAAAGTAACATTGCCTAATGTTTTATAATAAAGTATATTATGTGTTTTGACTGGTGGAAAATAATACAAACTACATTTTAAAAGAGAAAATGTACAGCATGTCCAATTCCTGTGTGTTTCAAAGTGACAATTGATTGACTGTATCTTTCCACATAAGCATTTGATTACAAACTTAACACGAATAGATGTTGAAGTGTCGTAATTTCAGACATTCGGAAGTGTTTTCAAAGTTAGAAGTGCTCACTGAGATGCTTCTGCAAACCTCTGCATCCGCTTTCAAAACAACAGGAGTATGTTTTCACTTTAAAAAAATTGTACCGTATGGTTGGAATATTGGTGACGTGTGTTCTCACAAGACGTAACCAGGAGAACCTGCCAAGCTGTCTCTATGTATACATCCTGAACCAATCACGGTGCCTGTGTACTTGTGGCTTTGTGTCGGGATGACAATTCACTCGCTTCCAAGCACTGAGAACGTTTGAAACTTCAAACTACAGAGTAGCAAGATCCCCTTTCCGTCAGGACTAGAAACACTCTGTGGTCGGCACCAGCCTTTTATTAAGATCTAGACTGGGAAAGTCCTCTCTTGAGCTGCCACCTCCAATGCAGACAGCTCCAAAATGGTCTTCTTAACTGAGATGTTCTGTTTCCGTGTCAATGAGGTGACACTTTGATGGGGTTTTGTTTTTTGTAGTAGGGGTACTCACATCTAGAGGCAGTGTGTAATCGACTCCTCAGCAGGCTCCTGACAACCCTCTGTCTGCTCCTGAGAATTTAAGTGTGAGGTTTCCATTGACGTGAGGTAGTGCAGTGGTAGGGTGGGAATCGCGTTCCCATGCAGCTAAATCTATCTGTGGTATGGGAGGGAGGCTGTGTTACAACCATTTGTTAGGAGCTGGTCCCATCCTGTGTCTCAGAGTGTGGGACCACAAGCTCCTCCATGGTTTAAAAGCCCAGTGGCCGTTGTGACAGAGTGTTTCCTACTCAGTCCTCCAGCTTGGAAAGGAGATTCAAGGCCATCTCACCCATACCCCTCCATAGAGCAGTGAAAGGGAAGTGGAAGGAGGGACGCCTCGCCAGCCAGAAAGATGTGAGGCCTGAGAATCCAGGGAGAGCTTCTTCCAACGCCAGCAGAGGTTGTCTTCAGAAGTTTGTCACTGTGAGTATCATTTGTCCCTCAGCCAGAGCCCAGGCAGCTAGCTCTATGACAATGTGTAGTTTCTAACTGTGTTCTTGAGTATTCTCATCCGCAGCGAAAGTGATGCGCAGCACCAGCTCGATGTGGCCTGGACAGTGTATCAGTCACCTTTCTTACTGCTGTGACAAAGCACCTTACAAAAACAGGGAGGTTTATTTAGGCTCAGAGTTTAGGGGTCCAGTCCATTTTCATTAGGAAGGTAGGGTGGCTGGAACCAGAGGCAGGTCTTTATACTGTGTCCACAATCAAGAGGCAGATGAGCCCTGATGCTTGGTTCACTGTCTCTTTCTCTCTACTCAGTCTGGAGAACACACACACACAGCCAATAGGATGGCGCCATCCAGTTTCACAGTGGATATTCTCTCCGCTAAACCTCTCTAGAAGTGCCTTCAAAGACATGTCTCCTAGGTAGGACCAAGCCCATCAAGGTGACTCTCAAGACCAACCATCACAGATACTGTTTGTCCCAGAGGTTCATGTGATGACATGTTGGTCCCCAAAATAATCAGAATTGAGAGGACCTCTAGGGGCTGGAGAGATGACTCAGTGGTTAAGAGCACTGACTGTGCTTCCAGAGGTCCTGAGTTCAAATCCCAGCAACCACATGATGGCTCACAACCATCTGTAATGGGATCTGATGTCCTCTTCTGGTATGTCTGAAAACAGCTTCAGTGCACTCATCTAAATATGATAAATAAATCTTAAAATAACAAGAGAGGACCTCAAACTGGTGGGGGTGTTTGGATCTGGAGGCCCTGTTGATGGGATTAATGTTTTTAGAAACTCAATGTATTCTCTTAAGTCTGGGTTGGGTGTCATGAGAGTGAATTGAGTATCAGTCAGACTAGGTTAGTTGCTTCAAGAGCATCTTGTTAGAAAGCAAGTCACGGTCTCCTCTGTGCTTCTGGTGAACGTGCACCTGCTTGTGTGCAGTTCCCCTTTCTGCACTTTACCATGATGTCTACGGCAACAGGCCCTCGCCAGGAGCTGAGCAAGTGCCTGAACAGGGTGGTGCTCCTGAATGTCCGGAACCATGAGCCCAAGTTCTTGTCTTCATAAATTATTTATTCTCAAGTATTCTGTTACAGCAGGAGAAAGCAGGCCAAAACAGGGTGTCCAGGAAGACACGCTCCCTCTGACCATGTGTGGCAATTTCTATAAGGTTACACTGACCTTTTCCCCTTTTCTTGTATTTTCTAGAATCTGGGGGTTATACCTGAAGCTCACACAGGTTTGCTTGTGATAATTATCTTTTGGTAATTGTACATTTGAGCAACAATGTGACCTTTATATTAAATCACACCAGAAGACATTGCGTATCTCTGTGACCCTCTGTCATAGACACCAGAGCTGACACTCCAACCCCCTCCTCAGTTACATTCCGTCCTTGTGATGAGAAGCTTGTCTGTGAGGGTTTACCTTGGGGATGCCCCCATCTGTCACACTTCTCAGACTGTCAACAGCAATTGATCATCTCACTGTGGGCAAGAATCTCCTGGGGGCTTAAGGAAGAGTAACTTCCTCAACCCATCTATGCAGGGGACAGTCATTTGCTGAGACATGCTGTCAGGAAGTGCTTCTTTGCCTGATGATGGCCGCTGCCCTTGCTCCTTGTTTCAGGGGCGCAGCCGGAAGGCTGCCTGCATGGTCTCAGCAGAGGCTCTGCCTGAGTATCTCATCCTTCCTTCGGAGACTTACACGGCCACAACTGTATCCCCAGCTGATTCCTGTGCTGTACTGATTGATCCCATTAAGTCTTCAAGTTTTAATTTCCAGGTAACCTCACAAAAGTTCAAGAAAAGTTCTGCTTTAAGAAAAACAAAGGTTAGAAGAAAGAATTCCTGTGTGCCCTTCTGAGATCCCCATGTGTTCATCTGTCTCCCATGTGTGTGTTATCCTGTATCTGCACAGATGCACACATACAAACACGTGGATTTATACTACTACATAATCACTGATTCTCCCTATTGTAAGCAACCAGACTTTTAATGTCTGTTAACTTCTGTATACAAAAGGTATACATCTAATTTCTATAGACACAGTCACAAGGAGAGACATACTTGTGTCTGCCGATAAACATTTGGTACTCACAGTGACCAGAATTCATGTATCTATACAAGTCCACATTAACTGGAGACATCTGAAGAACCCAGAATCTAAGGGGTTATCTGGGAACCTTTGAATGCCTGCCTTCACCACAGGACTCAAGGAGAGTCTGCAGAAGGACACAAGCTTCAGTGGCAGCAGTGAAGCCAAGGGGTGTGAGAGCCCAGAGGGGTGTGAAAGCCCAGAGGGGTGTGAAAGCCCAGAGGGGTGTGAAAGCATGGTAAGGCGGGCCTGCAGGTGAGGCCCGCAGAAATGGAGACTCACATTCCACAGGGCTGAGGGATGGCTCAGCAGTTAAGGGTATTTGCTGTTCTTCCAGAGGACCTGAGTTTGTTTTCCAGCATCCATGTGGCAGGCAGAGTTTGAGGCCAGTCTGGTCTATAAAGTGAGTTTCAGAACAGCCAAGATAGCTATAAAGAGAAACCCTGTCACTAGATGAAAATGGCTCGAGGGAGCCAGCAGGCATACGGACCTTGGGTAAATACAAATGCAGCAAAGTACAAGATCACAAAAGCACCCACCCATACGGCATTCTATAGGTGGGCAACCGTGGGCTCGGAAACCATTAGCTATCAGGAGAAAGAGACTAACAGTATACTGCCCGTGGGACACACAGACCAAACAGGTCAAAGCCAAACAGAAGTCTAGAAGTGCAGAGCACCAGGACTCGCCTGGGCTCACGGGGACACTATAGCCATCAGGCAGATTGGTGTTAATCATGCAGTGGAAATTAAAGGAAAAATCAACTACCGGTCCACAGAGGAAGTGACAACCCCAAAATTGGCATCATAAGATTTTTCGATATAATAATATTAACATAATTAAAAATAAACTTGCAAAGGTTTAACACTTTGGATGAGGGAGAAAATTACAAAGAAAAATATCAGATTCCCCCCCAACCTGCATAGAAACCTGATGAACCACATATTTCAAAACAATGTGTCCAGCACTCAACTCGAGGTTAGCAAAAATGAACAGAGCAAACTCAAGTAAGGGGATCTAGAACCTAGGAAATGGGGGAAGGTGTGCTGTGCAGAAAGCGGCTCAGTCCGGAAAGTGCTTGTCTAAATAAAGCACAAGGACCAGAGTTCAAGCCTCAGACCTACATAAAAAGGCCTGGTGTAGTCCCAGCCACTTGTCCCAGTGCTGGGGATGTGGAGGCATATCAGTCCCTGGGGCTTGCTGCCAGCCAGCCTGAGTTCCTGTTTCCAAAGCTAAAACGGTGGAATAACATCAGGGTTGTTCTCTGGTTTCCACATGCATGAACACATACCTGCAGGTGTGTGTGCGTGTGTGTGTGTGTGTGTGTGTAAATTATGAGACACAAAAAGGATAGACAGAAGGAAGCCCCTTCAGGCAGCCAGGGCTCCAAGTCTAGAAACAGGCATCAGCCTGGACGGAAGCCAGGAACACTACTCCCCGGGAGAAACACCTCCCTCTACCCATGGCAAAGCTGACCCTTTGCAAGTCTGTAACAACCCATGACTCCCAGCTGTGCTGGGATGTTTCCCAAAGTCTCCATCCTTCATCCCCACACTCCACTGTGCACCATTCAGTTTCATCACATGTCCTCTGAGCATATCCTCTGTTCTGGGTGTTTGGCTGGAGACAGAACCATACACAAGACCCAGCACTCCTGCCCTGACAACCAAATAATCTAGTGTTAGTGGATACGGTCAACAACCCCATCAGTCCTGGACCCCGGCCTGGGGGTGACTGGCCGGGAAAACTTGCAGGGGGGGTCACACCTGATCTTAAAGATGAGTTTTTCTTCTTTCCTTTTCAGACAGCATTGTGTAGCCCAGGCTGGCCTAGAATCATAAGCCTCCCACCTCTTCTCTCAAGTGCCAGGGTTACAGTGTGCACCACCGTGCCCTCAGCACAGATCCCTTTCTAAGTCAAAGAAAGACTTAGGTAGGGAAGGTGTAGCTCAGTTGGTAGAGTATTTGAACCATCATATGTTCCATCCCAGTTAGAATAATTGTATTTAGATCCACACAATGGCATCAATATACCTGGTGTCAACAGACTACAACCCACACAGTTATGAATGGGTTTGCTTTCTGTAGAAAGACTTCTCTCTGAAATGGAACATATATATGAGAAATTGGACAGACTTCATTCAAGTGGATTGCTCAGTGAAGTTTTTCAAGCTGAGCTCATGTGTATACACAGAACCACCCAGATCTCCACATGAAGCGTCATACTCCCCGCAGGCTCCCTCTTATCCCATTTGCAGTCACAGACTCTCAAAGTCACCATCCTCCCATCCCAAACCATAGCGACCCTGTGCTGAGTTTCCAGCTTGACAGGTAAGTTCTTGTTTCTGAGTCTCTCCATGTTATTGAACAGTTGGAAGTCCTACCCCATCTCTGCCGCATCCGACAGCATAATTGACTTATCCTTTTTGCTGATAGGCACTTGGATCATCTCCAGGTTGAGACTGTGGCAAATGGTGCTGTGCTAAGCATTTCTTCGTGAGTCTCGGGGCACGTTTCTCTGATGGGAACAGGACTGCTGAGTCGGGGGATTCAGCTTCACTGCTGTATTAGTTTTCTGTTGCTTCCATAACAAATTGCAGTGAGTGTAGACCACGTTCAGAGCAACTATGATTTACCAGCTCACACTTCTGCGGTCCACAACCCTCAGGTTGGTGTAGGTACTGTCTTCGCTGTAGGACACATGAGACTAAGATGAAGATATCACCTGGTTGGCTTTTCTAGTGAAGTACAAGCTTCCTCCAGGAGCATTGGCCAACTTCAGGTCTGTGCGATGGAGCGCAGGGAATTTATCTTAGTCTTCTCTTTCTAGTCTTCACTGGCGGTCTCTGCAACCCAGAGCCAGCGACGCAGTTCAAGGCATTTGGATCTCTGTGACCGTCACAGCACCCTGCTTCAGCCAGCACGACTCACCTGCTGTGAGGGGTTCATATGATTGAGCTGGGCCCGTGGTGACGCTCTGGTCTTCTTTGCTGTATAATACAACCGGTCCACAGGCTCCGGGGATTTGAATCTGTGAATGGCCAATATTCAACAGCTCCAAATATTTTACTGCCCCATGACTTCCAATATTATCCTTCCCCTTTGTGCCCCACCAGTGGGGGTATGGACTCCTCTGTAACCCTTCACATCTCTGCCGTTTAAAAAAAGATTTACTTATTATGTATATAGTGTTTTGCCTGCACATATGCCTGCAGGCCAGAAGAGGGCATCATATCCCATTATAGATGGTTATGAGCCACCATGTTGTTGCTGGGAATTGAACTCAGGACGTCTTAAAGAACAGTCAGTGCTCTTAACCACTGAGCCATCCATCCAGTACCACATCTCTGTCCTTGTTGAGCAGATAACCCATCAAATAAGGCACCTTCCCTTCTGCTTTCTCCTTCTATGGGTGTATAGTTTCCCCATGTAGCTCAAACCACAATCTCATGTTCCCTAAAGGCCAATGTGCTGAGGGCTTGGCTGGCAGCCTGTGTGCTACTGGGAGGAGGTAATGGAGTCTCTAGGAGATGGAGCACAATGTAAGTAAGTCACACCATGTAGGCAGCTTTTAAAGGGGTTATTGGAACCCCAGCGCCTTCCTGTCTTTCTGTTTCCTGGATGCCATGAGGCAGGAGCAGCTACTTCCTCCGTGTGTAGCTACCGCGATGCTCAGCTTCACCACAGGTCAGAGCAATAGGACCGAATGACTGTGGGCGGACACCTCTGAGATGAGAAGCCAAGTCAACCTTTCCTCCTTCCAAGTGGATGTCACAGCACCGGGAAACTGGATAGCAAGGACTTCAAGTTAAAACTCTCTCATAGATTTATTGGCATGCAAATACCTTGTTTTGTGAAATTCCTTTTTGGGATTTATATTTAGTATTAGGTATGTGTGTGTGGTGTGTGGATATGTTCATGTGAATGTGGGTACCCTCAGTCCACAAGAGCGCAGGCATCATATCCCTTAAAGCTGGAACTGCCAGCCGTTGTGAGCTCTGACAGACAAGCTCAGGTCCTCTGCCCTGTGGTGAGTGGTCTTAATCCCAGGGAAATTCTTATTCAAGCCCTTTACTCATCGTTTTTCAGAAACCTCAATGAAATGGTTTTTAAAAATCAAAAATGGTTTTTCATCTCTTTTTCTCTATCTTGTACTTTTATTGTTATTTCAAATACCTCATCTGCTCATTCCAATGTCTGAATTATTTGGAATTGTACTTGTTATATAGACTTGGATATATGTGGTATATCACATCTGTGGTGATTAGTCTGTCTTTTTGATTTTCTTCCTCTTTCTCCTCCTCCTGTTCCTCCTCTTCTTCCTCTTTTCCTTCTTTTTAAAGTGCTGGTTTTTGAACCTATGTCAGTCAAGAATTTGTTTGTAGGGGGCTGGAGAGATGGCTCAGTGGTTAGAGCACTGACTGTTCTTCCAGAGGACCCGAGTTCAATTCCCAACAACCACATGGTGAATCACAATCATATATTGGGATCTGATGTCCTCTTTTGGTGTGTCTGAAGGCAGCTACAGTGTGCTCACATACATAAAATAAATAAATAATTCTTTTTTAAAAAGAGTTTATTTAAGTGCAGGCTCCATGCACTGTTTTCTCTCACTAATGGCAGCCCCCTCTCTCCCTTCCTTCTGTCTAACATGCTGGAAGGAGGTGGATTACCTCAGTCCAGTCAAGCACTGGTTGGTGCTAGTCTGAATGAATCCGAGTGCCCTGTTCCCAGAGTCTTCAAAACCTCAAATGTTAGAAGCAGAGCTTTGCTCAGAGAAAGATTTCCTTCACCTACACACCCTCAACACTGGCCTACTGTTTTGTTATGGAGACAGGCCTTCTTTTGGCAACCCTGTGTCCATAGCCCCCAACTTGGCTGTAGGAGTCTCTGTTGGTTTTCCTGTCTCTTGGCAGTGGCTTCCTGCCAGAACCTAAGATGGGTTAGAGGGCTCTGCCAGGCTCAAACAGTACTAAGGGTTCCCACCAGGGGAAACGTGATGGTGGCTTTTCAGAGCCAATTTGCTGCCCTCCTATGGTCTGCATGGGTTGCTTGTTGCATTTTCATGTCCCTTCCCCAGGGTCCAGTGTCCTAAGCCCTGGGAGATGAGAGGATGCGATGTGGCTCCTGGTGTCTGAGAGGACCGATTCTGCGCAGCCAGCTCCACAGTTTCAGAACTCAGCAGATACATCAGAGAGAATTTAGCCTCAATGTCCCAACTTCACATCACACACACAAAAGTACTAAAATATGAAACCTTTTTCTCCTCTTCCTTCTCTCTCCAATCCTTTCCCTTTCCTGATATTTTATGTGCCCCTATGCCATTATGGAAATCTACAATATGAGATTATTGGCACAAGTCTTGTTATTAATCATAGTATGGCTCAAGGCTAGTTTTGAATACAAGCATAAGAACACATTAACTTTCAGAGTCTCTGTATTAATCACACTCTTTATGCTGTGTCACAATATCTGAAGGAGAAAAATGGGAGTAATTGTTTATTTGGTATCAAGGTTCTGAGGATTCCGGGAAATTCATAGTCCTTTGTACCTGCAGAACATTACAGTGCAGGAACATGTTCACCTCATGACAGACAGATGGATGATGGATGGACCGATGGATAGACTTTTGGAGAGCAGACTAGAGTTCTACCACTTGCCTTCAGGGTGCAAGTGTTTGGATTATTTTTAATGGCACTAATCTCTTTAACAACCATACCCTCCTTGTCCTCAACTTGAAACATGGCATTTTTCTCTGGCTAGATTTCACATTTTCTCCATCTTTCTTTTCTATTCTTTTTTTCTTTCTTATTTACTTATATATTTTAGATATGGTCTGTCTACACAGCCATGACTGTCCTGGAACTTAGTACGTAGTCTAGGGTTCCCCATCTCATCTAGGTAAGATGTATATTTTCAAGTCTTTTTACTCCTGATTATCACTGTAAATGTGGCTAAAAGCAGCCAGTAACAGCCATGCCACTGTTTGTACGTGTGTTGTGTTCACATCTCCTCTGAAAAGCCAGATCTGGCTCCACAGTTCTCTCAACTACGTAGGAAGCTGAGGCAGGAGGATTGTGAATTTAAGATTCTCCAGGCCTATGAAACAAGTTCAAGGCCATCCTGTGCAACTTAGTGAAACCCTATGTCTTAGTTAGGGTTTCCATTGCTGTGAAGAAACACCATGACCGAGGCAACTGTTATACAGGACAACATTTAACTGGGGCTGGCTCACAGTTCCAGAGGTTCAGTCCATTATCATCATGGCAGGAAGCATGACAGTGTGCATTGAGACATGGTGCTGGAGCTGCTGAGAGTTCTACATCTTCATCCAATAGCAACCAGGAAAAGACTGTCAAAGCCCGCCCCCACAGTGACACATTTCCTCCAATAAGGCCACACCTATTCCAATGAGGACATACATCCTAACAGTATTACTCCCTGTGGGCCAAGCATTTAAACTCATGAGTATATAGGGGCCAAACCACTATACTCTATCTCCAAAAAAAAAAAAAAAGTTTTAATGGGGAAAAAGGATTGTGGATACAGTTCAGTGGTGGGGTACTTACTTAGTATGTAAAGCCCTTGATTTCAATCATTAACATCTCCAAAAGAAAAAGAAAATACGAAGGGAAAGGAAAGGAGGAAGGGGGAGAGGGAGAGAGATAGAGAATCCGTTTTGTTACCTTTGAACTCTGTCTCCCATAAAGTCTCAGGATGTAGAAATATACAGAGAAGTTCTTTTCCAGACTCCAGCATGAGCAGCCTTGGTCCCACTCTCAACACGGTGTGTACCTGTCTGACTCTCAAGGGCCTGTCTTCTGCCGACTGCATTCCCAATGCAGTGCTGTTCTCTCAAGTTCCCAGGCAAGCTCACAACACATCACAACTGTCTAGCCTGCTTCCTCAATGTCTTCAGATTTTCCCCACAACCACTTCAGAAGCCTGAAGACCACATCATCGGGGTTAGCAAGAGCAAGCTCTTACCTCAGTCCACGTTCTCATGATCACAAACAGGCAGCAACAAAAGGGAAGAAGGGATTACCGGCGCCAGTCATGGTTTCTGAAGGATCAGGCCATGGTCACTTTGTTCTTGAACAGAGCATCATCATAGTGGGAGTGTGTGATGAGCAACTTGACCTCATAGCAGGCAGAGGGAGAGGACCAGGCCCTGGAATAACCTGTGAATGAATGCATTTGTGGTTTACATGCTCCAGCTGGGCTCTACCTCCTCAGATGTTACAGCCTCCAAAGTAGGACCAGCATCTGGGGACCAAGAGCCCAATATAGTGGGGAACGTTTCATAGTTGAACCATGGTAAGAGGGAGTCAGCCTTGCTCGTCACAAGGAGGCAGGCCTTGTGAAAGGAGGAAGGCCAGTGTCTGGGACTCATCGGCCTGAGCATCTCCGTGCTTCTGATTTTACTAATAACCATAAGTGTGCGAACAGCCATGGCCCACCAGGAATGCAGAAACTGCTCAGACCTGGAGTCAACCTCAGACAGGCTCAAACCAGGAAAGGTACTGCCTGTGGCTTAGTGTGGTACAGGCGGGAGGTGGCGGGGCTTAATGTAGGACCCACAAGAATCTGAGCGTTCCAATAGGTATTTTGAAGCAGGAAGGTTCTGTGCCCTCTGTAATCTCAATCATCTGCATTCAGTACGGTTCCCACAGAGTCTCCAGGAAAACAGGCTTTAGTTGGCCATAATGGTCACGCATCCTAACAATGTGTCCTCTATGAGCTGTCCCTCCTTCCTGCCTCTAGCTCTGGCTTCCTGGAATCTCCTTCCACCTCAGCAACCTGCAGTCTTATCTCAGGTTTTGTTGTCAGCCTCTGTCTTAGTCAGGGTTTCTATTCCTGCACAAGCATCATGACCAAGAAGCAAGTTGGGGAGGAAAAGGTTTATCCAGCTTACACTTCCATATTGCTGTTTATCAACAAAGGAAGTCAGGACTGGAACCCAAGCAGGTCAGGAAGCAGGAGCTGACGCAGAGGCCATGGAGGGATGTTACTTACTGGCTTGCTTCCCCTGGCTTGCTCAGCTTGCTTTCTTATAGAACCCAGGTCTGCCAGCCCAGAGACGGCACCGCCCACAATGGGCTGCCCTGCCCCCCTTGATCACTAGTTGAGAAAATGCCTTACAGCTGGATCTCATGGAGGCATTTCCTCACCTGAGGCTCCTTTCTCTGTGATAACTCCAGCTTGTGTCAAGTTGGCACAAAACCAGCCAGTACAGGATCCCATCTGGAATAGCATCCTTTATTTAGGGGCCAGCATCACGATGCCGCTGGGAACCCATCCCACCTACATCCAGAGCCACACATACTCTACACACACACACACACACACACACACACACCCCTCTTGTGACTGACTGCAGGGTGACCGTCTCCTAGTGCTCTGCCCTTGTAGTAACGTTGGAGGGCTTTCACTAGACCCAGGAATTGACAGTTTATGGGCTCTGCTAATAAAATGCATTGGCTGGAGCCCAAAGTTCTGTCGTCTTTGTTCCTGCATTTTATTGGTGATTCTGTTTGGCCACCCTGCAGGTTGTCAGGCTTCCCTGAGTCACCCGATGCGTTTATGCCACGGCTGTGGCAGCGTGCTGCTGAGGCGACACACGGGATGTCTGCACCCACTAGCCATCTTCAGGACTCCCAAGATTTCCCTCGGCCACCCAGTCTCAACACCTGCTGGGAAAGGGTTTCTCAGAAAGCCTCACAACTGACATTTACCCAACACCCGTCCCTGGGAAGCTTCCCCCTCACCCCTCACCAACCGGAAGCCCTCACTCCTTTCAGGTTCTTCGGCCCTGCATCACGAAGCCCTGTGGCTTTTCTCTCGGAAACAGCCCTTGTATCTGCCCCATTTTCGGACCCTGCGTAGGGTCTATGCTTCTCAGCTCTCCTGTGCCTGCCCCTCTCCACTGGTTCCTGATGCCAGCTTCTTCTACTCATGCCCTCTCGGTGACAACCCAGTGGTCCAGACCTCTGTAAGTGGGAGATGTAATCGGGAAGCCAGGGCAGGGGCTTCTCAGGAGCCGAGGCAGTACAGCTGGGGGTGAACCATCGCCTCCTGCTGGGGATGCTTTGAGCAGAGCTGGCACTAAATTCGTCCCTAGGGTCACACTCAAGGACAAGACCCACCTCTTTGTGGTATTCGAGAGGTTACTCCAGCCCTGCTCCCACCTTGGCTCCCAGCGCTCTCCCCGCTAAAGATTCAAAGACTGTGATTTAACTATCCCAGGAATCAACATGGTTTGATTGTTTTATGTTTTAAGAACCAATAAACTCTTTGCCTGAGTGAATTGAGTTGGGTTTCTGCCACAATTCATCAGGAGGCTCTACCGAAGCAGAAGACAGATAGATGCCCTGACCTCTGCAGTGAGGCACGCCTGGATGGAGCCAGGGCAGAAGGTCACCGGGTCCTGTGTTGGCTCCTTCTTTTCACTTAAAATTATGACCGGCCTCCGGAGCCATGAAACGGCTGGGTTTCTGCTACGTCCCTCACTATAGAGAGGAGGGTGTGTGCAGTCTTCGCCATCCTTTGATACCTACCCTATGCCTGTAGGACTCAAAGACACAGGCCACCCAAAGTTCAGTGGCCGTTGTAGGAGAGAGCCTAGGGGAAAGGCCAGGACTCAGCCTTGAAGCAAGTGTGACCTGGGTTTCAGGATGCCAGAGGCTGGGCCAGAGAAGTGGTATGGCCTGGGGGCAGTTTAAGTGCAGAGGCTCTGGAGGGCACAAAGGAGCAGTCTTAGCACGCGGGACTCCCCCTAAGCGAGGGGAGACGAACCACACTGGGGGTCCCGAGCGCACTCCTGGATACTGGGTCTTGATCCCGGGAGCTGGGAGCAGGTGAAAGGCTTGGGCAAGGCGGCGGCGTGCGGAGTGGACAGGGAGGGCAGCGCTGCGTTGCGCGGACTCGGGCGGCTCCACCCGCGCTTCCCTGTGCGGCCGCGAGGGGGCTCCGCGCTGCTCCGGCCGGGCCAGGCGCACGGGCGGGCTGCGCGCGGGATCGCGGCGGGCTGCGAGCGGCCAGGCAGGCAGCGCCCGGTCCACCGTGCAGCGGCGGCGGCGGCGGCGGGGGGCGCTGCCGATGGGCCGGGCCCGGGCTGCCGGAGCGCCGGGAGCCGGTGAGTAACGCGCGGCCGGGAGACACACCTGCGCTGCGGACAAGGGCGTGCGGGGCGCGGCGAGGTCCGCGCGTGGGGCGCGGCAGCGACGTGGGCGGGGACGGAGGATCTGGCCGCGGGCGGGCACGCGCGGGGCTGACCCGGGGCAAGGTGCGCGCGAGTGACAGTGCGCGTGGCCGGAGCCTCGGCGCGCGTGGTGGGGAGGTGGATAACATGGGGCGGAATGGCGCGGGAGACCCTCCACCTCCCCCGGCACACACACACACACACCACACACACACACACACACACACACACACCCCTCCCTAAGGCGCAGGGCGGGCGCGGGGTCTGGGGTGAAGATGCCCTGCACCGGCTGGAGGCCGGGGACTCAGCGAAGGGCACGCCCCCAGTCACTGGAAGGAGACTATCTCCTTACACCCGCTAGTGGCAGGAAAAGCCAGCCCGGGCCCAGAGTCTCCTCCCGCATGGGCCTCAGTTTCCCTTGCTCTGAAACGGGCACAGCTAGGTTGACCTGCGATTTGGACCGGAAGGGTACCAAGAGGACCAGTGTGCCCACGCGGATCTGTAGGATCATGGCATCTGCTGGGACTCCGTATGTGTTCTCAGGCAGTGGCAGGGAGCAGGATCAAGGATGGAGACAGAGAAACCCTGGAGAGAAGCGGGGGGTCTGAACGCCGCTGTCTGCCCACAGCTTAGATCGTGAGGTGCTGGCGTCCTCTGCGCTCCAACTGACCTCCTCCTGCGGTTGTAGGACAGGCAAGAGAGGCAAGAAAGGTGCGGGGAAGACCCACCTGATGCGCAGGGCGGTGTTTCCGCTTCACAGAGGGGTGAGAGAGCCTGCTGGCCACGGAGTGACAGGGGCGAGGTTTGACGCTCCTACCCCGGTACTTCAGCCACTTTGACAGGTGCCCTAAGAATGCTGTGTTCGCTGACCACCTACTGTGTGTAACCAGCTCCCTGTTCTGAGCGCTGTTCCCACACTGGCGTGAGGGCAGATAGCTACCAAGGAAAAATCTGGAGCCGTCTCAGAAGAGCATCTCTAGGAGGATAATAAAACGGGATGGTGGGCTGGAGAGGCAGGTGGTGGGAAGAGCCTGGCTAGAGACCTCTGTGCTGTAAATCAAAAGTGAAGGGGATGGGGAAGGATCGAACCGGTGCAACATCCCTGGGGCAAGCACGGGTCGTGGTTGGGAAGGGCTTTGAACCAGATAAGTCAGCAGAACTGACGCTTGGATGTTCTTCTGGGGCAGTGGGCAGTCCTCGGAGGTGTGGAATTTGACTAGCGAAAAGAAAAGGCTTAATGGTAGTTGAAGAGCTGAGGAAGCAGGCAGGGAGAACGCAGACTGGGCTAAGAGATCAGAGGTATAGAGATATTTGAGAAGATTGTGCCCACCCACCCCTGGCAGCCTTCATCCTGGCAAAACCAGAGCCACCAAGAGGTTTGTAGCAAGTTGAGGGGCTTGGGGTTTTGGAAAGGGAGCCCGGTTTTAATTCAAGTGCTTTCCCACTCCGGTCCAGCAGGGGGCGCGTGAGTGCGGGTGGGGTTGCAGAGGTCCAACCAGGTGTTTGGGCTAAGGTCTGGAACCTTCTGACTTGTCATCAGGTGTCCAGCACTCACCCTTAACCAAGACTGGAGTCGGCTGTTTCCCAAGGAGGCCTTTACTCCTTTAAGTGGAAATTGAGGAGCCCAGAACCACCGTCAGGGTTGGGTGTGCCCATGGCTGTCCTGGTGTCACTGAACCTAGATTTTATCAGGGAGCCGCAACCAAATCGCCTTTAAAGACAAACTAAAAATTCATATTTCTGTCTTTTCTCACAATGAGAACCTGATTCCCAAATCAGTCTATTTCACTGTTTGCTAAACCCTCGAAGACACCCAGGACGTTTCACTACCAACCCAAAACGTACGTGCGGTTTCAGATGTCCTTGGGTGCGCACCCAGAGATCTGCGGGTGGTTTTCAGTCTGGTGCGGTTTTGTTTGCGTGAATTTCCAGCTGCATTCAGCCTGTTTTTTGCACATCCTTGGTATTCATGATGCAACTTTATTTTGGAATCTACAAAATATTTTTTTAGACTCAAAGATCACAACTACATAAAAGCTATATTTAGAAGTTATTTAGGACAGTCCATCCCTGTGTCTTTGTCCTTGTCCCCTATCAGTGGTAACCATTTTAAATACTTCTTAGATTACTTTTCTGTTTCTTTTTTATCAAACAAACCATTTATACATTATATTAGTATATGCTGCACCCCCCCCTTGGTACTGTGATAAAAATTCCACCTGAAGCCAGCTCTCATGGGCCATAGAGACCTTTCCAGTTCTTTTTCACGACTATATATAATTCCATTGTGTGGCTGTACCCTAGTTTATCTTATTTGTGTTCTGTGGGTGGACCTTTGATTTTTATTCCAGACTTTTGACTTATCCCCCCCCCTCAGTCTTTTTTAAAAATTTATTTTATACATGTGTCATGTGTGTATGTGTGTGTGTGTGTGTGTATGTATGTATGTATGTATGTATGTATGTATGTGGAGGCCAAAAGAAGCATTGGATACCTTGAATTTAGAGTCACAGACATTTTTGAGCTTGTATTTGTCTTTAATCAATTAAAATTTTTGCTTGTTTTGCTTATCTTTATCAAAAGAAAAAAGAAAAAAAAGAAAAAAAAATATGAGGATCCTGGTGCAGGGGAGAGCGGTCAAACAAAACGTGTCTCCTCTCTGTGTTTCCGAGTCTGGTAGGGCTCATCGCTGCCACGCTTTATTTCACAGGTTTTCTAGCTGTTCCACAGTGTCCACAATATGTGGAGCTGGATCGTGTTAGTGCGTTCACCGTGTGTGCGTGTTTCTGTGTGCAGCTGCATAAGTGTGTGTGTGGGTGTGTTGGTCTAAGAAAAGCCTTGGGTGTTTTCCCTTAGACCCCCTGTGTCTTACTGTTCCTGAGACAAACCTAGAGCTTGGCTGTTAGTCTGAGATGTCTGACAGCGAGCCCCAAGGATCTGCCTTGCGGGTGACTTCCTAGTCCTGAGATGAAAGGCCCGAGCCACCCTGCTTTGTTAAACAAACAAACAAACAAATCTATTAGCTTCTAGAAAACTGACATCTTTATGCAGCTGAGTCATAGAAACCATAGATGGTTTTCTGTCTCAAGGCCGCTTCCACAGGTGAAGCTGTCCTTGAGCCGCGTTTTTACATTTCTTTATCCCCGAGAATTCCACCCGGCTCATTGTTGTTATAAATATTTCTCCCTTCCACTATATCTCCTAACTGGTTATTTTCTCTGCACATGCTGTTTTTCTTCCATTTTCAGTTTGTTTGTTGTTTTATAGGCAGCGTGGGTAATTCTGTAGCTATGCCTTAACGGTTTCCCTGTTCTTTACTAGTTTTCAGGTATTTGTTACTTCCGACTTTCCGCTGGGGCTAGAGCGATGGTTCGGGGTTGAAAGAACCTCAGCTCTTCCAGAGGACACAGGTTCAGTTCCCAGCGCCCACAACGGGTGGCTCAGAGCACCTGTAATTGTAGCTCTAGGGGATCCAATGCCCTCTCTGACCTGTGCGGTCGGTCACCTGCACTCTCGTGCATATGCATATACAGATGCATAAACGACAAACAAGTAACTTCCCGCCTCAGTATTAAATCTTGGAGGCAATGGGCATTGTTACCTTGTTCTAAGGCTAGTAAAGATGCAAACGTTAGGGAAGACAGGGAGGGAGATATGAAGGAAATGCCTTAGCTCCTTTCCTGCTTCTTCACTGAATATCAAAGACTGAGCAAACTGTGAACAGTAGCTGTTTGTCTGGTTCATGGTCTGAAGGCTAGGGAGTCCACAATTACGGGATTGCATTTGTAGGGCCTTTGTGCCTGGTCATCCCACAGCAGGAGGAAAGATGAGAGGGGGTGGGGGAGGGAGGCAGCCAAGTTGACTTTTCTAATGACCCACTCTAGAGATACCTAACCCATCCTATAAGAGTGACAACTCATTTGAAAGAGCTGAGCACCATTTCATTAGCACTCAGCCATGCCTGCATTCCTAAAACCAATCCCCCCCACACACACACCCCGTGACCTACTCACCTCTCATTAGGCCCCTCCTTTTCACACTGCTTCATTGGAGAAGTAATCAACACACAAACCCTGGAAGACACCTTCAGCCTGTGGTCACCCACAGTTTCCAGGGGTCACCTCCAGGTCCCTGTCACGTAGCAGCCTTCACCACAACCACGTAGTCCACTAAGCTAGTGAAGAAAGACCACAGGGCAACATCCTGACTGAGCAAACCAGCAATATCCCAGAACCATGGATACGACAACTTTCTATCACCTTTGAGGTAACTCAGCAGTTAGGGGAAAGCGAAAATTCCCACCCACTCCTCAGGGCATGGCTCCCAAGAAAGGGGTGATGGCTGGGTGCTTCAGAGATGAGCCATTGTGGAACTTGATTTCAGATCGCTAATGTCTGGTTCTGCTAGAAGACCTGGTGTCGTCCCTTGTTTGGACCACGCTTGGCTTGTGACAGTTTCTTTAAGAGTGCTTAGCCAGTGTTTCTCAGTTCTGTTCTCTCTGTATCCATGATTCTTGAAGGACGATTGGCTGGTTGTAAAATGCTTGAATTCTTTCCTAAACTCATTAAGATGGGAACTCGGAGACATCACCAACCTTGGTACTTGGGAAAACTTCATAATGAATGGTGTCCTCTGTCTACATTTACCTTAAAAAACAAACAAACAAACAAACAAAAAGAAAAAAAAAAAAACCTACTGTGGAACATTTGCCGTGTCTCACTGTTAAGTTTTTTTTTTTTTTTTTAACTGAACGAATTAATGGTGTTCCTGGAATAAGTGTGCCACTTGAAAGCCGCTATTCAAGAGACTCCAGTTAGCACAAAGAAATCCTGCAGTTTAGGGAACAGTTCCTAAAGATAGTGGTAAGTTGATTCCTCAAAGCTCCACCCAGACCCCCTGGTCTCCAGGACAGAGCAGTGTTTCTCAGCCTTCCTGGTGCTGAGACCCTGCAACACAGTTCCTCGTGTTGTGCTGACCCCCAACCATGAAATTATTTCATTGCTACTGCATAGCTGTAATTCTGCTACTGCTATAAATCATAATGTAAATAACAGATCTGCAGGATGTCTGGCATCATTCCAGAACGGTCGGGAGCCACGGGCTGGGAACCCTATAGGAGGAGAAGGAAGAGGGGCACAGGGATCTTTGTCACCCTGCTTCGGTTTTTTTGTGAGACAGGGCTTCTCTGTGTAGCCCTGGGGTTGTACAACAGGTTGACCTTGAACTCACAGAGATTCACCTGCCTCTGCCTCCCGAGTGCTGGGATTAGAGATGTGCACCACCACTGCTCAGCCTTTGTCAACTTTTTTATCCTCCTTCCCCTTGGGAACGTTAACTCAAGCCATACCTTGTGTTTGCAACTCCAGGGCTATTGCACAGGGCATCGGGTATCTGGGTTTTGTAAATCTGACACAAGATGGTCATCATTTGAACCGTAAACGGGAGCTTCTTAGGATTTAGAATGCCATGTAGCAGCGAGGGCATGCAAACTCCCCAAAAGAATTAACTATGCCAATGAGCCTCAGACCCCTCCCTGTCCATTCTGGGATCGATTGAAGCCACCATTGTTCTGAGCAGCACCCTGGACTCTTGGCAGTCTTTCCTCTGTTGTCTCGGGGTCAGTGCTCTCCTGCACAGAGCAGTTGTTGAGTAATTCACAAGGGTGTGCATTTGCAAGCATGAGCACTCCCAAGTGTTAAAGGTGAAATTAGACTCTATATATCGAAATTAGACTCTAGGAAAGACACCATGGTTCCAGAGAGATTAAGGAGGGTTGACCAGACATCAGATGTGGGGCTGGCCACGGAGAGAGTGACCTTGTCCTTCCATTATAGATTTGAAGGAAGCCCCATCCGCGTCAGTCTGCAGCCAGCAGCATCTGGCCGTATGTTTGCTGTGTTGGTGCTGGGTCTTAGGAAGCATAAATGATGCTTGGGAGTGTTTACACTTCAACATTGCTTTGCAACAGGGAGTGCTTCTTGAGTGTCTGCTCCCTGCTATGCCCTATGCAGGGCGCCATGTCCTTGTGAGCGTTATTTTATGAGAATGAATGTGTGTAAATGGGGAAACAAATGGTAGAGAAATCCTCTGGGAAAGGTTAATAAAGTTGGTCAACTCCTAGCAAGACTGACCACAAGAGACATACATACATACATACATACATACATACACACACACACACATACATACATACATACACACACACATACATACATACATACACACACATACATACATACATACATACATACACACACACATACATACATACATACATACATACATACATACATACATATATACAGACAGACAGAGCAAGCAGGAGTGAAGAACAGGTCCTTACACACACACAGAAAGAGAGGGCAAGAGAGAGGGAGGGATAGAGAGGGAGGGAGAGAGAAGAGAAGAGAAGAGGGAAGAGAAAGAGAAGAGAAAGGGATAGAAAGGGGTTTTTAGAAACATACCAAGACTGTGATACTTTAGGCAGAATGGACAAATGCTTTGAAAGTTGCAGCTTTACCAGAAATAACACGAGAAAGAGAAAACCTGCACAACACTATTTTTTATGAAAGAAATTGAACTTATAACTAAAATTCTCCCTAGACAGAAAATGCCGGGGCCTTCTACAGTGAATGCTATCAAGTATTTAAGACAGGAACTCCATCACATCCACATCATGTCAATAAAGATCGGTATGTCTGGCAAGGATGTGGGTGACAGAGCCCCTTAGCACCTTTGGGTAGGGGCGTGCCTTTCTAGGACCCGTTTTCGAAACCACTCAGTGAAGCTGGTCCTTGCTGCACACACTTGCAAGGCCCGGTTCGTGTGGCGTCTGTCCACAGGAGAACCGTGTGAGTTACAATATCTGGCTCACCACAGCAACAACTGGAAATGGTGTACATGCACTGTGTCAGATTAAAACCCAGTGCACAGAGCATGACATCATTTTTGTAGGATGTAAACGCCAGCGATACAGTGTAGTGTTTAGAGATGCCTACTTCTGAGAGAAAATGTGGGGCAGATAAATGAGTTTTTAAAGTTCCATCTAGTGAAATACACTTGTCACACTCCCGTCACAACAGCACACCATTTGCCATAAATATAAATATAATTTTTGTTCATAATTAGTGCTTTAGCAGGGGCTGGGAAGATTGCTCAGTGGTTAGAGTACTCACTGTATAAGCATGACTCCCCAGCAAGGATGTTAAGGAAAACAGTCAGGCATAGCTGTCGTTCCTGTGAGCACAGTATTTCAGGGTGGAGACAGATGGGCCCTGGGAGCTCACAGGCCAGACGGCCTAGCCAGGAAGGAGAGCAGCAGTGTCAGTGAGCCTTAGGCCCTCTGATAAGCCCTGTTCCAGGGGAATAGGGCAAAAACAATGGAGGAAGACACTCAGTATCTGCTTTTGGCCTCCACACATGCACGCATGTACATACACGTGAATACAACACACACACACTCATTAATTAACCCATTTAATTTAATTTAAAAAGTCCCAATGTACGTAGATGACTGCTGGCTAGTCTTACGTCAGCCTGACACAAGATGAGGTCATTCTGGCCCAACGCGCTTCCTGGCCATGGTGTTTCTGCGCAGCCATAGAAACCCCAATTAAGACAATGCCCAATGACGATTGCTGCCTAATGGCCAGAGAGCCGCTAGGTTTTTAATTTGCCACTGCGATTCACGACATATGCTGCAGATTCATGCAGAATATTGTGTGACATGATTCTTTCAACAAGCAAGGGTCGACTGTCCCTCATCCAAGATGCCTAAAACCAGAAGTTTATATGCTTAAGGGATTTTTTATTTGGTAGGGCGGGATTATTTACACATACATAATGAGGCACGTTAAAAATAGTATCCAAGTTTTAACAGAAAATTCTGGTAGCACTCAAACACCTAGCTGGAAGGTCTTTTTTATTGTTGCTATTTTATTTATTTATTTACATTTGATATGTTATCCCCCTTCCTGATTTCCCCTCGGAAAACCCCATCCCCCATCCCCTCTGCTTCTGTGAGGGTGCTCCCCCACCCACCCGCCCACTCCTGTCTCCCGCCCTGGCATTCCTTTACACTGGAGCATCGAGCCTCCACAGGACCAAAAGCCTCTTCTCTCACTGATGCCAGATAAGTCCATCCTCTGCTACATGTGCAGCTGGAGCCATGGGTCCCTCCATGAGTACTCTTTGGTTTGTGGTTTAGTTCCTGGGAGCTCTGGGGGCTCTGGTTGGTTTGAATTGTTGTTCTTCCTATGGGGTTGCAAACCCCTTCAGCTCCTTCAGTCCTTCCCCTAACTCCTTTATTGGGGTCCCCATGCTCAGTCTGATGGTTGGCTGTGAGCATTTACATCTGTATTGGTCAAACTCCAGCAGAGCCTCTCAGTGGGCTATACCAGGCTCCTGTCAGCATGCACTTCTTGGCATTGTCTGGGTTTGGTGTCTGCAGATGGGATGGATCTCTAGGTGGGGCGGTCTCTGGATGGCCTTTCCTTCCATCTTTGCTCCACAATTTGTCTCTGTATTTCCTTTAGACAGGAGCAATTCTGGGTTAATATTTTTGAGATGGGTGAGTGGCCCCTTAGCTGAGGGCCGTGCCTATCCTCTAGATATGGTCTCCACAGGTTCTCTCTCCCCTTTGTTGGGTATTTCAGCTAATGTTATCCCTGTTGGGTCCTGGGAGCCTCTTGCTTTCCTGTGATCTGGGACTTTCTGGTGGCTACCCCCAGTTCCCCATCCCCCACTGCTACACACCTCTGTTCAATCTCCTGACCTCCCCCTGTACGTCTCCCCCATCTCCTCCCACACCTGACCCTGTCCCCACTTTCCCCTCCCCCTCCTACCTTCCTCCCAGATCTCTTGCTCCCTCTACCTCCCACGATTATTTTGTTCCCCCTTCTAAGTAGGACGGAAGCGTCCACACTTTGGCCTTCTGTCCTCTTGAGCTTCAAATGGTCTGTGAGTTGCAAACGGGTGTTCTGAGCCTTTTCCCAATGTCCACTTATCAGTGAGTGCACACCATGTGTGTTCTTTTGTGTGTTACCTCACTCAAGATGATATTTTCTAGTTCTATCCATTTGGCTGTGGATTTTGGGAAGCCATTGTTTTCATACTGCATTCTGTAATGCTTTCATTTCGACCGCACCTGTTGTGTGACATTAGGTATGGAATTTTCCACTTGTTTGGCTGGTGCTTTAAAAGCTTTAGATGTTGGAGGAGACCACACTTTGGACTTCTAGCTGTAATAAAATATTGAGATGAGTCCCCATGCCCTCCTCCCATGCTCTCTAGGGACTGTTGTCACTTTGGATACCACTAACTAATGAAGCCACTCGGCTACAGGGCTTCTCTGCAGTAAGCTTTGGGTGTGCACCCAAGGTGTTCCCAGGTGTGTGTGTCGGGGGTAGAGAGGGGAAGGAGCTGCCGTGGGAATTACCTTAAGGGAAGCTGATTATGGGGGTATGATGCCCCCGCTGTGTTCAAAAGCCAAACCAATATGTGTGTCTGGGCAAAGAAGGAGGGTAGTTAGGTCCTAGCATGGGAGGCCCTGGGCTCAGTACCCCCTCTGCGTCAGGCACTGGGCCACTGTGCCGTTGATGTCCTGGCTGCCTGAGGTGAGGTGGTCTACCAAATGCGCAGGTGGCTCCAGGCCTCTTTCTGTTTTTACCATTAAATACTTATTTTTAGATTGACTTATTGGTATTTGTTTATGGGCGGCAACACTGACCACCGCATGCACACACAACATGCAGCGATGACATCCACGGCTCCTTCTGTCCCGCAGATGTGACTGTTTCTGGGACCCTTCAAAGCCCTCCTCTCTGGCCGCGGCAGGCTGCTGACCGAGCTGTTGTAGACCGAAAGGCTCCAGCGTGCTTTCCCATCACCCCACCGTATCACGTTCATTATCAGAACCCTTCCCCACTCGTCCCCATGGTTCCCTACCAACCTCCAGGAGACTCCACGCACAGGGGGTAGAAACAAGGTGCTGAGCCACAGCAGACTGAGACCATGCCTCAAATGCAGGACCAGGACCGTTTCCAAGCCCTGACCCCTCTGCTTTCAGACTCGGGACCGTGAGCTGGCTCTGGGTCCTCGGAGGTCAGCCATATTCTGTAGCCCCCAGAGGGACTTGCTATTTACTGGTGACAAATTCCCACCAAACGGTTTAACTTCCCAGCACCTCAGTCTCTGGTGACAGCATTCATCAGTCACTGGGAAGTGGTCACGTCTGAACCCCAGGGCTTTCCCCAGCGTAGAGCTTCTGGCCATGGGGCTGCATTGACAGGCCCTTTAAGGATAAAAAATGGCACACACAGAGGTCTTGTGAGCCCGTGCAAGGCGGATTGCGGGAAAGGCTTAAAGAGGCTGAGATGACAGAGTATGTGACAGCTGCCCAGGGGACAAGAATTGCAGGTCCCCAGTGGCCTGTGATTTGCAAACAGATGTTTGGGCATGAGCACAGCCAAACTGTATAGCATTTCAGGTGATGGGAGGGACGCCAAGTGCTCGGGTTACTGTTCTGAAATGTTCTCGAGGAAAATGTACATCTGTTTTGCAAACAGCAAGCCTAAGAAGGAGGAACAAATTAGGTGATTGTGCTGTGACCAATTCCACGTGCAGAACCGTTGACAGAGGCACATTTTACATAATGATCATGATCAGCAGGGCTGCCACTCACCTTAATGAGGAGAGAGAGCGACAGGGAGCCTGGGGTCCCCTCCTGCCACCATCTTTTCTCCAGCTCAGACAGAGACCAGGAACCCAGCAGGTCTGCCTGCTAAAGCCCAAGGTCACACAGCACCCAGGCTTGCAGGATTTCCAGGAAGAAAGTCATAGGTTCTCCTCATTTCCCCCGAATCCTTTCTTACAGGAAACTTCAAAAACATGGAGAAAAAAAGACTGAATATAAGTCACTGTCCCCATTCCCCAGATCCCATAGATATAAGCTCCCAGCTCACTTTCATGTGTGTGTGTGTGTGTGTGTGTGTGTGTGTGTGTGTGTAATATGCATGTAAAGCCCAGAGTTTGACATCAATGTCTTTGATTGCTCTCCACCTTATTTCCTGAAACAGTGTCTCTAACCTGGAGCTTAACAAACAGTTAGATGGACCGGCCATTGAGACCTAGGGATCTTCCTGTGCTGTTTCCCCATTTTTGGGATTTCTCTGGGATTACAAGCAAGCGTCATGACTCCTGGTAGTCGTACGTGGGTGCTGGGGCTTTGAACTCGGGTCTTCCTGTCTGCGTGATAAGCACTTTTCTTACGGAGCCATCTTTCCAGCTCCTCCACTTGTGTTCTCTGAGCTCTATGTCCACTTTGCTTCTTAAAGTAAATCCGAGGCCCACCTCAAGTCCTCTCAGGCCTCCAATATGCATCACTGAGCAACTACATTTTCATAACCCTAGTGTTTTGAATGTATTAATAAATACTGTATTTCTGTAACCAGACCCCTAAGATCAGATAATGAATAACAGTGTATTTGGCTCTGGCTGTGGGGGCTGTGGGGTTAGCACCAGTGGTGTCCTGTGAGGATCTTCCCTCAGAGCATCCCAGCGGGCTTCTCCTGGGCAGGCAGAGCGACTGTATCAACTCGGCTCTCTCCTCTTCCTTCAAAGGCATAAATACCATCATGGAGACCCAACCTCCACAAGCTCTTCTACCAGAATGACCTCTCAAAGATCCCACTTTCAAGTGCCACCCACATATGGCCATAGGGATTTGTTTCTAAACTATGACACTAGAGGAGACACACTCAAACCATGACAATCATGCCCTAGGTACTTCACAATGTATTTTGAAACCTTTCCGGTGTGTGTGTATGTATGTGTGTGTGTGTCTGTATTCTGTGTGAACATGACTACTCACATATCCTGACATGTAGAAAGAGGTCAGTGGACAGCCTCAGGTGTTCACCTTGCCCCCCATCTTGGTTCAGATGGGGTGGGGTCTCTTCTCCTTTGTCATTCACTGCTAAGTACAGCAGGCTGGCCGCCCCTCAAGCTCCCAGCGATTCTCCTGTCTCCACGCCCCATCTCTAATAGGAGTCGAATGATTTCAGATGCGTGCTACCTTACCCAGATCCTGGAGAGCTGGAGTCAGCTTGGCCTGCAGATCCAGCTTTTTACACACTGAGCATCTCCCCAGCCCCTGACGTCTTTTTGCAGCTGATTTATTCAGATTGGGACTGATTCAGGTCCCACATATGCCTTTCCTCGTTATAACTCTTAAGTCTTCTTCAGTCCTTTTTGCTTTGGTCTCTAGTCCACTGATTTGTTAAGGAAATTAAGGAAATTTGCAGAGAATTCCATGTTTCTGGATTTGGTTGTTTGTATTGTTGGAATGTGCCATAATCCATTTGTCTGTCACTGTGTAGTTAGACCTGCAGAAGTCCTGTCCAGTAGTAATGGCATATAGCATCTGTGAACAAATATTCCCACTGCTTCCCTTAAGCACAGTAGCCTCCCATTATCATGAAGAATATGCCTCAAGACTCCCCCATTGGATGTCGTGTGACAACTGAAAAGGCTACTCAGGAATGAATGGGTCCCATCCACAGCACAGACACACCTCAAAGGCATAAAGGCAGCATTCAAGTCCCAGGCACTTCAGATGGAATGGTACAGGATTTGACAGTGACACCTGGAGTGGGCTTCAAAGTAAATGGATCATTTATTTATGGAATTTTCCATTTATTATTTTAGACCATAGTGGACCGTGGGTAACTAAAACTGCAACAAGAGAAATCACATTCAAAGGAGAAGTACTGCACATGTTCTTATATGCATCGGGACTTTCTGCCTCTTCATTGGCAGTATATTTCCACGTATAGATATACCGCAATCTCCTTATCACGGTAGGCAGAATTCTAAGGTGGTCCGTAAGAGTTTCTCTTTACAGACGGCTAGAGTTCAGTTCCTAGCATCCATATGGGACAGCTCACAGACACCTGTAAATCCAGATTCTGGAGATCCAATGCAGAACTGCTCTGGCCTCTACACACACACACACACACACACACACAAATTAAAAAATTGTTTTGAAAATAGACAAAAAGAAAAATCACTGCCTCAGGAAGCTGAGGATTAACAAGAACAAAGCCCTTGCCTCACAAGCACTGCATTTGGTCCCCAGCACTGGGGCAAAAGAAAGAAGTCCCTGTTGCATGGTCCCTGCTTCATGACACAGAAGTCGGTGGCTCGAGTGACATATGCCTCCGAATCCGATAAGATATTGGCTTTGGGGTATGTTATCATCTTCCACTGATGAAGGTCAGTAGTCAGTTGACTTTGAGTTAACATAAAGGGAAACAGGTACCAGGCAGGTCCGAGTCCTCCAAACACTCTCTTGTGAAAACACAAACTACCCTGGCACATGGATAGTGAGGGGCTTCTTAGAACCGAGGACCTCAGTTGGTACAACCATAAAGGTATGGGTTCTGCCATTAGCTAGTGAGCTGAGGAGAGAAGCCCACTGCCGGTGAGACAGCAGACCTCGCCGATGCCAGTGTCTTGGCCCATTTTCCATTGCTACAACAGAAGAACCAACAGCAGAAAACTTTATAAATGAAAGAGACTTCTGTCACGTCACAGTTTAGGAGCTTTGGGTTCCAGGTGAAGAGCCGTGGTCTGCTGAGCTAATGCTGACGGTCTTGAGCTGTAACAACTCACAGCAGAAAACAGGAGAGACAGTGAGAGAAGGAGGAAGAGGCAGAACCCCAGGGAGAACTTGACTGCAGAACAACCTGCTGTGGTGGTAACTAACCTAGTCCCATGAAGGCATCCATCCCACCTAACAACCTATGAACCCTCTTAAAGGGGCCCAGCACCTCTCAGTGCTGTTACACTGGGGACTGAGTTTCAAAATGAGTTTTGGAAGTAACAAGCCAGCCTCCCAGTTTCAGCCTGTTGAGTGCATGAGCAGAGAACCAGAACCCCAGCCTAGGGAAGTAAGAAATAACACATTACCTTGTTTGAAATCATTACATTTGTGTTCATTAGTTACACATCAATAAGAAAGCAATCTTTGTAACCATTGTATCTGCTGATGGAGAATTGAGCTGAGAAGATACTGAAGGTGGGATTGACATACTTTGTGTGCCTGTATGATCTTATTTTTCTTGGATAAATGCTTATGAGTAAAACAGTTTGGTTATATGCTAAGTTCATGCGTGCGTGTGTGTGTTTGTGTGTGTGTGTGTGTGCACGCGCGCGAGCGTGCATGTGTGTGAGTGGGCATGTGCATGCAT
Organism: Micromys minutus; assembly: GCF_963924665.1. Taxonomy (NCBI): domain Eukaryota; kingdom Metazoa; phylum Chordata; class Mammalia; order Rodentia; family Muridae; genus Micromys; species Micromys minutus. The sequence goes on from NC_137979.1 coordinate 3,153,022, forward strand.
GTTTGTGCATATGAGCATGTGCGCATGTATGTGCATGTGTGTTCATGTGTGTGTGCACGCAGTGCTTGCATGTATGCACATAGAGGCCAGAGTTGACATCAGGTGCCACCCTCAGCTACTCTCCTCATTATTTTCTGAGACAGGGTCTCTCCCTGAACCTAGAGCTCACCCACCAACCAGACTGGCTGACATTCACTATCTCCATCTACTGATGCTGAGATCTGAGGAGTGGACACCATGCCTGGCGGCTTCCCGAGGGCTAGGGATCTGAACTCAGGTCTGCAGATTTATGTTAAGCTAATACATGATTGGACAGGGAGAGGAGGTGGGACAAAGGAGAGGAAACGGAAGGGGAGGAGTCAGGGAGTAAAAGGGAAGAGGAGGAGTCAGAGGAGGAGAAGGAGAGGAGGGTTAGGGAGGAGGAGGACTGCTAACGGCAAGTGATAAGGGATCTCCTAGGAGGGGAATGGAGAGTGCAGTGGGAAATCTGCCCAAAATAGACGTGCAGCTTGTTTTCCTAATTACTGAGCTGGGTTTTCGTTGAATGGGTTTATTTGGCCCTCCTGCTTGGTTCACCTTCACCTGTGCTGGGCACCCGCTGACCCCGGGTTTGTGCCTGGAGAGCAGCCAGATATGAAAGGACAGGTAGATTATTTAGTCACGGAGGAAGAGATCAACCTGACGAGAGGACCTTTGGGTAAATGGCCAAGACCTGAAGAACTTGCTGCACCAAGATGCCGTAGACCTCTTTCGTAACGCACGTGTCCCTGAGAGTGCAGCACAGGTTACCAGTGCAGAATGGACCTGTAGTGCCTCGCGGTGAAGGAGAGCCAAGTGGAGTTCTTTAGCAGTGGTGCTGTTGTGTTCGCCCTCACATGGTAGCAGTTTGGGCCTTCGTGAGATTCCGAAAGCAGCTTTGAAATACTAGCTGTCTTCCAGTATCCAATGAACTCTCTCTCTCCGTCTCTGACATCCTCCAGGTTCTTTCTTCCCACAGCCAACACATAATGTAAAGTGACTGCTTATCACCTAAAACCTTGCTATTCAAACTCTTCAAGACTTCAAATTCTAATGGAAGAGTAAAGAGATTATTTGAAGAAAAGCTGGGGGGTTGGGGGGGGGGGAGAGGCCTTGCTTAGAATAAATGAGAAGTTACATATTTTACTAGAACTGCTAATAAAATTCAGCTCTCGTCCAAAGAGAAAAAGCTCAGTCTTTCTGTCTCCATGGATGACACCTTTTTCTTAGCTGTGTGCTCTGAAGGCTAGCTGTGCTATGTGAATGGAGGAGCTGATTTCTTTTCAATGCTTTTTCTTGGGAGGTATTTGTGGCCTTTTATTTGTAACTATATACTTAGATGCCTATATTGGACATAGGCGAATGAGGTTTTTCTCTTTTCTTTATTTAAAAAAGAAAACACATATATACATTAATACACACACACACATGCCTTGTGGAAAATTAAGGAGGTGAGAAAACTACTGGTTCCTGGGTTTCTACTAGACAATTTTTTGGGACAAGGGGAGCATAGTCCTTTATATATAATCAAGACTCATATTAAAGAATGAGTTTTGGATTGTAAAGAGAACTTACTTTTCCCACTTGTCTGTAAGTGTTTGTCCACAAGTTAAAAACATACACAGTGCTAAGGGGTGACCGTAGCAGAGGCACTTGAACTATTGGCAGAGCGTGTATAATGGGGTGGGCAAGTCAGCTCTAGAAGAGAATGCTCAGTCAGTGGCATTAGGGGAAAATGGCTGGAGCAGTTAGATGGAAATTGGAGAACTCCCAGTGGTACAGGGCATCTACCGTGAGCTGGGAAGTTGTAGTAAAGCAGCCCTACTCAAGTCAATTGCTTCAAAAGACTTTGGAGTCTAAAGATGAGTCCTACCAGTCTCTGAGCTACCTTAGTTGCTATTTTATAGTAGTGTTAAAGGATCCGTTGGCATGGGGATAGGAAGCAGGAGGGCCAAGTAAACCGACTCAATGAAAACCCAGCTCAGTAATTAGGAAAACAAGCTGTGCGACTATTTTGGGCAGATTTCCCACTGCCCTCTCTATTCCCCTCCTAGGAGATCCCTTATCACTTGCCTTTAGCCGTCCTTCTCCCTAACCCTCCTCTCCTTCCCCTCCTCTGACTCCTCCTCTTCCCTTTTACTCCCTGACTCCTCCCCTTCCGTTTCCTCTCCTTTTTCCCACCTCCTCTCCCTGTCCAGTCGTGTATTGGCTCAACATAAATTTACAAGGTCCTCCGCTTGTACCCTGACCCATCTCCCTGCCCCTTGCTTTTAACTGTTATAGAGCAAACCAAGTAGTTTTCCAAAGCAGTCAGTCATGTTATGCTCCTTCCGGCAGCATAAGAAGAATCCCAGTTGTGCCATTTTATTACCACGGTTTACACTGTCTCTCTTCTGAAATTTAGCTGTTTCCGTGGGTGTACGGTGGTGTCTTAATGTGGCTTCAGTTCTCATTTCTCTAATGGCCAGTGATCTTTGCAAATCCTCTGGCGAACTGTGAATTTATCTTTTACATGTTCTTTACGATTTCTTACTGTTTCTGATAGCTCAGGTATATATTCTAGATCTGTGATCTTTACCCGATACCTGATTCGTGATTTTCTCTCCCCCACTCTGGACTTAATCAGTAGAAGCTTTTAACTTTAAGGATCCTTCCTCTATCAAAATATTTCTGAGCACACTTTGGTATTTAAGAAATTTGTACCCAGCTTATGGTTACAAGTATTTTCTCCCTATATTTTTCTCCAGGAACTTTATAGTTATTAGTTTTGCTGTTATTAATAATATTCTGGACATCCTATCAGTTCTTCATATGTTATAATATTTAAGATCTATTTTTATTATTTGAAACTATGTATTTGTGTGTGTGTGCATGTGTGTATGTGTGTGGGTGTATGTGTGTATATGTGTGTGCATGTGTGTGTATGTGTGTGCATGTGTGTGTGTGTTGTATCTGCAGTGCCAAAAGAGGACATCAGAGTCCCAGGAGCTGTGGTTGTAGGTGACTGTGAGGAGTACATGTTTTTAATCCCCTGAGCCATCACTCCAACCTCCTCCAATCAATATTTATTTCTTTCATTACTCCTTTGTTCCTTTATTTTGTTTTTCTAACATATTTTGGATTAGTTAGGTATTTGTAATTCTAGCTAATGTCCTACTTTAACCCCTTATCACCCTGTCTCAGTGCTTAAGGATCAGCATACACAAGGCCAAACATAAACCTTCTTAAAGATGTGAGACACATTTACTTACTTATTTTTATAACTTTATTTTTGGGAACTTTATATATGAGCCTGTATGTATATATCTGTCTCACCCTTCCATCCGCAAAAGCCTCATATTCTCAAGTTTCCCACAGGTTTGTGATCTCATCTTTAATATTATTAAAACCCTCACTTATTATTTGAGTTTCCAAGAGTCAGCTGTTTGCAGGCAGTTTATCTAGGTCCTTCCATTACAGTCTCACAAGTCTGCTGCTGGGTCTGAGTCCCATCTGAGACTGAGGGTCTCCTGCCAAGCCCGTTTCACTTATGATATAATTTATCTTATTTTGTTTTATGTTTTTGCAGCTGCAGGATTCGCGCCAGCTTGTTTCTTCAATATAAGAACGCCTTAGTCTAGACTTTCCTTCAAATCTTATCAGGTTAGGCTTGCTGAGGACAGTCTCTCTCCTGATTAACTCAGTCAACTGATGAAGGGCCTTAATTCAATTTGTGAATTTCCCTTCATCTTTGCCAGAGGACATAACCTAATCACAGGAGTGACATCCATCATGCTGACAGGTCCTGCCAACACCCAAGGAGAGAAGCTAACACAAGGGGATAGTACAAATCCACCAGGGTGAGAATTTAGAGACCCATGACATATATTTTGGTGAGAAAAAGTTCTGATTCCTGTGTGAGTCCCAGATGGGCGTGGCCCATCGGGTGGGTATAGCCTAAGAGCTGCTTCCTATGGCCAGTCTTGCTGTCTATGGTGTCAGACACGAGGGGCTCACCTCCATCTTCCTCCTATGTTCAGGGAATGCCTCTGCCTAGGTTTACCGTGTTTAAAACCTGAAACTGGGTGTGTACAACAATGTTTTCCAATGTAGTGGCTTCTATTCTTGTCTCCTCATAGTTGGAACTTAGTATAAAGGGACACAGCACAAGGGTTTGCAGACAGCTGGGAAGTCCGTTCACTAGTGCGTGCACAGCTGACCTGCGTGTGGTCCTGACATCAGAACTGACCTAGGTCACTCATTTCTATGTGCATCCCAGCCCATATAGATTAAATTTCAGTAAAAACGTCATACAAACCACTGAGTCTGACAATGGGTTTGTCATGCATACCCCACCACAGTCTGGGACGAGACTTCGTTCCTTAAGTTTGTTGGAAGAGACCCAGGACCCAGGACAGTAGCATCTCCTGTCTGTCCGTCACTTCGCACTGTAACTGGGACATAGTGTCAGGCTGACGGTGTAAACCGTAAAAGGTGCACCGGCTGCCTGAGTCTGAAACTCTGGGGGCGGGGTGCATTTTAGTCTGACTCTGCAAACTGTAAAGTACAGTGCAGCTGCTGGTTAGTGCCCCGACTGCCTGAGCCCAGGAGCTCGTGACAGCTGCGGAGGAGCCACTGGGCTCAGAAAAGAGGGTGCCTGGGGGAGCTGTAATGGTGAGGTAGCTGAGGGCCTTTCATGCCAACTCCTGCTTTGACAAATGGCTTGGAATCCATCATCCCTGCTCTTTGTCATACTCAAATGCGCCCTAAATGCTCTGACGTGTTATTACCTCTGCAGAGTAATAAGTGGCTGGAGGGAGAGGAAACCACATCTGCTGCCTTTTAGAGTAATTGGCTGCCTGGCTTCCCCCCAGAGCCATGTGAAGTCTCGGCACCAGCAGGCTGCCTCCTCCTGGTGGCAGCCCAGAGAGCCCAGGCTGTGGTGCACACACTGAGATCAAGGGCCCCATCTCCATCACCTATCCATCTCCCCTGTCCTCTCTCTACCCCCTCCCTCCCTCCCTCCCTCCTCTCTTTCCAAACTGAGAGCACCTTTTAATTTTCTGATTATATAAAATGACACAGGCTCATTGATGGAGGGAAAGGCAGAAATGCAGATGGGGGTAGCCCAGAAAACAAAGCTCTCACTCCCACACCCAGGTAATTGAAGACACCTCTAGTCGTCCCTCTGGGTTGAATGGAGGTGCAGGCTTTTTTGTGAAGATTCTGTCCTAAGCATAGCTTGGCTGGTTTGGCTTTTCTCGGTGTCTGTTCCCCAATCCTGCCCCAGGCTCCTGTGTTCCTTCCACAGCTGTGGGCTGCTCACGTGCCTACCCAACCCCCACGGCCAGACTGACCGCTTGCTCAGTGCGTGGTCTGGTTTTGCAGTTGACAGCTGCTGCATTGGCCGCCTCTTTCTGAATTAGATCCTCAGGATAATCACTGGGTCCAGGCTCAACGGTACCAGTTCCAGCTGGCTTCTGCTTTCAAGCTATTCTACAGGGGGATCTATTCTATAGAGTAGCCCTGGGGGTCCTCTATTCTACAGAGTGGCTGGGGGTGGGCGGTCCTCTGTTCTATAGAGTGGCTTCGGAGGTGGGGTCCTCAAAGCCTGAGATGATCAGACTTTGGGCTTCTCTGTGCCCTCAAGCACCCCTTCCCTGATTGCACAACCAGCTTCTTCCTCTCTGACCCACTAAGCACTTTCACCGAGCTGCCTCAGGACACCCTCCTGTGGCTCAGCCTCTCCAGCCCATTCCAGTTCTTTTCTATCATCTCCTCTCACTGAAACATGAGCAGGTATCGTCCCCAAGAAGGCCTGTGTGTCAAAGACTTGTACCCAAGTTGTTGAAACCAGTGATTGAGGAGTGACTCGATGATCAAGAGGCTAATTTTATCAGTTATGAAGGGTGGGGCCTGGCGAGGAATGTCCTAAAAGCATGTGTCATCCTCTGACCCTGGGGCCAAGGACTCATTCTCCTCAGTGACCCTTACGGTCACCAGAGCCATGGCACAACCCAGGGTGTTTGTCATCTTCTGATCTTCCCAGCTTGCAGCTCTTTCTTGCTACTCCCTAAAGTCCAGTTCAGTCCAGACTAGACTCCCCCTCTGACCACCACCCGTTCTTCACTCCGAGGCTGCCCTGTGGCTTTGATGGAAGCCGCTTCCGTGCTCCCCCTTGCCTCTTGCACCCGTGCCAGCCATAGCGAAGTCGCTCTCTCAGCCTGCTCTCTTCTCTGGACCATGGTACTCACCTGCCGCCTTCTTCCTCTCCCACAAGCTCTGTGCACACCTTTCCTGTTCCAGGATGCTCAACCCACGATGCGTCCTGCTATTAAGTTCTAGACAAGAAGTCACTTCTGTACGTAAGCCTGTGAGCTGGGGTCATTAGGCCCATTTTTGCAGATGATGATGTAAAAGAAAGTGGCCTCCCCAGGGCTCCACAGCCAGCAAGGACCCCACGTTTTCCCTCTTATCAGCCTGTGTGAAGCTACTACATTCCTTCTGTGCTTTGGCTCACGATGAGGGGCTGGGAGACGGCTCAGTCAATAAAGTGTTTGCTGCATTAACAGGAAAACCTGAGTTTGGGTCACCAGCATTCACATTAAAACTAATTGATTAAGTAATTAAATTACTTAAAAAGCCAAATCAGCCAGATGACTCATCAGGTAAAGGTGCTTGCTATCAAGCCTGACAACCTACCTGTTTGATTCCCTGGGCTCTCATGGTGGAAGGAGAGGAACAACCTGAACAAGTTGTCCTCTGAGCCCCACACATTTAACATGGCAGGAACACACACACACACACACACACACACACATACATGCACACACACACACACACACGAACATACATGCTCACACACACACAGGTACACACATGCACACCTACGCACACACACACACACACTGGCATTGCAGTTTGATTCCTAATGCAACAGTCTGGGAAGATGGTAGGACCTTAGAAAAGTGGCTTACAAGGGTCCATTCTCATGGAGAGGATAAAGGCACTCTAGCCACATAGAATAAACTTTCTCAGTGAATTTATGGCTACACAAACAGGTATAAAGCAAGACAGCCCATGATGATCTGTCTTTTGTGCATGCCTGCCCCTCTCCTCTTTTCCACCATGAGATAGGACAGATTTTGCCTTCAGAAGCATGAGCCAGCATAAACTCTTCCTTATAAATTACTTAGTCATTGGTATTCTGTTAGAGAAACCGAAAACAGGTAATGACAACTTCCCACAGTCCAAACCTGACTCCATGTGCCCCCACTGGATGGGAACAGTACTTTCCAAAACCATGCTGGTCTCTAAAGCCTGGCCATCAGGATTTTGTTACAAGTGTGGAAACCTGACTCCAACAAACTTGAGCACGCAAGGAAAACCTCTTTGCTTCATGAGTTCACTTCTGTGAATGACGTCTAGAAGGGACTTCAGGAATGGCTGGTCTCAGCCTGTCTGATTCCTGACATTCCCAACAAGGTAAATACCTTCACTCTCCCCTCCTGCTCTTCCCTTTGACCTCAGCAGGAGGAGAGAGGCTCTGTTCCCACCATCCAAGTAAATACCCCACGCCTGGGTCTCATATCCATCTCAAACTCACAGACCCAGGCAGCCTGTTTCCACTGGCATTGAGACTGTGTCCTCCTGTCTTAAACCAGAGAGGAAGGACAAATAGTTCTGTTGTCCGGAGGAAGAACAGATGCTGGACAGGCGGAAGCCATAGAGGCTGCGACCCTGGGCAGCTGCAGCAGAACTTGGCAGGGGACCCAGAGAAAAGCAGGTTCTTCCTGTGACCCACACAGCCTCACTCTGCGCCCATGTTTCCCGCAGCCTGGTTGGGATGATTGAGCAATGGCGTGCTCTGAGGGCCGACACTGCTGGAGCTTAGAGGAGGCTAAAAGTAGAGACAATTAACAGCCTGTTTCCTTGAGGAAGCCATGGAGAACAGCAGGGCACTCCGTGAGTTCAGCTTGAATAATAAGTGACAGAGACAAAGCTGGGAGGGGAATGGAGCAGGCAGGGCAGGCATGGAGGATTCTGAATGCATCTTCTAGATGTTTCTGGAAGTAACTCTACTTAGCCGTATCTCTTTATCCAAGTCAGGGTCTTGCCTGCCACCCCAATACCATTCTTTGGAATTCCTTTGCCTTGCCCTTGGACTCCTTTAAGGGGCCAAGTTGGCCAAGGTGAGGCAAGATTCAGAGGCCAGGCCTTGGGCTATGTAGAAGCCAGGACAGGTAGATAGCATTGGTCCCTCCCCAGTGGTAAGAGCTGGCATCTCTAGGGTTATGGTGTTTCTAAATTCTATCATGGCTGAATCTGTTTTGAAAACACACACACACACACACACACACATACATACACATACACACACACACACACACACACACACACACACACACACCTGAAAGCCAGGAGTCTCTATTACTGGTGCAGCTCAGTTGAGCCCACATCTCCCCACCCCCCAGTCTTCCTGTCCTGGCAGAGCAGGCCCGGTGTGACAGATGATTCTTGAGCTGACCAGAGGCCCCATGCTGAACCCAGAGCTGCGGAGATGTGGCCCGAAGTCATTATTCTGATGACAGGATTGATGGACCCGGGTGAGGCCCTGTCTTTGCAAGATTAAAGTGGGCACTTAGCATGGCTGAATCAAGTGCCCTCCAGGGAACTGTCTATCTGCCAAAACCTGCAAAGAGTGGGGAGGGCTGCTTTGGCATTTTCCTCTGCCTCTAGGGCCCACCTACTGCACTGAGACCCAGGCTAAGGGCATCCTCTTAAGAGACTGTAACCCACCAAGGTCTGAAATCTACCCCAACAGCTGTGTGTCTTCCAGCCCTTTGTTGGTGAGCACTGCGGTATCCCTTGGTCAGGCTAAGAACCAGATACAATAGTGCCACATCAGTCACTGTCTTCAGCCATTAGTAGGTGTTTATTGTAATGCATTTTAAAGAGCTTGTAGTTAGCACATTTTACCCTTGAGCCCACAGATATCATGGTGAGGCTAAACACTCATTTAAAAATGTAATTAACAGGTGAGTGGTGCAGGGAGTGCCCGGGCCCCAGGGAGTGCTCCTGCCCCAGGGAGTGCTCCTGCCCCAGGGAGTGCTCCTGCCCCAGGGAGTGCTCCTGCCCTGGCTCCTTCAGCCCACGGGCATTGAAATGAAGGACCCTGAAGGTCTCAGAGCCCAAAGCCAGTCTCTCGGACTTGGTTGTGCTGAGTGTCAGAAATCTCGAGACTGTTCGGGAATTGGGAACCTATCCCCCCACCCAGTCAGAAACAGAGACCTCACCTCCAGGAGACCCCAAACCAAAGATGCACAAAGCCTGTTACTAGTCTAGGTCCATAGGGGATGCTTAGACTGACCGGTCTCCCCATGTTCTGCTGCACACAGTGTACACTCCGCTTAAGCCTCAGTTTCCCTGTCTGTGGAATGCAGATGGCAACACAGCTTCCTGGCAGCAAGAGAACGTTTTTCAAGTACTCACCATAGTATGACATCCACTTAAGTCTGTAGATATGACGGCCACCCTCATTTGATCATTACATATATTGAAACTTCACATTAAATCCCATGAACACACATAATTATTTTGAATGAATCAAATGTTAGAATCAATTCTAAAGTACACACAAAGAGGAAACTAAGATTATCAAATAGTAAAACAGCATAAAAAGTTGCGTTGGAGATTGTTTAAAACTGCGGCAGGACACCTGAAGCTCCAGTACCGTGTGAGCAGCTTGTTGGGGGTAGTTCCCCAAGTCACCTGTAGGTTTTACACAACCCTCCTAAACACCCTGGAGGAGTGCTCTGGAAAATTTGACAAGATGACCCTAAAATTCATATGGCAACTCAAGGGTGTCCAAATAGCCAACCCCTGAATGAAAAACAGACTCCTAGCTTGCAAACTTACTGCAAAGCACACGGAACTGGTGGGAAAGGCTGCAATGGAACTGCAGCCCTTTTGCTTGTAAACCAATCCCCTTAAAAGCTGGGTAAGATGGGTGGTGCACACCTTTAATCCCAGCACTTAGTAGGGAGAGGCCAGTCCCTGTCTACAGGGCAAGTTCCAGGACTGCCAGGGCTACACAGAGAAACCCTGTCTCAGAAACAAACAGACAAAACGCTGAATGTGGTGATGAGCACTTTGAGGTATAAACAGGCAGATCCCTGGGATTTTCTGGCCAGACAAGCTAGCCTGGTTGATGAGACAGTGAGAAACTGTCTCAAAAAGCATGGTATGTGGAACTTGAAGGATTGCTCCCAAAAGTAACCACGGGTCTCCACACACATGTGCACTCACATGAACACACACACACAGTGGTTTTGCCCTGAGGATAGACATGCATAGAAATGTCCCTGAGCAATCAGAGAGAAACCAAGACAAAACCAAAGACATTGAGTTGTGCGTCTCTTATGGTGGGTGGAACGGTGTGTCAGTTTCATTTCAACGCATCTTAGCATGTTTTCAAATCCAATAGCAAACTGAAGGGGAAACGGTTGGTGGCTGTGTCTTTGTGCACACACTGGTTATTGGCTTTGGAGAATGGTCTCTCTGTCCTAGGGGGTGTAACCTAGGAAGGGGACTGAGTCTAGAATTCTGTATGTAGCTTCCGAGGGTGGGGCTGAGTGTGCATGTGCACACACATGCATGCACGCCAACACACACACCACACCACACACCACACACACACACACACACACACACACACACCACACCACACACACACACCACACCACACACACACACACACACACACACACACACACACCACACCACACACACACACCACACCACACACACACACACACACACACACACACACACACTCTTCTTCTCAGCTTTTCTAACAAGGGCCCTTTCTCTGAGTGCTTGTCTTTTCTCAGGGAAGGCAGAGGAAACACTATGTTTCTTTGTTTTAACACACACCACCAATGACTTCATCACGCTTGTCCTTCCCAGAAAAGACAGTGACGAATTTGTTAAAGTTCAGCCACGAGGGCCTACTCTTCCAGCAAAAATGAGAAACATTCAAAGCAGCTCTCTGCTTTCCCGAGTTATTTTCAGCTATTTCGGGTCTTATTTGGTGTCTCGGTGTTGTGCAAGCCCACGCCATATGTCCTGAGCTCCATGCTGGTCGTTTGGTACTCTGGTTCCCACCATCTCTAGGGATACCACAAAAACCTGCCTTCACTAAGACCTGCTCTGAATCCTTCAGAGGGTGGGATTCCTGGGCTCCGCCCCAGCTGACACCGCTGGTTCACAATTCCTCGACTTTCTAAGCTCACCCTGTACCTGGGCTCCCCACGCTGTGAACTCAAGCCACAGACCCCCAACAAACAAGCAAACAGAAACAAATAAACAACCCCCACAGGTTTTAAACCATTCCCTCACATTAACAGAACTAGGAGATTTGGCCAGTGCCCCTAGCTTTCCAAGGAAAGCAGACATACTGTCATGAGAGATAAATAGGCCAGTAAATCAATAGGAAAAAAGGGCAGCATGAAAGCCAGTGTGTTAGCCTTAGGTTCACTCATCTGGAGTTACCATCAGCAAGTTCTTGGCAAGAACCTACCAGGACTGGTCCAGAGGATGCAAGAGTAAGGGAGCAGGCTTGAGAACTAGCCCGGGAGTCTCGGGACTGGTCAGAAGGCAGTGGTACCCAAAGGAGTCTGGGATGAAAGAGGAGGCAGGCTTCCTTAGAGGAAAGAACAGGAGTTGAAAGTGAAGGGCTTCTTCCAGGCCAACTGACAGGGGAGGACATGGCAGGAAGACAGCGTGGACTGTGTAGTGATGTGGAGGGAGGAAGGAGCTGGAAGTGAACACTGGACAACTGAGAGCTGGAAGTGGAGAGGGTACCACTCTGGGTAGCTGGTGCATGAAGGGAATGTTGAGCGGGCCCCAGCTTGGGATGCAACCCTAGGCAGGGATTCTAGGAAAAGGAGGGCAGGGACCCGGCTCTTTGCTGGCCAAGAGGCCTGGACAGATGGCTGAGCCCTGACACCTAGGTCGGGGCTATGTGGGACAGTGTGCAGACTCCATCTGGAAAATACAGCTGCTATGGACTCAGTGTCAGGTCTGCTAGGGGACCCCTCACCTCTGTTTTCCAACATGTACCCACTGCCTTAACCACTTAGTGGACACCAGCACAAGACAACACTCAGCCAGAGCCTGGAGTCTGAGCTCAGCAGAGGCCAAGGCTTCAGGAAGAGCAATAAACAGCAGCGCAGACGTAGAGATGCTTGGCGGGTGGCTCCTGAGATGAGAGCAGGCTGCAGTACCAGCCAGCCGGTGGCTATGTGGGGGCCTGAATTCCTGGGTCGGGCTTGGGCTATTCAGGGGCTGCCTTGTCGTTACTGTCTCATCACTGATGCTGTCCTGGTTCTCTTTGGTCCACCACTGGCTGACATGAATAGAACACAGCCCCACTAATGGACTGTTGACCCTCTCCAGCTCCTGATACCACTTCATGTATAATTTGAGACCCGGAAAGTAGAGGTGACTGTTCCAAAGGTTAGTCAGTGGGAAGGTACTTCCCCCAACCCTCATGGGCTCACACGCTGCCCTTGAGACCTCACCCAAAGTTTCTCTCCCAAGAAAACTCTTAGAAATGATTCCCACAGCCTGCAGAGGAAAACTAAAAGTGTTTATTTTTGCCTGATGCTCCCCGTTCTGGAAAGAACCCGAGAGGTGTTGTCAGGAGGTGTGGGTGACTCACGCAGACACTTAGAGATGGAACTGGCTATTTTTGCCCTAGACTCTGGAGGAGGGGGGTGGGTGGGCAGCATCTCTTTAGGTTGCCAGTCACTGGGATGCAGATACTCAGGATGGCTCAGCTGACCTGCAGCAAGAGGTCAAACCTTCAGCCCCAGCATTTACAGGAGGTACCCACACAGAAACGCCCTCGGGTGGACTGGACATCCCAAGAGAGGTAAACACTGCAGACAGTATCCTGAGGCAGGGTCTGGTTCTCTCCTGAGTTTCATTGGGGTCCCAGGGTTGTAATCAGGAAAGACTGTGTTTTGTTGACATTCCCTTCACACTGCTCCAGCCACCTCGTGCCCTGCACCCCCAGTATGAGCAGGTCAAGCTTTCCTTCTGCACCTATCTCCCTTACACTCCCATACTCCATCCTGAATCTTCTTTTTCTTCTTTGGTGTTCATGGGGGGAGGGGCAGGGAGTTAGGAACTGACTGAGCACCCAGCCTCTTGTGGCTCAGAAACCTCACCTTTGAAAATGATTCCCAGCATCTTGGGTTCTACTAAGGTCTTGCTTCCCAGAAGGATTCTTGGCTGAGACTGGGGGAAAGCTGTAGGGGTCTGTGCTGGCTAATTCTATGTCACTTTGATACAGGCTTGAGTCTTCTGAGAAGGAACCCCAGCTGAGAAAATGCCTCCACAAGGTTGGGCTGTGGGCCAGCCTGAAGGGCACTTTCTTAATTAGCAATTGATGTGGGAGAGCCCAGCCATTGTAGATGGAACCATCCCTTGGCTACAAGTCCTGGGTTCCATAAGAAAGCCAGCTGAGCAAGCCACAGGGAACCAGTCAGTCAGTAGCACCCCTCCATGATCTCTGCACTAGCTCCTGCCATCAGGTTCCTGCCGCGAGTTTCCCTCTGTGATGGGCGGGCCATGATGTGGAAGTGTAAGCCAACAAAACCTCTTCTGCCTAAGTTGCTTTTGGTCATGTTTCAGCATAGCTGCAGTAGCCCTAACTAGGACAGAGTCTACTATGGGGAACAATGGCCTGTGCCCCACATCCTAGAACATGGAACTGTAGACTTTATCCCTCTCCCTACCCAGTGGAACAACTCAGTAATATAATTATTCAGGTCTTTGCAAGGCAAGGACGCTTCAGACGGATGAGCCGGCTCCCCGGATAAAAAAGCCCGTGAGAAGGTGGAGTGGGTAGCGGGGGGCTGGTGAGATAGCTCAGCTGGTGATGTGTGATACATACGCGTGCTGACTGAGTTCCCCAGCACCCACATGAGTGAGCCATGTGAGATGGTCACGTGTGTAGTCTTGGCACCAGGAAGGAATCCTGGGGCTCATTGGCTGCCAGTCAAGCCAATCGGTGGGCTTCAGGCTCAGTGAGAAACCTCGTCTCAAAAATAAGGTGAAGAGCAACTGAGGAAGATGCTGGTCTCTGGCCTCCATGTGCCCGTGCACACACATACACATACATGAACACATACATGAAGGAGAGAAAAAGAAAGGGGGAAGGAAGGAGGGAAAAAAGAAAGAAATGGGCAATAAGCCAAGAGCAGGGAGTCCAGCTTGAGGGACAGATCCACAGGGAGGTGTCACCATACTATGAGCAGACCCTGAGGACTGGGATAGGAAAGGGGTGTGGCCTGACAAACCTTGTGAAGCCTTTGGCTGCAGCACAGAGAGTGGCCAGGCACCAAGAGGAAGAGGCAGGGTGGCAGTGGAGAGCTGGGGGCCCAGTACAGTACAGAGGGTGAAGGAAATGCCAGTGGAGGACTGGCTTTGGGCAGAGGGTGTCCACAGAAGAAGTACTGGGTAAAGAAGCCGAGGTGAGTGATGACAGAGTCACAGCAGGGACCAGGTGGCCATGCCTAGGCAGGGTGGGCAGGCCTAGAAGATGGCATGTCTCAGCTGGGGTGAGGGCAGTTCAGAGAGAGAAAGAACTCTTGTCCCTGGCACATCATAGGTCTTGGTGGCAAATAGGGTTTGTGCACAGTCTGATCTTTATTCCACACAATAAATAAGGGGCTTGTTGTCCTCTCACTAACCATGCTGCCTCCCCACCATCCCAGCTGCCACCCAGCTGCCACCCTGCAGAGGCAGCCAGGTCACTGCTGCCACCCTTGGCCTCCAGACAGGCACACACTGGGCTTTCTCCTCGATGCCCTGACACCCAGCCTCTTCCATCTGCTACTCCTCCAGTCACCTCCAATGGGGTTGTCCATCCATCCGTCTATCCATCCATCCATTCATCTGTATCTGGCAAGCACTGGCAGCGTCTGCTCAGTGTTTCAGGAGGGCAACCATGGAAACCATAAACAAGAATAGGTTAATTAGCAGCTGTCTGGGTACAGAGAATATCCACTCTGGGGGCCCAGGGAGCCAAGCACATGTCGAAGGTGCTGTGGCTTCAATACAGCTTAAACATCCCAGAACTCACGTTGCAATGCGATCCTTATTCTGAGCTGACTTCTGTGGTCCAATGTGGAGAGGGACTGGCCAGCGAGTACCATCCATTAAGGGGAAGCCTCTTAGGGAGGAGAAGGAAGCAGCCAGGGAAGATCTGGAAGGGTGTTCCCAGTGAGAGAACGGCAAAGTCTGGGGTGGGAGTGAGGTCAGCACTCTGAGCAGATTGTGTGTATAGTTTATTCCTAACGATGAGGATAGCAGGGCTCCAGTCCACACGTACACAAAGGGCAGCCAGGATAGACTTGTGATGTTAGGCTGATGGGTTTGGTGCCTAAGGGTTGGTCCTTCTGAGGTGTAGCAGTGAGATACAGTTTGCCCAGACTGAAATTTTGCGAACTTGAAGCAAATTAAGTTTTTGTTTTTGCTAAGTTTGATTGCCTCTGGTCTTTGGTAGTGACACAAAACAGAGGAACCTGGGAAATGACTTGAGTCATCAGAATTGATAGCAAGTGCCTTTACTCACTGAGGCATTGTGATGACGCCACAGTCATATGAACTATGAACCACATAAACGATGGGATAGGTGGCTCAGTGGGTAAAGGCGGCTGCCCCCAAACCTGATGACCTAAGTTCAATTCCTGGGTCTACATGGTGGAAGGGAGAGCTAACTCCCTCAGGTTGCCCTCTGACTTCTACATACATACACACTACAGCATGTGTGGGCACACAAACACACACATACACACTGAAATATTTTTAAAACATACGGTGTGGTTGCTATGTCCTGGCTACATCAAGCACTCCTGAATAAACATAGCTGTGCACAAAGTTGGGATGCTAAAACTGTGAAACTCTAAATAAAGAGCCAAAGATGCATGGAATTAGAGAGGCATACCATGTTCATGGACTGAGAGGCCCGACATGGTAAATACATACTGTCTATGGTTTATTTGTGTGTGTGTGTATATATATTTTTTATAGTATATATGCCTACATATAACTATACACATAATAAATATATACTGTGCCAAATATAAAACTCTCCTCCAAAGAAGCTGACAGATTTGAACACCCCAGAGAGGTTTGAGGTGTTTGCTTTTGTTTTGCTTTGTTGTTTTTATATCTGTTGTTATAGATATAGACTAGACAATGCCATTTAAAAATGAATATGAAAATGCACGAGTCAAGAAAACAATGCTACTAAAATGGGAGCTCCTCGGTGAGGTGAGGGAACTGTTTGTCATTAACAGCTAGCTACTCAGCTCTGAGCAGTACAGAGGGGTTCTGAGGCTCTGGCCGGGGTCTTCTGTGTTTGTCTAGGAATGGCTGTCTGGCTTACATTACTGTGTCATACAGTATGGAAGTGACTCCTTCCATACACCGAGGCCCTTGGGACTGGAGTCCAGAGCTTGAACCTGGAACGCAGTGTGCTGAGCACAAACATCCTCTCCCTGAGCTTCCTGCTGGCCCTCATGCTTCAGGAAGTCAGGGGTGGATGCTAATCCCATACTGTCAGAAGAGAGCCGGGGGCTAGAGGTGAGCGGACATCATCTTGATTTTCAGGAAGAGGAAGGTGAGGCCTGTGAGGAGGAAGCTAGGCAAATTATGACTTCCTCTAACGTTCATGCCTCTCGGCAGACCAGTGCTACGCACCAGACATCTTCCCATCCCTTGTAGCTCAGAGAGGGAAATGAGACCAAGAATTGAGAAGCAGTGTGTCCAAGCACACAGCAATGGTGGTCAACTTAAAACGCAGTGGTTGTCCATCCAATGGCCCATGTTTTCATTTCAGACATGTACCCTCCAGGGGCCCAGCCAGTACTTTCGAGGCACTGGAATCATGGCTGTTCATGTGAGAGGCCATGTGTCTGGGCTCACAGCCTTGTGGTGAGACGGAGAAGAAACCAATAAACTAAACAAGAGCCTCAGCTGATGCTGGAGGCTGTAGAAAAATAACCTGGAAATTGTTCCGTTGCTTTAAGAGTCTGCTCACCTGTCTAGTCAGGGTGCGCCTCCCCAAAGCTGCAGTGAGACCCAGGCTGAGGGAGACCCCTCTCCCACCTGCTACCAACCTTGATTTCTGCGATGTCCTCTCCCCTGAGCCTCGGAACTTTCTTTCTACTCTGCATGCAATGGAAGAACGTTGTCTTCTCCTTTTTGTTAATGGTGCGTATTTGAATGTGGAAGGGTGTGCTGATGTACATAAATATAGTGGAATCATTACTGTAGATAAATTTGCATAGCCAGTGTCTTATATAAATGCTTTTTATTTATGGTAAGAGCACTAACACCTTCTGCCATGGTGAACTGACAGTGTGTGGTTAACTGTAGTGGAGGGACCTTCCCTTTGTTCCTGACATTGCCCCAAATGAGGGAAACTCAAAGGCCCATGGGAGAATCTCTGTTCTCTTCTCTGTTACCACTCACCCCCCCCAGATCCCCAAATGTGGGCTGGCTATGGGAGTGGGGACAATATGGGGAAAGAGGCATGCAGGTAGGGAAGTTGTCACTATTTTAGGAAATGTTCTTCTTTCCCACCTCTCCTCAAAACCCATGGCCTTCCCAGGCTGTACCAGTTTGCCCATGGGTGCCCTTTCTCGCTTTTCTTGTTGAAACAGTTCCTGACTGTCAGCACATTGTGCTGTACTGTGAGTAAAGACACTGTCCACATGCATGTGGCTGTGCGCAGGGCGAGGAAGATGGTTCGAAGCACGCGCAGGAAGCGTTTGTGAGTCTGCATTGTGGAGTTGCCTGGTTTCATGGGTGGGTTCCTGAACTATGGACAGAGTACAGGAATGTAGTCTACATCTCTTCCCACAAGGCTTCGACTTAGAAGCTCATCTTGTATGTTTTAGCTTTAAAACCATTTTATTATTTGCAATTTTGTTTTATATTTTAAAAACATCTATATGTCTATGTTTGGACACGGGTAT
The DNA here is from genome assembly GCF_963924665.1 of Micromys minutus. Classification (NCBI taxonomy): domain Eukaryota; kingdom Metazoa; phylum Chordata; class Mammalia; order Rodentia; family Muridae; genus Micromys; species Micromys minutus. The sequence goes on from NC_137979.1 coordinate 3,171,075, forward strand.
GTTTTTTAACTATTTATTTTTATGTATATGAGTACACTGTTGCTCTCTACAGGTAGACCAGAAGAGGGCATCAAATCCCATTACAGATGGTTATGAGCCACCACGTGGTTGCTGGGATTTGAACTCAGGACCTCTGGAAGAGCAGTCAGTGCTCTAACCACTGAGCCATCTCTCCAGCCCACATGGGTATGTTCTTAGGAGTGCAGTGCTCACCGAGGCCAGAGGAAGCCACTAGAATTAAAGGTGGCTGTGAGCTGCCTAATGTGAGGGCTGGGAACACTGCAGTCCCCTCTGTGTGAGCAATGCATGCTGCTCCAGCTGTGAGGCTTTGCAGCACTATGCCACTGGTGGCTGGTGACATACCTCACAGGGCTTTCCTGAGACAAGACTACACTGCATGGATGAAGGGGTGATGATGGAGTTATAGAGAACAGTCATGTGGGTGGGGCAGCGTGTATTCTTCCACTAAAGGAGCCAGGTGGGTGAGCCTAGGTGCCCAAGAAGTGGTTTTATATGTCTCCAACACTAATTTATCCTCTGTTGGGAAATCAGCCCCTGACCTCAGACAGAGGAAGGTCAGGTGCCTGGTAGCAGATGGCACCCAGTCGGAAAGCCCCGGAGGCTAATAGGGAACACGCTCTGACGTGGCATCTACCCTGAGTCTGTACTTCCTCTTTCTAGACTCTTTCAGAGGCAGAAAATGGCCAGCACATTACCTCTGTGTTTCCTGGATCATCATGCCTTTGGCGCTGAAGCTAAAAAGCCCGAGCTCAGCTGGCATCTTCTACATTCGCTTCCAGGCTCATAGTCTGCATTTGCATTAGATCTAGAGACCAAGTCCACCTGATATTTGTGAAGAATGTGATGTCCGTGTCTAAATTCACTAACTTCTTTTTTATACATTTTATTGGAGGGGAGTCACATACATGCTATAACATGCCACAGCATGCATTGGAGGTCAGAGGGCAACCTCCAGGATTCAGTTTTTCCTGCCATCACGCGAGTCCTGGGGCAGAACTCAGAATTGAGGTGTGGTAGCAAGTTGCTTTACTCAGGAGCCGTCTCAGCAGCCTTAGGTCAGTTTTCGGATGAGAATATCCAGATGTCCTGGCTTCGCTGTTACAGGGTGACTCTTTCTCCAGCCTATCATTTTGTGCCTTTACCAAAGGCCAACTGACTCTGTGTGTGTGTGTGTGTGTGTGTGTGTGTGTGTGTGTGTGTGTGTGTCTGTCTGTCTGTCTGTCTGTCTGGCCCATGGTGCCTGTCCTTCCACCAGTGCTTGCAGCCAGATGTCCAGGCCTTCACACTTAATTCCCCAGCAGGCTGTGTCATGACCGAGGACAGAAGCCCTGGAAAGCTGGGCCGAGGTGGCAGCAGTGTCTGCTCCTCATTCTCCAGCTGCTGCTGAGGGTCTCTCTCTGCTGAGGGTCTCTCTCTGCCGAGGGTCTCTCTCTGCCGAGGGTCTCTCTCTGCCGAGGGTCTCTCTCTGCCGAGGGTCTCTCTCTGCCGAGGGTCTCTCTCTGCCGAGGGTCTCTCTCTGCCGAGGGTCTCTCTCTGCCGAGGGTCTCTCTCTGCTGAGGATCTCGGTGCCACTCACAGTTCTGGAGACAGGTCGCTGTAAACTTAGGAGCAGACCGAACAGGGTGGTCCCTCTTTCTGACTATTTCAGACATGTCCAGGGTCTAGTCCACAACTCAGTCCTGATAGGCTCCCAGCTCCACCCCCAGGACTTTCTGGTGACCTCGCTGACACCTCCTTACTATTGGAAAAGAAGCAGGTGAGACCACAGCCTTGAGACTGGTCCACACACGTCTTCCCGGAGCCTCCCTCCAGAGGAGGCAGGTCACCCTTGCAATTGTCCTTTGTCTTCAAAGGACAGTCAAATGCTATATAACATCTGGCTAGTAATGGACTGCATGTATGACAGAACTGTGTTACTCTGTGAGGCCAGAATACAGTACATTATTTGCATCTTCTTGGCGATGCTGGTGTCAGACTTACCATGCTGCCACTCCATGCAGAAAACACGTGTGAGTAACCCTTGACACATTCATTACCGCTCACTGCTCTGTGACCGACGCTACTGACAGAAGAAGGGCTCACTCTCTCAGAGCCTGCTGTCTCTCATGATTGAGAAAACATGGCAGAGTCCTCCATCTGAGCAGAGAGGGGATGGGGCTCATGATGGCATCATCTGAAATCAACATGCTTGGGTGTCTCTGCACCTACAACCTTGCTACCTTCAACACACGGGCTTCTCCTATGCAGGCTCCACTCCCTTTCTTTGGCCTCTGCCAACAGACATGTCTAGAATTCCCAGCATCCTAGAGGTTCCTTAAAATCCAGGCTTCACTTTAAAGCCTGTGCATAGTCCTCTCAGAGCTCCAGGCAGGGGCCTGATGCTGCTACACGTGGCCTGATATTTTTTCTGTATCTTTGATTCACAATTTTGGCACTCCACACTGGCTGTAAAATTGGCACCACATAAATTATACCAAGCTTTGCTGCCACCTCTGGGCCCTGCCTTGATCACAGCTACAGTTGCTTGCAAACGCTTACACCCTCGAACCATGAAACATCCTTTTTTTTTTTTTTTGTTTGAGCCAGGTATCCTAAAGGTTCCATTTCCCCCAGACACTCTCTTTACAAAGGAAAGCCTTTCGCATGTGTTTGCATTTCTTTGCACCCTGAGGATCTAACCAGCAAACACCTTGCCTGTTGTCACAGTATAAACCATCCACTTTCTCTTTGACGCCACAGGTCCTTGGCTCACACCCACCTTCTCTGCAGCTTTAAATGTACTCAAGCCCCTTCTCTTTCCCAAGCTGCACATTTCCCAAATTACCTCTGTATATCTAGCTAAAAGCAGCAAGCAATAGCCATGCCACAGCTTGGATGTGATACTGTTTTGAAATATTTTCAACCAATTTTGAAAATTTTTTTGAAAACTATTACTTTGGAAATCAGCTTCACCCACATTATCTCAACACTGACAGAGTGTAGGGTTGATTTATTCTTTGTCAGAAATAACAAATGGCCTGTGTTTCTATTCCTGATGGAGTCCTTGTTCCCGTCCAAACCCTCAGGAGCACCATCGTTACTGTCTGCATTTCTATCAGCATTTCTTATCTAAACTTCTACCCAAATGGCCCGTTGAGCTCTCTAGAGCTCACACCCCTAAGCTCTTCCTCACCATTTACAAAGGCCTGTGGGCCTCCTGGCTGGTTCATCACAGCATCGGCCTACTTCCTGGCTCCAGCTTTCTGTATTAGCCACTATTCTGGTTGCTATGACAAAATATCTCACAGAAGCAAGATAAGGAAAGGGAGATTCATCCTGACTCACGGCATCAGCACGCTCTAGTTCATCATGGTGAGGAAGGCAGCATGATTCCTGCCACGGAGACGGGAGCTGTGACCTCACACGGGTGACCCGACCAGGAAGCAGAAGATTCAGATTTGAGCCGGTGGCGGCCACAACCTTCTTAATGATCTATTGCACTCCCCGCAGCTAAGCTCCATGCCCCAAAGGTTTGACAGTCTCCCGAAGTAACAGCACCGGCTAGGAGACAAGTTTCAAACACATAAGCCTGGGTAGGACATTTTCAATGTCAAACACAGCTCCTGTGAATAAGGATACTGAACTCGATAGTGGTAATGTCTGATGTCCTAGGTTTGGTGGTTGTTCTTGTTTCCTTGGTGATAAAATACCCACCGAGTCATAAGAGAGAAGCGGTTCTAGACCACAGTTGGAGGGACAGCCCACCAGGCAGGTAAACCGAGGCAGCGGGAGCGTGAATGCGCTGCCAGTCCGCAGCCACAGTCGGAAGACAGCAATGAAGGGCGCTGCTCTTCACTTCCCTTCCTCCATCTGCACCGTCCTGCAGCCCATCAAGTCTTGTCACCCTCATGAAGCAAAGGATCTCCGTGAGTTCAAGTCCAGTCTGGTATACATTTTGAGTTCAAGGATACACACAGAGTGACATAGTGGGACACCGTCTCAACCTAAAATTTAAAAAAACCTTGTCATTGGGAAGTAGAAACGTCAGCCCTTTGCTATAGTTTGGGACAGCTCTTCAGAGTAAGGTTTAGAAAATAATTGTCAGCGTGACTGAGGATGGACGGTGGAGCAGGGGAGAAGCCAGCTCATCCGTCTTTGGAGAACTCTATTTTCAGCTACCGATCTACTGTGAAGCTTGGTGCTCCCCACTTGCAACAACAGATTGCCTGCAAGTGCCCTGAGCTCTCCAAACCCACTGCTTCCAGAAGTGTGGAAGCAGCAGGCTCTGTCAGCAGGAGCAGGGGGCCATCTGGAGCCCCAGATAAGTCAGCGCAGCATCCCCCTCCCAGCCAGCGCTGTCACCAGCCCCCTGTGGATGAAGCCGGGTAAATTCTCAACCTGGAAACCCTTCAGGTCTATGAGAAGCCACAGGATCTTCCAGGCTACAGAAAACAGGCAGGAGTCCTTCTGATGGAATAGGACATGCCCCAATCCCAGTGTTTGCCAAGGCAGAAGATGGGGACCCTAAGGACTTGTTAGACGAGATCAGAAAAGCTAGACATGACATGCGTGTTCAACCCTCATAGAGTGGCTTCCTCTAGCCATCTACGGTGCTCCTCTGCAAGAGGAGGGTCGGGTGGACACTGGAGTCTCTCTCTCTGCTGAATTCAGCAGATTATGCTCAGGGGCATCCTCAATCCTGGAAGGCTGGGCTGCACTGAGGATTGCTCATGTTAGCATAGTCCTTCCTCAACTCCCTGTTGAATATTTAAGCCTTGTCTGTCCTCAGCTCAACATTTATCAAGTCCTACTTCGCAGGATCGAGGACAAGAGCTTAGTCCAGAGTTGGGGAGTCCAGGGATGCAGGGAAGTCTGCGAGTGTCCCACTGGTAACCTTGTCTAGTCATTTACAACTTGGGCCTACATTTGTGAAGTGAGAGACCATCTAAAAAAACATCATCCTTTAAAGTTTAAGTGACTGTGTAACTTTAAGTTTTTCAAATCTTATTTTTAATGATGTGTCTTAAATGTTTTTTTAGACTTTGTAGCCCAACTCTCACCAGAGGTAGTAGAAAAGAAAGGATACGGGGAAGTGGACCTGTTTAGAAAGAGAGTTTTTTTTTTTTGGAGTAACTCCCATCTGTGTTGTCTGGAAATCCGCAGTTCATAGGTCAGCAGCGGCAGCTCCATCCACTCACAAGCACTTTGGGGATATACCAGCCGTCCAGTCAGTAGAGTCGGGATAGCAAACATGAATCAACTGCGTGGCACCACCTAGCAGAGCCGGCCAGGCCTCAGCCCTGTCTGCAGTCAGCAGGAGCACAGGGACGCTAAGATCAGTGAAGATGCCGGACTCACAGCTCAGTCTAAGCAAATGAAGATCAGCCTCAGCCACTGTCTGCCAAGTCCTACGTGTGCTCTCCAAAGGTCACGTGTCTGTCTTAGTTGACATCACTCTGTCAATCAGCCTGAATTCACAGAAGTGGCAAGAAACTATGGCACACCACCAGAAGTGTTTTGGTGCATTTCTCTCTATGGAGTCTACAAATGCAGCTCAACTACACAAAGTAAGGCGGACCAATACATGTGTGTTGTTAGCAAGAAATCTTTTTTCCCCATGTTTATTTTATTTTATTACTCTCTGTATTTACGTTTGAAATGTTTTCCCCTCGCCCACCCCGCTGCCATCCACCTCCTCCACTTGTCTCCATGAAGCTGCACTCCCTCCCAATCCCCCCCTCCACCCCATTGCCTTGGCATTCCCCTACATTGGGAAAACGTGCCCTCCCTGGACTAAAGGCCTCTTCTCACATTGATGCCAGACACTGCTATCTTCAGGTACATGTGCAACTGGATCAATAGGTCTCTCAATGTGTGCACAAAGGTTGGAGTTTTAGTCCATGGGAGTTGTGGAGGGTTTGGTTGGTTGATAATGTTCTTCCCATGAGGTTGCAACCCCTTTCAGCTCCTTAGGTCTTTTCTTTAGCACCCTCATTGGGATCCCCAAGTTCAGTCCGATGGCTGCAAGCATGTTCAGCTATATCTATGACTCTAGCATAGTCCCTGAGGAGACATCTCTATCTGGTTCCTGCCAGTAAGTATATCTTGGCATCAGCTATAGTGCTTGGATTTGGTGGCTGCATATGTGGTGGATCCCTGGGTGAGGTGGCTTCTGAGTGATCTTTTCTTCAATCCCTATTCCTCTATTTGACCTGTCAATTCCTCCCATGAGTGTTTTGTTCTCCCTTCTAAGAAGGACTAAGGCATCTCCATTTTGGCCTTTCTTCTTTTTGAGCTTCATAATGTCAGTGAATTGGTATTCAGAGCTTTCTGGGGCTAGTATCCTCTTATCATGTGTGTTCCTTTGTGACTGGGTTACCTCACTCAGGATGATATTCTCTAGTTCCATCCATTTGCTTAGGAATTTCATGAAGTCATTGTTTCTAATGGCTGAGTAGTACTCCACTGTGTAAATGTACCACACTTTCTGTATCCATCCTTCTGTTGAAGGACATCTGGGTTCTTTCCAGCTTCTGTCTATTATAAACAAGGCTTCTATGAACATGGTGGAGCATGTGTCCTTGTTATAGTTTGGAGCTTCTTTTGGGTATATGCCCAGCATTGAAATAGCTGGGTCCTCAGGTAGTACTATGTGCAATTTTCTGAGGAACCGCCAGACTGACTTCCAGAGTGGTTGTACCAGTTTACAACCCCACCAACAATGGAGGAGTGTTCCTCTTTCTCCACATCCTCACCAGCATGTGCTGCCATCTGATTCTTTGATCTTAGCCATTCTGACTGGTGTGAGGTGGAATCTCAGGGTTGTTTTGATTTGCATTTCCCTGATGACTAGGGATATTGAGCGTTTCTTTAGGTGCTTCTCACCCATTCAATATTCCTCAGTTGAGAATCCTTTGTTTAGCTCTGTACCCCATTTTTAAATAGGATTATTTGATCCTCTGGAATCTAACTTTTTGAGTTCTTTGTATATGTTAGATATTAGCCCTCTGTCAGATGTAGGATTGGTAAAGATCCTTTCCCAATCTGTTGGCTGCCATTTTGTCTTCTTGACAGCGTCCTTAGCCTTACAGAAATTTACAATTTCTTGAGGTCCCATTTGTCGATTCTTGATCTTAGAGCATAAGCCATTGGTGTTCTGTTCAAGAAAATTTCCCCTAAGCTTAGCTCTTCCCCACTTTCTGTTCTAATAGTTTTGGTGTACCTGATTTTATGTAGATGTCTTAGATGCACTTGGACTTGAGCTTTGTACAAGGAGATAAGAAAGGGTCGATTATTAGCAAGGAATCTTTTATCACGTGTTCTTTCACAGGCTTTATTTACCAATCGAAACCAACTGAGGATGGGGACTCTTAGCATCTTACATATGGATTCTCATGCAATTTTGGGAACTCAGATAACATAATACAAGTGTTAGACCAAATCCACAGCAAGGCTTAACTTGATCACTTCAGTTAGGAGCCATATTATAGTTAAAGATATGGCCTTCTTTCCAGAGCCTCTCCCTTATGGTTATTGTATTGTATTGGACTATATTGCCAAGGATTTTATCAGTGTGAAAGGAAACAAGGATATGAATGGCCTGGCACACAAAAACAAATCTTGATACAATTCAAAAGCTCTGACACCCCTCTTACCCCTCAAAAGGTTGCTCCAACATGCTGGCCAGAACTGATTATTGGATAGGGCTCATCTGTTTTGTGGTCTTTGAAGGTTAATGTTGATGCCAAAGAGGTCCAGGCTCACTTTTGAAGAATTAATTATCTTGATTAGGTTAGCCTCCAGTAATGTCTGTGAGGTACTATTTTGACTAGGTTAAGGGGGGAACACTTACCCCAGAAGGAACCGGCACCACCCCCGAGCTGTGGTTCTGGGTTACATAAAAAGGAGGAAGCTAGGCCGAGCCACAGCCTTTATTACTGTCTGCTTTGTCACCATGGGTGCAATCTGACTGGATGTCTCTAGATCCTGCCACCATGACTTCTCTGCCCTTTCTTCTGTAAGCTGTGTTCTCGGGGTCATTACCACAGCAATGATCCAAGTAATGTATACGTGGTCTCGCTCTAGTACAGGTCTCGATGCTCCTCCGGAGGCCCGTGCGTCAAAGCCTGGTGAAAGGTGGTGAACCTTTAAGAGGGGTAACGTAGTGAGAGCTGTTCAGATCACTGAGGTCACGCGCTCACAGGGGGCGATGGTGGCTGAGCTCTAGCCCTTCATCTCACTCACTTACCAGGTATGAGGCCAGGGAGTTGCCTTCTTTTTCTAAGTGCCCAGCCATGGTGCTTCTGCTGGCCCAAAGCAACGAGACCAGCCGGTCACTGACCAAAGAGGAGCTTCAGAGGAGTGAGCGGAAATAAACTTTATCTTGACACACTGACCGTCTTAGGAATTTGCTACAGCACTTGTGACACCTGCTGACACATGCCACCAAAAAGGCCAAGAGAGATTCGGACAGTTAGAGGGAGGAAAGGAGGGAGGGGAGGGAGGGAAGAAAGGAAAGAGGGGGCAGAGAGAGTACAGGGACCTCTAGAGACCAAAGAGGGTTCCTTGCAGCTGGAGCTACAGAAGTATACGCTCTTAACTGTGGCTCCGTCTCCCCAGACCAGCTCTGGTCTTTCTGTAACTGGCATCTCCCCTAACTCAACATCCTCCGTATTTCTCCATGCTGTGAGACATTGGAATTTTCCCTCTTTTAAGGTAGACTGGTATTTTGTCATATATAACAGTCCATCTTGTCTATGCATTCACGCACTGATGGACATTAGACGCTTCACCACCGGCTAAGAAATGACTCCTGGGCACACAAACAGTGAATGGGATGGTCTTAAAAGCTAAACAAGGGCTGGACAGATGGCTCAGTGGTTAGAGCACTGGCTGCTCTTCCAGAGGTCCTGAGTTCAATTCCCAGCAACCACATGGTGGCTCACAACCATCTGTAATGGGATCTGATGCCCTCTTCTGGTGTCTGAAGACAGATACAGTGTACTCATATATAATAAATAAATCTTTTATTAAAACCTAAAACAAAATATTTTAGGCAGAAAGAAAGGAAGGAAGGAAGGAAGGAAGGAAGGAAGGAAGGAAGAAAGGAAGGAAAAAAGGAAGGAAGGAAGCAAGAAAGGGACCCTGACCCGCTGCAGAAAGGCTTCTGAGATGTATTGTTAATGAAAAGAACCCAGAGTGGAACAGCATGATAAACAGGAAGATAAATGCTTATGTTGCATTTGTGTGAAGAAACCATAGGGCGATAGATAAACTGATCCAAGAGTCACTCATACTCACAGTAAAGGACATGGGCACATGGCCTGGGGCCTTGATGTGCTTCTTGCAAAGATCTGTGTTTCCACACATAGATGTTCAAAGTGCCCATCACCCTGTGCTCTCCCTCATCTACCACTTTGTCACTTAGGACCTGCCACCTGTCCCCAAACACCAAGTACATTTTATCATAACCACCCCGTCTTCCCCGTTTTCCCCCTTGCTGGTCCCATGACAGGCATGCATTCCTGCCTCAGTCCTCAGGTCAGTGACCTCCCCAAGCTCCTACCTGGCAGCCTGTCCCTTCTCAGGTCATCCCTGCAGAACACGCCTTCAGTTCATAGCATCTAGCCACCCACCCCCAAGTGCCCGTTGCTGAGGCAGGCCTACGGGTGTTCTGCGAGCTTCCCAGATTGACGTGTGAAGCATCCCTTTATGACTCTCCCACCTCCTGGCAGACATCACACGGGAGACGGGAGCTCTGGAGATCACATATTTTGGCATGAAAAGTTAGAACCATGTGCTGAGCCCCAGGCATGAGACAGAGCTAGCACCTGCTGTCTCTAGAGATGGCCGCCCTCGCCACTGAGAATCTTCAGGGTCCCCCTAAACCTCCCCCCCACCATCTTCACCTGCACCGGCTTCCCCATACAGATGGACAAGAGGTAGTTTGTGAAATTTGCATCTTCAGGACTGAAAACTGAGTTTTGGGGATTACTAAGAGATGAAATAAAGCTGAGACCATCATCAAGGTCAGGGCTGTCCAGGCTGCCATCCACGTGGGTTGACCAAGCACTCGTAAATACTGTACCCCATCCCAGCGCCTCCCACACCACAGACTATGGACAGCCCTCTGGAGAGTCTCCTCATCTCTGAGTGGACTCTGGCCTCCCATCTTTCTGTCTCTAGATCAGGGTCACTAAGGGACAGAAAAAGCAGGCCAAAGCCAGAGTCTTTCAGGGGGTGAGCCCATAGATTCTGTGTTTGGGAAAAGGGGATGACCAGACAGTCTAGGCTGGAACTGGCTAATTGCCCACAGAACTACAAAAGCGCGTGTGGAAGGACTGGGAGCTCACAGTAAAAACGTGCACGCGCCCTCTGCTGGCCAGGCCACAGAAGCGCTCAACGTTGGTCTAGAGGAGGCCTGCACAGAGAGGACCCTGAAATGCCAGCCGAGGGTCTTTAGCTACACCAACAACTGACAGATCCCCACACATACAACAGGGCTCACAATGAAAATCCACTGATGTCTACCAGGGGTCAGACATGGCTCTAGAGTAGAGAGATGCTGGAGGAAGCAGGGATTGCCCCATCGAGGAGTGCTACTCAGTAGGCTAACGCAGGAGAACCATATGTTCAAGGCCTGCCTTCACTACAGAGAACACAGACTGCCAACCTAGGCAACTTAGCAAGACCTTGTCTCAAAATGAAAAGCAGCAGAGCGGGCTGGGGACGTTAGCTCAGCGGTCGAGTCACAGGTAGTCAGTACCCACCCTCGCGCCCCAAAAGGACTGTGCGTACTTCCCCAGCGCCTCGTAGTGACGAGATGAACTCAATAATGTTTAGCTTACATTCCCCAAAGTCCAGTCAATAGAACCTCAGGAGATCAATAGCTTCCAAGTGTCAAGGAAGATCTGGGATTGTTCCTGAACCCCTCCCTATTCTGGATCAGGGTCATCCTGAGCCTCTTTTTGTGGCTAGTAGCTGGGGGAAGACGGTGGCCTTTAAGGACTTTGACAAACAACTTTTCCTGTGCTTGGTAGCTCATACCTAGAGTGCAGGCAACGAAAGAATCTAAGACAGGGGGATTGCTGTGAGTTACGGGCCAGCCAGGATTATAAAGCTAGAGAGAAGCTAGGAACAACCAACCATTATGGATGTTTTCCACGGAGAGACGGTTCTGAAGAAATTTACAGTAAGGAAGGTTCTTGGAGGGAGACTTGGGGAGGCTAGAAGAAAATGGAGAGTGGATGTTGGGCTGTGAAGTGGGGGACACTTGCAGCCTCACTGTGTGCTCGCTGAGCTTAAGTGTGGACAGTGAGATTCATAGTTCTTCAGCCTTGAGCCCAGAGAACCAGTGGGCCCCAGCTCAGGTTACCCCCAACTGTTTCTTACCATTGCAGGAAGGCATGCCCCGGACACTGACTGCCTCCGACATGGTCACCCCAGGCAGCCTCAGCCCGCCTCCCACAGACTCCACAGAAGGAGAGCAGGCTGGGCAGCCCCTCCTGGATGGAGCTCCATCCTCAGCCTCTTTGGACACCCTGATTCAGCACCTCGTGCCCACAGCCGATTACTACCCCGAGGTAGGTGAGCCGCCTGGGAGGGGAAAGAGTACAGCCGGGCACAGGTGGCAGGGCTGAAAATGGCCTCGTGTCTGGGGACTTGGGGTAGGCTGGTGACATCTTCTGTGCTCTCTGATGAGTTCATGTGGTATCCTCACCAGAAAGCCTACATCTTCACCTTTCTGCTGAGCTCTCGTCTTTTCATCGAGCCCCGGGAGCTCCTGGCGCGGGTGATCCACCTGTGCATAGAGCAGCAGCAGCTGGACAAGCCGGCGCTGGACAAGGTGAGGCGCTAGGCGGGCCGGGGGCCTCTGAGCGAGCGTGTCCCCTGGGCACGACCCCACAGTGTCAGCTTTTGGGGGAGGCAGTGGTTGCCCCATCCTCTGAAAGAGGAACCTATTAAGCTTCAGACTTATCGGAGGCCCAGGACCTGCAGTAGAGCCACCCTTACCCCTGTGCCATTTTCCACCGTCCTGTGAGATCTATTAAAGCCAGACCTGAGTCACCAGAACTGAGTCTGTAAGGCCTTTACCACCTGTAGCCTGGGATAGCCCATGCCTCTGCAGGATTTCTTTACAGTTACATTCCTCTTGGGTATGAGGATGGCTTCTCTATGCCATGCCTCCTCAAGCCCTTTCTCCCCTCCCTGCCCAATCCCGTCACTTACGATCTGTGTCAGTCAGGCTTTTGGGTACAGAAACCCAGCTTCAGCTGACGCAAGCAAAGGGTCATGGCTGACTCGTGCGCCTGCCCAGTATTAGGTGTTTGTCTTTAAGGAGCCCAAATCACCCAACAGGACATGGGCTTTCACACTCTGATGCCCCGCTCCCTGGTTTTTTCCGGGTGACCGTCTAACCTCTGAGTCACATGGAAAGATCGTTAAAGGTAAAAAGGCTGAGATTTCATTGGCCTAGTTTAGGTCACGTGCTCATCTGCGCACAGCCATTACACGTGATGCCCTGGAATCCTGGAATCTGATTGGCCAGTACTCAAATAGTACCATCCCTGAGTCAATCAGCTGGGCCTGTCTCTCTGGGAAGGGAGAAGGGGAGTCCTGTGGGGAAACTAAGATACCCTGACCCTAGGAAAGGGAGAGGCCAGGGATGCTGCAGCTGGTAGAAATGAGAAGGACCCGGTCTCACAATGTGTGTCTGCCTCCCTTCCGTCCCCTGTGCGAGCAGAGCCAAGGCGCCTCCCATCCCATCCTGGCTCTGTAGTTCTCCCCCTGCTGTAGGGCAGGGATAGCCTAAGGCTTAACACAGCAAGTGCCACGGCCCATAGCATAACCAAGACGGGCAGAGCCTGCTCAGTGAGATGCTCTACGGCCCACCAAGTGGCTCCTGCTTCGGCTTTGCCTTGCAGGCCCGAGTCCGGAAGTTTGGTGCCAAATTGCTCCAGCTGTTAGCCGAGTGGACCGAAACCTTCCCACGGGACTTTGAAGAGGAGTCCACCATTGGACACCTGACAGACGTGGTGGGCCGCATCTCCCCATGTGACGAGGTGGGCTGGATGAGGGTGGAAATCACCCTTCCGGTACCTTCCCACCCAGGACCTGAGCCTGTTTCCTGCTCCTTCTGGGCCCTTCTCCCCCTACACTACATAGTATAAACCCTCAATGGGCCCTCTGGAGTCCATGGAGGATCCGGGCCTTGTGCTGGGAATCCAGTGCCCTCTCTAGGCCAGCATCTCTACCTCTCTGTTCTGTCCATGGTATTCGGTAGCGAATAAGACCCACTCATAGGCTCAGGTGGACTGGTGGCCAGGCAGTGGCTCTGTGACCCATTAAGCCACCTGCAAAGGTCCATGCCCAGGGGCCTACAAGGCCTCCCACTGGCCGTCGGTGTTCATGGACCTGTGATCTGATATGAGCAGGATTCCACAGATAAACCACAAGAGCAGCCGACAGAGCAAGTTCCCCAACTGCCTGCCACTCCTCTGCCCACGCTCAGGTTAGCTCCTTGGCCCATAAGGTGTAGATATGTCTCTAGAGGTGATATTTGCCACAGGCTAACACTCAGGGGTTGAAGGCCAAAACTCTTGTGTTATGTGGATGTCTCAACAAACCCAGCTAAGCCAGTGGCATCTCTCTTTAGAAACGGCGTCTCTGGGGCTGACATGGCTCAGCAGTTAAGAGAAAAAGGACCAGAGTTCCCAGCACCCAGACACTGGTGCCCTGGTCTGGTGAGAGCATCTGCACTGAAGTGTACACACCGGCACACAAGCAAACACACATGCAGCTAATTTGTTTTAATTAAAAAAAAAAAAAAAAAAAAAAAAAAAAAAAAAAAAAAACCTCTTTAAAGAAAGAAATGGGGTCTCTGAAGTGGAGCTGACAGACTTCCCATCGTGAGTAGAAGGTTACCCTGAGGAACCTCGTGTCCCTGTCCCCGGCTCAGGGCACAGTCCAAAGCGGGCTCTGTGTTGAAAGGGTTTGTCCTGTGCCCAGAGCTGGGCTGGGTTCTCCTAACAAGGATGGCACCTCCTGCCCCATGCAGCGTCATTCTAGCTTGGGTCCTGTGAACAAAGTCACCCCAAGGAAGGCTGCATTGCCAGGAACTGAGGCAGGAGAGTGAGGCTGGTCCAGAACCTGGTTCTCAGCCAGGCTTGAGGACCATGATAGTTCCCACTCAAGCCAGCGAGAGACCAGTCCTCCAGGGCACCAGTCTGTCTGTGCCTTCCCTTCCTCTTCTTCCTGCCCCGGAGCCCAGAAGCAGCTGCTATATTTTAGCCAGAGATGTTCTACCTGAACCATTTTCTCAACTCCCACCTAAAGCCCACAGCCTTCTCCCCAAATGGCCTTCATTTCAGCCTCAACTACCGCATGTCCAATGTAGGGGCCTTTTTCAGGATGGGACAGGCTCTGGGATATTTGCTAGTACCTGGCCTTGTCCACAAAGGCACACACATCACACCCATATCACACCACATACACACATGCATGCATGCATTTTAAACACACACACACACACACAACACATATACACATACCACACACACAGAAAACACACTCCACACACCACATACACATACTCTAAAGACACGTACTTTGGACCCCAGGAGCCTGCATCTGGGGTTCAGTTTGGGATGTGGATATTCAGGCCTGAGTCCCTTCTCCCCTCACCCCAAACCTAGACCTATGGGAACAGGATGCACCAGCTCCTGCAGACGCTGCACCAGAAATTGGCATCACTTGGCCAGGGACCAGAAGGCCTGGTGGGGGCCGACAAGCCCATCTCCTACAGGACCAAACCTCCAGCCTCCATCCACAGGGAGCTCCTAGGTGTCTGCAGTGACCCGTACACGCTGGCCCAGCAACTGACCCACGTGGAGCTGGTGAGTGGGAACCATTAGACATAGTAAATACTGCCCCAACCTGTCTTTCCTGATCTCAGCATAGCCTAAGGATCCAGACCCAATGGGCCCCAACAGAAGACCCTAGAGCAGTCCCTGAGCATTCTTAGGCCTGGGTCAGGAGGTCCACAGGTGCCAACTAAGGGTCTAGACTGAGGACAGAGGAAAGGGGTTCAAACTCTCACTCAGATGCCATTCACTGTGTGGTCTTCCCAGGCCTAAGGAACTTACCATTTGGGCCCAACACACATGGGGCTGGGGGCGGGCGAGGGGGGGGCTGCTCTTTTAGTTCCCCAGAGCAGCAGCTGAGACCTCCTTCCAGTTGATAAAAAGAATGAGCTGACCTCACCCTAAACACATGGGGTTCTGTGTAGATACAGAGGCTAAAGGGCCCCCAGAAAGAGGTACCTCCCTGTCACACTTGCACCCCCGACTGTGCCCTTGCTGCCTCCCAGCGCGTACCTCCTCCTCAGAGTGTGCTCCTCCCTCTTTTCTGACTCTTCTCCCCCCCTCCCCCCCCCCATGCAGGAGCGACTAAGGCACATTGGGCCGGAGGAGTTTGTCCAGGCTTTTGTGAACAAGGACCCCCAGTCAGGCACAAAGGTAAAGGTGCTTGGGCATGCTGAAACTACAGTGGCCTCCACCCAGTGGTGGTCACAAGAGGGAGAACATCGGCTGGGGAAGCCTTGATGCTGTCCAGAGCAGAACGGAGGGCCCTTGCAGCTCAGATGTCCAGCACTGAGTTCCAGAGAGCCCAGCGGACCGGCCAGACATACCGCCAGATCACTCACCCAGTCAGGATGGACGGGGAGTCAGGAAGCCTGCTGTCACCTTGAGTCAGGCTTTAACGTAGGGTAGAGAGAAGATACAGGGTGCTCCATGCATGGTTGGACTTAAGGGTTCTCCTTGTGCGTCTTGGCAGGCACTGGTGCCCTCTGGTGGCTAATATAGGAAGTGCTGGCTACTCCTTACTTGAAAAGATTCAGAGGGTTGAGTCCCAATAACTGTAGAGCTAGGTCTTTCCTCCCAGGGCCCCAGCCACAGGAATAGGGTGTCTAAACAACCAGCTAGATCCAGTCAGAACTGGAAGCATCTGTTATTTATGGCCACACCTTAAAAAAGGAGTGTAAATTAAATGTTGTAGTAATTGCTCCCTTTTTTTTTTTTTTGCCTATGAGATAGCTGCTAGACAGAAAACAAAGCCACCCATGCTTTCGGTGGAGATCACAGGACTTTACAGAGCAGACAAACAGTGACATCAATCTGCAGAAATGCATCCTCAGGCTGGGAGCTGCAGCTCAAAGGCAGAACTGTCCCCCACCCCCCTTCAGGAGCCCCTAGGTTCATTGTCGTGCCAATCCCTGGGGGAGGGTGGAAGCTCACACGTATGTAGTTGAGAATTTGGACTATTTGACATTCTTGTGAGCCATCTACCCATATTCTTGTTAGATGCAGGTGTTAATTTGTAAACATTCATTGTAACTGGAGATCCAAAACATATCAATGAACTTTCAATACACTGTGATGCCCACTGGATTGTAACACACCTTAATGTGTGATTTTATAGCACCATGAATCATTAAAAAAAAAAAAAAAAAAAAAAAATGGAATCCCCGAGTACAGCAGCTCTCCCCACTGCTGGGGAGAAAATAGGTGAAAACCCAGGGGCTGTGGAGCTCCCAGAGGTGGGTAAGGGTTTTGTAAATCCCCAGTTCTCTCTTGGAAGCCTGAACTTCATCACTGGCAACAAATGCTGTGAACTGTTTTCTCGGAAGTGACGGCTTTTTATTCCTTTTCAAGACAAGATCAGCCAAATGCCCAAGTCCGCACAATGGGAGTCTGTCATTCTTAAAGTCAAAATACTAGTCAGTGAGAACCAGTGGCCAGTTCAGGTGCTCGCCCTTAAGACGGCAGTTTTTGGTTTTGTGATTTTGTGTGTCAATTTTGTAACTAACAGTACGGATAGGACTATTTTTTTGTATTTGAGTTTGAACCCAGAGCCTCCTGCATGCTAAGCTACTGAACAATCACATGGTGCTGGGAGCTTCTAGTAAGTGCTCTTAACCACTGAGCCACCCCACCAGCCCCTGAAATAGTATTTGTTTTTATTCCCGTGGCAACCACAAGATATAAATTCTACTGGCAGATCCTCCTCTGTCTCTTAGCCTCTGAAGTGCTAAGTTCGTTGCTCAATGCAGGACACCCCTGCCCAGTTTTACTTACACCCCAGTACCATGTTAAGCAGCAGTGTTGAGAAATGACACCCTTGTTTTCCTAGTTTTAGAAGGGTCACCTTTAGCAGGCCACATTAGACTGTTTGCTATTAGATTATTTCTTCAGGTATCAGGAATTTGCCTTGCTTCTTCGTGCATCAAGAGTTCTCACATGCACGACTGTTGAGTTCCGTTGGGTTCTTCCTCTGGTTCTATTACCTGGCATAGATTAAAGTCTCAGATATGCTGATATGCATCATCTTCATATTAACAAAATGGATCCAACACGCGTGTCCTCTTGGACTTTGACCAAGAGCAAGCCCACATGAGAAATCCCCGCCCCTCGCCATGTGTCTTTTGTCTCTGTGTAGCTTATGGTTTCTGTCCGTCTGTCAGATGAGTCTGAATCTGTGCCTGCCTGACAGCTGTCTGCAAGTCTGTCTCTAACAAAGGGCCTTACTCTCCTTTACTAATCAGAAGGAATGATGGCTGCTTTATAGAAACACTTTAATGCGTGGAATGAAACTACCGCTTCCAACCTTCCAAATAATAAGCAGTCCTCCAGACAGTCTATCTCGGTGCTGTCTCCAGCCTTGGTGGCAGATTCTTATTGTACAAGGTCTCTTTTGTCCTGGTTGCTATATTCAGCAAATGGTCTTCATAGCACACATTCAAGCACACCACGCACCGCTCCGGGCCAAAAGCAAAAGCTGATTGTGTGGGAAATCTCAGACAAGGGTGGTTGTTACATTGTTACATTGTTCTCCCAGAGGCGGGCTAAACAAACCGTAGGAGGGCACAGCAGGACACCAATCAGTTTTAAGTGAGCTCAAGGTTTGCTAGTACTTCGGTTGTAGGGTCCAGCAAAAGTTCCCATCTTTTGGATGAAAGAGATATTTTCATAGTAATGCATGGTGCTTCTCCTCCACAGTACTAAGGGACTGCTTTTATTGGCTTTTAAAATCAATGTTGAATCCACCTTACGGTTCTGAAATAAGCAAACTTGGAGAAGACAAGTTTGTCTTCCATATCCTGGGTCCTGCGTGCTGTTTGGTTTGGCGATTCTGCCGCCATTACTCATGCGTGGGATTGAGCCGACGGGCATCCTCCTCTACCTCAAACTGTTTGCGGCTCCTTTTACTCTTTTCTCTGTTGTGTGTAAGAGATTGGAATTACCTATTGATTGGCCTTTGCCAGTAAAAACTCGTGAGTAGGAGTGTTCTTGGAGGAATAACTTTCATTAACCTACCCAAGTTTTTCTTGTTGGATTGTCTCCTCATTTATACCAAACTGTTGTTTAGTAACCATGAGGCTATCTAGGTTTTCTATCCTTTGCCCCCAAAGCAGGGCTGAGGCTGGAACGAAGGTTATTTCATTTCCTTGGTAGTCACTCTACCCTTGAACGACCCGCCCAAATCTCCTTTTGTAAGTTCCCCTACCCCAGCCTCCTGGGGAGCTGGTCTTTGCCTTTCTCTTTCCCCTGAAGTTGCTTTGTAACTTCTTCTATTGTTTCAAGAACTTAACCTTTTCCCCTAAGTTTTCATGTTGAGAGATACAAAGTTACTCACTGACAGCTCTTGTTTTAAATTCCTGCACATCCACGGTGGAGCCCCGTTCCTATTGTCTGTGATCTATTTCTGTCTCTGCATCAATATAACAATCACATACCCCGGATTACAAGTGGCTGCAACCAAGCTTGGTGAGCGCATGTGGGCGCATGTGCCGTCTGCATGTGCACATCAGACTCAGGTCTTCATGCTTGTTTGGCAAGCAAGTTACCTACTGAGCCATGTCCCCGTCCTAACTCCATACTTTGAAGACATGTTACTTAGCACAAACATGTTTAGACTCACAATATTTTCCTATAGAATTGAACCTCTCTAAAGAATTGAACCTCTTATCACCCTTTAATTGCTTCTACAGTGCAATTTCTCTCAGAATAATTTTTTTTTTTTTGCCTTAAAACCTGTCCGATTGTTACAGATCCTCCATTAATTTCAATGGAGTTCTGTCCTGATAAGCCCACCATAAAGCTGAGAAAAAAATCATAATTGAACCACAAAAGTTGCAATCGTCTGCATAGCTGTGACATTTGTCAAACACGCATTTCCTACTTTTTATTTATGTCCTTGACTTAGGAAATGTCACAAAATGGAATGTGACTATCGTTGCTGATCTGCAAGGGTCTGTCTTCATCCACCCCTGTGGTGTTTATCAGCATCTTCCTTGACTTCCCATTTCTTTTTCTCTCCTTTCTTTACGTTTTCTCCATTTACTTCCTCTACTCATTGAAAACTATTTCCTTGGTTTTAACATATAAATTTCTTTACCTTAAGTTTAACCATTTAAACAATAGTCCATGTATTTACAATACATAGGATGTTCAGCATAGGTTGAATTTTTTTCTCCAAACATTTATGACTCAGGAAAAGATTCAAGTGGAAATTTATACACATACATACACACATACACACATACACACACACATATATATACACACACACATACACACATACATACACACACATACATACACACATACATGCATACACACATACATACATACACACATACACACATACATACACACACATACATACATACACACATACACACATACATACACACATACACACATACACACATACATACACACATACACACATACATACATACATACACACATATCCACATACACACATATACACACATACATACATACATACCCACATACATACATACACACATACATACATACACACATACACACATACATACACACACATACACACATACATACACACATACACACATACATACATACATACACACACATATACACATACACACATATACACACATACATACATACATACCCACATACATACATACACACATACATACATACACACATACACACATACATACATACACACATACATTCATACATACATACATACCCACATACATACATACATACACATACATGCATGCACACATACATACATATACACATACACACATACATACATACATACATACATACATGCACACATACATACACACACATAGATACATACACACATACACACATACATACACATATACACATATACACATACATGCACACACATACATACACACATACATATATACAGAGTTGATTCTGTTATCCCCACTAATTATGTTCTAGAACACCAACACAAACATCAAATTAAGAAATCCTAAGCTATTGCTCTTGGGGGCAAATGCAGCATCAGGTTCATGCAAACCTCTCAATATTTTCTACAAGCAATCAACACCTAGCCATGGGTATGTGCTCATGTGCAAAAGACATACATCTAATGTGCATCACTAATTAACACTGAGCTTAGGGGAAATGGCCAGGCGAACTCATGCCTGAGTCTGAGATGGAGCTTGGGAGTAGAATGCTTGCCTAGCACGGGCTTCATCCTCAGGACAACATAAAGGAAGTATTTTTCTGTAAATGTATCTAATCTATCTACCTACTTGTCTGTCTCTCCGTACATCTGTTTGTTTGTCCATCCACATGTCTGTCTACCCATGTCTCTCTGTTTGGCTGTCTATGTCTGTAAAAGTCACACATAAATGAGAGTTATCTAGCACATGTTTTCTCTGGAGGACACACCATAGCCTCTGTGTGCTTAGAAATAAAATGTATCACTTCAGTATTAGTCTTGGAATCCTTTCAAAACACAGAAACTATTCTCCAGAGAAAACATGGAGAGAAAAGAAGAGCGATGATAAAGAGAGGCAGGGGAAAGGATCCTTGCTCACAGTATGAACAGAAACAAGACCTGACAGCTTTATTTAGTTCAGTCTTAGCTGGAAATACGTATGCAAGTGGCTCAGATATTTAGCCTTTCTGTGCCCGCACACCATTGACTGTGAAAGCAATCAAGCTATTGGAAGAGAGAAAGAAGTAGTTCGCAGATTTGCAAATACAGACTCTATGAATAATAAATTTTGATTCCGTGTGTATGCTCATACTTTTGAAGTCCAGCCTTACTAATTGATGCATTTGTACATCATCTGGTGCTGTGGATGGACCCAAGGACCTCTCCCACATTGTGAGTGTGCAGGCTTCTACACCCAACCCCCCCGCCCCTTTGCCTTCTCCTGCCACTGTGATCCTGGCGATGAGCCCAGGACCTCCAGCCTACAGGAAGAAGACCAGGAGGTTCCACAGCAAATCGTTGTTTCTGGTTTACTTCGAGATTGTTGCATTATATGGGTTCTTTATAACGCTGTGACCTGATTCTGTGCTTTAAAAGTTTTCAACGAGGAGACTCAGCCCGCATGTCTCTCCTAGCCCCGCTTCAATGGCAAGACCAACAACGTGGAGGCCTACGTGAAGTGGTTCAACAGACTCTGCTACCTGGTAGCCACGGAAATCTGCATGGTGAGTAAAACCGTCTTGGCCCTACCTGCCAGCCTGAGGCTACCTGGGGGTCAGAAGGGTGTATCGCATCCTTCCCGAGCCCAGGGCTTGGCTGGACCATCAGACCAGCTTCACCTCTTCCCTCCAGTGAATGTCCCCTGTAGGTGGGTCTCAGGATGGATCCACCAGCCAAGTAGGAGGCAGACAGTTTGCTGGGGACTGAGGGCTGGCTACTGTGTGCCTCACTGGGCCTGTTTGCCTCAGGCATCTGGGCTGTGTCGCTTACTTGGGGCTTGGAAATTAAAACGGTCCAACCTTTCAGAGTTGGGAACTTGCATGTTAAAAGTCCAACAAGATTGGAAATAAATCTACTCCTAAATCTTTCCTTCATTTAATTACTATTATTTTTTAATTTATGCTGTTGTTTGTTTAGTTAGTGAACGAGGGGACAGGAAGTGGTCTCCAGGTCTCACTGTGCCTGCTAACCTTGCTTTGCGTAGCTTTATTCAGCGTTCCGAAGGATATGCACAGTTTCCCCCAAAGTCTCTAGTGCACTCTTTATCTGCCATTTTCTGAATATATGAAATGATGGGCCAGCTTTTTAAAAAGCTGAATTACAAAACAAGTCCAAGCCAGTGGCTGCTTCTGTCTGCTGGAAATTCTGTCACCGTAGTGGTAAACATGTTGGCACTGAGGTGAGGTGCCTGGCCAAACCCTGCCTGTCATTCCCTCTTCCTTTACACCAAAGACACCATCCTCTGGGCATCCATCATCATCCTTAGGCAGCGGTTCTCAGCCTTCCTAACGCTGTGACCCTTTAATGCAGTCCCTCATATTGTGTGACCCCTAACCGTAGAATTATTTTCGTTTCTATGTCACAACTGTTATTTGGCTACTGTTACAAATCATAATGTAAGTATGAGACACAGGATATGATACTTCACCCTGGTGGGTCGAGACCCACAGGTTGAGAGCCATTGTCCTAAAGTACAATGGGACAGACTGACTAGTTGGGCTCACAGGGTGCAGGTGCTGAGACAGCCTGGGGTCAAGGGTCAATGCTCATCAGGGGTCAGCAGCTGAGGTTTGTGCTGAGGGAGAAACTGACCTGTGGCGTTCATAGTGGGCTGACACCGCCAGCTTCCATGTAAACGTCACTGGCTCCCTTACAGTCCCCAGTTAGTGTTGCCATCTGAAGGACAGGACTGAGCCTCAGGTGGGCAGCTCTGCAGCAGAGAGGACTCCTTGGAGGAGTGGCTACAGCATCACTTCCTGGTGGCTAGAGAGGCTATGTTGTTGACAGACAAGAAGGATGCGCCTGACTTGTACGGGCCCGAGCCTTTTCCTACAGTCCTCAGCAGCTAAGGTAGGCCAGGGTGGAGGCTGGACCACCCAGGAGCCCATCTAAGATGGCCCTGGGAAGACAGGTTGGTCCTGACCCACCAGAAAGCTGGGGAGTCTTAACTACTTGTCCCCAAACTGAGTTCTCACAGTGGCATGGTTTTCTGACACAAAGCAATAGGGGGCAGCACAGAGAGCAGAGCCCAGGGATGGTGTGTGGCCCCTCCTGGAGAGAGGAGTCCCACACTGGGAAGAGAGGAAGTAGCATTGTTTCCATCTTTCAGGGCAAGTTTGGCCTTGTGGGGGCACCAACCCAAAGATGCCTCCCAGCCTCTCCAGTGCAGGGGAGCCTCACAGGAGCTTTAGTGGCCACTTCTGAGATGTGGGTTGCATCTGCTCCGAGACCCTGGGCCTTGGGCTTCTCAGCCAGGCTGATTGATTGGGGTGTTTGAAGAGGGAGGAACACGTGCCCGCTGATGCTCTGGTGTCTTCTCCCCAGCCAGCCAAGAAGAAGCAGAGAGCCCAGGTGATTGAGTTCTTCATTGACGTGGCCCGAGAGTGCTTCAACATCGGCAACTTCAACTCCCTCATGGCCATTATCTGTGAGTGAACTTGCCCAGGCCTCGGATACCCTGTGTGAGGACCCCCAGAGAGGTTAACGTGGGTACAGCTAGCAGGCGGGGTGTACGTCTCGGATACCCTGTGTGAGGACCCCAGAGAGGTTAATGTGGGTACAGCTAGCAGGTGGGGTGTGCGTCAAGGGTCTTCTCTGCAGTGGGTGACTGTGGACTCGGTGGCCAGCTCTGGAGGCTGATGGAGGTCCCTCCATTTGAAGCAAGGTCAATCTCCAAGGGGTGTGTTTAAAGAGTCTGGCAGTGTGCACCCACAGACAGAGAGAATGAGACCAAAATAAGTATTGGTTCTTTGGTGGGTCAGTCAGGGTTACATGCACCCAAATCTACCTCAGTACAATATACACCAGCACCTGCCCACTCAGCAACCCTTCAGCCAGGGTCGGGCACAGCGAGACAGCTTTCCTGTGGGAACAGAGGGGGCTGTGCGGCTGCAGGAGCCCACCCAGCTGTGTTTACCTTCTTCCAGCTGGTATGAACATGAGCCCTGTCTCCAGGCTGAAGAAGACTTGGGCCAAAGTGAAAACAGCCAAGTTCTTCATTCTGGAGGTAAAAAAGAGTTGCTTGTCCAAGGGGTGTGGCCATCTGAATATGGGTACTCAAATGTCTCCCTGTCTCCTTCCAGCACCAGATGGACCCAACAGGGAATTTCTGCAACTATAGGACAGCTCTGCGTGGGGCAGCCCACCGCTCATTAACTGCCCACAGCAGCAGGGAGAAGGTAAGGAAGAGCCTTCAAAGCTTAGAAGTTTCAGCCTTCACAGATCCTCCCATATTATTTTGGGTGGGCTGTGTCAATGTATTCTTCAGCTTTCTGTCACTGTAACCAAATACCTGACACAACCAAGTTATAAAGCAAAAAGGTTCAAGTTTGCCTGCAAGTTTCAGAGGTTTCGGTCCATGATTGGTTGACGTTGTTACTGTGGGTCTTTAATGGTAAAGATACATGATAAAATTAAATTGCTCACTTGATGGCAGGGGAGTCAAAAAGAGGAGAAAAACTCAGAGTTCAAAGGCGTGTCCCCAGTGACTAAAGATCTCTTGCTAACTAAACTCTATCTCCTAATGTTTCCATAACCTCCCATGAACACCTCCCCGGGAAGCAAGTCATAGTCATAAGGGCCTTTGGAAAACATGTGACTCAAACTGTAGCAGTCAGGAATCTGGGACCAAATTACTTGGCCCAGTCCCTGCCCTAGTAAGCCGTGCCAGGAACCAGACCATTACAAAGCCAGACAGCAAGGGCAGGAACTTCTCTCCCCTGAGTATGAGGAGAACAGGTGGGCTCCATGATTCCTAGCCCTCTGCTTAACTCTGATAGGCTTCAGCATGCCCATCTACCAGATTGAAAGACTGAGCCCCAGTGAGGCTTTGTCACTGTTCAGTTGTAGTGTGAGGCAGTAGCCGAGCCAGGTTTCAAGCCCCATCCTGCACAGTTTTGAATAAACCAACCTTGTACTGCATCAGCTGCTCTGCTGAACCCTGGACACATGTGGTGCTGTGTTTTGGCCTCAGGGATACGTTGGACTCTAGGGTGGGCTGTCACCTCTGATCAAAGACGTCACAACAGTGGGTTTGTGCATCAGTTTTCTCCATCCTTACTGAGGCTGGGTGACCATGGGACAGGGTGGCACTCTGTGTGCCTGTACTCTGAGCCTTCTAGCTCTGGGCTCCTAAGGGCGGCTCCTTTCCATTAAACTGCACCTTCTCCCTTCCAGATTGTCATCCCCTTCTTCAGCCTGCTCATCAAGGACATTTACTTCCTCAATGAGGGCTGTGCCAACCGCCTTCCCAATGGGCATGTCAATTTTGAGGTGGGTCTACAGGCTTTCAGTGATGCCAGCAAGTGAGACAGCTGCTAAATGCTCCCAGCAGAAGCAAGGGACACAGCTAAGGAGATGTCTCAACATGAAGTGCTTATGATGCAAGTTGGAGGACCCAAGTCCCAGAACCATGGGAAGAAAAGCTGGGTTTGTTGGCATGGGTTTACAATCCCAGTCCTGCTGGAGAGATGGCTCAGAGGTTACAGTCCCAGTCCTGGGAGGAGGAGAAAAGTGGATTTCTGGGTGTCTGGACAGTTAGCCTAGCCTAATTTGTTAGTTCTAGGCTAGTGGGAGACTCTTTTTTTTTTTTTTTTTTTGCTTGCTTGCTTTGTTGTTTTGTTTTGTTTTTCCAGACAGGGTTTCTCTGTGTAGCCCTGGCTGTCCTGGAACTCACTGAAGTCCACCTGCCTCTACCTCCCATGCCTCCCCGCCCAGCTAAGAGACCCCATCTTA
Organism: Micromys minutus; assembly: GCF_963924665.1. Lineage (NCBI taxonomy): Eukaryota > Metazoa > Chordata > Mammalia > Rodentia > Muridae > Micromys > Micromys minutus. The sequence continues at coordinate 3,196,851 of NC_137979.1, forward strand.
AAAAACATGATAGACAGCACCTGAGGTTGTCCTCTGGCCTCTACTTACCTAAGTCACCTGCAGTCACACAAACACAAACACATGGACAAAATTTGCCAGCATGGGACTGCTAGCCCTGGATAGCTGGATTCATGGAGGCTACAGGGGAGGCGGGCGCAGCATTTTACAGCCATTTCAGACTGGGGCCAGCCAGGTCCCCTAAGATCACCCAGAGGGAGAGGCTGAGGCATATGCCCACAAACACTCCATACCTGACACTGTTCTCAGCACAGGGAGCTCAAATTCTGATTCTTGAAGAGCAGTGACTGAAGACAAAGCCAGCCCTGAAGACCTGTGATGACAGATGACAAGGATCACACAAAAGTGTGGTACATGAGAACCGGGACAGGTCCCCAAAAGGAGGGTCCCTGAACGGCAAGATGGAGTTGTGAAGCAGAAACCACAGATGACCAGGAGTTTTCTGCACCCTCAGCTCACCGGTCTCATTAGATGTTTTTCAGGAAATTCTCACAACCTCTCATGCAGAAAGACCCCCATCTGCTGGGGTTCCCACAGCCGGCCGCACATACGGTGGGTGGGCTGTGCAGACAGAGTCCAGAAAACAGAACATGACATGAAGTGCTGGGACCTTCCAGTCTGTGGGGAAAAGAAGCTTTTGCCCTGCAGAGGCTCAGCCCCACCTGCTGTCCACTCAGCCTTCAGCTCCAACAAGCATAAATCCCAGACCGAGTACTTGGGCCACAGCAGTGGTTCTCAACCTGTGGGTCCCAGCCCCCCTGAGAGTTGAACAGCCCTTTCTCGGGAGTTTCCTAAGACCATCAGAAAACAAATATTTGCATCAGAGTTACAGTTATGAAGCAGCAATGGATATTATTTATGATTGGGGTCACCACAACACAAAGCATTAACTGTACTGAAGGGTCACACGTTGGGAAGGCTGACAGCCATGGTTCTATAGGAAGCTCATTTCCCTACTTCTGGAAACTGGGCCACCGCTGTGGCTACGCAGAGGTCTTGGAGGCTGTCAAGAACTCTGAGTGTCCCCAGCTGATGAGGACTATGACACAAGCTTGGGCTCTTTGGCCTACAGCTGGTGTCTGCACAGATCTCAGGTGACCCACAGGCCTGGGTGTTCCAAAGTTGGCAGATCCAGAGGACTGTCCAGCCCAGCATGTGGTCCCAGGGTCTTATCCAGGGGCCACATAGATGAGACTTCAGGGGCCTGGGATCCTGGGATGGGTTTTTCTGTTGGGGACCCTGACACATAACTGAGATTGGGGACTCCATCATTTCTTCTTCTTGAACTGGTCTCTAGAGTCAGAGCTGTGGAGGACCGTGAGCCACTCATGACCACAGGCTGCGGGCACAGCTGGTAGGGGCCAGACCTGCTGACTAGGGCTGACTGAAGGAAACAGGGCAGGCTCTCCGGCCCACGCATGGCTTCAGGCTGTGTCCTGCTATCTTTGCTGTATCTGGATAAGATACTCTGACAGAAACAAAGGAGAAAGAGTTTGTTTTGGCTTACGGTTCCAAGGGGATGGGAGTCCATCATTAAAGGCAAGGAGTGGAGGGAGGAGCAGGAAGTTGCACCGGCACTCAGGAAGCATTGTGGGACCAGGCTGTCAACCATCAAAGGCCAACCCCAGTGACATACTTCCCCAGCAAACTTCCACCTCCCAAAGGTTTAATAACCTTCCAACAGCTAGAGAAGCCTACCAGGGGCATTTCACAGCCGGCTGCTATGTGTTTCAAGTCCTTTTGAAAGTTAGCATACTTTTAAAATTTAAACACATATGCCATCAGCCCTCTGTTTCTATGGGTTCTGCATCTGTAGATGGAAAATATTTCTTATTTACTTCTGCACTGAAGACGTACAGACTGTTTCACTTGTCACTGTTCCCAGAACAATGCACACAGAATCCATTTGCATGGCATTTACTTCATACTAGGTATCAGGAGGAACCTGGAGATGGTTTAAAGCCTGCAGGAGGAGCTAAATCTGTTCGTGGAAATCATAAACCATCTTAAAAAGGAACCAGAGCCTCTGTGGTTTGAGGTATCTTGGTTGGGGTAAAGGGATCCTAGAACCAATTGCGTGTGCATATTAAAAGATGATTCTAAACTGTATAGAATGGTGCACACCTTTAATCCCAGCACTCGGGAGGCAGGGGCGGCAGATCTCTGTGAGTTTGAGGCCAGCCTGGTCTACAGAGGGAGTTCCAGGACAGCCAGAACTATGCAAAGAAACCCTGTCTCAAAATAACAACAGCAACAAAAATGATTCTATTTTGAAATACACGTAAAAGAATTTAGTTAGGGCTGTTGAAATGGCTCAGTTGATGAAGGGGCTTGCCACCAAGCCTGAAGACCTGAGTTCATCTCTATGATCTACATCGTAGAAAGCTAGAACTGATTCCTATAAGTTGTCCTTTGACCTCCACCTGTGTGCCAGTATCCGCATATGCCTCCACATATGTGTACGATAAAGTATCACAGATTTTCTTAAGAATTTACTTGGGCTTTGTAGATGGAGCAGCAGTTAAAACATGCACTGCTCTTCCATAGACCCCTGGTTCGGTTCCCGGTACCATGCCAGGAGACACATTCCTGTCACCCCAGCTCCAGGGGTTCCAACACCCTCTGCTAGTGGCTGTGGACACCTGCACTCGCATACACATACCCACATATATACACATAATTAAAAACAGTGCAAATCTTTTTAAATTGCTTAAATTTTTATTTAAATAGATCTACTGAACTGCATTTACAACACCCCTGAAGTCAACAAGCTGTGGCACTTTCCCAAAGAAAAACACAAAAAGAAATTCAAATAAAACTATTTGCAACCTTGCTGCTACATTTAGGCAAAGGGCGGAGGCAGCCAGGTATGGTGGCACGCACCTTTCATTCAAGCATTCTGGAATCAGGCAGGAGGATCTCTGCCAGTTCAAAGCTGACCTGATGTACGTAGGTTGTCCCAGGCTAGCCCTGGATACATAGTAAGGTACTGTCTCAAAAAGCTTTGGGCCAATGGCTGCCACCCTTTATGGGGATGCTGGGAACCTGAGGTGACAGGTCACAGACTCTAAGAACTGGCAAGATTCTTACAGAATGCTCAGCGTCCTTTCTAGCTTCTGCTGCCACCGATGGTCCCTTGTTCCTTCTCAGATCTGCAAGAAGGGAATGGCCCAAGGGAGGCCGCTCACTTTGCCCCGTTTTGTGTCTTTGTGAACCCGGCAGAAATTTCTGGAACTGGCCAAGCAGGTTGGAGAGTTCATGACTTGGAAACAAGTGGAATGTCCTTTCGAACAAGACTCAAGCGTCACCCATTACCTGTACACTGCCCCCATCTTCAGCGAAGACGGTAAGGTGGCGCCATGGCTTTGACACCAGGCAGTAGGACTGTCCCATGGTCTCTTAGTCAGTCAACATGCAGGGACATCTGGGCTGAAGTAACATTTCAGGCTGGGCCCAGACTGGAAGAGAGAAGGTATAGTCCCTGTCTGGTGAGCACCCAGTTGCCTCCTAAGGATCACAAGGCCAACTCAACAGGTTGCAGGCTAGCTAGCACCTCAAGGCCCCCTGAGACCAGATTCCTCCCTGAATGTGATGTGATCGTTGTTGGCCTGTTCATGTGCCTGAGCGTCCTGAGTCACAAGCATAAATGAGAACGGTTGTCTTTCCACGGTATAAGAATTCCAGTGTCAGAACAGGGAAGGGTTAGAGGAGGGCGTGGCCTTGCTTCAGCACCAATGCCCTCTGGTTCTCTCAACAATAAAATGTTAGTGGGGCTAAGAAGTAGGAGAGTTGTGAGTCTTCCTCCAATGGTGCGTGTGTGGTGCATGTGATACACACTGACATGAAACATTGATTTCTGACACCCCAGGCCTCACACACCACCAGGCAAATGTCCTAACGCTGAGCTATATCCCCAAGCCTATCATTATTATTATTGTTGTTGTTGTTGTTGTTGTTATTTTGAGGCAGGGTCTCACTAAGTCCCCTGGGATGATTTTGAACTCATTTTGTAGCCCAGGCAAACCTGACCTTGTGGTTCTCCTCCATCAGCCTCCAAGGAACCTGGGATTGCAAGCTTGGAGCAGCCAGTCTAGCTTGTTAAATGCACTGTTTTAACTGCTACAGTTTCGCTTTCCAGGGGTTTACTGGGACATAACTGTGTCATAACCCAGGAAGCATCTATGTAGACAAAGAGGTCTTGGTTTTGGGTTGGCTTGTTTTGCTCTTTGTGGTTACTTAGATAATTGTTTTGTTTTGTTTTTTGAGGTAGGACCTCACTGTGTAGCTCAGCCTAGAATTTATGTAGCCCAGACTAACTCCAAACTCACACTTAGGTCTCCCAGTGTTGGGATTACAGGTAGGAGCCAGCATGCCCAACTGACAAAGAGTTGCTTGTAAAACTAAATACTATTAACATTCTATAACCAAGAAACTGCACTCCTGGGCATTGATTTATTTTACATAAGTGATAGCCATGCTCACTGAGAAACAAACAACAGAAAATCCAAAAAATCAGTATCTATAAGTTCCCTTTGTTACAACCTCAAACTGAAAACAACCCCAGTGTCTGTCAATGGGCGAATGAATGATTAAATGAATTGGGATATAACCCTACTTTGGACTTTTTTCAGACACTAACAGGATACATGCCACCCAGGGATGAGTCTTCAGTCTCACACACACACACACACACACACACACACACACACACACACACACGCGTATAATAAATATCTATATAATTTATATAACATTCTTCATATTACTAAAGGAAGGAACGGAGAACAGATTAGTAATTGTTAGAAGTTAAAGGGGAGAGGATCTGGGGATGTAGTTTGAAGGTAGAATGTTGCCCTGGGTTCAATCCCCAGCATCACAGAAAGACAAAAGCAGGGGAGAGCAGGGGCGAGGAGGGTAAGGGGAACTGTGGGGCACATTTGCCCATGGATGCTCTGGTCCTTATGGAAATGTCCTGTATCTAAACTCTCCCAGGGCTATACCAGGGCACGTGATGGAATTGCATCCCAGCAAACCCATTCTAAGTTGGAAATACCATCAGTCAAAAACACATCTCTAGTGCCCCAGCCTACAGAGTGTCACAGTTTGGTCTAGCCTGCTGCTAATGTACCTAGAATGGCTCACAGTCAAGTAGAGCACAGTCATCTACACAAGGCAGCTGTTTTGTTTGTGTGCTTTGTTGTTGTTGTTGTTTTATTTTTTTGAGACAGACTCTCACTATGTAGCCCCAGATGCCATGCAGCTTTCTATATAGACCAGGCTGGCCTTGAACTCACAGAGATCTGACCACCTCTGTCTCCCCAGTGCTAGGATTAAAGGTGAACCACCATGTCATGGTCTAACAACATTTTATCACTTTATGTGGAATTGCCCATGTTGTTTATTAAATATGATACCTGTATATAGTGGAGCCCCATGACTGATATGAGGTGTATGCAGCCCACAAAGAGGAGCACACTCTTTATTGCTAACCAAGGAAAAACCTCCAAATTCAAAGTTCAGACTGTTATCTACTAAATGTGCCACCTTACAGGTCATGAGCAGAAAAGCTAAACATTCAACTGTCATAAGCGAAGGACGTATTTTGCACATGGGCACTGCTAGGGAAATTGGGTAGAGGGGCCGTGGGTTATCTGCATGTTATTTTTTAAAATTGCCTGTGAACAGTGACCTCCAAATGGGCAGTTTAATTCACAAACAAAAAGCAGGTCAAGTTTTGGGTAAACAAGGAGTTAAGCTCACCTGCTGGTAAGTGCGTAATTTTACTTCTGTTTCGGTTTAGGTCTGTATTTGGCTTCCTATGAAAGCGAGAGTCCAGAGAACCAGACAGAAAAGGAGAGGTGGAAATCTCTAAGGTGGGTCTGTGTGCCAGGAAGGGGCATATAATATGGGTTCAGGGGGACAACTGGGTTGCTTAAGTTCAGGATGAGTCTGAGGGGCTTAGTTCACTAGGCTCCTCCCTGTGAGGAGGGAAGAGAAACAGGACCAGAGGGATCAATGCAGAACTCCAGGGCTGTGAGTATTGGACGGAGCCTGAGCCCATGACCCCCCCATGCCTGGCTGCATCTCTGTGTGATGGTCAGGATGCGTATCTCAAGACTGACAGACTGACTTACTTTATTTTGGTTTCTATGTGTGGCTCTGGCCATTGTAGAACTCCCTCTGTAGACTAGATTAGCCTTGATCTCAGAAAGTCATCTGCCTTTGCTTCCCAAGTGCTGGGATTAAAGGCATGTGTTACCATTGCCTGGCTCTGATCCATATTTTTATGCCAAAAAATAACACATATGCACATGCACACACACACACTGCACACACACACACACACACACACACACATACTGCACACACTACCTCCTGTTTGTTCAGCATGCCAGCACAGCCAGATAGAAGTCCGAAGCAAGCATTGAGCTTAGAGGGCTAAGCAGGAAGCATTTACTACCCCCTCTCTGGCCACCTCCATCATGCCGAGAAGGTGGCCTCTGGTGGAAGCATCCTGGCCACAGCAAGGGTCTCATCTTACCCTCTCCTGTGTGTCTAAACCCACAGATCTTCTATTCTGGGGAAGACATGAGAAGCCTGAGACAGAGGCAGAGGAAACGTCGGACCTGACACAGGCAGTCCCAACCCTGTCGCAGATGGCCAATGGGTGGAGGTTGACGCAAGGCCCCACTACTTTGCAAACCAGACGCTATGACCTGGTACCCTCCACAAAGGCCACATGGGCACAGGAAACCTTTCATGGGACCTCGGCCCTGGCTGACTTGGCAGGGCCTCCATGAGCATGGGAGACATGCCTTGGGCAAACATTGCCTTTATGACCAAGTGGGTCGCATAGTCAGTCTGTCCATTTTGGACAGGGACACAGTGATACCCCGATGGCTGGGTGACTGCAATCATGTGATCATGTTGAGTGACCTATGCTATGAAGACTAACACCACAAGGTGGTTCAGGAGCCTCTGTAACTGCAGCAGGCATCACGGTACAACATGACGTCCCTGCACCAGCTCCAAGCCCACTCTGGCCCTGGCATCCTGCTGATGGGCCCCAGTCCTGCCCTCCCAGTGGACTTGTTTCTACGGTTACCTTGCACATCCTGCTGGTATCAGGATAGCCCTCTGGCAACAGCGGTGAAACAAGTCACGGAGTCAGCAATGTGTATATTCCAACCTGCTGCCTAGCTCCCTTGTAAACTTTAGAGTCGGAGTAAACACATGTTTGTATACCCATCCTGCACACAAGTGTCTATATGTTCCTCCCCAAGATTCCACAGGGTATGGTTCGGGGTTCCCAGATCATGCACACTTAGTTGGAACAGTGAAGCACAAATGTGAGCCTTGAGTTTGGATCTCCAGTACTTGTGTAAAAAGCCAGGTGTTGGAGCACATCTGTAAACCTGGTGTTAGACAGGCAGAAACACCCAGCTCCCTGGAGCTCACAAACCAGCCAGTGACCAGTTGCTGGGCTAAAGTTTCAACTCGAGATCCTGTGTCTGTCCCTGCCTTCTGGTCACACAGACAACTCCGGGGGCCCATGAGGAATCCTTAGAATTCTGAAAGAGCTCTGGCAGCATCGAGCTAAGATGGTCTTCTCTGTCGCGTACATCTCCTCACCCAGGCCTCCTGGGGTTTGGAGTGTGTGTCAGCCCTTGGGCCTTCAGTGAACACTGTCCAGGCGTCACTGTTTATAGCGTAGGCTGACACATTCCGAAGATGTGACTTTGGCAGGGTGTCAGTTACTATTTAACCACTTAACAAAGTTCTTGAAGAAGCTAACCTAACGAAGAGGTCTAGTTAGCTCAGGTGCAGAAGGCCAGGGACAGGGGACAGGGTACCTAAACTGACTCAGCTCTGGAGAGTTTCTTGCTGTGGCACATCAGGGCAGATAGCAGTGATGGAGGATTATGAGGGTAAAGGGTTGGCAGAGAGAGTTCCTCCCCATAGTTACCAAGGGGCCTCACACAGAGAGGAGGGTCCTTGTTGCCACAAAGACCACATTAGGATCCTCCTTTTAAAGCTCCACGGCTCTGCTGGGGGCGGTGGCTCACACCTTTAATCCCAGCACCCAGGAGGCAGAGGCAGGCAGATCTCTGTGAGTTTGAGGCCAGCCTGGGCTACAGAGTGAGTTCTGGGACAGCCAGGGCTACACAGAGGAAAAAAATAAAAAGGCTTCACACTTTGCTCAGCACCAACATCCAGACACCGAGGTTCCAACCCACGGAGCTCTGGGTGGTAGACAGTAGCCAAGCCACAGTGGAGAGTTGCCACCAAAATTACAAATGTTTGCTGTCTGTGGCTGTCACCTCTCATGACTCATCCGGCCACTATGCTCACAGACTTTTGCTGCAAAGCATCTTGAGAGAGAAGGTTGGAAACAGACCAGCGTCCATAAATCCATAAGCAAGAATGTAGATAACTCAGTTGTCATAGGGCCCAACCCCCACATAGTTCACACACACACACACACACACACACACACACACACACACACCCAATACGAAAAGAGACAAGAAAATTTACTAAAACTGTGCAAGAACTACGAGTCTCGTGACATTAGAGCCATGACCACTTCCTCTCATGAGAAACGATACAAGTCAACCCCAAAGGTGACAGACAGAAACACTCAGACCCTTCAGGTTTCAGCCCCACAGGAAAGACAGGCTCCAGTCTCCCCCACCGGAGCCCAGCTCACGGAGGTGCAAAGCCCAGCCCTGTGTCATGAAGGAGAAGGCGCAACCTTGGCTGATCACAGTGGAGAGGCAAGGAGACATTCCTGCACCCATCCCCGGTCACAGGGAGGAGACTGTCCTTGTCACTTCCCCCGAGAGTGCCAGGGGCCCTGCTCACACTCACGGTCATTAGCCCGTGTGGTGGGGATGCCATGCTGTGGAGAAAAAATAGAGGAAGGAAAGAATGAAGGAAGAAAGGAAGGAAGGGAGAAAAAGAAAAGTGAGTCTACAGTCTCACCTAGAACTCAACTCAGAAAGCACAGACATCTCTTAAACTCTTCAGAGACTACTTCAAACCCAAGGGCAATTTCAAAACCAGTAGAGATCTTGGTAGCAAGAAATTAATAGAAGGCCACTGCTATATAATCCCAATAAACTAAGCCATAAGGCAAACAGTTTACCAAAGCAAAACCATTGAAAACAATGTAAGCCTCAGGGATCCCCCCACCCCGGGACCAGAATAGCTGCCCCTGGGGTGGAGCCCGCATTTCAGATGCACCAGATCCTGCAGCAATCCATGCCCTTGGGCATTATTGCCAACATTAGGCTGGTTATTCGTCAATGAGCCGGAGTGTAACTGTTACATGTGATGCCAGCAAAGGCAAACAGGTAATGGAGGGATGGGAGACAGTCACCAGACTCCCTGGGCAAGCCACTGTCCTTTCACACTGGCTACATACATGCCCAGGACCATACTCTAAATGTCCAGTGTCCGACTACTAAAAGTTAAAAGACATGAGCTCAAAACAAAGTAGAAATATCATGTCATGAATGGATGGGGTGGGGCGGAGGGAGAAGGCAACAGAAGCAGCTGTCATGTGTATGTTGAAACAGAAGCAGCTGTCATGTATATGTTGAAATAGTCACAGCAATGGCTCATCAAATACAGAACTGGTATATTTTATTGACGAGCAGATAAAATTATTTTTAGAATAATGGGATCTGAAGTTGAAAGTACAATAAAGGAGAGTTTTTAAAACGTTGGTAGAGGCAGGCTGGAGAGATGGCTCAGAGGGTAAGAGCCCTTGCTGATTTTCCAGAGGACCCTGGTTTGATTCCCACTACTCCCACAGTGGCTAACAACTGATTATCACTCATTTCAGGAAGTCGGATGCCCTCTTCTGGCTTCCTCTGGTACTGCATTTAGGTGATATACAGATTTAAAACACCCATACACGTAAAATTAAAATTTCAAATAAAAACAAATGCTACTGGAGACAAGGTGGTTGCTTTATAGCAGACCTGAATTGGCAAGAGAAAGAATCAGAAAGGAAGAAGAAACACGGAAAGATAGATGGATACAGAGTATGCTACTTGAGAGACAGACAATCAAGAATGGACAGAATCTTGTACGAATGTGTGACACCATCCACTTCCTCAGGGCAAACATGGGGGAACAGAAGGAAGGGACAGCAAATAGCAGGGAAATTATACCATGTTTGAAGTAATAGCTGGAAACGAACACAATTTGATGAAAATAGCACACGTCTGAAAGATCCAACAAATTCCAACCAGGACAGATCCAAAAGACCCATAGACAGACAGACAGACACACACACACACACACACACACACACACACATACACACGATGGGGGGGTGAGGGAGAACAGGTCGCACAAGGACACATGCATACAGAGAGACAGAAAGCAGAGAGCATACAGATAACACAGGGACATATGCATATACACAGAGAGAGCCCAGAGACACACAGGGACACATGCACACACACACACACACACACACACACACACACATAGAGCATACAGATCATACAGGACACACACACACACAGAGAGCCCAGAGACACACAGGGACACATGCACACACACACACACACACACACACACACACACACAGAGCACATACAGAGACACACAGGGACACATGCACACACACACACACACATACACATAGAGCATACAGATCATACAGGACACACACACACAGAGAGTACATACAGAGACACACAGGGACACATGTACACACACAGAGCACATACAGAGATACACAGAAACACACACAGACACACAGCACATGCACATACATACTGTAAGGACTAAACAGACATAAGAAAATGTTTGAATGAAGCACAATAAGAACGATTTCTCACCTACAGGAGACCCCCAAAAATGAATGGAGGCCGTGCAGCCAGGGAGATGGTGGAAGATGCTGGAGTTGGGGAGTGGCCCCTGGTCAAGCGTATGCGACAGTGTGAGGACTTGTCCTCGGCTTTTTGCACTGTGACAAAATGCCTGAAGTAAATCAGCTACTGGGAGGGAGCCTGACTTTGATTTGCCTCGGAGATTTGGACATGTCTGCTTGGTTCCTGCAAAAGCACGCAGTACACAAAACTACAGCCTACGACTCCAGCTCTGGGGATATACGCCCTCTTCTGGTCTCCGTGGGTACTGCACTCCTGCACACAACATATCTCAACTAAAAGTTAAGTATTAGTAATTATCTAAAGACTTGCTCTCTCCTCCTTGTGCACCTGTCTTCTGCTGACACCACAACGCCCTTTGGTTTCCTTTTCCTTCTCGCCTGGCACACTGACCACAGGTCCATCTCTCTACAAAACAACATGACTGTCAACTTTATTTTTAGCTGAGATGTGTTGTGTGCAGGGGTGCAGTACCTACGGAGACCAGAAGAGGGCGTATATCCCCAGTGCTGGAGTCGTAGGCTGTAGTTAATTGCCCCAGTGTGGATACCGGGTCTCCACCTCTAGGTCTTTTGGAAATGCAGCGTGCACTCTTAATCTCGGAACCATGTCTCAAGTTCAGGGACCCAAGTTTTAGATCTGAAGAGATACTGCAAATTGCTTTCCCAAATAGCTGCGTCTCCATCCAGTCCCCTATTGGTGTTTTTCTGTAGAACATCGCAGGCACCAGAGACCTAAGCCCTCTGTTTTTTGCCAGATTTCCAATAAAGAGGCTAACCCATAAGCAGTAGCTTACAGATTGATTTTTTTCTTGTGGTGCATTAAAATGATATCCTGATTGCTGAGGTTTGTGTGGCTTCTTCAAGTCTGTGCCCCCCACCCCCCCCCATTCTTTTTACTATAGTTATTTACTATGGAGGCTTGCAGAGTAAGCTGTGCTATGTGAAACCACCAGGAGGCGCCCTCTCCCCATCACCCCCTAAACATCTCCAGCACAAGACCGGAACACAGCCAAGGGTGCTCTGACCAGATGGTAGCTCCACTCTGGGCCGGAACCTAACCCAAGTTCTAGGTAGCAGAGGCACTACTGAGCTTCCTGCCTGGGTCCGTTTCTCCCCAGCCCCCCTCCCCGCCCCCAGTGTCCTGGAATCTATTCCTTCCTCCCCACCTTGCCTTTCCTGAGACCTAGCCTTACTCCGGATCACCTGAGGGAGCGCTTTCTCCCTGCCTGATTTTAGATTTGGCTTCAGAGCTTGAGGGCCGGCTGTAAAGTGAAGGCCGGCAAAAGTATTACTTGCACACTAAGTTCTTTCCTGAACTTTCTGCGGGGGGGGGGGGCGTGGGGGCAGTTAGTGTGTGGAGATGACGTCTGCCTGAGGCTTATGTTCCAGAAGGGACTTGGGTGACTGGGCATGTCACAAGCCTGGTGCAAAATTTAGTAGAATGCCCCAGGACTCAGACTAATAATGTTAAAGTGCTCTCTCTCCCTCTCTCTCTCTCTCTCTCTCTCTCTCTCTCTCTCTCTCTCTCTCTCTCTCTTTTCTCAGATACGTTCTTTCTAAGTAGCCCTGACCGGTCTGCAACCTGTCATGTAGAGCAGACTGGCCTAAAACTTGAAATTATCCTCTTGTTTCTAGAATGCTGGGGGTCACAGGCATGAGCTGCTATGCCTAGCTTAGTAAAATAGTTTTTAAAAAAAACAGAATTTTGTGAGCTGAAAATAGTCTGAAACTTACAATCTTAGTGTTGGGCCTTAGGAATGTTGGGATCGTATGTCTGGGCTGCCATAACAGATTCAATTTAAAAAAAAAAAGTTAATGAAGAATGAATCCACATACAACCGTTTTTTAAATTACTATGCTATGAGAGAGATGTGGGGATGGAGGGAGAGAGGGAGGGAGAGACATTACAGGTATAAAGACCAGAGAGCAAATTTCTGGAGTCTGACCTCTTTCCACCATGGGTCCAGGGTCAAACTCCAGCAATCATTTTTGTGTGCGAATTACTTGTACCTACTGAGCCATCTTCATGGCCCAGGGATCAATAGTTCACAGCCAGGGTTACCCTTTTTCTTTTGCCTCAGGTTCCAGCTCTTTGACCTTTCAGTTAATTACCCTGGCTTGATCATTCCACCTTTAGAGGGAAATCAAATGATCATCCTGTACTCTGTAAAAGTGTAAAATTGTGTCCGAGTTAACTTGTTAGATTTTGTTTATACACATTAAATTTTACTTAGTGTGTAGAAAGGTGGCACACACATGCCACAGTGCCAGCGTAGAAGTCAGGGGACAAGTTGTCAACCTGTGGGAATCGGTTCTCTCCTTGCACCATGTGGGTCCCGGGAATGGCACCCAGTCATCAGGCTGGGGGTCAGAGCCTTTTCCAGCTGAACCATCTTGTGGCTCTAATTCTTTAAGCTTATTACTTTTATTTATTTGTGTGTGTGTGTGTGTGTGTGTGTGTGTGTGTGTGTGTGTAAATTTGCCCATGGAGGTCAATAAAGGTCATCAGATTATGACGTGATGGCATTACGTGTTTTGTGAGCTGTTCCATGTGGACGCTGGGAACTGAACTTGGGTCCTTTGAGCTATCTCTTCAGCCTCGGTCCTAAATTGTTTAAGTATTGGTTTTGCTGGCAGTTGAGCTATGTTACCTTGCCTTGATTGTACCAGAAGGGAGGATGCCCCTCACTGCACTCTCCTTGGAGGACACCCCTCACTGCGCTCTCTGCTAGCCGTAGCAGAGACTGTTAGAATCCCAGTGTTAGGCTTCAGAAACTAAGAAAAAAGTTAATGTTATCATAGGATCCAACAACCCAACTTGTAAATATACACTCCCCAAAATATACACTACTTGAAAAAATAAGTTTATGCAAAAATTTGCACACAAATGTATATTGCAGCATTACCCACAATATCCAAAGAATGAGAACAGAAAACGTATTACTAGTGATTAGCTGAACACAGTGTGTTGTGTCTGTACAATGGAATATGTTTCAGCCGGAAAACAGAAGGAAGTTCTGATCAACTTGATACCAAGAAATGAACCTTGAAAACACTGCACTGAATGGCAGACGCAAAGGCTGCATGCTGTGGATTACAATTCTATGAAGTTCTGGAGCAGGCTAATCCATTGAGGCAGAATAATCTTCTCTTTTGCCAGGAACTGAGACAGGAGGATGACTGTTAATGGGCATGGGGTTTCTTTGGATAGTGTCTCAGTCGGGGTTTCCATCGCTGTGAGGAGACACCATGGCCCAGGCGACTCTTATAAAGAAAAACATTTCACTGCGCTGGCTTCCAGGTTCAGTCGGTTATCATGGTGGAAGCATGGCGGTGTGCAGGCAGGAATGGGGCTGGAGGAGCTGAGAGCTCTACACCTTGATCCGAAGGCAGCCAGGAGGAGACTCTGTCCTTCAGGCAACCAGGAGAAAACAGGAATTCTACACTGGGGAGAGATGAAGAGGAGAATTGCTGTGAATTCAACACCAGACCTGACTATAGAAGAAACAGCAGGCAAAGCCGGACTGTGTGAGACCCTGACTCAAAATACAACAAGAACAACATCTTCTCCTGTCATGGGGATCCAGATATGACATTTATTGCAAACGAACAAACAAACAAAAACCACTTCAGAAAAGGTACATTTAACAGACTTTAATTAAGCAAACAATAATTGGGGTAGTCCACAAAACACAAATGTGTTTGGAAAAACTGCCTGCAACATGGTCAGGCACAGAGAACACGGATGAGGTGTGAATTACCTGCTTACACATCTCTGCTTGCTTGATTTGAGTGGGCGGCCTAACCATGACTGGAGCCCAGGGCTGTGAAACTTAAGTCTTTGCTACTTTTAAATGCTAAACCAAAGTGCAGATCATTATGAGGCCCTAGCATATACAGGCATCCCAAGGCCAAAATTAGTTAAGCACTGTGTTTTGGTTCAACTGTTCTTAATGGCTCAAGGTCCTGCGGTGGTCAGAATTCTCAAATTGAGCTAGAAGAAGCCACCACTGTGGCACTCTGGCAAAGGCAGGAGCTCCGATTCCACAGCTAGAGCTTTGGCTCCGGAATCCAAGGCAGGCTCAGGAGTCGCTATCACAACCAATGCAGGTGCTGGCAGAGCCCCCATACTAACAAAACGGCGGCCCAGGCTTTCAAACACAGCATTCGAGCCAAGGACCATGTAAAAGCATGAGGCGCTGAACCCAGGCAGCAGGCGAGCCCCTTTATCCTGGCAAGCCCGGCGGGCACAATTTAGTCGACAGCTGGCAAACATTTAGAATGGGCAAATTATACAGAACATGGGCTTCCAACCACTCCTGAAAGGCTTCCCTGTCTTCCAGCCCCTGCCTGGCTATCTAACAATGTTAAACTTGTGGCCTCTCCCGGGTCGGTGCTACCACTCATGGGCCTTAGACAGCTCGGGCTTCTCTAGCCGTACATTACAGACTGGCAGGGTTAGAGACGGCCCTGGATGCCGGCAGCGTCGGTCAGGGCGCAGGCGCTGTTAGTACGGAATGAGGACCCACTTCCTGGTCCACAGAGAGGTGCCTGCTCACTGTGTCCTCGTGTGACAGGAGCGGGGGATTTCTCTTAGATCTCTTTTGTTCTTATTTATTTCTAGTCATATTTATTTTTTAAAGACAGGCTCTCACTATTTAGCCCAGACGAGCTTTGAACTTTCAACCTCTGGCCTCAGCCTCTGGAGTGCTGGGATTACAGACCTGCACAGTAATACATTCTTGGGCCTCTTTAGTAACAGCAATAATCTTTGTCATGAGGGCCTTACACTCATGATCATAATGATACTTCCCAACTGTCACTTCCAGCTACCCCACACTGTTTTCAATGCCCCCCCCAACTTAATAATTAAAACTTTGTTTCTCCAATATGTTGATAGTATTTGAAAGTGGGCTAGAGGTGAGGTCATGACTTGGGCATTAAACAAGGCCAAGAGGAAGGTGGGATTAGGTTGTAGGATGTTCCATGAGGCCATGGAGGTAGATACAATCATAAAAAGGTCGTGAGGTGAGCATTAGATGAGGCCCTAAGACTGACATGAGGTTATTAGGGGAGTTACATGAGGTCATGGGGTAGAGGTTACATGAGCTCTTGGGGTGAAGGTGGAATGAGGCCATGAGGTAGGGTTAGATAAGGTCATAAGGTACATAAGATGAGGTCATAGGATGGATTATATAAGGTCATCGAAAGGTTGTATGAGGCCATAAGGTAGGTAAGATGAGGTCATAAGTGGGCATTAGATGAGGTCATAAATGAGCATTAGATGAGGTCATAAGTGGGCATTAGATGAGGTCATAAGTGGGCATTAGATGAGGTCATAAATGAGCATTAGATGAGGTCATAAGTGGGCATTAGATGAGGTCATAAATGAGCATTAGATGAGGTCATAAGTGGGCATTAGATGAGGTCATAAGTGGACATTAGATGAGGTCATAAGTGGGCATTAGATGAGGTCATAAGTGGGCATTAGATGAGGTCATAAGTGGGCATTAGATGAGGTCATAAGTGGGCATTAGATGAGGTCATAAGTGGGCATTAGATGAAGTCATAAGTGGGCATTAGATGAGGTCATAAGTGGGCATTAGATGAGGTCATAAGTGGGCATTAGATGAGGTCATAAGTGGGCATTAGATGAGGTCATAAGTGGGCATTAGATGAGGTCATAAGTGGGCATTAGATGAGGTCATAAGTGGGCATTAATGAGTTCACAGGTCGGCTCTTCATGATGGAGTTACTGACTTTGTGAGAAGCAGAGATCTGAAAACCTGCTGCTTTTTTCCTGTGATGCCTTCGCAGCCTCCAGAACAGTGAGAAACGCAAACCTCTGTCTTTAGTTCACCTGTGATAAACCACTGTCGTGACACAGAACAGACTCCATCCCGCTGTGGATGAAATTGTTCTACTGAACACGAGTCACTTTTGAAGTGTCATCAAATCAAGGCACCTCAAGTTGAACGACCTAAGTTAGGAACACTCTGTGTTGTTAGTATCACTCACTTTAATCTAAAGCACTTTAACGGGAAGGAAAAGTGAAAGAAATCAGTGGAAAGCCCTATCCAGACAGAACCACTGTTAACTTCCTAAACACATCCTTTCAAAACTATTCAGTTTGCACATTGACCTCACCTTAATGATCTTCTTTCTTCTATTACTTGGCCTTCCTTCCCCCAATCATACCCTTTTATATTTTTCTCAGATATATTTTCTGTATCCTTTATATAATCTTTATATACAGTGGATTTGAATCATTTGCAAAACTAGAATTTTATCACAAAACATGGCTTTCCTCCCTCCTTCGCCACATCTTGTTTCTCAGCCTCCAACGAGCCTTGAAACTAAAGGAAAGCTTTTTATTATTTTAATGAGTGTGGTATTCCATGGTAGATATGACCCTAACTAACTAAGACAGCCAGTCTATGACTGTCATGTGTTTATTTTGCTGTTTGATTGATTTTATTTTGCAACGTGCATCAGTAGACCGCATACTTGGCATTCTGACGTTAGTGGTCTCTTCCATGCAGTCTGTCCCCTCCCTTACGGTCCAGGCAGAAGCACTGGCTCCCAGGTGGCCAGGTCACTACATGGAGAACGGCTTCTGCAGTACTGTGTTTGTGGTTCAGTGTATCAGCCAGTTTCCTATCCCTGTGACAAAAAAAAAAAAAAAAAAAACTAAGAAGGAAAACTTAGGGCCTCCGTCTGCTTTTTCCTGCTGTGAAAAAGAACAACTTGGGGAGGAAAGAGTTTATTTGGTTTCCGGGTATAGTCCATTACTAGAAGTTAAGGCAGGAACCTGGGGCAAGATCCTAGAGACAGGAGCAGAAATTACAGAGAAATGCTGCCTGCTGCTTGTTCCTCGTGACTTATTCAGTCTGCCACCTAAGACAACTTGCCCAGCGGTGTCACTGCCCCTGGTGGGCTGGACTCTGCCACATCAATCAGCTGCCTGCAGTCTGTCTGTCTGTCCAGTGGAGTTATTGGCTCAAGTTACTCTTCCAGGACAGCTAGCTTATGTCAAGTGGACAAAACAAATGAATTAACAAAGCCACAACAACAAAACTAGCCAGCATGCTTACTGACTGGAGAAATGGTCCAGCAGTTACGAGAACGTAATCTTGCAGAGAACTGAGGGTCAGTTCCCAGCAATTAGGTGGTGGCTCATAACTACCTGTAAGTCTGGTTTCAGGGATCTCATGCTCCCTTCCAGCTTCCACAGGTACCAAGACCACACATAGCACACACACACACACACACACACACACACACACACACACATACACACACAAACATTCACACATAAAATACAGATAAATACATTTTTAAGAAGAAAACTATTTTGGCTGTTGGTTTGAGAAGGTTCCGCTGTACTAAGTTGACTCCATGTGCTGAGGCATTATGGCAGAAGAGCTTGGGAAAGTCACTCCAAGGAGGTCAGGAGTGGGGAGAAGGGAGGAGGGGAGGGGGAGGGGAGACAAGGCAGGCACCCAGCAATTTACTTCCTCTAACCAGGCCCTCTTCCTGGTTAATCCATCTCCTCTCAGCGATGTCAAACTATGACTCCACTCCATAAATCTGTCACCCATTGATGAAGTCAGAGCCCTCAGGACCTGACCACTTCCCCAAGCCCTGCTTCTGAAGGTTGCGTCAGGAAGCATGCCTTAAACATAGGCTTTTCTAAAGAACAATAAACAATTCATACCCAATCTGTAAGATAATGCTTGGTAGGTTTGATGTATCTAGTAGTTAGATGCATGTTTTGTTTGCTGTACTTTTGACTTAGAACCAGGGTTTTAGGATATAACTTCAGAATAAGCTGAAGAGCTTGTGTGTCATTTGTGTGTGTCATCCATGTGGCTATATCCTGCATAGATGCATCCTGTGTGACCACAACAGTGTGACAGAGTATTCTGGTGACCATTAATTCTGATCACTGAAATGTCTGGTTGTTTTTTTTTTTTTTTTTCTTCTCCTCCTGTGCCTGTGGTTTGATTACACTCCTCTGTCTTCTGAAATCCAGATGCTGTTGAGCATTTAATGTTCAACCATAACCATGTTCACCACAGCTGCGGTTCATGCCCACCCCGGGCTCTCTGCCCACCCAGCTGCAGTCAAGCGAAATGTTAACAGAAGTGATAAAGACCATATTCTTCCTGTTACCCCAAAACAGTGGTTTTCAAGCAACGAGACTCTATGTAGCAAGAATTATTTATGCAGAGTAAAGCTGGGTCTGGACATGGAGTACAATCAAGGTTCAAAATCCAGCGAGACTTCAGCATTCAACACACACACACACACACACTGTGCACACATACTTGCAGGTAAAACATACACATAAAAATAAATCTATCTTTTGAAAAAAAATAAATTACAAAATTTCCCCAGGGGTTGAGAGATGGCTCAGTTGGTAAGTGTGCTTTTCTTTCGAGCATGAAACAAACACAAAGACCTGAGCTCAACCCCCAGACTTCATTTAAATAAAAACAAAAACAAAAACAAAAAAAAACCCATGTGTGGTGCTGTACACTTAGAATGTCCAAAGCTGATGAGCCCGAGCAGGCAGATCCCTGGGGTGTGCTCACCAGCCAGCCTAGCCCACTTGATGAACTTTTGGCCAGTAAGATGGTTTGTATATGCTTGACCCAGGGAGTGACACTGTTAGGAGATGTGGCCTTGTGGGTGTGGTCCTAATTGCCTGGGAGTCAGTATTTGGCTAGCAACCTCCAGATGAAGATGTAGACCACACAGCTCCTCATTCACCATGCCTGTCTACAGGCTGC
This sequence comes from Micromys minutus, assembly GCF_963924665.1. Classification (NCBI taxonomy): domain Eukaryota; kingdom Metazoa; phylum Chordata; class Mammalia; order Rodentia; family Muridae; genus Micromys; species Micromys minutus. Next base: position 3,216,576 of record NC_137979.1, read on the forward strand.
CATGTTCCTGTCTTGATGATAATTGACTGAACCTCTGAACCTGTAAGCCAGCCCCAATTAAATGTTCTGTTAAAGAGTTGCTTTGGTCATGGTGTCTGTTCACAGCAGTAAAGCCCCAAGACAGAGACCCTGACTCAAGAGCAGTTGGATTGAACCTGAGGATCAATGACTGAATTTGTCCTCTGGTTTCCACATCTATGTGCACAGAAGAACACACACTGCACAAACACATTTGCATGTTGTCCAGATAAAGAAACCATAAGTAGTTTTATTTTGGTTTGTTTCTATTTCGAAACAATGTTTCACTGTATAGACCAGGCTGGTTTCAGATTGTCAAGAGATCCACCTGCCTCTGCCTCCCTGGTGCTGGAACTACAGACTTACACCATGCTTCCTAGTCCCACCAAGTAATTTGAACAGTAAAAGTTTAATAGACAGAAGAGTTTGATGAAATAAATTGCCAGCCACAATCAGGTTTGTAATAAAAAGAGGAAGCAATGAGTAAAAGGTCTCTGAGGAAAGAGCGATATGATCAAGAATTCATGTAGGAAAAAAAAAAAAAACAGCAGCTTATGTTGCAGGTCATGGCTAGCTTGCTCACCTTGCAAACTCAAGGCTTCAGGTGCAAACCAACAACAGCAAAACAACCCCAGGAGTGGCCCAGATCAAGGGAGCTTGCCAAAAGTGAGAGGCCTGTGATTCTAAAGCTGTCCCATGGTTTCATGAAGGAGGAAGAAAAGCATTTCCCCCAGGAACATCTGCCAGGACTCTTTTGGTTTGAGTAACAGGAGCTCGGTGCAAACTGGGCCCAGCAAAATTTCAGTCTTTTCCTCAAGAAACTGGAAAGTCACTGATCTGTGGCTCGAGCTCCAGATGTACCTGCAGAGTGGTCAGAACTGGTTCTTTCCTCTTGGCCTGGCTCCGTGCTCAGGCAGCTGCTGCAAGCATTTGCCAACACTCCTGAGCGGGACTTCCAGGAAGGTGCTTAGAACAGAGCCGTTACAATCGTCTGGGTTTTTTGTTTGCCTTTTGTTTTGATTTTGTTTGTCACTGTGATAAATGCTTGAAAACACTTGAAGGAGTGGTTCGCATTCTTCCTAATGCTGCCACCCTCATGCTGTGGTGACACCCCCCCCCCCCCATAAAATTATTTTGTTGCTACTTCTTAACTCTAATGTTGCTACTGCTACAGGTCAGAAGGCGAATGTCTTTGTGATGGTCTTAGACAGCTCCTGTGAAAGGGTCTCCACCTACAGGTTAAGAACCACTGGCTTAAAGGAAGCCAGTTTTATTTTAGCCATTTTAGCCCATACCCGTTTGGTTCCATGGCATCTACCTCACAGAGTCACATGAATCATGGCAGGGTGGGTGGCAGGTCAAAGCTAATCACCCTATGATGGGCAGGAAGCAGAGACAGAGGAAGGAGCCAACACAAGGTATAGTTTCCTAACAAAGCCACCAGTGACCCACTTCCTCCACCTAGGTCACCTCTTAAAGTCTTCATTGCCTGAAATAGTGCCTTCAGCTAAGGAGCAGGCCAACAACATAGGTGCCTTTGGAGGACATGTAATATTTAACCAAAACAACACGCAAACCACAGCTGTAGTTCACGCCCACACCGGGCACTTTGCCCGCCTGTAGGTAGGGCTGCGCTGTGATGCTTTTGGATTCTTGTCACCCTTCCCTTCACGAACGCTTCCTCCATAAGAAACACGCTTCGTATTTATATTTTTTATTTATATATTACATTTATTTACTTGTGTGTTGGGAAGAGGACACACATACACACACACACACACACACACACACACACACACACACACGGAGACTTGAGAGTCTGTTTTCTTCTTCTAGCGTGGGGGTTGAACTCTAAGAATTCAAGCTTCCAGACTTGCTGATTGCCTTTGGCCAATGCGATAGCTCTGGGGGTGGAGGGCTGGGTCACTCAGACCAGTCTCCAGGAAACAAAGCGGATATATTCATGGATCTCAGACCGGGGAGGCATATCATGGCACACGGAGCTGTAAGAAAAATGACACCAGGACATTCAAGAGGCAAAAGGCAAGAGAAAAGAGCAGGTTTATACTAGCACTTTTATTATGGTTTCCTCGTTAAAGAAAACCAGGGTTGGTGAACGATTTAGGATTGCTTGGCTTGAACAATTTCATTCAGTGGTAAACTAGGGTGGGGTGGTGATATGTCTGTGTGTGTCTCCAAAGCTCATGTGCTATGTGCAATGTCAGGAAGGCTCCATAGGAACGGGTTAGGTGACAAGTGCCATGCTTTGTGTGACAGGGTAAGTCCCGTGACTACTAAACCACAATGCCACCGAGAAAACTTATCCTAAGAGATGGCCTCTTCTTGCTCTGTCTGTCAGACTCTAGCCATGGAGACGGCGCTGCTTAAGAGCACTCACCACCACTGGCTCTCTAGTCCTGGGCTTCGCAATCTCCAGAACCATGGGCCAAATAAACTTCTGTTGTTTCCAATCAGGCCAGGCTGCGGCGCTCTGTTAGAACAACACAGTACGGGTGTTCCCTCAGCTTCTTGTACCCAGTTCTCAGGGGTCACTGAAGCCCAGTCCTAGAGCTTACTGGGGGTATCAGGGTAGGCCAGAAGAGGTGTGGCTCTGATTGGTCAATTTGTATATCTCAGGAATGCCTCTAGTTAAACCTGCCCAATCTCTTAAGAATTGGATAGCTCTTGGAGAGTTAAAACACTTCAGCCAGAAAAAAATTATTTTAAGATGCTAAAATAGGGGTTGGAGAGACTGTTTGACAGTTAAGAGCACTGGCTACTCTTCCAGAGGTCCTGAGTTTCATTCTCAGCAACCACATGGTGGCTCACAACCATCTGTAATGGGATCTGATGTCCTCTTCTGGCACGGAGGTGTACACGCAGATAGAGCACTCATACATAAAATACATAATTTTTTAAAAGATGCTAAAATACCTAAATATATAGAAAAAACTAAATACCTATAATACAGTATAACAAATATTCTATTTTGAAGGGTTTTTTTTTTATGGTGGTGGTGGTGGTGGTAGTGGTGGTGGTGGTGGTGGTGGTGGTGGTGTTGGTGGTAGGGTAGTGGTGGTAGTGGTGGTGGTTGTGGTAGTGGAGGTGGTGTTGGTGGAGGAGGTGGTTGTGGATGTGGTGGTGGTATGGGTGTGGTATGGTGGTGGTGGTAGAGGAGGTGGTGGTGGTAGAGGTGGTGGTGTGTGTATGCATCTGGAGGTCAGAGGTAGACATAGGTGATTTTCTTCAGACATTGTCCACCTCAGTCTTTTTGACAGTCTCTCGCCGAGCCTGGAGTTCACTGACACAGGCTGAGGAAAGGCCCAGGAAACAGCCTGTCAGGACCCACGCCTTCTCCCAGCACTTGGGTTACAGAATGGTTGCATCTTCAGCTGTCCCCAGGTTTTCCATGAATGCTGGGAATCCAAACTCAGGCCTTCAAGCATTTACCTAATGAACCATCCCCCTCGCCCTCCCTCACAAGATCTATTTTTATGACTGTGTCGGTATAAAGACAAATATAATCTTTGACTAAAAGTGCTTTCCACTTGTATCTTAAGACAACATCTCCTGAGCCCCTAACCATCTTATGGCTAAGGCACCATATCTACTGATCCTAACAGAAGAGTCAGAGCTGCCTGTGGGGGGCAGCTTGTTTCACCCGGTTTGTGGTCACATACTCACTGTGAACCTAAGGAATCCCGTGACCTAAGAAAGGGAACACAATGTTCACAAAGAAAAAATCAAGAGTTTCTCATCAAAGAAGGTGTGTGTGTTTCCAACAGAGTACATTCTGAGAAATGCTTTCTTAGGGGATTTCTCACTGGGTAGACACATACTCACACAAAACCAGATGGTCAAGGTCCACTGTCAAACCCACGATGTATGAGCTGCTCCTGACATACTTCTTCACAGCCAACATTGCTTTTTTATATACAAGGAGAAATAAATGTGGGCTGAGGAGATGGTTCTGTCGGTAAAGTGCTTGCTGCACAGCTCTGAAAAGCAGAGCTCAGACCCTAACATCCTCACCACGGCTGACAGCACACACCGGGCAGTGGCAGTGCACTCTGTATGTCTTTCGGAGGCAGAGGAGGGTTGTTTGGTTGGTTTTTGTGCACTTTGTTTTGTTTTGATTTATTTTGGTTTTTGAAACAGGGTCTCACTGTGTAGCCCTGGCTGTCTTGGAACTTGCTCTGTAGACCAGGCTGGCCTTGAACTCAGAGATTCATCTGCCTCTGCCTCCTGAGTGTTGGGATTAAAGATGTGTGCCACCACAGCTGCCTGCTCACTGCTTTCTTTATCCTCTCTCTCTCTCTCTCTCTCTCTCTCTCTCTCTCTCTCTCTCTCTCATCTTTTTCCTTTCATTCTTTCTTTCTTTCTTCCTTTCTTTCTTTTTTCCTTTCTCTCCCTTTCTTTCTTTTTTCCTCTTTCTTTCTCTCTCTTTCTTTCTTTATCTTTTTCCTCTTTCTTTTTCCTTTCTTTTTTCCTCTTTCTCTCTCTTTCTTTCTTTATTTTTTCCTTTCTCTCTCTCTTTCTTTCTTTCTTTTTTCCTCTTTCTCTCTCTTTCTTTCTTTATCTTTTTCCTCTTTCTTTTTCCTTTCTTTCTTTCTCTTTCTTTCTTTCTTTCTTTCTTTATTTTTTCCTTTCTCTCTTTCTTTCTTTTTTCCTCTTTCTCTCTCTTTCTTTCTTTATCTTTTTCCTCTTTCTTTCTCTTTTTCTTTCTCTTTTTCCTCTTTCTTTTTTCTTTCTTTCTTTGTTGTTTTGTTTTTATTTTGATTTTTATTTGCTTTGTTTAGTGTTGAGAGAGTGTGTGAGCACAAGATTGCTTGGGTGATAAGGTTGGGAGGATATCAGAGAAGTTGAGGAGGGAAAGAATATGACCAAAATATTTTGTATAAAAATAAAAGCTCTGGGGCAGGCCAGTACGAACCTGTCATGTCAGTGCTGGGGAGGTGGGTATGAGAAGGCTAGGGCTCGCTGCCCAGGGGAGGTGGGTATGAGAAGGCTAGGGCTCGCTGCCCAGGGGAGGTGGGTATGAGAAGGCTAGGGCTCGCTGCCCAGGGGAGGTGGGTATGAGAAGGCTAGGGCTCGCTGCCCAGCCACTCCAGCCAAAGTAGCAAGCTCCAGTTTCAAAGAGACCTTGTCTCAGAAGTAAGGAGGAAGGCTGGTGAGATGCGTTTGCCACACAAGCTGTCCCTAAGATCCATGTAAACACGAGGACTGCCTCCACAAAGTTGTCCTCTGGCCTCCACGTGTGTCAGGGCACCCGTGTGCTCACATATATAACAGCAACAAAAATAAAGCAGGGATCTGCCGCAGTAAGTATTAAAAAATAAAAAAACGTTATCTCTTTATCGGCCCTGAGGTCTCACTCCTCAGGCCCGACCGTGATACGGATCCACGCGCACCAGGTCCAAGCCACCACCCAGTTCTCACTCCATACGAGCAACTCCCTTCCCTGGCGGTTTTCTACTGCCTGTTCTCTGCTCTGTCCCGGGGTGTGTCCTTACCCCAAAATCCCACACAAACACAACTCTACAGCTCAATAGCTTTTCATACAGGTTATATATTCAACTCTCAATCCACAAACCCTCTACACAAGATTGCATCAAATAGACAAAGATAACTGCCCTTCTATATGAGATATTAGACTTATAAAATCCTTAATGTTCATAGCTATTTAACGCCAATTAATATCACCTGGGTCTAGCTGGTCCTTGGGACCCTCCATGGTGCCACAAACTCTCCTCGTCCTCTGAGCTCTGAGACCTCTGCCTCCTCTCCACCTTCCTCACCCCACCCAGTCACTGGCTCTCCTTTATTTTACTAATTAAAATGGGAAGGTTCAGATGATGTCACCTCTTGAATACTGACTAGGCAGCCCTTCTTGGGGAAGTGGATTTAACATTAAAATACAAACAGCTTCAGGACACTCTACAGGGATCAATAGAGAAAGATACCCAACACAGATACCTCTGGCCAACACACACACACACACACACACACACACACACACACACAGAGTTTAAAAAACATTATAGGGTGAGGCAAATAAATTGCTTTGAGCTTGAAGTCAGTGAAGCCTACTTAATCCATCTCTCAAATAGACAGAGAAGTATAATATAGAAAACACTTAGACTAGTAAGATCATCATTATGATCACATGCAATACTATGAATGAATGTTAAACTCTTCATGTCTGGCAACACATTAAGTTTGTTTCCACTAGTGTGACCCTGTGCTATTACCTGACAACAGGTATTTTCCCATAGGATTTCCAGTCATAATTTTTTAATTGTTTGTTTGTTTATTTTTGTTTTTGAGACAGGGCTTCTCTGTGCAGCCCTGGCTGTCCTAAAACTCATGCCGTAGACCAGGCTGGCCTTGAACTCACAGAGATCCAACTCCCTCTGCCTTCCAAGGTCAGGGATTAAAGGTATATGCCACCACTGCCCGGCTTCCAGGCCTAATTTTGTGAGGGTGTTCATAACTGTGGCCACCTGAAAGTCATTAAGTGCAGTACAGAGAAGAGTCTTGGGCAGCAGACCACAGGTGACCACAGGTGGTTCAGGACAGATGAAGCTGAGAAGGTTGCTCTGTGTTCTCAGTCTCTGGTGGCCGTATATAAAACATGCCCATTAAATGCCATACCTGTCAACACCTGGGTCTTGGATTCTTGCCCCTCTGGAGCTGTGAGAGTGAATAAAACCCTGTGTTCACAGGACAGCTGGTCTGTGATATTCTGAAGTAGATGCACTAAGAGGCCAATGACAGCTGTTCCCATGTGAGCCGAACTGTCCACCAGAATAGCTGATGTATGATATATATGCATGTATAATATTTTCCAGAAAACAGGAAAGGACAAGAAGGAAAACAAGAAATGGAAGATCAGAGCGGTGAAGCAAAGAGAGGGAAGAAACTCGGAGGAGAGGCAATGGAGAAGGGGAGAGGCCTTCCTCATGGGTCATGATAGCACTAGGCAGTGGCCAAAGTGCGATGAGAACGTCTACCCAGAGTCCACCCTTAGTGCACGCAGCCTGCGTCTTCATAAGGGAAACATGGGCATATTAGCCGGTATAAGCAAAGGGTGGTGACTCTCTCAATCTTCCAGCCAAGGACCAGGTTAACCTAGTTAGCTTTGGCATTTCCTTGTTGACCTGTTCAGTCAGGGATTGTTGGGTAGGTATCAAAACTGGCTAAAGATTATTTCTGTTATACAGAAGAGAGAAGGCTTTCTCTCCACCTTGCTAGCAGGAACAAGGATGAGTCGTGACTGGTGCCTGGCTTATAGCAGTGGGAGGGGAAAGCCTGGGGCCAAAGTCAGTGCATGAACTAGATGTGCAGCTGCCAGTCTGAAGTCTTTCCTGCTGCTGGATTTCCTTCTCAGGTGAGCTGGTCCAAGGCAGCTCTTTGTTACTTTTAGCCTCATGCATCGCTAACAGACAACAAGTCTCCTTCCAGTCTAAGTTGCTCCTGGGGAGTGTTCTAAGTCTTTTCCCTAGTGTGTGGGTGCTGGAGAGGTTCCTGACTCAGGGCTTAGGATCAGAGAGCAAGACACCTCTAGACACAGGGAGGGAATCCAGGCATGTTTGTTATTTTTGTTTTTACTCATATTTACACTCATTATGCTCAAAGAGACACCCCAAATCCCTTGGGAAATCCTTCTGTTGTTCGAACTCACACATGCGCACACCAATCCCCCGTACCATCAGATTAACAATTAAACTTCAATATGCTTTGGGAGAGAGATTCAAACTGTAGCACAACCATTAGAAGATCATTATAAACCAGACAAATGGAAGAGATACATAGGGCAAAGTCTTGGGACAGAAATGTAGAGTTTCTGCTCCCCTCTGTGGATGTCCCCTACCAGTTTTGTCAATGTGTTCACCAACCCTGTAAGCTCTCTAGACCTGTAATTTAAGGATTTTTAACATTTTCTAATATTTTATTTTATTATTGTTTTTTTATATTTATTTATTTATTTGTGTATTTATTTAATGTATACACTGTTGCTATCCCCAGAAACACCAGAAGAGGGCATTGAATCCCACTACAGATGGTTGTGAGCCACCATGTGGTTGCTGGGAGTTGAACTCAGGACCTCTGGAAGAGCAGTCAGTGCTCTTAGCCGCTGAGCCATCTCTCCAGCCCCCTTTATTATTGTTTTTGAGATTATAATATGACATTTCTTTTCCCTTGTCTTCTTCAAAAGCCTCCCATATACCTTACCTTGCTCTTTTTAAAATTCATGGCCTCTTCTTTTATTAATTGTCATTATTATATTCACATATGTATATTTATATTTATATACATATGTTCCTAAATATAAACCACTCAGTCTGGATCGTGTTACTTGTATGTATGTGTTTAGGGATGACCATTTGCTATCAGACAACCAATTGGTGTGCTCTTCCTTGGGGAAGATTATTTCAGCACCACTTAGGTGCCTATAGTCTTTGTGCATAGCTGAGTCTACTCAAGTTAAGGATTTTAAAGGTAGTTTAGGTTGTGGCACACCCTTTTTGCAATAGGAAATTTTCTTACCATTTACTTTGAATTTGTTAGTGTTTCTTTGTGTGACACCAAGAATATTCTTTTCCAACACATAGTAAACAAATGCTCTACCATCGAACTACACTCTCAAAGTTACTAAATCAGATTTTTTTCTCTTTTCTTTCCCTTGAAAACAACAACAACAACAAACAAACAAAAACCAGGGTCTTATAGGCATAAATTTGTCTCAACCTACTTTAATATGGATTCAACCTCCCATCTAACCAGAGGCGGTGGAAAAGTAAGGTTATTAGGATGTGGGGAAGTTGGCCTGTTCAGACATAGATAGTTCTTTGGGGCAATTCCAATCTTCATTGTTCTCAGTCTAATCCACTTGGTGGACACCACACACAGACCAGCAACTGCAGTTCAGTCCAGAAGAAACCCCGTGGCTTGTCAACCTGCCTGAGTCTGAGGAAGCAGCAAGAAACCACAAGAATCTCACAAGAAGTTCTTTGGCAAGTTTCTCTCTATGAAGTCACCACAATCAATGCTCACCAAGGCAATGTGAACAATACATATGGGCTGTCAGTGAAGAATAGTGAGGCAGAGTGAAGTGAACCAGTGTGTACTGGTAAATAGTTTATCTACTTTGAGCTCCCTCCTGGCAAAGGATCAAACCTCTAGCCATACACTGGAGCTCTCTGGATTCATGAATGAAACACACACACACACACACACACACACACACACACTCACACACACACACACACACACACACACACACACACGTCAGCTTCATTTTTAATATCCTAACTAGCTCAATGGTTGGGCACTTCTAAACCTCCCTGCGGCTAGCACACACACCCCTCCCCTCCAGCGAAATTAATATTTGCTAACCCTATATTTTATCTCTGCTGCCCTAGACCCAGGCAGAGGAGTGGCCCCTGTGGCCACTTACCCTGATTCTTACGTGTAGGCAGGACCTTAGTCTGATCTTTCTGCTTCCCCGTGTGGTGATTCAGTCTGTTCTTCCCCCTCAGTCTCACTGCCCGGGTACTGACTACATTGTGATCACACTCGGGCTCCCATCCTGCAGTGAAGACATACGTGGAACACAAGCCTCCAAGTGCATGAATCCAGGAAAGTGCCAGGACACTTGACAGAACAAAGGAACCTCTGATGTTTACTTCTGACCCGACAAAAAGGTCACTCATTTATTAAAATAGTTATATTCAATGGAGATTTCAAATGTATACATCAAATTTCAATAAAAGTAAATTGATCCCAGAGCTTTGTTATAGTTTGAATCTTTAATGTACACCAAAGACCACGTGTTTCGGGTTTAAGCCCCACTGCTGGTGCTGATAAAAGGGAATCTGGTGTCCCCTCTTGGGGTCTTATCTTGGTCTCATTAATAAAAAGAATTCAAGAATGAATTCAAATAGAGGCTTAAGGACAATTTTATTAGCACTTAAAAGAGAAAACAACCCAAGGCAGGCAAGTGTTGCAGTAATATTATAAAAGAATCACCAACCCTCCCTATCCATGGCATCTTCCGCGTCTCCTGAAGAATTAGATTCAAGAGAATAAAACAAACAAAAGAACAAAACTTCATCCTAACCAGTCTGTAGGCAAGCTATAAATATCGGCAGCTGCCCAGAGGAGAAGAGAGAGAGTAGCAGCCATGATGTTTAAGTTACCATGGAGATCAGACATACAGTGTGAGGGCAGCCTCACAAAGATAAGGGGATAGTTAGAGAAAAAGAAAGTAAGCTTAAAATATGGCAGAAAACACATTTAGGTTCTAGCCAGCATCTAAAAGAAGAAGACAGAAAATAAATAAATAAAGAAAAAGTTAGGCCTCTGACTCCAGCTTCAGAAAGGTGAACAGACCTAGCCAAACCTCAAGGTAGTGACCATAAGAATTGTAGGGGGAAAAGTATCTCATTATAGGACAAAGTATTCTGTCTGCCTCTTTAGCATAGCCTTCCTATGGTGACTGGCTTAGCCCGACTGGAATGCTAGGTTCCACTTGGACCTTAGATTCTATTTTCCGGACCAAAAGGAACCCTTTTCTTAAAGAAGCTTTATTGTTATTCTAACATTTCTGCTGTAGAAATCACATATGTACAAGATCAGTGTTCAGGTTTAGCATCTGTGCCCTGTGGCAAAGATGAGGTTGCCAAGAGGCTCAGGGACATTGATGGCTTTTAACCATGGTAGAAACGGACTACTTTTCTTTGGGGGCTTTTTACTCTAAACTGCCTAGTCATTTTGACTTTGTCTTCAACAGCCTCCCCCTTCTCTGAACCCTGACTGTCATGAAATTGGGGTGATGGTGGATCAGACTTCTTCCAGCTGAATGGGGGCATCAAATGTGGTAGTGGGGATACCACTTCAGTGGGCCTCTCTAAAGACCCCAGTAATATATCAGTAGCTCCCTGACAGCCAGGTGTAGGAAGAAAAGGAAATCCTTGACTAGTGCCTGCAGAGTTGTGAAGAAGTAAAAGCAAAAGTGATTAGCATTACAAGTCCTGGAGAAGGCAGAACAGAGGACTTTTAAAAAATCAAAGACCATTAGAATCTTTTGAGGCGCTCATAAGAGCCTCCCTCCATTGGAGGAAAACCAGGCTCCAGGACTGGATGTACCCAGGACAAATGGCTATGTTAACATATCAAAGGAGGACTCTGGCCACCGGTATACCCTACCCCCTACCCCGAACTCAGCCCAGGGAACTGGGCTGCTCCTCCGGTATAATCTTACCATTTTGGTTACCTGCTCCTTTTGTACATTTAGGTCTCCTGGATGCTGTGCCTGGTCTGCCCCCCCTTCTCTTCCCCTCTCCCTCTCTCCACGTGGCACAGCTGATCAAGAACACTTGAAACTCCTCCAGACGTCCTTTTACACCCTCCATCCCACATATCTACAATAAGCCTTCTCCTCCCTCATACCTAGGGACAGTCATGTTTTCTTTCTTTTCCTTTTTTTTCCTCCCCACCCCACGCACCAGGATGTTCCCAGCAGTTGGAGTTCCTAGAACCCATGTGTGGTCCCTCCCAGGTGGCTTCTAAAGAAGGAGAGAAAGAGAAAAAAATTTAAAGCCATTATTTGATTTTTAGTTTAAAGGAATAAGAGGCCTGGTTTTCTTGGCTTCAAGTAAAGCCCTGCAGTGTCAGGCAAAATAAACCAAGGTCACGATGTCCTATATCTTGGGCAGCACTTTCCTTATCAGGAAGAAAAATCATTGGTGAGAAATGGTTGTCTAAATAATCTCTCTTAAGCCTAATGTCTGGATGTGACTCCCCTTGGACTGTTCAAGCAACGTAAGCCTCATTTTTATATTTGGTTATACTTTTCTGTTGGGTTTTAGGTGGCCTGTTAGGTGGCCAAAATTTACCCATTTTCTCCTTCTTTGTTTTTCTGGGGATCTGGTCCTCAGGGTCAGTTGAGCTTGGGAGGAACCTCTGGCTCTTTAGCCTTCTTTTTACCAGTGGATCTGTCTGTGCAAGGAGTCAATGCCCTTATCTGACACTGACTTTGCTTGAAAGCATTAAGGAAAAATCTTTCCTGTGTTGATTAGCAGGGCCAACTAATATGCTGGACGCTGGTTACAGTCTACCCTACGAGTCTACCCTACTCTAAGGCTTCCCTGAACAAGATAACAGATGGTCCACCAGAGCTACAGAACATTTTAATAGATGCTTCACAATGCTCCAGGAGCCAGTTGACTTTAAGATTGACCTTGCATAGGGCAAAATATAGCCTCATAAAGGAAGTTATATTTTTATACCCTCCCCCATTTAATTTTTCATTTCTCTGCCTTGGTTTTGTTTTGCTTCTGAGATAGAACCTCATTTAGCCCAGGCTAGCCTCAAATTTAGCTGAGGATGATCTAACGTCTAATCCCAACCCACCTCCTGACAGCTGGAATCACATCACCCTGGTTTTATGTAACACTGGGCTGAAACCCAGGAATTGGTGTCTGCAAGGGCTCTCCTGAGCTACAGCCTCAGACTATTGCCAGCCTTCCTTAAAATATTTATTTCAGAGCTATCTGAACCTGTGTCTCCTGCATTGCAATTCCTAAGAGCTCAAAATTCAGTCCTTTTTACTCCCACAGTTTGAGTTTGTGAGATGAATCCCATCTGAGAATATGCCAAGTTAACCCAAAAGAGATCAAGGCTGAGACAGCCAGCCAGAGTCAGAGCCCAACTCCGATATTATCTATGACTTCCTAGATGTAGTGTGTTCCAGGGGAAATTGAGGTCCCTTTTGGGAGTTTTTAGTCTCAGTGATAAAAAAATAAAATTAGAAATAGACTCAGAAGGAGATTCAAGGACAACTTTATTAGACCTTCAGAAAACAGCAACTAAACCGTACAGGAAGGATAGGTGAAAACCTCAGCAGCCGTGAGGAGGAAAGATGGAGAAAAAGTTAGGCCCTTTAAGTTAGGTACTGTCAGGTTCAAAGACACCCTGCTCCGCACTCACTCCCACCCACCCCAGCTACCCCCACCCATCCCCACCCACCCCATTCACCTCCAAAATGCAGCAGCACCGGTAACACTGTCCTAAAAAGTCAAAACCAAGTTAGACACAAACAGGCGCAGCAAATTAGGAATTCCTACAGACAGTTTTATTTTTTTTTAACCTATCACCTCTTGTTACAAACTTTTTGTTACAGAAAAAAAAAAAAAAAAAAAAAAAAAAAAAAAAAAAAAAAAAAAAAAAAAACCCTATACCCAAGGAACTTACAAATCCTGAGATACAGAAAGCTTACACAGCAGTCTTACAAAAACCTTGAGAATGATTATACTCGAGCAAAAATTTTAGAGGTATTAAGAAAGGGGAGCAGTTAGAGAGTTAAATCCGAGAAACGGGTGTCAGGTGAGCAGCGGTAATCAGTTTGGGGAACAGTTCACCTTTTAGCTATTTTAAAGCACAAGGTGTCTTTTTCTGGGCTGTTCTATTTTGCTCTCTTTATCCCTGTCATAGTCAGGTGGCCAGCCTGACCCAGAACACAGACTTTAGAAGGAACTTTTAAACAAGCATGCTTGGTTCTGCAGACATGGGGCCATAAGCAAACTCCAGAGACAGCTTTTTAGTAGAGTAGAGTAATATGAAACAAGTTTTCAATTACCTCTGAGCCCAAAAACCATGTGAAGCTCTGTAAGACCAAATTTAGTGACTAGGGGAAAGACGAGTTCAAGCAGAGAGCAGAGAGGGCTGAGAGATGAGATTTTGGAGCGTGAATGAAGGAACTTAGAGTGAGGAGAGTGGTTTTGGACATTTGCACGCACAGTGGCAGTTGTTACAATCTGTGAATGTGGAATTCAAGCATGCCATTTTCTGCTCATTGAGAATGATTATCTAGTTTGTACTGAAGCCAAACTGTTTGCTGTAAGACTGTGTGCCTTAATGGAATCTCTGAGTCTGAGGAGGAAAAGAGGTTAGAGAAGGTAGCTGAGGGAGGAGTTGATAAGTTAGAGACAGGGTGAGATGAGACTGAGGGGGGAGAGAGGGAGAGGGGGAGGGAGGGGGAAGAGAGGGAAAATGGGAGAGGGGGAGGGAGAGGGGAAGAGAGGGAAAAGGGGAGAGGGGGAGGGGGAGAGGGGGAGGGGAAGAGGAGGAGAGGGGGAGGGAGAGGGGAAGAGAGGGAAAATGGGAGAGGGGGAGGGAAAGGGGAAGAGAGGGAAAAGGGGAGAGGGGGAGGGGGAGAGGGGGAGGGGAAGAGGGGGAGAGGGGGAGGGGGAGAGGAGGAGAGGGAGAGAGAGGGGGAGAGGGAGAGGAGGAGGAGGGAGAAGAGGAGAGGGGAGAAAGGGGGAGGGGGAGAGGGAGAGGGGGATAAGGGGAGGGGAGGAGAACAAACAGGGAAGAAGACATACTTTGGAAGCAGAGTGAAGTGGAAGTAGAAAAGACTTAGGGAAAGGGATCATGGCAGGACCTCTGCCAGAGGGAGGATATCACAGGAGCACAGGAGAGCACAGAGAATCTGCCTGATGTACCGGCAGGACCCCTGTAGGGTAGGCTCCAGCGATCCATGAGAGGGACAGAGACTGAATGGGCAGCTCCTAAGAAGTGAGGAGAGACAAGTGGTTTGCCATGGTTAGAGAGCAAGTTCCAGAAGGGAGCTAGACATACAGCAAGGAGCCAAAAGAGGGGGCAGGCATCCAGAAGCAGAGGAAAAGGATGGCTGAAACTTAGAGGGACTGTAAGCAGCAATTCCATCAGGAGGGCTCCAATGTAGTATCAGAAACAGAGAAGGGGACACATCAAAGGGACAAGAATTTCTATCCAGGGTATCCCAAGGTGACTGAGAAACTTGTCAGAGAGACCAGTAGAGAGACACCTCTCCTTCACATGATGAAGCAACCCAATAGGACACAGGAAGGCTGCCCAATACACTGGTGTGGTATTGTGCTAGGCTCCCCATGCCAAGAGAAACAGAGCAGGCAGCTCTGAGAGAGACACTCACCAAGGAGGAGAGGAGAGATTAGCTAGCTGTTAGAGCAGGCGGAGGAATGGCAGCTGGAGAGGCAGACTCTAAAATTTGATGTTGAATATGGAGCAAGTTATGTGCACACAGGAGTGTCAAACATCCACAGTTCGGTTCAGTTATGAAGGCTCAGTCTTTTGGGAGGTCTAGTAACCCTCTTTGACACCAAATATAAGCTACGGCACAAAGAGACTACTGAGCCAGACCACACCAGAATGAAAGACTTACTGGAGATCCCTGCCAAGGCCATCTTTGATGGTGGGGCAGAGAGAAGAGCAAAAAAGACAGAAAAACCAGCAATGGTTTTTATGAGTCAGCAGGGTGAGGTTCTGTGCTGATACAGGTTGCCCAGCCTGAACTGCAGGCACTCAGAGATAGTTGACCTTCAGGTGAAGGTTAAGGAAGGCTCCAGAAAGACTGCTCTTTTAGTGAGCATAAACCCACCTTCAGGCTTAATTACCCAATGGCAAACCTACTTATACATCCAGAGTCCTTCTGTTTGGTAGTTGTCACCACAATGGGGGGACCTGACAGGATGGAATACAGACAGCTTAAGAAAGGAAAAAGCACCCCCAAAAATGAAAGTGACCTAGTGTGTTGAGGAGAGAACCGGAAGCCACAAGCCTCGGGGTTTATGGTCTTTTATGTCTCCTTTCCTTTGCTTTGTATTTCCCAGGGTGGGATTTTTTTTTTTTTTAAATGAGCATGCTCTGTTCATCAAGACCAGATGACAGAAACCAGATTCCAGGCTTAGAGTATCTCTCCTTTTAATTTGTTTGCTTTTAATCCACTTAAATCAGTCAGGACTATATTTTGATGCAATTAGCAGGAAATCTTTCACAGAGTGATTAGATAGAGAAGTGCAAAGGAGGCGGGAGGAGGGTCTGGTTCAGCATTTATTCTAAGAGAACTCTTCTCTGCCCATACACCTGTCTGTGTTAGCAAGACTTTCAGCACTGTGAGGGAAACACCCAAGAAGCAACTTCAAGGAGAAAAGATTTATCTTGGCTCATGGTTTCAGAGTTGTCAGTCCATGGAGGGTAGGAAGGGTGTGGTAGAGCAGGCAAGAAATGGAGAAGGGGAGACAGACTGGGGGAGGGGGAATGGAGGATGGAGAAGGGCAGGGAGGGGATGGGAGAGAGCAAGCCTAACCTGCAGCCTTTCTTCTGTCCTGCTTACTTCATTCAGGCCCATACCCTGTGGGTTGATACTGCCCACATCCAGAGCAAGTTTTCCCCTTAGGTAAATCTCTATGGAGACACCTTGACAGACACGGGAAGCTCTGCTACCCTCCTAGCTGCTTTTCCAGTCTATAAGTTGATGAACATGATGCTCAGGTTCTGCATGGTCTGGATAAAGGACGACTTGAGGCAACAGCTCCCCTCCCAACTCTACCTTCTTAGGGACCAAACTGCTGTGAGGGCAAGGATCTTTGATTGTTTGCTGACATACTCCTGCTTCATAAGAATGTGTTGGGTGAGTGGATGCTTATTCAGGAAGAGAGAGTGAGATTTTCATCTCCTGTAGCCTATAAAGTAGGACCAATCTGAGAAAAGGGACTCTGACAAGCATGAAGTGACTCTAATGATATATCATACATTGGTTCCCAAATGATTTCTTGACACCCCTCATGGGCCTTTACCCCTCACAAAAGTTTCCATCTGGATCTGCTCACCTTTGCTAGGAGATCCTCACCCTCCAAAGCATGCGTGTTTCCCCAGGAAGATGTGTCCTCCAATTCTTGTAAGTTCTCCCACGCCAAATCTACTGGCAGAATTACTCTTCAATCACAACTTGAGCAGAAAAAGGCAGTGAACAGGAAATGGATACAGTTTTTACCAGGGTTATGGCACAGACACTTTCATATTCCATGTGCAGAAAAAAAAAAAATGGCAGATTTCCTTTAACAAAGTATGGACAGTCAAAACGAATCCATGGTTCCCCTTCTTCCCTTGAAAAGATGCAGCTAGAATCAACTGATCCATGGAGGACACCAGAGAGGCCTCAGTGCTGTGGGCTGAAGTGTGTCTTCTGACCCTAAGTGCACTAACCAAATTCCTAACCACCAGTGCCAGGGTATTTAAAACCTAGGCCCTGCAGAAGACATTGGGATTGGGTGGGGTCATGCGAATGGGGCTCTTAAGGTAGAATTCGTGGTTGGTAAGAAGAGAAGGGGGCACGCTCAGGAGATGAATCAGTTGGCTAAGGACTTGTTGTGCTTGCCAGATGATCTGGGTCCTAAACACATAAAGGTGGAAGGAGAGGACTAACTCCATAAAGTTGCTTTCTGACCTTCTCATGCATACCGTAGCACTCGACTGCCTGCACCCCCCCTCTCACACACACCCCCCCACACCAATAATAGTTGTTTTAACTAATTAATCTATTCACTATATACCCCAGTTGCAGCCCCCCTCATTCTCTACTCAGTCCCACCTCAAACCTCTCTCCCCCATTATCCCCTTCCTACGGGTACCATGATAATAATAATGTTTAATTAAGAAAGAAGACAGTTGTATTCTTTCTTGTAAAGAAACAGTGTGGAGATGGCCATCTACAATCCAGAGAGACAACCTCAGCAGGACCCACTTAGGCAGCACATGATCTTGGGATTCTAGTGTCCAGGACTACTGAGAAATAAACATTTGTCATTTGGGATCTGGATAGGTGGCTCTGTGGGTAAAGCATTTACGATGCAGGTTTGAAGACCTGAGTTCAAATCCCTAGAACCCATGTAAAGCTGAGCACTGTAGCACATGTGTGATCTAGTGCACCTACTGTGAGATGGGAGACAGGAGAGCCTGTCAATGTCACAGGCTGGCTAGCCTGGTCTATTGAGCAGAGGACAAGGAAAAAGAGGCTCTACCCAAACAAGTTGAAGGTGTGATGGCTAACCTTGGTTAGCAACTTCGTTGCATCTGGAATCAACCCATACTCATGCTTCTGGGCACTCCTGTGAACAATTTTCCTGACCAGATTATTGAAACAGAAAGACATACCCTACATCTGGGTGACTCCTTCCTGTTGCAACCCATATAAAAGGCCATGGAAGACAGAAGTTGCATTTTGCCTGACTGTGCTCACTCTCACTGGCAAATTCATCTATCCTGTTGCTGGAACATCCCTCCCACTGATATTAGAGTCTTCTTTAGGAGTCCAACATAGACTAAAGGCCAGCAGCTCTTCAGGAATTCTCCAGGCCTCCAGCACCAGGCTGGGACCACATCAGGCTTGTGGTCTGAACAACTGTTGATTCTTGGCCTCTGCAGTGTGAGATGGCCACTGCTAGACTACATGCATCACAGCCTGTGAGCTTATCTAGTTAATCCTCTTCAATATATGTATCCATTCCATCAGTCCTGCTCCTTTAGAGGATTCTATAGCAGCTGGAGAGATGGAGCGGTTAAAAGCTCTAGTTGCTCTTCCCTCAGACCCAGGTTTAATTCCAAGCACCTGCATGGCAGTTCACTACCATCTGTAACTCTAGTTCCAGGGCACTCAACACTCTTTTCTGTCACATTTAGGCCAAAGGAACACATATGCACATTCATAATACAGTGAAACACAATGCAGATAAAAATACATTCAGAGAACTCTAATATGGATGGCGGGGACCAGCACCTGAGGCTGTCCCTCTGACCCTCGAATCTGAGGCATGCACATTCCTGTCCAGACTCATGCACACATAAAAAGGAAAAACATCCATCATCCAGGCCATCCAATTTAGAGGAATTTGTTGAAGTGGCCTAGCAGACTATAATAAGTTCTTCTGGGGCCTGGGTAACTTGGGGCCATCACCCGACTTTGCCAGTCTCAGTCTTAACAATATCCAGACATTCCCCCTACCTTTGGTTCTTCCTTCTGCAGTCTGACTGCTGTCATAGGCTCCTTGATACCTCTTGCTAAGTCTTCAGAAGAGCACTTTTCGTCATTGCAAAACAGAACTTATTTTGAAAAGATGAGAACAAGTCGCCTAAAAAGTCAACCACAGCCCCACCCCCAATAAGCCGGACTATTTTTATTCACCGGTTCCCTTCCAGTGCCTGTTCACACATGCAGACTTACTTGATGCAGTGGCAAGCGGATATTTTGCACTCCACATTTGCACTCAACAGAATGAGTTGAGTGTTGTTCCAGCTTCGTCATGGTATTAATAGCCTCTAATCATCCTCAAATTTGTTGCACCATAATTTTCCGAACAGACAAACGATGTTATTTCCAACTTTTCGTCCCGATAGCAAACGCTGTAATCAACGTGCTTGTGCAATGAGTTTGTTTGTTTGTTTGTTCTTGTATTGGGGAGTTGGTTCGGTAGCAGCCTGGACTCTGGCATCAGCTGGGGCTGGCAGCTCACAATGTCCTGTCATTCCTCCTAAGTCTCCAGGATGCTGGTTATGGAAGAACTTGGTCCCAAGTATCAGACTTTCCACTGACCACAGTGACCTGGAAATTATGTGGTTCCCTTCCTGGATGGTATCTCAGTGTGGTTTCTGGTGCGATAACTGAATCCTACACACTAGGAAGTTGATAAAGAATAGTTTGTAACCACGTAAGGTGACACAGATCTGGAATCCCGGCATGTGGGAGGTGGATACAGGAAGAATAGTGGTTTAGGATCAGATTTGACTACATAGCAAGTTCAAGGCCAGCCTGAGCTACACAAGATCCTGTTTCAATGACTGAAGTCAGAAGCTGGGGAGGTGACTCACTATGACAAAGCTTGTCATGCAAGCATGAAGACCTGAGTTTGAGCAAATGGATTCTGAGACGTTCTATGTACCCACTTAGTATCTAGGGAGGGTCTTGCTGTTGAGACTCCACAGAAGCCTCAGACAGCACTGGACGTCACATGGAAAGCTAAAAGCCTGCTAGCTTAGGTCTCTTTGTCTTTGTTACCAATGCAATCACCAGAGCCCTTCCCAAATTACCCCCCAAGCATGCCAAGTATCACCAATATACGACTTGGAGATTAAGTTTCTACATGAGTCTTTTGGGGTCACCCCTAAAACATGACAGATGACATGTCTAAAGAGAGAGGCTCACAACCCCACCTCTATTTCTGGAGGAAAGTAGCCAGACTTACCTGGCAAGACGTGAGATCAGGAAGATGGCAGCATTTACCTGCATCAGATAAAGGCTCCCGTTGTTTGTCCTATGCCCACTGAGTCATGCTGGCTCTGGTGTGGTACTTATCTGCCATCACGTACACCATGGCAAGGCTGGTTGGTGGTCAGGGTATATCTGGCTCAGGTAGAGAAATTGATAGGGAACCTGGAGGGATGCACCGGTGACTTAGCTGAGCAGCAGTAGCCTCATGAAGCTGCCCCCAGAGTCTATCTGCTCAGATCCACAGGTCTAGGTTGGGGTGTCCTGTCCTCTCTGAAGCCAGTCCTGCCCCCTTCCCTTTTAAGCAGAAGAGCAGCTGAATAGCCTCCCCCAAACAATCTTTTTATGTACATGCTGACCAAATCTGTTTCTGTTGTTTATGTGCTGAGGGCCCCTTGGGTACAATAAATTCCCTGGTGGAGGAGTCATCAGAACCCTAAGGATGCCCACTTCAAGTCAGCCCGAGTGCCAATGGTCAGACAAGAAGGCTGGCTGGTCCAGGCTGGCTCCAGCCAGCTGTCACCCACTTGCTCTCTCAGCTCTTTGCGGCTCAGTCATTCATCATTCCAACCAAAGGGATCTTGACAAAGGGCAAAGTGATGCCTTCGATTCTACTAAAAGGGCAGCCACCCTGGCAGCTCATCCTAGCTCAGCATCCCAGGGGAGGGTCAGGCGCAGGACCCACTCAAATTCCTGGACAGAGCTCAGTGTCGAGTCTCTGGCTCCCTGCACTGAGCCAGATGCAGGGAGATACAGTTCATCTGAACGCTGAGCCTGGCGCCAAGCTGGTGGTGAGATGCAGGAGGGCCCTGGAACCAGCCAGGGTTAGGTTTGACATCCCTGGCCTTTGGTTCAGCCTCATCTACTGAGAAGTTACTTCACTAAGTTTTGATTTCCTCATTCGACTATCCTCTGGAGAATTAAATTCTGTTCTGCTACATACACAATAGGCTCCAAATCTGACCTCAGTCTTCCTTTGCCCTTGACCCTCTTCTGCTATTACCTCTCAAGTGCTGGGCTTGCGGGTGCTGTGCCACCTTGCCTCATTCATGAGGTGCTGGTGATGGAGCCTGGTGCTTCCTGGATGCTGGGTGAGCGAGCGCTCTACCAGCTGAGCTACAGCTCAACCCATCTATTAATACAAGATTTTACATTTCACCTGACCTCAAAGCCAGTATGGCCTGTGAGCCCCGGGTTTGTAGGACGGGTCAATGTGACAGGTCAATGTGACAGGCCTTCCCTCTATGCACTCCACCATGTGGCTTCCCTAAAAAGACTCTACCAGGAAAGAAGGAGAGGAGGCCACTTCCTTCCTCTAGGCCTCCACTTAGAGGTAAGGGAGTCTGGGCCACTTTCTTTTTCTCTGAGGTTCTTGGCATATAAAAAATAAATAAAATTACAGTAATTATGATATCAGTGTTTAAACAGAAAAACAATACCAGGCACTTATTTGTTGGCAAAGTAATTGCAGAACTCAATATGTTTCATGGTAAATTTTGAGTGGTGCAGTCCTTGGCAGGAAACAAGCTTAAAACCTCAACTTGTGTGTGTGTGTGTGTGTGTGTGTGTGTGTGTAGTGTGCATGTGTGTGTTGAGTGTGCATGTGTGTGTGCATGCGTATGTGTATGTGCATGTGTGTATAAGTGTGCATGTGTGTGAGTGTATACTCATGTGTGGTGTGGTGTGTGCATGTGTGTATAAGTGTGCATGTGTGTGAGTGTATACTCATGTGTGGTGTGTGTGTGCATGTGTGTATAAGTGTGCATGTGTGTGAGTGTATACTCGTGTGTGGTGTGTGTGTGCATGTGTGTATAAGTGTGCGTGTGCGTGAGTGTGTACTCGTCTGTGGTGGGGACCTGTGTGTACCTGTGCATATGGCAGCCAAAGATAAACATCAGGTCTTACTCTTCAGGAAGCACCTGTCTTTTCTTTATGACACAGGATCTCCCACTGGTCTGAACTGTGGACTAAGTAAACCTCTTCTCTTTATAAAAGACCCTTTCCATAGTGATGGAAATTTTAGACTAAGCTGCCATCGAGTTCCGGCAAAAAAATGAAAACCGTGCAAAGACAGAGCATTTGTAACCAAATAGTAATGACTATGGCTAGATTAAAGTAGCAAGCATACAGGTGCCATTTTAAAGCCTTTGTATGTTGGCCATTTTTTTTATTAAGTAACATTAAATTTTGGAGGGAATCACTACTGTGTAAATTTTTCTTGGAAAGGCATACACAAAAATTGATCAACACACCTCACTCTTAATCAACAACAACAAACTAAAGAAACAATTCCACACAAGGCTAGCTTGGTGAAGTAATGTTCTTACTGAGCTTGCTTACAGGAGTTGCAGTGAGGGCTTACTCACGGAAGAAGCACGAATGAGGGGACACTCACAGGAGTATGGGTGACCCCAAAACATCAGCCTTATCGCTAGGGAGATGGAGTCCCCCTTAAGTTAACTTCTCCCTCTATAAACTCCAGCATCTTCCAAGGACATGTATCGCTGTGTCAGAATTACATACATCTTAAGCTTTACTGTGCACGCAGGATTGAGTTAGTCATCACCAGGAGGAGTTTCAACAAAATGTACTGTGCTTAGATATGCCTAAAGTAAACTACTTGGGGTCAGTCTCCCAAAGTTTGAACCAACACTAGCTACGTAGTTGTATTGAACACAAACTACCTTTGCCTCCCAGTGCTGGCTGTGATGGTCACAGACGCCCACATCCCTTCTATGACAGAGGTCAACAGGTGCCACCTTGGCCTCTTCTGCTCATCACAGCTGCTCTAACAAAGGTGGCAATGGCCGTCATACTTGGAGGACAGCATTCCACAAGAACACAAACATGTTGCAGGTTTTCTGTAATTGTCCCCTGGGTAACAGGGTGACTCCTGGTACCCAGTACACACTCATATACTCCACGCTTGCTCTAGGACTTCAGACTCTCCTAACCACAGCCTAGATCTTTCCAAAATCCCTGTCTTCCTAGCGACAGGTCGTAAGGAAATATGCTAGCTAGTGGTTACAGGTTGCAGGTACTCAGTAACAGATTAGAACCTGCTAAACTTAGAGAGGCCAGGAACCTTATCTTACTTCATACAGGGATGCTGACCTTGGGACAGTGGGACAAGCAAATTCCATCCAGCTGACCTGTGTCCAAACACATGGCCTTTACATAAATCACCCTGAAAACTAAGGAAGAAGTAGAGGGAGAGGGAAAGAAGGAGCATGCAGAGTCCTAGGACTGTCAATTTCCATGGTGTAAATGTTGCCCCGATATCACGGTCAATTTCAGGGTACCAATGATTTCCTGAATACTTAACAATAGGCTCCAGTGGCCCACTGATGTGAGAGCAGGCCTGGGTGTCTCTCAAACGCCCACTCTTTTCTATTAGTTGTCCTTTATTTTGACTTTAAAAAAAAATCAATTTTGGAATTTCACTGTTTTCAGGTCCCATTTACTTATTACTCAAATAATTTTCTTCCAGAAACCTTCCTCCCTTCCCTTCTTTTTACTTCCTTCTCCCATGTGCTTTCTTTCTTTTTTTTTAAAAAAAAGATTTATTTATTTTATGTTTGTGACTATACTGTTGCCATCTTCAGACACACCAGAAGAGAGGGATCTAATTGGATCCCATTAGAGACGGTTGTGAGCCACCATGAGTTTGCTGGAAATTGAACTCAGGACCTCTGGAAGAGCAGTCAATGTTCTTTATAGCTGAGCCATCTCTCTGGATCCTCCCACTACCACACCTCCCCCCTCCCCCCCACACTACACACCCCCATCACCTGCTTTCTTTTCCTTTGTGGTTGGGATTGAATCTAGGGTCTCTTCAATGTTGGCCAAGTGGGTGATACCTAAAGGCAGGTGATAAGGCTACCATTGAAACCAAATCACTCACTGCAGAGGGGAAGATAACATTGAAATGGGCTTTGTAAAACCAGAAAAGGTGGGACACCTGCAATCCCAGCATTTGGGAAGTAGATGCAAGAGGGTCAAAAGTTCAAGGACATCTTTAGCAATAGAGTGAGTTCCAGGCCACCCTGGGCTACAGGAGACTATTTATTTAAAAAAAAAAAAAGTACTTTAGCCACTCTTCTGCCTTGGCCTCTGGAGTGCTGAGACTATACCTGTAAACCACCGTCTGTGTAAAATGAATGATAACCCCCCCCCACACACACACACTTCCATAGGTTCATATATTTCAATACTTAAGTCACTAGTTGGTAGAACGGTTTGGGAAGGATCAAGAAGTATGGCCTTGTTGGAGAAGGTGTGTCAATAGGGGGTGGGCTTTCAGGTTCCTAGTCAGTTTTCTCTGCCTCCTACTTTCAGATGAAGATGTAAGTTCTCAAATAAGGTTCCAGAGAAACACCTGCCTGTCTGCTGCTGTACTCCCTGCCATGATGACCACGGGTTCTAATCCTCTGGGATTGTGATTCCCAATATGTTTTCTTCTGTAAGTTACCTTAATCATGGTGCTTTATCACAGCCATAGAAAAGACATTATGTGTTGTATCTGATGATTCAAAGACTGGACTCCGGGTCCCTAGAACCTGTCTCTGTGAAGCCATTATAGGAACAGGACACACCTGTTCACATCATTCACAAGGCAGAGAGAGTGAATCTGGGGTGAATACACTAGCATTAGAAGCAGTTCCTGCATGGCTCTGTTTGGGGCACAGGCCACCTGTAGCACCTTGGGGACTGGAGTGTCCACAGGACACACCTTCAGCAAGTCTTCTTTATAGTATTGGACCAATTTCTGTACTAATTTATCCATGGTCATAGTTTGTGATGAAATGTGATTCGTAACAACGGTGAAGGCCTCTAACAGAAAGACAGAAAAGAGAGATTTGAGTTGGGATAAAGAGAGTTTAATCTTAGAAAAGATAGTGGTACTTCTTCCAAAGCTAAGTACAGCCCTGCCCTGCAACTCTAAAACACACACTCAGGGATACAAAACAGAAAACACCCAAACCTGTTGACACAGTTCATGTTCTGTTGCTATGGCATGTTACTTGAAATTGGGTAGTTAACAAAGTCTGGATATGTATTTGGCTTATGGTTCTGAAGGCTGGGAGGTCCAAGATCATGGCACCATTTGTGGAAGGCCTTCTTGCTGTATCTTATCATGGTAGAAGATCATGGGGAAGATCAGAGCCAGCACACCAGAGATAGGAGAACAACCAGAAAAGCCTTGCCTCAAACATAGAAGGCAAGGACAGACACTCAAGGTTGTCCTCTGACCTCCACTTGCTTTTATAACTAAGTCACTCCTCAGTAGCCCATTGGTCCATTACTCCACAAATCCATAAGTAGATCGATATATTTGTCAGCCAGCACCCTCCTGACCCAATGACCTCCAAAGACCATCACTACATGACTTTAGATATTACCTCACCACACATAAATGCTCGGGAATAAATATTTTAGCCATAGCAAATGGGCTGCCACATAGCTAAAGCTTGGTGGCAGGGCAATTGTCCTGCATGAGTAAGGCCGCAGGTTCAAAGTCCAGCCGACAAGGACAGGACCACAAGGAGGCGTGGCCGCATAGAAACAAAACAGATTTCCCAACACCTCTGACTTCCGTAGTCCCAAGAGAAAAATCAATAACAATGCTCATGAATAGGAAAATGGATAAATCAATAGTGGAGTACTACACGGGAAATAAAAAAGAACCATGACTAAATTAAAATGACAGAAAATTAATTTCAGATGTAACATTAAGAAACCAGACACCAAAGAGTATGTGCTGTGTGGTTCCATTTATGTAAATCAAACTGATCTATAGCCACAGGAATAAGAATACCGGGGTGTTTATCATGAGGCGGTCAGGGAGATTTTCGGGGTTTTAATGCTGCTGTTTGGTTCCAGTTATTACAAATGGGCTTCCACCTTGGAAACATTTGCTGGGTGCACACACAAGATTTCTGCGTTTTCCTACAGCTGTTACATTCCTTAGGAAGCATGTGTGCTTGTTCACCATGTGCGTGGATGCACTCACGCCATGGGACAGTGTGGCGGTCAGAGGACAACCGTGGGTACCGTCTGTCTTTGCCTTCTGTGTTGTTTGGGGCTTTTCTGGTTATTCTCTCTCCACTCCCATCTTTCTATAGAGACTCTGGGATCACAGACGCGTGGTACCATGTCTGGCTTTACGTGAGTTTTGGGGATTAGAACTTAGGTTCTCATGTTCCCACAATAATTGCTTTACCCCAGAGCCACCTCCCCAGGTCACAGATGTTACATTTCAACATAAACATTAATAACTGTAAAGCTAAAAGCACAGCATGATGCTGAATGAAGAGAATAAAAGACAGAAGACTCTCACAAGCCAGTACTACTCAATAACTTAAAGGTGTGTAATACTAGACAATACAAATGTTGCAAGGATACAAAGAAAAGACACACTGGTTACCTGAGAAATATCCGTCTATGGGGCAGAAAATCAGACTAGGGATTGTGGTAAAAAGTGAACGTGCTGATAGTAAAGTAAGAGCAGGGTTTTGTAGGACTAGTTGGGATCATTTAGAAATTTTAAGCAAACGAGGAAGTACAATAATAAGAAGTGTTAAGGAGGCTATGAAGGAAGAGGACAGGAGGGGGAAGGGTGGGGAGGGAAAGGGGTGGGAAGAGGGAGGAGATTCAGCACTGCCCATGGGACCAAGTTTAGGCTTTGACCCCTGGAGTCCGCCAAGCGCCGTTCAACGAGTCTTACACACATGACACCTAGAGATAGCAAGCAGATCAGACCCCGACAGGCTGAAACTCATAATGGAATCTGGGACCTAAGATGGTATCTGAGATCTTAGTGGAGCTCTGGGAGGAAGGGAATTTGACATGGGTCATGCAGGTGATTGAGGCGTTCTTATGAATGAGAAATGGGAAGAAAGACAGGTAAAGAGGTTTAAGAGACTGAGAACGTGGTAGAGACAGAGAAATGGCGCTGTCAAGGTGGGTATGAGGGCAGCTCACTGACAGGGAGCTGAGGGCTCTATTCAGACATCAGCCCACATCCTCCAGGAGAACT
Organism: Micromys minutus; assembly: GCF_963924665.1. NCBI lineage: Eukaryota > Metazoa > Chordata > Mammalia > Rodentia > Muridae > Micromys > Micromys minutus. Next base: position 3,243,737 of record NC_137979.1, read on the forward strand.
CTTACACCCAAGTACCCCAAACACCATAGTCTCATTTACCATATACTTTATACCATGGTTCTCAACCTTCCTAAAGCTGTGACCCTTTAAAACATACAGTTTCTCATGGTGTAGTAACCCCCAACTGTAACATTATTTTTGTTGCTATTTCTTCTGCCCTGGTTTTGTAGCAGGTGTGTGTGGACTTCTGCAGTATCACTTCTTGCTGGGAACATAAGCACCCCATACACTAAAAACACTTGCTAAGGGCAAGAAGGAGGGGCCATAAGCATGCTAAGAGAAGACAGGACCAACAAATGGGACGGGAAGAGGAGATCCTTACTAGAGAGAGCCCCATGTAGGCTCCGAACACAGCCTGTGACATTTTGGCGGGCAACTCCAGGATCTCATCTTGAGAATAGATACTGTGGTTCACTTCACTCAGTGAGGAGAGGCTCAAATACAGAAGAAACAGAGCCGAGCCCTTGTTGAATGCTGCAAGCACTATACCACGTTACAGAAAGGAAGCGAGCATCGGTGGATCTGGGTATTCTGGGGGAGTAGGGGTGAGGGAAGAGGACCATACCAACCATAAGAAGTTCATATCTGTCTCTAACAGACCTTGCTAACCAGTCAAATGCCTTATTGGGTCCAACTCTACTGTGTCCCAAACGCAAAGACACCCTCCCGACCGATTTCAATAATACAGCATGCAACCAACCCAGTGGAAATGTTAGCTCTCAAAGACATTTAATTTAAAACCTTAATGTTTAACTTGATTTCTTTTAGTCGTATCTCCAACATCTCTATAGGTTCTTGGAAAGCTTCACAGATCCAGGTCATAGCGGACTATGAAGCCCGAGGGCAGTTCACTGAGCCCGGTGCCAGCAAGCAGGTGACTGGACCGCCCCTGGCCCTCGTGCAGGAGGGCGGGAGCAGGCAGCGCCTAGTGCGCACGCGCGGCGGACGGGGTTGCGCTTCGGGCTTGCGCGTTGCCGCTCGGCTGGAGGGAATGGGGCGGCGGCGGGCACGCGCCTGAGGCGGCATCGCCGACTCTCCCGGAGCAGTCAGGACCGCTCCTTCCCGCCCACCCCGAGTCCTCTCCGGTGCCCAGTCCGCAGGCCTGGCCTCTCGTCATTCGAGCTGCCCTGAGGAGACGACAGCACTCGGCCTGAGGGACCCAGGGGCGCGTACTGGCGCGCGGGCCGCGGACGTGAGGGCAGCGAACGACGGAGCCGCGGCGCCGAGGAGGGCCGTGCTCGTGCCCGGCTCGTCGCGAGGCGCGCGCGCGCTCCCGCCGCTGCCCGGGCCGCGCCCGCCCCGCCTCTCTGCACCGGCCCCGGAGCCCGGTCCGCGAGCGGCGGCGGCGCCGGGAGGGACGATGAGCGGCGCGGCGCGGGCGGGCCCGGCCCGGCTCGCGGCGCTGGCCCTGCTAACCTGCAGCCTGTGGCCGACGCGAGCGGACAACGCGAGCCAGGAGTACTACACGGCGCTCATCAACGTGACGGTGCAGGAGCCCGGCCGCGGCACCCCGCTCACGTTCCGCATCGACCGCGGGCGCTACGGGCTCGACTCACCCAAGGCCGAGGTCCGCGGCCAGGTGCTGGCACCGCTGCCCATCCACGGAGGTGAGGCGGGAGCCGAAGCCCGAGGCCGGGCGGGGGTCGCGGGGGCGGCGTGGCCGGTGTCTGCGCGCCGTTCGGCCGCCGGCCCAAGGGGCTCGAGGTCCCCGCGCTGTGGAGCCTGGCCTGCTCCCCGCTGGGGAAGGAGGCTCCAGAAACCCTGCTGCATTTCCCCCTAAAATTTAAAGAAAGCGAGGCTTAGAACGTCCTCCTCTTTTTCATTTAGGTAGCTTGTTTACTGGAGGGCATTGGAATGCGAGGTTGCAGGGACAGTTGAGACAAAGGAGGTGGTGCAGGGGCACAGAACTAGTTCATGGTGAATGAGATGCTTAACCTATATTTTGGAATCGGCAGTTTTTTGGTTTTTGTTTCCCCGAAACCCCAGGGATTTAACATTGCAGTGAATCTCTAGGGATGAGAGCCCCCCCCACCCCCCCCCGCTTTCCCAACCCTCCCTCCCACGTCAAACGTGCTCCCCCCCATATAGTGGTTAAGGGGTGAGGGTCTGTTGCTTTTGGCTTTCTCTGGCCCCGGTAGTTTTGCTGTCATGAAACACTAGAGATTTTCACATTATATAGAACGTGAGAGTATCTGAACTACTAGCCAAGTCTTTGGTCACGGGTGCCCATCCAGAGGGAAAGAGGTAAAATGGTCAGGAATCGCCTTTGAAGTCATTTGATTTAGCCTTGGCGTTCCCCTTGTGTCATGCTGGCTGTGCGTACTTAATGATTTGGTGTAAACTCGTATCTTTTAATTACTGGTAGTGTTTTAAAGGACATTTCTCCGTGGAGTGTGATATTTGGGGGCTTTAGCAGACTGGACTTTGGGGAGATGTCGCCTATCTTCTATACCTTCCTGTTCTCACCTTTATCGGGAGGATTAAACAACAAAACTGCTATTTTTGTTAATCTAGGCACTCTTTAGGGTAATGGTGTTTGCTTTTATAGTCTAAAAATATTAAAATATTCCCACTGAGCTCGGTATTTGTACAATACGTATTAAGCTGTTGTTGTTGTTGAGGCATCCCGGCTTGGGGCGTAAGGTTTCTTTCTTCAACTTAGACTGGGCTCTTAAACGTTCATTTTTACCCAGGGACCAAACGCTTATGGTGTATTTCTTATTCCACTAGGTTAGAAGCAGCGCTTAGGTCTGTATTTAACCATAGAAACGTTTTTTTTCTCTGCTCCATTCAATAAATATTTGCTGCCTGCTCTGTGCCAGTCACTGTGGTTGGGACATGTAATGTTGCCAAACTATGACAGTAACAATGCTACACTATTTTCTGGTGGGGAAAAGGACCTTGAGGGTCATGTGGAAGGGGAGGAAGAGGAAGAGAGAAGCAAACTACTCTGCAGAAAGAGCTGTAAGGTGTTGTGAAATCTGTGGTTTGCGCTTGGTGCTTGGTTCCCCAGGCAGCCCGGACCACCACCCTCACTTAAGATGCTGCATTTTGAATGCCGCTGTCTGATGTTTGTTCTCACCCCTGTCTGGGATAATGCTTGTAGGAATTTAGCAGAAAGGCTTGGGGAACTAAAAGTCAGCTGTCTTATCCTGTCACTGGGAAATAGCGAGGATGGAGGCTCCATATCAGACCTCTGCTGAAATACACTGTTACGATATTAGCAACATAATTCTGCTTGGCGTCTTCATTTCATATCTTAAAAAAAGGGGGCGGATAGACTATTCACCTCTCCTGTGATGAAGGGGTGTCATTATTATGTCTTCAAAAAAAAATCACTTGCTTTATGTATGGATGTTTTGTTGGATGTATGTGTGCTATGTATTACCCATGGAGACTAGAAGGGGGTGTTGTATCCCCTGGAATTGGAGTTACAGAGCCATCCTGTGGGTGCTGACAACCAGACCCATGTCCTCTGCAAAAGCAACAACCACTCTTAACTCTCTCCAGCCCATACCACATGAGAATTTTGTCAGGATTTCTCAGGATGGTGATGGTGGGACCCTGTAGGTGGCCTCAGTCAAGTTTTGGACAAATGGCCTTAGCCCTGAGGTCTTTCAGTCCAGCAAGTGCTGATTGAAACCACTTTGCCAAGCACCATGAAAAGCACCGATGAAAAGGAGAAGCAGTAGCCCAGAGTCAAGCTACTTTGTTGAGGGGTCTCTGAAGCTCCTGTTCAGAGGGGCTCTTTCCTCAGGAAGTCTACCCATGAGTGTTTCTACGCCTGTGCGTTTGTAAGAACGCCAAGGCGACATTCTGCTTGTGTACTAGAGACTCAAGAATGTATTTTAAAAGGAAGACCGGTGAGAATTATCTGTGTTTAAGAAAACTATTTAAAGCTTAAGTGGGGGTAGCAAACTCCTGTTATCCCATCGTGGGATTGCTGGAGGGCTGGTCTCTGCAGTTCATCCCAGGACAGCCTGGCCTGTGGTGTGAGAGCCTCTTCCCCAGAAAAAAAAACAATTAATACCTATCTGAAAGAACAGAAGAAACTTAAGGTTTTCATAATGATTATCATTAATGGCTTGATTTGTGAATTTAGAAATCCTTGTTATTTTTATAGTACTCTTCTCAGGCCAGTATGAGTTGCACAGCTAGGCATGTACGAATTACTGAGTTTTACTTGTCCTATCTTTATTTATTTATTTGCCCTATCTTTATAAAGGTCAAATTGACTCCAATTTTCCTTAAAAGGTTGTTACTTTAAAAGTACATTTTGGAAAGTGTTACCATTCTACTTCGTAAAAACACTCTCTAAACAAGTATACTTTGAAGCAAATATTTTTCATTAAACAGAATATATCAGTGAGTGGAGATGCTCTTTGTTCTGGACAAACATTAATATGTTATCTGATAAAAGTGCTCGTTTTTAGAAAGGGACTTTTGAAGGAGTGTGTTGTACATTTCTGAATAGATCATAGTTGCTTTTCGGCTGCTTGCTGCAATGATCAGTTTTGAATTAGGAACACCCTAATCCCTTTGCAGAGCAGACCTAGCTATGTGTGGTGCAGACATTGTAAATGTGCTTTATGTGCATGCACACTGGCTTTTTGTTTGAGCCCAGAGTGGGGGTTGGGGAAGGAGAAAGCCCTGTGGTGGTGATGTAATTAGTATGTATGCAGATTGCTGGCAGAGAGTTTGGCATTGGTCACTTCATGCGTTGTATAGAAATTTCAGGATGGGGTGTTAAAACCTTAGAGAACAGCTTTGCCACTTACTGAGATACCTTGCTGATTGTAGAATTGCAAAATAAGTTTTAAAGGTTTATCTTAGTTTTTTATGTTTGAAATTGTGGTCTGGGCTGGAGAGATGATGATTCAGTGGTTAAGAGCACTTGCTGCTCTTCCAGAGGTCTTGAGTTCAATTCCCAGCAACCACATGGTAGTTCACAACCATCTGTAATGGGATCCAATGCCCTCTTCTGGTGTGTCTGAAGACAATGACAGTGTTTTTATACATAAAATAAATGAAGAAATTTTTTAAAAAGAAAAAAGAAATTGTGATTCTGTTGAAACCCTGATTCTCAGCTCTGGAGTGGACTTAGGAGTTTTCATGAACAGTGAAGGAGACTGACAGAAAGCAGAAGGTGAAAGACCGTGTAACATTACAGTTTATAATAGCAGAGGAAGGCCACTAGACAGAGATTTCATAGTTACAGAAAGGGTGCATATGACCCTGGCAGCAGGTATTCTGAACATTCAGGAAGAGAACTCAAGGAAAGCTGGAGGCTTTGGAAACTGCTGAGATAATGAAATAGCTGGGCAAGAAGAAACCTCGGGGCGTGTGCATTACCTCTGTATTGAACTTTACAGTGCAGACAGTATTTTTACATGGCACACATTCCCTGTCACTTTGGTTCATTTCTGTTAGCATAGACATATAATGAAAAACATAGAACTACCCACTGTCTTTACCAGGCTCCCAACCTGCTGTTCTGATGTTCCTTTACCTGCTGCCTTCATCTCTTCCTCCTGCTCTTCCTTACACAGTCTTTGATTGTTATGCTAATAATTTTGATAAAAACAACACGTTTAACTGATATGTTGGATGACTTGGTCAGGATTCCTAAAGTTTTGATTATAGAATGATGGGCCATTGTATAAAAATAATTAAAAGTATTAAAATAAGTTTTAACTTTTTACTAGAGACAGATGTGTAGTTCTTGGGTAGAAGCATTGCCTTGTTTGAGAGTTGTTAATGGAGATAAAGCTTACCCATATGTCACAGCTGGTATTAGGGCAGCTCTATCATACTTTGTAAAGGCCACACACACCTTTAACGTATGGTTAATTCTGAGACAAACTGCAGAACTTCATTTTGAATGTTACAAAAGAAATCCTTCACTGCTAAGAATAGACTAATGTCTTCTGAGATCCTCTCACCTAGAGCAAGATGTGACTGAAATAAGACAAATCTTTAAGAAACCTGCCAAAATGTACATACTCATTAAAGAGTTCTTTCTGTCCTACAAGGAGCTAAATTCAGGGCCTCATACACCCTAGCCAAGCACTTTGTCACTGAGCTATATCCTTGCCCAAGGATATTGTTCTTTTGAACCAGTCTCCTTCGAAGACTGTGTGTACATATACATACACATTAAGAGCAACAAATCATTCAACATTGTTAGTATTTGCTCTGTTTTTTATTGAACAGTTTAAAAGGATTCAACATACAAAATCTTTAAATTCCAGATAAATTTGAATTTTGACAATCAGAAATTACTTGTAGGCATTTGGGAGTAGGTAAGATTTAAAACAGAGGTGATGGGACTAGAGAGATAGTTCAGTGGTTAAAACAGTGTACTTCTTGCAGAAGACCTGGGTTTGATTCCCAGCACACATATTAGGATGCTCACAACTACCTGTAACTGCAGTTCTGTGGGTTCTGCTTTCTCTGGCTTCCATGGGCAACCACAAGTCATGGGCACATACCTTACGTTATTTTAAAAATCAGATATGTAGTGGAAGCCCATACTCAAGTGGTTATGGCAAGAGGATCAAAGATCAGAGCCAGCTTGTTCATAACAACATTTTTTGATAGATATCAAAAAATTATAAGTTCACATATTACATGAACTTAATATGTATAAAATAAAAGAGAGGCAGTCTTTGTGTTGTATATGTCATCCTTTATATAATTTACGAAAAGGAAGTTTATGGTTCAGGCATACCAATGTCAGTGGCATGGCTGGAGTGGCTTCATGGCTAGTATTTTTAAGTATACCGCTGGACCCGTTCACAAAAGGCAGCCATTACATTTGTCTAGACCGTCATCCTTTGTTTTATTGGTCTTAAGTATTTTTGTATACTAGGCATTTGTTATTCTCCATAATTTTAATTGTGAGGTTTTTCCTTCTGTTGGGAGTAATTTTGAGTAAAACAAAGAGAACCCTTCGAATACCATAAAAAAACTTTAAAGCCCACTCTGTGCTTATGCTATGCAAGCTCTGTGTGTGCACAGAAAGGACCTGTATAAGTTCTGATGTGAAAAAACCGTGGGTCATCTTATTGACAGGATCAACTCTGGCTGGACTCAGGCACAACACTTTGAAAGACTAAAGTTTTTCTTCATTTTGTAGGTGGATTTTGTTCTGAAGCAGAAACTTCTATATCATTCTGTTGACACACAGTTTTGTCCATCAAAGCTGGCATCAGTTGCTGCTTTCATCTGTACCTTCAGAATTTATGTTTGTGGAGACCCTGCAGAACCTATGATAAAATGTTTCTCTCCAGTCCTGTAAGAAAACTCCTTTATTTCCCCACTGACTGTATCATAACTGAGGCTTTGATTGCTAAATTGTCCAGACTGAATCCTTGGAAGTAATGGGTCCTATCTTCTTCATTTGAGACAAGCTAGTGATACTATTTCTGATATTACCAAGTGATTCAAATATGTAATTGTGTTTAACTCTGTGGTATTTGGTGTGCTGGTGAAGCTGATGGTGGGATCTTAGGACAGGGTAGGGCAGGGATGAACAGAGTAAGACTCCATTATGGTATTGTATTGAGTATTATTTTATTGTACAGTATGGAGACCAGAAAAATGGAAAATATTATTTGAATTAATAGTCTAGAAAGGTTTCATTTTTAGAAATGAGATTTGTTTAGCTGGGTGGATTGGCACATGACTTTCCTTTTTAGCACTCAGATGGCAGTTGTTTGTGAATTCAAGGCCTACCTGGTCTACATTGCACGTTCCAGGCCAGCCAGAGTCAAAAAGAGATGTTGACCCGGTCTTTTCCCCATTAAAGGGACTTGAAGTCAGACATGAGAACTTCCACTTCTGGCTGTAGTATGTTCACTGGTATTGGTTCCCTCACAGCCTTCACTAAACAGAAAACCAGACGGCCTATGAGTAGCAGTTTTAGATAAGGTCAGTAGGCAACATGGGATGGGGATCCGTGGGAGAAGAACCCCACCATTGCCAACTACTGTCTGGCAGTTTCTAGGCTACAGTGCAGAGAGCCAATGGGACTGCTGCACGGGACTGTCCTCCAGTCTGGGCACTGACCTGTATGAAGAAATTACTGGAGGCTGAGAGAAGGACCACCAAAAAGAAGCAGTAAGGGTGGTTCCAGGAGTCCACAGGAAGTCAGGAACCCATGAGGTTCTCATTCATCAGTATAGAAAAACTTGGTGAGCAGGAGCATGTAGTGAGGCCAGATTACTCCTAGAGCAATGCTGTTCTCGGACCTTCTCCCCATGAAGCTTAAAAGCAAACCTTTAAAGATGTAATCTGTTCCAAAATGTCTAAGTGTTATTTAAAGGAATGCCTTTATATGTATCTCCCAAAACCATAAAATCTGAAAGCGACCCAGTCCAGAATCACCAGGCCTATGATGAAGCAGAAAAACAGCCTATAAGCAGACCTATAACCAGATGGCAGGATTGCAGATGATAATGTTAGGCCAGTATTTAGAACTATACCATGTGTTCAAGAGTGGAAAAGGAAACATGAACATGAGGAGAGAATGGAAGTTAAAAACACTGTAGATAAAATTCTTATATAGTACCGGCCTTGAAAATGCACAAGAGATACACTGACTTGTGCTGTGCGTAGGGGTAGGAGAGGATCCTGTTTGTTCTCAGTTTGTCTGGAGCAGTAATGTAGTTAACACATATTGGGTGTGTGCTGTGTCTAACAAGTGGTGCTGGTGTTTCCTAAAGGCCGCAATATCTTGGTGCTTGGGAAATTCAGGGCACTCCAGTCTTTCATTTGGTGCTTGTTTTCTTTATAACACTTAACATAACTGAAATGTACCTATTTTCTTTGTTTCTGAGGGCAGAGAGCCTGTCTCTTATGTCCACTCTTGTATATTCAGTGATGCATATGGTGTTTGGAACATAGAAGAGTGGTACTGAGCAATTCGTGTAAGGTGAGGTAGAGGGAGGTAGCACGCCATGGCAGAGCTGGAGTAGGCCTGCGTGATAGCCGTGCCCATACTCTAACCACCTCTTTGTGTTGCCTCCCAAGTGAGTTTAATAAATTATGATATATCCACTCAGTGGAATGTTACACAGCCATAAAAGAGGGCATCATTAAAGCTCTGTATGTGCTACAAAAATAAACACAAACTGTTTGAACTATGACTGTGTTAAGTTTGTTTACAGTGGACTAGGGCTCAAAGTAATATGCAAAATAAAAAGGGGGTTGTATTAGATCATCGATGGCATTTCTCTGGATTAAAACAAACTGCTGCAGGGTTATGGGTAAAGATCAGTGATATGTGTATTTACACCCTCAATTTCATCTCCAGGAACAAACACAAATGATTAGTTTCCACTGAAAGGGGAGAAAGTGTGCTGGTGAGGTGGCTGAGTAGGTGAAAGCACTTGTGCAGACTTGACAACCTGAGCTTGATTCCTAGGCCCCACATAGAAGTAGTGGGAGAGATGACTTCACACAGTTGTCACCTTCACGTGAGTACTGTGACACATACAATAATGAATTTCTTAGAAAATGTGGGGGCAAGTGTTCATGAGGGCAAAACGGGGGCATTCACTGCCTGAAAGAGATGACTAAGGAAGGAGCATCTGGAAATCTGTTTGCTTTTTAGTATTTGATCTTGAGCCCAGGGCCATGCTCATGTTAGACAAGTGACTGAATTATGCCCCGTCCCCTTTTACTCTTTAATTTATTCTGTACCTTCAGTAAGAGCAGGATAACTTCAGGGTTTGGTGAGTCTGAGCAGGAAACTGGATGGTACCAAGAATATGTTAAAAGAGTCTGCTTTTCTTTAAATAAGAAGTATTCTCCCTGGGTGTTGGTGGTGAAAGCCACTTGGGAAGCAGAGGCAGGTGGATTTCTATGAGTTTGAAGCCAATCTGAGTTCCAGGATACCCAAGGCTACCTACCCAATAGCCAAGGCTACACAGAGAAACTTTGTCTTGAAAAAAAAGGAGGAGGAGTATTCTAAAAGCAGCTGTGATTGGTTGGTCCAGATGTAAAGCACAGAGTCCCTGAAAGGGGAATGAAATGCAAGCACAGGGTCTCAACTTTGCCATGTGTTTATAGGGCGGTGCTGACATTTGTGTTAGTTATGTTGTTTTTGCACTGTGTAAAAACAATCTGGAAATTACGCCTGGGAGATGAATTACAATTTTAGAGCAGAACGTCTGTGACCTTAAGGATGAGTGGATGACAAAGCCAAGGAGACGAGAGAAAAGCATGTTAGATACAGCTGGACTGTATAATCATCTCACAAGGTGTCAGTAGTTGCAGATGCCAGAAAGGTTTAACCACACAGGAAAACAAAGAAAAAACAAAATCACAAGTTTAGACGAATAAGTGAATTGAACCCTGTTTTGTGACAAACCAAGAAATAATGGCTCTTATCTTTTTAGAATTTTGAAGGATGGCCAGCAAAAGAGCTAAAAACAGAAGTTGGTTTTCTTTGGGTACCAGAGGGATGAGGCATAGCTATGCTTGTTTGTGAGTTGCTGGGTAAATTTGCCTTTTCTTTTTTCCCCCATTGGATTTTCTCTTTACTTATATTTCAAATGTTATACCCTTTCTGGTTTCCCCTCCGGAATCCCCTTATCCCATCTTTCATCCCCCTGCCTCTGTAAGAGTCCTCCCGCACCCACCCATCCACTACCTTCCACCTCCCCACCCTGGCATTCCCCTACACTGGGACATCAAGCCTTCATAGGACCAAGGGCCTCTCCTCCTGTTGATGCCCGAAAAAGCCATTCCCTGCTACATCAGCAGCTGGAGCCATGGGTCCCTCTGTGTGTACTCTTTGGTTGGTGGTTTAGTCCCTGGGAACTCTGGAGGGTCTGGTTGGTTGATATTGTTGTTCTTCCTATGGGGTTGTAAACCCCTTCAGCTCCTTCAGTCTTTTTTCTATTTTCTCCACTGTGGACCCCATTCTCAGTCCAGTGGTTGGTTAAGAGCAGACAGTTATCAAACCCAGACACTATTACTGATGTCAAGAAGTGCATGCTGACAGGAATCTGATAATAGCTGTCTCCTGAGAGGCTCTGGTAGAGCCTGACAAATAAATTTGCCTTTTCTTAATGTAAAAGTCCCACTCTTTCCCCTCTGCTGACAGCAAATGAATCTGCTTCCTTTATTTTCTTTCCTTATTTGAAGAGATTCCCTATTTTCTCAATATCCGAGATCCTTTCCAGCTCCAGTGGCATGTGGTGCAGTTTAGGACTGTGTAAAGAGTAAGCAACTTCTCGGGATGTTACCTGAACTGTGAGCAGCAGATATATTTAGTACCTTTGTTTTCATAAACAGATCTAGGTTCATAGACATAAAATAACTTAATATTGTAGCCACCAAATTGTCTTTCTAGTCTTCTTATTCTCTAGTAGGCATCTTTCATTCAACTGTTTTTGTGGCCCCCATTGGGTAGAGCGAGTTTCTGTCTCTTCCTGACTTTTAACGTGATTTTTTTCTTGCATATTCATCCCTTGTTCCTCTATTCCAGATCACCTTGGCAAAGCCACATCATGGACGAGCCATAAACTTTTTTTTTTAATCCCAGGTTTCCTATTGCCAAGCAGGTGAGTGCTGGAGGCAAGGTTGAAGAGTTAGGGACTTCATAACCCAGCTGACGTTTGACATCATAAGTTTGGAGCAAAACACTTAAGAATATCCAATAATAAAAAAATACTGTCTTTTAAAGAAAGTCAAGTATGTAGCACACGTGTGATCAATCTTAGCTACTCAGAAGCTAACTCAGGAGAACTCCAAGTTCTAGCCTAGCCTGGACAATTTACTTTGTGTCAAAAAGTAGGGCTAGGAATGCAACCCTCAGTGTAGAGCATCTGTATAGCACAGACAACTCTAGTTTTGATCTCCAGCATGACTAATTAAAGCTCTGAAGGCACTCCTTCTTTCCTTCCTATGTGCTTCCTGTAATCCTCCTCTTGTGTGGTAAGACATGGGCTCAGCCAGTCCTCTGAGCTCTAGATATATTTAATTGCTTACCTGATCTCTTTCTTTAAGTACCCTAAAGTCTTTGCAATTGAATCAGTTGCAGGTGGAGTGGAGCTTTAGTTCAGTCTCACCTCCCAGTCTACTACCACTGCTCTCTAGTCTTCCCAACCCAGTAAGTCTCTGTCCGGTCCTTTTCAGACAGAGCCAGGATTGTATTTGCTTTCCTGACAGTCCGCCTGTCAGCGGCTCCTCACGGTTTATCTGTTGACTGTGTACTTGCTGCACTCCCAGGGCCTCCGAAGGTAGCACTTGTCTCCTTACCTTTTCTGTTCTCTTGGGCTCTAGTTTTTTTGTTTTTTGTTTTTTTTTTTTCTTAACTTCTATCAGTGTGTTGCAGTATCTAGAAAATTCATACAACCATGACACTCCTTGTTTAAACTCCCTGAGTATCTTCTCATTCCTAGAACGGGAGCCTGCACTCTGACCTAGCGCTCCCTCTCGCTCATGCCACACATTCATCTTACCACTACAGGTTTATGTGCTAAACCTTGATACTCCTATGGTTCTTAGGATTTCCAAATTTTACCACGTGTACCTTTTGGCTGGTGTCCCACCAATGCATATCCCTTACTTAACACACACACACACACACACACACACCGTATTTGCATTCTTGGTAGAGGGTTATAGTTTCATACACTTGCCATTAAAGAGACAGACAAGGGAAGTAGTTGTAGAGTCAGAATTTAACTCATCAGTGATCCACAAGTGTAACCCTTCCATCAAGCCTGTGTCTTACCTAACAGATACTTTAGTAAGGACAGTGACAAAGAACTACCACCCTCATCCTTTGAAAACTCAGTGTTACAAGATGTTCTTCCTCAAAGAAAAGTTGGTTTAAATGTTCCTACATAGTTGAAAATTTTCTTGTCAGACTTGAGTCCTCTAACCTTTGGACTTCATGTTCCTGTGGGGGTTTTGTTTGTTTGTTTGTTTTCTTTTGCTTTGCTTTGGTTTGGTTTTGGCTATTAGGAATTTGGCATCTTGGGCCTCAGAATGCATCTGTCTATAAACATCCCACCCAGAGGGTCTGCTGTGTTGAATACATTTACATTGTTACATTTTGTGTCTGAATGTAAGTGTCCTCCCAAAATTACTGTACTGGACTTTGCCTCCTCCCACAGTGACAATATTTACAGGTGGTCTCTTGCAGGTGATTAGATAATGAGAGTGGAGCTCTCATGAGTGGGATTAGTGCCCTTATAAAAGAGGCTGAAGGGAATGTCATGTTCACCTAGAACCCGATTTGGAAGTAGAACTTTTGAGTGTGCTTTTAGTTACAGAGTAAGATGACATTTTACTGATTAGCATAAACCAAAATCCAGTGACCAGTGAGTGGCAGGAGGGTACAGAGCTCATGAGAGAACCAGAGGAAGGAGCCAATCAGAGACTGTAGCGATTCTCCCACAGCCAGTGAGCACCAAGGACTGTCAGCAGAAACTGGGAAAGAAGCCTGATCTTAGTAGACTGTGGCTTCCAGAATTCTGATATAACAGACTTTTGATCTTGTAATCCAAACTTGCGATGATTTTTTATAATAGCCACAGGAAACTAATAAAAAGAAAAGTCCAAAATTGAACAGTCTTGCAGATTTGGTTTGGCAGTGTAGATGTGCCGCTCTTTCTGTCTCTGGATATGGGCCTGGAGTTCTACAGATGGTGTTGGTGATCGAACACCGACTCAGCCTAGGCTCACTCTTGGTTAAATCCGTGGTCTTTTTCATAGACTCTCATCCTAAGCCACATAATTTTATTCAGCCTGTAAAAACAATTTTTGAATCCTAATTTGTCATTTTACTGTTCTTTTTTTCCCTTACAACTTTATTTAAAAAATTCAGAGATACATGTACAGATTATTAAAAGCATTTTACCATAAATCTATATGAATATATTTTTGTCAGTACTTGATTTTTTTAAAGGTTTAATAGTATGCATTGAAATCTTACTATTTACATTGATCATAAAGTATATGTAAAACAAAATGTAACATGGAAATAGTCAAGGTTTTCTTGGTGTGTAAAGATTAAACATAATAATTTTTAAATACCAAAAATTGCCACAAATTAGCTCTTGAGTTATTAATGATTTAAGGTCTAGGTGTACCCCACTCTGAGAGGGTCCTATGCACTTAGTGTTTTGTTTTGTTTTGTTTTCTAAGAAGGACTGAGGCTTCCACTTTTTGGCCTTTCCTTTTTTTGAGCTTCATATGGTCTGAGTATTTCTTGGGTATTCAGAGCTTCCTGTGGCTAGATCCAATTATCAGTGACATATTATATCTGTTCTTTTGTGACTGGGTTACCTCACTCAGGATGATATTCTCTAGATGCATCCATTTTCCTAGGAATTTCATAAAGTTATTGTTTCTGACAGCTGAGTAGTATTCCATTGTGCAAATTACCACAATTTCTGTATCCATTCCTCTACTGAAGGACATCTGGGTTCTTTCCAGCTTCTGGCTATTATAAATAAGGCTATTGTGGACATGGTGGAGATCTTTACTGTTTCTAGTAGACTTTTTATCATTATTCAGTGTCATAGACATATTGTCTGCTTATAGATCTTATAGATTGTGGACTTACAGATCTTGACAAAATCAGTGGCCTTTGACAAAAGCTATGGCCCATCCTACAGGAAGATATATCTTTTATATAGATGTACACAGAACATGTAAGAAGGCATAGGCAGTTGGATTGTATCTTGAAGCTTCACATGGCTCATGGATCTAGAGTTAAGAATCCTTACTCTAGGTTGGCATGGTGATACACATCTGTAATCCCAGCACTTGTGAGTCTGAGGATGGAGGATCCTGAGTTGGGGCGAGCTTCACTAGGCAGTGAGACTCCTGACTTAGAGAACAAACAACAAAAACCAGCCGCCGCCACTCCCAGTTTGTATTGAGTATCAGTGGGCTAGAGTTAAGCTATCCACACTGCACTGCTTCTAGAAGTTCTAGCATGCAGAGGTGGCCTTGCATTCCTTATCACTCAGCCCTTCTCCATCTTCAAACCTCCCGCTGATTCTGACCATTCCCCGCACACTTAAATAGCTGTGTGATTGCAGTGAGCTCACTTGGCAAAAAATGGTCCCTTCCTCATAAGCCCAGCTGATTATCAAAATCTGTATTCCTCCTAGGCTTATGAAGAACATTGTCACAGGTTCTAGAGATAAGACCTGGTCATCTTTGGAGAAGACTTTATTCTGTCTCCTATACATAATTCATCAGCACCAACTCCCTGTGATTCCAGTTCTCTCTTTCACAATGTCTACAAATTATTTCTTATGATCAGTTCTTAGTTTTGCTAATGGGTAACAGTGCCTTAACTGGTCCTATATTTGAACCATTCTCCATTTTTATTTGTAAGTGTTAGAGTGCTGTTTTTTCCTTACTGTCTCTTTTCCATGATTCCTCAAAGTTCTTATCAGTGATGGAGTTTCTTGTTTCTGTTGTTGTCACCAGACCAGCTCATGAAACAAAAAATCCTACATCCAGGTAGTAGCAGTTGCTGTAAGTATTCATTTGTCAAGTGTTTAAGTGCATACGGTGCCTGTGTGCTCTTGGTGGGGAAGGGAAGTGTAACATGTATTGTATAATGGAGAAAAGAGATGTGAAGTAAAAACTTTAAAGTAATTGTGAATAATCTCTTCTAAAACATTGTGATACTAACAGTTGAACCTCACTTCCCTAAAGAAACGGTATTTAGGCTGAGGCAGAAGCCTGAGCACGGCAGACACTGAGGAGGAGGACAGAGGAAGGTCAGTTCCTTTTTTTGGCATGAAGAGAGGAAGGAGAGGATGCCATGCAGGACTAAAAAGGGAGGTAGTGTCCCTTTGGGGCTTGGAACTTTATAAAAGGATGAAAGATTATTGGAAAAGTCTTTGTGATTTTTTTTTAATTGTGGAACTGAGGTTACATTCAGAGGCAGTGTGTGCTTATCATGTGACAGTCCGTAGTGAAGGCATCATTCGGAGTGGGGTTCATACTGGGAGAATGGACCTGTCAGCAGCATCCCCTCCATCCAGCATATGGCTCAATCTCCAGGTTCTAATACCACAGAAGGGAAAAGTAATGATGGGGGAGCCTGATGGAAGATGCTGCCAGCTTATCTGTTTTTCAGACATCTTTATGAGCACACAGTATGCAAAATAATTGGTTTCATTACATTTTCATAGATGTATTTAATTTACTTTGAGAAGTATAAATATGAATTTAGCACTTCCAATAATTTGAGGAGAAATAGCTCACTAGTATTAAATGCACTCATGCTTTATGTAACCAAGTTCTAAATCTCTTTTCATCATTAAACTGAAAACCTCTGCCTCCTCCTTGCTCTAGCTTTCTGCTTTGACCAGTGTATAGAAATGTTAACAGACACAGCCAAAACCCTGTTTTACAAATTCCCTAAGCATCACTCACTTCAGTCAAGGAGCATGGATATGAGTGTGTGTCCCCAACACTCATGTGTTCTCTCTGGTAAGGCAGAGATCAGTAGATTGTGGGGACGCACTGGCCAGACAAAATGGTGACTTCCAGGTTCAGGAAGAAGCCCTGCTTCAAAAAAGTAAGGTAGAGAGTAGTGAAGGAAGCTACCCGTTGTCAACCTCTAACCTTCACAGGAGTGCACAGGCAAGCACACCCACACAACCGTGCATGCACACAAAAAGAAAATAAAAGTAGATTCAAGAAAAAAAATTAATTATTGTATTTGCAGGGCCTGCCTCTTCAGGTTGTTTGTGGCTTCTGGGTAGCATTTCTTCCTAAGCAGGGCCCTTCCGTGGATAGAAGTCGTCAAGGTAGAAGGGCAGAGTGACCTCCTTAGGCTTCACACTTGGTTCAGCAGAGAGAGATAGTTTCTTTGACTACCTTTGGGAAGAACAGTTGTGAAGTTCTGGTTTTTCTAAACTTCTTAAGAGGAGAAAGATTGTTAGGAGACTGAAGTTGGACAGAGGGTCTCTGAGCTCCTTCTGTGTCTGTAGCTTAAGAACTTTGGTGGTGTCATGTCTGAGCCTGACCATCCTAAGAATGGCCCTCTCCTTCCCAGCCTTTGTCTTAGTTCATCTTCTCCTCTCCAAAACTCAGTCCCAACATTATCCAGTCAGTGTTTTTTATCATTATCCTGTTGTGTCCAGAAATTTAGGCCTCTTCCTCTTTAGATCCCAAACCCTGTATTTCATTGCCAGGCATGGTAAGCCAAACTCTTACATTTAACCTCTAAAATGTGATAATTCTCACATTCATTACCTCTGTCACTCATCTCTTAGACTGTGCATAGTTCTGTCTAGCTTCCCGCGTCCAGTTTCTTTTTATCTCAGTCTATTCCTTACAGTCTGAGTTCCTTCTGTGTCTGTAGCTTAAAGTACTGTCCATGGTGTCATATCTGAGCCTGACCATCCTAAGAATGGCCCTCTCCTTGTCAGCCTCACATGGTTAGCCCCACCCCAACCCTGTGCGTGTGCGTGTGTGCGTGTGTGTGTGTGTGTGTGTGTGTGTGTGTGTGTCAGAGAACGAGAAAGAGAGTCCAATGTATGCATTGTACTTAGAAATATTAGGCACTCAATTTTCTTTAACATAAGGTGACATCTTAAGGCCAGTGCTTAAGTTAATGATTAATAACAGCTGGAAAAAATTTATATTTCTAATTTCAAGTTTCATGTTGATGTTTAGCTTGTTGTCTTTGTTTTCCAAATTTGATTTTTAAAAAATCCTTTATGGTAGGTAAAGAGAACAGGTTCACAAGTTGAAGCATTAGCTCTGCCTGTTTCTTATTGAGTTTCTTTGCACAGCTTTCTAAAGCTATTTGTTAGTTTAGTGAAAGTCATTTTAGTTTTAAAAATATGATCTGAGTAGCACATGCCATTTTATAACACTGTAATACCCTTTATTCAGGCCACCTCATTTGTACGTGAAACCATCTGAGATGAAAATTCAGGAAAGCAGCTAGTGTTGATAAATAAATGCTATAGCGATTTCTTATTACCAATTACCAGAATAGTAACTTTTACAAATTTTGTAATATTTATATGTACAAGGTCAGTATATCAAAAGCAAAACCAAAAAGTCAGTGTACTTTTGTATGCTTGGATCAATTAGACAATAAAATTTTAAAATACCATTTGAAAACACAATATTGGTGGTAAAAACTATAAACCATTTTGTAAGAAAGGAGATTAAGTAAACAATGTTTTTCATGGTTGTGAATTCAGAGAGTATTATATTTATTTATTATTGATTTTTTTTTTTTATTAAAGACAGGGTTTCTGTAGTAGTGACTGTCCTGGGATGTGCTATGGAGACCAGACTGGCCTGAAACTGGCCACAAAACCAACCTACCTCTGCCTCCCAAATGCTGGCATCAAAGGTGCGCACCACCATGCCTAGCAGAGTATTCTTGATATAGCGCTGCTCTCTGAACTAACCTATACAAATTACTTGGTGTTTTTGTTTGATTTCTTCTTTTTTGTTTGTTTTGGAGAGATTGATAAATCATCTCTAAGACTCACATGAAAGCATACGGGACATAATAAACGGTTATGGGCCTGGGAGGTGGCTCAGTCACTAGTCGGCTGCACAAGAGCCTGAGCTTGGACCCTCAGCACTCAGAGAAGTCATCCAGCAACACAGGCAGACATCTGCAGCTCACTGGCCGGCCAGCCTGATGGACTGAGCTTGTCTCCACAAATACTGTGTACAGTGATTGAAGAAGGTACTCAGTGTCCACCTTTGACTTACACACCTCAGGCACGTACAACACACCTAGATGATATTTCCTGATACTAAACCTGGTTATAAGGCAGTGGTATATGATCAGATGCATGGGTAAGTAGTATGGGACTCAAAGTCAGGTATCAGCCCTTAAGTTTGGTCAGTTGACTTTTGACAAGGTTACCAATACAGTTCAGAGGGGGAAACAATGTTTTTTAGCCAAGAGTGCTGGGATGAGAAACCAAATGGATTTCCTTGTCTGTCACTTAGAAGGAAGGAAATGTGCTAGGAGAAGAGATAAAATTCTTTGCATTTTGTGGTAGAAAGCAACGTGGGAATTTGGAAGAAAGCAACTCTATCATTTTTAAAATTTACATGTCTCAGAATTAAAGAGGCCATGTAATTACCAGTCATCTTAATGGAAAAGACAAAATAGAGATGTTTGTGAGGAAGCCAGACGAAAATGTGCAAGCTATAAACTAGTTTTTCCAAGACACCCATCCTAAGAAAGCATTTGCTTTCTGACAATTTCTCTACTGTATTCAGTGTCCTGTAGCCTTGTGACAATCATTCTGTTCTGAGGTTATTATAGAGAAGACAACCGATTTTGGGAAATGTTTCTAGCTTTCATGTAGCAGTCCCTGAGCAGCAGGCAGAGCTGTTGCTTTCCTATTCTTGCTGTATACTTTTAAAAGAGTGAATAACCTTTCTCAAAGGTAAGGGCCTTTTGCTTGTTCCTGTCATTTCTACACTCCTCTGCTTTTGTGGGCACACTTTTTAAAGTGTGTGTGTGTGTGTATGTGTTTGTGTAGATGATTCTTTCCTACTTTTATGTGGGTTTGAGGGATTGAACTTGAGTCTCCAGACTTGTGCTGTGCCTTTACTTGCTGAGCTATCGCACCAGCCCAATCTCTGGTCTTTATAATTAAAAAATAAAAAACAAAAAGCCTCCTTATGAAATTTCCTTTTGTATTTGTCTGTTCACCTTAAAATTTAACCTGTCTTGTACATTCATCTTGGTTTCTTTTTAAACTTTGGAAATTACTTGTATTTGTTATGTGGGGGTGGTGCACTTGTGGACATTAGAGGGCAGTTTTGAGGAGCTTGCCAGTGAGCACCTTTACCCACTGAGCAGCCTTGCCAGCCTGCTTCCTACTACTTTGTGTAATGTCTCACTTTCTTTGATCAACATGATTTATAATTACCCAATTTTCTTTGCCTTGGATTTTGAAAACTCCGAAATTACATTTCTTGCGCAAAGTTGCTAGTCTCATTTCATTTGGGGCTTAATTAAGTTCTAGGCACCAGTTGACCTGGTTGTTCTGGCCATGATCATGACCTCCTAGGAGTTCAGATGGATAGCAAGGCAGGTGAGAAGCTTAGACATCCTGTCTGCTGTTGAATAGGATCTCTGCAGGTCCTTAGATGGACAGATTTCCTGCCAGGGCTCTAAATTGTCTCTCACGTTTGCAGTCTGTTCAGAACCTGCATTTTTATTCCAGGTGGCCGCTTGGTTCATTGCCCTGATAGTCTTGTTTCTTTTCTGTTTCTCAGACAAATGGTTGCTTTTTAAAATTCCCTTTTCCTTATCATTTAACTTTTTATTGATTCTTTGCAAAATTCACATCATGCACCCCAATCTCATTCACCCCCTTGTTCTTGCACCTCCCCCCGAAGAAAGTAAAAACAAATAAAAACATAAAAATTCCTGTGTCTTAGCTTGGGTCTTGTTGCTGTGAAGAAACGCCACAACCAAGGCAACTTTTTTTTTTTTAATTTATTTTTATGTGAGTACACTGTAGCTGTCTTCAGACACACCAGAAGAGGGCATCAGGTCCCATTACAGATGGTTGTGAGCCACCATGTGGTTCCTGGGAATTGAACTCAGGACTCTGGAAGAGCAGTCAGCGCTCTAACCACTGAACCATCTCTTCAGCCCCCTCTTCCCCAGGCAACTCTTATAAAGGCAAGCATTTAATTAGGGCTGGCTTACAGTTTCAGAGTTTAATCCATTATTTATCATCATGGCAGGAAGCACAGCAACTGGTGTGTAGGAGCCTAGAGTTCGACATCTTGATCCAAAGACAGTCAGTAGGAGACTGAAGTTGTTTCACACTGGGCCTAGCTTGAGAATTTAAGACCTCGAAGTCCTGTCTCCACAGTGACACACTTCTTCCGACAAGGCCACACCTACTCCAACAGGTCCATATATCCCAATTGTGACACTCTCTGTGGCCAAGCATTCAAACACATGAATCTCTGGGGCCATACCTGCTCAAACCACCATACTGTGGAAACTGTGTCAGTGTGTCACACAGTATACCCTTTTGTCCACACATCTTTACTTGCAAATGTTCCTTTTAATGAGTCTTTGGTCTGGTTTGAGGCCTCTGGCTTCTGCTACACTGTCAATATCACCTGGACTTCTCTCGTTACCCTGTATCATGGAAATTCTGCAGCTTTGGATCTGCAGCAGTCCCTTTGTGTACTCCAGCCATTTATTGTTGGGGTAGATGTTGGGGTGGGCCAACTCAGAGCCCTGGCTAGGGGCCTGGGTGGTAGCTGAGCTGGTCAGTCCACCTACTACCGTGTACCCACACTGCCAGGATGAGCTCCCCAGCACCGCCCTGGCTAGCGCACTGAATACCATAACTGGCAAGGACAGGGCCAGTTCTCATGCCTAAGCCAGCAGGGCCGGCTCTGCTGTGCTGCCTGGGCGAGGTGCAGGTGAGGGCCAGGAATCTACCATAGCCTTAGGTGGCAAGGCAGGTTACTCACATCAGGCTGCTCCTCGCTACTCTCACGTCTTCAGTTCCATCTCTCCACAATGCTCAGACTGTCCTACTTCTTTCTCTCCACCACACACTTGCACACTTAGTGACTCCTGCTGTGCGTGGGCCATGCAGTAGGGTGGCCCATGTGCCAGGCGGGTCTCGACATGCCTGATTTTCTATTTATTGATGTTTCCTTGAAAGACACATATCAATATAAATGTATGTTTCCCTCCACCCCTTTAAGAAGTGCTTTCAGAGAGAAAGCTAAGACCTGCCGCAACAAGTGTCTTCTTTGATCATTTAAATGTTTGCCTTTTTTCTTGTTCATTGCTATATAAACAGCTCGGTTTATGAAACGTTGAGACCACTTATTCTTGTATGATTTCTTGAGTTTTCCTCTACTGTGACTGAGTTTATGGCTGTTCTCTTTCCCCATTTTCTTCCCTACCTCCTGTCTCAGCAACTCAGCTTAAACATCTCTTGACAAGTGTCATCTGCCTTGTGAGGGTCAGCTATACAATTCCTAGCTTGTTTTCTGTCCCTGGCAGCATTGGGCCTGATATTCCAGTCTTTGTCAGTCTTGTCATGTACTAAGCCTGCAATCGAGGTGATTTAGAAATAAAAGTGCACCCGTACTCTTTATATTTCTGCCCAAGAGTTAACGTCTCAGATGCTATTCTGGATTCTTGAGACAGGGTCTTGTTATTTAGCCCAAGCTAACTTTGACCCCTGAGTTCAAATGGGATTACAAGCTTACTACACTGCACTCAGCTTCCTCTGAAGTGTAACTGTTGTTTGAGACAGGGCCTTACTATGTAGCCCAGGCTGACTAGAATTTGACAAATATCTCTCAGCCTGCCTAGTGCGTTGACTGCTAACACCTGTCACTGCCTAGCTTTGCTCTAGATTCTTGGTGGTGTCCTAGATCCCTGTGTGCATCAGCATTATTGAGTCAGTCATTAACTTTGGTTGGTCTTGTGGCAGACAAAACCAGAAGGCTCTGTTGACTGAGCTGGGTCTCTAGATAGTCACTTCCTGGCTTTTAATGGGGAATCCAATCGCATGTGTTTAAGTAGATGATTCGGTTGACTAGGAACTTAGCACCAGAAGATAACCCAAGTAGAAGTACAAATTCATAGAGAAACACTTAGCGGGCAGTTGAATGATTAATGCTAAGTTTCAAGGGAAATTTAGACTTACACATTACTGTCATGTAGGTGACGGCTTGCTGAGAAAAATGAAAACCCTGGGAAATGAGAAGGAGTGGTCAGAGGCAAGCAGAAAGCATGAGTAGAAGCTGAGTGAAGAGAGGCCTTAAGGAGTCCTGTTCAATGCTGAACTCCTTTTATGAACAGGCAGTAAGGTAGTCTAAACACTTAGCACTGCTGTTGTACTCTGGGACCACTTTTGTCTGAGGACTGAGCTACCATTTTTACTTGCTTTGATTTATAGCATCTCTCTTGAATGAGATATTTGTTACATCAGTTGTAATAAAAATTATTTTTGAGCATGACTTTTTATGTAAAGTGATTTGTATTAGCCATCATTTAAAATTGCTTTTAAGATGCTTTTTATTAAGCCATGGAGAACATCCAACAAATATATTTGAGTTCTAAGGATGTGAAAAATAATCAGAATCCATTTGAGATGTGCAGTGACTAAGTATAGGAGACAAATGATAATGGATGGCTATTGACGGCTCAACTTGCTGACAGCCGGACTGTGCATGACTGCGTGCAGTGCTGCCCCACACACTGTGAGTGTGCAGAGCACATCTGTTGCCTTCTTTAAAACCCTGAATAAAAAGAGAATAACTGTTGACATATTTCTTTAGAACATGGCCAAAGAAGTAAAATTGCCAATTAGAAAAATATAAGTATGTACTTTTCAAAATATTATATTCAAAAGTGAAAAATGAGTAGAATAATAGTCAAGAGACAACACAATTTAAATGTTTTATCTTTGTTAAAAATAAAGCTAGAGGGTAATGGAAAGGAGCTTTGAATTTTTAATTAGTTTTATTTAACATCTAAACCAATGCACATTCAAGAATGGGAATAACAGAAATGTTATTAGATATAAAGATGCAAATTTACTATAACATTCTTTAGAATTTCCGAGGGATGAAGCCTCCTGATGGCAGGTGAGATGTGAGGAGGACCTGACAGAGGGATTGTCTACATGTTACATATATCTTACATATATCCATATCCATTTCCATATATCTTACATATATCCATGTCCATTTCCATATATCTTACATATATCCATGTCCATTTCCATATATCTTACATATATCCATGTCCATTTCCATATATCTTACATATATCCATGTCCATTTCCATATATCTTACATATATCCATATCCATTTCCATATATCTTACATATATCCATGTCCATTTCCATATATCTTACATATATCCATGTCCATTTCCATATATCTTACATATATCCATGTCCATTTCCATATATCTTACATATATCCATATCCATTTCCTGGGTGTAGGGTTGCTGAAATACTGGGCTTTCTTTGTTACCAGCACTTCTGTGAAAGTGTTTTTGGATGATGTTAACACCTGAACTCATAAATTAGTAAAAGTGATAGTCCTTCCTAATTTGAGGGAGCCTTGTGCATTCAATAGCAGGCTTGTAAAGAACAGAAAGGTCTACTTTCTCCCTGTTAAGAGCATTCTCTTACCTGCCTCCTGCATGCTTGCTTGCTTATCTGCCTTTGGCTTCAACCTACCTACCTTCAGTCTGAATCCCTGGGTGAGGGAGATACAGAAAAACCTGATCCCTCAAACATGTCACTTAGGCTCCTTACTTCTGTGTGGCTTACTCTGGTCATCTCTTCTCTCACCCCGTTATCCCTTGGCTAATGCACAAATAGATGTCACATTAAAGCTCATGGGTGCCTGGAAGTAGGTGGCTGGGTTAAATGGGATTTCTAGGGGTTCATTGTTTAGCTCAGAATAGAGGACTTTTTTAACATATCTAGAGGTCTGTGTTCAATATGAGTTTTGGTATTTTGTTCATTTAAATAAGTAAATGCTGGAAGAGAGCTCTAAGTGTTAATTTCAAACTATACTAGGGGATGGACTATGATGAATTCGTTTCCTGAGGACATCCTAAACAGAGAGGAAAAAAAAATAAGAAAATTAGAATCAGAAAAGCTTTGGCCACATCAAAAGGAACTCACCTCTAAATAAGGAATTCCCACCATTCTGATAACCTGTCTCACAAGGAAGGCTGCATCTGCACATTCTCTGGCTTTTGTTTAATCTTTTCTGTAAAACTACAACTCTGCTGCAGGAAGACAGAAGCTAAGAGCTCCCCTCTCTCTAGTCACCAAAAGAGTAAATAAACATTTCTCCCTTGTCTCCCAGTATTCTGTTGGAAGTGGCCTCCTGGTAGCTGAAAGGCTATATGTGGTCCTATGGTCTTGCCTAGGAAGTGAGGGAAGGCAGCCTGCAAATGAATAATAAAAACAGAATGATTTGACATAGATGGACCTTCAAGGACTTCTTCCAGGCCTGCTTTCCTGGAACTGGGTAAAAATACTCAAGAATTACTGTTAGCTCATCAAAATCAGGACTAGAGATTTTTCTTGGAATGAGAAGAAATGAATCCCTTTCCCTGTATAAACATTTCCTATGGTCCTTTCTTGTGTCTTGGTTTGCTGTTGACTTGATCTAACTATGTATGATGGGTACTCAGATTTATCAAAGTGAAAGAATAAAAAGTACATTTAAAAATATGGCTACTTTGTATATCATTCTGCTAAGAAAAAACATAAAATATGAAAAACCCTAGACCTATGTCTAGGAGGCAGAGTCTCAGAAATCAACACCTAGGGGTCAGGTAGAAGAAGAAATAAAGGTAGCAATGCCTAGGACCCTATGAAGAACTGCAGTTTGGAGCAGGTCACAGCTGGTATGCCATTGCTGAGTGCAGTGCTTCTCAACCTTCTAAAATTGTGACCCTTTAATACAGTTCCTCATGTTGTGCTGACCCCCAACCATAAAACCATTTTCATTGCTATTTATAACTTTAATTTTGCTATGGTTATGAATTGTAATATTAATATCTGATATAAAGGATGGTCTTCGGTGACCCCTGTGAAAGGAACACACAACCCCAGCCATGCCGGAAGGGGTCATGACCGCAGGTTGAAAACTTACTTGTCTAGAGAGTGCCTTGAGATGACCAGAAGTCAGTGGTTTCAGTGGCGTGGTTAGAGGCAGAAAAGTTAAAGATGAAATGTTGCTGGGACAAAAGGACATCAGCATGGCGGTAGACAGAGCACTCCTGAAATAGCAGCAGTAAAGGATAGTTTTTAAATCCCCTTTTACTTCTTTGAACTAGACAAGGCAAAAGCAGGAACAGTCATTGATAGAAAGTTCCTGTGAGATGGATAGAGTGGGATTTGTTACTCTGTGTATTATAACATTAAACCCTACTAGAAAAAAGGGATTAGAGGAATACAGTGCACTTTGTCAATGGTGGGTCTGTGTACCCAGGTGGTCCCATAAGATTATATCACTTAGTGACATCATTACCTTATCAGCTTGTCTGGATTACCTCCTAACCGTACAGTTCTCAGAACAGGTCCCTGTCATTGAGCAATGCATGATCATGTGTACAAAGCTAAGAGAGAACGGAAATGAACAGAAAATAGGTAAGGCAATATAAAACATTCTCAGTAACACTTAACACCCAGTAAACGTAATACAAGCAATGGCTCTGCTCCTGTCCTTGTTAGGAGGGCTGGGTGAAAGGATAGAAACCAAAGCATAGGTCCTGTCTGTGCAAGCGGACAAAAGAACGAAGCTACACACTAGCCTAGTAGCTGGCCACGAAAAAGTAAGATTTTTAAAATTAGGAACAAAAATAAGCTAGTTTATGGGGCTTTTTTAAGTTATAAAGGAAAGAAAAAAGTTAGAGAAAATTTATAGACTAAAGAGATTATAATCTTTCAGACTAGAAAAGGAAAAATAATCAGAACAGATCTGTCGACTCTGATGAGTTTAATTTTACTTGTTTCTATGAATCAGCTCATAAAACATGAGTATCAAATAAAAGACCATTGACACAGACTAGGGTGATAGCCCCGCAGGTGAAGTGCTTGCTGCACAAGAATGAGGACCATAGTTGGGATCCCTGGAGCAAGCCAGCTAGCCAGACTAGCCCAAGCAGTCGATAGAGAAGATGGAGAGCCAAGGAGATGCTGGACATCAGCCCCAGGTCGTCACATGCACACATTTGTCTGCCTACTCATATGTGGATACAGTTGCAGATCATACAACACATGTGCCAGAAAAAATGTTTGACACAAGCTTTTGTAGTTTTTTCTTTTAATTTCACTTTATCACTCCTCTTCTTTCATCAAGTATGTTTTTGGTTTTGATTTTTAACTAAGAAATGAAGCTAGGGCTTCACACTTGGCTAGGTAGATGCCCTTCCACAGCTTCCTCCCTAACCCTCCTTACATCAGATATGTTAAGTGTTTCCAGTGTGCCAGACATATTGGAGGAGATGCTGGATCTCACCTTCTAAAAGAAAAGAGTCAGAAATAAACTGCCAGTTACCGATACAGTTCAAAGAATGCCAAAAGGGATTCAATTCTAGGGTGCCATGGCAACTTGAAAAATCTACCCAAGTCAGTCTCTGGAGGAAGGGGAGCTTGCTAGAGAAGACAGAACTCAAAAGCTCGGAAAGTGGTTGGCCAAGGATATGGTATCATTAGCATTTTGGGAAATAAGACACACGGGTTGAGAGCAAGAGGCCCTGAGAGCATAGAACAGACTATAACCTGTTTTAACCGGAATGGCAGAAAAGTACTTTGCAGGCTTTTTGTTTCTGTACCACCCTTACCCCAGAGGTTTACAGCAAATTGATGGTTCTTGGGGCTTGGGAGGAAACCATTAACCAAC
This sequence comes from Micromys minutus, assembly GCF_963924665.1. Lineage (NCBI taxonomy): Eukaryota > Metazoa > Chordata > Mammalia > Rodentia > Muridae > Micromys > Micromys minutus. The sequence goes on from NC_137979.1 coordinate 3,271,153, forward strand.
ACAGAACAGGGTGACTGCTCCATATGTGAGGAATTGGATTTTTATTAGGTAAAATCCTGTAAATTAATCATGTGCCAAGTTTCAGACTAGTAGAATGAGAGAATGGATGTTATTAGTTCATAAACTAACCTTAAAATTTTGCATTTAATTTAATACTCTCTTTATCTTGTGTTAGTGTCTATTGATTAGTGTGTGGTGTGGTGTACATGTGTGAATCGGGACAGTTTATGGAAATTGCTCTACTTTAACTGTATGTTCTGGAGCTGGAACTAAGGTCATCAGTCTTGACAGCAAGTGCCTTTGCCAGCTGAGCTATCTCACTGCTCCCCAGCCTTTTAAATACTTATATCAAAGGGTACAGGTCAGTGGTAGCTCTGTCGTGCCCAGGTTGGCTCTCCAGCACCACACAATACAAATAAAGTAAAATTCTTAAATATTTACTTTTTTCTTCATGCTGGAATATTTTCTTTCTCCCATTCCAAAAAAAAGTTTTTAGAACTCTGTTATTTTAAAGTTGTACTCTACCTTTTGTATTCATCTTTCCTGATACTCACACATGTTCAAGATGCTTACACCTCCCCACTCCTTCTTGAACGTGTGTGTGTGTGTGTGTGTGTGTGCACGAGTGTATGTACACACGTGTGTTTCTGTGTCTGGTGGATCTAAGGGTCACTGTATTTGTTGTTTTAGTACTAGAAATCATTCCTAATGCCTCATGCGTACTAGGCAAGGATTCTTCAGCTGAGCCCTAGCCCAGCCCCATCCTGTATTTTAGACATTTCCGTGTCCTATCGTTTCTGCTCTGACAACTTTTCAAGGGTTGTGTTTACCTTGCACTGACCCGGTACCATATGTTCTTTTTCTTTCCTGCCTTTCTAAATACTCTGCTTTCTAGTGTTTTCTAACATTGTGCTGATGCTGTGTCAGTCACACCGCCTCAGAGAGCTCAGAGGTTCCATACATCCTTTTTTATTTATTATTAACATTATTGTCGTTTTCAGATTTTATCTGTGCAGGAGTTCTTCCTGCATGTATGCATCACATGCGTGCCTTGTACACACAGGTTAGAAGAGAAGTTCAGAACCCTTGGAACTGGAGTTACTGACACTTGTGAGTCAATATGTGGGTTTTTTGCACAACAATCAGATGCTCCTGCAAAGTTCTATAAATTTTAAGAATAGTGGTTATCACATTTTATTTTTCTTTGATATTTGTTTTGCTTCTGAGTACATAAGTTTTTAAAAGTACTTATTAAGCTGGGAAGGTGGCTTAATTGGTAAAGTACTTTCCTTGTAAGCAAGAAGACCTGAGTTGGGCCCCCAGAACCCACTTAAGAAATGTCAGGCATGGTACAATGTGCTTGTAATCCCAGAACTGGAGAAAGATCCTTGGAACTTACCAACCAACCAGTCTAGCCTAATTGGTGAGCCCAGACTAGAGATCTTGTCTCACAGAAGATGAAAATGTTCCTGAGGGGGTAGCAGCTGTGTTGTCCTCTGGCCTCCACGTGCACATATCATAAAAGTTCATCAAGGCGAGGCTCCCATACTTGTTTGGTGCTTATCAAGAAGGGAAAGAAGCCTCACTATTGTTTTTGCATTCAGCAGGGAAACGTACATAGAGAACAAAATTTAAGACTTTGGTTTTCTTACTATATTTTCTAGTGCTGGGGCTTTACCTCAGGTCTTCAACACATGCTAGACAAACACTTTACTGCTGTGCTATCCCCAGGCCTTAAGTCCTTATATAGTATAATATTTTGCAATATCTGTAACTTCAGACTTTCATTATGATTTGTTAAGTTTTCTCAGCTTTATAACTAATGAATGCAAAGAAATCAGGCAGTACTCTCTTCAGAAATTTGAAGAACATGAAAGTAAAGTGGTTCTGAATTTGAACAGAATTGCTAATGACATTTTAATAGTTCATAATTGCATAGATAATCCATGCTTCAATATGTTTTCACAAAATAAATTGTTCAAATACAAACAAATGGCATTAAATTTGCAGTAGAACCACTTAATCACAATGGGCAGCTGTTTCAGAGCTATTGGTACTATTTCATTGTTCGTTTATCTTTATAAATAGAAAGAATAATGAGGTAAGATACATACACTACGGTGTTAAGTGGTTGTGAAAACCTCATTTTCTTCTTCTGAATAATAAATACACTTCCTGGAACAGGAACCCACATGCCTCATTCTTGTAGTTTTACATTGCATTCTTACTGATATAAATACTTTGGGACCTTTTGCATTTGGGTGAGTTTTCTGGAGTAGGAGTAAGCATATACAGTCTATTGTTAGAGTTCATTTGAACCCAGCATTTGTTCTAGAATCTGTTCTTAGTGGGTAGGGACTCCTGTAGAATTTCAGAGTTGTCTTCCGTAGGTTTGGTGGATTTTGTTTGGTATACCTTTGCTGTCCTTTTGTAGCCTGAGAACGCTAAGGATGTTCTCTCACCACCAGTAAATAAGTCCAGTTTTGTATAAATTAAAAATCAGATTAAGAGAGCGGTCACAGCTGCTCAGCTAGCAAATAGTTGGTTTAGACTTTGTATCCTTGGTATTGCTGATTCAGTGATCAGTTTCCTCTTGGCTGCATTGTAAAAATATATGAAGCCACGGAGAGAAAGGGCATTACAGAAAATGGAAGTTTTATATTGGTAAGTGTGCGGACGAACATCCCTTAGGATACTCTTTGTGCTGCTGCTGTTGTTTTGTTTGTTTTCTGAGACAGGATTTCTCTGTGTAGCCCTGATTGTCCTGGAACTCACTCCGTAGACCTGGCTGGACTTGAACTCACTGAGATCCACCACCTCTGCCTATCGAGTGTTGAGATTACAGGCATGAGCCACACCATCTTGGCATTCTTTGGGTGTTTCTTAATCTGCATTTTCTGCCAGTCTATTTTGAAAAATAGCAAATGAAACTCTTAAAACATGTTTGTTTGTTTTAATTGCCCCATTTAATATAGTGTTGCATAATTTCCTGAGATTTAAGAGGTTATTATAACACACCTTTTCAGTACTTGTATTTTAAAACTGTGTAAGAGATACTGCTGGAAGTAGACAATCCACCCTGGACTTTAAAATTTCATAAAATCTGTCACTAGTTGGGGAAAATTGTGTGGCAGGCTTTTTTTTTTTTTTTTCAATTAAAGTTTTCTCTGACGCTGGGAGTAGACCAGGATCTTACATGTGTTACTCAAATGAATTACATCCCAAGTAATTTACATGTTCTGTGTTATCCTGCCTTTCCACACACTCACACACACCACTTTATTTCATTAATGAAGGTGTAATATGTTAAGCAGCAGAAATTGTAGGCAGTGCCTGTTAAAATGTGTTGTGGAAACATTTGCCTCCTACTTCCTATATATCTAAAGTCCTTTCATAGAAAATGCTTTATGTGATACCCCTTCTCTCTCTCCCCTCCTCCTTCCCTGCCCCTCTCTTTCTCTCATAAGAAAAATTGAACAAAATTTAAATGAGAGTAGTAGGTATGACTTTTCATACTAGTGACAGGTTTATTTTTTAGTAGACAAATACTATAACCACCTGATTTCTTTTGCTTGGCAACATGCTTACAGAAAAACATTTTCCTATTAGTTAGTGTTCTTTGTACATTATGGTTATTCTTTATTTCTAGCACTCAGTACTTAGTTATGATTGGTTTGCTTGTGAAGTTACCTTTTGGGGTCAGTGTGCTGTGATCCTTCCTCCTTTTCTTCACAGTACACGCAAGACTAATGAGTCGGATGCCAGGAGGCTGGGGTGGGGTTGCCTGCCCTCTGCTCTCTACCCCTGCTCTAGGTCCCTGCTTGCTGGCTGACAGTCTACAACCCTGCCTTTGGTGGCTTCTCATAAATCACCTTCCTCCTTATAGATCACCCTTTTCTCACATTTTGACTTGTTCTAAATGGTCGGGAGAAGCAGGGGCTCCTTTGTGATTTTGCAGAAAGTACCATATGTGTAGAACCAAAGATTGAGGAACTTAGTTTGACCAACTCAAATGTGTTTGTATTTGTTACAGAGTCTAGACCTGTGGTCATGTTGTTTTTAGGACCAAGGGATAGTCTTGGTGTTTCCCTGTAACCTATTTTATATTTCTTAATGTAGATTTGTAGAGTTATTTTTCCAATAAATGTAAATTAGAAGAATGGTATTTACTATCCATGTCATTTTCACTATTAAATATAGGCCCAAATTTAACTTTTGTGATTTCCTTTGACATCTGTTGAGTTTGTTTACCGTGTTTGCATTTCAAGGTGTCACTTGGTTGGTAGCAGAATTAATTTGACCTCTTCACACACTCCAAGCAAAATGATTTGTTGTGGTGGCGGCAGCAGCAGCGTGTTTAATGCTAGGAAGTGCAGATGAGTAAACTAGAAGACAGAACAAGAGCTGCCGCCTCAGTTTCTCTGTCAGGTCTCCTTTCCTGTCTATCCTTTTTTTTAATCTGTAAAGTTAAAAAAAAAAAAAAAGTCCCCCATTGTTTTATTTGCAGTACAAGTAAAATCTTTGTGGAGCCTCCTCTTTCTCCAAACACTGATTGAATTCACTGTGTTGCCCTTGGTGGAAATCCGTACAGCCCTGCTGCGGCAAGCTGTGGATATGTGTAGTGTTTAGGAAACAGAAGGACACTTGATAAAGAATGATTGACTTCATCTTTAACGTGTTCTTCTTTCTGTTGTCTAGTTGCTGATCATCTGGGCTGTGATCCTCAAACTCGGTTCTTTGTCCCTCCTAATATCAAACAGTGGATCGCCTTGCTGCAAAGAGGAAATTGCACCTTTAAAGAAAAAATATCACGGGCTGCTTTTCACAATGCGGCTGCTGTAGTCATCTACAATAATAAATCCAAAGAGGAGCCAGTCACCATGACTCATCCAGGTAAACAGGAAAAGGGCCTTTATATTTTGTCTTTCTTTCTTGAGATTACTGCTTTGAGCGTTCTTCTACCCTTGGTTAAGTCATAATCTTTTATGTAAGTCTGCAATCATGTTAACTTTTGGTATTGTCACTTGTGGAGATCCATGTCTTTTTTTCCTGTGTTTTTTCTTTAATAGTGACCAAAACAATCTGTAAAGCTTCCCAGTGGCCAGTCAGGATTGAACTCACAGTAGTTTTGCACTTTGTATGGTGGCTTTAGTTACCATGCACTTGATATGGGGTCCTTCTCCCAGACTGCTCTGGGTTCTCAAGGATTACCTGTCCAGAGAGGGTTCTTTCCATGACATTAGAATAAATGTTGAAGCTGCCTTGGTGATGAATACATACAGCAGTGAGATGCCATTTCTTCATTTCTCGTGAGAAGTATTTAGGATAACTGTTTGTATAACAGTCGTTGCAATTTATTGAGCATTTATGCTATGTAGCATGTGTGTATGTATGTATGCATATATGTATATGCCCACCACTTTGTTGTAGGTTCGTAAGAACATTGGCTATTCTTTCAGAAGACCTAAGTTTCTTTACAAGCACCTGTGTCAGGTGACTCCAACTGCCTGTGACTCTAACTCTGAGTCCAAGGGATCCAGTGTCCCCTCTTTCCCCCCCACACACTCAGGGAAGTCCAAGTTTTACAGAAGACTGAAACTAGTAAGAACTTGCAAAAGAGGGGTAGACCCAAGTTTACTAATGTCCACTTAGTTTCATAAGACTGACTCTGTACTTCTGGGGTTTAATTTAGCTTTATATCCATGAAGATTTTTTGGTACAGTGTCTTACTTAAGAGATTGCCTTGAAAAAAAGAAACACCCTGGTTTTGGTTTTGGTTTTACACTTATTTATTTGTATGTGTGTGTGGAGGTCAGAGAACAGCTAGAGAGAGTAGATTTTCACCTTCCACAGGGTGGGTCTTCCACAAGTGGATTCTAAGAGCTAGATGACCAGCTGAAACTACAAGTGTCTGCTTCAGAGAGAGAGAGACCCTCATTGAAGGCAGTAATGTGGAAAGCAGTAGGGAAGGATTCCTGACCTCCTGCATTCATGTACCTGAATAGTCACAGACATGCATACCACACACACACACACACACACACACACACACACACACACACACACACACACACACACGTAGAGCTGGAAGTTTATCAGATGATAAAGATTTCTCATCTGCATTACTCAAAACATCCATTTATTCTGATATGTTATAGAGAACCAGCAGAGAAAAACAGCATGAAGGAAACTTTGGGAAGTGCTTGGAATAGCATGCTTGCAGAGGTGCTTCATGCTCATTGACACACAGAGGTTTTCAAAAAGTATTAGAGGGAGTAACTGTGATAAAACTGTTTGCTGGGCTTGTGTGACTATACAATTTTTTATCATTTATTGTTGTAATAGCAAAAATAAAGAAGTTCAGATGTAGAGTACAGTGAATTCCACAGGAACTACAGCTTCTATAAAGCACACAGAATGGAGGTATACCTAAGGGGAGAAGTAGCAAAATGCACCATGCAGGATGTCTAGAAATGTCAGCCCCGTTTAGGAAAACCTTATAAATCAGTAATAAGGTAAACCTAATGTTACAATGGATAAAGGACTTAGTGATCAGACATTTTATTAGTCATTACAAAAACTGTAATCTCAACAATAAGACGCTGTTGCACACCCACTGGGTACATGTAGCTATTGTTGGGGACGTAGCACAAGCTTGGAAAACAGTTCTAAAGCCAAGCACAGATTAACCATATGAGCCAGCTGTCTTCCCCCTGGCAGCCATGACAAGAAAATCAGGAAAGAGTGAACAAGAGGGAAGAATGCTCACAAAGATGGACATTTAAATGTCCCAGTAGAGTATTCCCAGTAAGCTGGAAACGCCTGAATGCCTGTCAGCTCATGAGGAGAAAAAGAAAAGCAAAGCAAATCTCCTAGAGTAAAATTCAGTTTATCAGCTAAATGGAATTAACTGGGTTGCAGAAAGATTGCTGTGATTTAAGGACCAGATTAGGCTATATATTGAGTTCCAGTCCAAGATGGGCTACAAAGTGAGACCTTGTCTCAAAACCCTATAGATACATGGATAAACCTCAGAAGCCAGACACAAAAGCCAACTATTGCATAGTTCCAATTTATGTAAAATATCTAAGAAATTAGATATAGAGACGTGGAAGGTATGAAGGATCACAATTAATTGAGTGTGGGGGAGCTTTCTAGGCATTATAGACATTTTCAACTTGGATTGTGGTGATGATTGTATCTCTATAAAGTTACTGAATTGTGCACTTATAAAAGGCAAATCTGGACTGGAGAGATGACTCAGTGGCTGACTGCACGTATCAGCTGTACCTCTAGATCCAGGAACATGATGTCCCCCAGCCGCTGTACATACCTGTACTTGTGAGCATACCCATATACAGACATACTTTTTTAACGAAAAAATAGGAAGAAAGAAATATAAACTTGGTGTCGTACTGGCATGCTCCTTTAATCCCAGCTCTCAGGAGGCAGAGGCAGGTGCATCTCTTGAGTTTGAGGCCAGCCTGGTCTACAGAGTGAATTCCAGGATACCGATAGCTACGTAGTAAGACCCTGTCTTGGAAAACAAATAAAAACTTTAAAAAGCTGGAGTGGTGACATGCACCTTTAATCCCAGCACTCGGGAGGCAAAGGCAGGTGGACCTCTGAGTTTGAGGCTAGCATGGTCTACAAAGTGAGTTCCAGAACAGCTGAGGCTTCCCAGAGGAACCCTGTCCCAAAAAAACAAATAAACAAGGAAAATGATATATTATATAAAATTAAATTATAATGAATATTATAATAGTGTTTCATATAATTAAAATTTAGATTTATTATATAAAATAAATATAATTATATATACAATATAAGTTATATTTGATTAAAACTATTTTTAAATGAAGACTAAAAGTAGCATAAAATAAATTTCGGCTAAGAACTTGTCATTTTATTCTACCGGGGAACATGAGACGAGGCAAAGCAAACTCATTAAAAAAGAACAAAGTCACAGGAATACTTACTCTGCTTCCTTTGCTATAAAGGACATAATTGGGTACAGTTGACAAAGTGAGGTCCTCTAACTGAAACAGTTCTGTGTCCTCAATTGTTCTTACTTTGATACACCATCGGGTGTTCATGAGATAGTCTCTTGTTACTTTTATTTCCATTGTAAGTGCTCAGATTAGAAATTAAAGGGCTGTAAGAACCTGTACTTCAGTGGAGGGGTGTGAAGAGAGCACTGTGTTGCCTCCAGACTTGTGGGGCTGCACTGGGTGCCTTTGAGGTTTAAACTGAAAGATCAGCTACAGATCCTAAATCTGCTCTTTGATCAGATAGAAGCCAAAGTACACTATTAGTGTGTTATTTAAACAAAAGCAACTTGATTATTTAGATAAAAAAGCTTGGGTATTGTCTTAATAAAAAACAGTAGGAATAAATCTATCCATTGAAAAGATTTCTGCAGTATAATTTTATGCTTTTAAAGATTTGGAATTACCTGCAAGAAGGTTCATCTCTGCATATGGGAGGCCTCTAGGTTCTTTCTCCAGAAGAGCTTTTGCCCTGCTTTCTTTGAACTCCTAGGCTGTTGCTCACTGTTTCCTGTTTTCCCAAACAGAACGAAGTCTTTGTCTCAGCCTGTTCTTAGTAGGTATGCCGCTTCTTGCTGTCAGACAAACAAGACGGTGAAACCACACTTGTCCAGTTTAAAGATCTCCATTTTTATAGCTTCCCAGCCTCTTCTGTTTTGTTCTAGTCTCAGAATCGTATCCCAGAGTTAGTTATGGGCTGAGGGCTAAGAGTCTGTCATTGCTCAGTGGGTAAAGTATTCATGTAGCAAGCCTGATAACTTGTTCAGATCCCCAGAACCCACATAAAAGCTAGGCACAGTGGCACAGCCGTTTGTAGTGACCTAGCAGGAGACAGCAGGCAGAGGTGGAATTACCAGAAGCTCATGGGCCAGATAGCCTGATATAGGCAGCAGTGAACAGGAGAGGGCCTGTCTCTTGTGCTCTCACCTCTACATCTGCCCTGTCCTGAGTGCCTGCACTTTTGTACACTGAAACACACACACACACAGGTTTCTAAAAGTTTGTCACAAACTTAAAATTTGTCACTTTGGTTGTAGAAACAAAATTAGTTTCTTGTCAGATGTCTTTAAAGTTGTGAAAAAAAATCTGACATGGATCTTGAATATTAGAGTTTGAATCTTATAATCTAGTAGTATTACAAGGCTTGTAAGTTTGGACAGGTAAGTCTTTTAAATATATCTTCATTTGTTAAAATACCTGAAAAGTATCTGTCTGCTTTATCTACCCAGCAGAGTGAATGTGAAATTTACTGATGTAATGACTTTTTTTAAGTTTTGTGCCTCCAATGATGGCACCTCTTACAAAATTATGAAATCAGTGTATTTATTTCTTTAAGTTTAAGTTTGAAGTTGGTACTTGTCTTATACCTGGTCATATCTTTCTTCATTTTTCTGGCATGTTTACCTATACAACTTATTTTTAACTATATGTAACACTATAAGTTCATGATATGAAGTTGTACACTATATGTCAAGCATTCTATGAAACACATTGTAGGATTCATAGTGTTTTTCTGAAGCTCATGTCCACTATTGGAGAGACACGAATACATGAAATGGTGAGGGAACCTCTGAACATAAAGACTTTTGACTGTTAGCTGTGAGGGACTTATCAGAGGACTTGGCTGAGAAGACTTCATTGTGCTGGGCCCTAAGTAGTTACAATGATTTAAGTTGTGATGGAGAAAAAGGTACTCTCATTAGAGGAACCACACTAGTCCAGACAGGGACTGTTGTGGAGGGAGTCGGAGAGTAAATGGGAGAAAACTAGACTGAACTAGCTGAAAGAAGCTTTGTTGATTGGATCTTTGTGTGTTTGTGCTTCTATAAAAACTGTACACATAAACTTGGCACACATGGCACATCTTTTTTATAGACTCCAGTCATGCATAGAAAATAAACATTGAATTATGATTGCAAGAAGACTTCAGTTAAGGAGTTCTGAGGGGCTCCCTCGATGAAATGACTTTTGTGCAGAAGCCCAAATGTTTGAGGAAAATTACCCTAGGCAGAAGGTGCCTCATGAGTAAAGTATCTGTATGGAAAAGAGCAAAGCAAGAGTGGTTTTAAGTCTGGGCTAAGGGTGGGTGTGGATAGAGTGGGGTGTGAAATAGCCAGTGTGGCTGGCTGTGGAGGGATGGGCGAGGGAATAGCAAACTAAGTTTACAGGCAGAGTATGCCAAAAGAAGAATTATTCCATAACAGTGCACGAGGATTTTGAAAAATGGGAGGTGGTGTTCTCTTAGTCTGTGAGGTTGATCCCATTTCCTGTATACTGTGTTGTCTCAGCTTGGTACGAGGTTCTCCATAGTTACGAAGCCTCCCTTCTGTAGCAACAAGGTAGCTGAGCAGCCCACATAAAGTGTCTGGCTTCTTCCCAACGTCTAATACTTGACTACTTGGAAAATCCTAAAAGAAGGATTGGGTAGGACTTGTGTGGCAAAAACAAGACGCACGAAACACAGTTCCCTAAGGTAAATGCACCACTATGAGGAAGAGTATTAGGAGAGCCAAGGGAAAGACCAACTTATACCACCTCAAATTTAGTTATAAAAATTTCAGCCAGATCTAGACCAGAGCCTCTTAACCTCTAAGTAATGCGGTTAAGTAGAACAAACGTATGTGTGGACCATCTGAAGCCCTCTGCCTCTCATTCTTTCTTGATGATGAGTCTTCAACCTGTGGTCCTCCTCTAGCAATGCCTTGCTCCCCATCTCACAGACAGGGCAGTCGGCTCCAGCCCACCCCAGACAGCATTCTCAAGCTGTAGGGCAGCACTTCTTGAATTAGAATTACTAATATAAAGTACATTAATGCCAGGGCTCCCTCTTCCCCCCAGACATGTAACTGAGATTCTTAAGGGAGGACACAGAGCCATGTTGAGTCCACTCTTTCTTTATGTTGTCTGTCTTCAGCCCTTCACTTCAGTAAAAAAAACACTGGATCCATGCTTCTCGTTGCTACACGTTTGAAGATAAACTAACATGGACTGACAGCCAAGAACAGAGAAACAGATGCCTTCCCTCGGCAAGTTTACTGTTCAGACCTTGCCACTGTCTGAGACCTTTGTTCCTGACAGCACTGCCCTTTTTCTGTCACACTGCCTTACTCTTAATCTGCTGGCAATATGGAAAGGCTGCTGAGCCTGAGACTGTTCTCTCCTTCCTCTTCTGTCAGTCAGCAGCATGCTTTGAACAGTAGCTTTGATTCCATTCAGCTGTTTAGTTTCGATACTTAGCTTTTCTACTCATATTGCTTAAGACAGATCCTAAAATTCCACATTTTAAGTGAGGTACTGTGTTTTCTTGCCTTAGCCATGTTTCCAGAGCTTGCTGATGGTCTTCTTTTTGGGAATGCCCTTCATCTGGTGGCTGAAGGACATCTTCCCAATGCAGGGAAGATGTCACTGTGATATCAGTAACAGGAAAGACTGTTCAATATGTGATTTTACTTGTTACCTCCAGTTAGCAGAATGAGTTTGTTGTGTGGTCCTCGGATGTGTGGTGTTATAAGAGAGTTATGGGCTTGGCTAATAGAAATGAAACCCATTTGTCTGAAAACTGAGACTAGGTTTTCTAGCTTTACATTTTTAGGTAGACTTTACTGCCACTCTTAGTGGTCTGAATGAAATTTTATCCGACATTGTCTAACTGGAATCTTTATATAGGTTTTTGTGTCTTTGGGAATGATTGGACATTTTTAACCAAATAACAGTGGGTTTTTTCCCTTTCTAATCTCCATGTCAGCCATCAGTAGCAATCTCACATTCTCTGGAACAGAAGCAGTTGACCAGCTCTTTAGCAACAAGTAGAAAACATACTTTATAAAATACAGAAAATAGACTTTGAATATAAAAACATACAAAAATTAGTTTAAAACAGCCACAAGCGTACTGCAAAAATACTGTTACAGAGCAGTAATTTGGGCCACTTACCATGAATGAATAATGTAGTCATGCTGCTGTGTTAGCACTGAAGGAGTTTGGGGGTTTTGTTTGTTTGTTTGTTTAATTCCTCCCTGAATATGGGTTTAACTACCTCAGAAAAGATTGTGCCTGTAGTTTTAACCGCACTGCTATGCAGGCAAAGTTTAAATTGTACGTTCATTTTTGTCTGTATTTTCAATATTGCTTCTGTATTTTATTTGTAGTGCATATACACTTCTTAAAACATTTTTAAAAATATGCTATGTGTGTGCTTTTTTACACTGAAAAGCTATATTCAGTGCTTTTAATCTAACCTGGTCTGCATAGTGATTTCCAGGACTTCAGGGCTATGTAAGAGTTCTTGTCTCTGCTCCCCAGCCTCCAAAATAAAATTAATAATGTAAACCGGATAACACCCCTAAAATGTATTTTTATTTGTATGCCTGTGTCTGTGTTTGTAAGGGTACGCCACATCTGTACTGATGCTGGTGGAGGCCAGAGGAGGGCCAGATTCCCTGCAGCTGATTCCAGGTGGCTGAGAACCACACGGAGTAAGTGCTAAGAGTTGACCTCAGTTCTCTGGAAGAAAGCAGCCTTTATCTGCTAAACCATCTTTCCCCTAAAGCAATAGTTAAAAATAATGACTTTATAAAATAAATGTAGTTAATTCATTTTAAAACTGCCCTATAGAGTCTTAACTTTTCCCTAATTTACATGTCTTAAGTGGCTGGAGAACCCCATCTACTTCATGGGTATATGCGTACAGCCTGCCTTCTTGTTTGAATCCATCATCCGATAGGCTTTTTTGTCTTTCTTGTGCTTTATCTTTTTCCCACTGACCACAGAAGAGGAAGAAGGTAAACTGTAGCAAGAATCCACACAGGCTTGGAATGCTGGGTTAGAAATAGATTTCCTGAGGCTGAGGAGATGCTCAATAGGTAAAGTGCCTGCTGTTACAAGCAGCAGGACCTGAGTTCAGACCCTCAGCACCCTTGCAGAGGAACCAGGCTCTGTGGTATATGCACTAAGGCTGTAGAGACAGGCAGATCCCTGGAGATTATCCCCAGCTCGTCAGCCTGACACAATCAGTGAGCCCCAGATTCAGCCAGAGGCCCAGTCTGAAAAGTAAAAGTAGAGAGCCAGTGAGATAGCTCAGCCCGCGAAGTGCTTGCCATGAAAGGCAATCCTGATATAACCTAAATTCAACTCTACATGTATCAGTGACATATAGATGTCCCCAAGCATTCATAAATAAAAATTAAATACTTTTTTAGAAGTAGAGAGTAGTAGAAGACAGCTATACACATACGCATGCATACCTCTCCATTTGCACATGAAATAGAAATCCATTTTATAGCTCACAGGCTAGCAGACGTTCTGATACTTGGTGTGAAAGCCGTTGGCATAGGCCACTCGCCAGCTTAGATCTCCCCTGCTTGGGGTCCTGGCTGTGTGCTTACCCACCTGCTTAAAGTACCTACGGGGACGTTGTAACAGCACAAATGTAAGAGTCTACTTGAAAGGACACAACACTAGGGAGATAGAATCTTGAAACATAGATAATAAACAAGGAGATGCTCATTAAGACGCCATGCAAATTGGATTTTTAAAAATCAGTAGCAAAGGTTTGTAGAGTTATCTGGCTTAAGGGAGAGTTCAAATGGAGAAATCCTTGGACCCTAATTTTGGGAGCTCATTATTATTGGCTAATGTGTGCCAGATTACTAGGAAAACACCTAGCTGTGCCCTGTGGACATAATCTAGTATGAGAAAGTAGTGACCTTATGATACTCTTGATTTCTTGGATATTATTATCTTTATTTTTAGCATTTTATTTTATCAAGACACTTAAACTACAGCTGTTCAGAAAAGAACAACATGGAAAAACTGAAAACAGTCTCTTAATGAGAATGCTTGAAATTTGAATGTTAGAATGAACAATGATAATAACTATTTTAACCTGTGACTCCACAGTCATATAAAAGATAAAAGAAAATGGAAATTTCATAAGTGGGGTGTTTGCCTGCTCTCAAAGTGCTTCCTCACAGAATATTTGTTGATGACACAGAGGAAAGAGTAGCTTCGTGGTACAGATGTCTAGAGGACGTCACTCGCACAGACGGTAAAGTAAACACCGGTAATGGATGATCAAGCCTGCACCATCTGGTAGAGAAAAGCACAGCATGGCTTGTGTGTTGGTCCTGCCAAAGGTGTGTGACCTGGACCTAGCTGCGAGGAAACACCTTCTATGGAGCAGCTGACCTGTAAACTCTCAAGGTCATCAACATCGAGAAAGACTGAGGCACTGTTTAAAACTGACCTATTCTTTTAGAAACCCGACGGCTAAGCAATTTGAACAACTTTGGTCTACAGGACTAAAAGGGAAGGGCCTTTCTGGGAAGCTGGGGGGACATGAAAAGGATTCTGAAATGACATGATATGATTTACCCATTCAGAGTCATGTTTATTTGAAGGGATTGTTTCCTTTGCCTTCCTGCCCACCCGTGTGTGTGTGTGTGTGTGTGTGTGTGTGTGTGTGTGTAGGGAGGGAAGGGAGATTGATTATAGGAAAATACTACATATCTAGCACAGTGAGGCAAGGCATCAGGCCAGCAGCTCACCTTCAAAGGTTCTAGGTTTTAAATGAATAGATACAACTTTTCTGAAAGTTTGACCTTTTTAATTAGTGAATTGGAACATATATATGAAATCTACATGGAGAGTCCATCTCACTGAATAAAGAAGTGCTGGTGAGTTTATCGTGGCAGGTAGAACGGCGAGGAGCCTTCATATAACACCAGTGGGGATGCGGTGTGTCCGGCCACTGTGGAGATCAGCAGAGAGCTCTCTCAAAAACTAAACCAGAACCACCGTATGATCCAGCTGAACCGCTCTTGTGAATGTATCTGAGGAGTTAAACTAGCAGCAGTCACAGCTGTACTTAGAATCAGTCCAGATGGCCCCCAGCAGCTGGATGGTGAAAGTGCTGTGTGTCCACACTGGAGCTGTTTTGAGGGTTTTACTGTTTTGCTTTGTTTTGAGACAGGGTCTCACTTTTGTAGCTTTGCCAGTCTGTAACTCAGAGGGGATAATTTGGGGGTTCTAAGAGTAGTTCCTAGGGGGGAAATGCCAGGAAAAAGGGCTCCAGGGAAGATGCTTTTGAATAGTTGAAAGACTATCATGTGGAAAAGGAGTTTCATTGATTCTGGAATACATAGCCTGAAATTGGACTGTTTCTTATAGTTAGTGCCACTTTGTGATTTATTTGTCAATAAATTATGATATGCCGCATTGCACCTTAACAGCTAATGGTATTTGTATAATAAGTGGGAAGTCTGGTGGGGTGGGGGATGGGAGTGGGATAAAATCTGGAGTGTAAAAAAAAAAGAAAAACTAGTAATAAATCTCAGCAAGAAATTTATAATTAGACCATCCATCCCTTGTATCTGTCAAAATTACTGTTCTGCTCCTCTCTGATGCTGAAGAAAACCTGTGGCCTCAAGCTCACTGGGCAAGTCCTCTGCCACTGAACTACACCCCTGCCTTCATGGTTTGAATGAGAAACCTCTCACCAACGGGATACACTGTTTAGGACAGGTTAGGAGGTATGGCCTTCTTGGAGGAGGTGTGCCACTGAGAGAAGGCTTTGAGGTTTCAAAAGTGCCATCTGCCTCACTGAGTGTGAGCTCTCAGTGTCTGTGAACTGCCATCTTGGACTCTAACCCTCTGAAACCATAAGCCTAATTGAAAACATTCTTTTATAAGCCACCTTGGCCATGGTGTTTTGATCCAGCAATAAAAATGTAACTGAAACATCTGCCAAACATGAAAAACTGTAGATACAGAATTAAGGACTTGAGTCAGGGGAGCCATCAGAGAACAGACTGATAGAGGTGGGTAGCAGAGTGGGGCTCGGCTGTTCCCTGGCAGCTGAACAGTGTTGTAGAACATCTGTCTTACCATCTCAGTAGACATTTAGAACTCTGGGATGATTTCGGTCTCGTTAATTTAGCTTGACATGTTCTGCTTGACACCCCTGGGGTCTGCAGGAATACTCTAGTTATAAAGGTGCCATTGAAGGTACTTGTGCTGCATAACTTTAATCCCATCACTCAGGGGGCCCAGGCAAGGGGGTTTCCGTGAGTTCCAGGACAGCCAGGGCTACACAGAGAAAGCCTGTCTCAAAACAGAAAACAAACAAACAAACAAACAAAAAATGAGAAAAGGTGAGGTATGGGGAGTAAGCATGACCTTGAGCATGTCTCTGAGTTTTGAAACTCCTTAGAGCTTTGCAGAGTAACTTGAACTTAGCTGGCAGATTGAAATGTCCTGTTTTAAGAGGGCTCTTACACAGATGTTGCATCTAGAAAACAGGCGAGCTT
Source organism: Micromys minutus (assembly GCF_963924665.1). NCBI lineage: Eukaryota > Metazoa > Chordata > Mammalia > Rodentia > Muridae > Micromys > Micromys minutus. The sequence continues at coordinate 3,287,507 of NC_137979.1, forward strand.
GCAGCAGAAAAGCTAAGGCTCCTTTCTCCATTGGTGGACTGGGCTCAGGTAGCTCTTTTCCCCACCCCCAGTATTCCATCTGCACTATGCTGGGCACGAGACTTATTCCAAGATGGGGTAAAGGAAGGAAGCTCTGCTACTTCCCAACTGGGAAGACTCACTCTCTGAGCGGAGGCCTGAATCTTCTTGGCATCAGGGAGGTCTGCAGGTAGCAGAGTGCCTCCCGAGTTAGCAGGGACAGCTCGGAAGGGAGTGGAGTTCTCTGTTCTGTAGTATGCTTTTTGAGTTCCTTTTATTATTTTCTGTGAGTAACAGCATCTACAGTGAAATTTGGAGTCAGTACCTATTTGAAAAGCAAAACTGACATTCAGACAGGTTATACAGTGTGCATCAATGAATCTTAGACCTTCTGATTCCAGAGCCCCCAAAAAGGCTGCCTCTAAGGTTCCTATTTTGGCACCTCAAAGTTGACTTATTGCAAACATGATTATAAGGGCATTATATTTTCCCACTCAGCCTTTTGTCATTGAAATATAGAACATGTGGTAGTCAATGCTGTGTTTGGTTGCTTGTTTGTTTGTTTCTCAGAAAGACAGATGACCCAGCAGCAGCTCTGTGGCCTTTGGTGGTAGTACTTTGTGGTGTAGCATTACACTTGCTGCACTAGCCCACTGCCACTGAGCTGTCCCCAACCCCTTTTGATTGCCTTACTGTGTGTTTGTTGTTTTTCAGACAGTATCTTACTCTGTAGCTCAGACTGTCCTGGAACTCAGTGAAATCATTCTGCCTCAGCTTCCCCAATGCTGTGATTATAAGCATGAGCCACCTTACCCAGCCTCTTTATTTTATTATTGCTTTTAGAGACTTGTGTATTCAAGCTGGCCTCCAAATTGCTATGTAATCAAGGATGACCTTGAACTTCTGACCCTTCTACCTCCTGAGTACCGGGTGTTACATGTGCATCATGCTTGATTTTGTGTGACACTGGGGATCAGACCCTGGGCTTTTACATACCAGGCAAGAGCTCTACCAACTGAGCCATACCTTAGTTCTCTCTCTCTCTCTTTTTTCATTCATTTTGAGACTGTTTTGTTGGCTTACCTAGGCTTCCCACGAACTTGCTATCCTCTTGCCTCAGCCTCCTGAAGGCATAGCACCAAGCCCAGCTTCGTTCTGTTCCCATGGGGGTAAAGCTGAATGGAGAATCTTGTTAATGACTCTGATGACAGAGTCTCTTCTGGAGATTAGAAAATAACAGTTTTGTCGATGCCATTATAGAAATTATTTCATCAGTGGACACTGAGAGCACTGAATAAAAGCTTTTTGAGGCTCTCACTACTCACAGGATCAGAAAGTATTACTCTACAGATTGCTTATTAATTAATAGAAATGCATTTATTTATAATGAAATCTGGCAGGTATTAGTAATTCAAGTTATAAAGTTTGCCATCAATAATGAAAGTAAACACCCTTTGCTTCCTGAGGTGATTCCCTGGAGAGGGAGGGAGGAGAGGAAGGAAGAGATTACCTCATAGCTCCCCTACCAACAATAAGAGAACAGCCTTCAGGAAGTGATCCAATGAATCCAGATAGAAAGGCATTATCAAAATGTCTGTCTTCGACTCTTCAAAAAGGGCAGCATCTTGCAACTTGGTGGTTCACAGCTGTCGCCACCTTACTTGAGGTAAGGGCAAGAGTATCCAGAGCACAAGGTTGTCTTCAGCAATAGCAAGTTTCAAGGCCAGCCTTGACTATGTAATACCTAGTCTTGAAAACACAAACAGGGATGGCAAGATAACTGGGTGACTAGACAGATAAAGACACTTCCCACCAACCCAAAAACCATGTGTGTACACACACACATATACATACTCTAAATAAATAAATATCTGTGTTTTTTTTAAGTCAGTGTCATGAACAGTGGACTAAAAATGACTAAAAACCTATTTTAGATCAAAGAAAATGAAGGGAACTCCTTCCCAGAGCCCAGATTAGGCACAGACCATACGCAAACACCTATTTTCACAGAGAGATCCTTTAGCTGGGAATAAAGGTAAAGATGGTTGCTCTCTAACTCAGGCAGAGAAACAGCAGCAAATGACCTTGCAGGTATAATTTTTAAGAAAAGGGGAGGGGAGTTGAGAAAAGTCTGTATTACAATGGGCTAGGATGTAGTTGTATATTTTGATTGGACATGCTAATTATGTGAACCAAAGGGGGCTTTTGATTGCTAGTCCTAGGTAGTCAGCCTCAGGAATGAGTCTGGCATAAAAAAATGTCCAAATAAGGGAATAGACCTTTATGGCTAGCTTTAGGGAAATAATCTTTGGTTTACAGGGAAGAGAGAGGGAAAAGGGCAAGGCTTGGCAGTGCTATGTTTACCAAATGTGGGCGTGTTAGAGCCCTTTGGAAAACTAATGAGACAAGATAGTCAGGTACAGTGTCCACAGCCCTTGGTTGAATTGTTAGGCTGAGTAAGAATATTTTAATATAAAGTGTATTAAACGCTGAATACATTTTATCAGAAGTAAAGTTTTAATATAATTAACACCTTATGCACAACTGAAATAACCTTGTTCTTAGGAGATACTCCTGAATTATTGAAAATCGAAATGTCCTATTGGTTGTAATCTCTCAGTTGGTCGAGCAAAAAAAAAAAAAAAAAAAAAAGCACGGAGAAAGGCAGGAGTGTTTCTAAACAAAGATTATCTGAATGCTCTCATAGTATTAAAACTTCCATTTGAAAATTTTTAAAATGCTGGGACTGGGGAGATGGTTCAGTAGTTAAGAGCATTAGCTGTTCTTCCAGAAGACCAGAGTTCAGTTCCCAGCACCCATGTGGCAGCTCCCAGCTGTCTGTAACTCCAGGTACAGATACCCTCACACGCGAACGTCTGTATATGCAGGCATAATAACAGTACACATAGAATAAAAATAAGCTATGAAGAAAAGAAGAAAATTCCCAGAATAAAAGGGGAAGAATTACAAATTTAAGTAGTCATGCTAAGGTACTAACGAAACATAAAATCCTATTAAAGAATAAATTGGCAGGCTAGAGAGATGGCTCAGTGTTTAAGAGTGCCATCTTAACTTTCTTCCAGCAGACCTGAGTTCAGTGCCCAGAACCCACACGGGACGATTCCCAACCACCCGTGACACCAGTTCCAGGGAACCGATGGGAGATACACAGATAAGCGTATACATATAAACATAAAATTAAGTGATTTTGTTGTTTTTCCAGACACGGTCTCTCTGTAGCCCTGACTGTCCTGGAACTCTATAGACCAGGCTAGTTTCCAACTCACAGAGACCCACCTGCCTCTGCCCCCAGAGTGCTGGGGTTAAAGGATCATAATATTCTGTATTTCACTGTCATCTCTAAGAAAAGCGATGGTGGCTTGAATGAGAACGTCCTCCATAGGTGTTCATATTTGAACTCTTGGTCTCTAGAGGGTGGTACCATTGGGGATATTTTGGAGGTGTGGCCTTGTTGGAAAAGGTGTATATTAGTGGAGTCCAGCTTTGAGAGTTTAAAGATTCCCAGAATTTACTACGGCTCTCTCGGCTTAGTGCTTATGGTTGAAGAAGCAAGAGTGGAGACATGGCTCAGAGGTTTAGAGTGCATTCTGCTCTTGGAGGGACCTGAGTTAAGTTCCCAGCACCCACATCAGGCCTCTCACAACTGCCTGTAACTCCCTTTCAGGGGATCTGTGACTCCTGGTCTCCACAGGCAACTGCAACTTGGATGCACACATAATTGAAATTAAAATTAACAATGTTTTTAAAAGATGGGAGCTCTTGGCACCCGGTTCCTACTGCCATGCCTGCTGTTTGCTGCCATGTTTCCCCAACAAGATGGGACTATAAACCGAACAAGCCTTCCTGCCATAGGTCGCCTTGGCTTTGGTATTAGCCACAGCAGTAGAAAGGAGCGCATGCTGCCTGGTTGTTGAAAGGTATGGGACTCCTAAGCCATGTCTTGGTGTTTGAGAACACAGGCAGAAGGCTGGTCTTGCCACACTTTGTACTGCTTAAATGCTTCTGTCACTACAGTTTAATCAACCCTTCTTTCCTACCGGTTACTGCTGCTCGGGTCCTAACTTCATCCTGAGGTTTCCTCTGTTGTCATCATCCCTCCTGAATCTGTACCAACTCTCCCAAGAGTTTTTTGTTTCTTCCTGTTTTTAATGTTTATTCACTTTTGTAAATGTGCGTGTGTGCCTGCATGAGTCTGTTTGCACCTTTGAGAGTTCGCTCCCTCTAGAGTTGGAGTTTTAGTAGTTACAAGCTGCCATATTGGTATTGAGAACCAAACCACATCCTCTGCGAGATCAACCAGTGGTCTTGGCCATCTCTTTAGTCACATCCCCATTTTTAAATGTCCAAGCCATCTTATGATGTTCTTTGAACACAGCCCAGCTCTAGATGTTGGGGAGAAAGGGACATTTCTAGGAGGGTTTACAGTGCGCTTCGTCACTAGAGTTCAGATGTGCTGCTGTGACTTTTCCGTTCGATCATTTTCAGTCTCCTTTGGCAGCACTGTCCGTTCTCCTCTTCCTCGTGCCAGGATGATAAGGTTACCGGGAGGGTTATTCTCTTGTCTCCCACGAGTAGATGTGCTGTACACACCAATTAAGATGAGGTACTCTCCTTACCCATTAAGAAGGGAAAGGAAAAATGAAAGAAGTGAACGAAAACCTTGACCTTGGTATGTGCTCAGTGAATATGGACAAGTGTTGAACTAATTAAAATTTTCTTTCCCAAACAGCTTTCCTGTTGAGATTAGTTGATGCGCCCATTTAGTGTTCCGTTAAGGAGATTACTGGATTGGTTCCCTTGGCTACCTGTGCAGCTCTCCCCACTACTTTTCCAGCTTGAGTCTTCAAGAGGGAGCCTCAGAACTGATTTCTAAAACCAACTGTGCTTGGTGTGATTATAAAGCAATGAGACTGATTGTCACATGTGGTTTGCGGGATCCGTCTCAGTTACTTTATAGCCATACCTGGTATCGTGACACCACAGATCATGCCTGTTGATCAACACTGTAGAAGCACAAACTTAAGGTTTCTAAATGGAAATTTAAACCAATGATTCTTTTTAACTCACTGACCAGACGCAGATGTTAACTTAATAGTGCTAGTTTTCATTTGGTTGTTTTGTTTTTGTTTATAGATTTTTAAGCAAAAATAAATAAACCAATAAACAACTACTCTAATAAAGTGACTAAAAATCTTTTGAACACAGTACTGTACAAATATATATTTCATTGGGCTATATTTTTCTGAAAACTTTTGTTACTGAGTTTCTGTTGCCTCTCGACTGCTAAAGGTAACAAGATATAAAGACAAATATTTCATGTTCACTGAAGGAGCTTCGAAAGGTCGGGTTTGGGACGCTCTGCTTGCTTGTCTGTAGAGGGTATTTTGTATTTAGATGCACACTCTCCTTCATACTCACATAAGTGCTTATAATTTTCTCTCCTCCAAAATAATATGGGAAGCCTAGCCTCCAGTCTTTCTCCAGGACTTTGGAAAAGATAGATTGTAAAATGTTGTCACACTTAACTTTCCCTTAAGAAAGGACAGTTGCCAACAGCTGCATGTGGTACAGAAGCTTCCTGTCGCCTTAAAATAAACTGAGAAGTTGTTCTCTATTGGAGGACAGATGGAGTACTGGCCTGTGGTATGCTTAGGGGTAAAACAGCCCCTGGAAACCATGTGAGAAAAGTACTTGGAAAAACAACTGAGCTCCTTGTAATTAACTTATATAATTTGTGCCTGTGGACAGAACTCTGAATGGTTTTTAGAAACTGTAGGCTACCATTACAGGTAGTAGTCTAGAAAGTTGAAATTGGGCCTGCCTAGAGGATTTGAGTGCACTGGGCATGGTTAAACAAGGTGGAAAACTGTAACATAAAAGTAAGTTTGACACCAGCCTAAGCAACGTGAGGTACTGTCTCCAAACAGGGTGGGGAAAATTGTTAGTTTGAGATCCAGAAGTGCTCTGGAAGGAGCTTTACTCTAGACAGAAGACCAGAGTTAGTTTCAGATGTCAGTAAAAGATGTTGTCATCTGGCACTTGTTACTCCGCAGCCAAGTGTGTGCCCTAAGGGGTAGCCTTCTTTCTGTTTCTTATACTAGTTCTTTGCTCGGCAGTGCGTGTGAGGGTGATTAGTGCAAGGGCACCTGTTTACACCATAAATGACAGTACTTTTCTGTTAGAACTTTCAAGATCGATTGCTACAGAAAGATTTTATCCTGTAGACTCACCCTGATTTAGTCACAGTGTTTCTACATGCTACTTGTAAGGCAGTTCATGAATTGTTAACACCACATTACCTGTTTGGAGTACTGTACCTGTTTTCACACCTGTCAGTGTCACAGCCGCAGCCTCGTGTTAATTGAGTCTGTAAACCTTAGCAAAAATTATGGTGATTTCTCTGTGGAGCATATGTATATATTTATATGATGTCCCTATGAATTTCACGTGTCACGAGTCTGTGTGTTTGTTTTACATTACAGGCACGGGAGATATTATTGCTGTCATGATAACAGAATTGAGGGGTAAGGATATTCTGAGTTATCTGGAGAAAAACATCTCTGTACAAATGACAATAGCTGTTGGAACTCGAATGCCGCCCAAGAGCTTCAGCCGCAGCTCTCTAGTCTTCGTGTCAATATCCTTCATTGTCCTGATGGTCATTTCTTCCGCGTGGCTCATATTCTACTTCATTCAGAAGATCAGGTACACAAATGCTCGCGACAGGAACCAGGTGAGCTAACCAGCCGCAATCCATGAGGCTCTTGTGATCACACAGCTTAAGTATTTCTTTATGTAATGTATTTAAAAACAAAGCCGACAGCAGCGACAAAGCAAGCACATGGCAGGTATGTGGTGCACCTGTGATGCCTGCAGTCAGGATTTCAAGGCCAGCTGGAGCGCACAGCGAGTTCCTATCTGCCCTTCACAGCCAGCTACATAGCCCGTTCCTATCTCAGCTTGAAAAAGGAAACGAAATGAAAGAAAATGTTGTTTTACATAATCACACCGTGACTATCAGACTCAGTAAATGAGTGTTTATTTAATATATTTCCAGACCTATTGGCTCTCTTGGTTTTCCATAACTACTCAGAAGTGTCTTTAATGGCAAAAAAAAAAACAAAAACAAAATCCCTCAGAATGTGTGTTACAGTGGGCTGTGCCTGACCCTGGCATCTCATCTGTGCCGTGTATGGTTTCAATCCAGATTGTCTGCATTTTTTCAGCATCACCCTTTTAAGCATTAGGGTGGTGCCCTTGCTTTGATTGATTTATTGAAGCAGTACAGCTCCACCTCCCCAGTTGTTGCATCTCACCAAGCTATAGTAACTCCCACAGCACAGGTCCACTGCGGTAGTGGATTCGCTGCTGCCTTTAGAGCTGTTCTGTTTGATTTGTGCTCTTGGACGTGCATGTGTGCAGCTCAGCTCCATTTCATGCAGACTCTTGTGTAGGACAGCTTTTCTGTAAGGAAAGGGTCCAGTGTTCCCTCATAGACAGAGACACCCTTCCCTAACCCTTCACCACAAACCTAACCCTCATCTCTGGTGTCTTTTCAAGAATGTTGTAGGGACAGTCAGAGTGTACTTCACCTAGAGAGCTAGGTTTCCTCTTTGTTTTAGCATAGTTCCCTTGAAGTCCTTCCAAGCTGTATACCTCAGTAACTCTCTTTCATTGGTGAGTAGTATTCCATGGTATGGCTGTACTGTAATTTACTTAGCTATTCACTCATTGGAGAATAGCTGAATAATTTTTAACATGGGACTCTAATCAGATGTGATGTTCATGTACTGGTTTTTGTCTGACCATGAGTTTTCATCTCCATGGAATAAATGTATAACTTCTGAACACAAAATAAGTAAATGTTTAGTATTTTTTTAAAAAGTGATGCTCCATTATTTTACGTTTCTACTGACATTGTGTGGCTCTCCAGTTTCTCCATGTTTTGACAGGATTTGATAGATTAACATTTCTTTTGTGATTGTAATGTGCATTTCTCCCATGGTCACCTATATGAGTGTCTGTGTGTGTGCACAGAAAAATAGTTTCATGTCCTCATGCTTGTGTAGCAGTCACTGTGCTGACAGCCATCCCCCTGCCCTGAGCATAGTTTGCGTCGGTGAAATGTCCGCTCAAGTCCCATTTTCTTCCTGGATTCTTTGTCTTTTACTATTGAGGATTTTTAAATGGTTTTTTTTTTTTTTTTTTTTTTTGTACATTTTTATTATGTGTATTTGCCTGGATTCTTGTCTCTGTGCACCACATGCATAAAGTGACCTCAGAGAACAGGGGGAGTGTCAGATATCCTGGGGCTGGAGTTACAGGCAGTTGTGAACTACCACAGATGCTAGGAATCAAACTCAGGTTCTCTGGAATAGCAGCCAGTGTTCTTAGCCACTGAGCCATCGCCTTAGCATTGGGTTTTTAGACTCTATGTATTTAGATATGGTATTTGTTTTGTCGGATAATGTGCTTTGCAAATACTTTCTTCCTGGTTTGTCTATTCAGTCACTTTAATAGTCTTGACAAACAAATTATTGAGGATTTTCTAATTTTGATAAAGTTTAATTTGTGAATTTTCCCTTGAAATTTTTTAGTATCAATTGTAAAAAGTTCTTTGTCACATGAAGATATTCCCTTTGTTTCTAAATGTTTAAAGCATTACATTTTAGAGTCATTTGGCTGAAGCCATTTCTCTCCTAATGCACACATTTTGTGCTATACATTTCTCTCAGCACTTTTTTTGCTCTCCTTCACAGACTCTGGCACATGCTTTCATTCAGTTCTGTACTCTCCTGCTTCAGGCCCCAAGTGCTGGGATGATAGCCATGCACCAGCATGCTCGGCCTTGTTTTCATTTAACACGTCCTCTTTGACCTATGTATTAAGAACTGTCTTGTTTCCAGTTGTTTAAAGTCTGATGTGAAGAGTTAATGATGCTTAATTTGCTTGTGTTATGATAGAAATTTTGGTTTTAGTTCTGGTGCTTTACGTACATAGGAGAGCGTGGACTGTGCCAATGGGGCATGCACTAGACTTGTCTGACCAGTGCACTCAGCTTGCTTGTGCAAGCAGTGAGGGTCGGGAGATGGCCTTCCACTGAGTGACAGCTATGCCAGGTTGGGAGGATGAGGAACATTTTCTCTTTGGCACTTGACTGGAATGGAGCAGACACTGCTCTAGAGGGTTCCTGACAATGAGTCCACTCTTCAGGTATTTTGGTTGGGACAGTCAGGCTTCTCTTGGCTGTGGCTGTTCCTGTAGGCAGCTCTGGGCTGAAGACATCTGCAGCACAGTGATGGGAGTCTGTGGGACAGTAAGGGAACTAGAGACCTCAGCACTTGGTGTCTGTTCAAGGCCAAAGCCCTAGACAGCCCTTCTTCTTACCTGGAGTGGTAGTATGTACTAGATTAAAAAGATTTGGGTTTATTATTATTAAATACCATATGAATCATAAATAATCTTATTGTAATATATCATATAGGACACCAAAAATAGGATAATCAGGAGTTCTTCGGAAAACATTTTAATCAGAAGTCCACTGATAATATTAGACCTGAATGGGGCACATGCAAAGGCCTTTGAAAAACTCAGGGCTGTCCTGGAGCCTGGTATTTGATGGTTGTGCTTTAAATAGCACCCTCAGTGGGTCCGACATGTGATGAAGGAGTAAAAAAACTCACCATCTGGCACAGGCCACAACGGGCGCTTGTCTCCTAGCTTTTGTTGCAGCTCCTTTCAGAGCATCCCTCTCCAGACGATCCTTTAGTAGAAAGTGATGTTCTGACCTTTTTTCCTCTTTCCGTTTTCCCTAAGGTTGAGAAGTGCTTGATGAAATTTTTATGTGGCTTAAAAAGCTTAGCTTATTAAAATTTAATATGAAGGTGGCAATAGCTCAACTGGTTGGAACCTTAGGCTGTTTAAAAAAAAAGAAGAAGGAGAAGAAGAAGCGTAAAGTATTAGCAAAGGAAACACTGAGCTGAAAGGAGAATCGAGCTTTTCTTCACAGAATACCATCTTGATGCTCACTGCTCAGAAGGGCCACGTTCCAAATTAACTTTCCAGCATTGGGTAGTAATTACACTGTAGATCATTTTGCATGTGGCACATGCTTCTTTTTTAGTTTCAAATCAATAATGCATTTGCATACCTGATACAGAAATACAGAATTAAGCTGGGCATGTGGCACACATCTTTAATTCCAGCACTCAAAAAGGCAGAGGCAGTTGGATCTTTGAATCCAAGGCCAACCTGGTCTACAAAGTAAGTACCAGGACAGCTATGACTACACAGAGAAACCCTGTCTTCAAAAACAAAACACACACACACAAATAAACAAAGAATTTTATATATATTGAATTTCCCTGCATCAGGAAAGCTAATGATTTGCACTCACACATTTAATCTTTGAAAATGACAGGTTTTACTTCTTTCTAAAGTGGGATAGATGGAAATAGTATACGTATTAAAGAGTTTTCTCAGTGAAGAAGTCTATGGTCATCACTTTAACATAGTAGAATGAATTTTATTATGTTTTTCAGGGTTTAACAATTTCTGAAGCTCAGAAAGTACATATTTTGATCTGAATAGTCAGTGTCTTGTCATTTGTTTTAGATGCTGCACCTACTTGGATGCCTTTTATTAACAATAAGTCTATGTAAATAAATAGGACTTAGCATAGAGAGACCTCATACCTTTTCAAATGTTAGACAACAGTTTAAGATTTCTTTTTTTTTTTTTTCCCCCTGCCTTTAAGATCAGGCAGGGTGTTTGGGCTGGAGAGATGCTCAGCAGTCAAGAGCACTGATTGCTCTTCCAGAGGTTCTGAGTTCAAATTCCAGCAACCACATGGTGGCTCACAACCATCTGTAATGGGATCCGATGCCCTCTCCTGGTGTGTTTGAAGACAGCTGCAGTATACTTTTATATAATACATAAATAAATTGAAAAAAAAGAAAGAAAGAAAAGAAATCTGTTTAACCAAAACAAACAAACAAAAAAAGACCAGGGTGTTTGAAAACATTCATTGTAAATCCTTGTGATTTAGCAAAGAGCTTGCTTGGCATGTCATACCAAGTCAGTGCAAAAGAGAGTGAGCCCTGTTCTTCTGAGAAGGCAGGCAGCATGGCTCAGGCCCTGCATGATAGAAACTCTGTTTGGAGTTGTTGTCGAGTCATAGACACTTCACGGAGGATGTGGTGACGTTTGAGCTGAATTTCACTCCAGAGAATGAATAAGACTTAAGACCTCATCAGATAGATCGAAGGGAAGTGGATCATTTTCCACAGATAGAGAAGAGTTGAATAGGAACATTAGGAATGGAGGAAAGGAAAGGGAGTTTGGGTTTCGTTCCCTAAGGAGTGAGGGGGTCAGTCAAGCTTTTCTAAAGGTACAGTAATACTAAACCAGAGTGACAAGGCCCAGGTTCAGTGAGAGACCTTGTCTCAAGATGGAAGATGCCTAATGTCATCCTTTGGCCTCTACATGAACATATATACATGCACAAGCACATCTGCACACATGTATATACCATACACAAATTATATAAGTGTTAAATAAGTAAAATGAATAGAGACCATCTTAAAATGAAATGCATATAATAGTATTTTAAATGATGAATACTCAGCCTCCTTCAAAGATATGATAAGACCATATTGAAATATCATTTCTTATTGTGCCATTTGCTAAAGAAATAAAAAAATTTGATAATATGCTTTTTTGAGAAAATTCTTGTAGGTTAATAATGATTCTTGTGAGGGGGCAATTTATAATGCCTGGTCTAATTATATAAATGATTATTCTTTGCTTAACCTCACACCAGAGTAGTAGTCTAACCTGATGATAAATTTACTGAAGATAAAAATGGTAGCTGTGCCAGGTGATGGTGGCACTCGGGAGACAGAGGCAGGCGGATCTCTGAGTTCAAGGCCAACCCTGGTCTACAGAGTGAGTTTCAGGACAGCCAGGGCTACACAGAGAAACCTTGTCTCAGAAAAAAAAAACAAACAAACAAAAAGTAGCTGTACTAGTCTGATCACTGCTTATGATGACAAGACTTGAAATGATCAGACATCTAGAAGTAGAGATCTGGTTGCTAACGTAGTCTCTCCATAGTCCGTGCTGAGTGATTTGTACTCATTCAGTGCTGCAGATATGAAGGGAGCACTGATGGTCACTGTTTGCTCCTATAGAGTGAGCTCTTGGGTGTATTATTAAGGTAAAAGCGAGCTACAGAAATTTGACATATGCAGTTGTAGATAAAGGGAACTATGAAAATGTATTTCTATGTATGGATATGCATAGCATATATCTTTACATGTATGTATACTTAACATGTATATTTAATTTCAAAATGAAGCAATGTAAGGAATAAGTACTTATTATCTGGGGAGGAAAGGAAACAGGAAGGAAGAAACTGGAAGTTAAACCTCCTGTACTTCATCTCATGTTCTGAACTTGGGATCATGGCTTTTTTTACATAACGTATTAATTGCCAGAGTGTAAGGAAGGTGGTGTGGTGGATGCGTTTGTCAGGAGACTGGGGCAAGAAGATCGCTGTGAGCCCAGAAGTCTGAGGCCCAGTCAGCTTGGGAAACACGAGTGAATAAGTGAAAATTAGAAATAAGTGTAAACAAACAGCTACTGAAATGCTGGCACAGCTGCAGAGAGAAGCTCTTCGAGGGCCTGTATCAGTGTCATAATTTATTCTCTGGGAATTTTATATGATATATCTTGATCATGTTGACCTCTAACTCTGCCTGTATCTACTCTCACTTTCTGCTTCATGTCCTCGTTAAGTAGCCCTGCACCCAGCTTGTGCTTGTTAGAGCCATCCCACAGAGCATGGCTGCCTCACTAGGGACCACATCCTTATGAGAACTGATTCTCCCTCAGTATCTCCTCATCCAGGAGTGGGGTCATGAACCCTTTCCCTCTCCATGTTCACACATTGGCTGCCTTGGTCTTGTGCAAACAGCCATAGCTGCTATGAATTCATGGATGTGAGTCCTGGCATGTCCAGAAGACACTATTTTACTTCAAAGAACTTTTAAAGACTTTCTTATTTTTATTTTATGTATGGGAGTGTTTGTATATGACTCGTGTGTGTGTGTGTGTGTGTGTGTGTGTGTGTGTGTGTGTGTGTGTATTTGCACCATTTGCATGCTTACAGCCCTCAGAAGTCTGAGGAGGAACCAGGGTTACTGCTGACAATAACCACTATGTGAGTGCTGGGAACTAACTTGGGTCTCTACAAGAGCAACAAGTATTCTTAATTAGGGGGCTGTGTTTACCGTTCCAAAGGAACTTTTTTTAGAAGTACATTTTTTTTAGTATAATAAAAAGTTGAGGTTTCAATCTGTAGTCTTAATTGCTAGCAGTAGTAGGATGAAAACACAATTAATGAAATTAGAAATCAGAATTGTAAGCCAGGTGGTGGTGGCACACACCTTTAATCCCCATACTTGGCAGGCAGAGACAGGCAGATCTCTGAGTTCCAGGACAGCCAGGGCTACACAGAAAATCCCTGTGGACAAAGACAACAACAGTGCTGATGAAGAAAATAGAAATTCAGGATGTTCAGGGCTCGGGAAAGATACATGAGGACTGACTTTGGATCCAAAGCACCTATAACATGCCTGTAACCTCAGCCTGAGAAAGATAGGGAGGTCCCCGAGCTCACTGGCTAGCCAGACTAGTTAGTGAGCTTCACGTTCTGTGAGACCCTGTTCCCAAAACAGAACAAAGGAAAACTTCCAGCATCAGCCCCTGGCCTACACCCAGGCATTCACAGACACAGAACAAAACCGTGAGAATTTTGGAATAAGAGAGAAACAGAAGAAATAGTGGTGTGAGTTCCAGTCAGAACAGTCAGAAATCCTTGGGAAATGCACTTTTCAAGAGCTGTGTAACATTAGCCTCTGATATGAAACGAGGCTACTGTTCGTAGACACTTGAGTTAGTACAAAATTGTCTAGGTGTCCTTTTTTTTCTAGCTTTTGTCTTGCAGTCCTGAGAGTACTCCAGGCCTTGTATGTGCTAGCCAATCTGTGTGTCATCTTAAAGCATCTGTCTAGATCCTAGATGAGGATGTTAGAGAACACAAGGAATAAAAATGACCAGCAAACCAGCTTTATTCTGTCCTGGGACACCCAGGGCTTCATGCATGCTCAGCAAGCATCCTACAGAGTCTCATCTCCAGTGCTAACAACTGGTTTTATTACAAAATGAGGCAGAGCCATCAAGATGGCTCAGTAGCTAAAGTTGCTGACCACTCAGCCTAACAACCTGAGTTTCATCAGCAGAACCCAAGTAATAGGAAAAACTTGGCTTCCATAAGTTATACTCTGATCTCTGCATACTCGGCATGCTAAACATGTGACACATGCAATAAATTAATTAAAATAAAAATGTGATGGACCAAGTGAAAAATAGTATCAGGAAGGAACAAAAGGCTAGATTTAAATTGTAGGGTGTTATATAAAACAAGTAACTGTCTTTTTTAAATAATAAATAACAACCAGGTGTGGAAACCAGTCCCATAGTCTTAGCATTCACTAGGTAGAGCCATAAGCAAGGTTAGTATGAGCTACAAAATACTGTCTGTCTGCCAGTTTCATCTCTCTTAATCACTCTCCCTCTTCTTGCTCTTTCATCTGTGTGTGTGTGTGTACATGCGAGCGCATGTGCATGTGCACACACAGAGTGATACTTAAAGTGTGTGATATATTCACTTTGGACTAAGATGGAGTAGTGAACCTGGCTTGGCCTCCTACCTGAAACAGTTTGAAAAGAAAAATGAAATAAAAAATGTAAGACAATTTCAAGACACTGGGCACTAGGCAACAAGGATTCTCTAATTCCCTGAGAAATGGGAAAAAGCAAACGAGGTGTGTCTAGGAATATCCGTCAGAAGTCCCCAGAACACACTATGGAGAGTCTCGGTGCAGTGAAGTAGGCTACCTCGTTTGAGAAGACTGAGCTAATAGGCAGGATGACCAGCATTCATGCAAGACAGCAAGGAAACGGATAAGCCTAGGGAGGAGAGCCCTGGGAGCTGATGTGGTCCCACCATGCTGCATACGTGAACGAGTTCTGATAGGCTGAGCAGGACAGGGATGTGGGAGTCACTCAAGCAGACTTTTGGAAATGGTGTATATCCAGAACTAAATTATCACTTTCTCTTTCCAAAACCTGCTGTCCCTTCATGTTCATGACATGACATGGTGATTAGCTCATATTCTCTAAGCCACCCACCTCTAAGTCACAGTATCTCCTAACTTTGTTTCATGCCTAACATGGTCTTTTTCTCAGAAAAATGGATGTTAACTAAATATTCTAAGATGGGAATGAAGAAAGCTATTCCAGGTGCTAACAGGATAGCTCAGCATAAAGGCCTATTGGCCAGAGTTCAGTCCCTTGAGTTGATAAATGTAGGAGAGAGCTAACTTCATAGTTTGTCTTCTCATTTCCACATGTACCCCATGGCATATGCACACACATACAATAAATAAATGTGAATATACATATATATACATACATACACACATACATACATGCACACACAAATACATACATACATGCATGCATGCATGCATGTGCACACACAAATACATACGTACATACATACATACGTACATACATACATACATACATACATACATACAGTCCTGACTGAGAATACAAGTTAATAAAGGTGAAAGGAAAGCAGACAAAAGTGAGAGGCTGTTCCAGTTGCGGTGACATCAGAAAGAACAAAAGGCTGACATCTGTAGTGATGAGCACAGCCAGGAACAGTAAGACCGGAATCCTGAAAACCACAAAATGTGTGAAAGGAATTAAGGCACAGATGTAAGTTGGGTGTTCCTTACCTCAATTTCAGGACAGAACTATTTTAGCTTTTGATTTTGGGGTTTTGAAATATTTGTTTAGACTTTACTTTCTGGACAACCCTAGTGTAAAAATCTGACATCTAAAATGAGCCAAAGTCTGAATTTTTTAGAGCATGTGATTTCAGAATTTTTTTGGTTTCAGATTTTTAAATTAGTGACATTCCAGTTCATCGTGCTAAAGATTTCAGGTGGCTAAGACATCTGTACTACCCAAAATGATCTTCAGATTTAAAAGAATACCTATTAAAATCCCAAGTGTTCTTCCTTACTGGAATGGCCAGGGAAATCCACCATAATATTCATACAAAATATGGAGAGATCCCAGATACCCAAAACAGTATTTTAAAACAGAACGAAGGTCTCCAACTTTGTGATTTGAAATTTACTGCAGGGGGCTGGAGAAATGCTGAATGGTTAGAGCACTGACTGCTTTTCCAGAGGTCCTGAGTTCAAATTCCAGCAACCACATGGTGGCTCACAACCATCTGTAATGAGATCTGATGCCCTCTTCTGGTGTGTCTGAAGACAGCTACAGTGTATATAAGAAATAAATAAAATTATAAAAAAAGAAATTTACTGCAGAACTAATTCAGTGGGATGCTAGTATACAATATAAAAAGAATATTAATTAATGTGGCACTGGCATTACACATGTATGAACCTGTGGAAGTCTGGCCAGATGACTTTCAGCGTAAGCACCAGAATTGTTGGATTCTCAGTCATGGTGCTGGAGAAATCTGAGGTCCACAAATAAAAGCATGAATTTAGATGCTTAAACTGTATATGAAAATTAAAATGAACCAAGCCTTAACATAAGATCCATAAAAACTTTAATACCAGGACAACAGGTTGTTTTTTTTTTTTTTAATTTGACATTGATTCTTGGATATAACCAAAAGCACAAGTAACAAAAGTATAATTGGTAATTCTAAATTATATTAAAATCAAAGATTTCTCTACAACAGATACAGCCGACAAATTAGAAAGACATCCTTGAAATGTAATGAAATTGTAACTTGTAGATTTTATGAAGCATTAAAACATACAAATAAAGAACTACATTGCATTAACAAAAATGATTTTTTAAAAAAAGACAAAAGACATGAATATAAACTTCTCCAAAGAAATATGAAAATGGCCAATGAACAGATGAAAGTTGCTTATCTATCATTAATTAACAAAGTACAAATGAAAAAGTCAGGTCGAAGAATCACTTCACACCTATCAGGGTGTGTGTGTGTGTGTGTGTGTGTGTGTGTGTGTGTGTGTGTGTGTGAGAGAGAGAGAGAGATAAGAACAGAAAATAACCACTGGCATGGATACAAGGATGAAGCTGGTGCATTGCCAGTGAATAAATACACTGATAATAAGTAGTGGATGCACTTATAGAAATGTGTGTGATGTTTCTACAAATGATAGACCTTAGCAGGAATTCAGATAGATTTTTGGTACCAGCGTAATTCACATTAGTCAAAAAGCTGAGGCAGCTCCAGAGTTTCTCTGCATATGAAGAGGTAAATAAAATGTGATATGAGCACATGTCTATAATCCAGCACCTGCCAAGCTTTGGCAGAGATTGTCAAATATGATATACTAGCATAGGGTACGTAGCGAGAGCCTTTGTCAAGGAAATGTATATACACATCCAAGTGGAGAGTCAGCTTCAGAAAGGAAAGAAATTCCGAGACGTGCTGCCACAGCAGAGCCTTGAGAAATACTATGCAGAGTGAGATATTGGTCATTCTTTTGTAGGCTACCTAGATACACAGAGTCATTAATAGTGATTGCCAAGAGCTATAGGCGGGAGATTGGATGCACCACAGATATATTTAGTTCAGTGAGCCACAAATGTTTAAGATGGTCAATGTCATGCTACCTGCATGTTTATCACAATTTTTAGTTTTAAAAAAATGTGAAATGAGGTTACAGTATATTGTTGATTTTATAGAATTTAAATAAGCAGAAGGGGTGGTGATCATAGTATGAAAGACAGGAGGAAGAAATCACAGCATGGTGGATCACACCCAGGATCTTAGCAACTGAAGAATGAGGGCAAAACATCAGTGGGAGGAGCAGTCCCTGGCCCTGTTCAATCCCCCAGTGTAGGTTGGGGAGCACCCTTACAGAAGCAGGGGGAGGGGATGGGATAGGGGGTTTCCAGAGGGGAAACTGGAAAAGGGGATAACATTTGAAATGTAAATAAAGAAAATATCCAATAAAATTTTTTAAGAAAATGATTGCATGAAATTAAAGCCAGGCTGGCTGCTTGTACATTTCATGCCAGCCTAGAATATAGAATAAGACCTTCTCTCAAAAGTGATTGGGGGAGTCAGAACTATATATATTTTTTAAAGCAGTGATGTAACTGGCTAAAAATACATGCATTAACCCTAAAGCAGTTACTAAATTAGTAGAATAAAGAATTTTGTAACTGAGGTCATGGAGGTAGCTCAGTGCCTGGAGTTCAGTCCCATGTATACACACAAAATTAATCAAAGTGAAACTGTGTGTGTTATAACTGCCCAACAGAGAAGAAAGGATATATAGAGGACAAAGCAAGTTTCAGGCGGATAGAGGCACAGATAAAAGATCCAGTAACCCTGCAATCTGAAACACTTGGTGCAAACACATCAGTTGAAGGCAGAGATTAAGAACGGATTTTTTTTTTTTTTAAAGCAAGAGTCATCTATGTGCTGCCTACAAAAAACCCACTTTAAATATAAAAATGCATGGCTTGTATACATAAGTGGGAATAACCTGACCGAGCAGCACCTTAGGAACAAGTTAAAACAAACCTTGAGTGCTCAACGTTAATGCCAGTGTATAGTCACTGGGTTTGATGGTTTGTATATGCGTGGCCTAGTGAGTGCTGCTATTTGGAGGTATAGCCTTGCTGGAATGGGTGTGGCCTTGTTAGAGGATGCTTGTCACTGTAGGTGTAGGCTTTAACTGGTCCTAACTGCCTGGAGACCTTCAGATGAAGATGTAGAACTCTCAGCTCCTCCCACACCATGCCTTCCTGGTGTCCCAGGTTGACCTTGAACTCAGAGATATAATTACTTTTGTCTCTTGGGATTAAAGGCGTGCACTACCTTGCCTGAGTCTTAGCTTTTCATGGCCACTATGCCTCAAGAGCTCCATGTCAAGATCCAGGGCAGAAACCTGTATCTCCCAGCCTTAAGATCTAGATCACAGTGTGCCCTCCATTTCCAGATTGTAGCTCATTCCAGATGTAGTCAAGTTGACAACCAGGAGTAGCTATCACACTGGAGATCAAAGTAATCCTTAATAAAGCAGTCACTTAAACAAGAAGATGTAACAATCTTAAATGCTCAAGCTTTAAATGGGAGGTGAAAAGAGCTGACCTGCACTGAGGAAGGACCCCAGAAGCTTCTGCCATCTCAGTGATTGACAGAGCCAAACAGCAGCCAGTGTAGGAAACACAAATTTAGCCTGGTTGACATTCATTGAGCTCCATCTGACAAAAGCAGAATAAACATTTTTTGCCGTGGAACAAAAGAGTCAAGTTTACACAAAATATCATGTGTTCTCTGCCTGCTTGAAATTAAATAAATTGATAGGAAAATCTCAGCAACCCTCAAATAGGTGAAAATTAACCTGTGGTCTTGGGAAATCAACAGAGGAAATACAACAGTCTGTGAAAATTAGAATGATGTCTCTAAAGCAGCGCATGAGATTAAGTAAGCTCTATCCATGGGGTTTCAATGTGTTTTTAAGTGAATATCCCATGTGCCCCTTACATATATGCAGTATAAACCCATTGTGTCTTAAAAAGGGCTGCTTTTATTAAAGTGTGATAGATGAGACACAGGCCAAAAGAAACTTGAAAACATAGCAGCTAAATACTACTTAGACATATCCTGATTCATACAAGCCACCTCTCAGAAGACATTCTGGAGGCTCAAAAAACATTTAAAAGAAAAAAGATGCTGTGTAGACATTTGAAGCATATAGTTTCAGTAAGAGTATTAAGGATTGGTTCTATTAAGTAGGACAGTACCATCAGACAAAAGCCCTATCAGAGATACAGACATGAAGACGGGATGAGGTGACAGGTTGATGTGACACACTGGAATCCTTAGAATACAGGGGGATTGTTAGATGAAATTACAAGCAAAATATTGATAGTTAAACCATTCTGATAGATAAGATGTTCATTAAGTTATTTTAGTTTTTATTTTGAATTTTACTCCGACGCTCTTTTGTTTCTGTTTTCTTTTTGAGTCCTTGCAGAACAATGTGAGTTCTGCCTTGTTTTTCTTTCCCCTCCCCATTCCTTCGGTTTTTTTTTTTTTTTTGATCTGCCTCTGCTCAGTTTAAAATATAGTTGTATGTAGAGTGGGAGTCTGAAACGGTCTCAGTTTGCATCTGTCATCCCAGTGTGACTCCCAAAGCACTCTGATTCTTCTGTTTAGAATCCCATTCTGTCCTTGGGTCTTACTAACTTCTCCTGGCCTAGTTTTCCAGGTCTGAGCTCTGACATCACTTCCTCAAAACCTTCCCAGCCATTCTTTTCTACTCCTGACCCATCTCCCACCACCACATGAGATGTATTCCTTGTTCATTTCCTAAATTCACATGGCTCCTTAAGACCACAGATTCACTGTCATGTTGTCTTTGGGTTGTTGATGTCCAGCAATTGCTATTTGTGTCTGGCCATGTTGGATGAGTACAGTTTTAGAAATTGTCTTGAGTTAAACCTAGACAAGCAGTCACCCTTTGCTAAGATCACAAGAGTATATTGTGAGGCAGAAGTAGACTTGACACTCATCTGTTTTCAGTGCAGTAGTGGTAATCTAGTGGGGATCTGAAGTTTCATTTGCTGTCAGAGCCCTCTGGGAAAGCCTCTGAGCAAGAATGTGAGCCTAGAGCACACAGCAGCACCAACAGCATGGCCTTACCCAACAGACAGAGACAGAAGGCCACACATTTGTCTCGCCAGATACACTTTTTATTCAACTAGAACGCAGAATCGATGGTATAGGTGCCCATTTTCTAAATGTTTATTGCTTTTTCAGTATCTACTTACATAATATGGCAGAAGTGGTCTAGAATAATAGACATCATACCTTTAATTATTTAAAATAAAGACCATGTACTGACTTCAGCATCACAAACTAAAATGAGGGCTATTATTCAGAGATCGTCCATTTAATGTCTTTTTATTTTTCATTTTCTTAGCGTCGTCTTGGAGATGCAGCCAAGAAAGCCATCAGTAAATTGACAACTAGGACGGTGAAAAAGGGTGATAAGGTACAGTAATGAATTACCTTCGCTTACGCTTTGCCTGTCTGGAAAGCCTTCAGCTAGTCTCTGAGCTCTCTGGGCTTCAGGAGCTCTCACCGTTAGCAGCAGTGACTCTTGCAGTTAGCACTGGCTGCTCCTCTGGAGTTTTCTTCTCTTAAAGCCTAGCACACATCTTCCAGGCACCCTAATGAGACAAAGTGAGGACTTTAAGCCTTCATTTCTAGAGTGTCTCAGTTGACAAAGGTTAGAAAGAACACTTTGCCCATGTCGGACCTAAAACTTCAGGGAACCAAATCAAAGGGATGACAACAAAGAACAGCTGGGCCTTTCACCCAAGGTCCTTGTCAGAACGCAGATGCATGTGGCACCTTAGTGTTAGTGTCTACACCCGGTCTATTCAGATTTATCAAGAATTTAAAAAAATTAAAGAAAGCAAGCTCTAACGTTGAAAAACCAAGACTGTGCCATCCCACACCCAGTGCTAATATTTTAGCAGAGAACTCTGGTAGGAGGATTTTGTGTGATTCTGTATTTTCTTTGTTTTGACATATTCTTTCTTTTGTTATTTTTATTTCTATGCCTTTGAATACTGGAGCCTGTTGTCTTGCAACAGCTCCAGAGATAGAAGCACTCTCACTGAGTGTAATGGCACACTAGGGAGGGAAGGCACCTGCAGAAGATAGAGCCTGCATTAGTACAGCTGCATTTGACCATAGGCCAGTCCTGGTAAAAATGCTGTCATGGCTTGGCCAACCGCTGTTAATTAGAAACTCTCTGGATTTGGTACAGCCTACCATATCACTTTCTACTCCTCCCCAGCACCAAATGATTTTTCCTGTTTTACTAAAGCTGACATCTTTTTTGTGCTCCTATTTCTGCCAAAGGTTGACCTGCCAACCATATGGCCATGGCTTAGGTCACTGGCAGACTTTAAGACAACTCTCATGGAACCCTCCTCAGGCCAGAGAATGAAGGAACTTAACTAACCTGGTGACCAAATAACCGCTGGCCTTTCCATTACTGAGTTAAACTACTAACTGCCCCAAGTCTGACCAGAGTGAAATTCTTACACCTGAGCTAGGACTGACATAGGAGTCTACAGAACCATCACGTCGTTTGTGACAGCTTTAGGAATTGATCGGTTGCATGAGCACCTTGATGAGGACCTCAGTGTTTTAGAGTGTGACAGTGAGATCTATTGCGAGCAGGCAGTTTCAGAGCAGATGGCATACATGCATGACAGTCCAAGGCGATCCAGTGTGAACTGTGGCTTATTGTGGACATATTATATGATTGACTCATATGTAATTCGGGGCAGTACACTTAGGCGAATGAAGCTTGTAATTTGTAGTTCCTCCTCAGCTCGTGTGTGTTCACCTCGGCTCTGTGCTTCTGTTTCAGGAAACAGACCCAGACTTCGATCACTGTGCAGTCTGCATAGAGAGCTATAAGCAGAATGATGTTGTTCGGGTTCTCCCCTGCAAGTATGTCAGCTTTCTTTGTTTGAAAGGGGTGGTGTTCATTTCTCCCTTGCAGAGTGGGCATCTACTTGCTCCCGAAAAGCCGGCTGAACAATAGTTCTGCTCACAGGCTGAGGACCAGATGCTGATAATGGGAGGTCCTGGTCAACTCCAACCAGAGTCTTTCTCAAGAACTGGTTCTGTAAGAAAACAAGTCAACATCCAGGCACATTAATAACCCTCCTAGGCTAGGCTGTAGCTCAGGGGTAGAGCAATTGCCTGGCTTGTTCCAGTTGAGGGTTTAATCCCTAGTAGAGCCAAAGGGGGGGGGGGAAAGACCCCAAACAAACAAACAAAAACCATTTTTATTTCCGTCTCAAGTCAGAGTTTATTACAAAGCCCTTCTAAGAGTCCCTCACCACTTGCTCTGGGTTCCACAATGCTAGGGACCTGAGTTATACAGAATGGAAGGACTGTCATTTATTTATAGCTGTTCTGAGCCAGTACACTACTCTGTGCGGATTGCATTTACTGTCTTTTCTGATTCCCACAACATTCCAGAGTGGTTGTTTCCTCTTGTTTATATTGGCTAGTTTTCCATACTGTGGTAAAGTATCTGTCATGGCTCCTGAAGAAAAGGTTTGTTTTGTAGTCTTAGAAGTTCTCAGTGTGATGTTTTATCTCTGTGTGGATGACAGACAACAGCCTCGTGAGAACCATCACAAGGGTCCCGTAGGAAATACCTCACACTAAGTGCCTTAGTACTCCTAGGTTCCATTTCCCAGAAGTTCTGCAATCTACAACAGTACCACCCTGGTGACCAAAGTTTCACCACAGTGAACTTGGGGAGCGACAATCACGTTATACCCAAACCATGGCAGAATTGTCCAGTGAAGAATAGTGAAGCCAGTAGTAGATTTCAGGTCAAATATGGCAGAGCCAATAAAAGGGACTCCGTTTAATATCATTTCTTACATAAAATCTAGCTAGCCCCTTCTCTCCCTCTCTCCTTTTCTCTCTCTTCTTCCCTCTCTTTTGAGGGCTATCTCCAGCTTTGTACTTTAAGACAGGACCTCATTACATTGCCTAGGCTGGCTCACTGTAGGCCAGACTGCCCCATCAGACTGGGCTATGCAAATTTCCTTCATAAGCATGATGACTTCTACCATGGTTCTGTGCAAAGCTAGGGATTGTGAAATACCAAGGTGCACTGTCCTCAGTGTAAAATGTAAAATCACCTAAGAAGCCTAGCCCCAAAAGTTAATTCCTTCTCTTATCTCATAGTTCTGCCTTGTGAACTTGTGACTGGATAAAATATTTGTGGGCGGTTGTCTCCATGAAGCTAACAGTCCTCTTTTACTTACTCAGGAAGTAACATTTTGTGTCTTAGGAAATGCATCTAAGTAGATTACTTTTTTAAAAAAATCCCAGATCTCTAGAAGATTCCCGTATACAAAAATAGAAATCTAAGATTCTGGAGTAAGCATTTTAATTCTAGGTTATATAAAGGAAAATCTTAGCAAACTCAGCGTAAACAGCCCTGTGGAGAATTATGTACTGACCATTTTTCTTCATTTAGTTATTTAAAATCCAAGTGTATGAGGCTGAATAGAACACATGTATGAAACTGGTCAGGAAAAGATCTATAGGCTGCATTAGAAATCAGTCAGCAATTGCATTCTTTATCAGGAAGCCAAGAGGTAAGACATTGCTTGTCTTCCTATCCCTGCCCAAGAACCTCTGGACCTACTTGGTACCTCAAGTATAAAAAAAGAGAGAATCATGGTTATTATTAAAATGAAAGTGTCTTCCTCAAGGGAGTCTGATCCTAAAATAGGTGACTCTGGGCTGCTTGCTCTCATTCTTGCTATCCCTAAAACCTTGGCTTTTCCAGGTTCATTCTGAGTCCTCCCTCCCTCCCTGTCCCGCCCCCTCCATCTCTCTGTGTGTGCACATGCGCACAAGTGTGTGTCTATGAGTGTGTGAGTATGTGTGTGTGTGTGTGTGTGTATGTATGTATGTATGTATGTATGTATGTTTCTCTCCCTTTCTCTCTCCATCCTCCCTTCCCCTCCTCCCATCTCTAATTTAACTCAGACTTTTCTCAACCTGACTCCCTATCAGATCAGTGGGAGATTTTTATAAAGATCCAAAGTGGAGCCCCATCATACATCTTTATTTTCGTAAATCCCTAAGTGATCCTGATACCACAGGGTCACACTCCCTGTGAGGTCTACAGTCTTGTGGCCCCTTAACTGTTACTGAAGCTAAAGCATGACAGCTGCTTAGCCTTTGTGTTTGTGGGCTGTTTAGAGTAGGATGGCAAACTTCGGGGAATTCCTTTGTAGTCCAGTTGCAGCGCCATCCCCGTCGCTGTCCTTACTCTAGATGTGCTCTGCTGCTGCCCATGTTCTCTCACGGTACTTTGCAGCCAGCTGCTCTCTTACATCTCAGCAAGTTGCAGTTTTCTCTAAATTACAGTGTTCTGCCAAGTCAGAATATGTTGACACCTCACCCTAACAACAGTACCATCCCCAGATGTAGTAAAAATTAACTTTTTCATTGAGCAACCTTTTGTGACAATCTTTGACCTTGATGAGTTTCTCAGCCTTGGCACTGCTGACATTTTGATCAGATAAGTCTTTGTTTGAAGGAGAAGGTAGGGGTAGCTGTTCTGTACATGACAGGACATTTAGCATTGTCTTTAGCCTAGATACTACTCCCCAAAAGCACCTAAACCACACATTTTGACAACCCAGAATGTCTCCCAACGAGAATCACTAACCTAGAATATGTACATCTAGGAAGTTCTTACCCCAAATCCTCCTCAAGCCTCTTGTCAGTGACTCTGGTACCTGTGGTATTTCGTCTGGTATTTCTACTCAGCATCTTCCCACTTGGAATACCTCCCGTCTTTTATATTTATGGTCTTTGACCCTGAGCCTTCCATGGATTTCTTCATGTAGCTGAGCACTTTTGCCCCTCACTGTTTTCCACCTGGGCTTTGAACAGACGGAACAGACCACAGTTCACCCCTGGCCAAGTGCTAACAGATCCATTCTCCTATCCTGATTGGCCTTCCCTATTTATCACAGCAGGGTTTTCTTAAACGCCTTTCTAATCCCATTGTGAGCTTCATAAAGAGAATAGTTGATGGAATTCCTGAACTTCTATCACTAGGCCTTCTGCATGGGCATCTGTGTGTGCTCCCTACCCCACCCCATACCTCCTAGGATAGAAGACGCAGCTCAGTTGTAGTCCAGTGCTGCTGTTTCTACCTGGGTCTTTGTCTACCACCAGCTCTCTCCCTTCCTAGAGGACCTTGATTTATTGACTGTTCCCTCAGCTTTGTTCAGTCTGTCTCTGCTCATCAGCATTTAGTCATACTCAAGCCTTTGAGTTTGTTTTAAATCTGTCCCTTACCCATACGGCCCTGCAGCCAGCTTTTGGTAGAATCTGTTCACTATGTCTCCTCAGTTGGAGGAAGACAGCGAGATGTCTGTCTGTCTGTCCTTCATTTTTAATAAGCCTATTCTGAATCAAACCTTTCTTTATAGATACCAAACCTCTGTGATTGCTTTGCCACATGGTCTTTTCTCCTCTGCTGCACTAATTCATTGTGGACAGATGGCCATTGGCATTGCTTTGGGGACCTCCTGCTTGTGTCTGTTGATTACAGTTGATCATCTTTTGGATATTAGCCATCATGGCTTCAGAACTGAAAAACAGCCACCTTATTTAAAGGTTAGCCACAGATTTGAGGAGGTAAAAATACCAAGAAGGAGAGTGCTGCAGCTGAAGATGTCTGCTGGAGCTAAAATGGGCAGGATGCTGGCTGGTTGCTGGCTGAGGGGTTGCTGAAACCACCCCCACCACAGAGGGAGGTCAGCTTAAACAGCATCAGTCAGTCCTGGCTGGAGAGGATTTCTTGTCTCTGACCTTTAATAATCCTAGGTCCTTTTATGTTTGCCAGGTCTTTAACAGGGCACCCAGAGGCTGCAGAGCTGTAAAAACAACAACACCTTCAGTGTATATGCCTCTCCCCAGCCCTGCTGCTTTTTGACCTCTCTATTCTGGGTCCTGGGGAGTGGAAGGAAAGACCCTGCATTTCAGTGTTGCAGGCTTTGTTCCTTCATATTCTGTGCATTTCCCACTTTGTATCTCAGCATTTCTTGCAGAAATAAAGGACATGGTGGAAGCTCTGATACATCAGTCCACTGTTCTCTACACATCTCAGTCGCCCCTTCGCCCCTCTCTGCTGCTGTGATCATTTTTATTACAAGAGGTTTTCAAGACAAGAAGGGCTGCTTTTCAAATTCTGTCCCCTGTGGTGTACCTCTGGCTACTGTAAAGGCACCATGATGGATGTGCTAATGCCTGAGGCTCATTACAAGAGTGTTCTTTGCCATTTACTGGGATGCTGTGTGACCATTGAGGTCACTTTGCCAGTTTAGTAAAGCTTTCAACATCTTTTTCCCTTAAAACGTCTCAGAGTATTTCACGGACAGTTTTTTTGTTTGTTTGTTTTGTTTTGTGCTTCAGACAGCCTCGTAAGGTGATCAGACCTACCTTCCCTACCCTTCCATCCTATGATCTTTCAGGGGGACAGCTAAGAGTTGGGGACAGTGGTGGGCCAAGGCTCCAGAAGCTTAGTATCGAAGCATTGCCCAGAAAGAAGATGAAGGACATGGTGGGTGGTGTGGTAGACAGTAAGCTGAGGAGATAGATGATCACAGGGACAAGGAGACAATAGGTGATGAAGGGGCAGCCGAAGGGGCAGCCCTCAGCCAAGCATCTGCTCAGCAGAAAAAAGGTGGGGGAGTGCAGGAGTGTCCAGGGCCTCTAGGGACAGAGAACAAGGGCCTGTTTTAGAGTAGGGGGTGTTGTTTTTATTTTCTTTTTCTTTTAAATTTATTTATTCATCTCTCATACAGTATATCCCAATCACAGCCTCTCCACAGGGCCCGGAAAAGCTGTGGGCATTAGAGGCAGAAGGTCTCTGGTGAGATAGCCAACAGCTAGACTCGTGAAGAGCTGAAAGAGTGGCTCTGAGTCATGGGAAACAGAGTTGGAGCAGTTGTCTGTGGCATGGGTGAGGATGCATAGTAAAAGAACGTTTGTGTTCCTCACAGGTTCTGAGTCAGCTAATGGAGAGAAGTTTTTATTTGTCTACAGATAGCCATTTAGTCTTCATTGTCTTCTCTTACACACAAAAGGGAACATGGGATAGAGCACTTTTTCTCCTAAGTCAAACTCTACAAGAGAATAACTATTTAAACGTGCAACATAAGAAAAATCAAAGGTCAAAGGAACAGATGGGTTATAAACCCTTCGACTCAGTGTTCGAGAACTTGGTAGCATGTAAGAATCAGATATGGTCAACGTGGGCTGTCGTCCCGTCATTTGGGAGGTGAAGGTAAGAGGATCAGAAATTTAAGATCATCCTCAAGTTTGAGACTAGCCTGGAATACATGAGACCTTGTCTCAAAAACCGTCAGCTAGTTCAGATTCTGCTAACACGCCTACCCTCCCTTCTTTCCTCACCCCCTCAAACCAAAGCAGCCCTTTTGAAGAAAGGTCACATGATCTCTTACTCTGATGACCAGCCAAATCCCGTTGTCCATCCTGTGGCTAGAACCTAACCTTCTCAACTGTTACTCTCCATTCTGGCACTAGTTGAGCCCCTAGATGTATGCGGATTAGGTTGTACATTTTTTGATGAGCTCTAAAGGGGCTTTTACCTTTGTGTGTGCCATAGAAGTTATGAAGTACTGTTCTAGACTAGTAAGATATCCTAATTTATAAAAGCACTTACCACCAAGCCTGATGGCCTGAGTTTGATCCCTGGAACCCACATGGTTGTGGAGACTGACTTCTTCAAGTTTTCCCCTGACTACCACATGTCTTTAATTTCAGCACTCAGGAGGCAGAGGCAAGTAGATCTTTGTGAATTTGAGGCCAGCCTGGTCTACAAAGCGAGTTCTAGAACTGTTACACAGAGAGACAGCAGCAGCATTGTTCCACTGTAGCCCACCTTGGCACAGCTGAGGCCTGCCGAGCAGTAGCTGTGGATGACCCTCATAAGGACTAAGTCCCCAGAAGCCCCTTGTCCGTCTCTAGAGCATGCTCCTTTGTCCACAAGTAATAACAGGCAGACACAAACCTTGTATTCTATAAATTTAGGTCTCCCTGCAATTGATGGCTTTTGGGCCTAATTCAGGGCTGAAAATGTCCTGTCTGAAAGGTTTGGAATAGACTGATGAATCAAGACTTCAAGATCTTTATTCTGGGCTGCAAAGAAATGGGTATAAGAACATTAAGTGAAAACTGGGTCAGTATATACTATTGGCTGAAATTGTCATATGCATCCCAGTAAAAAGTTTTCTAGACCATATTTTAAAATCAAAACTGCATTTTAAAACAGTAACAAAACATTAAATTATAAATTAACAATTAATGTTATGAAGATATGGCCCAATTTGCACTCTTTCAAATTGTCTTTTATTCCAGACTCAGATTACACAGGTTCCAAAACTGTATCTGCCAATGGTCCTTTCATGTCTTCCCTGCACTCCAGGTTCTTCAAGTTCTCCTGCAAGGGTGCTGGAGCTTGGGCGTGGTCTCTACCTGTCCTTCTTTTCTCCAGATTTCCATGTGAAAAAGTTCCTAGTCAAAGAATACTGACCCTCCCTGGGTGGGTGACTGGAGTCAGCGGGATACGACTTCCTGCAATCCTGAATAGGAGATGTCATCCACCCCCATTCCCCAGTCCTTAGCCCTTTAACATCAGCCGAGAACTGCAGCTGAGGAGCTTATTCTTAGACACAGTTCTCCACCTTAAAGCATCTGACTGCCCTGGGACTTTTACCAATATTCAGCATAGGTTGAGTTCCATAAACTAACATTTATCAAGAGTACTCTCAATTCGGCTGTGACTTAATATCTTTGTGAAATTCTGCATGAGCTATTTTTCTGAAATATAGCTTCTTTATCAAGTCTGGTTATCTCTGTTCTTAATATATTTCTTTTTAGATTTCCTCAAGTCTATTTTTGGAATTTGGTGGCATGAAAAGGCAGGCTGGGGCACAATAATTTAAACCGATAGTTTCAGCTACTCTGCAATCACTTGAGCATCCATGAGGCCCTGTTGGATCTCCAGCACATCAGGGACACATCCCTCTCTTCTTCATTACTCAGTGCTGTTACCACATGAGATCGGGTACAGGGGAGTTTCTGTAAATTATGTTTTTATATGCCCCCACTATTTATCTCTTCAGTGTTAAAAATCCCTTTAAGCAGAAAAAAAAAATTAAACATTCTAAGTCTTTCCATGTTGATCTAAGAGTTTTTCACTGTGTAATTCATGGAGTAATTCTCTGTTCTTTTCTAGGCATGTTTTCCACAAATCCTGTGTGGATCCCTGGCTTAGTGAACACTGTACTTGTCCTATGTGCAAACTTAATATTTTGAAAGCCCTAGGAATTGTGGTATGTTCTCTGATTGTCACTACTTTGGGGCAGGATCAAATTTATGTATAGTATAATACAGCTGACATGACAGATCTCGTTAGAACACACTAGCCCTCACCACGCAGACCTTGTTGCTGCAACGGTGCCCTTGTCCAGATGACGTCAAAATTCTAAACTACCTTTGGAAGCACTAGAAGAGAATGCAAGTAACTGTTCTAGGCTACTTTGAAAGTATACTTCTGTTTAGAGTGCATAAAAGAAATAGAAAACTGGTTCAATGGTAATTTTTCTCATATTTGGCATAATATGAAATGATGTTATACTCTGCCCTCTTTAGCTTGCCTTTCATGTCTTTGAGTGTCAGTAACTTGCAAGCAGTGAAAGCAGATGGTGACCACAAATCCCCTAGAGAACCTTGAACAACTTGACAGGTATGTTAGCCAAGTGCTGCAGTGAGGTCAGCATGACAGGTGCCTGAGCAGAACAGTGAGACTGTTGAAGACTTTCTTGCATTCCTTAGGAAAGGTATGTAAGAGCCAGATGGTGGCGGTGCACTTCTTTAACCTTAGCACTGTGTCGACAGAGGCAGATGAGTCTTTGTGAGTTCAAGGACAGACAGGGATGCACACAGAAAATCGAAAAGGAAAGGAAAAGAAAGGTATATAGGGATAGAGAGATAGCTCAGCAATTAAAGGCTAAGGCTTATAACCAAAATGTCGATAAAAGTATAATAAAAATATTAAGTTTTTCAGCATTGCTGTTCTCTTACAGCCATGTTATCCTCCATGTGAGACTAGCTTAACAGACATCTTTCACATGGCCAACACACGGAAGCATTAACTTGTTGACAACTCTGTCCATTTTTTAAGTTTTATCTATTTTTATATATGAGTACACTGCAGCTGTCTTCAGACACACCAGAAGAGGGCATTAGATTCCATTACAGATGGTTGTGAGCCACCATGTGGTTGCTGGGATTTGAACTCAGGACCTTTGGAAGAGCAGTCAGTGCTCTAACCACTGAACCATCTCTCCAGCCCTCCTTTGTCCATTTTTAATAGAGCTTTCTGGAATAAATTCTAGCTGTCATGGTTCTTAGGATATGACGCTGCGATAAGCATCAGCTCTTAGCGTTTTTATTTTGTGTTTAATAGAACTTTGGGAGGCTCTGAAGCAGAATTCTTTTGCCCTAGAGCCATAGATTCTGGGTCCCGACTGTCTGTAGTGTGAACCGTTTTTCCTGGGCTCTGCCTTGCCTGTGCTCTACTGAAGACAGGAGCAGCCTCTCACCCTGCAGTTAGTTCTTACAGTTTACAAGCCTGAGCTCTGATCTGCTCTTGGTTGCATGCTTTGTTTTTAAAGGTAGAAGTTTTGTTTTGTTTTGTTTTGTTTTTCTCAACTAGGTACCAAGTAAACGGAGCATTTTAGAGAGGTTACAGAATAAACAAGGTATTATGTTACCTGCTGCCCTCAACAATGACATTTAATGTTAACTAAGATAATGAACTAAATTTTCAAACTGCAGGCTTTCCAGCTTTGCACATGATATTAGCCTCCCTCTGCCTGTGACAGTGGCTACATTATGGTTATCATTTCATTGCCAAGCTGCAGTGGCTAGTTTGGAGCTATGGGTTTTGGTTTTCCTTTGTACCATTTTGGGGGGAGAAGTCAGCTGATTCTTTGAAGAAAGTGTCTTAAATGACAGTAGGAAAGATAGATGAGATGTGGGAAAAGTGTGACAAAGTCTTTGCAGTGGGTGTAAACATTTAGGATTTTATGAACTTGTTCTTGTAATGATTTTTAATTTGGAAATATTTTGCAGCCAAATCTGCCATGTACTGATAATGTAGCATTTGATATGGAAAGGCTCACCAGAACCCAAGCAGTTAACCGAAGATCAGCCCTTGGTGACCTTGCCAGTGACAGTTCCCTTGGCCTTGAGCCACTGAGAACTTCGGGAATATCGCCTCTTCCTCAAGATGGGGAGCTCAGTCCTCGAACGGGCGAAATCAGCATTGCAGTAACAAGTAAGTCGGGCCTTTCTCCAGGCACCAGAGGGCCTTGTATGGAGCACCTGCTGACTGTCCAGGAGGAAGCTGCAGCCACGTGCTCCAGCCACTTTGTAAAGGATATAGTGCGCACACTTAGACACGTTTGGAATAACAAGCGTTCTTCATAATGAGGAATGTGGATGCTGGCGATTATGTGGTTAGTTGGTTAAAGGTTTTCTTTAATGGCTGTTGAGTGTTTTGAAACCATTGTGTGGCAAATAGTCATCTAAAGGGAGGCAGTGGAGTGCAGTGTGGGCACTGCTGCCCAAGATCCCCAAGCTATCAGAACTTAGGGAAGACTAATGTGGAATTCAAACCTAACAAGTATTCCGAGATAGTTATGAATGTCTGAATTGTTGACCAGCGAAGGCAGTGCCCGTGTATATGGTGTGAGTGGGCTGGTGGCGTGTGTCTGGGTGTGTAGGCATTCATCCTATAACAAGCACATTCTTCTCTCCGTTTCATCCTTTAATGCAGTTTCCATCTAACAACCTTTCACCCATCTCGTCGCCAATCTGGTGCTGCCTCCTCTAATTATGCTGCCGCTTGCCCGGGACGTGAAGCCTGGACTGATGAGGCTCCACTTACTCTGGGAGTCAGCAACAAACATGGGGGAACAGTTATGGACTAGCTTGTTCTTTACATGTGAAGACTTCTGTGGTCTTTTTTGTTGAAATGCATGGTTTTAAATCATGCAAAGATTGCCATTTGTCTGAATGCCAAGAGCCTTCATTCCTTTAGGAGTAAAACTATTCTTTGATATAGTTTGGCTCATTTCTTACCATTTCCCAATGCTTGTTTTAGCAACATTTTATGGTTTTCCTTCTTTGGCATTCAGGTTTTATGGTCTAGAGTTCACTGGTCTAGTAGTATGAAAGAAGATAAAGGTGATGTAAAATTGCGTTTTTATAAGTCCTTCATTAATTGGGCATTTATTGAGCACCTACTACATTAAGCACACATCCTATCATTTTATGTGGAAATGTCTTCAAAATCTTGATAATAAAATCTTTTGATGATAAAAATAATTCACATACAAAATAAACACTTTTATCAGAATTTACACGTAATGCTGGTAAAGAAAATTCATGTGATTATCTAGACCCAAAGTACCTCTTTTTCTTCCAAATCCCTGGATTGCCCTAAGCAAGTACGATATATCCAGCCAGCACCCACTGTGTACAAGGACAGCACTGTGCTGAGTGAGCAGGTGGAGGTCAAAGGGCGGCAGCCCGTGGTGCTGGAGTACTCTTGGAGCAGGTGGTGCTCTGGTGGTATTTCTCACATGCAAAGACACAAATAGGTTTATGTGTTCAGATTTCAGAAATACATACGTAATTAAAGTTTCTGAATATTGCTTTGCTTATCACGAGCAAAGGTTTATTAGAAAGTGGGTTGGGTGGCAGCTTAGTTCTGTGATACATTCTGTAAGGATCTAAGTTCCGTCTGCCTTTAAGGAAAACAAGTAAGAAACAGGCACAGTGGGACATGCTTATAATGCCAGCGCTCCCTCTGCTATAGCTAAAAAGAAAAGGGAAAAAAATGAATATTGTGTTAAGTTCCTTGCTGTTGATAGCCATTTATCTCTTGATTTAAAAGAAAAAATACCAGTATATGTTATTCCCAACTTAAAAAAAATACATAGGTTACAACAGTGATTTTTACATGGACTCTTTGAGTATTCATCTTGACTTCAATAAAAAGCTTAAATCTAATGCTGTGGAAGTCTATAACCCAAGAAGCAGTGCTTGCGTGTCAGATGGAAAAGTTTGCTAGGAATGTTAATCATATAAACCAAGCGGGCCAGCAAAGATTAGCTTGTGGAACAAACTCAGCATCCTGAGAACCTAGAGAACAAGCTCTCTAAGCCTTTTCTAGGGAGAAAGAAAAAGAAGCATGTGCACTGACACTTACAAGTTCCAGGATTCAGGAAACCCAGACTAAGAAATACCCAAGGCAGGGCTGTGAGGAGCATTTGATACTCTTCCAGAAGGAGCCAAGGTTGGTTCCCAGCACCTACATGGGGCACTTCACAACTACTTGTAACTCCAGCTCCAAGAAGGGGGGGTTCCCACTCCTTCTTCTGGCCTCCATGGGCACCTGTGCTCACATAACATGCATACACACATACTTATGCATAGATGCATGCACATAATCTAAAATATTTTCTGAAAGAATACCCGTGTCACACATAAATGAAGTCATATGAAAGCCATTTTTTATACTAATTTTAAAATGTTTAAGTGAAGATTTTGTTTCCTTTTAGGCACAGTTTTGCAAATGAACATTGTCATGCCTTGATACAAATGTAGAGGAACTTTATAGAATTACTTTGTTAAACCATCTCTGTTTACTTTATCATGGGGATACTTTATAGTTAAAACTTTGGATTGGTTCTAAGGCCCCAGGTTCGTCTTCCTTCCTCCTCATGCATGCATTGTACACACAAGAGTTTCAGCTCTTTCATGAGCCAAGCACCTCCTGGGTCACCGGCCCTCCTACTTTTCTAAGAAGACAGAAGGACCAACTTTGTTTCCAGCAGGGGTTATGAACCTATTTTGTTGGCACAATTGTGATGTGTCTTTTTAATATGAATATTCTAAGAAAAAACAAGGCAGACGTGAGTGGCTTGGAGGAGCAGCTTTTCTGCTTAGCATACTCACAAGACTTTTGAGAACCCCAGTCTGTGTTCCTAACCCTCATCTAAGATGGAGTGTTAGAATCCTGCAGAAATAGCACAAGGAAATTTGAAAAACGATTATAAATGTGGTTGTTCTGTCCTCTAAATTCACAACACCATGTGTCCATGTGCAGTCCCCACACCACTTCCCTGCGCCTCACGGTGGCCACACTCCTTGTGTACTTCTGGATCTACACTGAAAGAGATGGTTGAGCCATGCTTTCCTTTCTCCTTGCAGCTTTTCCCAGTACTTCCACTAACCTTCTCTAGTTAGTAGCTTTCTGGCAAACTTCCTCCTGCTTGACTTCCTTGAGCCAGCCTTGGCTTCCACCTCCGTTGACGTCTGCTTCGTATTTGAGGGAAGTGTTGACATCGATTTGACTTAAACCTTCTCCCCAGAGTGATTTCCTCCCTTTCCTTTGTCAACAGAAGAATGGTTTATTATTGCCAGTTTTGGCCTCCTCAGTGCTCTCACACTCTGCTACATGATCATCAGAGCCACAGCTAGCTTGAATGCTAATGAGTAAGTAACAAATTGTTTTTTGGATTGCATGTGCCAGACGATCCCAAGAAAACATGTAGTTTTCATGAAGGTGGTGAGACTTAGCTTCCCACCTGTGTCATGCTGATCCCATTGGGATCATAGTTAGCAAAATAATTTATTTCATGAGCATCTATTTTTTAGTCACACAGAATGGGAGTTCACTTTGTTCAGTAAAACTAGCAGACATGAGCAAAGCTCTGGAGGCTCTCTCTAGTTCAAGCTGGATCCACAGCGTCATGCAGATGCCAGGACACCAGAACAGTCTTCCTATGTGAAGAATGTCAGTGGCCCCAGCACTGATAGGAATAACTCTACTCACAGTGTGCTCAGGACTTTACCAGGAGAACACCGAAACCATTGCTTATGATCAAGGACAGGAAAGAGATGGGAAGGAAATCTACTGATCCTAGAACACAGTTGGGAGTAGAGATGCCAGAATAGACAGTCTCTCAAAGGGCAGACAGAGGCCAGGGCAGGATACAGAAAGTCACATTTTTACCTCCATGAGGAAGAACACCAGCCAGGCTTCTTAATGGTGAGAGGGTCCTGCCCCTAAGGAATGCACAGAGCTGGGAATGTCGGCAGAAGCTGCATGTCACTATAAGGGCTGTCGTAGGGGAAACATCTTGGTCATTTTGATGCAGTGGTTTTCCAGAAGTAGCATTTTGTGGTGGTGTGATACTGGGAGGGTCTTGTTTGCCTTTGTTTTAAACGTTTCTATTTCCTATTCAGTCCTTTCTTCTACTGAAGCATTCATACACCTTAGAGATGGACGCAACCCTAGGCTAGTGCCCACATTCAAGCCTGCATTGCTACTGCTGCCCACCACGTGCTCTCTGTCACAGAGTATGACCTAGCGTTTCAAGTTGCCAACAATAGCCAGTCTCCTGGAATAATTAATATTGTTTGGCTGAGGAAACAAAAAACTTTGACTTTCACTGACTATTACAAATACTCTAATCTTACCTGTTGACAAATACTTACAGGAAATACCTTCTGGCACCCATGACCCCGTACATACTGAGAAGCTGTTATGGTACACTGGCATCCGTCACCCTTTAGATGACTACTCTTCACCCTCGTATTAGGCTGGCCAGCAGCTAGCTACCTCTGTTGATGCTACTAGATGCAGTTTTCATTAGTACCCAATGTCTTATTCTAGAGTCAGACACACAGATTTGGTTCTTGCTCAACTCCTCCTTTTCAGTTGTGAGACTTGGGCATTTAAATTGTCTAAAGATTATTTTAATCATCAAAATAAACAGATAATGATTAGTCTGTATCATAGGGCTCTTGACTTAGTACAGTGCCTAGTTCGTAATAAGTGCTCAATAAATGTTAGCCAAATTCCACTGAGGTTCTGCTATAGTTCTGTGAAAAAGATGGCCACCTGGGGCCAGTTGGGTGGCTCAGTAGGGAAGCCACTTGCTGCCAAGCCTGATGACCTGAGTTTAATCCAACTTCCACAGGTTGTTCTTTGATCTACACACCATGGGACGAACACACACACATATACACACACACGCACATGCACTGTGTGATATGTATATATGCACACAAACAAAATGTAGATAAATATAATTTAAAATTAAGATATGACCATCTACCTTTATAAAGCCAGTATAATTTTA
This sequence comes from Micromys minutus, assembly GCF_963924665.1. Taxonomy (NCBI): domain Eukaryota; kingdom Metazoa; phylum Chordata; class Mammalia; order Rodentia; family Muridae; genus Micromys; species Micromys minutus. Next base: position 3,324,539 of record NC_137979.1, read on the forward strand.
TCCATAAAATCAGATACAGAACATAGGAACTCTGTGGGTGCCCGTAATTTCAGAAACATTTTTGTTTTAAGTAAAGCCATTGTTTGGTCTATAGCCAATTGTCTTGCTTATTCCCAATCAAGCTAGGTAATAATATAACCCAGTTCTTAAGATTTTACCAGTGAGGAAGCCGATGAATTCAGTGGGCAAAGGTGCTTGTGCCAGGCCTGACGTGAGATCAGTCAGAGTCCACCTCATGGGAGAAAGAAAAGGTTGCCGTAACAAGTTGTCCTCTCTCTTCCACACACTTGCCATCATACACAAGCGCTCACACAGACTTCTGCACATAAATAAGTCTAATTAAATATTTTAAAGAATTCAACTATAGGTAACGACTAGCACAAATAAATAGTGATGCTCTGAGCACTTGTATAGAATTACTAGACGATTTAATGGTCCTCTTACTCAGATTCCTTGCAGGCACTCAGTCTGCACATCAGATACTTTAGAGGGACCTGGGTCAGATGCTTCAGTTGCATGCATGAGCCTAAGTCATGGGTCTTCACAGCCATGTCTTAGTCAACCCTTCTCCCATTAGCCGGTTTTGCAGTTGTTCATTTGACTGTTACTTCTTTGCCTTCAAAACCATCCTAAAGGATAGTATTCATAATCCCATTTAGAGAAAAAATTGAGTGAGTGTGTGTGTTGATGTGCACATGTGTGTTACACACCTGAGGATACATAAAAAGATAGTCACCAAAATATTGGTGGTGAGTACCTTAGGTTCTGTGTTTAGGATAATATTTTCCTCTCCATTGTGAGCTTCTGTAACTTGGGGTTTTGTTTTTGTAAGCACAAGTTACTTGTTTTGTTTTGTTTTTTAAGACCATTTATTGTGAGAGAGAAAGATCAGTCACTCTGCCAATATCTTTCTAACTGGTTGGTTGAAATTCCTAAATGATTTTATTCCAGATAAAAGGCTTTGTAAAACAGTTTTACAATTCTTCATTTGTGGATATTTTTTAAGTCATTTTGCCTTTGTCTACCAATAAATTTACAGCCAAGATGTGGAGCACATCACCACAGCCAGCTCGTTAGGCTTCTGTTTGAGAGGAGCATTGACAGATGAGCTCTGAAAATGGACTCATTAGATGTCTTGCAGGTGCTTTGTTAGAAAGGAGGAAGAGGAGGTGAGAGTGTCTCAAGGGGTCCCGAGGGCTGCTAGAGAAGAACCAAGTTGCTGTGGACTGAGTACCCTGTGTGCACAAGGGCTCATACTGTACAGCTAGTGCAGAAGAGGGGACACAGAAGAGGTTTAGTGGAAGAAAGTAACTTTGTATCAGGCAGAGTTGTCCGTATGGACAGCTGGTAAGCTGAAGTCTAGGGCTTTGAAGGCAAGTCCTCCTCTGAGTCATGTGCTGCCGGGCGGGGTCAGAGCCCATGTGACAAGGATTGGGGTTGCTTTCTAGTTCCCTTTTGCAAGACTGAATTTCAAAAGCAAAGTTACGAGACGTCTTTGTTGCCATTTCCCAGAGTGAAGGCTGTTTACTTTGTGACCCAGTAGTGCTCCCTCATACACAACTAAAACAGAAGTGCACAAGGTGGCTCTTACTGCCTGCCACATCTATGATATAAACTGTCTTGGGCTTTATTTCCCTATCAATGCAAGCTCTAAACCAACTTCAGGAACAGTTTGAGAAACATTTGTCAAGAATTTTAGATGTCTACTTTTTCAGGCAAATATTCTCGGTCAGACCAAGATCCGTCTTTGTTTTTATGTTACCGTGAATACCTTCCTTGTGAGAACAAACACTTAATGTGTATGTGGGGAATATGCCTTCTTCCTTCTAATCATATTGATTCTCTTCAGCCAATCTGAGTGTGAGGCTTTAGCCACCAAGGACAGTGGGATTCTGCACCTCTGATCCCAGCTCCCTTCTTTATACTGCTTGGCCCTGACTGCTCCAAAGAACATTGAGGGACTCGACTGTGACCAGAGAGGAAAGTGTAGTTTCTGAGAAGATGGTTCAAAAGACGAGTCCTAAGCAAAGCAATAGTTACCATGGTCTTTGGCAGTAGCCATTTTCCTTTTTCCCAGAGCACCTAATGTTGTGGTGTTCCTAAAAAGCCTCTGTGTCATAGTACCCATTTTTCTGCGGAGACACTACAAGGAAGAGGTGCCTTCAGTGAGGCCTGTGACAAATGGGCAGAGGCGCTAATGAAAAGTGACCTTTGCTCCCATCAGAGCCTTTTCCAGAAAACGTTGGCAGCTCCCTTACGCGTTCTAATGCTGTGTCCCAGTGCTTACTAGGCACTGGCTCATGGGAACAGGGATGAGCTTAGAGACCTGGCCTTCTCTGCAAGAGTTAGAAGTGAGGAAAGGAGCATGGGAGGGAGCGCTGTGCACTTTGGGGCACACCCAAAAGTGCTGCTGGTTTTGCACTGAGGATCCTTGAGGGGCACAGATTGAGGGGAGCAAAGCAGGCTCAGGAAGTGTGCTCTGATTCCTCCACTGAGGTGGCAGCACTGGGAGTGTCTAAGGCTTTTCACGGTGGCTGTTTCTTTAGATAAGGTGGGAGTTGAAGGAAGAAATGATCCCACAGTGGGGAAGAGATGAAGAGGGCCTGCAGAACTGTACGACTGCCAAAGGTCTAGTGGTTTGAAGCATGGGTCCTCAGGACAGGAAAAGATCAGATTTGGGACAGTAGAAGGGAGCCAGACATGGAGGCCTTGCTTAGGGAATAAGTCAAATACAAGGGGCCAGGAAGCTAGATAGTGTCAGGGGCTGCAAAGGACAAACAGGATCCTGGAGCACCAGGAAACTTCCCAGAGGACTGCAGGCACTTTTCAGCTCCTGTCAGAGGCACTAAGATCACACTCTGTGCACCAAAATCTGAGCAAGTCCTGAAACAGCGCCACACATCCCTGAAGTCTGCTCTTTAGCTCTTCCAGATAAGCCTTAGTGTAGTCCAGGGTGATAAGAGGAGCATGCTCAGCAAAAGCAGCCACAGACCCAGCTTGGACAACACTATCCCTGTGTGGAAAACAAGGCACTGCTAGCCAGCTTCCCCTGTGTTCATCTGGGGATTTGAAAGAACAAGTTGCTTACCTACCAGTGAGAAACTGCGGGTCTCTGACAAATACTAGGGCTGGGGACAGTCCCGGGCCAGCCTGCAGTTAGGATCGTGTCTGCTGTTTGAGAATGTTGACAACCTTCCTTTAACTAATTAATGACCTCTGTTTTCCCTTTCATTCCATAGGGTAGAATGGTTTTGAAGAAGGAAAACACTGCTTTCTGACTGATTGCCTTGAAGGGAAAAAGAACCTATTTTTGTGCATCATTTACCAATCATGCCACACAAGCGTTTATTTTTAGTACATTTTATTTTTTCATAAAATTGCTAATGCCAAAGCTTTGTATTAAAATAAATAAATAATAAAATAAAAGAACTGTGTTGCTAAGTATCCTTCGCCAGCGTGTATTTCAGAGGCTGATTTTGATGCCACACGTAGAACGTGCTCATGACTCCGTAAGAGGGTAGGGACAGTATGGCTGCTGTCTTCACCTCCTTGTCTGACTCCTGTGTGGCAGAACAGGGACATCCTGTGTGGCACTGCTCCCTCGGGGCCCCACTGACTTACTCTCCTTTATTGTCAAGGGTGCCTGTTTACCTGGTAACCTCTCCTTCCTCTGTGGTCCTTGCGCCTTCACCCGGACGGTAGCTTCACACCAGGCCCTTCAGGTGCTCCTTCCCATTGTGTCTCCCATACCTGGGAATGTGCTCTGCATGTAGTACGTGCTCAATAAATTGACGGTGGGATGAAGGAATGAGCCATTAGGACTTGCAAACAAAGATACTCCTTTTATTTAGTGTGTGTATTACATATTTTTAAAAAGTAAACGAAAAGGAATTTGCCAAGAGCCATTTTAACATGTGCAAATGAAATATTTTTGCCTTATTGAAGAAAATGTTGAGCTATTAGTCATATTGCATGTTTAAAGGATGGTTGATATTGTAAACTGTGCAGTAGTCATTCTTGGCCTCTGAACTGTCATATTTCTGTGGGTCTTCACAGGCAATGCGACCGTCACCGATCTCTTAATTCCAAAACAGTTGGTCACCCCACAAGGAAGCCTCACACCCACTAACAGAACTTCCCACTTAGGCCAGCTCTGGGAACTATAAGACCGCATGTTTCTCTGCCCACTCTGGGGCATATAGTCTTACAGTGTGAAGCCTTTTACATCCATGTTGTATCATGTAGCGATACTTTATCCCTACAGAGATGTGATTTATTTCTGCAAATTTGCTGAACTTAACTAATCTTTTCTTTAATATCCTTTAAGCTTTTCTATGTACACAGTCATGTCGTTTGAATACAGGGCCTTTATGTCTCTTTTATAGTCTGTTCTGCTTTCCTCCTTGTTCGTCCTCAGGTAGACGGTAAATAGAGACGGTGTGAATTGACTCATGTTCTGTTACTGTCTTGGTGGTAGAGGGGAGATTTCGGTTTGTCGGCATTGAGTTACAGGATTTTCTTACTCTCCGTCAACTTGACAGAGTAGTATATCCCTAGATTATGGGATGTTTATACCGTGGAACTTTTAGATTTTGTAAACTTTTTCCTGTACCTATTGCAGTGACCTTGTGGCATTTTGTCCCATATTAACATAGTATATGATATTGGTTTCTTTGAGACAGGATTTGACTGTGCAGTTCAGAATGACCTCAGACCTACAATTCTCCCAAGTGCTGTCTGCAGCCAATGCAAATCTCAACGATTACACTTTTTCCTTATACCAAACCAGCCTCACATTCTTAGGGTAATCTCTCACAGAATGGGTTTTACGTTGCTGGACCCAGTTTGCTAGGGTTTTTCTGATGACTAGTTCAGTTTATAAAAGATGATTTGGCTAGCATTTTCTAGTCTGTCTTTGCTGCACCTTGGCATCGTTGTAACTGATCTCCCCAGTGTTCTGACCTCTGTGTTTTGGAAGAGTGGTTCTTCAGATGTTCTTCCTAGAAAGGTTCCAGTTTCTCTAGTGTCCCCACAAGTAGTTGTGTGCTCCTGCACTTGTTGGGGAACTCCTCAGTTGCTCACCCACTTGACCTCTCACCCTCTCACATGACTCTGATTGTCCCCGAACTGTAAATGGACCAGGCTGAACTCACACCTGCCTCTACCTCCAAATGCTCGACTGTAGATGCGCACCACGACACCTGGCTTGTTTCCCTCTGTTAAAGTGAAAGATTCAGTTATTGATCTGGAGTCTTTGGGGAGTTTTTGGTATTTGGAATTTGTTGTTGTTTTGTCTGGAAACAGTGTATGTATGCCAGGCTGGCCTAGAATCTATGAGCTCTGTGACCCTTACACTCGGTGGCCTGAGTAGGCAGGATTACACGTGCTTGGCTTCTTTTTAAAATATAGGTGCTTGTAGCCAAGTCTTCCTCCAAGTCCTATTTCTCCTAACCATATTTATTCCTGTTAACTAATTTCTTCTTTCTCCTGTGAGTTCTTTGACCCACTGATTATTTAGCTGTTACATTCTTTAAGTCCTACATATTTATAGATTTTCCCAATCTGTTACAGATTTCCAATTTTATTTTAAATTCTTCCAGATATGGTGTTTGGTTGGTCGGTTGGAATAGGTGGAGCATCTTTGTGATGTTTGCCCTGCTTAATGTACCAAAGCTGCTTTACTAAAACACTGCATCTGATGCAGAGGGTGCTCAGTGCGCACCTGGGAAGATTCTGCTGTCACCATGCGCAGTGCTGAGTGGGTGTCTGTTGTGTCTGTTGGTTAATGCTTCCCTCTGTTCTGCCTGTTAGACTTCGGCGTAGACTCCACCTACTGCTGTTAAACCCTCTGCTCCTCCATGTACATTGGGTTCTTCTGTCATGCATATGGAATTGGGGAAATGTTTAAGCCACACGGTTTGCTAATTACATTCCTACATGATGAGCATCACCTGTTAAAGGGCCCTCTTGGTGGCACAGCTGTCAGCTGACCTTATTCTGAGCAGAAGAGTTTGTGAAGTTGACTTTTTCCTCGAACGGTCTGATGAATTAGTATAGTCCCTGCTACCTCATTGTATCCAGTGGGATCCAAGTAATTCTGCCCCTGCTGTTTCCTCTCCTTTGTGATCAAAACAGTCATCAGAAGATGGAGCTGGTGTAATGTCTCCTCTCTACAGGTTCTGAGTCCGTCACATACTGCTTCTCTAAAAATAAGTAACAATAAATAATTTTGCTGGCACTACAGCATAATTTTGGCAAGAACTAAAAGACAAAAAGGAGTAAATTTATAGGTTAAGACTGGAAATGTAGTAACTGAGTGAGATAAGAATGTGGTATTTTGTATCTTTGATATTTAACTGACATCAGGTTTGAGAGAGAGAGAGAGAGAGAGAGAGAGAGAGAGAGTGAGAGAGAGAGAGTTTTGTACATTTGGGCCCAATACAGAATTAGCATCAAAATGAAACTGTATTTTTAGTAGACACGATATGCATAGAGTTACTATATAAAATTGAATAAATTTTTCACTTGGTATTTTAAGAGTTATAATGTGACCATATTTAGGCTGAGGTGGGTATTTCAGTTCTAAATCCTTGGTGTAGTTTTTGTAATGGGTAAAGCATATGTTGTTTTTAACCTTAGTTTTTTGTTTTTTGTTTTTTTTTTAACCAAAAACTAAATGTTATTAAGAATACTCTGTGTCGGGGAAGCCCTGGTACCAGTGAACCCAGAGTTGGTATTGTGTCTAAAGAGGAACTTGCAGAGTCTTCTGGTCCTGTGTCGGCCAAAGGCAGCTGCAGCCACTGAGCCTGGAAAAGCAAGCCTTTGGCCAGCAAAGTTCTAGCTTTAGACTTTTTAAACAGCAGAGAAAAGGTTCCAAAGTGTCCTTCATTATTTCCTTTCCTGTTGTTTGGTTTACTATAGTAAATTCCTTATCCAGAGTTTAAGAATTGGACAACTCAAAAAAATGAAGCTGTGATTGTCTACTCACTTCTTACTGTTGGGCATAAATGTGCCACAGCTCAGTTTCGGTCTGGGACCCTCTCTCATTTGAAAGTAGGGACAAGCAGCAGAAGCGTGTGGCAGGCATTAGGCTCCTGTCCAGGCAGGTGTAAGCTTTGGACAAAGTAAACTGAATCTGCACCGACTCTCCTGAGTGCTCTACTGGTGCGAGCTAACGCTGACCTGTGAACCCCTGTCTACTTTGTGTGGATTTGATCTGCATTAGAATGTGTAGCAGAGAGCAAGCAAGCGTGAGATCCTTGCCTGACTCACTGAGCTTCCTGCCTCAGTCTCTCCCCAGTGAGTAAAGGTCACTGTAGCAGCAGCATACAGGGCTTGGAAGATCTGAGTTTGTGTTAGTGAAGGTGCCTGGCTCAGTGGTTTCTGCATTTCCTTCCTTTATTAAAAAAATAAATAAAGAGCTGACCCTGCAGTCTTTCCTGGTTTTGAAGGGAAGCCTTGTCAGGCATATTCAGCCTAAGAAAGGCTCTGAGCCACTAAGGTCTTACAGCTCATCTTCATTTCCTTCCTGTTCACTAAGTGAACCTTGGGTAGGCCGAGCTGTTCACCAAGAAAGAACAAAAGGTCCCTCTTTCTGGAGAATGCGTAGCCAATGCTTAGCATCTTAGAAAGGCTCACGAGGAAAGCTTTCTATAGAAAAGGCTGTGCTGCTTTCTACCCCAGCAGTAACCAGACGCCTGAGACACAGTGACAGGACCGAACCCTGACCTGGAAGTAAGGCCTGTACCAGTATCCAAGCCTTTTTAAGGTGAGAATCAGAGCAGATTTTGAGCATTGTTTAGTTTTTTAAAACATTCGAGACAGTAGATTTGTAAACCACTGTTAAATGTCAGAACACAGGTTCCCATAGTGAAGCGTTCGAAGGCTGTCTGTAGTTTTGAGACAAGGCCTCCAATAGTCCAGGTTAGTCTCAACACTGACGTGCACAGGGTGAGCTGGGCCTCCTGAACTTCTCGTCCCCTTCCTCCCAGTGCCTGCTCAAGCCCAGGGTTCCATACACGCTGACTCGGCACTTATCAAGTGACTGATTCCACTCTCCAGCCTTCCCAAACTAATTCTTAAACTTGGTCAAAGCTGAGTCATGTAGTGGGCTTACTGGATACCACTGAGCACACGACACACTGTCTGTTGTCACTTTGTGGTGTGTTGATGTTGTTTTCCATTCATCAAAAGACGCAGTGACAACCTTGTCCGCTTCATCTAAAGACCCTGGAAAGCTGTTAAAAGGCAGTTAAATTTTGGGTGTCTCAGAAGTGCTTGTTACTAGGTCACTAGACTTTAGTTAGGCAGCCAGCATTTGGGAAGCTGAGGTAGGAGGGTCCTGGCTACACAGTTGAAACTTCATCAAAACAGAAAATCCTTACACATAAGGAAAATAATTACAAATGGAAATTCAGAAGAAATAGACAACAGAAGGGTAATAGTGTATAATTTTAAGAGATGATTAAATTACTAAAAATGTCTTCAAACTTGTCCGATGCCCCTTTCTATGTTAGAGCTCAGCGAGTCTAGGAAGGCTAGAAGCTGGTGCTCTAGGCATGTCTCAAGGAGAGCAAACTGAACTCAGTGAGGTTAGACTCCTGAATGGAGAGCAAACGCACCGCTGGAATAAATCGAGCACAAAGGCATTTCTTTAACAAGGAAGCGAAATTCATGTCACTTCCTGATCAAGGAGACACCAATACCCAATACTAAGATGAAAACACAGGAGAGTGCACACTTCAGAAACTACGAGAAGCACATGAGAGAACACGCGGTGAGGTCGGCCTAGGGAGGGAGTGGAGAGCTGTTCCATGGCTTTAGAGTGAAAGTCCTGGAGACCCCCTTCACAATGAAATACATGTAAAAGTGCTCAAGATGTACTAACGTGTTTCTAAATGACAAAGATACCAACTTCTGTTAGTACTTTCTGCAACAAATTTTTTAAAGTGGCCGTAGGGGCTGGAGCAGCAGCTGACAGCACTTCCTGTTCATCCAGAGGGTCTGAGTTCAGTTCCCAGCACCCATGTCAGGTCCTCACAACTGCCTGTAACTTCAGCTCCAGGAGGCCCAGTGCCCACTCTGGCCTCTTTGGGCATCTGCACTCAATGTGACATACACATTCATACAGACCCAAACACATTAATAAAAATAAAAACTTTTTAAAGTAATAAAAATACTGGAATTTTGTCAATAAAATCTGAAGATTAAATGTTGATAAATGTCTTTCAATTTCAAATTGATATGAGAAATAGGAAATTAAATTCACCAACATCTAAGTAATCCATTGGACTTACTCCTCAAAGAAAATCCTCAGGTCCAGAGTTGTGGTTGTCAACCTTCCTAACATTGCGCTGCTTACCATAGTTCCTCGTGCTGTGACACCCCATGTGCTGTGACACCCCGCCAGCCATGAAACTGCTAATCACAACTAACTGTGCTACTGTTAACAGTTGTAATGTAACCCAACAATGTTAGGCAACCCTTGTGAAAGGGTCTTTGACCCTCAAAGGGGTCTTGAACCCCATCCTGAGCATCACTGACACAGGCCTTATGCTAGAGAATACTTTGTACCAATTAAGGAAGAGTAGGAAGGGGGAAATTTTCCCGAGTATTTCTATGATCCACATAGCGCTGGTACCAGTTAACCACCATTGAAAGGGAAAGAAAGGGGAAATGGGTAATTTTGGAAATATAGATGTGAATATTTCTATTTGATTTTGTTTTTATTCTCTAATTGATCAGGGTGGGGGAGTGGGAGGTTGTGCTTTTATCTTAATAATTATAGGAGAAAGAATTGCTAAAATTCCAAGCTGTTTCATAAAGAAAGTGACCCACAAACCCGTGCCTTTCGTTCCAAGTGAATGTATTAAATACACAGCAGGATTGAGGGAAAGAAGCAAACCATGTCCATCAGAAAGACAGTAGAGTGCTAGGTCTGACACCCCCACTGTCCCGCAGGCCTGGGGCCCTCTTCAGTGTTCAGACACTCCAATGGACTGTTTGGTGCCCAGGCTAAGTGTCCTCTCCTGCATGAGACTTTCAGTCAGTTCTTCCCTCCTCTGGCACTCTAGCATCCTGGGATAAACAGTATCTGAGTCTCTTGTTCTGTGCTGGACAAGGGGGCAGAGAGTGTGGCAGCCCCGCCTACAGAGCCAGCTTTTCCCTGAGCTTACATAGCACGTGGCAATTTACTAAGGCACTGTCTATCACAGATGCCAGGTCTTGACTGTAATGCACTCTAAACATGACCACAAGCGCTCCCCACTGTAGAGAAGCATCTGCTGTGAATCTCCCGCCACGCCATCCGCAGTGTGAGCTACTGTAGTAAAGCAAGAAAAAGAAACGAAAGGTGTAAGTAACAAGTAAGGAGAGCTGAAGCTACCACTGTCCACAGACAAGGAGAAAATCCTTGGTGCCTACAAACCAGCTCTTAAAATGAATAAGCAAATTTAGCAGTCAGTCGCACATTGCAGTACCAAGCCAAGCCCAGTGGCATGAACCGTCTACACAGGCTGAGGGAGGAGGGCCATCTGACCCAACAGCTCTGGACCCAGTCAGCCTGTCTTCAAAAAAAAAAAAAAAAAAACCACCAACAATAAGCAATTAAAAATAAAATTTTCAAAAAGATACTGCTTACAAGAGTATCAAGTAGACAGCCTGTGAAGAAAGAAGCGGAAAGAATCGCAGGGCTTCTCCACAGGGCGCTCCCATGCACTGCCAAGACATTCAAGGTGATCTAATAGAAGGAACATCACTGGTTGGAGGATGGATAAACTCAGGATTTTTCTCTTATTAATCTACAGAGCCCCTGAAGATTCTGTAAGATTCCAGGAGCAAGTGTGAAGAGGCATAGTCCGACAAACTTGCTAAATTCTAGGATTTGTACAGAAATGAGAAGGGTAAGAGTATCAAGACCATGCAGAGCAGATAAGCAGAGAACTTCCAGAGACTGCATAAACCAAGAACAGTTACACCCCTGCAGTGCTGACTCCAGGACAGACTAGGAGCATCCGTGTTGACGCCCAAACACTGCATCTAGGGACGCCTTGCAGCCAGAGACCAGGCAGGCCTGGGAAGGATGGCACCATGTTGGCTGTGTCTGCACAGGTGAAAAAATCAAAAGCCCTGCCACACTTGATTTGGGCCTAAATGTGAAAGGCTAAATAAACAATGAAGCTTCTGGAAGGTAAAATTGAGCATCTTCAAAACTTCGGGTTTTGACAAAGAAGCAAAGAATTAATCTTGACTTCAAAAAAAAAAAAAAAAAAGTACAAACTGGGGGCTGGAGAGATGGTTCAGTGGTTAGAGCACTGACTGCCCTTCCAGAGGTCCTGAGTTCAATTCCCAGCAACCACATGGTGGCTCACAACATTCAGTAGTGGGATCCTATGCCTTATTCTGGTGTGTCTGAAGACAGCTACAGTGTTCTCATATACATAATTTCTTTTAAAACACACACACACACACACACACCAAGCTAAGCCAGACATGGTAGTGAATGGTTTTAGTGTAAGCATTCAAGAAGCAAAGGCAGACAGGTCTCTGTAAGTTTGAGGCCAGTATGGTCTACATAGTAAAGTTCCAGAACAGTCAGGGCTAAATGGAAAGAGCCTGTCTCAAATAAATAAATAAATAAATAAGAACACACCAGGTAACAGATAAGTTGATCCACACCACAATTAGAAAATTATCAGAATACATTATGTTGGAGAAAGATTCCTGAAAGAAATATCCATCACTAAAGACTCACTTGGAGTAAAGATCGCAGAGGCTAGTAGGGCATCCCAGTAAGCTCAGCACTCAGCTGAGGCAAGAAGGTCCGGGTTCAAGGAAGAGTCTGGGTGTGGCTTTCCCCAAGGAGAAGGGAGAGGCGCTCATGCTACAGAGTCCCATGAGGGACTTGCAAGGCACTGGACTTTGCAGTGGCATTCAGCTTCTTAGGCAGGGGGTGCCATCTGTGGGAATTCATAGATTCACACATTTCTTAATAAATATCACATAGCCAATAACAGCAGCAAAACTGAGGAAGGGTTCACAAACACTTTACTTCCTTGGCAAAAGCAGCCGTGTGTGTGTGTGTGTGTGTGTGTGTGTGTGTGTGCTTGCTTTCAGTGAAGCTAGTTAACAGACACAGATTAGTGAACTCAGTGTGGAAAGGTTTAGTTTCTGCTTTTATTAAGTGCTAAAGTTTGAACCCAGAGCCTCAGCACAGTGAGCTTGTGCCCTTCCACTGTTCTTACCAGGGAGGTGGGCAGGTCAGATGGTGTAAGCTGACCCTAACAGAAAACAGTAGCACATCCAGCTTCTCAGGGCCTTAGCTCTTCCTGTGGAACAGAAAGCATTTATATTTACCACTTTAAAACATGCTGTACTACTTAATACAGTTATATTGTACAGGTTGAACTGGAAACCAAGATGTAGTTGTCAGAAAACAAGTGCCTCACTTTCTGTCTGGGACTTGACTCTAAGAAGGGCCACTTAGTAAAGATATTAAGTGTCTTAGAACTTAATCTGGCTTTTAAAATACAATATATGTATTTTTAATTTTCTGTGTATTTGTAGTCTGCTTGCATCTGTGCCCTGCACCATGTGTGTGCAGGGCTCAAAGAGGACCAGAGAGGGTGCCCAGTCTCCTGAGGCTGGAGGTGTGTGCTTGTGAACTTCTCTTAGCTGCTGAGGCCTTTGTGAGTCATGACAGCGGGATGGCTGTGTGTAAAACAAACTTCAGCTGTAATCCCTGCCAGTTCAAACACATGTTTGATGTCTTTCTCAATGACACCATAGAAGAAGCTCAATGGGATTGGTGAAGAGTTCCTTAATCTGACCTCAAAATTACAGGCTAAGAAAGGGGGAAAGTCAATAAATTTTACTAAGTCAATGGATTTTACTAAAATTTGGAGCTTGCTCTTCAAAATCCATGTTACTAAAATGAAAAGCTTCTCTTGAAAAAAGTATTTTCAAAACATTTCTGACCAAAGGCTTGAATCTCGATTTATATATATATATATATATATATATATATAAAACAAAGGCAAATGGCTCATGCCAGCACTCAAGGCAAAAGCAGGAAGACCTCTGTGAGTCTGAGGTCAGCATGCTCCACGTAGCAGGTTCCAGTCTATCCAGGGCACCATAAATCTCCCTGTGGAGAAGAAGGAGGTCTGAGGAGTAGAGCTCTGGTCTGGTGTGCTCATTGCCCTGGGTTCCAGCCCCAGCACCCACCCTGAAGAAGAAATAGAATTGTTGACACAGCATGGTAGAATGCCTGGTATTGTTAGTCACCAGCAAAGGGCAAATCAAAGCTGCTAGGACAGGGACTAAAAGGATGGCTCCACAGTTAAGAGCACTCGCTGCTCCTGCAGAGGACCTAGGTTCAGTTCACAGCACCCACAGGGTGACTCACAACCATCTGTAAGAGATCTGATATGATATGATCTTCATATGCCTTGATATGATCTTCACAAGTACCAGGCACATACATACATGATACACACACACACACACATACATGCAGGTAAAACACTCATATAGAAGAAATGAAAATAGAATCTTAAAAACTAAAAGGAGGGCTGGGTGGGGCGGTGCACACCGGTGAGCCCAGCCTTTGGGAGGTATAGACAGGAGAATCCAGAGTTCAAGGTTAGCCTCAGCTACACAGCAAGTTTCAGGCCAGCCTAGGATACTGAGACTGTCTAAAAGGAGGGGAAGAAGGGAGGGAGAGAGAGAGAGGAAAGAGGAATAGAGGTAAGAAGGGCAAGAAACAAGCACTCTCGCTCTTGAAGATTGGCAGGGTTGGAGAGAGGCACTGGGTTCCCATACAGTGCTCCGAGGGCTGGAAAGCAACATGAACACTGCATAAAACAACCTGGGAGCCCCTGAAAGGGTGAAGCCCAGATCTCCCCAGGCATACCACTGCTGTTTACCCAGGACACACAAAATCATATCCACACATAGCTTGTACATAAATGTTCATAGCGCCTTTCAATGATTCAACATTCTAGAAAGATGCAAGATAACCTGTTTCCATGGTGATAGAAGTAAGCTGGTAAGGGATTACTAAACGATTCCAGGAAATTTTGGCAGGTGTTGGGCATGTTCATGTTTTATAGTCTGGCTACGTTGGTAGGCATATGCATAAAAAAATCTGTTTTTCTAGATTTGTTGTATTCATTTGTGTGTAAGTATACACATGTGTGCTGGTGTGATTGTTTGTGCAGACGCAGAGGCCAGAAGACACCATGCAGTCCCTCAGAACTGGAGTTAGGGCTGTTATGGGAAGCCTAGCTTGTTGCATGGGTATTGGGATTTGAACTCTGGTCCTCATGATTGTGCAGCACACTTGTAACCACTGAGTCATCTCTCTAGCCCCCTACAGAAGTCCTTGATGATATAAATCTTAATCATGTTCATTTTACTTTATTTCCCTGTTAAGTCAAATGTACTTCCAAAAAATAATTACTTGGACCCCTGTGTATGGGAGAAGGAAGGGACAACAATGGGGGGGGGAGTCCTAATGCTCCTTACTGGGAATTCAAGTGAGAATCTGCATCTCAAAATCAGTACCTTTAGGCTGGCAAGATGACTCAGAGGTAAAGGCATCTGCCACCAAGCCTGACAACCTGGGACCCACGGGGGAATCCACTCCTGAAATTTGTCTTCTGACCTCCACACAGGCTGAATGGCATACAATCACCACACCTGAAACCCACACAAAATAAAATGTGTTTGTTTGTTTGGTTGTTTTTTAAGACAGGGCCTCTCTATGTAGCTCTGACTGTCCTGGAACTCACTCTATAGACAAGGCTGGCCCTGAACTCAGATCTGCCTGGGAATTTTCTTACTCATACTGGAAGTAAAGTGTGGCACAAAATAAATTTTAAAAGTGAAAAACAAAAGTATTGCAGCGGTAAAATATTAAAAAACGTAAAAGGGCGCCATTCCACACCACCGCCGGCTACTCTCTGGCCCCAGTGGTGATCTCGTTGCCATGGCTCTCCCCACGTAGCAACTGCCTCTCTCACAACTCTCTTGCTGCAGACTCTGCTCAGTCACAGTTCTCAGTAGCCTGGTATAATCAAAAGTCTAGAAGCTTGTAATTTTTCAATCAGATTTGTATTTGTAAATTCCCACCCCACAAAACAGTCACACAATAAACTGAGAGCCAATTGATGTTGATATAAACTGCCCACCTAGATAAGACAAGTTGTCCTATAATTATTCATAAGATATTCAGAGCTCCCTTGTAATTACCATAGAATTGAAAGCATAGATTCTACAAGAGTCACTAAAATCTGTACACTCTGAAAAGGGAAGTCGGAGGCTGCCCCTGAGACCATGCCGTGTCAGCTGCTTGTGTAGGTTTGTGCTCAGCCACTGAGGCAGAGACAGCGCAAGTTCAAGGCCTCCCTGAAACTTAATTAGACTCTGTCTCAAAGACAAGAAGATTGACTGGGACAACGCCTCGTATAGAGCCTCTACATCAATCCCGGTATGGGGTATGGAGAGTCCCACTGGAATCCCAGCACTTGGGAGGCAGAGGCAGGCAGATCTCTGAGTTCGAGGCCAACCTGGTCTACAGAGCGAGTTCCAGGACAGCCAGGGCTACACAGAGAAACCCTGACTTGAAAAAACGAAGTCAAAAGATTAATTATAGATGATTGCAAGTTCAAGGCCAGCATGGTTAAACTACTTAAAGACATACTGCCCCCACACACAAAAAGTCTACCTCAGATTTCATTAGTGGTTAACCAAAACCATGTGAAGGTATAACTTTACTATAAGTTACGAGGTTTTCATTTGTTTGGGGTGCGTGCTTGCTTGTGTGGGAGATGAGTAGGAGAGTATATGAGGAGGCCAAAGGTCAGCGAAGGCATTGTTCCATTGTCATTTCTTTTTTAAGATTTATTTATTTATTACATATGAGTACACTGTAGCTGTCTTCAGACACACCAGGAGCATCTGACTTTATTACAGATGGTTGTAAGCCACCATGTGGTTGCTGAGATTTGAACTCAGGACCTCTGGAAGAACAGTCAGTGCTCTTAACCGCTGAGCCATCTCCCCAGCCCTCCTTTGTCGTTTCTTAGTAGTCATCCACCTTGTTTTGACCTGGAGCTCGATTCTTAGGCTAGACTGTCCGGCCAGGGAGCCCCTGGATCTGCTGGTCTAGGCAGTGTGTGCCTTCCCAGACTTGGGATTACACTCAGCTTTTTATGTTATCATAGATGTTGGACTTGGGCCCCTAGGTTCCGGAGCACTTTTGCCTATTAAATCCTAAATTAAAACTTTAATTTTAAAAACTGTTTTACTGGGCTGGAGAGATGGCTCAGTGGTTAAGAGCACTGACTGCTCTTCCAAAGATTCTAAGTTAAAATCTCAGCAACCATATGGTGGCTCACAACCATCTGTAATGGGATTAGATGCCCTCTTCTGGTGTGTCTGAAAACAGCTACAGTGTATTCATATATACTAAGTAAATAAATAAATCTTTTTTAAAAAAACGGTTTTATTAAATTTGACTTAGTCTATATTTTCAAGCACATACCTGCTGTAACACACCTAGAGAGTTCTGAAGATAACTTGCAGGAGTTAGTTTTCTGATCCCACCATGCTAGTCCCAGGGGTCAAACTCAAGTCACGGGGCTCGTTTGCACTTTTACCATCTTCTTCAGTTTAAAACCTTTCAACTCACCACCCAGAATCCCCGGGTCTCCCAGCTGCTGGAGTGCTTCTGTGTACTCATGCCTGCAGGCTAGGCTAGCACGGGTGTTCAGAAGGAGAGAGGGTTTGTTCTTCAGAAGATTGTATCCGTAAGAAGTCTTCAGATTTATCAGTGGAATCCTGAAAAGAGCTACAGTGATGCCTTTGGAGATCCTAAATCTTCCAAACATTTCAGAAGGTTTTTAAAAATGATTTCCTTTTTTTGTATTGTGTGTCTGAGTGTTTGCATATATGTATGTGTGCCATGTGTGCAATACCCATGAAGGTCGGAAGAAGACATTGGATCCCCTGGAATTGGAGTTATGGACAGTTACAAGTCCTGATGCGGGTCATGGGAACTGAACTCCAGACCTCTGCTGGAGCAGCAAGTGTTCTTAACTGTTGAGCCATTTCTCCGGCCCTAGGAATGCGTATATTTGAAATAGCCTACAAAGGGCCGTGGCTGTGACGTAGTTGGCAGAGTGCTTGCCTAGCATACACAGAGTCCTGGGTTTGTACATCTCATAAACTAGATGCCGTCACACATGCTTGTAATCCCAGGACTCAGGAAATAGAGATGGGAGGTCCAAAAGTGCAAGGGCAAGCTAGAATGATTTCAAGGCTAGTCTTGTCTACATGCAACCCTATCTCAAAAAAAGCAAAAGCAAAAACCAAATCAATCATGCCTCCAAGTGCCAAAGGCAGCTCAAAGGTGCCGAGCTCCTCTAGCGCATTAGAGGCCCTGCCTTCCAGCCCCAGCTCTTAGGAACTAAATCCCTACATTATTTTCATTCTAGTGGTAAGAGACAGTATTCCAAAGATGACCAACATCCTCCTCCAATGTCCTACTGACCCAGGCTAAGGCCATAACTAAGTCTGTTTTCTTGTTCCTTCTTCAGGTGGGCACGTCTTTCACCGGAACTCCTTGTCGCCTCGTACCCTGGTGTATGAAAGTGAATTCTCCACAATCGAGCCTTCTTTGGACATGTATGATGAGAACAAAACCTGATTTTTTAAATGGGCTATTGGGGGTCTCTCCTTTTGAGATTTGATTTATGGTCACCTTTCTTACTTTGTATCCCTCTGTCACCGTCCATCTGGGAAGAATGGCAGTACCTCTGGACGCAAGTTGGGGTTCAGGGTTAAATTACGGAGTTCTCCCGAGGTGAGATTTGAGGGCAGCATTATTGCCCAGGTGAGCCTCGTGGTACCACCCAAAGCTGACCACTGAGCACGGGCACCTCAGGAGCCTTGCTGTTTCGAGAGAAGAGGTAGGGCCTGGGGTTATTGATGCGTTTGTGGCAAATGTGCCGGTGTCCCAAATAGTCGCACGCTGTTCTGTGTCAGGGTGGCATGGGGGTTTTGTAAAATACATTTTGTGGTCCTCACATGCACAGGAAGCCTGAAGATAGAGCACCCACTGGAGCAGGGGATGAATCACGGCTCCCTGGCCTCTTCCCTTTGTTCTCTGTATCTTGCTGTGTTTTCTGTTAAAGGCCTCTTCCCACAGGGAGTCCTTCAAGAGAAGCTTCATCTTCCTTTCCCCTGTGAGACTCTGACCTCCTCCATGGGGCCCAGAGTCCGCTGTCACAGGATCAGTCATCTGCTTTGTCGTTTTCCAGCATCTGTGATGAGCATGACATAAGACGACAGGTATTTACACAGACGCTGGACGTGGAGGCTGCTGTCCCCACTGTCTGTGGAATCTGTGAGGAGGTGGCACCAGGAGCCTAACACAGTGACCAAAAGGGATAAGGTTAGCAGTCATCAACACCACGATGGTCCTGAATGTTTTACTGGGAAGCGCAAACCAACCTCCTATCAAATACCAAATGGGGGCTCCTCCTCCATCTTGATTGTGCAATCCAGTGCCATCCTGCCGGCCTCAGCACCAACATGAAGAAACGCTGGAGCGCTGGCAGACAGACTCACAGAAGACGATGCTGTGGCCAGCAAGGTAACACTGGGGACATGTGTGCTCTTCCCACACATCTAGAATTACATCAAGTTAACATGTGAGGAACTCGTGGGACCAGAATCAGCAGAATCTGCAGACGTTTGTGCCACAGTCCAGACCCTTGTTAGGAGAACGGAGCTCCAGTGTCTGACCTCGCTCATGGCAGACGGAGCTCCAGTGTCTGACCTCGCTCATGGCAGCACAGACAGAGAGGGACAGGCTCCTACCCTGACACTTTCATTGGCTCTATGGGTCATAAGTTTGAGGCACATACATGTCATCTTCACACGTGTGGCTTCTTCTCCGTCACAGCATCCTGTAACATGTCCCTAAGATCCCTCAGATGCCCCTGTGCTGGAGGCAGACCCTCAGAGAGCCCGAGTGCTGACAGCCTGTAAGAACATGGTGGCAGGGTGAGGCCCCTCCCCCGACTCCCCTGCACTTTGCTTGAGTACTCAAGGCTGGAACAGGACCGATGTCTAAGGTCTTACCTGCTTTCACTTTTACTGCTTACCAAGGGCTTTTGTCTTTCTTTTTTATAGTCTTTGTACTATAAAAATATTTTTGATAAAGTTTCAATAGATTATCGTTCTGAAAGACAGGTTCTCAGTGAGAGCATTTCAGCTGGAGACTAGACCGCCAGGGTCCGCAGGCTTAGGTGGAAGTGTTTGGTGTGGCAGATGGATGCTGTGTTCGCCATGTTGTCCGAAGCCTGGCCTTGTCTTCTCCACGACCAAACGCAGATCCCACGGGTTTCTCTCTTCTTCTCTCATCTGTCTTATAAAGGCACATATTAAGTTCCACCCTAGACGGTTTCTTTACTAAAGAAGTGGAATTGTTTGGAGAAAAATATATAAATTGAGTCCTCTAAAATCTACTGAGACAGTGTTTGAACCCCTGGAAAAACTGGGGCACATGGCCATTGTAGAACAGCCAGGGAGGCAGTTCCCGTGAAGGGATTCACTCTGAATAGTGCTCCAGATACCAGGCTGACCCCCTTTTCCCGAACATTGGGGCCACCTTCAGTTCAGATCCAGATGCCCTGTCTTTGTCCAGAAGGACACTGGCTTCTTATTTGAGCGCATGTGCTTTGGGAGAACAGAGGATAACAGCTTCCTACCAGGAGTTAGGATGAGGGGACATCCCATGAAGCCACCCTGGATGCCCAGGTAAAGCTGGGTGCACAGCCATTGCTGGTACATTATCAGGAGCTACAGCCAGGGTAGCATTAGCTGAGAGCTGGGCTACAGCAGCTTGAATGCACAAGTTTAAGCTTTTGAGATACTTAGCTTCCTGTGGAGAGGCCACTGTGGTCCTGTTACTTCAGGGAGACAGGACATCTGACTAGCCTGCACATCCAGAGGGTCTGCAAAGGTAATGAGTATGTCCGTTCAGGGCCCGCCTTTGCTCCCCTCTTGGGAAAACAAGCTCCACCATCAACAGTTTAAAACTCCCAAGGCCCACTAAGCCTTGCTTTGGAATCAGCCTCCATCTCCTGGCTCCTCTGGTTGTTCCCTCACAAGACACATCCCTGAATGCCAGTCCATCCTGAAGCTGAGCCTGCTTCCCATCTACCCTGATGCATGGCAGCCCGAGATGTGGTCAGAAAGGCATTAAACCAAAGGTTACTGTCCCACAAGCTTTGTAAACCTTCCTGGTTTTATTAGCCCTCACCTCCATGGTCTCCCTCAACTATGCACTAAATGACACCAAACTGAGGGAAAGAAAGCCACTTGTTCCTTTGCTGTTCAACTTTGCTCTAGGGGTCCTCGACCTGCTGCAAGAAAACAAGACTGTGATTTCACATGAGGAGTCCTCCTGACAAGGGTCACTGCTCATAAATGTCAAGAAGGAAAACTGCTGAATTTAAAACCATGGTATTTAGACGCGAAAGGCAGGACCGTAGAGTTAGTTTTGTCAACAGCTCTTTTTGCCTTTTTCTTTTTTGGTTTTTCAAAACATGGGTTTTTTCTGTAGCCCTGGCTGTCCGAGGACTTACTCTGTAGACCAGGCTGGCTTCAAATTCCGAGATCCACCTGCCTCTGCCTTCCCAAGTGCTGGTTTTTAAGGCATGTGCCACCATGCCTAGCCTGTTAACAGACTTTATAAAGTTCTCACTGTGTGCCTGACTTGTGCACTTGGCGTTAGGAGTGGTCATGAAGACTTGGGAGTCTCGGGTACACCTCAGTGGTTGAGCACATTTGGCTGTCCTGGAAACTGGCACGTAGGCAGCGCTTTGCAGAGAGAGCAGGTGAAATGAGGGTGAGTCTCAGGGGGACAGTTCCCTGGGCATAGGTGGGAGTGCAGCCTGCTGCGTCTGGATGGAGAAGGGTCGTGGGGAGCAGCAGGAGTGAGGCAAGGTCCTTGGGCTGAAGCCACCATCTCCCCTTCTGGGGCAGGGGACGCTCCAAGGTCTGCTTGGGAAAAGAACACTATGAGCTGTAGGCAGTGTGAGAGGGTAGACGGGCCCTTCTGGGGGCTGGTATCCTAGCAGTTGGCTTGGGACCAAGGGACCCCAGACTGAGCTGACTAAACATAGGAAACGGGAACGGAGAGTGGGGGAACTGTGAGATAGAATGGAAGGAAATTTCTAACCTCGGTGATAGAGTGAATATTAGTGAGATCCAGGAGAACACATGAAACTCAGCCTTGGAGTGATGTCTACATGATCCCAGGCCCTGGGAAGCTCTGCACCTTCCCCTCCCCAGCTCTGTGCAGAGGTGTGTGCACCAGGCACACATGCCTACCCTGACAGAGGTGGTTGCTCAGTGCAGATGATGGTGCCAGCCAGAGAGAAACTGAGCTAGGCAACATGGATTGGGAGGTCAGCACACAGGAAAGGCTGTTGGAAACACCACATAAAGCAATGGTTGGGCATGATGTCTCCACTCGAGAAAGGTGGACCCCGCAGCTCTCACCCTCCAGTGTTCCCAATGGGGGGTCTGTGTCTTTAACTCAAAGGGAGTGTGTGGAGGTGAGAATAAGGAGTAACACAGAGCTGTCCTGATACCCACAGCTTAAAACAAGGGCCTTGCAATGCAGATCCAGAGGAGGCAGTGCTTACAAACACTGCATGGACTTCTGCCTTGTTTGGGCCCTGTGGGTGCATCATTTTAAACCTGTCTGGTTTAAAAAAATCATTGTTTAAGATGCCTGGATGTGGTTGATATCACTGCCAGACTGGGAAAATGCCTTACAGGCTGTAAGCATTGTGTCAGAAAAGAACCAGAAGGAATGTCGGGACTAAGATGCCTGTGCCTGTAGCCCAGGACCGTGCTTGTTGGGTGGTCCTAGAAACAGCAGGGAAAGCTGCTCTTGCAGACTCCCCATCTCTGGCTGGCTGGCTCCTTGGCTCTCTGCAGGTCACATCAGCCTCCGAAGCCTGAGTGTGAGGGCTGAAGTTTGTAGTCAGGAACTCCTTCAGGGCTCTGACAGGGTTGATAGGCTCTTCTCTTCTTTATGGGTGTTCTTGGAAAAACCGACCTTCGATGAGGATGGCCCCAGTGGTCCCCAGCAGGCCTGGGGTAATAACAGTCACCTGTGCTTTTCAGAGCTGTGACCCCACCAGTCTCTAGTGACCACAGGAGCGGAGAGAGCTGTCAGATGCTGAAAGGGCAGCATTGCTACACTACAGACATGGTTCTAAGGGCCTTAAGGTGGCCCTGTGGAAGCCGCTCCTACCCTTGATCACCCTCCCGCGGTCCTTCTCGCTCAGTACACGCTTCTTCCGACTCTCTGCACTCAGACTTGGCGAAGGAAGAAGAAACACATGGCACAGGGCAGAACTTTGTGCAACCCAACTATTGAAATTCTGGGAGGATCCCTTGCCTCCAGAATAACTTGGGCCTCGGCCCTGGGATCCTTCAGGTTCTTCTTGTTGACTCTTTAAGACACACTTGAGGTGGCCAGGACCCCACTCCACAGCCTAAAAGTATAATCTTTCTCGGAAGCATTGACAGTGGCCAGAGCTGAAGGTGGAGCCCTCACTCAGCCGTTAGCACCTTTACACACGTACTCATCCCCCCTGAGGAAGGGCTGGGTACCAAGCATCATCTCACATCTCTCCTGTATCTCCTCCATCTCCTCATCTTCCAGCATCCGCAAAACATCTGATGCTGATGTGTGTCATTTCTCTCCAGTCCCCTCAACTCTACTTGCTGGGCAGGTTACATGCACGGGGAAGGAGCCTGTTGGCCACCCACAAGCCCACAGCTGTCATCTTAGACCCTCCTCCCTGTCAGAAACCCTCTCCTGATTCTATCCACTGGCAAGAGTTAACATTGTACTGAGCTACGTTTTCACAAATTTAACCCAACAGAAAGTGGATTCTAACCTGCTTTTGGAATTACCCTTTATCCACAACTAAGTTTAATGTATTTACATTAGGATACTAAAGGACTTTGCTAATGACTAGAAGGTACTAAACCAAGACATTTGTTCTTTAAAAAAGAATTGGAGGGTCTGGTAAAATGTGACATCCCGAGTCATTTTTTTCCCTTCAGGTAGGCAAGCCGCACCTGCCGACTCCTGTGCTTTATGCCTCAGTCACTGGATTTGACCTGGCTCTATACCTAGACCTTTCAGGGGCAGCCAGGACACATGCCACCTCCCTGGCATCCCTGGCTGGCTGCTGACCCAGCTAGAATCCAGCTCTCTTGGCTGGTACTTGGCATGGAAGCTGGTATCGTCAGCCTAGCTTGGGAAGTAAGATGGACGCTCCGGTGGCCATATCTCACCCAAGAAAACCGCTCCAGTGTTGTTTACAGGGACAGAAAGGAGTCCAAGCTGGGAGGGGAAACCATCGCCTCGTAGACACATGCCACTCCTGTAAAAGGAGAGAAATCAGTTTAATTCTAGGCCCCATGTGTCGCCGTTGCTTTTGACCCTCAGTAGCTTTTGCAAACACTCATAGAAAACACTGATGTCACCCCTTTCATATCTGGATTATTCAAAGAGCCCCACTCACTCCAGGTTTCTGATGACTATGCACATTTCAGTGGAAGGCATACAAAACTATTTTCCTAACCTAAGCACGGGTAACTTGGGGTGAGGAAGCTCAGAACAGGCCTTAGGCAGATGTCAAGGTGGGGCACCTGGAGGGGTAAGAGGGAAGCTATGCATTTGACTTTCTCTCACCAGTTTGTGCCAGAAAGAGCACACATCAAGTATTCAAATTGCAAAGTTGCTCATTAACTTACTGTGTGACGTCACTGTGGGGGGGGTCACCCTGTCGAATACAGACATCTGCAAGTACAATCAGATCTGTCAACCCCCGGGAATGGGCAGCATATCTCCTAGGTCCACATGGTTGACGTAAGTATAATTGAGTAGTGAAATTGTCTGGCACGTATCTCTATGCCAATAGTGTACCCTGTCTGTGTGGAATTTGCTAATATAACCGTTTCAATAAAACTACCGAAAAGCTGTTTGTGTCATGTGGAATACTCTCTGCAGTCACAGGTGACAAAGCGCGAAGCTCCTTAAGGGGAAATGGTAGAAGACACAGGTCCAAGCCACAGTGGTACCACTGCACACGCTCCAGACACAGCTAGACTGGTGCTGAGCATGGCTTGAACTATGGCACACTAAGGGTGTCAGATAAGCAAAGCTTCTTTGAAAGAGTCTGGTGTTTGCTCCGCAGCCTGGCTTTCAGGGCTGGGGAGACAGCTCAGTGGCTAAGAGCACTGACTGCTCTTCCAGGAAACTGGGTTCAATTCCCAGCATCCAGATGGTGGTTTCCAACCATCTGTAAGTCCGGTTTCTGGGGATCCAACTCTCTCTTCTGGCCTCCAAAGATACTAGATATGACATATAGACATACATGCGGGCAAAATACCCATACACATAAAACAAAAATGAGTAAAATCTAAACTTTTCTTAATTAAAAGAAAAGGTCAAGGATGGGCATAGTGGTGTACACCTTTAATCCCTGTGCTCAGAAAACAGAGGCAGGTGGATTTTTGTGAGTTTGAGACCAGCCTGGTCTACACAGAGTTCCAGAAGAGCAAGGCTCATGTAGAGACACTATCTCAAAGGGAGAAAGAGATACAGAGGCAGAGAAGAGTATGGCTCTTAATTCCTAGTAATATTATCATCTCCAAAATAATTAAAAACCCTTTTATTCAAGTTTATACACAGGGACTGGGGAGACAGCTCAGCAGTAAGACTATCTGCAGCTCATGGGTATCTTTGGAGCCCAGAACCCATTTAACAAGCCAGGCACACTGAGCCCACTTGTAGCCCCAGCGGGAGGAATCAGAGAACAAGCGTAGCTGAGAAAACAGAAGCCCTGGATTTGAGGGGAAACCTTGTCTCCTTGAAGTAGGGAGAGTGTGATAACAGAGAGGCCCCCGTCCCTGACTTCCACACACACACGTGTATGATTCACACCTGTGCACAAAATCCCACATACTCAGACACACATAGGTAAAAATCTTTAAAGAGGTGTACAGTGCTTGTGATAATATTAAGAGCCAAGAGGCTGAAATGTCCTTCCACTGATGGATAACAAAATGTGGCAAAGCCCCCCATACAACACCCAGCCGATAGCCCTCCGTACAACACCCAGCCGATAGCCCCCCATACAACACCCAGCCGATAGCCCCCCATACAACACCCAGCCATAAGATATAAGCCATGCTCATGCTACAACATGGATGTGCCTTGGACACGTGATGGTGAGTGAAGAAGCCAAGCACAACACGGCAGAGTATTTCCTTCACACTAAATGCCCAGAACAGGCAGATCTTGGAGGCAAAAGCAGAATCGTGGTTATTAGGGGCAGAAGAAGAGAAGGCTGCGCCGTAGCTGCGAGGAGAACAGGGTTTCTATTCCAGATGATGGAAAGGTGCTGACATATTAGATAATGTGGTTGGCTGCCACGTCCTGTGATGTCAAAGCCTGGAGTTGGCATTTTTCTCCATCAAGTAAATTTTATAAATCACAGAAGAGAAATATTATTTTCCTTATAAAGTCTAGTCCTTGCAGGTTGATCTCTGAGTCAACTGCAGCACCTAGGAGCATGTTAGCTCTGCAGAGACACAGGCGATGCCTCAGTCTATGCCTTAGCCTCGGATGTCCAAGGTCTGTCCATGTCTTAGCATGTCAGTGGCTAATATCTTACGGCTGGGTGTTGTATGAAGGGCTTTGCCACTTTTGTTTCCATCAGTGGATGGACATTTTAGTCTCTTGACTCTTGAGTACACTGAAGTAATCTCAAATTTGACAATCCTTTGAAATAAGAATAGACAGTCCTCTGCTGCACTGCAGGGTGGAACAAATACTTTCAATTCTTAAGTTACATTTATTTATCTCGTTTTTACTTTTATCTTATTTAGAAGTCAGAGGACAACTTGCGAGAGCTGTTTCTCTCCTACCTTGTGGGTTCTGAGATCAGACTCAGGATCTCCCTGGCTTTCAGGTACTTCCAAATGCTTGTTATAAAATTACTATAATTCTTCCAAATTAAAATTTTTGTAGATTTGCTTTTATCTCTGTGTCTCTGACTGTGTCTCTCATGTGTGTGTGTGCGCGCGCGCGTGTGTGTGTGTGTGTGTGTGTGTGTGTTCAAGCGCGCTCGCACGCGCATGTGAGTGCTATTGTTATTATCAGCAGTCAGAAGAGAGTGTCAGATCCCCTGGGGCTGCAGTCCATCTTTTGCTGAGCCATCTCTCCAACCCACTACTTCCAAATTATTTTTGGTTTTTGTTTGTTTGTTTGTTGGTTTTTGTGAGATAGCATCTCTCTATGCAGCCCTGGATGTCCTAGAACTTGCTAGGTACACTATCTCAATTTCATAGAGACATACCTGCCTCTGCCTCTGCCTCCCAAGTCCTGGGGTACATCTGCCACACCCTTGAATGCCAGTGACAGAACCCAACCACCTGTGGATGCTGCCCAGAGTGTTTGCTTAGCATGTATGAAGTTCTCAGTTACATCCTGAGCACCACCTCCTCGAAATGGGGATGACTGAAACAGGAGGATCAAAGAGTCTGAGATCATCCATAGAGCTTGAGGCTAGCCTGAAATACAGAAATATTAGACTCTGTTTCAAAGAAAACCCTCAAACTAGTTCAAACCTCCCAGAATGAATCTACCTCTCCTTCCTTTCACCTTCCGGCCACGTCCAGGTGACATGGAACACTCATACAGTTGTCTCCCTAGCCTTTACCGAAATAAATATGGTTCACACCTGTTGTCCAGGCGGAGTCAGGTGCACCTTTGAGTCAGAAGCCGTCTTGTTCCTAATTGCTTCACCGGGCTCGAGATCACAGGGCTAGCAGTAGCTAATTTTGCCTCATGGTTCAGGCGCAGAAACCCTGGGCTGGAATCTGAAGATGAATTTGCGCTGTCAGAGACTGCCGCCTTCAGGCCTGGAGAGGTAAGAGCAGTGTCCTGCACTCCTAGCTCATGTCCGCCTATGCAAAAGAAAAAAAAAAAAAAAACCTCATCTGTGACCCCAGCCTCAAGGCCACCCCAGTTCATATGTCAGATAGGATGAGCGCACTTATTTCAAAGGACACTAGCTGCGCTTCCTGACGACTGGCCTCTTAAGGATTCCAACCTTAGACTTGAGTCAAAATTCCGAGGCTGACCAGGAGCTGCTGGCCCTTCTCCAGACACCCTTTGCAACAGTAACTCTCCGGGGCTGCACTGTAGGCAGAGAGCTTGCGATCCCCTACAAACCGGACAGCGGTGGCGGGGCGGGACAGGACTGCCAAGCCAGGAGAGGCCGAGGAGGGCGGCGTCGTGGGCCGGCGCGGCCGCTAGGGGGAGCTACCCCTCGGGCCGGCGTCTCGACCCCGCCCCGGCCTCTCGGCTCCGCTCGGCTCGACTCGGGCGCAGCGACGGCGGCGCGCGCTTCCGCCTCACGGGCTCTGGCCCGGTGCGAGCGACCGCGGGATGTGGCTCGGGCCGGAGGAGGTGCTGGTGGCCAACGCGCTATGGGTGACGGAGCGGGCCAACCCCTTCTTCGTGCTGCAGCGGCGCCGAGGCCACGGCAAGGGCGGCGGCCTCACGGGTGAGCGGGGCGCGGGCGGCCGGGCCTGTGCGCACCGGGCCCGGCGGGGCAGCAGGACGTGACCCGCGGGCACGCGCAGCAGCACTGCGGGGTCGGAAGGCG
Source organism: Micromys minutus (assembly GCF_963924665.1). NCBI lineage: Eukaryota > Metazoa > Chordata > Mammalia > Rodentia > Muridae > Micromys > Micromys minutus. The sequence continues at coordinate 3,352,318 of NC_137979.1, forward strand.
GGTGGCGAGAACGGTCCGGGGGCGGGCAGCAGGGGAAGGACACCAGTGGCCTCCGCCGGGACGTGTGCACAGCCCTGTAAAGTGACTTAGCAGCCAGAAGCCAGCAGGGTCCCCCTGTTCGCTCTCTGCCTCAGTTTCTCCAGCTGCCTCTGAGGGACCAAGTGGCATAAGCACACGTTTTCTTTTGGCCCCTTTTACTCCTAGTTCACTGAAGAACTGCCTCTTTGTGAAGACCAAACATGCCCTGACCTCTGCTCCCCCTCCTCCGGCTTCTCCTCACTTGATGCCAACCCAAAGCTTGTTTTTGCATATCTATCAGTGTATATGAAGTGTCCCTCTGAGCCACCCCAGGCGCCTCTTGGGTATCTGGGCACTACCACGGACACAGAAGCAGCTAGAGTGGGCGCCTCTGACTTTGTGTGACATGTGGCATTGTGGGAATCTACTGAGCGGGATTTGTTGGAAGCCCCCTGTACTCCCGGGCCTGCAGCAGACCTCAGTATGTGGACCCTTCAGGGTGCCAGATCTTTCAGTACAGAGGGTGAATTTTCTGTGAATGCCCTGATCTTTCAGTGTGGCAGCTGACAGTCCTGCCAGATGCAGTTGGAGGCCTCTCATGGGTGACATCAGCTGCCAGCATCTCATGAGTGTCACTTAATGTGGAAGGGACTGTACCTTTTCCAAGAAAACTCAATGTTCTCCTCCTCAATCAGGCTCCTTCCCAAAGGGCCTAGAGATGACTGGAGGTGGTGCTGGGCCTGCCTCCAGGATGCAGTGTTTACTGAGAGTTAGGTAGCAGCCCTCCTGGACAGCCCAGTGACCAACCTTGGAAGCTACCATAAGGCCACTGCGGAACACAAGGCACCGTGGGACAGGTCCTTTTTGTTCTATCATTCATCTGTGTCCGACTGCCTCCCGCCCCCGAGGCTGAGCATCCAGACCACTGTGCCAGCCATTCTGTGAATTCCAAATGCCACTGAGCCAGGTTTGTGCAGCCTCTCACGGCAACTCACAACCTCCTGAGCACTGTATCCCTAGGACAGTCATCAGTAATGCAGGTTTCTTCAAGCCTCTTTTCAAAACTGACCAGCCTGGCCTGGAGAAAGTAGCTCAGGGGTTAAGGGCCGCAGGACCCAGGTTCAAATACCAGCATCCACAAGGTGGCTCACAGCCATGTGTAACTTTGGTTATAGCAGATCCAGTGCCCTCTTCAGGCATCTGTGGGCACCAGACACAAACAGGGTGCATAGGTACACATGCAGACATACATAAAACAAAATAATGAAATATGTCACCATGGTACATGGGAGGCAGAGGCAGGTAGATCTCTGTCTGAGGCCAGCCTGGTCTACGGTGTAAGTTCCAGGACGGACAGGGTTACACAGAGAAGCCCTGTCTTGAAAAAACAAAAAGATTAATAATAATAATAATAAGTAGCTTGCTAGCCGAACTTCTAATTAAAGAGCGGGTCACCGGTCAGAAGGTTTCAGGTCTTGCAATGTGGCTATGCCAGTAGTTTATGCACTAAAGGAGTGCTCCCAAGACCAAAAGAAAAAACCTTGTAAGGCTTGAACCTGCCTTTTTCCTCTTGTTTTTGAGGTAGTCTCACTGTGTAGCTTTGGCAGCCCTGGAACTCATTACTTGGAGCAGGCTAGCATTACATTCACAGAGACCAGCCTGCCTGGTGTGCCCGCAGGAGCCCATGCCTGTGTGTGCGGAGGCCAGTCTCCTATCGCTCTCCCCAGCCCTGCGCTTTGAGATGCTCTGTGGGCCACTCACAAGTAGCCACGCCCATCTTTATGTGGGCACCGGGGATCCAAACTCAGATCCTCCTGCTTGTATGGTGGCCTTGTCGGCTGAGCCAGTCACCGGATCCCTGACTACTGTTTGAAGCAACTTTTTTTTTTAACGTTTTAGTAAAACATGAGAAATTGTTCTAATTTGTAACTGTTCGTTACACTTATTAAGGATGGGGGTCGGATGACAAATGGTAGGTTAGCAGAGTATTAAAAGTGAGTCACAGACGTGGTTTTGTGAGCCAAGAAGACAGCAGCGGCGTGTTCAGAACTTACCAGAAGCAGCACTTCCTTGTAAAGGAAGGAGTACATTTCAAACAGGAACAGCAGGCAGGGTTCTCAATCACGTCATTAAGTAATCAGAAGAGTGGGGTCAGGCGGTTGGTAGAAGATAGGGGTTTCCTGCCAGTTTGCCAGGAAGTGATGGCGTTGACCAAGGGCAACTGCCCAAACTGTCACAGACCAAAGGGTAAGTGGAAGGGGTAAGGAGAACTAAAATGTTTCTCAAAAATCTGATGATTCTAACAAGTGTTTCCTTGTCCTGTTCAGCCATGCCTTTGAAGGCTGCCCAGACCTCCCAAATTGCAGAATTGAGCATGCAGTCTAAAAGTCTGCACTGCCTTTCTGGGTTTGAGACGGAGGGTGTTAAAATGTCCTCACCGAGGAACCAGAGTTCTCAACCAGCAGTGCCAGAAGGAAGGGGACATTCTTAAGAGACGGAGCTGGCCGTCACTTAAAAGATAGCGTTGGGCCAGCAAGATGACTCAGAGCATAAAGGGGCTTGCCGCACAGTCCTGAAGACATTAGTTCAGATGCCATGGTGGAAGGAGAAAAACAACTCCTCATGTATATGATTATAAAAGATAAAATGTGTAAGCTAGGTATGCTGACCCACTGTGATCCCACCTCATAAAACAGAGGCAGGAGGATCATGAGTTCAAGTCTAGCCTGAGTGACACAGACCCTGCCTTTTAATAATAATAATAAAAAAAAAGAAGGGCACTGTGATATTTTATTATTTTAATTTATAACATTTTCTACTTTAAAGAAAATATTTGGGGTATAGGTCTGCCAGGATGCCTGCCTAACTTATATAAACCCTGGGTTTGATGCACACACACTAAAGAGATGCTTGTTTTAACACCAACAGCACATTAATCAGGCATGGTGGTACATTTGCACAATGCCAACACCAGGGATCGGTTCAGAGTTAAATAAAACCTAATTTTGATTTTTGTGCAAGAGAGCCTCCCAGAATTGCTTAAGCTTTGAGTCTCATTAAACATTTACTGCAGCCAGGCGTGGTGACACAAACTTTTAACCCCAGCATTCACGAAACAGTGGCAGGCAGATCTTTATAAGTTCAAGGCCAACATGATCTACTTAAGTTCCAGGCTAGCTAAAGCTACATAGTAAGGGCCTGTGTTAAAAGTTCTCTGCTGTGAGTATTTCTGAGCCGAGAAAATAAATAGATGCTTCTAGAAGAAGCAGAAGTTTTGAGAGACCCTGCAGGAAACCTGTGAGAATTAGATTGCGGTGCAGCCTGTGCTAGGCCTTCCTGACGTGATACTTGTGAGCTGACTTGGGCGGTGCAGCCTGTGCTAGGCCTTCCTGACGTGATACTTGTGAGCTGACTTGGGCGGTGCAGCCTGTGCTAGGCCTTCCTGACGTGATACTTGTGAGCTGACTTGGGCGGTGCAGCCTGTGCTAGGCCTTCCTGACGTGATGCTTGTGAGCTGACTTGGGCAGTGCAGCCTGTGCTAGGCCTTCCTGACGTGATACTTGTGAGCTGACTTGGGCTAGGCTTGGCCCCCAGGGCTCTCACCTTCCACGTCTCTCTCCCACCCACAGGTCTTCTCGTGGGCACTCTGGACGTGGTGCTGGACTCCAGCGCCCGTGTGGCTCCTTACCGCATCCTGCACCAGACCCAGGACTCACAGGTCTACTGGACGGTGGCATGTGGTAAGTACCCTGAATCATGAAGTCATACTGGGAGGGAGGAGGACAGGAAACCTGCTTTCTTGATGGGGTGATGTCTGCCCAAAACCCCCATGATGTCCTTCAAGGGAAGTAGAGAAGCTCCTGGGAACTTAGGCCTGGACCTCACCAGAACCTGTGTTCTTAAAATCCCCCTTGTCTCAAGAGACATGTGGTTGGATCTCATCGGTCCATTCCATATCTTGTTCATGTTCACCTGTAGACCCTTTGTTCTCTCTCAAGCATTTGGATACTCTTACACACATGTAAGAAGTCTGGTTCATGTGGTGGCCTGGGTCCCCGGCTGAGATGGGACAAAGCAGCTCTTGGTCTTCTTTTGACTCTCTACTGGAAACAAGGTCCTTTTTAATTAATGGGGTGACATTTTCCCATCTTTCCGCTCTGTTGATTTCACTGATGAGAATGGGCCCTGTGGAGAGTGCTGGAGAGCGGCCTTCTCTCCTGGGTGTGCCCCTCACAGAAGGAGGACATCAGAGAAGCTTGTGGTGCACCTCACAGAAAGGGGGCCTCGGAGAAGCTCACTCAGAAACGAACCCCAGTGCTGTCCATCCCATTCCGTGCAAAGTATCATTAAATAGAAAAGCTCATGAGAGAAAGTCATATATTGATGGGTGGCTGGAGCATTGAAACCTTCGCCTTGCTTGTGTTGGACCTGGGATAATGGCTGAGTAGTCACTAGGTCAGTGTTTGAGGGACCTTGAGGCTCTTCCTGCCCTGACTGACAGGAGCCTACGGTAGCTGCTGTGTTTAGGGGCTAAGCCCACCTATGCCAGAGCAGGAGGATGGTCAGTGTGTGTCACTCGGGCTGAAGTGGCTAAGTGTTCAGACTGCATTTCCTGAACCTCCACACAGGTATCTCAGCCCTTTCTGTTTTGAAAATGAGTAAAACCATGGCCCAGAGCAATCAAGTAACCAGTCTAGCATTACACAGAGTTCCAGGCCCAAGGCCCCTGCTCCTATATCAGCAGGCACCACTCTGGCTACAAGCCAGGCTGTTAACATCCCTATAGGATCCTGGTATTCCTCAGTAGCCTGAGATAAGATGACAGGTCTCTAGAGCTTGTAGACCTCAGCCAGCCATGGTTGTCTGTGCCTAGAATCTCCGGCTGAGGTCTGAGGATCATGGATTTGAAGCTCAGGTGACTTGGTCCCTAGCACCATATAAACTAGATGTGGTGCATACCTATGATCCCAGCACTTGTTTAGGAAGAAGGATCAGGAATTCTGTCATCCTTGGTCCTGTGGCAAGTTCAAGGCCAGCCTGGGCAACATGAGAACTGATTTAAAAAGGAGAAAGAGAGGGGGAAAAAGCCAGGCAGTGATGGCGACACCTTTAATTCCAGCACTTAGGATGGAGATGCAGGGCAGGTCTCTAAGTTCAAGGCAAGCCTGGTCTACAGAGTTCCAGGACAGCCAAGACTACACAGAAACCCTCCCCAAAAAAAAGACAGACATAAGTGGCATCATGTTATAAGTGACTAGAAGTGTAGCTATGTGGTACAGCACTTGCCTAGCGTGTGTGAGACACTGGGAGGCTCAGAAGTATGTAACCCTTGCAGTTGGCCCCGGCTTCAGGGTGGAGGTTAGACAGTCGGGATTAAAAGCATAGGCAGGTGGTAACCTGGAGACAGACTCTGCCCTAGGTGCTATATTCCTCCTCCTTGGCACCTTTAACAGTAATGACTTGCATCTTTGTAAGCAAGAAATTTAGAGAGGTCAGTGTGCCCCAGGCCAAGTAGAGAAACCCAGCAGGACCCCAGATCTCCTGGTTTTCAGACCCACAGAGGTTACTGGGAAGCTACAAGGATTACTCAGGAGATAGGGGGATTCTCTGAAAGGTGTGATCTATCCCAGTAGGATCTGGGAACTTTGAGTCTTAGTCACAGGGAGACAAGTTACTTTAAAAAAAAAAAAATTCTCTGTGTGTGTGTGTGTGTGTGTGTGTGTGTGTGTGTGTGTGTGTACACACCATGCTGTGCTGTGTATACCAGACTGGCTGTACCGGGTGTTTTCAGGTGATTTCCCCTCTCTGCCTCCCTCCTTTCTGGAGTCCTAGGATGACAGATTCAGGCATCAAGCATGGCTCTTCATAGCTTCAGGGGATCAAACTTAGGTCCAGCATGCACACCTAGAGCACCCACCTACTGAGCCATCTTCCTACCCAACAGGCTGCTTAACGTGGGGTAGCACCAGGGTAGGGGAAACTGTGTGTGTGTGTGTGTGTGTGTGTGTGTGTGTGTGTGTAGGAGGGGTTGACAAGCGGTAGCCCCAGGGGAGGGCCGAGGGGGGGTAACACAGGGAACTCCTCAGTGTCTGTGGTTCTTGTGCTTCTCCATGACCTCTCGTCTTGCACCAGATGCCACCCGTGCCCTAGCCCTGCCTGTGCCCGCCTTGACAGCAGTCTGGGCTCTGACTCAGGAGCAGCTTACCAGCACCAAATGTCCTGCTGGAAGGCTCTGGAGTGAATCTCTGTCTCTCACCTTGGATTCAGGATGTCCAGGGTCTGCCCACCTCCATCCCCAGACTCCTCCCTAGCTGTGTCCTGGTGTTCACACAGGAGCACCCTGCAGTGTGTGTGATTGTCCTCTGCTGCTTTCTGTGCAGAGTCCCTTCTGCTCTGATGATACTCACCAGATGTCACCTCCCCAGACTCCTCAGACCCACACATCCACCTCTGGGATCATCACTCTCCTCCTCTGGGTGTGACCCGGCTGCCCCATCGGACAGACAGACGGACGGAAGACGAAAACAAACTACTCCAGGCAGCTGGGCTGACTTGCCCACTCGGTCACTTCCTTGCTAGGTGACTTTGGATACCTGACTGAACTTCCACATACCCTGGTGTCATACTGTGGTACCTGAGGTGTCCTGGACGAAGTGAGCTCTGTGGACAATTCTGAAAACAGGAGTGACACTCAGTAATCTAATTAGCGACTGCATTCTTTTAATCCCCAGTGCCTGGCAGAGATATTGTTTGTGTCCTTAATATTAGATGAATGACTCACTTTTAACTAGGAGATGTGTATATAAACATTTAGAATCAAAATACAAACAGGTGCAGACAGACAGACAGCAACTTTACCATCTACCAAAAAAAAAAAAAAAAAAATTATCCATCTACGGTGGCTGGGAATGTGTGTATAAAGAAAATGGCCCAGGGGGCTGGAGAGGTAGTTCAGTGGTTAGAGCACTTGCCACCTTGCAGAAGACCCAGGTTTGGTCCCCAAACCTTTGGTGGCGGATAACTAGTCCTAGGAGATCTAACTCCCTCTTCTAACTCTTTAGGGCACACAAGTGGTGCACATGCATGCAGGTAAAACATTTGTATACATAAATCTAAATTTTCAAAAGATGAAATGAAACTGAGAGTTGCACTTCTGAATGTGATTGTGGGTTCTTGGCCAGAAGGAAATCCTTCCTACTAGCCAGACCCCTGTGTGCCAGGAGAGGGAGGGTAAGAGCACAGAGAGAAGCCAGGAAGGGGAAACAGGTGACCGACGGGGCTGACAGGGCGACAGTGAGACTGTGGCCCACTGGGTCGTCCAGTACTTCCAGCTCGTGTCCTCCCCAAGGCCGGTCAGTGGAGGAGCTGCCTGTGGAGCTGCTTGTCCATCCATAACGAAGGCTCGCAGGCTGCAGCACAGCCATGCCCAGAGCCTTGGGTGGGAGGAGGTGGTGGGGACACCAGGAAGGAGTCAGGGTCACCAGCACAGCTGGTACTAGAGGGTCGCCGATCAGAAGGGTTAGAGGTGTGGCTCCGCAGTGAAGAATTTTCCCAGAACACCCTGCGTTCTGACCTCTGGTTCATAGGTCATATAGTGTGTTGGCCTGGCTGTGACCCATATGTCCCACCCCAGCGCAGCTGAGAAGACAGGTTGCTCCCTTCTCCTTCCTGTAGTCGTCTATTCTGAAGGGGCTTCTGCTTCACCGCCCAGAGCTGCACTTCTAGACTCTTGGTGGAGGCAAACAGTCCCCGGCCTGCTGGAACAGCGCTATGTTTCCTTTTCCGGGGTTTCCCACTCCGTGTGCAAAGCTCAGACAGATGCTGAGGAGTGGGAGGGGGCCAGCGGGAGGTAGCTGTTCACCTCCCTGCAGGGGTTCTGAGGAAAACTTGATGAGTTCACCTGCTTCTGGCCATGTAGATTGTCTCTGGAAGAGCAGGAATATAGTCCAGAAGTTTCCTTTGGAAGGGAGGGAGGACTCTGTCGTAATAGGAAGTGCACGCCATGGAAGGAGGTGGTCACTTGAATGGAGCACTGGGGACCCACTCTCCACCTTGAGTCTGAGATCTCATTTCATCCGCCCCCAATGAACTAGGTTCTTCCCGAAAAGAGATCACCAAACACTGGGAATGGCTGGAAAACAACCTGCTTCAGACGCTGTCCATCTTCGACAACGAGGAGGACATCACTACCTTCGTCAAGGGCAAGATCCATGTAAGGCCGTGTCCTACTAACAACCAACCCTCTTCCCTCTGTGGAGTGCTGGCGGCCACACACGGTTGTGGATTCAGCCAGCTGTGTGTCAGTAGTCTTTGGGGGACAGGATTATAACTTCAGTGAGCATTGCCTGCCTTTCCTAAGCGAGCAGAAGGCAGAGCATCCTGTTGTGATGCATGTTGTAAGATGAGCTGAAGCCTGCAGGTGGGTGGGCACAGGCTGTAAGCAAACTGTCTCTTTATAGGAGAGACTTGAATGTGTGTAGACTCATGTATCCCTGGGGTTCCTAGAACCAATGCCCTGCAGACTCCAAGAATTAAGCTGTGTTATCTGTCCTGGTGTAGGTTTTGTTCCCATTTCACAGGATGAAAACTGAAGTCTTCTCCCATTTTCTGGTGGTTGAAAGGGCTGTGGGCGTGATTGTCCCTTGTTCTTATTGGGATCTTGCATAACCCCCAAAGGCCCGTGGTTGGGTCTCAGCCTTTTGTCTTATTAGAAGATGCTGGACCCTTTAGGGAGGGGGAACTCGTGGAAGACAATTAGGTGGATGGAGATGTGCCTTGGATGGGGACACTAGGACCCTGGTTCCTGCTACATTCTTTGCATTTTGGCCACCGCCAGGTGTGCGGGCCTCTATGACCGTAACTTTCCACTGTGATGCACTGTCCTATCACAGGCTCGAAGCAGTGAGACACAGCCGTGGATTGAAAACTTTGGATCCATCAGACCAAGTAAAACTCAGCCCGCCTTCTTTTTACACTGATTTGTCAGGCTAACAGAAAGCTGGCCCACATACCTGCAGAGCCCCACTGAGCTGGCCTCTGGAGTCTGGAGGGTAGCCTGGATTGTATATTCCTTCTGAAATGCCTTATACATATCCAGATACTTAATTGTGTTTGCCAGGGTCTTGACAAACAGAGAAAGACATTGGAAATCTTTTTTTTTTCTTGGTATATTTTTGTTTGTTTGTTTGAAACGAGGCCTCTCTATGTAGCCCTGCTTGGTGTGAAAGTTCCTATTTAAACTAGTAGACCAGGCTGACCTCGAACTCAGAGAGCTCTGCCTGCCCCCTGCAAGTGCTAGGATTAAAGACATGTACCACCAGCCCAACCTCCCTGGGGTTTTTGAGATACAAGCATATATAGTTCATGTTCACCCAGAACTTGCTAAGTAGTCAAGGCTAGCCGTGAATCTCTTGACCCAAGTGCTGGAATCACCACCATACCAGATCAGGTTACAAACACCTTGTGCCCAGGGGTGTGTCTAGATGCAGAGTGAATGACGGCTGTCACCACTGCGCTCCGAGAGCCTTGATTACCCCGTGCACCAGAAGCAGTGTCTTCCAGCCCCATAAGAGGGGAGGACGTTCTATTCCTCTGTCGTATGAGGACAATAATACTTTACAAGTTCTTACTTTGATATATGTCCATTATCTTCAGGGGAGTTATTAAGTCATGTGTAGTATATTGAATGGGATATTTTATAGCCAAGTAATGATTTTGAAGCCAAGCATGCTAGCACACACCTGTGATCCCAACACTTAGGCCGTAGAAGCTGGTGAGCTCCAGAGCAGCCTGGGCTACATTGAGATTCCCAGGAGAGCCCTTGCTGTGCAGTTTTACTGCACAGTGTCTTTCAGCAAGCCGTGTGAATTCGCTACATTGGAACACCGTTGCCTGGGCAGCTCAGGCTGAGTTTCTTAGCTCTTCTTTGCACACACTGAGTTCAAGGCAGAGCCTGTGTTGTCTTGTAGTTCCAGGGAAACAGGCAGAGCCAAGCTGTTACTCTTCTGTCATGAGAGCCACCTCATCACACACCTCGTAAATGCCAGCCCTAACGAACACAGCAGCAGGACACTAAAGCTCAGGATGACTCCGAGGTCACTTTCTGTCACTTAACAAGTATCTTGGATAATCAGCTTATAAAGCAAAATGGGGGGTTTGATTCACGGTCCTGGTGGGTTTCTCCCTGTTGACCTGTGTTGGCACATCATGGTCCAAGAATGTGACAAAGCAGAGCTGCTCGTCTCGCAGCTAAGATATGGAAGAGGTGTAGGGAGTTGGGGTATTCGTTCTCGTTTTCATTTAAAACACGGGATCTCATGGTGTAATCCTGGCTAGCCTGGAACTCACTATATAGACCACACTAGCTTCGAACTCACAGCCATCTGCCTGCCTTGCCTCCTGAGGGCCACCGTGCCCAGTTGCCCTATTATCCTTTTAAATGTCTCCAGTGATCAGAAGACCTCCCGCTTGGTCCCACCGTACGGGTCCGCCACACCAGCTCACAGTAATGCAGTGATGCTGTGACGAGGATGAGGTCTCTCAACCTCTGCGGATCACAAGGTAGCCCATGAAAATTAGGAAGCATGAAATTGACTAAGGGCTGGGAGGTGGCTGAGCAGGTAAAACACTCACTTTGCAAGCACAAGGACTGAAGTTCAAATCCTCGGTGCCTATGTAAATGCTGAGTGGCTTGCAGCAGCCCATTCAACCACAACACTGCAGCCTAGTGAGACTAGCCAATCAATGGTTCTGGGCCCAAGTAACAGACCCAGGCTTGCTGTATACAGTGGAAAGCAATCAGGAAAGACACTTTGCAGCAGCCTCCTGCCTCCACACTCGTGCACACAAGTACATGCTCACACCTGTGAACATTCAACAGAAAAACCTATCAGAACGATGGTGAAATGCTATTCGTTGGAATTGGTGCAAGGCCACAACCATTCACAGAAGGGACTTTTAAATGTTAGGAAAAGGGGGACAATGACATTAATGGGTGTCCCACTTAGTAAGCTAGAAACTTCAGAAAAAACAGGAAATTAGACAAAGGAAGTAGAAAATCTTGGGCAAAGCTAATTTCTTTAAAATCAGATAGAAAGGCGGAACAGTGGATCCAGAAACAGATGGACCGGCTGTGCGAGTCCCTCCGAGCTCTGAGAACCCACGTAGGTGGAAAGGAAGACCCAGCTCCGCAGAGGTGCTCTCCCGTGTGCACACATGCAGAAGGCACCCTGTGATGCTGACACGTCAGGACACTGGAAAGCTGTCAAAAGCACTGGGCTGGTGACTCGCTGTTGGGGGACGACCGGCAGATCCAGTCTCCTCCCTGCTTCCTGCCTGTAGGTCTCCCAGACGCCCCTCAACATCAGGGACTGATCACTACCAGCCAAAACCTAGGAAAGGTGCCTGGGGGCAGGATCACCTGTAATTTCAGTTCCAGGGAATCCACTAACCTCTTTTGACCTTCATGGGCATTGCTTTTACACATGGCTTCCATTCACGCACAGAAATTTTAAAAATACATGTCTTTAACAAAAGAAAACATCATAATGAAACCCACTCCTTTGTATGCTAATTTGAAACTTAACTGAGGGCAGGAATGTAGCTCAGTTGTTAAGAGATTGTGCTGGATGTGTGTAAGGCTCTGGGTTTGAGCCTAGCATCATCTAAACTATAAATGTGGCATCAAGTACCCGTAATCTCAGCATTTGGGCTGTAAGACCAAAAAATCAGGTTTGGCTACACAGAATTTGAAGTCAGCCTAAGCTATAAGACCTCTAGCTCCTCCCTCTTTTTTTTTTTTTTTTTTTTTTTTAATTAAAGAAGTCCTAGATTCTGGGTTCCTGGCTTCTCTGCTCCTTCCTGGGACTGTTCCAATATGCTCAGCTCCCAAACTCTGTTGTCCCTTCTAGGGCATCATCGCAGAAGAGAACAAGAACCTGCAGCCCCAGGGGGACGAGGACCCGGGGAAATTCAAGGAGGCCGAGCTAAAGATGAGGAAGCAGTTCGGCATGCCGGAGGGCGAGAAGCTGGTCAACTACTACTCCTGTAGCTTCTGGAAGGGCCGTGTGCCTCGGCAGGGCTGGCTCTACCTGACCGTCAACCACCTGTGTTTCTACTCATTCCTGCTGGGGAAGGAAGGTAAGGTGGGGCAGAAGGCACCCCTTACACCATGCCCTCCCCTCCCTGGTCTCACTGCTGATTCCTGGTGCATAGCCCATGCCTCTGCACCTGGATGTTGTCTCCCCAAACCCAGATGCCACTGTAACTCCCTGTGGTGGGAACACCCCGGCAACACCTGCACCTGGCAGCCCAACTATGGCTTTCACAGTAGCTGAAGCCTCCAGTGTGGTGCACAGTGACACATCTTCTTTCGGTACTTTTAGATTTTGTAGAACCTCAGGCACATCCCACTGCCACCTACTCATGGTCCTGTCCTGAGGAATGACCTCAGGAGGCAAGCCTCATTCCCCACAGAGCCAGCAGCTCTCTCTGTCACCCCAAAAGGAACTTCCTATAGCTGACCCAGTTGGCAGGTATCAACACTAGTTCCTGAGCCCACCTCCTCCCCTTATTGTTTGCCTGTCAGACCGCAGTGGCCTGGTACCGTCTCTGGGGCCTGGTACCCTGCTCTGGGCCAGTCCTACTCTATTGACCTGGTCCATACCCCAGTGGGGCTCCTTAGGGCCAGGGTCTTAGCTAGTTCTCTGCGTGTCTGTTCCTTTCAGTGTTCTTCCGTTCAGGTAAGGCACTCGCTGAGTAAGGGTAGGCTTGGAGCAGCAGTGAACCCAATAGCTATACCTCTTTGTGGATTACTTGTCCTGATGTGACTAGGCTCAGACCTGGAGGGGGGAGTAAACAGTGTCCAAGGGAGGTTCTGAGAGCGGATGGCAGGGCTCACCTTGCCCACTTGTGAGGGGTGACATGTCTGTCCCTGTTGTTATCAGTGAGCCTGGTGGTACAGTGGGTGGACGTTACACGCTTGGAGAAAAATGCCACTTTACTCTTCCCCGAGAGCATCCGTGTGGACACCCGGGACCAGGAGCTGTTCTTCTCCATGTTCCTAAACATTGGTGAGACCTTCAAGCTTATGGAGCAGCTCGCCAACCTGGCCATGCGACAGCTGCTGGACAGCGAGGGCTTCCTGGAGGACAAGGCCCTGCCCAAGCCTGTCCGGCCACACAAGAACATCTCAGCTCTGAAGCGGTATGTCACCCTCCTGACAACAGAGAGAGCCGGCCTTTGGGGCCAGGTCCACAAACTCGGGTGTCCAGCACACCTCACAGGCCCACTACTGGGGAAGGAAGCCAGCAATAGATGACCATGGCAATATTGCATAGGGAGGGGGTCTCACCATCTCTTGGTCTCATATCAGGATGCTGGATGACAGAGAAGTCCCATAAGAATCAGTGGAGAGTAAAGCTGGAATATAAACCCACTTAGGCACAATATGCTGAGATCCCAGGAGGCTGCATCTAGCAGACTTGGGCAAATGAGTCCTGGAGTTGCTGGCTTTAGTGTCACGGGTCTGAGCCCTCAGGCCCAAAACTAACAAAAGAGACAAGCTAAGATAAAACATGGTCATCCTGTCCATCCGTGGTTGCGGCTGGCGAATGGATCAAGGTGGCCAGCACAGCCGTTCACCTGTGTTTGGGCTTCAGGTTTCAGCCTTACAGGACACCCATTCCTTTAGGATTGCAGATGTTCCTGGGCTCCAGAGCCAGGGTGGGCACTGAAGGGCTCAACACTGGTATGTTTAGAGTCTAATTATTTCATAGGCTGTGCCCCTTTACCAGGGTGCAGGCCTTCAGTGCACCGTCTAACTTAGGATGTTGTACAGGGATGTCACTCTCTTGATAAGAGTGACAGTGTGACCGTGCAGAAAGATAAGAAGCAGTGCTGGCACGTGGCAGGCAGTGTCCACAGCTATAAGTCTGCGTGCATGCTCAGGCTCTGAGGCAAGCAGCTCAGGCAGATGTGAAGCTCTCTTGGGAGCTAGGGCTATGTCTGTGTGGTCATAGACCCCAGAACAGGCACGATCAAGCTGCTACCCACATCCATCAGCCTGCATTTTCCTCAGCGAGAACCAGTGTGCAATTAGATTGAGCTCCATTGCTTCCTCCTGGGCATTGTCTAGGTTTCCAGGTGGGGTTAGCTCTTCCCTGTGTGGGAGGGCTGTGTCATGCTGGCCCTGATCCAGGAAGGACACAGGCAATTCCAAGGACTGCCTATCCTTCTTTACCAAGTGGCAGAGCCTCTAGGTGTCCTTTCAAAGCATCCAGCCTCAAGGAAACATTATGTTCTGTTCCTAATGCTTGGTGTAAAAAATTTCCTATCTTCTTGAGCTCCAGTCCCCAGGCATGCATGAGCTTCTCACTAGAAGACCCCAACGCTCCGGAATCCAGTGTGGAAACAGGAAGTTCTTGCCCTTTGTTTCCTCAGAGACCTGGATGCCAGAGCCAAGAACGAGTGCTACAGAGCCACGTTCCGGCTGCCCAAGGATGAGCGGCTGGATGGCCACACAGGTTGCACTCTGTGGACGCCATTTAACAAGCTACACATCCCCGGCCAGATGTTCATCTCCAATAACTACATCTGCTTTGCCAGCAAGGAGGAAGACACGTGCCGCCTCATCATACCCCTGAGGGAGGTGAGCATCTCTGCTCTAACTGCTCTTGGGGCAGAACTCTACAGCTGCTCGGGATGGAAGCTGGCCCATCCTCCACACCACAGCCAAGTGGCTCCAGGCCTTCTTACTCAGGAGAGCTCCGTGATCTGCCCTTTGGTCTCTTGGGTCTCACTCCCAGACACATCCTTTATGCCTTTCTTTTGCTAAGTGACATCAATTGCCCAAGTAGAAATGGAGTCGTCCTTGGTCTTGACTGCTTCCTGGTTATTGCATCCTAACCTAATCCTGGTAGGATTCACTTCAGAGTCTGTCGCTTCCTCTCCACAGCCACCAGACAGGACAGTCCCAACCACATCTAACCCCTTAGGGACGTGTGCTCCCAGTGCTTCTGGCAGAACTGAGTGAAAGAGGCAGGCAGAGTGTGGTACCCAACATACAATCACCCACATACACGCATGCACACACACATCACATATATGACCCACAGACCTATTCCTACACATACTCAAGTATCCATTACATGTTCATATATACACTCTACACATACCTTCACATATATAAATACCACATATGCACTTATGTCCCACAGATGTGCAAACACCTATGCATGCAGGTATACACGCCCATATTTTTATTCATCACATAAAATACATGCAACCCAATTAGATAAAGATACATCCTGCCCTGCTCAATTTGCTTCAGCTCCTGCAAACTCTTCCAGTCGTTCTGACGTACACCTCAGGGTTTTTGTGCCCTCTGTCCTATCTTACCCAGCAGGTCACAGCTCAGTCTCTGCCTCCCCAGAGACACCGTCACAGTAACAAGTAGCCAGTGACTTCCTGGCCTTCCTTGTTGCCAACTCTTGCTCCTCATGGCCAGGCCCAGCCTGTGTGACCATCGTTTGTCCCCTGCTGGAGCTGGGCTGCAGCCACTGAAGCCTGTGTCGCTCTTCCCCCAGGGTCAGTCAGAGCCAAGCTTGCTTTGGGAGCCTTGCAGTTGAGGGACTACTCACAGGGTTTGAGGCCACAGCTGGCTCCTAGCTTACATCAGCTTCCTAGTGGCCACACAGGGACATTGTACTCTCACTTGCCCCTTCATGACACCTGCAGCTGACACACAAGTGGCCATGGCAGGAAATTAATTCAACTGGGCCACTCAGTGCTTCACTGCCTTGTGCCCATGAGAGCCTACACCCATCTTCCTACATCCTAAGCTGCAAACACCCCAAGGCATCCTTTTGCCCCTCAGGTGACCATTGTCGAAAAAGCCGACAGCTCCAGTGTCCTGCCCAGCCCTCTGTCTATCAGCACTAAGAGTAAGATGACCTTCCTGTTTGCCAACCTGAAAGACCGTGACTTCCTGGTTCAGAGGATCTCTGACTTCCTCCAGAAAACTCCGTCCAAGCTGACAGGCAGCAGCGCTGGGGGAACAAAGGCCAGTGTTTCCGACCCAGCTCCAGAGGTGAGGAAGCCACTTAGGAACAGCAGGGCCAAAACCAGATGAAGAGCCCCCAGGTGCAGCCATCTGCTGCTCCTGAGCCAGACCCTGTGGCGCACGCTGAAGGGTGACTCATGGCACCTGGTATACAGACCAGGGGTGCTACTGAGCATCCTGTACAGACCAGGGGTGCTACTGAACATCCTGTGGAGCACACAACAATCCTACTACAGAGACTTACTGAGTCAAATATAGTGACCTGTCTCTGTGACCCTAACACTTGACAGTCTGAGATAGGAGGCTTACAGGTGAGACCCTGTCTGAAAAACCAAGGGCTAGGGATGTAGTGTGCACACAGACCTGGCTTCCATTTCTCACATCATGCCTCAGTAACAGGCCCGAAGTCATCATCAGGCACTGTCTTTCCTCAGCGCTGGGCATGGCCTCATCCGGCTGTCACTTTACTTCTGTTGGAAACGGTTACCCTGGGGACCTTGAGTAGAACAATGAACAGGTCAGACGGAACACGTGCTCTTATGTTCAGCGTGCAGTGGGTTAGGACTCCCAGAACCAGGAAGGCAGATCCTACAAGAGGATCCCTACAAGTTCAAGGCTAGCTTGAAATATATAGCAAGTCCCACAACAGCCATGGCTGCATGGGGAGACCCTGTCTGAAAAGCAAAACTGAAGGGGGCTGGAGAGGTGCTCTGGAGTTAAGAGCTTTTCCAGAGGACCCGAGTTTGGTTCCCAGCACCATCGGGCAGCTCACAACCCTGTAACTCCAGCTCCAGGTACCCACAGGTACATGTATGGACATTAAATAAAAACTAAATTTAAAAATACTTTAAAAGGCCAAAACCCCCAAAAATGCTTATGCTAGTGAATTTTGTTATAGTCTAGGATTATTTAAAAAAACAAAAACAGGATCCCTTAAAATTCTGTAAGAATTTGAGAGTATAGTTTCTGTTTCTAAAAGAAACTCTCAGGGCTGGTGAGGTGGCTCAGCAGGCAACGTGCTTGCTGTATATAAACCTGGTGACCTGAGTTCAGTCCTTGGAGTCCACAGGGTGTCCTCTGACCTGCACATACACAAAGTGTGGGCCTCACCTCCCACGTGCTGACTACAGCCGGGCATAACTATGAGAAGATCTGGGCAGCATCAGGAAGAGGAGCCAGCTGCCCCTGAAAGGCGCTAACTGGCTAGGGTCGGTGACTCTGGTTCAGCCAGCCGGAGAGGAAATCGGACTGGGCCGGACTGGGCCCCGTCTACAGCCTCAGTCTTGGCCGTGCTGACCCTGGGACAGCTCTGTTAGGCATTTCCCCCTCTTGTTCTGTTGTCTAGTCTCTCCCAACTCCTCAGGAGACGTCAGAGCCGTCCAGCAGCCCAGCCTCTCCCCTGAGCAGTCCTCCAAGTTTCAGTACACAGGAGATTCCTACTACTTCCCAGGGCCTGCTCAAAGTCTTCCAGAAGAACTCACCTGTGGAGGACCTTGGTGCCAAAGGGGTAAGCCTTGAGCACTCCAGCTTCTGCCTGAGTTGAGGCCTCAGGAGGAGGGCTGAAGCCACCTCTGGGCTGGGCCTTTGTGGCCAGCATCATCCCTCACGGCTTTCTCAGGGTGCACCTGCACCGGGATATGTACTGGGCAGTGTCGGGTGGACCCAGCCGGAGCTTGGGGACAGACACTCTGCCTGGCCTGTGTTGGGGGTGCTTTTCATCAGGGGCCCTCTGCTGCTTAAGAGCCCGGGGGCCAGGATAGGTCCTCTTCTCCTCCTTTATAATCATGGCTTTGAACCCTGAGCTTGCAGACTCATTTCGTGGGTAGTTTCCACAGCCGGCTACTAGCCTTGCTCAGAGAGGTGGAAGGCCTGCTATCAAAGCCCCAGCACCAACACTCTTTCTTCAGCTTCTCACTCCATGTTCCCTCTCTCAGGCCAAGGAGAAGATGAAGGAGGAGTCCTGGAACATCCACTTCTTTGAGTACGGGCGTGGCATGTGCATGTACCGAACAGCCAAAACTCGGGAGCTGGTCTTGAAAGGCATCCCTGAGAGCCTCCGAGGGGAGCTTTGGCTCCTCTTCTCTGGTGAGTGTGGTTCCATTACCCCCAGACGTGGACTGTCCGGTCTTGGCCCTCCCTCAAAGTTTTCTGTGTCAGACGCACAGTGAGCATGTCCTGAGCTTGTGTGGCCTCGCGTTCTATCTCTAATACCAAAAGAAAACTTGTCTCCTGAACCCTCGGAGAGCTGGGCGATGACCACTGCATGGGAGCGGCAGATGCTAGCACAGATGCTGTCAGTGGGTGGCAGCACGCACAGGCTGACATTCATAACTTTGGCCACTGGAGTTTCTCAGAGCAGTCACTAGGGAAACAGCCTCACACCTTGTAACTGACCGCAAAGTTCTCTCTGCTCCGTGGGGTATTTGTGTCTCCAGTCAGCCCTATCACTGAGTCCCAGGGAGAAGAAGAGAAAGATGGCGGCCACCTTTGTCTCCCCAGGGGCCTGGAATGAGATGGTGACCCATCCTGGCTACTACACTGAACTAGTAGAGAAATCCATGGGAAAGTACAGCTTGGCCACGGAAGAGATTGAGCGAGACCTGCATCGTTCCATGCCTGAGCACCCTGCATTCCAGAATGAGCTTGGGATCGCTGCGCTCCGGCGGGTGCTGACTGCCTATGCCTTCCGGAACCCTACCATTGGCTACTGCCAGGTAATGAAAATCACCTCCTACCATGGCCTCCTGGGGCACGTGCTGGCAGTCCCAGCCTGTGATGGCCTTACACACATGATCGTCCATACCCTGGAAAGAGATGTAGCTCAGCCTATGCCTATAATCCTCACACTCGGGAGGCCAAGCAAGAGAATTGCTGCAAATTCAAGGTTTCCAGACCTTGTCTCAGAAACAGAGACCTGGTGCCTGTACTCTTAGCACCTGGGAAGTCCAGGCAGGAGGATCAGGTCATCAAAGCTTCACAGAAAGTTTCGAGGCTAGCCTGAACTACATGGAACCTTGGTTTTTGCTTGCTTACCAGCTAGTGTTCAAAGGGGGCTGTAGAGATGGCTTGCGGTTAAGAGTGATGCTCTTCCAGAGAACCCTGAGTTCAATTCCCAGCACCTGCGTCTGACAGCGTGCAACTCCAGCTCCAGCAGGTTTGATGTCTTTGGCCTCCGCAGGCACACCCACACATGGACACCCAAACACATAATCGTTAAAAACGAATGATATAGTGGCGACTATTCCCCTCGGCCCCATGCCGTATAGTAAGTGTCATCTGTGTGTTCCTTGTGTGAGACTCGGAGGATTTTTTTTCTGTATATAGAGTAAAGCATACATGATATAAAATTTACCATTTTATTCACTCTTAAGTGAGTGACAGTGGCGTTAAGTACATATGTTAGGCAGCAAACACTCCAGCTCCTCCATCCCACCTTCTCACCCCTGTACCTTCTCCATCTGTCTCTGGATTTGATCGCTCTGTATCTCATGTAAGTGTAATCGTGCTGTGTGAAAATGGGGACGGCTGTTTCCATATATGGAGGACGGTGTTGACTGTAGATGTGAGGAGAGCACAACCAGGGGCGGCTGAAGGGCCAGACTGAACTGCAGCAGCGTAAACCTGGCCATGAGAGGAGAGAGCCGGGAAGACAGAGGGAGCGGGGAGAGGTGGAGAGACACCACTAGTCCAGTAGCAGAGGTGGGATCCGAAGCTGGGGGAAGGGACGGAAATGAAGGCCAGCCTCTGGGCTGGAGTGAGACTTGTCCCCGGTTTCTTTGAGATCATTGTTTATCCGTTTGCATCTGGCTTTTCACCTACTGCCCCCAAGGGCCATCGCACTGCAGCGAGGACCAGACTTTTCTTCAGAATTAAGGCTGGATGTTCCTCTGCTGTAGCAGTGTGATGTCTCTCTCCGTCCCCCATAGACACCGGGTGACTTGTACCACTGTGCTGTTGTACCCGAGGCTGCTGTAACCTTTGTCTGTGAATCCAGTGGAGTATTCCTAGTCAAGTCAAATGGTTCTATGTGGGCCTTAGCTTGTACCTGGATTTCAAGGAAACTGGTTTCCTAAAGCTTAGTTGTTCTAAGGCCAGTGTTCTTTGTGACGCCGCCAGTTCATCCAGGCCTGCAATGCTTTTGAAATAACGCTCCCCCTTCTATGCTTCCGTTTGTTATCAGCTAATTTTATGTATCCCCTCCTTCCCGCTGCAGGACCCTGGCTGCACACCCACACATCAGCTTCACCAAGCCTACTAAATGGAAGTGTTGACTGATGCCTTGTCTCTGTTTTCCTAATGCCTTCTGACCCACTTTGTCAGAGCTGGCTGGCTGTCTCTGTCTCATTGAATTCTTGCAAATTGGCTTATTGGCAGATTTCCCAGGGTTGGTCGGGGGACACCATTCTGCTCTGTGGCCGGCAGAGTGACACAGACACACTGACACACCGTCTCTTCCTGGCAGGCAATGAACATCGTGACCTCGGTGCTCCTGCTCTACGGCAGTGAGGAGGAGGCCTTCTGGCTACTGGTGGCGCTGTGTGAGCGCATGCTGCCTGACTACTACAACACCAGGGTAGTGGGTGAGTGAGTGTCTGAGGCAGGAGCCTCAACCTGCTCAGGAGCTCCACATGGGTGTGGCTGACCTCCCCTGGCCTGCCCCACCCTAAGCAGTTCCCTCTGAGGCGTCCCTACACCTCAGCCGTCATTCAGGCTCCCGAGTCAAAGACTAGAAGCTGAGGAAAGCAAGCAGACTTCCAGCCTGCTGCCTCCAGGGCCCAGCTCCCACCTAGACTTTGTGAGGATTCCCAGGACAGCCAGACTGAGAGTCAGAGGATGGCACACATTCAGTGGGTTTGGAAAGTCTACCTCGAGCCCCAATCTCCACCCAGCTTTCCTAAGTCTCTTTGCTGTACTCTGCAGTCTGCTCTGAGTCCCAGTGGTCCAGCATCTACTCTCAGGAACTCACCTCCAGTCAAATCCATGTCCTTATAAGGAAATGCCTCAAGTCTGTCTCAGCACATCTGTGTTTAGCTCAGCTGTCCTCTGCTGCTTAGTGTCCAGGTCACCAGTCACTGCTTACCTCTGCCTTTCCCGAAAGTCAGGCGTCTGTGGCCATAGGTTCTGTGTCCATGGATCCAGCCAAGCACTGAATAGAAATGCACAGAGGAAACCCCATCCGTACTGAGCACACCCACTGTCCCTTATTCTCCAGACGGCATATAATAGCTGTGTAGCTTTTCATAGCATTGCACCATAGTCGGTATCATGAGTCATCAGGGAGTAATGTACAGGGTCCAGCAGTGTGGGGTGGGGGTCTGAGAAACTGTATCCCCTACACGTATCCTCGTGGATGCCAAGGGACCGCTGCACACCTCTCTGGCCCTCACTGTACGCAGAGATGGCAGAGGTGAGGTTGGACAGGAACCACATAGTGTCCCTGCACCCCAGGCCCTGGGATTCTACAGGGGGTGCTCAGGCCCCTGGATCAGTGCTCATCTTTGGCCTCCTGTCTCTCCTCAGGGGCCCTCGTAGACCAAGGCATCTTTGAAGAGCTCACAAGAGACGTCCTGCCCCGGCTCTCAGAAAAGATGCAAGAGCTGGGCGTGATATCCAGCATCTCGCTGTCCTGGTTCTTGACCCTCTTCCTCAGCGTCATGCCCTTTGAGAGTGCCGTGGTCATTGTCGACTGCTTTTTCTACGAGGGCATCAAAGTGATCTTGCAGGTGGCCTTGGCTGTGCTGGACGCCAACATGGAACAGCTGCTGGACTGCAGTGATGAGGGCGAGGCCATGACCGTGCTGGGCAGGTGACCGTGCTGGGGGCTACTTCTGCTTCCCTCCCTCCCCAGCCCTCAGTCAACACCCTGTGCTATGCCCCAAGTAGAAACTAGGTCAGGAGATCACCAGGAGCAGGAGACAGCTGGGAGCAAACGGAAGAGGCCAGTGGGCCTGACTCAGCTGTGTAGTCATGGGGAATTGACCCAGAGCAGATGCGCAGTGGTGACACTCATGTTGATGTCAGGAGACAGCGGCACAGCAAGGCCTCCAACCTCTAGCCAAGGTGGGGAAGCACTTGTTTCACAGAGCTGTCCTGGTTATCTCTTCGAGCTCAGCATCCCCTGGGTAGGACAGATCCTCACTGGGCTTGTGGGATGGCTAAGTGAACCTGTCACCAAGCTCACACTTACCCTGGCCTCCTCAAGCACTCACCCCAGCCAGGCTCTCCCTGCACCCCTGCTGTCTCTGGGGCCTGCTTCAGGTGATCAGGCAGTCTCCACTACAGTCTCTTTTCTACCACACAGGTCCAGTTTGTGCCCTGCCCCTGCCCTGGGCATGTATAAATCTCCCTCTCATGGTTTTTTGTTTTGTTTTGTTTTGTTTTTTTCCCTACACAAAGGAGCTTTCCAAGTCCCCAGCCTGGCTTTAGCCCGGAACACCGTGCTTGCTGGTTGAGCCAGCCCAGTGCTGGGACCCTACAGAATTGGCAAGGTTGTGATCTACCTCCTAACTAATAAGATTCCTGATCCCCTGATGTTAAAGACACTTAGTTGTGACCATGACTATGACTGGGTTTTATGTATATGTCCTATTGAGTGTCTCCTTCTCTCCTCAGGGGTAAGCATCTAACCAGGGATGTCCCTTAGATGGGTTAGAACCAGAAAGCCTCTTCTGTCTTGAGTGTTAGGCTCAAGCTGCAGAGCCTAGGAGGATAGGAAGGCCTGGTTGACCCAAACTAGTCAGCCAAAGCAAGGCCATGTCCCTGGTGAAACTGAAACTGTTCACTGCATGGTTCTTGGCCAGACCCTGGTGACCCAGCAGAGAGGAAGCACATTGTCCCTACACTAGGTAGACTCTGGAATCCACAGGCCCCAGAAGACAGCCTGGCATCCTCAGACTTAGTGCGCACGTGTTAGTGGGCAGTAAGACTTTTCTCTGCTACTACTCTGATGGGAGCTCCCAGCCTATAGGGCCCAGCGGACTCACCACTGCCTTCCTCTAGGACTTCCTATGTGACTCCCATGACTAAACTCTGGCCCAGCACGTGGCGGCTGCTGAGGGAGCCTATGCTGCTGTCCTTTGATCTTTACAGGTACCTGGACAATGTGACCAACAAGCAGAGCATTTCTCCACCTATCCCACACCTCCACGCTCTGCTGACCAGTGGAGATGACCCTCCTGCAGAGGTGGACATCTTTGACCTCCTGAGAGTGTCCTATGAGGTCAGCTTCCTGTAGAGTTAGCCTGGTCAGGCTGTTCCCCAGGGCCTGTGGTTTTGGATGAGCACAGGCGAGTGTGGCAGGGACTTTACCCTCTGCTCTTGGTCTTACTGACTCTCCTTTGGCCTGTAGAAGTTCAGCAGCCTGAGGGCTGACGACATTGAACAGATGCGGTTTAAACAGAGGCTGAAGGTGATCCAGTCCTTGGAAGACACAGCCAAGAGAAGCGTGGTATGGTCACTGGTGAAGGCAACGGTAACCTCTGACAGCGGGGCTGCAGGGCTAGCCCGAGTGGATGGCTTTTCCCAGTACCCTCTCCAGTCCCACCCTTCCCTGAGCAGAGTGCAGGGTCCAGTTTGTGCCCTGTCCCTGCACTACCATGGTACCTGTGTCATGGCCAGGAAGCTGTGTAAAATCCCACAGCATGGGTGCTGGTTTGGGAAGATAGGGAGAGGCCCTGGTCACTTGTGAGAGTTGTTTCTTCACCTTGCATTGAGGCCGCGGGTCTTCTGGACTAAGTCCTCCTGGCCTGCCTTTGCTGTAAGCTTCACTTCTGTCCACTCTGGCCAGCCCATACCGTGTGCCCCTGCCTGAAGCCCCATCTTTGTCTTTTCAGGGGGTGGACCTTTTGCCATCCCGTGCTCTGTTTAAACCTGTTCTTGGTCTCTGCCCTTGGCCTCCATACTCTCATTTTGCTCACAAGGGAAAGGCAAGGCCAACTCTGGCTAACTGAAGTAAAAAGACCTGGCTGGCAAATTACAGGACCCTTCAGGTAGCTGGAGCTAAGAGGCCATCATCGATCACCTCATGTCCTCAGTGGGTCCTCAGGAGAGAAAGAGCCCTCTAAGCACCCGCCCCAGGGATTGGCCACTGACAACAGCAAAGAACAGATCACACCCTTGCTACCCTTTGCCACTCTTTACATGAGAAATCTCCCGGAACAAGCATCTTGTCTGACTTTGGCAGGAACCCAGGGCCCTCCACTACCAACGTTTCATCTTTCCTTCTAGGTCCGCGCCATACCAGGGGACATCGGCTTCTCCATGGAAGAGCTGGAGGATCTTTACATGGTGTTTAAGGTGACAGTGAGCACTGGGGTGGGTGGAGTCCCCCACCTAGTCTGAAGTCCCCTAGCCAGGAAATCCCTTGTCCCCAGTTGCAGTGCCTGTGAAGCATGAAGAATTTAGTCTTCCTTGGCAGTTGGTAAGCAGACCGTGCGTGAGCACCTCAGCTGTCACTCCCAGAGCCATCCACCTTGCTCGTAGACACAAGGTCTCACTGGCCAAGAGCTTACCAAGTGAGCTGGGCTGGCTAGCCAGTGAGCCCCAGTCCCCTCCTGCTTCTACCTCACAATGTTGTGATTCTAAGAGCACACCACCACAAGCACCCCCGCTGTTGTTGTTTTGTGTCTCAAGACAGGGTTTCTTTGTGTAGCTTTGATTGTCCTGGAACTCACTCTGTAGACAGGCTGGCCTCTAACTCACAGAGATCTGCCAGCCTCTGCCTCCCAAGTGCTGGGATTAAAAGCCTGTACCACCACTGCTGGTGCAGCCTTTTTTAGATATCATGGTTACGTGTACTTATTTATTGTGTATCCATGTACGCAAGCATGTGCCGTGGTACATGTTAGAGATCAGAGGACAACTTGTGAAGAGTAGGTTCTTTCCTTTTACTGTGTGTTCCAGGGATCAAACTCATGACATTCCATTTGGCTGAAAGCACCTTTATTCCCTGAACTCTTTTGCCAGCCCCACACACCCAACTTTTCATATTGGTTCTGGGGACCAAAGTTAGGTTCTCACATTTGCATGGCAAGCAGTTTCCTGACTGAACTCCAACAGAGAGAGCACTCCTAAGTAACAGGAAAAAGACAAAACAATAATAAATTCAACCCAACTCATGCAGAAGAGGAGCACACCTTCTAACTGAAAAGTTACAGAGCTTCGGGCGTGGCTGAGTCAAGGCACTGAAACTGGCTGTGGGGCTCCTCCATCCCTGTTGACCTCTGGGCTGCTTTTCCTGTAGGACTGTCCTGAGCAGCTCCTGGGTCAGGCTCTCAGGGACCCTGGTGGGAACAGAATTTTCTTCCTAAGTAGTATAAGCAAAGAACACAGATCAGGCACCGGGTGACTCCGCCTAGGTGCTGTAGCTAGGGGTGGTTTGACTGCAACAAACCAGTGGTAGTGGATGACCTACAGCCTTGGAACCCATGGCCCCAGGGTGTGTCTGCACACAAATCCCAGGTACATCAAAAGGAAGAGGACGGGCACTGGGGGTAGTCAAAGACAACTTTCTCTGTTTGGTTTGGTTTTGGTGGTATGGGGTTGGTTGGTGACTGAATGAGCAAGTGAGTCGTTGGGTATTGGTTTGTTTTGAGCTGGGTTCTCTCTGTATTGCCCGGGCTTCACAGTAAACTCGGGAGGCCCAGAGACCCTTCTATCTCCATTTATTGAGTACTGAGACTGTCGCTCTACATTGCCAGTCCTGTGGTCCTTAACAGATACCTCGGG
Source organism: Micromys minutus (assembly GCF_963924665.1). Taxonomy (NCBI): domain Eukaryota; kingdom Metazoa; phylum Chordata; class Mammalia; order Rodentia; family Muridae; genus Micromys; species Micromys minutus. The sequence goes on from NC_137979.1 coordinate 3,378,122, forward strand.
TTCAGTTCAAGGTGGCCACACTGTCAGAATAGTCAAGTTCATGAGCCCTGCTCAGCTCCTCTGCTGTGTACTAGTTGAGGGTCCTGTGAGAGCTGAGGTATCTGACCAGAGCTCACTACCCTAAGTATGTGGACAGATCAGGGAAAGCATCCTGGTAGTCCCCAAAGGCCATCTCACCAGACGGTGTCCCCTGCAGGCCAAGCATCTGGCAAGCCAGTACTGGGGTGGTAACCGCTCAGCAGCCATCCACCGAGACCCCAGCCTGCCCTACCTGGAGCAGTACCGGATCGATGCCAGCCAGTTTCGGGAGCTCTTTGCCAGCCTGACGCCTTGGGCCTGTGGCTCTCATACGCCTGTGTTGGCAGGCCGCATGTTCCGCCTCCTGGACCAAAACAAGGACTCATTGATCAACTTCAAGGAGTTTGTGACAGGGATGAGTGAGTGTCTCACCCATCTTTCAAGCACCAGCTAGTGCAGCTGTCCCTCCTGAGGCCAGCAGAGGGCGGCCTTGAGCCCTTGCCTATGACAGACCTCAGTGATTTCTTCTACTGTCCCTCTCCATCAGTTTGGGGCTCTGGCTCCAAAGAAGGCTAAGCTTTTCCATAGAGTCGTAGGGAAGCAGGAGACCCGGGGCTCCTGTGACCGTCCCTAGAGACCTGGCTAGGGAAGAACCACGCCTCCCCAGAGTGTGGTATCTCCATTAGAACCCACAGGAAGGGTAAGGGGATATGGCCGGCAGGGTGTCCTCGGAGCCTTCTTGCCAAGCGTGTCCCCTCCCTGGCCTTGCTCCACAGGTGGGATGTACCACGGAGACCTCACAGAGAAGCTCAAAGCACTGTACAAGCTTCACCTGCCCCCAGGTGAGTGACTTCCGACATCCTGCTGTGGCCTCTGTGCCCCTAGGCTGTCTAGAGCTGGAGATGTCCCACCAAGTTACCAACATACCACTGATGGTCTGAGCACAGTCCCAGGGTTGGGAAAAGGCATGAGGGAAGATTCCAGTTGAGCTCCTCATGACCCAGAATCCACATCAGGGCAGGGGGCTAGGATGGAGGTGACAGGGTTACATTGGTCCTTAAAGGAACTGTTCTTAAAGGAATTGTTGCCCAAAGGTTGCTGTCTGTTCCCAAGACAGCCTGGGACACTGCCTAGGCCACCTGCGGGCCCTGTCACGTGTCCTCAGGGGCCCCACTTCCTTCCTCCTGGTGATGGAGGTATTGTTAGGAAGGTGTGAGCCAAGCAGAGCGGCTCAGTGAAGCTGGCCAGCACATGGCTCCTGGACAGCCCCTAAGACTAAGAAGGATTCCCTCAGCAGGACCCAGATCCAGAGAGGACAGTGATGGCCCAGGGCACCTTGCTTCCTCTGGCAGAACCACCCTAGGTTTCCAGTTCTCTTGTCTAGGTCCTCCCCCTGAGCAGTTCACACAGCATCTGCCTTCGGAGTTGGCCCAGAGCGCGTCTGTGGTTGTAAGGCTGTGACCACTCAGCTTACATCCTTTGTGTCTCACTGTGTGCAGTAATGGCCAGTTCATTAGTCAGAGCTCCCCAGTGATGGCTCTGCTGGCAGAGCTGAAGGGGCTCTTGGTGCACAGCTCTTAAGTGAGGCTAGCTTGCCGCTGGTGAGAGCCAAAAGGCCTGGGCTGTGTCAGGGATCTGGGTCTGTACCCACCACCTAAGCTACTCAGCCTGCTTCATCCGTGGACTAGACTGCTCAGGTCCAACCACAGGGCTGTGCCTTCCCTGCTCGCCAAACCCAACACATCCCTTCTGTACAGCAGGAATGACCCAAAGGGATCTGCTGAGCCAGGTCGTCATGTGAGGGAGGATAGCTAAATTCACCAGGCCCCTGGGTATATGGATTATTTTCTGAGCCAGCACATGTACTGCATTTCCCAAAAACTGTTATCAGGGACTTAGCTCAACCATAGAGCATGTGCTTAGCATATGGGATAACCCGGGGTTCAGTCCCCAGGACACACAATCAAAGTAGCAAGTGACACACAGCTGTAACGCCACACTCAGGAGGCTGAAGCAAGAGGATGGAATAGAGGCCTGCCTGTTCTAGAGTGAGTTACTGTCTCACAAACAAGATGTCACCAACTCTACTAAGAGTGCCAGGTGTTACAGTGAAAGGTTGCAGTCTGCTGGGACATGACTGGGGAAAGTGGCCTTCTCTTCTTTGAAAAGAAATCAGAATGCCCCCCCCCCCCCCCCCCCCGTCTTCACTGTTGCTTCTCTCGGAACACAGCTCTGGTCCCGGAGGAAGCGGAGTCAGCCTTAGAAGCCACCTTTTATTTCACACAGGAAAACTCAGGAGGTGAGCCACCAAGACGCCCAGCACAGCCAGCATTGGGTCTGCATCTCTGTCTTCCCATGGGGCCTATGTGGGAAGCCAGCAGTCCACTATGGGCTCTGGGAGCATGCCACCCTGGGGTGCTCCTGGGAGGGCTCTGTAACACTTCCTGCGCCAGGTTGGCCCCTGTAGACCTTCTCAACTGTTGTTTCTCTCGCATCTCTGTCTCCCTGGACGCGGGCTTCTCCCTCTGCCCCCCACATCCTCTGCCGTCCCTTCCAGCATCTCCTTTGGCCTCAGATCCGGATCTTTTCCTGCCCTGGGAGGCTCAAGGTCAGTCCCTGGAGGGCAGAGGTAACCCTTTTGCCTCTGGGCTTCATCTTCCCTTTACTCAGAAGTCTGGAAGCTTTCGTGCCCCGGGGACTCCTTGGAACTTCATCCTGTGGGGATAAATCCTGAGAGCAACCAAGGACCAAGCTGCTTCTGGTGGGGGCAGTCTGCTGTCGGTGGATAATGATCAGGGTGCATGCATAGCACACTAGACATGGAGAGAGGTTCAGGGTATCACCTCTGCTCCCACATGCAAAACCCTCATGTTTGTGGAAAGGAATGCAGAATGCGGTCATTGTGACTGAGTCAGGCGCAGGGTGGAGGAGTGGAGGGTGGTAGATGACCCCCTTGGGAAACATCTTCATCATCACAGAAAATACGTGTGCTGAGTGCCTGCTGGGACTCGACCTTTGTGGCATGCAGATGCAGAGCTCATTGGGAATGTCTGACTCGGAGAAGGGCTGTTCTGGGCCCTGGGATGTGGCAGTTGAGCTGGTCATGTGTAATACAAAACTGACCATAAAAGCTGGAGTGTAGCTCAGTGTTTGGGCACTTGGCTTGCGTGTGAGATCCTGGGTGCTGTCGTGTAGTGCTGGGAATGGAATCTGGGGTACAGTGGTGCACGCCCCTAATCCCAATACTCTAAATAGAAGCCAAGGTGGCAAGAGAACCTTGAGTTCAAACTCAGCCTAGCTATACGGTGATTTAAAAAAAAAAAAGAATGGTCTGGAAAGAGGGTTCTATGGGTAAAGGCACGTGCTGCCAAACCTCACAGGCAGAATTTGATTTCCAGTGTCCACTTGGTGGAAGGGAAGAACCAACTCTCACAGATTGTCTTCTGGCCTCCACACACTCCGTGGCATGTGCACCCATTACACGTGCACACAATAAATCTTAAGCCAGTGTGTAAAAACTCACACCTTTAGTCAGAGCAATAAGGAGGAGAAGCAGGTGGGTCTTGTGAGTTGAAGGCCAGCCAGGGCTGCATACTGAGATACTGTCTAAAAAAAAAAAAACAATAACAACAGCAAAGAGCATTAATTTATTTCATTAATTTTAAGAATAAGGCCTGGAGATGTAGCTTGTTGGTAGAACATTTGTCTAGGTAAGATACAGTCCCAAGTTCTGTCCCAAGTTAAAAAAAAAAAAGAAGGGGGAGGTGATACACATCAGAAAGTGACACTGAAGTGACAATGAACAGCATACCAAGTCACCACTGTCCTCTAGATACAGACTTGTCCTTGGGCCCACTGAGCCTTGAGGCAGCAGGGTTCCTGTCCCACGCTAAGACCCTGAGCTGGAGATGCCTGTCCTTCATTTCTGCCAACACCGTCCGGGAGGACTGTCCAGAGCGGGGTTCAGCCCCGTGTCCTCACTGCCTCAGAAAGCCATTGGCTAGAGAGCTTCATGTTCACACACGTGCAGCACGCGTGTCAGCAGGAAAGGCACTTGCTGCCAGTCAGTCCCTAGGACCATGGCAGAAAGAAAGACCCAGTTCCCACGGCTGTCCTCTGACCGCCGTGTGTGTATGCACTGTGCCATGTGTACTCACAAATAACTCATCAATCAACGTAAAGAACAAGCAAAAAGATGGCAGGCTGAACACACTGGTACTGACGGTGTGAGTCTCGGGAGGGCTCACTCTTAAGTTTGACCATTCTTTGCCGGAGGATTCAGTGGTTGTCACGTTTGCTCCACAGTGCATGTCCGCTTTCGGGGGAAGCAGCATTGAGTCTTATTTTTTCTTGCAAATGAGAAAGTACCCCTTCGTGTGTGGTGCTGGGGATGGAGCCCAGGGTCTGCAGCTAGCTTACCATGGGCTCTACCCGCTGAGCTGAGGCCCCAGCAATTGGCTTTCCTTAACTGCAACCGAGAGAAGACATGGTCAGCTCTCCATTGCTACAGTGTTGCAGGGCAAGGACCAGTCAAGCAGGAGGGTAGCACGGGGCCTAGGGGCTGGCTCTGCAGAGACAGTGGTGTGACCTGTAAACTCATGGTTTGGAGTCAAAAGAATGTTCTCTGCTTTTTTCCGGTGTGCAAGCACTGCTACAGGAGCAGCAGGAAGGAAGCAGAAATGAGGACATCCAAGAAAGAAGAGGTACAAGCCATTCCTATTGGCCACCCCAGGCCAGTGGAACCCCATGCCCCTTGCTTGTTACATTCCCTCCCCGATCACTGGAATGGCACATGTGTGCTCCGACAGAGCTCCTTAGCGCATAGCCTGGCTAATCTGCTGCCCTCATAGTGTGCAACAAGGGCTTCATATTCAGAGCAGCCTCTCTCTAGTCTCGGAGAAGACAGGTTTGGGCTCTTCATCAACTTAGGTTCAGCCGACTTCCACGAACGTAGAAGCCCATGGGGATTTGAGAATGTTTCTAACCACTCCCTACATGCCGGATCATTTCATAATAGTACCCAAGTAACCTCAGGTCAGAGAGCAGCACACAACCGTCAGCCACAGCCTGCTTTCTCTCATATGACAGATGGAGATTAATCTCTTTCTCTCAACTTGCAGAGGAGAAGGGGACCAGCCCCCCTGACTACAGACACTACCTTCGAATATGGGCTAAGGAGAAGGAGGCTCAGAAGGAAACCATTAAGGACCTTCCCAAGATGAACCAGGTAGACTCAGTTAGAATCTGCAGCACATTTCTGTAGAATTCTGCTATGTCTGGGCTTAGACTGCTTCGTGGTCCTTGTACTCTGGTGGCTTTCTTTGGGTGGGGATTTTCTTCCCTCTCTCCAGAGCCTCTTAGTCTTGAATGGCCATTAGTGATGATTCCAGAAAGGTGAAAAGCTATTTCTGGAACAGGACAGTGTTTCCATGGTAACTACCTGGGAAGGCTAATCTCCAATAGCCAGAGATACTCACAACCTTTGAGAAGAGTACATTTACAGCACTCTGGTTCCTCCTGGGCCCAACATAGTCATGATGTTCTCACAAACACCCAACAAACCCTCAGACTGGGCCTCACCCTAGCTGTGCCCAGAGAAGGCCCTGGATTCCAACCCTTCCACATAGGCATTAAGAATGAGCCTATGGGATGGGACTTTATTTCCAACTCCTTCTAACCTACACCCAGCTGACATCACCCTCTGGAGCCCCATGGAAACAGGCAACGTTACTTCCTGCTATTGTTTAAAAAAAAAAAAAAAAACTGGGCAGGGAGACGGCTAAGGCTAAGGCACTTGCTACCCAGCCTGATGATCTGACGTGATCGCTGGAACCCATGTGTCCTTGTAGGGTCTCACTGCGGTAGGCAGACACCATGACCACGGCATCTCGTATAAAGAAAGACATTTCATTGTAGCTGGCTTACAGTTTCAGAGGTTCAGTCCATTATTATAGTGGGAATCATGGGAGCATCCAGGCAGACATGGTACTAGAGGAGACAGAAGTTCTACACCTAGATCTGAAGGATGCAGAAGAGGACTCTGGAATTTCACACTGGGCTGAAGTTGAATATAGAGACCACCCCCTAACATTTCCCCCAACAAGGCCACAAATAGTGCAGCTTCTTGTGGGCCAAGCAGTCAAACACTTGAGTCTGCACACACCTTTAATCCCAACACTCAGGAGACAGAGGAAGAAGGATCTCTGAGTTCCAGGCCAGCCTTCGTCTACATAGTGTAGTGTTAAAACAGCCAGGGATATGTGAGAGATCCTCTCAAAAGCCATAACTAAGTAAGATAAAAATGACTGCAGTCCCAGTACTTCCATGGCTGATGCCTAGAAGGTCATGGACTCGCTAGTCAAAAAAGCAAGAGAACCCAAAATCAAATTGCTAAGGTGATGACTGACTCCCAGGAGTTATCCTTTGACCTCACATGTGTGTGTACCTTGTACATACTCTGTCTCTCTCTTGTGTATACACAAACATGCACTCTCTCTTCTTGCTCCTCTTATAAAAAGTCAAAGGAACTAGGTGTGATGTGCCATCTTTATTCCAGCACCTTGGAGGCAGAGGCAGTGGGTTTCTGTGGTTCAGAGGCCAGCCTGGTCCACATAGGGAGTTTCAGGCCAGCTAGGCATACATAATGACATCCTGTCTCCAAAAATAGATATGTAAGTAGATGGATGGGTGGGTGGGTGGGTAGGTAAGTAGATAGATAGGTAGATAGAACAGCCGGCAAGAAAGACTTTCAAAGGACTGTATGACAGTGGCCTTACAGTCCCCTTCCCAAACCTCTGTTTCCTAACTTGGATATATATGGCACAGATTTGTGGCATCAAAATCCCAACACTACTTAGAGTAGCCTATCTTCCATTGGCTATAGGAGAGTGTACTCATCCACCTGTAACCACCTCTGTGTTTTGCTTTGTTTTTCTTGCTTTCTCCCTAAGGAACAATTCATTGAGCTGTGTAAAACACTGTACAACATGTTTAGCGAAGACCCTATGGAACAGGACTTGTACCACGCCATCGCCACTGTGGCCAGCCTTCTCCTTCGCATTGGTGAGGTGGGGAAGAAGTTTTCTGCACTAACAACCAAGAAGCCCAGGGATGGTGCCCAGAGTGGAGATCACAACAGTGCCACAGAAGAGGATGAGCCACCCATACCCAAATCCCATCAGGACCCAACGCAGGAATGTCAGACACCAGCTGCAGGGGATCCGCAGGCCAAAGCCAGTGGCGACACACATCTTGGGAAAGCATTGCAGGACAGCCATGTGATCGTGGAGGGAGGCAGTGGTGAGGGCCAGGGCTCTCCCTCCCTGCTTCTGTCTGATGATGAAACCAAAGATGACATGTCCATGTCCTCCTACTCAGTAGTCAGCACGGGCTCGCTGCAATGCGAGGACCTGACAGAAGACACGGTGTTGGTGGGAGAAGAAGCCTGTAGTCCCACCGCCACCTCCCGGACTGGGGGCACTGTGGACACGGATTGGTGCATTTCCTTCGAGCAGATCCTGGCCTCCATCCTAACAGAGTCTGTGCTAGTGAACTTCTTTGAGAAGAGGGTAGACATTGGACTCAAGATCAAGGACCAAAAGAAAGTAGAAAGGCAGTTCAGCACCTCCAGTGACCATGAGCCCCCTGGGGTCTCGGGCTGAGCTGTGAAATGGAAGTTGGTCTGTCTCCTTCTTTTATCCCTTCCTGTTTTCTCCTCGAAGACACACCTGTTCTTGAAGCAGGGTGTCGCAGAAGCAAAGGTCAAGTCACTGCAGACCCAGTTGCCTTACAGGGATTCCCTAGGGCAGGGCAACCTCTTCCTGCGCTTGGTCACCTGGAGGACCTGCCTTGAGCCTCCCATTCCCATAGCATTAGAGGCTTTTGGATCTGCCCCTGCCTGCTTCTTACCCCTGCACCTCTGCTGTGCACACACTACACCAGTTGTTCCATCTGTGGAAAGACCTACAGCCATGTGGCCTGGCCACCAGTTGTCACTTTGCCATGTGCTTGGGCTCCAAAGGATGCAACCTTCTAGAGACCCTCTGAAGTTCTTCAGCCTGAACCTGAGTCTCAGGACTGAGGAACGTAGGGGAACGTCTCTTGCATGGGTAGGAGCCTCACACTGTAGTCCTAACTTAGGAGGTCTCCATTCCTCTGCATCATTCACTTTAAAAGCATATCCCTCAGGTCCTCCTCTATTCTCTTGCCCTCATTTTAGTTGGCTAAAAATCCACACTGTGCTCAATGCCTTAATAAATCCCTGAAAGAACAAAAAAGCACACTGTGTGCAGTGCTTTCGTGTGGCTCTGGCCACTGCCTGAGTCTTTTTCCCTAACCGGGTGTGTGGCCTAGAGAGCATTATGAGAGTCAGGACACTTGGCTGCCCATAGTAGGCAGGGGAGTTGCTAGACTTTCCATGGTACCTGGTAACTGGTCACAGGTCTTAGGCTTAGTGTCCAAAGGTGTGTTCAGCATAGTAGCTACATCCTCAGGCCTGAGTCATACCAAGTTGTCAGTCCTTTGGCTCAAGAACCAGAGCAGGACTCAGCCATGAAGCACCCCTGGCTTTTTAGCAGGAGCAGAAGTACAAAATCCAAGAGCTGATTTTGCTTCTTCTAACAAATAGATCTGGGACTATTTAAAACATGACAACGCCAAGTGCAGTGGTACATCTGTGATTCTGTTCTTGATGAAACAAGACCATTGTCTTGTTTGAGGCCAGCCTAGGCTACATGTTGAGATCCTGTCCCAAAAAGCCAAAATAAATGGCATTAGGTATTATTTAAAAAATACTTTAAAGGGGCTAGAGAGATGGCTCAGCGGTTAAGAGCACTGTCTGCTCTTCAGAGGTCCTGAGTTCAATTCCCAGCAACCACATGGTGGCTCACAACCATCTGTAATGAGACTTGGTGCCTTCTCTGGCCTGCAGGATACATGCAGGCAGAACACTGTATACACAATGAATAAATCTTTTTTAAAAAACTTTAAAATTTTGCTGATTCCCAGCACCCTTGTAAAAGCTGAGCATGATTATACCCACGTGCACCCCAGTGCTGCCCACCTGCACCCCAGTGCTCCCCACCTGCACCCCAGTGCTGCCCACCTGCACCCCAGTGCTGGTGATCAGAGATGGGGACCTAACCAGATAGCCAGCTTCAGGTTCAGAGAGACCCTGGCTCAATGGAACAAAACAGAGCAATGAAATGGGACATGATGGCTTCTGCGCACACTGCCACACACATACTAAATAAACATTTAATTATTTTGTTTATTTAAAGCACAAAACAGTGATTTCTAGTAAACTTGCTGAGTTATCTCAACACAATTCTGGATCATCTCTATCAGCCTAGGAAGATCCCTTAGATCCACTGACAATAGATTTCTGTTCCCTTCTGGATCATCTCTATCATCCTAGGAGACTAAGTCCTTGCTTCCAGTGCCAGGCAACTACAAGACTCAGGAAGCAGACACAGTGGTGAAATCCTGCTAGCTCAAACAAGGAAGAAACAGCATCCAGCTGACCTTTCTCAACCCACATCCCAGAAGGAAGAAACAAAACATTTCTTTCTCCACATTGTCTTAAACTTTCCAGCTGAATGCTGGTCCTTCTGTTTCCTCTGTGCCTCTTCCTCCTGACTTCCTCTCTCTCTGTTTTCTGCCTATGTTCAATCACCACCAACTGGTTGCTTGTTCAGCCTCTTTACCTGTGCTTGACTTTATTCTGTCTTGTTTACAGTAAATAGAAAACTCATGGATTAAAGGTGTGTGCTAGGACTGAGCCACACCACACAATCTCAGTTTGATCAAATATCCTGCAACACTCTTGGATTAAAGCTGTGATCTAAGGCTAAGCCACACCACAACCAGAGACGGGTTTTTCCACTACACACTCTCGGCTTCACGGTGTGATCAAATACCCTGCATCTCCAATCTAGCAAAATGTATGGATTAAAAACCCAATTAAGCCAGGTGGAGGTGGACCACACCTTTGTTCTCAGCACTCAAGTGGCAGGATTAGGCAGATTTCTGGGAGTTTGAGGCCAACCTGGTCTACAGAGGGAATTCTAGAATGGCCAGGGCTACAGGGACTGGGGGTGGGGGAGGTAGGCCTGGGGGTATGTGTTAGGGGAAGGATGAAGAGAGTGGGGGCATATGGCCCATGGAGGTGCAGCGAGGCCTGAGGGCAAGGGAGATGCCTCTGAGGGGCCCATGTTGGGAATCCCTTCCCTGAGGGACCAGCCACACAATGGTATAGTACAGAATAGAGTTTATTCAGGTCATGGGAGAGTTAAGAGAGGTAGAGAGAGAGGGGGCGGGGGAGTCGAGGAGTAGAGGCCGGCCATAAGAACGTGGAGGGAGAGGGGGGAAGGGAAGGGAAGAGGAGGGGTAGGGGTGTGAGAGCAAGGCCACAAGAGCAAGAGAGAGAGGAGGGGTCAAGCAGCTCCTTTTAGTGTCAGGTCACTGGGGCGAAACATACCTGGCCCCTGCTGGGTAATAGAGTGGTGGGGTATACCCAGCTGTTGTTAGGTAACTGAGGGGTGGGGTTTACAGAATCCCAACAGTATGCTTTAATCTCTGGTTTCAGAAGGCAGAGACAGGACTCTTGTGACTTAACCACTTAGCTCTAGAATGACTTTGTTTATTTTTGAAATATTTACTTATTTTATGAGTGTTTGCCTGCATGTATCTATTCACCATGTTCATGCCTAGCAACCATAAAGGCCAGAAAAATATATCAGATCCCCTGGAACTGGAGTTACAGATAGTTATGAGCTGCCATGTGGGTCCTCTGCAAGAGCAGTTAAGTTTAAAGCCAGCTAGCTACAGCTACATTGTAAGATCCTGCCTCTAAAAGTTTTAATTTGTGTATCTGTGTAAGTGTATTCCATATGTGGGGTGCCCAAGGAGGCAGAAAAGGGTATCAGATTCCCTGGAGTTGAAGCCGTGGGTGTTTGTGCAGGGCTGGACATGGGCGCTGAAAATCCAATTCCAGTCCTTTTGCAAGAACTCTTAACTGCTAAGTTATTTCTCCAACACTAGAACAATTTCATATAGTTTTGTTGTTGTTTTTGTTTGAATTGGTTTGGTTTTTTTTTTTTTTTTTTTTTTGAGACAGGATCTCTCAGTGTAGACCTGGCTGTCTCAAACTCATGGAGATCCACCTGCCTTTGCCTCCCAAGTGTTGGGATTAAAGGTGTGCTCCACCACATTCCACTGATTTGATATAGCATTGAACAAAAGTATAAAGGGGAAATTCCACATTATGAAATCCCTCCCCACAAAACAAAACAAAAATCAGTTTCAAAGTGGGCCAGAATAGCAGTTTAGCGATTAGGCATGTTCAGTTCAGGATAGGCAACCAAATTAAGGAGAAAGTCTAGCTTCACAATGACTGCCTCAAAGAAATGACACATGGAGAAAATATTTGGAATGCAAAAATGGTTATTTCTACTTCAGTACTCATTAAGCTGAGTTCACACATCCACCTCAAAAAAGAAATATATGTAACTGAGTTGAAACTAGGGGAAATAGCTTACCTCCTCCTTCACAAACTTCCATCCTGTCAACAATGTCACCTGAAATTATTTAGTCTCCTTTCTAAATTTAGACTATACTCAACAGTTACACCTGTTTTAGACACATTTTAAACACATATGTTGATGTATGGGAGAACATGCAGGATTCTGTCTGTTTTTTCTGAAGTTGGGTCACCTCTCTTAATATACTTTTCGGATCCATCCATTTTCCTACAATGTCGATTGTCTTAAATCTATCCCAGACTGGCCTCAGACTGTGGAGGGGAAGAGAACCTTTAACTTGTCCATTTTCCTGCCTCTGCCTTGTAAATGCTGAGATTACAGTCAAACGACAGCTTTAATTCAAAACAAAACAAAAACCAAGATGCTTTATAGATGCCTTGCTGCCTGGTGGACGGGTTTAGAAAAGCACCGAACCTGCTTGGAGTCAAAGAGCCAAAGCGATGGACCAGCGGGTTCAAACACTCAGAAACACCAGTTTCGGGTTGTTTGTTTGTTTGTTTGTTTGTTTGTTTGTTTGTTTGGCTGGCTGGCTCGTTGGGTTTTTTTTGTTTTGTTTTGTTTTGTTTTTAATGCTTGACAGGTTGTAGGGGGCGGGGGTGGATGGGAGGCGGAGGGCGAACAGTGATCACCGAGACGGTGGGCTAGAGTGACGCAAGAGCTTGCAAGGGCGGGGCCGACGCGGCCAGAGAAAAGCACCAGGACATGCGAGGTGGTGCTGGGCCTAGAGGGGCCGGAACCATCGTACGGTGGGCGGAGCCTGGGCGGGGACGCAGAGCGCGAGCTCACGGCGGGAGACTGAGGCCTGAATGGCGCCGGCTCAGCAGTCTCGGGTTCTACGGTGCTGCAGCTGCCACATCTTTCAGGCGCATCAGGTGGGGTGGGCGTCTGCCGCACCCTCTTGCTTCGCAGGATGGTGGGCAAGATATGGCGGGCTGCGTTCCGTATGGCCATGGGAAGTGACAGTGACGAGGCTGAAGGCTGTGCTTCGTTGCAGTCACTTCGCCGCAGTGCCTCTGGCCATTTTGTTTGTGTTTATTTGTTGTTGCTGCTGAGGGTTTTACCCGGGGCTGTGGGCGCGCTCTTCCACCAAGCCCACCCAACCCGTGTGTATCGGCTTTTTGCATGGTCGTTGTAGAACCCACAGTAGTTGTTTCTTCTGAGGCGGCTTCCATTGGATTCTAGCCGAATGGTCAGGAGCCCAGGTTGAGGAGTAGCGTCCTCTATGCAGAACCTAGCCCACCATTAATTACACTCAGTGTCTCTTCTCAGTTTTATTATAGTCCTTGGGTTGGGTGTTTGCCTAGCATTCTAACATTCACGCAGCCTAAAGATAGGCTAGGCATGGCAATGAATGACTGAAGGTAGGCGGGCTTAGCGAGTTTGAGGCCAAGCAGGGAGACTAGAGATCCTGTCTCAAAACAAACTAAACTGAATAATATATAAGCAGTTTGGACTCCTTTTTGACATTTCCCTGGGTGGACCCAGATGTCATTTGGTGTCTCTACCTGCAGCTCTATCTGAGTGGTAATAGTTACACCTCCCACCCACATCACACCCCCACACTCCCTCATTTGAGTCAGCACATCACTGGTTAGACGGGATAGTGGTTGGTGTTTGTCTGAGAGGCTTTGTTTCATATCTCATGCTAGGCTCCAGATCCTCCTGCCTCAACCTTATTAGGCACCTTCTGAGCAGTCCAAATCATAGTCTTGGTGGTAGTGGTTTTATTGTTGTTTTGGGGGGTGGGATTTAGTTTGGTTTTAAGGGTGTTTCCAAGACATAATTTCAGTATTTACCTTAGACTGACCTCTAATTCTTAACCTCCCCCCGTCCAGCTTCCTGAGTACTTAGAGTGTACGTCTCTAATGCCGTGCCAGTCACAGCAGCCTTGTGAATCAGCCCAGATATCTTTGTATATAGTTAAGCATAATATTTTATATTTCTTCAAGCAACTTTTGTATCTTTTCTTTTTTAAAGATTTATTTATTTTATGTGAGTACACAGTAACTGTTTTCAGAGGGATTAGAAGAGGGCATCCGATCCCATTACAGATGGTTGTGAGCCACCATGTGGTTGCTCGGAACTGAACTTGGGACCTTTGGAAGAGCAGTCAGTGCTCTAACCACTGAGCCATCTCTCCAGCCCCAACTTTTGTATCTTTACATAATTTTTTAAATTTTATGTGCATGAACATTTCCCTGCATGTATGTCTGCACTCCATGCATCCTGGTACCCACAGAAGCCAGAAGAGGGTCTTAGATCTCCTGGAGTTAGAGTTATGGTTGTGAGCTGCCACATCATTGCTAGGAACAGAACTTAGGTTCTTTAGAAGAGCAGCCAGTTGTCTTAACCAATGAACCATCACCCCAATATACTAGCTACTACTGAGACATATCCCCAGGTCTGGACTCTCCCTCCCCCCCTTTCTCTCCGTCTCCACCTCTCCTTCTTTCCCTCTCCTCTCTCTGTGTCTGCCTGTCTGCCTGCCTGTCTGTCTGTCAGTTTTATGATGCTTGTATGCCGATGAGCCCGTGGAGGCCAGAAGGGGACACTGGTTCTGCTCTGTCATTCCACTTATTTCTCTGGAACAGGGTCTGTCGCTGAACTGGAGCTAGCCTGGCAGCCAGCAATCCCCACTGATCCCATTTCACCTCCAACAGTCCTGTGAACACTTTTTCACGTGGCTACTGAGATCTGACCTCAGGCCCTCGTGCTTGCTCAGCAAATAAACTTTCCCACTGAAGTATCTCTAGCCTCCCGCCCCCCCTTCCTTTTTTGGACCCTGGGATGGCAAAAAGTCAAACTGGATGTTGTTCCATACAAATGACAGGTCTTCCTGTACCCAACTATTCAATACTATTAAATAGCACATTCCTTCCTCACCTATCTTCAGGGCTGGGGTATAGCTAAGTCATTTCCGATTCAGATCTACCTGTCATACAAAGCTGTTTGAACTATAATTTCTAAAATTTCATTGTAGGTAAAGAAGAGTCTCAAATGGACATGCAAGGCTTGTGGAGAGAAGCAGTCTTTTGTGCGGGTAAGTACTGAGAAAAAAGGTAATGGGCCCAGCCTCTGTCTACAGCCAGGGTCCCGTTCTCTCACAGTTTACCCTAGAGACCTGCCGCGCCTGGGTTCCTTCCTCCTGGATCTTCAGTGGGTGGAGCAGTGCCTGCACAGGTTCTGCCCTTCACTGCTTTGTTCAGCAAATGTTTCTCCAGAACCTTCTGCATGCCGGACACAAGGAGACACTAGGAAATAGGAACCTTGTAAGTGTTGGACTTAGAGATAGATGTGCTTCTGTGGGAGGAGGAATAACTCACACGTGCACACACACGAATACACACATGTTTAAAGCTAGATGAGCATCTTGTGACCGCATGGGCATGTGACAAGGGAGCAGGAGTATCAGGAGAGCCTTGTCAGGGGTTAGGAATGCTTGCTGCTCTTGCAGAGGACCAGGGTTTGTTTCTCAGTATCCACCCACACTGGGCAGTTCACAACTATCTGTAGTCACAGAATGCCAAACCTAACTAGCAGTGTGTTGGTGGAGGTGGAGGTGAGGGGGTATGGGAGAGAGCAGCCTCAGAGGTAGAGGCATGTGGGAGCACTTTACTTTCATGTGGCCAGCGGCACATTTCTTCAAATCTCTGCATACTGACTGACCTAAGGAATTTGATAGCACATATTACCCAAGTCCTGTCTTTTCTTGGGTCCTTCACTTGCCTGCTCCTCCCTAATACTGCATTCCTCATCTCCCATCATCCCTCTCTCCTGCAGCCACGGGGACTTTCTTTCTGACCTTGAAACAAATCTTCTCTTCCTAGGAACCCATGGTCATTGTTGGGGCTCAATTCAGTTTCCTGGTGGAAGCTGAGTATTCGTGTGGGTATTACCCCGCCCACACCCAGTTCCATGGGAATAGAAGCCTTCCTTGTTTTAGGTACTGATAGGCCTTAGTGCCCAGAACACTGCTCTGTCCACAGTGAGTGCTCAACATCCGCGTCTATCAGATGAGTAGACAGATAACCAGCCCTACATTGATGAGAGGTCATCATCATTTTTATTGTGATTTACAACTCTGCAGTGAAACTTTTCATTTACTTTTTCTTCAGTGCTAGGGTTGAACCCAGAGCTTCAGGAATGCTAGACTAGCACTCTGCCTCCAAGCTATATGTAGAGGAATTTTAATCCAGCAACATCTAAAGACCTTTTAAGTCTCTCTGATCTGGCTCTTAGTTCACAACATTAATCCCAAACAATAAAGTAAAGTTGGTTTGTAGAAGGAAGCAACCATGTTTGAACGTGATGTCTAATTCAGAGGCAAAGTGACGAATCAGAGATTTGACAGAACGGGATCTGCCCAACTCTCACAAGAAGAAAGAGAAAAGAGAAGCAACACAAGAGGGAGCAGCTCAGAGGGAGAGAGAGGCAGATTTACTGGGACAATTGTACAGAGATAGTTACAGAGAGAGAACAAGCTAGACACAGGAGAAGACAGAAGACATAATGAGAAGGAGCCAGAAGATTAGAGCAGATTGCCAAAGTTATTATGAGGCCAAGTAAAGCAATTCAGTCAGAAGCTGAGAGAAGCCAGTTTGAATCAGTCAGCCTGGAGAGGAGTTTGAGCCAGAACAGGTGAGTTGAACCAGCCAAGCAGAGCTCAAGAACAAGAACAAAGAAAGGTGAGTGTGAGCTGATATTAAGGTGGTACATGATTGCACAGTGGAGAGGTAGGTGGGAAAAGGCTGGGAAAACCGAAGACGAGGAGAGGGAAGAGAGATTCCAGGAGGAATGAAGATAGAAGCAGATGTTTATGTTTCTCTCAGTGCATCTCTTCATAAAGCTTTTATGAATGTTTTATATGGGATGGAATTGTACAAGATCATTTGACTTATAAAGGTTAGCAAATTATATTATACTTATTAGATCAGAGTAATTTAGTGTATTCTTTGATGTGATTACTTAATTTAATTCAAAGGGTGTAGTGGTGGAACCCATAAAGCCCGCCACATAGTTGGGATGTGTGTGTCTCAGGCTTGAAAACAACACACCAGGGGTGAGTGAAAACATCACACTGGGGCGGTTGTATCCGCCTGAAACAGAAGCAGCAGAGGGCGGTAGAGTGAACTGCACCAGAGTTCGTAGATACTAACTTGTATCTTATGCCAAGTTAGAGATCCCTGTAGTGCCAGATGGCCACTCGGAACTGATAGCCAGAGTTCCAGACTAAAAGAGAGATAGCTGAGAGAGGGCCGTGTGGGGACCAAAAGTGTGTGCTCAGCTCCTCACTGGAGCGGCGTCCACGGAGTGAGACTGTGGGGGCCGATAAAAGGATAAGCCATCATTTTAATAGTTAGCACAACAGGCGAGCTTATTCAGCAGTGAGTCTCAGAGCTCTTCCAGGACTAGGCCTGGGTTATCAGACAGAGGCAGTGAGCTTTGGAGACGTACTACAGAAGGATAGAAGTTACATTTGTAATTATGTCCCTGCACCTGCCTCTTGGTTCCCTTGACCAACGATGTGCTATTTCTTTAGGACAGAGTCCTAAGTGCATTACTGTTTTAAAGGTTATCTTTCCAGGAAGTGGCAGGTGGGAACACGTTGGGAGCTGACGGATGTAAGAGTGCTCATCTAGAATGCACGAGGCCCTGGGCACAGCCTCTGGATGTGGTGGTGCACACCTGTCAGGATGGAGGGGTAGCCGAGGTGCCGCTGCAGTTGAGAGCACTTGCTTTTCTTACAAAGATCCTGGGTTTGAGTCCCAGTACCCTCATGGGGAGTCATAGTCATTCACAACTGCAGTCCCAGGGGCTCTGATGCCTTCTTCTGACCTCTGAGAGCACACATATGGAACATAGACACACATGCAGGCAAAACGCTCACATGTAAAATGCAATGGATACATTTAATTTTAAGGGAAAAAAGTTCAAGATTATTCCCAGCTACATAGAAAGTTTCAGGTTATCCTGGGCTACACAAGACCTTGTTTCAATAAAAAGGGAAAAAAACTTGTGGTGGTTGTTATTCATTTAGAATGACTTCAGCAGAGTTAAAGTGACTGGATCTCTGTGAGTTTGAGGCCAGCCTGGTCTACTGAGTAAGTTCCAAACAGACAGAAAACCAGGTCTTGAAAAGAATGTGCCAGCAAAGTGATACATGTCAGGAAAAACAGAACTTTGCCCTGAATCCTTGAACAGTGGCTCTGTAATTGAGAACCCAGCCAGACACAATGACACATGGCTGCCATCCCGCATTCAGGACACTAAGGCACATTTGTAAGTTCAAGGCCTGCTGTTTATGCTCACTGTGCCCCCAAAGCCTGGCACCACCCTCCCCGAGCTCTCAGGGTTTCTGTTGGCCTTCCTGTTTCACACAGGATCACACCCTCAGCCCAGTGGGCTGGCCAGTTCAGTCATGGAGTGCTGGGAGAAGCACTGTGATCAGCACCCATTTCTGTGCCAGTCACAGACTCAACTCCCAAGACAGGAGCTGCCTCCGCTGGGTAGATCTGTGCCTGTGTAGGGATTGCTGCTACAAGCAGAAGTTCTTCAGGAAGTTCTTCCGGAAGGCAGGCTTCCCTTATGCTTTCTATGGTTGTCAGGCAGCTTAGCATCAGGAAGTTGTTTCTGTCCCTCTCCGCTGAGGTGTGTAAAGGGACCTACTGACATTCTATTGTTCCATAAGGTTTATCCAGCTGCCTCTAACCAAAGGAGCAAAGAACACTGGGGAGCTCCCAGGAGGCTTCTAGGGCCAGGCTCAGAAGTAGCTGACATTGCAATAGAAAGCTAGTGTCAAGCCCTCATTAGCCCAGACCAGAGAATGAAGTCTAGTTTTGTGTCTTTGTAGAGAAGATGTGCCTTGTAGAGGTTATCAGTCTTCTTTAATCTCACTATCTCCTGTGCCCAACCCCTACCTACCCTCACTTGAACGTATAGCAGATGAGAGCACACTCTTGACTAGACCATGACTGCTGTGGCCAGTCAGTGACCTCCATGTTGCTAAACAGGTGAGTTCACAGTCCTCACATGACAACTTATTGCCAGTATTTGTCATGGGTTGTCACTTTTACCTCCTTAAAACATTTCCTCTTGGACTTCCAGTTTGTCTGCTTCTAACTTTCAGTCTTCTAGATAGTTTCCTCACCTCCCCAACTTCCAAACATTGACGCACACTAACTGCAAGCCTTCGGCCTGTTCTTCAGCTGCTCTCCCTTAGGGAGGGAGCACTCACAAGACTGGAGCGGAGCTCAGTGGGACCGCTTGGCATGCAGAGTCAAGGTGTCCTGAGGACCTCAGGCTCCTGGGCACCTCCCCATCTGTCTCCTGGATATCTCTACTTGTGGTCGCACACTTCCCAGCACCTCAAATTTTAAAAATGGAAACTGACCTTAGGAAGCTGCTGACTGATTTCACAGTCATCCCCAAGACTCAGTGTCACGTTTCTGTCTTTGGACTAAAGCCCTTGCCGTCACCCTTGACCCCTGTCTTCTACATTCCTCAGCAGCGTGTGCGAGTTCTGCCCTCAGATCAGATCCAGAGCATGGCCTCATCTAACCTCACTGGCAGAGTCATCAAGTCTCTTCCCAACACCGCAACCAAAGGGTCCTCTGAAAACATTCTGTCTTAAAAGGGACGTGGTGGTACAGCTGCATTCCGGTGCTCAGGAGAAAAGAGGGTCACCCTCAGCCAAGAGAAGGTCAAAGCCAGTTTAGAATATATGAGTCTATTTCAAAATAGAAAAAGATACAAAGAAAGGATGCTGGGTTGTACCATTGCTCTGTTCAGAGCCCTCCAGGTGGCCTGAGTTTCTTTTTTGTGAGGGGGAGTGCAGACTGAAAATGTGGGGTCTCTTGTTCAAATGGTAGGGGAAGAAACCACTACAGGCAGACACTGTATGGTTTTTCTTTCCTGAGGGAATGGATTATTAGAAAATGAACCCAGGGTCTTTAACATGCTAGACGTTTCACCCCTGAACTAGCACTCAGCCTTAAGCCTTGTCTTTAAGTTTAGTGTCTTTTCTCCCCAAGGCAACAATTCAAATTACTTGTTGCAAGGGTATTTGGTCACACCTTGAATCCCAAGATTGTGTTATTAACTGAAACAAAACCAAAAACTTTTTTTTAAGATTTATTTATTATATGTGAGTATACTCTCACTCCCCTCAGACACACCAGAAGAGGGCATCAGATTCCATTACAGATGGTTGTGAGCCACCATGTGGTTGCTGGGATTCAAACTCAGGACCTCTGGAAGAGCAGTCAGTGCTCTTAACCACTGAGCCATCTCTCCAGCCCCACCAAAAACTTTTTAAAGGTGGTCTGGCTCGGTCCTTAACCTTTAAAGCTGGAATACCCTGAGTACATACCTTTAATCCCAAACAACGAAGATAAAGTTAGTTTGTGGAAGGAAGCACCCATGTTTGAAAGTGGCAGACAAAGGGCCAAATCAGAGGAAGATTTGACAGAATATGATATGTCCAACTCTCGCAAGAAGAGAGCAAGAAGGGAAGGCAGCTTTTCCAGGACAGCTCTACAGAGACAGGCTGAAGAGAACAAGACAGACACAGGTGAAGGCAGAAGGAGCCAGATTAGAACAGACAGCTAGAGTTAGTTTGAGATCAAACAGCAATTCAGGAGAAACTGAGAGAAGCCATCTTGGACCAGTCAGCCTGGAGAGGAGTTTGAGCCAAAACAGCTGAGTTGAAATCAGCCAGAGCGCAGTAAGAACAAGAAAGGGTGAGGTTATTCAGCAGTTAAGTCTCAGAGGCTGAGAACATTCTGGGCCTAGATTAGATTGTACGGAGGCTAGAAGCTTCCAGGACTAGGCCTAGATTAGCAGGCAGAGGCAGTGAGCTTCAGAGACAACAGTTACATCAGTCAGATAAAAGTTGCTTTCACAGTGAATAGCATGAACTTTTCTGTTTGCCTTCTCTATTGTACAGTGCCAAGTTGAGACATAAATGAGAACACTTAGTACACATCATCACAATTACACAATTCGTCATTCACAACTCATCTGTGTTGAATAGTGGACAGGCAGAGTAGATGAAACTCAGCTGTTTGGGATTTTTTAGTTTGGTTTTGTTTGAGAATACATAGCCTGCTATGCAGTCCAGCCGCCCACAGAGCCGCAGCCGTCCTCTCTGGTCCTGAGTGGTGGAGGTAAATCATACAGCCAGCACTCTTACCTTACCTCCATGGTTACTGGTCCAGGTAGAAAGCCTGGCTTCCTGAGCTGCAGTGCCACCCACCTTGCAGTGTGGACGTCACACACACGTGGCCACTCTGCTCTGTCATACACCAGGAGTCCCAGCATGCCCTGAGAACTCCATCCACAGACATGGTGGCAGGGAACAGTAAACACTTTGAGCACATCTCCTCTGTCCTCTTGTCCTGTTGGACTCCATCTGTCAACCAAGAGTTCAACATTCAAATCTCAGCCGTCCCTCGGTAACCATGGAGACCCCTCTATGGAATGTCATGTGATCTCTGCATATGCGGCAGCATGCTTTCTTGCATGGTGATGAATGGGATTATTATATTACCCAGTTGGTGCTCCTGCCTCAGCTTCCCAAGTAATTGAGACTTACAGACACATACTACCACCTTTCTTGTTTGTTTGGACACAGGGTCTGTCTACACATCCTTGGCTGTCCTGGACTTCAGAGATCCACCTGCCTCTGCCTCCCAAATTCTGGCTTTAAAGGCTTGTGTCACCACTCCCAGATCCTCTAGCATAGTTTAACTCACTTCTAGCTGGCTTGTAATAGTTCACGGTGCATGTTGTGAACAGTACTGTGCTACATTGTTTGGGAATAATGGCAAACAAATGCATGTTCAGCACAGACACAGACCTTCCCCATAAGGTCTTTCCATTTGTAGTTGCTTGGATTCCTGGTGCAGGCTGAGTTTGGCTTTAGTAAATTCCACATGTTAGTGGGATGGTCAGAAAGACCTGCAATACCATGCCAGAGCCATTTGCTATGAATCTCTCCAGAACAGAGCTTTTTTGTGTAGTCCTGGCTGTCCTGGAACTCCCTTGGTAGACCAGGCCCCCCTCAATCTCAGGGAGCCACTTGCCTCTTCCTCCAGAACACCACCTGGCTAGACCAGTGTATTTTTTTTAGGTCACATCTCTTCTATGACATTTGCCATCCTTCAAGATAACTGAGCTAGACCAGTATATTCTTTTTTTTAAAACAACTTTATTTTTAAAAAGCAGAGATAAATGTACAAATTATTAAAAGCATTTTAACGTAAATATATGAATATACTTTTGTCAGTACTTGATTCTTTTAAAGGTTTGATAGTATGTATTGAAATCTTACTAGTTACAATGAGCATAAAGTACATGTAAAACAAAACGTAACATGGAAATATTCAAAGTTTTGGTGTGTAAAGATTAAACAGTGATTTTTGAATACCAAGAATTGCCACAAGGCTACATTCTTAGCTCTTGAGTTATTAATGATTTAAGATCTAGGTGCACCACACTCTGAGAGGGTGCTATACACTTTTTTTTTTTTTTTTTTTTTTTAAGAAGGACTGAGGCTTCTTTTCGGCCTTTCTTTTTTGAGCTTCATATGGTCTGTGAGTTGTTTCTTGGGTATTCCGAGCTTTCTGGGGCTAGTATCCAATTATCAGTGAGACCAGTGTATTCTTAACACTGCCTCAAGCTCTGCAAATATCATCCTAAATGTTTCTCACCATTCTGATAACAATAATTTTTTTTTTTCCTCTCAGGCTTACGGTGAAGGCTCAGGTGCTGACTGTAGACGCCATGTCCAAAAGCTAAATCTGCTGCAAGGACAAGTGTCAGAGCTGTCACTCAGGTACCTTGTCTGCATATTGATTAGGGGATGGGAGTTTGCAATGGATGAATTCCTTACAAGTCCATGTGCAGCAACCTGACAGATTAAATACTCTGAGCAGTGCTCTCAATGAAAATCACTAAAATTTCTTTATTGGATAGAAGTTTTAAATGTATTATTTATTACTGTTGTGTCTGTCTGTGTATATGTGTAAATCAGAGGACAGCTCTGTGAAGGTGACTCTACCTTTGCACGGGTTCTCAAGACCCCTCAGGTCACCTGGCTTGTGCGGCAGGTGCCTTCACCTGCTGAGTCATCGCACCAGCCTTCGGCTAGAATAGTTTACATGTAAACCTGGCTAACCAGAAAATAAGGACCCTAAGAGGTTAAAAAAAAATGAAGTGAAAGTCAAAATCCAGCACCTAGGATGCAGAGGGACTGAGAACTCACTCAAACTGACAGGTCTGAGGGGCACAAGAAACAGACAGAACAGAAAGGCCTGAACTGTGTGGGATTCAGTGGGGACTGCCCTACTTGTATTTAGAGATAGAGTCTCATCTTGTGGTCCTCTGAGTGGGTACAGTGCTATATTGAGACTGGCCTCAAACTCTAGCGCCTCTTTCCTTTCCTCTGCTGTGGACACTGAGATGCCAGAGGTGTGCCACCATGTCTGACTCTGAGGACCTTGTGAGCAGCTAAGTGTGCAGAGGCGTATGCCCTATTATACAATGAGCCACAAAATGACCCACTGTGCAGCAGGGTGTGTGCCTTATACTGACCTTGACATGGCTGAAGAAATCCCTCCCTAAGACTGACACACAGGGAAGCCTTCCCACGGCTTCAGCCTTGATTCTCACCCTGAAGAGCCTCCTGCTGAGAGTATTTCCACGCATCTTTGGAAGGTCAGGGTAGCTCTTGTTGGAGTACTGTATCTTCAGCCTGCCCTTCGAGAACCCCAACAGAAAGATCAAGGAGTGAATGTGTAGACTTAATGTCCACTGGAGGATCATAAATTTAAAGTTATCTGTGACTGCGTAGTGAGTTCAGAGCTAGCCTGAACTACGTGAGGCCCTGTCTCAAAATAAAGAACCCATGTGGACGGGTATATGGTTGAGGTCTGGAAGGCTCACAGGGGCTGGAGGTTCTGTTCCCGTGGAGTTAGAATGTGCCACCCTCCTGACACATGCATGGATTCTCGTTACCTCCCTGGGGCCTGGTCTTGTTTGGTTGTCCCAGGAGCTCTCTGAGCCCTGCCTTTGGGTTCTTATGTAGATAGACATGATTGCTGGTGAGCTGACAGGAAAGGCCAGAGGAACCTGTCAGCTCCGACGTTCTCGGCCCTTCTCCCAGTGCGTGGGTACATGGCCCTTGTAGAGTGAAGAGGCTCTGCTGACCTATGAGATAAGGCTAGAACAGAGAATTTATTGATAGTTCCACAACCAGAAGACAAGCCAGGATTCAAGTTTCTGTGACCTACCTTGGGAAAAGGAAATTCTGGTTTAGATGGTCTTTATGGAAGTGGCAGTGGCCCTGGAAACAGGAAGTGTGTCTACCTGCCTGATGGCAGCCCTGAGTTCTCCCAGAGACCTCTCTACTCAGGTGAAGATAGAATCGTCTTTTGTTTTTTTTTTGGGGGGGGTTGTATTGTTTTTGTTTTAAGACAGAGTCTCTCTCTATAGCCCTGGCTGTCCTTGAACTCTATGAGGACCAGGCTGTCCTTGAACTCTTAGAGAGCCACTTGCCTCTGCCACCCAAATGTCAGGATTAAAGGCTTGTGCCACCATGATCATTGAAGCTAGGATTCTTGCCCTTGCCTCAGAAAGACTCTCAGAACAACTCAGTATGAAGTTTGGAATTTATTTTTTAAAAGTTTTAGCCAGGTGGTGGCTCACACCTTTAATCCCAGTCCTTGGGAGCAGAGGTAGTTGTATCTCTGTGAGTTCGAGGCTACCTGGTCTACATAATGAGTTCTGGGACAGCCTTTCTCAACATCCCCTGTCTGCCCCTGCCTCTAATAGAATCATAGGTCAAAAGGGCTTAAGAAATCCTGGCCATGCTAGGCCACAGGGACTTTTTATTTGTTTGAACAGAGCCTCTGTGTATAGCCCTGGCTAGCCTGGGACTCAAAAAGATAGGTCTCTGAATACATGGTGTTCAGTAAACGGTTAGAACAACATGTCAGACTTAGGGCATGTGTAGTCAAAGTTCATACTCTGGTTTGTAAGAGTCACAGAAAGTTATAGGTTCACAGCCT
This sequence comes from Micromys minutus, assembly GCF_963924665.1. Classification (NCBI taxonomy): domain Eukaryota; kingdom Metazoa; phylum Chordata; class Mammalia; order Rodentia; family Muridae; genus Micromys; species Micromys minutus. Next base: position 3,402,747 of record NC_137979.1, read on the forward strand.
GAAACTACTGGAAATGAATAAACTCAAAGGTATGCTTTGATCTTAAGATTTTGTTGATTTGTTTTGCTTTTGGGTTTTTTTTTTTTTGTTTGTTTGTTTTGTTTTTTTTGTTTTTTTTTTTGATTTGGGGTTTTTGTTTGTTTGTTTTGGTGTTTTTGTTTTGGGACAGGCTGTCACTGTGTAGCTCTAGGTAGCTTGAAATTTACCAAGTAGACTAGGCTAGTTTCAAGCTCACAGAGTTCATGTACATATTGAGATTAAAGACATGCGCCACCACACCTTGCAGCATTCTAGATTGAAATTCTTATAAAATTGGATGTTATATTAGCCAATATCCAGTGAATTTTGTTGTTATCTCTAAATTTTCAAGTCTCAGCTGTTGAGAGAATTCAGCAAAACTTGAATGAGGGTCTTCTTTCTCTTTTCTTGTTCCCTTAATGTTCTCTTTCTTTTTTTCATTAGTTTTATATATATAAATATTTATAAATATTATATATATATATATATACATATATATATATATATATATATATATATATATATATATATATATATATATATATATATATATATATATATATAAAAAACTCAGGACCTCTGGAAAAGCAGCTGGTGCTCTTAACCGCTGAGCCATCTCTCCAGCCCAATTCTTTTTCTTTCTTGATGTGTGAAACTGTATTTGGAAGTTTGGTGGTGTGGGAGGTAAAAGAATTTACCAAAGGCAAAACTAGACAAAGAGGGAATTTACTACAATACAGTGAAGTAGAGGGTTAGCTCTGGGGTGGGACTGAAAGAGAGCTGAGAGTTCTTTCTAGCAGTTGAGAGGACAGTTGTGTGAGAGCAAAGGTGAACAGGCAAGTGTCTTGTTACTTTACCAAGTAGTAGATTCTACTGTGGAAGAGGTCAGGCTCCAGGTATTCCTGTAAAATCCATGGGCACTAAGGATCAGCCTTCAGATGATGATTGCTGTATTGTCAAAACTGGGATTTTACTTTTACTTTTGGCCTGTTGTGTCTACATTTCCTCCCTGACAGACGGACAAGGCCATACAGAACAGGCTTCTGGGTCTTCAGAGAGGACTGGGCCAAAGGTGCCTCTTAGGGCGCAGACACTTGACAGGCATTTTGCAGAGAGGGGTGGCTATCGCAAGGCAAGGCTTTGACCTTGTTTGGAGACTGGAGCTTCTCTGTGGCAGGAGACATCGATGGTGCTGCTGATCATTAATGTCTCTGTGACAATACCATCTGGAGCTTGATGATCCGGAAAGTTCCAGAAGGTTGAAGTAAGGTCCAAACCATAAAGTAGAATTACAAACTAAAAAAGGCGCTGGAACAGCGGGGCGGTCGTGACACAGGCCTAGGTCCCAGCACTCGGGAGGCAGAGGCCTGCGGTCTCAGAGTTCCAAGACAGCCAGGGCTACACAGAGGAACCTTGTCTCAAAAAATGACAAACAAAAGAAATAAGACAGGGGAGCCAAAGATCACCCAGATGCAGGCAGCAGAGTTACCCAGGAGGAGGGGTTGTCGGATACAAATATAGGTAGGTGCTGAAAGGAAGATGTTGAGCACAGTAAGAAGTCCTGTGAGACGGCCAGCAGGGTGGCTTAGGAGGTAAGGTATTTGCTGTGTGAGCTCTCACACCTGAAGCATCATGGAGGTCTAAGGAGAGAGCCAGACCCACAGACTTGTCTGCTGGTTCCATCTGAGCCTCCCCACGTGATGCAGACATCATTTTATTAATGAAAACATTTTAAAAGAAATCTTAGTGTTAAGAAAGAGCAGGCCCAGCCCTGATCACTCAGACCATGAGAAGCAGCAGTGAGGAAGGAAGAAGCCCGACTGAAGGGGAAGCTGTGTAAAGGGCAGACAGGCCAGAGCCTGCTGCTCCATGGGGGTTGTATCGTACTGTCCTGTCCACCCACACGATGAAGGAGAGAATGGAGACGGGACGTGCAAACATGCTCAGTAAATGTGTCTTGGGCCCAGAGATGCCTGACACCCACAGGAGAGGCTGAGAGAGGCCGTACGTGTGGGTGTAGAGGCTGTTTTGGTGATTGGTTTTGATTTTGGTTGTTTTACAATGGTAGAAGAAACACAGAGGTGGAGTAGTTCCACAGAGGCAGGCATTTTGATTCTGATGGATGAATAGGACATCTTGAAAGGACTTATGGCAGCCAAGAAGGATTTGCCTGGTAGAGCACAGTAGAGGTGAGCAAAGCACTGTCCAGATACCTCCTAGGGGGCTGGAAAGATGGCTCTGCAATTAGGAGCTCTGACGGCTCCTACAGAGGACCAGCCGGAGCTCCATTCCCAGCCCTCACATCAGGTGGATCACAACCATGCACAGGCACCAGCACTCACAGGCGCATTCCCTTCCCCAGCACACATGTAATTAAAAATAAAAATAAATCTAAAGAAAATGCTTCCCGTTTGGATAATTCTAGAATCAGGAGCTGTGGCTCATGGTCTGAGTACCTGAAGTTGCCCTTTAGGGTTCCTTAAATAGGACTGAAGCCTGTCACCTGTTTCTGTAGGTCTTTAGAAGTACCAGGTCTCCTGGTCATGAGACAGAAGAATTTGACTTTATAACATTATAAGTTATTTTATTTTGGAGTTATACTTTCCTTTTTGGCTTTTAAGACCAGGTAGATGCCAGAAATTAAAATTAACCTTTTATTTTTTTTAATTCTAATAAAGAAAAAAGATTTATTGATACCTCCACAGTTAAGGGCACTGGCTGCTCTTTCAAAGGACCCAAGTTCAATTCCCAGCATCCACATGGCAGCTCACAGTGTCCTGTAACTCCAATTCCAGGGGATCTGACACCCTCACAGGCATACACGCAGGCAGAGCACCAGGGTACATAAAATAGAAAAGAAGTCTCTTAAAGACATTCAAAAGTAAAGTTGTGTTTGTTTTTATGTGCATTGACGTTTTGTTGCTCTGCCTGCGTGTGTGTGGGAAGGTGCTAGATCCTCTGGAACTGGAGCTACAGCCTGTGAGCTGCACGTGGGGGCCAGGAACCAAACCAGAGTCTTCCGTACGCACAGGCAGCTGCTCTCAACTACCCGGCCGTCTCTCCAGGCCCTTCTTGTTTGGTTGGTTGGTTTACAAGGTATGAACTATGTTGGCTGGCCTGGAATGCACTGTGTAGGCTAGGTTGGCCTAAAGTTACAGAGATCCACCTGCTCAGTTCTGGAATTAAAGAAAGGTGTGTGCCTCCACCATTCCTGGATCTTTAAAACAAAAACCAAAAAAGGGAAAGTCAAACACGCTGGGGATTTGAGGAGTTACTGTTCCCTCTTCCCAGTATGTCAGCTGTTGGGGAGGGGCGGGGCTTACTGGTCATGTGGCTTCTCCTCAAGTACAGGGTATATCACACACACACACACACACACACACACACACACACACACACACACACACAACGCCAATAACTCTCCTTACTGAGGGATGTATACTGGTTAGTCCCACCTCACATGTCTCCACGGCTTCTCTGAAGGAGAGAACAGTGACTTATTGGCCTTGTGGGGCTGCTCTAGGGGTGGTCCTGTTGTTCCCTGAGTCCTTGCTGGCCTCAGAGGGAGCCCCCAACACTCATGTCCCTTTTTGACTCTTTCATCCTCATGGGCTCAGGCCTACACCCAGGACAGTGTTATCAATCTTGAAGAAGAAAGAATTTAGCTTAGCTTGTGCACCATTTAGTTAAAACTTAGAGAAAAAACAAGTTTTAAAATACAATTTTGTTAATTCATTTTTAAATAGTTAAAAGCCTAACAGACTAATTATTTTGATAAAACATAAAATGTGGGCTTTCAGGATGGCTCAGTGAGTAAAGGTGCATGCCACCAAGCCTCATGGTCTGAGTTCAGCCCCTAGGATTCACGTGGGAGAACAAGAGAGCAGACTCCAGTTGTCCTCTGACCGGCACACAAACAAACTAAATAAGACATGTGGGAAAAGAAACCATGAAATATCTATTCCTTAGCTATTTCCAAAAGCAGATCATTAGCTTAATAAAATATTATTAAAAATATTATTTTAAAGAGCCTAGATTTTAGTCTAGATTGAAGTTCTGTATCACTCAGATTTGACCTAGGCAACTTTAACTTGGTTGTACATCTTTTCATTAATGATATATTTATTTTTATTTTATGTGTTGCTCTTTGCCTGTGTGTCTGTGTGTCAGATTCCCTGGAACTGGAATTACAGACAGCTGTGAGCTGTCATGTGGGTGCTGGGAATTGAACCTGTGTCCTTTGAAAGAGCAGCCAGTGCTCTTAACCACTGAGCCATCTCTCTAGCCCTTTTAAGGGTTAACTTCTACACACTTTCTATGGTATAGCTAAGTTTTTGTTCTTACTGTTATTTCTTCATTGTGAAAAACAAACAAACCAGTTATTTCAGTTTAGGACAAAATCTTCTTTTACTAAACAAAACTATTTCTTTAACCCCCAAATTACTTTCATGCTTACATCCTGTGTGCCTGTATGCTGTTCTCTCTTACTTACTGGTTCTTTGTTTACTTTCTTCTTTGATGCACTAAAACACTCATGTTGAAGATCTAGTCAGGAGACAAAGCAACGGAACATATAAACTTACCAGTATGTTAAAAGAACTGAGTCTAATATGTATGACATAATGTAATAATTGAAGGTTATCTGTCTGCACATTGTTCTTGACTAGGGCAGTCCTTAGGCAGACTTCACTGTCATTTGGAATGTTAAAAAAGTTATAAGCATTTTTTCCTTCTTGGTTGAATAAAAGTCCAAGAATTACAGAATGTTATATTCCAGCAAAAGCCGGCCAAGACGACAAAAGTTCCACATTGAATGACCTTCAGTTAATGAAATGATCTTAGGAGAAAAGTCAGAAGGAGGCAGAACACACAGAGCCAAAGAAAAGGTTTTTAAACATTGACCCTGTGTTAACATTTTAATCACAAAGGCATCACCAGTTCTGGAGAACTGGGAGGTAGGAACTGGTGGCTTTTGCTGTGAGTCCAGTGACCGCAGGCTGAACCAAGAACACTTGTATTTTTACAGAATTTTCTTCTTACAAGGACCTATGAAGCTGTAGCTCTGAGAAACAGGTCTCTCTTGGGATTAAGATGCTGCTCTGTGGCCCTCTAGACTTTACTGTTGTCGATTATTTCCTTTAGTGGTCCCTTCGTTTTGCCAGAGTGGTCATCCTTTTCTTTAAAAAACAAGAAAAAAGTGTTTTAATATTTATTTGTGTGGTCACCAAAGAATGGTGACCAAGGCCCACCTATCAAACTGGAAATATGGTTATCTTTAGCTTGTGCCTACATACACACGTGCGGAGGTCAGAGAACAACTTGCAAGCGCTGTTTTTCTCCTTCCATGCTGTAGAGCCTTGGGGATCAAGCGCAGGATGTCAGGCTGGGCAGTGGGTGCCTTGGCCCTCTGAGCTAGCTCACCAGCCTTGTACCCTTTTTAGCAGGACTTAAGGCAACTCTACCAGAGGGAGAGAGAGTGAGCTTGGTCTTGACAGTCCCCATAAGGGGAAAAGTCAGTGTATTATTGAGTGTCTGAGTAGGTATGACTATTTGGGGCACAGAAAATGCTTCTGATTTATCTGCTTATATCCCAAACATGTAGCAACCAAAGTTTTCATAGTTTGCAAAACAACTGAGCATCTGGCAGTTCTCCAGGCCTCACCACCAGTCCCAGAAATGTAGGGTACAGAGACTACACAAAGGTCATAGGCCCAGCAGAGACAGGGCGGTAGAGCCAGGAGAGCCTCCAAGCCAGAGGAGAGGAGAGCAAGGGTCCCGCAGCGGAGGTGGTCCAGGGAGTAACACGGATCCTATGAAGGCAGCCACACTTCATTCCTAGAGTCCTGTGTTCCCTTAGCTGTGGCTCCCCACAAAGTGCCCCTACTCACTCATGAAAGTAAGACTTGGGTTCACTTTGTAGCAACCCATTATTCTGGAGCCAGAGAATATTCAGATTCAATTGACCTCATGGGGACTCACAGCCTAAAATTGGCCACAGATCAGTCATGAAATGATGAGATGTGGAGAAAAAAAGCCTGGTCATCTATGGGACTGTCAATCAGGAGGGAGCAGGGACCCTGCACTGCCTCACACCCTACCTCTCCCCACTCAGGAGAACAATGGTAGCAAGTACCAGAGAGAGAGGAAGACAGGGTGAGGAGGGTGTGAGACCATTCTCGGAAGGATGAAAGTAGCCCCTACCCATCTGGACCACAGCATGTGGCGGCCCTCCTTTTCCAGTACTGTTCAGGAGATGGTTTTCAGATGTTTTTATTAGACATGTCATTAGGGTCTGACTTCCAGTGGTTGGAACCTGACGAAGTCTCCACATTTTAATCTTGCTAATGAGCAAAGGTTAACAAAACAAATCAGTCAGAGATTAAATGCAGCTGAAGAGACTTAGTGGGATGGGGTCATACCCTAGTGGTCCTGTGTAAAATGGGAGAGGCCCCAAGTTCAGTCCTGAGTACTGTATGTGTGTGCACACATGTGTGCTTGTGTAAGAGTATGTGAAATGATGAGAGCAGAGCACTTACAAAATCAAAGAGAGTTAACATTCTTCGAGAACACAGCAAACACTAAACATAAATTCATTTGTCTGTGGGAACTTCTACAAGATTGCCAAACCCAACGAGTTCACCAATATCAGAGTCACAGCATACAAAGTGAAGTTGTGTTTCTATGTGAATTTAGTGGGCACTTGGGAAAATGATTTTTTAAACCAAGTACCAGTGAGATGGTTCAGGGGGTAAAGGCACTTGACAACCTAAGCCTTGACCCCGGGAACCCACACAGTTGGAGGAAACATGCAGCCCCTGGAAGCTGTCTTTTGACCACCTCATTTCTTTCATGCTGGCACATACACACATACATAACTGTGAAAATATTTTAGATAGGAAACAGTTATAGCCTCGGCTCTAGGAATGGAGTTTCATGGTTGAACACTTGCCTACTGTTCAGGAGGCTTTCTTCATTCCCAACACTGAAAACAATTTGTTCTTTTTTCTTTCTAAAACTGATCCTGAAACTTATATAGGAATGCAAGGGACCACAAATAACCAAATAAACTTTATAGAAGGAAGCTGAAAAGTCTTCTCCAGTCTTACTATAATGCTCACTGTGCTCGGGACAGGGTGGATAATCTTGGTGAAAGCCAGACATCAGACTACCTCTGATGCCAGACAAGCAGGGGACATGGTCAGAGACTAGGTTCACTGTCCCCAATTCTAAAAGAAAAACTGAGGGACCAGAAAGTTAATAAAGGAAACCTGGTTTATTACAACTTTGACCTGGCCAAACTGGGAAGAGAGAAAAAAAAAACCTTTTAAAATCTCCTTTGTGTGTGTGTGTGTGTGTGTGTGTGTGTGTGAGAGAGAGAGAGAGAGAGAGAGAGAGAGAGAGAGAGAGAGAGAGAGAGGGAGAGAAAGGGAGGGAGGGAGGGAGGGAGGGAGAGAGAGAGGGAGAGAGAGGGAGGGAGGAAGAGAGGGAGGGAGGGAGGTAGGGGGAGAGAGGGAGGGAGGGAGGGAGGGAGGGGGAGAGAGGGAGGGAGGGGGAGAGAGGGAGGGAGGGAGGGAGGGGGAGAGAGGGAGAGAGAAAGGGAGGGAGAGAGAGGGAGGGAGGGAGGGAGGGAAGGGAGGGGGAAAGAGGGAGGGAGGGAGGGAGAGAGAGAGGGAGAGAGAACAGAGATAGTTTTAGTCTCGGAACTGAGGAGAGACCAGCTCTTCCTTTGCTGATCAGGCCCCTCATTCTCCATAGGAAAGTCTGCCAGTTTTATCAGTAGGCAAATGACTAACTTTAAAAAAGCCACAGTAGACATTGCCTAGGAAATCTCCTTTAATGGATTAGCTGTGTTCCCAATAAAGATACTCCCAAACAGATGAAAGAGAGCCCGTGGGTGAGGCTTCCTTCCAAGTAAAAAGAACAAATAGCAAGGGGACGTATCGAATCGGCTGTCTTACATCTGAAAAATAAGATGGCTTACAAACACCCAGCCGACAGCAGCTGAGGAAGGAGGAGGGTCTGGAGATGTCGCTGGAGTCAAGGACCCTTGCTGGCAGCGCCACCTGTGAGGTTGCAGGAACTCAGGTCTCCTGGTTCATGCTCTTCACCAGGACCCATGGAGACAAACAATCACCACCACCTTCTCCCTGAGTTTAAACAGCACACAACAGTTACCAATAGAGTTCATCGCAACAACCACAGGGCCAAGCTTGGTGGCTGTGACACTAACCTCAGCCCTGGGGAGGCAAAGTCAAAAGGATCTCTGTAAGTTTGAGGCCAGCCTGGTCTATATAATGAGTTTCGGGATAGCCAGAGCTACATAGTGAGACCTGATATCAAAAAAAAAGCCACCACAGAGCAGCAAAAACTCAGCTAGGTTTATTAAGTGTAAATGTTATGTCCCACTTAGTTAATTTTAAAAGTTTTAAAAGTAAAGGGCTTTAGATTTTATTTGGATGTACGTTGTGTGTTTGAGTGCTGTTGTTGTATGCATATGCATGAGGTGTGACCCTAGTGCCTACAGAGCTCAGAAGGTGTCACCCCTGGATGAGCCATCTGTGGACACTGAACCCAAGTCTCTGCAGAAGTCACAGTGCTCTTCACCACCGAGCCATTTCTTCAGGAAAAGTAGTTTTATCACACTTTCTTATATGCTTATAAAGTTCCTTTTTAAAATTTGCCTTAGAGCCAGGTGGTGGTGGCATAGAACCTGGGAGGCAGAGTCGGACAGATGTCTCTGTGAGGTGGCCGTGGCTGGACTCTAACCTGGAGTACTTGACTTGTACTTAGCCGTTCTACCTGGCTGTCTAGCCTCAGTCACCTCCTGCAGTGCCGAGAAAGGAGCGCCTCCCAGGAGGGCAGCAGGAGCACATGTGGGACGTCCCAGGACGGTCCTGGCCTTGTGGTTCTTATACCCACTGCTTCACCGTCCCTGGGCTGCACAGTCTCATATTTGCCATCTTCCCCTAAGGTCTGCGGAGGACGCCGTGACTGCCAGTGAAGAGGAAAGTGCAGGCCCTCAGCAGGTGAGCTAATGCTACTGCCCCACTGTCCCCTGGGCTGCTATTCAAGGGTTCCACTCAGCTGTTGCTAAAGGACAAACTTAGAAAGCATTTAAAGATTTCAGTTGACGCTGTTTGCCTGTTAGAGTCAGGCAGGACCTTCAGGTCATAATGTGAGCAAGCACTGCAGTGAGCTGAGTGGTGGACTGGCCGGGGTGAGAGGAGGTAAACTGACTCTTCCGGTGGCTTCCCTTGTGAGGAAGACAGAGCCACAGGAAAGCCAGCGTCATCTCAGAGAGCTGCTGCATTCATTCATGGCCATAGACACCAGCCTGCCTAGGACACTGGGCCACCGTCTCTCCTGCTCTCCAGGAGTTCAGTTCCAAGTTAGCACACATGACTCGATTTTTCACTTGAGTCTGGTGTGCTGGGATCTGTGCAGAAGCTTAGTCCAAAACTGTAAGTGTTAACAGTATTCATTATCCCTTGTTCGCCTTGTATGTCCCAGTCTGGGGAGTCAGTACCTCACCACAACAAAGCCATTGATTCAGCAAGTGCTTATTGATGTATCCAAATGACAGACACTGGTGTGGCACTGCAGGGGACACAGTGAAAGAACCTGTCCTTTTGCAAAGGGGCGTACATCCTGACCTGATCTGCGGCCCGTCTTTCCTGTCTGCCTGCAGAGCTCCCTGAGCCTCAAGCCTTCGCCCTGCTGTAGCTGCCCTGTTCCCTCTCTAGCTACCGACCTTTCTCTGAGCCGGGGAAGGGCTCACAGAGCAGTGTTCAGCCGCTCAGCCACTTGGGTTGGGTGGGAAGTGACTGGCTTTGCTTTGTTTTGTTTGTGAGATGGGTTTCTCTGGACAGACCTAGCTTTCCTGGAACTCACTCTGTAGATCAGACTGGCCTCGAACACAGACCTGCCTATATCTGCCTTCTGAGGGCTGGAGTTAAAGCCAGTGACTGACTTGGTGACACAGTGTTAACCCAGGACGCTGTGCTGTGACTGCCAGTGTGGTGCTCGGGGACGCCCGCCACCGTCTACAGCTGTGCCCCTGCTCTGCTCACAACCTACACTGGCCCCTCTCCGCACTGTGCTTCCTAAGTCTTTTCAAATTTTATTTTAAAGAAAGGAAGTGCTTTTAGGCACACAAACAGCCCTTCTGACGTGTGTGTGTGTGTGTGTGTGTGTGTGTGTGTGTGTGTGTGTGTAACCATATGTACATGTCCTGTTCAGTTCCTTTTCTTTCTCTCTTTCTCTTTTTCTACCTCCTTGCCCCCCCCCCATCTCTCTCTTCCTTTGTGTGTTTGAGACAGGGTTTCTCTGTATAGCCCTGACTGTCCTGGAACTTGCCCTGTAGACCAGACTGGCCTCATACTCAAATAGATCTGCCTATCTCTGGCTGAGTGCTAGGATTAAAGGTGTGCACACCCTGTTCGGTCATTTTACAAAGATTGTTTTATGTCTGGGGCTGGGGATTGGGATGCAGCCTAGGGTAGACCACTTGCTTGATGTTTGTGTAGTCCCAGGTTTGAGCACAGTCTATGGTCTTCGGGAAGTTTCATGTTTGAGGATTCTAGAGTGTTGACAGGCAGTGGTGACTCACACCTTTAATCCCAGCATTCAGAAGGCAGAGGCCACAAGATCTTTTGAGTTTGAGGCCAGCCTGGTCTACAGAGGGAGCTCCAGGACAGCCAAGGAGACACAGAGAGACCCTGTCTAGAAAAAAACAAAAACAAACAAAAAATCTAGAGTGTTGGGGGCTGGAGAGATGGCTCAGTGGTTAAGAGCACCGACTGCTCTTCCAGACGCCCTGAGTTCAGTTCCCAGCAACCACATGGTGGCTCACAACCATCTGTAATGGGATCTGGTGTGTTTGAAGACAGCCATAGTGTGCTCATATACATAAGATAAATAAGTCTTAAAATTTTTTAAAGTCTAGAGTGTCTTGGAACAGCATTTTGTTAAGTGCTGGCTATTTGCACACCCTGTGCCTCTGCTCGAGGGTGAGTGTGTGCCGGAGAGTGTTGACACTGGGAAGGTCTGTGACAAGTTATGCCCTGCTAGGCCCATGTACCCCAGCCTGCTGGAGCACTGGTTCTTAACTGTGGGCTGAGACACCTTCGGGGACAAACGACCATTTCACAGGGGTTGCACATCACATGGATCAGATGCTTCTATTACAGTTCATAAGATATGGCTGGGTCACCACAGCTTGAGGAACTGTGTATTAAAGGGTCGCGGTGTTAGGAAGGCAGAGAACCAGTGTTCTAGAGGCTCACTCAGAGCGGGTGTCCACATTCTGCTCTACTAGAAGTCCTCCCTAGTGATGAGAGAGAGACAGGTCCTAAGAACTTTGACCTACAGGTTATGGAGTAGGCCTGGGCTGCTTTATAGCTGAGACATACATTCTGTCCTGGCACTTAGGCACTGTCGGAGCCCCGAGAGTCCCGTTGGCTGAAGTATCTGGACAAGGGCTGTGAGGACCAGGAGCTGAACAGAGGAAGACCTGCTCTTAAGACCCAGCTCTCAGCAAGTGCAGAGTGGCCAAGTCTGCCCTGCAGTCCAGCCCGACCCAGGAAGAGGTGCCATACGGGTCTCATCCAGCCATCCCCACGCTCACACTGCCTCCTAGAAGTCACTAAATGTGACTCTCCTGTTGTAGTTCAGTGGGTGGGCAAGTGGGCAATGGTCAGCAACCATCACTACTAATCCTCAGAGTGTGCTGCCTGGCAGAGGGGCAGAAGGCCAGCTGGGCACTAGCCCGGATGCCTGCAGCTCCATTCCTAAGGAGGCTGAAGTAGGAGCACCATGAGTCCAAGACTGGCCATGGAAGTGTGGCCAAAGTAATCACTGGCCTGGGAGTTTTCTCCAGAGTCCCTTGTGTCTTAGTAAGTTTCCAGAGAAACTTCGTTGGGCTCAGGATGCTGTCTGACTTCCTAAGGGCAAAGGAAATTGAAATTACAATTTTAAGTAAGAATAGTCTAATGACTACAAGCCAAAGAAGAGGGCTGTCTGGACTGTCCTGGAGGTGGTGTGGGAACCTGTAAGGGATGAAAGATCCCTCCCCGTGTCAGGCCAGATCACCATCTCAGTTGCTCTCTCTAATTGCGTGAGAGCTAAATGTGCTTCTTTCCTTGTCCAGGAAACGGAGTCAGAGCCCAGGGCAGCGTTCACACAGCCTGCACGTCCAGGGCGTGCACAGTGTTGATGACACCTCTGAACTCCAGGTCAGTGCCCATGGAACCAGCATAAGATTGCATGCATGTCTGCGCACACGTGAACACACATGTGCAGTGTTAGGGCTTGTGTGTGGTAGGCATGAACATTACTGCTAAGCTATGCTCCCAGCCCCATGGAATTTGTTTGGTTTTTGTTCTTGGAAACATGGCCTTGCCTTATTGCCTAGGCTGGCCTCAAACTTTTGGGCCCAGATTATAATATCTTCTCTGTGCCTCATGAGCACTAAGACTGCAAACATGAAACTTAGATATGTTATATTCCTTCACAGGTGATAAGAGATGTATGTGGAAAGCATTTTTGGCACCTCTGATCAGTTGATGGAGGAGTAATATTAATATTATCCCAGGACATCTTGGGGCTGGCCAAGGCAGGAATCTGGCTTCTGTAAGGGCTAGTATCAAGCATATCCACATCTGAAGTTCGGGCAGGGCCTTTTAGAATGTGGCATAGGGAAGGTATTTGATGCTCCAGGCAGTATCCTTAGGAATGCTGCTCAGGGAAGGGTGGATTTCAGAATGTAGGCACAGCAGGAAAAAAACCATTCTTGTCTCTGACCTTTTCACCTGACCTCCAGTAAGATGTTTATAGGATCTTTGGTTGTTATCTCGATTGATCCCTGTCTCAGAACCAGTTACCTTTTTGCATGTAATTAAAGTGATTTAAAAAGAGACTAATTAAACCGAGCTTTGCTTTGGCCATGATGCTTAGGCCTCAAGTCCAGCTGGGCAAACAACTTAGGTCCCCCCAGAGCCGGAGCGAGGATTGAAAGAAAAGAGACAAGTTAGTTAAAGCATGACTTCGGCCAGACTTCATATATACATTGTCCGAGACCAACTTCTAACATGAGATTCATGTCTTTTCTGCTTAAAGCTATATCCTAAGGCTAAGCATGGCCACTTACCTTTAACCTCTGCACTCAGGAGACACAGATGGGCCTCCGTGTATTCAAAGCCAGTCTAGTTTGCCTAGCAAGTTCCATAGTAGACACTGTTTCCTCCCATCCCCCCAAAAGGCCAACTCCTGAGCCAGGTGGAATACACCCATAATCCTAGGCCTCAGGAAGCTGAGACAGGAAGACATCACCATGGTCATCACCGCCAAGACGGCATCTTGAGACCTTAGAGTCAACTAAGGCTGGTTTGAGGCAAGACTGTTAGACCCTGCAGAGTGGAGAACATAGGAGATGCCCTGGGCTTCCATCCAGGGAAATGCACCGCTCACTCTATGCACTGATATTCAGACCTAGCAGCCCACTGACACTCAGCGCCGCTCAGTGTAGCTTCTGCACTGCATGGCTATTGAAGTCCTGGGAACAAGGGTTCTGCTCTTTTACCTCCTCTGCCTCCAAGAGGTAAAAGGCCTGCCCAGCTCAGCCTCAGACTGCGTAGGGCACAACCCCAGAGACAGAGTTCAGTTGCTTTTTGTGTGTATGTGTGTGTGTGTGTTTTTAAGATTTATTTCATGGATGAGTACACTGTTGCTGTTTTCAGACACACCAGAAAAGGATATTAGATCCTATTACAGATGGTTGTGAGCCACCATGTGGTTGCTGGGAATTGAACTCAGGACCTCTGGAGGAGCAGCCAGTGCTCTTAACCACTGAGCCATCTCTCCAGCCCCAGAGTTCAGTTTTTGATGTTTCATGAACTACCTTGTGACCCCAGTAGGTACAGCCCGGTAGGTATTGATTCAGAATCATGGTAGTAAGTTACAGAGACTTTATCATGGACCACATCCTAGACCAAACACTGTGACTGAGTCAGTGTCCAGACTCACCACAGCCTGCTGTTTTAGAGGAACTAAGATTTTGAAGCATCCGAGTTCACAGCAAGTTCAGTAGCAAAGCTAACATCATCGGCCAGACTCACTGTCTCTTCAGCATTATTTGGGCACTTGCGGTGCAAAGATGCAGTGTTATTGTCCAATTCCTCTGTGAGCAGTGAAACCCTCTTTCCTTTGCATCTTTGGTTTCTGAACGGGAAAAGCCAGGCCTGGCACCTTGTCACATCCCAGAGACCTCAGTGTAGCCACCTGGGCTCCTGCACCATAGTCCTGTGTGAAGAGACGGGAAGCACAGGCATGACAGACTTCAGCTTTCTAGGTGATAGATGTCTGGCCCCTTCCTGCTCACATGTCCTCGTGGGAACTGATTAAGTCAGTGACAAGATGTGCTCACAGGATTTATCAGGTCAGGGTAAGGCTGGGGCATTTATACATTTGATTTGCTGAACTGTACAATTTCAGCATGTGTGCAGGATTAGCCAGTAGTTATACAGAAAACAGGAGGGTGAGTGCTAAGTGTCCGCCAAGCTGAGTACAGCTTTCTCTGGTTACTTTCAGGACTCCGTTGGCCTGTCTGGGACAGCGCAGCAAGATATCAGCCCTGCCCTCAGTACTGTGAACCACGTCAGGGAGCTCGGTTTTCCTAGATGGAAACTAGCCGGTCCCGTCATGCAAGCCAATGCCCCATCTTCTAAATGGGCACGGTTCCTCCTGTCGCCTGGCAACAGTCCACATGTGGATGGGAAACCATCAAGTCCTCTGCAGGGCACCAGGGTAGCTGATCTAGCACAAGTTGAGCAAGGGACTCGTGAGACCAAGACTCCTGGGGACGGCCACATCAGCAGGGCCCCTGCCACTGTCCAGCCTCCTCAAACCACTCACACCACCACACCAGAGCAGCCATGGGCCACAGGGCCACAAGCATATGGTAGGCCTCTGGCTCAAGAAACACAGAAGGCTCCAGCCATGCAACTGCACAATCTGTTTTCCACTGGAGAGGACTTTGAGGATGACCTGTAGCTCCATGTTTGATCCATGTTATGATCCCTCAATGCCAGTCCTCCATGTCACATGGGGTACTTTGGAACAAATAACCCAACAATAAACATGCCTGTCAAACACTGTTTCTCTTGCACTAGTAAGTAATCACACAATGGTTAAAGTGCATATGCCATTTTATTACATCAGAGGAAGCTACACAGGGGCTGTTTATATTTTAAGCATTAACATTAGACACAAAAGCTAAACCTTGGCCATTAAGAGGGAAGAAGCTACATGGGGGTTTTGTATTTTAAGCATTAACATTAGACACAAAAGCTAAACCTTGGCCATTAAGAGGGGACTGTATGGTAAGATCCTTCCACTGGCTTCACATGAGTGCTCCATACCCCAGGAGCTGTAGGCCCCAAGTGCCTGCCACCTTTCACTCACTATGACAGCCCCCTAAACATAACGGCTTTATTTGTTGAAAATAACCATCACTTACACTAGTCACTTTGAATAAAGAAAACACAGAAGGTTCTCAGGCAGGACTCTGGACTGCGGTGCACATGCTGGCAGCAAGAGCAGGTGGGAGTGCGGTGTGCCTCCACAGCTCCCCGGCCAAGGCCAGGCCCAGGGAAAGCAAAAGTCCAGCCATAGCTACCTGGATCTGTTCTTGGGCGTCAGCATGTGCACGCTCAGAACTCTCCTCATGCACTTTCCTACCGCCTTAAAGGCATCACACATTCCCACCTGAAGATTCTAGAAGAAAGCCAAGACACTGGGCCTATAGAAGCCCTGCTGTTCTACATGATGCAACTAGAAGACAGGGGGGGGGGGGTTATAGGGCTTGGCCACAGCACTGTCACAATGGTGGAGGGTGCTTTGAATACTGGATCGTGTCCAGAGCAGCCCCGATGTCATAATTCTTGGTCTGTAGGAGCCTGGTGAGCCAGCCGCCTTCATCAGAGAAACCCATGGACAGCATCTGGGACAGTGACTCAATCAGCCGGGGATCAGCCTCTGCCAAAACAAGACAGGAAAGTAAGAAGTCCTGCAGCACTAACCAGAGCAGCTCTACCTGCCGGAGACCCCTCTGCCGAGGCCTTACAGGAACCCTGAAAAGCCAGCTGAAGGGCCAAAAGCTTGCTTTGCATACTTTCTAGTATTAGTCACAACTGTTCATTTCTGCCACTGAAGCTTAAGACAGCCAGGCAATACATAGACAAAAAAGTGCAGTCACTTTCTTATGAAGTGTTACAGCTGTGATGGCTCAAGCCTGTTATCCCCACACTCAGGAGCTGGAGGCAGGAACCTCCTGGGCAACAATAAGACGCCATCTTAAAACTAACCCAAATAAAAACTCTTTATAGATAATGAACTGTAAATCTCTAGCTGCCTCTCTGACTCCTCACCCTCTATCATTATCTGCTGTGTATCATGTTCCCATGTGGGTGCAGTGTATGTGTGAAGGTGTAGAGCCCGGAGCTGAAGTAAGGCTCTTCCTCTCTTCTTCTCCACTAGACTGAGTAAGGCTCTGTGAATCCATAGTTTACCAGTTTCACCTCACCAGCTTGTAAAGGTCTGTCTGCCTCAGGGCCGGGACTACAGACAGCCGCCACCCTGCTCAGCTCCTGGCTTTTTATAAGAGCTCTGAGAACCCGAATTCTGAGCCTCACCTGCACTGCAAGTGCTTTATCCGATGAGCCAGTTCCACAGCTCCTAAAACCCTGCCACACCGACTCCATTCCAGAGCCTTCACACTTGAGCTGAGCAGTCCGTCATGGAGGTACAAAGGTCTATGTAGCCAGGGTGGCCTTGAACTCATGACGGAGTACATCCCCCAGACTCTCACCCATGGAGAGCTCTTAGAGAAAATACTCTTTGAAGTCCAAACACCAGATCCACCTAACCCTGTTGCTCTGGGGTAGCTGGGCTGCCTCTCCTACTGGGTACATGTGGGCCTGCTCATTCCTGTCCAGCACTTTTACACACACTTCTGCTGGGGCCTTGGCTGTAGCACCTGCCATTAAGGTTTACAACCCCCTGAGGAAATGGTGTGCGGTTTGAGTCCACGTCATGGTGCATGGCTGCCCAAAGCCGGCGCTGCTTCCCTGTCACATTTACCTTCTCAGAACCCTTGGGTGTGGAGACCTAGGAATTCCTAAAAATGAGACGAGGTTACTGCTGCTTGACGCAGACAGAAGTGTAAACCATGCTCTAGTTTTCTCTAGTGTCAGCTGACAGTGACAGCTGTCACGTAGGCCATGTCCTGCAGGCAAGCCACCTGGAGTATGCAAAGTAGTAAGGTCACTACCTAAACAGTCCCAAGCCAGGCTACCCTTTCGGTGTCGCCAAGACCAGACAGGACAGGGTACTATAAAAGCAAAGAAGGAAAATGAAATCTCTGGTGACCACATGCCTGGTGGGAGATGTGGGTACAGGGCAGCTTCCTTCAGCCCTGTGGGTCCTTCCTGTGAGGGGTCTAGAGAGCTTGGCCCTTCTGATTCTGGCATCTGTAGAGACTGGAGTTCACCTGTGGATGGGTCCACTTCTTTCGAAGACAGATGTGTCCAGTCATCATCTCCTCCTGAGCAGTTATCCGACTCCATCTGCTCCTGGAATACAACCTGCTGTGAGCATCAGGGCCTAAGCAACCGACAAATCTCACCCCACTGTCTGCTCTCAGCAAAGTGTGGTGAATTCCAGGCACTGAAGAGCTGCCTGAAAAATACAAGACTTTTAGATTTTCAAGATGCCAGGGATTGAACCTGGGACTTCATATATGTCAGGTAAATGCCCTGGTGCCGAGTTACAGCTCCAGATCCACTCCACCAGAAGGCTCAGGGTGACTGAAGACACCACAGCGATAGCAGGAAGGACAGGATCCCTCAGCTGAGGCTAGCAGACCTACCTCTGGCTGGCCCATCGACTCCAGGGCTATCTTTTTCATCTGCTCTGTCAGAGACTGAGCAGGGCCCTCCCCAGCTCCATCAGGTTTGCTGACTTCCGAAGGGCTGCTGCTTTGCTGAGTGCCGCTCTTGTCTTCTGCTCCTGTGCTGGCACCTGCAGTGGAGGTGGGTGTCAGGCGGCTTCTCTTCCCTCCATGTTCCACATCAATGTCAACCTCAATGCCTAGAGAGGAGAAGGAATCAAACTGTCAAGTCCAGGGGCCTTCCCTGCATCTATCTCGGTGATTTGGGTACTGTGGGCTGAGAAAGTGCTTTGAGACTTCGTCTCCAACACAGAATATGGATTAGGACATGGGCAGCCAGCCAGCATAAGGATGCAGCTGGCCTAAACCCCAGAGCCACATAGCTCTCTCTAGACATGACCAGATAACTATGTGGCATGACAGACCGTGTGACAACCCCCATAGGCCATAAACAAACAGCTGAGCTCCTCCCAGCCCTGGTAACACACCCATCCCATTAGTTAGCCCTTTCCCTTCCTCCAAACTACAAAGCCCCCCCAGGAAGAACCCTGTTTTTCCCAACCCAGTAGAAAAACAGGCTACAGAGGCCAGGCCAGTACTAAACATGGGCAGAATACCTAGCCATGATTGCTGGAGACCAAGACCCACAAGACCTCATGAAGTGACAATTATACATCTGAACTCCAAGGTTCAGCTCAGCATGTGGCCCTGAAGCTGGAGAACACCCAGCCAACCAAGCAGCCTGCCCATGTTTGTGGTGGGGGCTCAGGGATCCAGGTGCTGCTTCTCTAATAAAGGACACCACCCCACAGCTTCAACAGTCCCTTCCCAACCACACACCAAGCACCACAGAGTCCCACTGTGGGCCTTTCAACCCCTCCCCCCACCCCAGCCCCACCCCCTCACCCTGAGCTCCAGCCCCGAACTCCAGCCCCCTGGTCCAAGTTCACATTTGTCTAATTCCTGCCTTGTCAATATTTACCTCCCTTCCCTGTCCTTTTAAGAGACAACCTTTGGCTTAAAAAAACAAAACAAATACAAAACAGTATTTACACTACTAACACTACATAAATGTGTAAATGTTGCTTGCACTGGGCTTTTGTGTCTTCTCCCTACTGTCAGGGTGTATCTCCCCTTCTGTATCATAACTTCCTGATTCTTTTCCAGGGTCTCTTTCATTTTCTGTGGTTCATGGCTACCAGGTCTGGCTTTTTCTTGGAAAGCACACTCAGTGGTCAGGCCCTCCCCAGCCCACATGGGATTTGTCCCAGACATTTTCTAGCAGAGGTTCCTGGATACTCAAAGGTGGACTCCCCAGAGGGCTGTCCCTTTGAGATAGTCATCCATGGCTTCTGATCCTAAAGACACCAGGAAGACACTGTTGACAGGACCAGGGTCACTGTCAGCTTCACATATACAGAGTGTCCAGAGGCAGATACAGTGTACCAGGAGCTGGTGGTGTTCTTTGTTAGAGCATTTGGCCTTCCCTCAGTCAGGACCCTTCAGCTGTTGTCAGGCCAGTGAGGCTGAAATGCTGGGCCACTTGTTCCTTTGCTCATTTCTGATGCCCACTTCCAGGTTTGTGCCTTAGCTTATGAAGCAAAAGGGTCAGACGCTTCAAGTACTGGACATGAAAGCCATCAGTTGGGTATGTGGAGCCCTGGAGCTCTCTAACAGACTTTTTGTTTGTTGGTTTTCAAAACAGAGTTTGTGTGTGTATAACCCTGGCTGTCCTGGAATTCACTCTGTCCCAAGTACAGGTTGGCCTAACTCACAGAGATCCACCTGCCTCTGCCTCCTGAGTGCTGGGATTAAAGGCGTATGTCACCACAGCCCAGCTGATAAGGGCTCTTATGAAAGGTTTTCTAGCTGCTCTCTTGGGCCTGTCACTCCAATTCTTCCTTCACAGGGGCAGGCGGAGGGTCTTGCCAGGGACACTTCTTTGTTTGACATAGGGTCTCACTGTGTAGCTCCAGGTAGCCTGGAATTTTCTATGTAGATCAGGCAGGTCTCAAATTCAGAGCTCTCTTTTCCTGGTGCTGGAACTAAAGACATGTACCGCCATGCCCAGCATGGTCTTGTTTCTTTTAAGGGTTCCCTGAACCACTCTGACCTCCTTGGACAACAATAAAAACCTGGTTCTCTTAAGAGCTTCTTCCTCCAGTGCCAAGGTCATGTGGTCTAAGCAAGCTGCTTTGTCTGTACTTGATTGGGTGCTGGGACCTGAACACAGGGTCTCAACACTCTACAGAGCTACAGCACACGTCTTCCTTAGCTCCAACTTAACTGCAAGGCCAATATATCCCTGCCGTGTCAAAGCACACCTGAGGCAGCATGAGCTATGGCCTCGGCCTGGCACTACAAGAGAAGCAGAGCTTGGTGGGGCTGGGACCCCTTTCATCAGCATTCCTGTAAGTACAGGACACAGTGCACAGGCTCCTGCCGCCCCTACTAACGCTGCAAACACAGTAACCGGGGGTGGGCAAGCACCTTCTAAACCACACCAGTGTGCCCAATAGTTAGTGCCTAGGATCCCAGCGTAGACGGGTGATACCGGGCTCCCCACCTCAGCAGACCTCGGCTGGCCTGTGCATGGAGCCCGGCATGACCCAGAGCACTTGCCTCTAGCACCTTCCCTGCTCTCAGAAAGGTTTGGGATCCTCAAATGAGAAAGGAAGGAAATCCCAATACTTGGTAGAACAAGGAATAATTACAAGTTGAAGGTCAGCCTGGGCTGGGTAAAGCCTCTACTGATTTGATCTGCTTTGTGAAGAAAGCTCAAATATCAGCCAGGAGCTCAACCTTCAGGTGCCCACTCCAGTCCGCAGCAAAGGCTAATTTTTACGCAACAAAACCCTGCTGGTGTCAAGCACATGTATCTGCCCTGGCCTCCACAGCATGCTTGGGAAGGCTGCCAAAGGCCATTTGCACTTAGTGGATGGTTTGAATAAAAATGGGCCCATAGGCCCATAGGGAGCAGCACTATTAGGGGTGTGGCCTTGTTGGAGGAGGTGTGTCACTAGGGTGGGCTTGGAGAGGTCAGAATCTCAAGCCAGTTCACTTCCTGCTTCCTGCCCATCCAGATGTAGAGCTCTCAGCTCTCTCCAGCACCATGACGGCCTGCATGCCGCCATGTTTCCTGTCATAACAGCAACAGGGTAAGCCTCTGAATTGTGAGCCAGCCCCAGTGAAATGTAGTCTTTCTAAGAGTTGCTGAGGTCATGGTGTCTCTTCACAGCAATAGAAACCCAAGCTAAGACAGTTGTCACCAAGTCACTAGGGTGTCTCACAGGATGGCAAAGAAGCTCACTCACCGAGAGGGCTGAGGGCAGCTGCCACGCTCTCCCCCACATTCTTCAGGAAATTGACATTAGGATCCTCTGATGGAGCAGAAGCTGTTGGTTTTTACAAGAAGAAAGATGACCTCTAATTCTGTGACTGTCATCTACCACAGTCCCAGGACTTGGGTGCCAAGGTTCCTATCATCTAGGTAATCCCTGGCTTGAGACTGCCTGACCATAGTTGGTGTTTCCTCCTCTTCCCTCCCCTCTGCAAGCTTGGTTTCTAGTGGGTCACATGTTGGGCCTCTCTCGGTCTGTACCGGAGGCTCAGTACAGCCACTGTACAAGTACGGACCTCATCCTAGATGTGCTGTTTACTTAACATCAAATATATCCCAGCTGGCTGTGCTGACTCCAGAGGCTGAGGCAGGAGAATCTTAAATTTAAGGCCATCTTGGGCTACATAGTGAGTTCCAGGCTACCCAGGGTTACAGAGAGACTCAAGGGGGAAAAATAAATAAAAAATCCCCAAATGTAGAATGTGAGGCTCCTTATGTGAGTTCTTTGCTCTCAGGTCCTTGAGACAGGGTCTTATGTCAAGGTTGGCCCCGAACTCCTGACCCTGCAGCCTGTACTTCCTGAGACCTGAGATTATAACTTATGTGCTGCCACACCTGGCTTTGTGACCATGGCAATTTTGGTTTTGTTTAAAGATTTGAGCAACTTTAGCCCCAATATTTCCAAGTTAACACAAAACAAAAGAAGATACATTCTAGAAACCCAGCCACCTGCCATACCTCAGGGTAGCCTGGCAGGGCGGGGTGGGCCACTTAGGGGAATGAATGAACTCAGGCACTGCACACGCACTTGTAAAACAGGGAAGCTTTGTTAAGGGTTTTAAGAGGATTTGATGCCACGGATAAAAGCAGAGTGTAAAGGACCCTTAGGTATTATGTGCAAGGCCCTACGTTTAACTTCCATACCCCCAAAAACACAAAAATTAAAAAGGATGTGTAATGTATAGTTTATTGTGGGTACGTCTGGACTTTCGAGGATGGCTTGGCCAAGGGCCCACCTGAACGAGCTGGCTACTTATGATACCCAAAAGCCAGTTCAAATACCAGCCTTACCAGACTGAGCTGTGGGGCAAGGGCGCCCATCCCCTGCTCGAGGAGGACGTGGGCTCCAGTTCCCTGGCGGGCCCATCTCCCAGCCAGGCCAGCCAAAGTGCCCATGTTTCAGCTTCCGAAGCCAGCGGCTATGAGAGAAGCTCTGGGTAGAAGAAAGTAGGGCAGAGCAGTGAGTCAGGGGGTCCCCTCCTGCCACCCTGCACGATGCCACCCCAGCACCAGAGAACCGACTTACATCAGCGAGGTGGCCAAAGGGGTTGGGAAAGATGAGCTTGCTGTGCTCCCTGTGCAGGCCCTTCCCCTCGCAGACGCTGCACAGGTCGTAGTCGGGGCACACGCTGCACTTATAGCGCGTTCCCACCACAGGCCCGTTGCAGCCATCACAGATCACATTGGGGTGCACCATGTTTCGGGGTGCCTCCTGAGCACATGATGGGCGGTGCTCCCGACGGCACTCCTTCTTCTCTGCAGAGACAAAGAGTCCATCCAGAACTCAGCCGCTAAGGACAGCCACGCAGACTCCTGAGCCTTGAGGAAAGCCCCATAGGAAGGGCCTGGATTCATCCTTACCTTTAATGTAGATGCGGAAGATGTCATCTTTCACATAGGACATGGCCATTGTCAGCTCCTCATCACTGGAAAAGGCAACCAAGTCCCCATCCTCATCTAGATTAGGAAATGACATGTCAGAGTCAGGGACACAGCTCAGTGGTGAATGTGTAAAAGGTTCCATTTCCAGAACTAGAAGCCAAAAGGGCAGCACAGGTCCCCAGATCAGCTGGATGCCCACTGCTCCACTGTCCAGAGCAGATGGAAAGGCACATCTGCAGAGGCTCTAGACAACCTGAATGCTGGGCCAAGCAGCAAGAGGGCCATTGATTCTGATGAGTACATTCGCTAAGCTACATCCTACATCCTGTAAATACACAAGGCAGAGCATCTCCATCCTCCTGCCACTAACCACTGGGCCACCTCTGCCTTCAAGCCAGGAAAACCAGGCCCAGGTCCATTTTCACCTGGGAGATCCCAGCCAGTACCCTAGTCCTGATGGCCCAGGCCTTCAGAGGCCACAGGCTTCAGAGGGAGGTAAGGCCATCTTTCCCCCACTTCAACTACAGGACTAGAAACCACTGTGCATTCAGACCGCGTCCAAGTTGTTCTGAGGTTGAGGATGTTTTGTTTTTGTCAATTCTATGTTTTCTGGAGCTTTTAGGGACAGGATCTTAGTACGTTGCCCTACCTGGTCTGAGACGACGTAAGAGTAGGACAGCCTACACCTTGTGGAGAGGTGAGTCTCCTTAGTGCTGGGATTATAAACATACACACACACACACACACACACACACACACACACACACACGTGTATGTGCATGTGCCACAAAGGCCAGAAGATGGTGTTGGATCCCAGGAGCTGCAGTTGTTCTAGAAGTGCTAGCAACAGAACTTGGGTCCTCAGGAAGAGCAGCAAAGGCTTTAACCACTGAGCCATTTCTCAAACCCATTTTTATGTTGGCACACAGGTACTAGGGACACATCACAGCCCTCATACAGGCCAAACCACACATCTGCAGGCTAGGCTAAGCCTCTGTGGCAACCACTAAGTGACAGCTACCATGAGATGACCCCAAAGACACCAACAGCCCAGTGTCTAACAACTAAAGTCCTAACAAATTACACATGGCATGTCCAACTAGACTACTCTTCATACACAAAAAAGAAAGGAAGTACCACCCAGGTATACAGCACAGAAATGGAGCCCTTTGCATATGCAAAGCCCTGGGTTCATCCCCCAGTACTGAAGGGGGTGGGGGTAATGTATTGGTGAGAGCTATAATAAATGGGCCTTGGACATATTAATAGGTGAGTGAGCAAAGCTTCACTGTACCAGCCTGGTCTACTGACCAGCTAAGGCTTCATAGAGAAGCTCGATCTTGAAAAACCAATCAACCAACCACACCCCCCCCAAAGAAAAAACCATCTTAAGGATGCATTTATATAAAATGGTCTAATTCCTAATAGTAAAATGAATACTAAAATAGACCAGCTATTCCCAGTCCTGGGACTGGAAAGCATACAGGATGACAAACAGGGAAAAAAATACGTATGTAAAATTTATAAAATAAAGAGATCCTAAACTGAATGGGATAATAATTCCACAACTCACTTTTTACAAAATGCAAGGAGCTGGGTAGGTAGCGCAGTCGGCTGAAAGCCTAACATGCGTGAGGCCCTGGATTGGATCCCTAGCACAAAGAAAATGAATCGAAAGGACAATTTGGAGATACAGGCCATCCCGGCCATCTTATTTAAGACCCGTCTCTGCTAATATGAAAGAATAATCCTTATGCCCTTTTACTGGGTGAATTGCACAGGACCCAGGTTCTTCTGTCCAGGAGTAATCTGTGTGATTCCTTCAATGGAAAACGGAGACAAGAGGATTGAATTGAGTGAGGCCAGCCCAAACCACTCGCCAATTCAAGGCCAATCAGGCTACGTGGCTTTATCTCAGAAAAGAGAGACTGACTGACCAACCTGGCCTACCCACAGTCCTCCATAAAGAGGTCTCAATACTGTCCCCTCCCAGAGGGAGGGCCTTGTCCACTTGTCTCCTGTCAACAACATCTAGCTCCACCCCATGCAGCCATCAGCCACTCCAACGCAGGAGACGGAGCTAGTTCCGGGGTCCCCTACCTCTCTTCCCACGGGCTGCCCCACCCCGCCCCTGCTGCTTATTTACCCGCGTCATTCCTCTCCACCCCTCCTCCACATCTGCCTGGTCCCAGCTCTACGGGGCTTTAACTGAACCCAACACCTCGCCTAACGGGGAGCAAGCGAACCGCGGGATGTCCGCTGTAACCTGAGAGGCCTCCTGACCATCCGGCCCCCGCGGGGAGCCAGAGGACGCGAGGGCGCGTCCTCGCCGTCGCGTCCTCGCCCAAACCAGCTACCCCGCGGTGGGGGAGATTGGCTTCCCCGCCCCGGGCCCTCACCGCGGTAGTGCGCCTGGAAGCCTCCAGGCCGCAGCGCAGGGAACAGCACAGCCACGCGGCCCAGCAGCCTCTCGCAGGGCCCCGGGCCGGCCGCGGCTTCCGCCTCCGGCTCCGGTCTGAAGCAGAAGCTGAAGCGGCGGATCTCGCGGGCCGCCTCCTCCTTGCCCAGCAGATAGGCCTTCACCGTGAGCGACGCCATAACCGCGGTCCAAGTACGGACGAAACAGCTGGGCAGCGGCGGCTCCGGGAGCCCAGCTTTTATAGGATACGGGCAGCCCCGCCTCGTGGGGGCGGAACCTCCCTGAGCCCCGCCCCTCCCCTCTGGCTGGGCGGCCGCTAGAGCCCCCTTGATAGGACCCCTGATAGGTATGGGGGCGAAACCCCCCCACTGCCCTACTCTTTTCTTTCCTTCCGAATACATGGGTGACCCCAAGAGAGCAGCCTCAGCCTCAACTCGTTGGCAAAAGGACCGGTAAGTATCGGAGCTTAGGCGCCTCCCAGGCTTGGGCCTGCCTGTGACTCAGCAGTGTAGTCCCCAAGCCAGGGGGGGGGTGCCCAGCACAGAAGCTAGGAGGACACAGATGGCTACTGTCAGGTAGCCACTGCTTGGCCAAACAAGCTGTTTTCACAGGATGCTGTTCCAACGCTCCCAAACTTCGTGTCCCCGGTAGTAGCCCCCTACCCTACTCTCTCTTCAGGCATCCACCATGACCTCCTCACTGAATAAAGGGACATAAAGGGACATCACCCTTAGGCCTGACCCAGCTTAACAAAGATGAGGTTGAGAAGTGATGGACAAGCGCTGGTGACTTTTCACAAACCCACCCTGTACACACACAAACACACACACACACACACACACACACACACTCTCGGGATCGAATGGGGGAGGGGCATGTATCTCAGGCATTAGTGGTTTCAAAGAGCACAAAGGGACCAGACCACCTGCCCTCCATCTAGGAACCAAAATACAACAGTTAGCCGGTCCTGTGCCACAGGCTTGTTATTCTAGCTGTTTGAGATGCTGAGGCAGGAGAATACCAAGTTCAAGGTCTGCCTGAGCAACTTGGTGAAACTGATTCAAAATATCAAAATAGAAAGTGGTCCTAGTACTTGGGAGGCCAGAGGTTCTGGAATTCAAAGCCAACCTTAGCTACAAGAGGCCTCAAAAAAAAAAAGGCAAAATAAAGAGGCTGGCAATACAGTTTAGTAAGGATATAGCTCATCAGGATTTAGGATGGCAGGGATATAGCTTATGGGGATTTAGCCTAGTAGGGATACAGTTCATGAGGATTTAGCTTAGTAGGGATATACCCAAGGGGATACCATTAATAAGGATTTGGTGCCTAGGGATGGATATAGCTCAGTGACAGAGCATCTGCCTAGTATTACATCATAGGTTCAACCCTCAGTACAAAAGCCAAAAGCAGGAAATGCTGCTTTCTGTGGCAAAGGTGACCTGTTAGCCAGCATGATGACACACATCTGTAACCCCGGCCCTCTGAAACAGAACAGGAGGAGTTCTAACCCAAGGCTAGGTCAGGCTTACACAGCAAGTCCTACTCTCAAAAAACAAATTAAATGAATAAAAATAAAAAGAGCTCTTGGCAGGAACCTAGTCATGGGCAGGCTAGAGGCCATGGAGGAATGTCACCGTGAAGGGCCTTCCAGGCACGGTCCAGTCAACAGGACTCACACCTGCTGAGTCAAATGCTTGGGAGCATGGGAAAAGGACGCGCTAGGCAGAATCAGAGGTCACGTCACCTCCCTGAGGCAGGGTCTCCAGACCAGCTTCCTAGGGCCCATGTCCCAGTTCTCCCTGCACCTCTCTTGGAGTTGGTTTTGTGGGAGCAGAAAAACCTGGAATTTTAGAAAGACAGCACTGGACAGTGATTTGCCACACACTGTGACTGTATTTTCCTGGTGGCTAGAAGGTTCACACCCATTGCCCTGGAGGGTAATCACATTTGAGGCTTTCCTCTCCAACAGCTGTTAGGCCAGGAAAAGGCCACTTAACCTGCAGGATGCTCTGCTAATGCAGAGCACAGTGGGGTGGGGGCGCAGAGGCCGCTACTGGCCAAGCATGACTCAGCATCCTGGTGGCCTGACAGCCTTAAAGCTTCAAGCAGGCCAGGCTTCCTATGACTTCTGAGCTACTGGGGAATCATGAGGAACTCTTTTATTTTGTCACCAGTGGGAGAAAGAAAAATGTCAGGAAATGAGGCCCTGGGGGAGTTGGCTAGAGACCCCTGCTTCCGGGAGACCTCTGGGTTCTAGGCCAGGCCAGCATGCCTTCAGGCTCTCCCTTCAGTTCCCAGGCCAGCCAGGGAGGTAAACAAGGCGGTGGCTGGGGAACCCCCTGGCAGGGCCCTTTCTGCTTGCTGTGGTCAGGTGGCCTGGGCAGCTATGAGTCAGAGTCCCATGATTACGGTCATATCAGGGGGATCACCGTTGACAGCACACAGGATGGAGAAGGTTCTTGAGGATGTGATATCTCTGGAGAAGGGTCTCTGGAGGGGTCTCTGAAGGACCCTACAGCAAAGTGAACTTTCAAAGGACAAGGCTGCCAAGATAAGTCAGACCAGGCATCTGGCCAGTGTCTGCTGATTTTTCATGAGTCCTCCTGTTCCTCACCCACTGAAGCACAGACTAGAGGAAAGGGGAAAGCTTGACATCTGAATCAGGAGAGTACTTTTGACCATCTTTGGGCAGGTGACTAGCCTTGTCTTTGAAATGGGTCAGGAGTGGGAGGGCCTGAGTCCCTCCCTAGGGGACTCCCCTCAGGTATGCTAATAGAAGCTACCTCGGAAGTAAACTGTAAGGTTGGGCTGAGAGATGGCTCAGCAGTTAAGAGCACTGACTGCTCTTCCTGAGTTCAAATCCCAGCAACCCCATGGTGGCTCACAACCATCTGTAATGGGATCTGGCACCCTCTTCTGGTGTGTCTGAAGACAGCTACAGTGTGCTCACATACAAACAAACCAAAAAACCCAGCAGGTTTCCCCTGCCCCTTCCTACCCCTGCGTCTCTGCCATCTCTGCCAATCTCTGCTATCCCCTCCGCTCTCCTGCCTCCCTAGCCCTGGCCACGTCGACTCTGCGTCTGGTTTTCTCTGCCCTGAACTCTTCCAAATGCCTCTGGATATTTTCTCCTTCTTTACAACACAAACCTCCCCCTAAAAATGGAGCAGTCACATGGCAGTTTCTTTACTGCACTGCCTAGCGTATTGAGTTGTGGGATGAGGAGTCCATGTGAGTACTGGTCAGCCGAAGTCAAGGCTGCTGAGAAAATGCTTAGACCATTCTTAAAGAGACTGGGGATCTACAGGCACACAGCCCCTGCATTTCTTGGTAGTATCAGGAACAAACCCCAGGCCCTCCCTTCATGTATGTTAAGCAAGCACTCTGCATCCCTTGCCTCTCTTTTTACAGAAGGGGGACAGAGCCCGATGGCTTTTAAGATTATTCTAATAGAAAAACTGCGGAGGGAGTTACTTAATGCCAAGTTGTTGAGGCAGTGGAGTCTAGGGACCCTTCAGTTCCTCTGGAGTTAGACCACCCACTGGGATGAAAGAGGCTCACAAGGCTGGGGTTTAACGCTAGAATGGATGCCCCCTCAAGGTGGGGGAGCTAGAGGAGGGAGAAGGAGGAAGGCTGGACCTAGAGGCTTGGAGGAGAAGCTGTTAGCTATTATACCCAGAAGGAAAAGGGAGGCAGAACAAGACCTAAGATGACTACACAGAGACAAAGCTGGGTGCCTCAGGTTGACAGACTATTCCCTGTGAACTTGTCACTCATGGGAGCCAACCCCTCAAAGGACAGAGGAGGAGCCCTGGAGGGAGGGCTGCAAACCACCTGGGGGAAGCTGCTCTCCACTGTCCCCATGTGTGTATGCTGTGTCCCCAGCATGGGGAGGTCTCCTTCACAACTAAAAATGCCAGCTGACTTGTTTTCAGTCTGCTTATTCCAAGGAGAAGCGAGGGCCTCTCTGGTGTTGAACTTGTATGCGTCCCTCCCCTGGGAGCTGCACCCTCGGATACAGTGTCTGGGCCTCAGGAAAGCATGGGCATGACGGTGACTTTATTTTCCTTCTGGGTTTTTTCTTAACTCTACACCGCAATATGAAATTTTGCCCTTGTGTTTGAGGCTCCCCAACCAGGCTACGTGTTGAGGAAGATTCTGGAAACATAAAGGCAGAGCCAGGGTGAATAAAAGCTGTGAGGAGATCAGAAACCCTGCCTAGTGAAAAACTGTTCAAGGAGGAATGGGGGCTGGGCAGTTAAGGATGGGAGAGCAGTCAGCGTCTCCTAGCTAGGGAGATTCGGAGCAATGACTTGATGCCCCGAGCTGGGGCAGCGCTGCCCTCTCAGGACTTTGTTACCTGAGCTGCTTGAAGCGTTTTTTGTGGACCATCCTCATCTAACTCCTCCCTGTTTGGCCTCCAGAGATGCCACCTCTACTCTCTTGTGTCATGTCTCACTCTAGCGTGGGCACCCCTTTGCTTGGCTAATGCTCCCAAGGGAACCTTTACCAGTATTTGTGAAGTACCTGAGTGTTTAGCTACTGTTACTCCAATGAAAGAAAAAAAAATCAGTTTTCAGTTAGTCAAATGTAATCCCAGCTACTCGTGAGGCTGAGGCAGGAAGATCAGAATTTCAAAATCTTAGTGAAATCCTTTCTCAAAATTAAAAAGTAAATGAAAGTTTTGGGATATAACTCAGTGATAAAGTACTTGCCTAGTATACAGGAGGATCTGGATACAATCCTCAGTAAGACACACACACACACACACACACACACACACACACACACGCATGTACACACAGTAAAATTATAGAAAGTATCATGGTAACCACTGTTGTAGACTAGGTTCTTCCACCAGGCCTAATAGACCAAACTAAAAATCAAAGTGGAATCAATCAGCTCCCCTCCCTGTGGAGGGTCAGAACATGTGGGACCAGGACCCGGAAGTGGAAGGTAAATGGAGACAGAGCTCACAACGATGCCTGGGATTCAGAGCCCTGAGACCAGAATGCAGACCTAGCTTTATTATTACAGGGATACAGTAATATCTATATCCAATTAGGGTATGTTTGTGTGTCCAAGGCCTAATTGGAGTGCAACCTATGCTGTTTAGAAGAATCTGGCTGGCCTGCCCATGACCCTGTAGGGGAGGGTTCGATCGCACATGGAGATTCCCGAGCAGAGGAGAAGCTGTCACCGCCCTGTCCTCGGGTCCTTTGTGCTGTGTCACCGGTACGCTGGAAGCCACGTCATACCACACACTGTGTGCAGTGAATCAGGACTCCTCAAGGAGTCTGAGGAGCCTGTGGCATTTCCCTCTCTGTCCCACCTCTTCCTCCACCAGGTTTATCTCCACATTCCCTACAAGAAGACAACTTTTGGGAGTCGGTTGTCTCCTGCCATCTGGGTCTCTGGGGTACAACTCAGGTCAACAGGCTTGGTAGCAAATGTGACACACGGGGTCATTTCACCAGTTTTTTTTTAAAGATGGAATCTTGCTGTGTAGCCCTGTCGGGCCTGTAATTACTATATAGACCAGGGTAGCCTCAAACTTTCAATAATCCTGCTCCCGTTTCCTGAGCGCTGTGAGTTACAGGCATGGGATACCTTAGCGGATTTGGGTTTGGGTTGGATCAGTTTTACCCAAGAGTCTTCCCAGACCCGATGCCTATGCCTGAGAAAGCCGTTGTGATAATATCGAGAAGCCCGCGGCCACACCCTGACCCTCAAACCACCAGCAATTTCTGTTGATTGTAATTCCTAATAGCAACAGTAATAACTTCATGTATCTTTTATGCCAGGAAGCCGAGTTTTATATATCTATAAAATCAGCCTGTACTCTTAATGTGAGACCATGTGATTAGTTCTGACCAAGGAACTGAGACAGTAAAAGCCACAGACCATTGACAAGGCAAGTGTTTCTTTGTTGCTAATGCCAAGGCTTCTAGAGCTTTCTTTCCTGTGCCAGTAAAGCATTATCTCAGTACCTGTCCCTGAAGCCAGGACAGGGACAGAAGTGAGCAGAACTCTCACAGTCCTTGATGGACAGGCAGCTTTGATAATCATGCTTTCATTAAATCCCCGTCACCCACTCCAGACCATTCCATTTCCCTGGGTGCCCATTCACATTTATTTACTTACTTAGTATCTGTCTATGTGTGCACACATTTTTGTGACATGGTGTGAGTGTGGAGATCAGAAGGCAACCTGCAGGAGTCTTTATCTCTCTTGAAACCACATGGATCTGGGGGAATCAAACCGAGGGCCTCAGGCTTGGCTGCCACTGACCGTACCCACAGAGCCATCTAGCCAGTCCTGGTGGTGGCTGTTGTTGTTTGAAATAAGAGTACAGAATAGGTGCTGGACAGATGGCTCAGTGGTTAAGAGCACTGACTGCTCTTCCAGAGGTCCTGAGTTCAAATCAACCACATGGTGGCTCACAGTCATCTGTAATGGGATCTGATGCCCTCTTCTGGTGTAACTGAGAACAGCTACAGTGTATTCATATAAGGAGTACAGAATGGTGAGCTTCTGCTGGACATGTCCCTTGTGTGCCACTGTAGGCCTGGGAAGTAAGCCTGTAAATCCAGCATGTGGGAGGCGGAGGCAAAGAGATCCTGAGCTGGAGGCCAGTAGTAAGAACTTGACAACAGGAGGCTGGAGAGATGGCTCAGAGGTTAAGAGCACTGTTTGCTCTTCCTGAGGTCCTAAGTTCAATTCCCACAGCTCACTCACAACCATCTGTAATGAGATCTGATGCCCTCTTCTGACCTGCAGACATACAGACAGAATGCTGTATACATAATAAATGAAGAACAAAAATTTTTTAAAGAACTTGACAACAAAACCCCAGAAAAAAATTAAATTCAAGCTTGACAACAGACTGGCAAGAGATTTTTATCTACTTATTGTATTCGGCCGTTAAAATCTTGGAGGTCATTACATATTACTATTAACTGGCCTGGAACTCAGAGATCAGCCTGACCTTGTCTCTTGAAGGCCTGAATTAAAAGCATGGGTTATCATGCTCAGCCAAAATGTCAACTTAATTTTTTTGGGGGGGGGATTAATTATATTTGTGTGTGTGTGTGTGTGTGTGTGTGTGTGTGTGTGTGTGTGTGTGTGTACACCACAGTGCACAAGTGGAGGTCAGAGGACAACTTGTGGTACACAGTCTCCTTTTCTACCATGTGGTCCTTGGGATGAACCTGCCTTCACTCTCCGAGCTACCTCAACTTAATTGTATTATCAACTTAATGAGGATAAATTACGGGCAAATAAGTGACTTTTAGGAAAGATGACATGTAAATTCTTTTGTGAGAATGTCCATGTGAGTGTGGCCTTGTTTGTCGGATTCTGAGATTCAGTTTCTTTTTCTGGCGAATTCCAGCAGGGAGCACTTTGGGAGATTTTGCTGTGGGGGGCACATGAAGGTGCTTGGGTAAAAGCCTGTTCTCAGCTGGGCTCAGCCTTCAGTTCCAGCACTTGGGAAACAATAGGAGGGCAGATCTCTGTGAATTCAAGGCTAGCCTGACCTGCATATTGAGTTCCAGGACAGCCAGAGACCTTGTCTGAAAAATAAAGTAACTTAATTAAATAAAAAATAAAAGCCTGTTCTCAAATGCTATCGGCTTAGAATGATTTCTCTATGGTTTGGTAATGGTTTAATGATGCATTCTGGACTCTTTCACCTACAACAGCATCTCTCTGGCTCTCCTGGCTTCCTTTTACTCCTGCAGTCCCTCCCTCCCTTCATCACAGAAGGCTCATCTTGAGATTTAAATGTAAACTCTAGGTCCTGTTCCTTGTTTTGCTTTTTGATCTCAAGAAAAAACCTCAAATAAACCAAACCTGTTCTATAATCACAGCACTTGGGAGAGTAGAGGCTGGGGAATCTGGAGTTGAAGACAAGCCTTGGTTACATTGTATCAAAACAAAAACAAAAACCCGAAACTAAATAAATCCCAGACAAGATACATTTCTGTAAGCCTAGGGGCCGGGATATTACCTCGTTATCTGCACTGATGGGGAAGGACGCATGTGTGTTGGGGGCAGGCACTGTCCCTTTGAGATTCATTCGTATGTTGAGAAGAGTATGCTGAGACCCTACCTTCTCTCTGCTGGATCTTCCTGATCATCTTCCTCCATGGACCTTGTCTCCTTTGCCTTGGACAAGGTGGACAGATTCTAACAGGGCAGTGACCAGATCAACATCAAAACATTCGTGTTTGTATTTTTTCTTTGCTTTGCTTTTTGTTTCAAGAGACAATGTTTCATTCTGTAGGCCAGGTGGACTGGTGTGCGCTACACAGTCAAACCTGGTTTTGAACTTGAAGCAATCCTCTTGCCTCCCTGGTACCAGGATTATGAGCATATGCCACCATTTTGAAAAATATTTTCTTTATTCTCTCTTTTTTTTAATGTTTCTTCTTTCTTTTTTCTCAACTTTAAATCAGTTTATTGACACAGTAGTACAACACACTTGCCTCCCTGATACTCTCATCTCCTTCTCAGCAAACTCTAGCAGTGCTAATAATCCTTCCTTGCTTCCATCTGCTAATAATCCATCTGGGATTTCTACAAACAGGCTCTGGCTGGACAGGACTGCATCCCAGGAAGAGACTTTTCCCTCAGTGTCCTCATACCGGAAGTGGACAATGTGAGGTTTTCCATTGTTCATGGGGAGCTCCTGGGTTACAGTGAGCTTCTCCTCCCTTTTATATTAGAGCTGAGGGAGAAGGATCCCTGCCGCCCCCTCACGGACAGTGGGTGAGGGGCATCAGGAGCACCACAGAGGCCCTTGAACAATGTGCCTGCAGCACTGGAGCTGGGGACAGTTACTCAAAAGCAAAATACTACAGTCCTGGGTGTTTATCATCCTCGGTGGCTCTGCTCAGGGTGGGAGGAGGCGGCGCAGGAAGTGAGTAGGTGGACGAGTTGGTGGGTGTGGGGTCGCGCCTGCGAACTGCTCTCTCGACTGCTAAGTCCCTGTCAGCTGAGGGCTGAGAGCCATCCTCCTGCCAGCGCCCGCTTCCAACTGACCCTCCCAGGCAACCACCTTGTTTGTTTTTTGAAGGCAAGGTTTCTCTGGGTAACCCTGGTTGTCCTGGAACTCACTCTGTAGACCAGGCTGACTTTGAACTCAAAGATCTGCCTGCCTTTGACTCCGGAATGCTGAGATTAAGGGCGTGTGCTGCAACTTCCCAGCTCGTAGGCTCTTTCACTTATTCGTGAGCAATTTGGAGTGAGGATGACCCTGAACTGTGTTAATTTTTTTCATCTTATATTAAAAAAAAAAAACAAAACTGTCTTTGGGTGTTTTGCTTGAGTGAATGAGTACGCAGTACTCTCGGAAGCCAGAAGAGAGCAGCTGATTCCCTTGTGAGCTTTCCAGTGGGTGTTGGGAATCAAACCTTCTCTTGCAGAAGTGCTCTTAACAGTTGAGCTATTAACTCTTGCCTGGACTCCTAACCCTCTGCCTTCTAAACAACTGAAATGCAAATGTCAGAAAAACATTTTTAAAAACATATGTAAATACCCACGATTCTTAACTTGTAATATCTAGAAGTAGAATTAATATAAAAAATATGATGTCGCCAACATGAATGTAACCATTTTTTTGAAGTGCCCTGTCACACCTCTAGTTGAGGTAGATGAAATTCTGTTGTAACAGTTACACGGGGGCTGGAGAGATGGCTCAGTGGTTAAGAGCACTGACTGCTCTTCCAGAGGTTCTGAGTTTAACTCCCAGCAACCATATGGCGGCTCACAACCATTTGTAATGGGATCCGATGCCCTCTTCTGGTGTCTGAAGACAGATACAGTGTACTTATATGTAATAAATAAATCTTTTTTTAAAAAATCACATGGAGTGGGAAACCTATAGGATGCTGTTCCCATTCTTAGTTGAAGAACACACCAAGTTTCACTTAAAGGCTGGTGAAACCACGTATGGCTTTTCTATTTCTCTTAGCTCTGTTCTTGACTTCCCCCTGGACCCCTAGACTACCTCCAAAGGCTGTCCTCACATGAGCTGTGATCATAACAGCTGGCTGTCTACAGGCTTTTAATCCCTGAACTGCTCTGCATGGTGAGTTACAGGCCAGCCAGGGTTTCGTAGCAAGTCACTGACTCTGAAAAAGGAAGACGTGTGTGTGCGTGTGCGCGAGTGTGTGTGTGTGTGTGTGTGTGTGTGTACATGCATGCCCACACACTGAGCTTAAAGTGTTTAATTCCCATAGAGCTTGAGTTACAGGTAGTTGTTATAAGGCAACTAACTGGGGTCCTCCGGAAGAGCAAGCAGCTAAGTACCCTTAACTTTAACTACTGAGCCACCTCCCCAGCCTTCTTGTTTTTAGGACAGTTCTACTTGGCTCAGAATTTTGAATTTCCTATGTCTATCAAGCTGGTCTCAGACTGTTTTGGGGTTTTGGGGGGATGATTGCATGGGCTCACCATGTATGGCTGGCCTGGGACTTGAGCTCCTCCTGCCTCTGCTCCAGGTGCTGGGACTGGAGGCGTGTTACACATTATACTGGCCCCACTTGCTTTGTCTTTTAAACAAAATTCAGACTTTATATGACTAAAAGGAAGACCTGCTTTTTTTTTTTTTTTTTTTTCCAACACAGAGAAGACTACTAGGAAAACAGGAAAACAAACCAGGATATACTTCCCTTCAGAAAGCTCCAACAAGATCAGGGGTGGAAATCAGTCTGCACGCTGCTCTAAGTCACTTCAAACTGTAAAACAGTGGCTTTTGGGCTATTCCTTGCCTTCTGTAGCTCTACACCCCAACTCTGCCCCCAGGGTCTTACTATGCAGCCTTCAGTAGCCATGTGTTCTCAGTGTAGACCAAGTTTTCCTCCTGCCTCCTGGGTATGGGTCACTGCACAGTGCATACATATATACCTGTGTGTGTGATCACCACTGTAGCATCTGCTTTAGGGAGACCATCGCCCACCCCATGTGTGATCACACCTCCCCCACACACCCCTGCGCGCGCACACGTCACCACTCCAAGCGGGGTCCTTCGGGACATCAAACATATATATGTGGGTGGCACTATCGTGCCGTAGAGATCATACGGAGATCAGAGAACAAATTGTAGGAGTCATTTCACTCCTTCCACAGGGCCTGTGGAACCTGAGGGATGGAACTCAAGCTTGGCAGCCATCATCACTCTGGTCTTAGGTAGTAGCTCCATTTTACAAAGTAGCCTTTGGCTCCATTTTGAATGGCGATGAGACTCGAGAAGGGAAGTAGACTTGGCGCTTCCATAATGCATGCCCCGAGGCTGCCATGGCTCAGCGAGTCCTTTCCTTGTGTGTCCAGTTCCTGATTCCGCAGAGGCCTGGAGGGAAGTCTGTAGTAAGTTCTTATATGAAGGTGCAATAAAGTCTGAGGCACCGCTGTACAAATAGGAGCCAGAGCCCCGCGTCACCCTGCGGACTCGTGCCCCTCTAAACTACAGGTTGAGCCTGACTCCCGCCCACAGCTCGCCTGGCACCGGGAAGCTAGCTGGCTGGGCTCCGGAGGGTGTTCCACACCTACAAACAACGGCTCTGTTACTCCTGAGAGCGGCCCATTGTCCTCGTTCCATAGAGTAGGAGCGCCTCCCCCGGTCCGCAGCATACTATCCGAGGCACAGCAGAGAATGCCCTGAGAACAGAGTACTGGTGGGCGCAGGAGAGGGCAGCGGGCACTTCAGGCTAGCCTGCTAGCTAGAGACGACCTCAGCTCGGCAACAACAGGCTACTCCCAAGCCAGACCCTCAGTAGGGAGATGAGCCTGAAGGTCTAGGTGTAGGAACCGGCTCATGGGATCTTCCTGAAAGGAGACTTGGCGGAGGGGATGGACAGGCAGGCACCTCCGTCGTCTGTCCCTGCTGCACAATAGCTGATCCTCATTCATCGCCACTGTAGCCGCGACTTTCCTGGGGCACGCTATTCCACGCGCGTGCCAGGATCCCAAGGCAGGCCCTCCGGGATCCCGGGAGCTGGCCTCCTACCCCGCCCCCTCGCAGTGCTCCCAGCGGCAGCGAGTGATGCGGCCCCTTTAAATCCCGGCCGCCCCGCCCTTCGCCCGTCGACTCGGCGGCGGTCCCGGATCCAGCCCGGCCGCGGCTCTTGCCGCCTTGCCCCAACCCTGCTCGGCCCCGGCCCAGCGTCAGATCGAGGCCGCCGGCGCAGCGCAGCGCGCAGGAGCAGCCCGCACGCACCCCAAGCCCGGTCCCCATTCTCGCCCTGCTCGTAGCGGTCCCCTCCGGGCCCGCAGCTCCTCCGCGCTCCGGGGCCGGGGCCCCCGCCGCCTCCGGGCCCCCGTGCCCCGGCCCCGGTCCCCCGGGCCATGCGGCCTCGGCCCCGCCGGCGCCCGCCGCGCACCGGGGGAGATGAGGCTCCGCAATGGCACCTTCCTGACGCTGCTGCTCTTCTGCTTGTGCGCCTTCCTCTCGCTCTCCTGGTACGCAGCGCTCAGCGGCCAGAAAGGTGAGCCCCCACCCCGCCGCCGCCCGTTCGGGCCCGCACCGGGAGCACCTGAGCCTCTCCCATCCTCGCCCCACTTGTTTGCTTTTGGCAAAACGAAATTCCCTGGTCAGGCCTGGCCGAGGGGGGGCGAGTGGTTACCAGATCCCCGCCTCCGTGTGGCGCTCAGGACTGGCCTCTGCCTGAGGTTTATCCCATGCCAGGGGCGGGCGCTCCCACTGGCAAGTTAAGGACCTATGGAGTTCCCACAGAGGGGCAGAGACACAAGGTCACAGAGGTAGTTGTAATCAGGTGTACCCAGAGAACCTGGTGCAGGCTCTTGGACAAGAGCAGGCACAGTATTGTTGAGACCCGTGAGGAGATATAGCTAAGGCATCCATCCTCCTGCCCCATCCACTGCTGTGCTCTGCAGCAGCCCTGCTCCCGTGGGTGCTGCTCCCTGGGGGCCTACAGCCTCCTCCATGGCACCGGGCCCAGGGTTCCTCTGTAGGGCCTCCTGAACAGCTAGCCCAGAAACCCTGATATGTGATCACTTTGTGGGGTTTCCTTGGCCCTCCCTGATGCAGCTTCGAAGCTTGGGCATGCTGGCCAGTCCACACTGTGGCTTCCCAGCCTGGCCAGTCCTCTTGGGAGTAAAAGCACACAGGCCCTAGCATTGCTAGGAAGCCTCCTGAGCTTGAATGCTTTGCGATGAGTGGGAGCTGAGGATTTCAGACCATGACCCTCTAGGCATGGACACAGACGGTTCTGAGCTGCTTCCTTCCTTCTTGCTTTCTGGTCTTCCTGTCATAGCAGGCTGAGGTGGGCTAGTTCTCTCCCTCCCTCAGGCAGGCTTTCTGTTCCCCAAGATTGTGCTAAATGAGTCAGGGGGGTCAGGGCGGCGGTGGTGGTGGTGGTGGGGAAAGAGGCATGTGACAAGTCCAACCCCCTGGCAACAGTCTCCTGCCTGCCCAGCCCAGCCTTCTCTAGCACTTTCCCTGTTTTGGTTGGAGGTCCTGACTGGTCTTGAGAGAATCACAAGCCAAGAACTCCGAGGAGTGTGGGATGGGATGAGCTATCAGGGGAGGGTATGGCCAGGGAGGGATGGGTCTCTGAAGGTAGGGTGTGGCACCCAGAAAAGGACAATTTGAGTCCTCGGGAGAGTAGCTATGAAAAGCTATGATGGCTGTAGTGGCGTCTGAAGAACGGGGGATCAGGTTGTCCAGTTGTGTGTAGGGCCATTAGACCATGTCTCAGCCTCATTTGGTAGTGGTTTCTGTGTGTCTCATAGCAGTCACAGGTTCCCGTCTGATGTCAGGACACCTCCCTAAGGGAACAAGCCAGGAGACTAACATTCTGAGGGCCTGGGGATCCAGACGATCAGAGAGTAGGGCTCAGATGCAGAACTGTCCCTCCTGAGGGACAAGCTGAGAGAGCAGTGACAGAGCTCACCCTGTCCCAGGGCTGTGCTGTTCCCACGGGTATCCAGCAAAGCCAGCTGTCTAGAAGTTAGGGATCTGGGCTTTCCTCATTCTTCATGCAGACAACTCAGTAGCAAACTCAGCCAGTCAGCCTCTAGACTGAAGCTGGTTTCCAGTTTGTAGCGGATATAGAGCTCAGGAGAGGAGAGTCCAGTACTTAGGGGAAGAGCAGAAGAAACCGGAAGGGAGGATGTAGGCGGGGAGCCGGAGAGGAAAGAGCCAGTAGGAGCCTGGGTTAAGAATGGAAAAGACCCAGACTTGGCCAGATGCACCTAGGATTCAGGACTCAAGTTCAAATCCAACCAGCCAGACATTCAGGGATCAAACTGTAGCTTCAGCCAGCTGCTGAGCTTACACCTCAGGGAGACAGATCCACGCAGCGCCTCTCGGTGGATCTCACACTCTTACTGGACCCTTGCTCTCCTAGAGTCCTTGGAGACTGCACGACCTGGACAGAGCGCATGCCTGCTCCTCTATCTCTACCCCCTTCCCTCTTGCAGGTTCATAGCAAACCTTCCACAGGCATCTTCCTGTGGCCCTGAACCTACTTCCCCTTCCCTAAGTACAATGTGCAAAGTTTATACCCCAGCTTGGCTCTGAAATCTGTTTTCTCTGCCAAGAGAGCCAGGTGGAACGCTGCGGTTTGTAGTCCTCAGGGCATGTTAATTATCCCGATTGTAGGGCATCATAGGTTCCACACCCAGGGTGGTCTCTTATGGTCATTTCCTGGGATAGGAGGTATGGGTAGAGCCAAAGTCCTCTGCTTCCGAGGAAGACCAAAGAGTCCCCAATCCCTTACCACTGACCTACCTCACTATCCAGCCCACTAGAGATGTGGGGTAACAGGATAGATAGTGGCAGTGGTGGCACACACCTTTAATCCCAGCACACAGGAGGCAGAGGCAGGTGGGTCTCTAAGTTTGAGGCCAGCCTAGTATTCAGCGTGAGTTCCTGGACAACCCCCCTACAAAGGAAAAAAACAAAACAAAACTTTTCTCAAAAAACAAAACAAACAAACAAAAAAAAAAACCCCACCACCACCAACAACAAAAAAGAAAAGAACAACTCTTAGGGAGGTAATTATAATTATACAGTTTGACTTTCTGATTTGAAGGACACAAGGACAAGAGGGGACCTCCAGAGCCAGGAGACCTGGGAAATAGATCACTGGGCTCTTATAGGGAACAACAGCACACAGGGCCAGGAGAGTCTGGTGTGCTGCGCTGAGGGAAAGGGTTCTGAGGAACAACAACAGAATTGGTGTGTGGGTGGCAGCTAGGCCCAGGAACCCAAGGGGCCCATTACCTGCTGGTAAACAGACAGCACAGGCCTGAGAAGGGAGGGAGGCCAGCATAGGAATCCAGCTGTGCCCAGGCCTGGATGATCAGGATGATTCAGGAACCTGACCTACCTGGGGCAGTTTAATGCAAGCTCGGCTTACTTCCAGAACAGAGTAGGTCTGGTGGAAACACACACTCCTGTTAGGCCAGTGTTACTTCTGCTATTCTCTTCCATGGCCTCATCCCAGGGCTGCTTGAGATACTGCCAGTGACACCGGCTGCTGTTGGCTTCACTAGGAGAGAGCAGGGACTTCCCATCCATGCTGTGGAAGGCACCTGTCTGCCTGCTCCACTGTGAACTACTTCCCTGACTGCCTCTGATGGCCTGGGCACCTCTAGCCCTCAACCCTGTCTGCTGTGGGTGTAGCCCAGTGCTGGGAGGGCAAGCTCGGGGGGCGGGTTCTCAGTGTTCAAGGGGTCAGGTTTCCAGGGTAACGTGGCCCCTGAGCCCAGCTCTGAATCTTTCAGACCCTGTAACTTGATTCCCTCTTCTTCCCTCTTGGGCTGTCCCTAAATCTGGGTGTGGCCATAAGACTGGGGATGGGTGTGGCCACTCAGGTGAAGGATGCCAAAACTGAAGTCACTTGGCTCTTCTGTCTCCACTGTCTTCCTCTGTGCTCCTTGCCTGTGACTTAGGTAACACTTAGATCTCCCCATCTCAGTTGCTTACAGGAGGAAGTGTGTCCTGAAGTGAGTGACTCTGCTTGCCTTGAACTTCACCTTTGGTTTACAGACACTAGGGATTGCTCAACCTAAGGCCTTTCTGGGGATGTTTTGCCCACAAAGGCTTTGGTGCTTGGTGGTGGGATGGGAGTTGGAAAGGCTTCCTAGACTCAGAGATGAGGCCTTTGAAGTCTGGGTCAGACAAAAGAGACAGCTTGTGCAAAAGCTAGACATTTGACAAAGGAGAGGGAGGTGACAGCAAGTTAGGAAGTAAAGAGGGCAGAGGCCAGCCAGTGGCCTTGAGCGCCCAGGACAGCAGGAACTGCTGGCCTCTGGCCACCGAAATAGTTTATCCCTCTTGCTCTTGATTCCTGACAGACCAGGGTGCCTCTCACCCTAGAGACTCTTCTTCACCCTCACAGCTCCACTCGGGGTTCCAGGTACTTCTGCACTGCTCATATCTGGGCCCAGCTACTACCAGCTCTGTAGTTATTTGAGGTTGGGGTACCTGCTAGTTAGGGGCTCCTGGGCCAGTTATCTTCATCTGTTGATCTGAGCATGCGGTTGGACTGGGCTGGCGACTG
Source organism: Micromys minutus (assembly GCF_963924665.1). Classification (NCBI taxonomy): domain Eukaryota; kingdom Metazoa; phylum Chordata; class Mammalia; order Rodentia; family Muridae; genus Micromys; species Micromys minutus. The sequence continues at coordinate 3,444,662 of NC_137979.1, forward strand.
GTGTGGGATGGAAAGAACTCAGCGTTTGATCGAGGAGGAGCCCCCCAATATCCCACAGGAACACATAGTCCTAGTCCAGTGTCCCACAGGCTCAGTCCTTAGGGCTAGAGTCTGGGGAGGCTGGCTGTGCCCATGGGATTTATTTATTATGTGTTAGTATATAATATATATTATATATTTAGTAAATAAATATATTTATTATATATTAGTAATTATATATATTAAACTGTAGCTGTCTTCAGACACCAGAAGAGGGCATCAGACCTCTTTGCAGATGGTTGTGAGCCACCATGTGGTTGCTGGGATTTGAACCCAGGACCTCTGGAAGAGCAGTCTGGTGTTTTTAACCACTGAGCCATCTCTGCAGCTCGCCCATGACAAAGGAGAGGGAGGTGACAGCAAGTTAGGAAGTAAAGACGGCATTAAGAATGGGGTTGTCAGGGCCGGAGAAATGGCTCCCCGGTTAAGAGTACTCACTGCTCTTCCAGAGGTCCTGAGTTCAATTCTCAGCAACCACATGGTGGTTCACGACCATCTGTAATCGGATCCAATTCCCTCTTCTGGTTTGTCTGAAGACAGCGACAGTAAAAAAAAAAAAAAAAAAGGAGGGGGGGTGTCTGTTCTTCAAACCTTGAAGGAGGGCAGGAGAGGAGTAGAAGTGTGGGGTTTAGACACTCCTTGAGGATTACCCTGGATGTGACTCTGGATGTCTGACTCCCAGCAAGGGGCACAAGCAAGAGGGAGTTTGGGAGCCAGTGGGCGAAGAGGATTTAGTCAGGCAGTTCCAGCCTGTGCTTAGGACTGGGAGGAGCTCATACCCCTTCCCATCTTATCCAAGGCATCCTTATTCCTCCTACCCTATCTGGATTAAAGGGTGAGATAACTGGGTGGAAGGGGCGCTCATTCTCTTGCTGGGGGCTTTTCAACCCCAGGCTGAGCATCAGTGTAACCTCACATGAACGGGTATATGCCTCAAGGAGGTTGGGGTGTGGCGTACCCTTCCTCATCTTCTGTTGCACAAACAGGCGACCGGGTCTGCGGGAGGGCTGTTTCCTGGTATTACCCTGTGTGTGCCACCCCCCCCACTCTCCAACAGGTGACGTGGTGGATGTTTACCAGCGCGAGTTCCTAGCGCTGCGAGACCGTTTGCACGCGGCTGAGCAAGAGAGCCTGAAGCGCTCCAAGGAGCTAAACCTGGTGCTGGAAGAAATCAAGAGGGCAGTGTCCGAGAGGCAGGCGCTGCGGGACGGAGAAGGCAATCGCACTTGGGGCCGCCTCACTGGTGAGCTCCAGCGTGATGGGGTGGATGGAGGTCTGCTTTGCTGGTTTTCAGACCCAGCAAAGATCTGACCTGTGCCTTTCTCAACCACCCAGAGGATCCGCGACTGAAGCCGTGGAACGTCTCACACAGGCACGTACTTCATCTGCCCACCGTCTTCCACCATCTGCCGCACCTGCTGGCTAAGGAGAGCAGTCTGCAGCCTGCTGTGCGGGTGGGCCAGGGCCGCACCGGAGGTATGGGCGTGGCCTGGGAGGGGCGAGTGGCGGGCAGAGAGGCTGTCCCCCGGAGCCCTGTCCAGTGTCACCCCTCCGCGCCCCTGCAGTGTCCGTGGTGATGGGCATTCCGAGCGTGCGGCGCGAGGTGCACTCGTATTTGACTGACACATTGCACTCGCTCATATCCGAGCTGAGCCCGCAGGAGAAGGAAGACTCAGTCATCGTGGTGCTGATAGCCGAGGCGAGTGGCCCAGGGCCTGGGGATGCAAAAGTTAAAAAAAAAACAAACAGAGCGACATAGTGGAGGGGGATCGGGAGTCGCAGGGCGGGGGAGATGACAATCAGAATTCTAGACATAAATTTCGTGGACAAATGGATCAAGACAAAAAGTTAAACAGAAAGATGCGTCTTTGCGCCCTCTTGTGGAGGAACTGGTTCCCTCCAACACCTGCCTGTGTCTCAACAGGCTGCTTTCTTGAGGTAACCATGACCACAGCTCCGCCCAGCCCCCACCCCCAAACCCCTGGGCACTTAGGACCGGGAGCCTCACTCCTGTATATGGGGCTGTCTGGAGCCAGCACTCCTGCCCGACCCCCTTCCAGACTTTTTGGGGTGCTAGCTAAGCTAAACGTACTCGGTCTTCCTACAGACTGACCCACAGTACACATCGGCCGTGACAGAGAACATCAGAGCCTTGTGAGTACCGGCTACTGGGAGAGGCTGCTGGAGGGAGGATGGTCTGCCTTGTGTGGGGAGGGGCTTCCCTTCTCTGTTAAAAGCGGGACAGTATGTCTGGAGCCCCAGGCACATCTGCTTAGAGGCTGCACACCCACTGGATATTCCCCACACCTAGGTTCCCCACAGAGATCCATTCTGGGCTCCTGGAAGTCATCTCCCCTTCCCCTCACTTCTACCCTGACTTCTCCCGCCTTCGAGAGTCCTTTGGGGACCCCAAGGAGAGAGTCAGGTACTTATACCCTGTGCCCTCAAGAGGCTATTGGTGCTGGGCCACCATCATTGTCTCCTCGGAGGACCCGGTGTGATGGGTGGGGTGGGAGTGGGCGGAGTGGGACCTATATGCCTCAGTGGCCTCTCTGTGGTAGCCACTGGAGGTAGAATCGTCTCTGAGGCTCCTACTCCTGACCCACAGGTGGAGGACCAAACAGAACCTCGATTACTGCTTCCTCATGATGTATGCACAGTCCAAAGGCATCTACTACGTGCAGGTCAGCCTGGCCCCTGTCTGGCCTGCCGCTCGCCCTCGCCTCATCTGCACATGGCCACGCTTAGGTGAGGGATCCACGGATGCCCTTTGCCAGCCCCCAGTCCCAGCTCCTTCTACTCCTCTCTGCAGCTGGAGGATGACATTGTAGCCAAGCCCAACTACCTGAGCACTATGAAGAACTTTGCTCTCCAGCAGCCCTCTGAGGACTGGATGATCCTGGAGTTCTCCCAGTTGGGCTTCATTGGTAGGCTACTCCTCTGCCAGCCCCACTGTCTGGCGTCTCTCAGCCCCAGTGCCTTGCTACTGAACCTTGCTGGAAGTGCCTCTGTATGATGACGTGCTAGGGTCCCCAGCCCTGCCCCGTCTTCTTGGGTCCACACATGCACAAAGGTTTGCTGTGAGACATTCCACAGGGTCCCCACGGGGGTGAAGAAATAGGATTAGCAGTACTCCCCGCTCAGAGCCTTCCCCCGACTTCTACCCTCAGGGAAAATGTTCAAGTCACTGGATCTGAGCCTGATTGTGGAATTCATCCTTATGTTCTACCGAGACAAACCCATTGACTGGCTCCTGGACCACATCCTGTGGGTGAAAGTCTGCAACCCTGAGAAGGATGCGGTGAGCAGGGGAGATGTGGAATTAGCACAGGGAAGGTGGACCCTCAGCTGCCAGCTCACACTGTGTTCCTGGCTATGCCTCTACGGCAAGGAGAGGCCACTGCTGGCTGAGGAAATTCCCTGGTTATCCTAAGGAAAGGCCCACATCCTTGAGTGTGGGTTGAGCTGAACCCTAAGGTGCCAATCTGTTCACAGAAACATTGTGATCGGCAGAAGGCCAACCTTCGGATCCGCTTCAAGCCGTCCCTCTTCCAGCATGTGGGTACTCACTCATCACTGGCGGGCAAAATCCAGAAACTGAAGGTGGGTGTGGCACACAGTGTGGGCAGAACTTGGTGGAGGCAGGACTGGAAGGTGGCGCTCACACCTGCTGTTTCTCCCTAGGATAAAGACTTCGGAAAGCACGCTCTGCGGAAGGAGCATGTGAACCCGCCGGCGGAGGTGAGCACAAGCCTCAAGACATACCAGCATTTCACCCTGGAGAAGGCTTACTTGCGAGAGGATTTCTTCTGGGCCTTCACGCCTGCCGCAGGAGACTTCATCCGGTTCCGCTTCTTCCAGCCACTGCGCCTTGAGCGGTCAGTGCTCCCCGAGAAAGTGAACACCAATTAGAGGCTTCAGCATTTATTTCTGGGTCTTTAGGTGCTCCTTCTATAACCCCTGAGGTAGCTATTTGCCCCATCTAACCCCACCATGCCTCAGTTTCCTTATTAAAAAGCACTACTCATAATAGTACTTCCTACCTTGTAAGGACTAAGGCAGGTACATCTAGTACTCAATGACACCTGTTACCACAGTCTCAGGGTAAGGCCCTGGCTTCCTTGCACAGCCCATGGACCTGTCCAAGATGGTGCCTAACCTCTCTCAGCACCTGGACACCCATCCAGTACATGTCATGACCTCTCTGCTGGGCCCGGACAGTGGGCCTGGACAGTACATCTTTACAACAGCTCACTGGCCTGCTTGGTGTCTTAGGTTCTTCTTCCGAAGCGGGAACATTGAGCACCCAGAAGATAAGCTCTTTAACACTTCTGTGGAGGTGCTGCCCTTTGATGTGAGTATGGTGGGTGTGGTGGGAGCTGACAGCGCCCCCTTCTGGCCAGGCACTCCAGCCCTGCTGCTTTGTCCTTAGAATCCCCAGTCAGAGAAGGAGGCCCTTCAGGAGGGCCGCTCAGCCACTCTCCGGTACCCTAGGAGCCCTGATGGCTACCTTCAGATTGGTGAGTAGGGTAGGGCCTGTGTGGGCTGGGCTTTTGGGTATTGCTTTCATGTTTACATCCAGGTACTGCGCTCCCACAGGCTCCTTCTACAAGGGTGTAGCCGAAGGAGAAGTGGATCCTGCCTTTGGCCCCCTGGAAGCACTGCGTCTCTCCATCCAGACTGACTCCCCGGTGTGGGTCATTTTGAGTGAGGTGAGGTCGATTGGGATGGGACTAACCAGCTAGACCATACGAAATCCCAAGTTTCCTGCTCATTCTGAGCCTGACTCTTTCAGATCTTTCTGAAAAAGGCCGACTAAGCAGAAGGCTTCCAAGGGTGCTCTGTGGCCGGCTCTGGAGCCCACGGTTCCGAGGGTGTTACTGCTACTGCTGCTGCTGCCCCAGAGGACCAGGCATATCCACCCCACTTGGAGGGTTCTGCCTGGCAGGCAGCTCGGGCTGGCCTGGGGTTCACCGCTGGCCCGGAGGCCCCAGAAGCTGGTGCTGTTCCCGCCCGCCGGGCCGCGGGAGAGGCAGGCGGCCCCCACACTGTGCCTGAGGGCCGGCCTGCTGCCGCCCAAAATGAACTGAACCGAACCGTTTGCCCCTGGCTGGTGGTCTTGAGCCAGGCCATTGGAAGAGCTTTTTCTTGGGTGCCCGCTGTGTGCGGCGCGAACACTGGAATGCAAACACTACTTTATGTGCTGTGTTTTTTATTCTTGGATACATTTGATTTTTTCACGTAAGTTCGCATATACTTCTATAAGAGCGTGACTTGTAATAAAGGGTTAATGAAGCGTGTGTCTGACAGGTGAATTTCCCAAGTTCTGGCCAGGCATTTGCACGGTGACTCCTTGTATTTGGCTTATCATTTTGGGTCCCCAAAACTTGCTGCTGGTGGGGAGGGAGAGGGAGAAGGCCGGCTCACCTGTGCTGGGAAACTTTATCCAATATTGGCTGGTTACTTGTTGAAGGTGACTTTGATCTCTGTCATACCAAGGACTAAGTCCCAGACCCTGCTTTCCCCTGTCAAGTGTCTGTTGGCATACCTCGATGTAACCTCATCTTCACTTAGCAGGAAAGTCATGACCACTGGGTCAATAACTGGGTTTCACGCACCTAAAGTTGTTCCTACTTGTCCCTGTCCAACGCGTTCGCAGAACATCCTGGTCTGGCATCGCATTAATAGCCCAAATATCGCACAGCCCTGAGCCCCAGAGTGCCCCTCACTTGGTCCTTTTGAGAAGCATTTTCGCTGGCCAGGTAGGTTAAAAGTCATCTAGAGATGTATTGTCAGTAGGTCTACCCAAGTCTGACCGTCAAGCATCCTGAGGTCTACCTGAGAACCTATCGCTGACTACATTTTTGGCCGTGCTCACTGCTGTGTAGGCCTTTGCGGAGGTGTCCTGATCTCTCACTTGGGGAAAGACTGGTTCTAGTTGTGAAGTCGGGATTGGTTATAGGGGACGAGGAGGTATACAAGGAAGAATCCAACAGCGGAGGGTCAGCCTGAGAGGAAGGTGAGCCCAAGTGCAGGAAGGTGGGTGACGGGTGGCTATCTCTGGAAATTAATGTCAGGGCAGGTGTCGTCTAGAAGTCAGTACTGTGAGAAGGATGATTCCAAGCTTGCCTATGGTGCCTCCCAAAGCCCCGCTGCATCTGTCCGGGGTTGGGGCTGCTCCGGGCTCGCAGCCTGCAGTAAGCGACCCTCCTGAGACTCAAGAGAATGCAGACGGGACCGTCACGTGAACTTTAATTAGAAACTGGGATTCGGAGGCGGGCACCCGGGCATTTTGTTTAAAGATCTTCAATTCGGCTGACTCGGAGGTCCTTCGCCTCAGGCCATCGGCAGGAGCACCTGGAGCCATCTGAAGAGCGCAGCCCGTAGCGTGCCGGGGAGGAAGTGCACTGCCAAGCCCAGTGCAGCCATCGCTACCAGCAGCCAGAGCGCGCGCGCGCTCGCGTACAGAGGAGCCAGCCTGCGGGCGGCGCTCAGAGGGAGCGGAGCCAAGCGCGCCCCGACAAGGCTCCGCCCCCCGGCTTAGCCCCTCCCACGCCGCGCTGGACCCGCTCGCTCGCTTGGGCTACGACCACCCACCCACCGTCCCCAGATCTCTCCATGGGTCCCCTGCGGACGATCGCCGCCTCCCACCCTTAGAGCTGCGTCCCGGAGCGACCCTCCCCTGCAGTGCTTTCCCGGAAGTCCGGCCCGAGTTACCTGAGCTGCGCGGAGCGCGCGTATCCCTGGAAGTAGCGGAGGCGCGCGTACAGGTAGAAGAGTCCGCATAGGGCTGCGGCGCCTGAGACGAGGCGAGGCGGTGCGGTGAGCACACGTTCCCGCCTCTCGGGGACCACCTCCCGAGTGTGCCCCCACGCCGCCCCGCACCTTCGTGAAAGAAGATGCCGGCGACCCAGAGCGTGGCGAGGAACAGCGGAAAGTACTCGCTGCAGTTTACCCTGCGTGGGGCGGGCTGGGTGAGCGCGCGGGCTGGGTGAGCGCGCGGCCCGCGTGGGCTGACACCCGAACCCGCCCGGACCCGCCGCGCTCACTGGGCTCGGAAGACGCGCTCGAACTCGGGAGAGCCAGAGGTGAGCGGCGGCGGCACGTGGAAAGTTCTTCGCGCAGAGATCACCTGTAGGGAGAAGTAGGCTACGGCCGTGGGGGTGTGGGAGTCAGGTGTGGTGCCCCGCAGACCTGGGGCAGGATCGGTCCCCCAGTTGCCTTCTCCTTGCCTGGCGCTGAGCGACTCCCTTCTAACGCCCTTCTCCCACCTGCCCCATCAGTGGTGTCCAATGGAGAGGCCCAGTAGGTCTGAGGGTTGATTGACTAGGGTGGTGCACACCTGTCGGTGGGAGGAACCTTAAAAGACTTTACTCCTGAAATCCAAAGATTTGACTTGCAAAGCACAGGCAAATGCTCTGCTCGGCTCCCGTTCTGCAGGCCTGAACCCCAGTCTTTTAGCCCCTGCGCAGGACAAAATTGGCTGTATTCCTTAAGGAACAAGCTCACATCCTGTGGTTAAAGGACCCTGGTTTCCCTACTACAGAATCAGCCAGAAGGGACCCTGCCTCAGGCCAGAGTTACTCAAGTTGGGTCTCAGTTCCACCACACAATGGCATACATTCTTACCTCTCTGTTTAGACATCGTAGACCCAGCCCTAGATCTGGCGGACCCCGTGCTCCGTGCTGTGGTTGGAACTCTCCCATCCTCAGCCCATAGCTATCCCAATTAGTCATACTCTCAGACAGATGCCAGCTCCCACCGACACGGCAGGCGTCTCAGTGGCCATCATTCACCTGAGCCTCCTCGGATGACCCATGTACAGTTTCCTCTGCTCCCCTGTAGGCACACCTTCAGGACTTCATCCCCACTGCAGGGCAGTGTGGACTCCTCAGCTGGGACTTAGGCTTTCCAACACCCAAGACTCCGGTAGTTCTTGAAGAGCTTGGACTTAGCTGTCCTTTACCTGGGCCCAGGCCTGTCAGCACCCCATTCCCTACCCCAAGGGCCTGAAGGACAGAGAGCAAGATTCATGGGTATGAGACCACCCACCTCCCAGACAGGAGCCAGCCCACCTTGTAACAGAACTCCCACGAGGGTGACGGTAGCCAGAAGAGCCACGTCGTCCTTCATGTTGCCAGCACAGGCAGAATTTGCTTCAGAGTTATCAACCAGTGTGCTACTCAGATGCTGGCTCAGGAGAGGAAGAGGCTCAGCACTCCCCACCCCTTTGCAGTAGAGGCGGGGAAGGGTGGGGGTATGACTGTACCCACAGAGGCAGGGAGCCTGGCCAGGCTGGGAAGGTAGAAACCAGGACTGTGGGCAGCTTGGCTGCTCCCTGCAGTTGTTCTTAGTCCTGTGATGGTGGAGCTCAAGCTGATCACCTTGGCTGGGTCAAACTATTCACCCAGACCCTATGGCTGCTCACCCAGACCCCTATGGCAGCTCACCCAGACCTCCAATGGCTGCTCACCCAGACCCCTATGGCTGCTCACCCAGACCCCCTATGGCTGCTCACCCAGACTACCTATGGCTGCTCACCCAGACCCTATGGCTGCTCACCCAGACCTCCTATGGCAGCTCACCCAGACCCCTATGGCTGCTCACCCAGACCCCCTATGGCTGCTCACCCAGACCCCCTATGGCAGCTCACCCAGACCCCTATGGCAGCTCACCCAGACCCCTATGGCTGCTCACCCAGACCCCTATGGCTGCTCACCCAGACTCCCTATGGCTGCTCACCCAGACTCCCTATGGCTGCTCACCCAGACTCCCTATGGCTGCTCACCCAGACCCTATGGCTGCTCACCCAGACCTCCTATGGCAGCTCACCCAGACCCCTATGGCTGCTCACCCAGACTCCCTATGGCTGCTCACCCAGACCCTATGGCTGCTCACCCAGACCCCCTATGGCAGCTCACCCAGACCCCTATGGCAGCTCACCCAGACCCCTATGGCTGCTCACCCAGACCCCTATGGCAGCTCACCCAGGGCCCTCTGGATGCTCACCCAGACCCTCTGGCTGCTCACCCAGACCCCTATGGCTGCTCACCCAGACCCCTATGGCTGCTCACCCAGACCTCCTATGGCTGCTCACCCAGACCCCTATGGCAGCTCACCCAGACCCCTATGGCTGCTCACCCAGACCTCCTATGGCTGCTCACCCAGGACCCCTCTGGCTGCTCACCCAGACCCCTATGGCTGCTCACCCAGGACCCCTCTGGCTGCTCACCCAGACCCCCGATGGCAGCTCACCCAGGGCCCTCTGGATGCTCACCCAGACCCTATGGCAGCTCACCCAGACCCCTATGGATACTCACCCAGACCCCTATGGCTGCTCACCCAGACCCCTCTGGCTGCTCACCCAGACCCCTATGGCAGCTCACCCAGACCTCCTATGGCAGCTCACCCAGGGCCCTCTGGATGCTCACCTGAGACCTCTCTAGCCTTGTGTTTCCAGCTACCATGTCACCCAGGCCCTGCACCCTTGGCAGTTTCCCACTGGCCTTTTAGTTCTCTCTTTTATCCAGGGTTAGGCTCTGGTGTCCTGGACTCCCCGCCCTGACTACCCGTACCCCAGTGATTACTTACCCTGGACCTATACTCCCACCCAGGGCCCCTCAGTAATGTCTTCCCAACTCCCTGTGGCTTCATAATGCTGCTTCCCAACTGTCTTTCGCCGCAATAGACCTACCCACATTCTTGTTCTTTCTAGGCATACCAAGGCCCACCAGTCTCAGAGCCCCACAGGCTTATGAATAATACCTTTTATCTTTGGGCTATGGGGAAATATTTGTCTCTAGGCTGGGGGTATTTGCCCATCATCCCACTTGGCTCCAGCCACTGATTTTTCCCTTCCTTAGCCTAGTCCTTCTCACCCAGACACTGCCAAACTTGTGGTGTAGACATGTGTGCCAAGGCTGACAGAAGCGAGCCCCAGCTCTGGAAACTTCATTAGCAGTCTGGGGAAGGAAGCTGAAGGGCACAGAGGCTGGGCGCTTGTGTTGTTGAATCCTGGGGCCACCTTGTCTGGTATGTGCTCCTGTACTGTTTGTTCTTCCTTGTGAAATAGCCACTTCTCTTTTCCGATGAAGTTGGTGTGAGGTAAATTTGGTCAGCAGTGGCAAAAAAAAAAAATCCAGATCTATCTAGAAGAATGGATGGAGCCGCAGCTGAAGGGCACAGGACAGGCGAGGACACATACTGAGGAACTAAACTGCCGAATTGCCAAGCCCTGGCCATCCTTGTGTCCCTGCAGTCAGCTTGGCCACATCACGGGAGTCTTAAAGCATCAGGGTCATCCTCAGCAGCTGCTCTGCTTCCATACAGCCAGCCTCTGTCCTTGTTGCCGGCTGCCTTGGTCCCTGTGGGCTCCCCCAGAACCCCTTCTGTCTCCTTTGCTCTTCATTGCCCTCAGATCTGAGGTTTCTCAGGGACAGAGTTGGCTCAACACTGGTCCTTGCTTTCCAAGGCGTAAAAGCTGGTGCATCGTGAGGAATGGTCAGGACACAGGGGCTCCAGGGCAAGATGAGCTGTATCCTTACTTCTCAATGCTCTCCCTCCTCGAAACCGCCCAGCCTGCAGCCTCCTGATCTGTCTCACCGCCAGTGCCATCTGGAAATTTCTCAAGTTTGGAACCCAGGCATTGGCATGGTGCCGGCCTGCTGTGCTCCTATATGCTCATGTGGATAGTGTACTGTCTGCGTGCCCGTCAGCAAATGAACAAATCTTTGTATCTCTGCTTGTGAGTGTGGGTGTTCACTGGTGCAGACTGCAAGCCAGTCTGTGTTATTTCAGGCTCTGCTCTGCCAACCTTACATTTCCTCTGAAGCCCACATGTCCTCCTCCCATACAAGTTCATTCTCTGGCCTGGCAACAGGAAACAGAGGCTTGACATCAGCAACTTCTCAGGAAGACTCTGAGCAGATGTTTAGAGCAGAGATAAGGGACTTGGACCTTTGATTCTTTGTCTTGTACTCAGTTTGCCAAGCTTCTGAGGACTCTACTGGGCCTGCCAACCCTCTGACCAAAGAGCTGGTCCTGCAGGCACCAGCATCTTCTTCCCTTTCTGACTCAGTCCTTAAATGGCCCTGAGGAATCTTCTGGATGCTGAGTTCATGAGTAACCTCTGACAGAAAGGTCAGCAGACCATAAGGATCCCTGCACTTAGGAGGCAGAGGCAGGAGCTTGGAGAGTCTTATGTAGCCAGCCTGGGCTACATAAGAGGCCTGCTTCTATTTTAGACTCATTTAAAAAAAAAAAAAAAAAAAAAAAAGACAGCAGTGAAGAATTCCCACATGGCTGGGCAGTGGTGACACAGGCCTTCTGGGCAGGCAGAACTCTGAGTTCAAGGCCATCCTGGCTTACAGAGCAAGTTCCAGGACAGCCAAGGCTATACAGAGAAACCCTGTCTCAAAAAACAAACACAACACCAAATAAAACATTTCCCACATGCCAATCCTCAGCTTCCTCCACTGTTAAAGTATTATCTTGAGTAGTCAGGATGTAGGCCTGTGAACCACCATGTTAGCATGGGCAGAATGCCGTCCAGCCATTTTACAGATCTTACACATCTTCTGATTGTCCCCTCAAATAGTACCAAGGACTCAAAAAGGATGCTAAAGTGTGTTGGAAACACAAAGCCACATATTGTTTGATTACATGAAGTGGCCAGAAAAGGCAAATTCTAGTAGAGAGGGTGGAAAAGGCAAATTCTAGTAGAGAGGGTGGATAAACGCATTTTATCTGGGGTTACCTGGGGCTAAGAGCACGGGAGACTCCATGTTTGCGTGTGAGAGGTGCTGCAGATTGAACTGGGGGCTTTCCACATCCTCAGCGGGTGTCTGAACACTGAGCTATGTCCCCAGGCCACTGTTTCATCTTATTTTTCCTTACAGCATCTCACTGTTTCCCAGACTGTAAACTCCATCTCAGACAAGACCTGGAACTGTGCTTTTCCCCTCAGCTGGGATTATTGGCTTGCACCAAAAGCCTATGACCGTTCAAAAAGATCGAGGGAGATGTGATAATACATCCCCTCAATCCCAGCTCTGGGCAAGGAGAGGCCAATCTCTGTGAGTTCAAGGTCACCCTGTTCTGCATAGTGAATTCCAGGCAGTTAAAAAAAAAAAAAAAAAAAAAAAAACCTTCATTACTTCTTAAAACATTTTGAAGTATTTACTCATTTGCATATATGTGTGTACATGTATGGGTAGGTGGGCACATATGTAGGCTCAAAAGAGGGCTTCTGGTCTCCTTGGTGTTTCTTTGAGGCAGGGTTTCTCCCTGAACCTAGGGCTCACGTTTTCCCAGGCTAACAGTCATCAAGCTCTGACTTGGAGCTGGAATTAAAGCATGCACTGAACTCCTACCAAAGAATGCTGAGATCCAAACGATGGTCCTCATGATTACACAATTGCTTTTTACCCTTAGCCGTCTGTTTCCAGTTCTCAAAATGTTTTTAGAGTGGTTTGTGAACACTTCTTGGCCTTTGGCTCAGGTCAAGTGTAAAGGTGACTTATGGTATTGTTTGCACATTTAGGTAAACAATAAAAATAATTGTATGTTTATAAAGTTGTTTTTAAAAGCAGTACAAGCTGTTTGTGGTGGGGCAGGCTTGTAATCCCAGTATTTAGGCAACTGAGCCAAAATTTCAGAGTTTGAGATCACTTTGGTCTGCAGAGTGAGTTCTGGGGCATTCTGAGTTACAGATAAGACTTCTTAAGAAATTAAACTAAATAATTAATTAACACTGTGGGACCTGGTACCGTAAATCCCACTCAGCTCTCTGGCTATAGGTTCTCTGCCACCTGCTCAGGCGAATGGGGAGAAGACCCAGCTCAGTCGCTGTGATTCGCTGCCTCACTCGGGGCGCTGGGCCAGACTGGACCAGCCAGAGGCTTTGGCGCAGGATGCAAGAAGCTTCAGGACAGAAAATCTTTTCCCAATTGGAGGTATTATCAGCTCTTTAGAACAAGGGATCTTAGGCGAAGGAATGATTCTTACACGCATCTCTTTACTTTTCACCATGCTCCCGTGTGTGTATATATAGTTTTGAAATGGTTCAGAGTCTGACAACCTGTACTTCCTATTGGCTTGGCCTGAGGGCTGGGGAAGAACTTATCTACATATTTGGGGACGGTCCTGCTTCTGCCTAGTTTACGTGGCCTGAGGTCACATCTACCTGCAGGGGAGGGGCTTGAGGTGTGGCCAGTGCAAAGATGGGCAGTGAGGTGCCTATGGCAAGGGTTCCTGATTCACAGGAGTCCAGGAAGCCACCTGCTGTCTCACTCACCGTTCCTGGGGCTTCTACCATCTTAGTCTCAGCGGAGAATCAGGGTCCCAATCATGGCCTGAGTCCTGTCCAACCCATCAGGGTGGCCTGAGTCCCACAGAACATACTACAAAGGTTGCATTCTTTTCACCCAGGCCTTCTCCAAATACCACCTTTAAGAAAATTAAGCAGTTATCAGCCAGGCGTGGTGACACATACTTTTAATTCCAGCACTCAGGAGGCAGAGGTGGGCGGAGTTTGAGGTCAGCTTGGTCTACAGAGTTCCAGGATAGCCAGGACTACACAAAGAAACCCTGTCTTGAAAAAAACCAAACAAAACAAAAACCCCAGTACTGTAGTAGATTAACAGGGAAGGATGTGAGCCTGTTCACTAATCTATACATTTCTGGTTTTCATTAGTAGAGGCAAGCCTTTTTATATAGAAAAGAGGTTTTGTTAAGGACAAAGTATAAATAGCAGGCTGCTGTACAGGTTATTGGGAGCTGCAGGCTGCTGTGGGCTGTGTGTGTGTGAGTTCAAAGTTCATAGAGGAACACGGACCATATTCAAAGTTCCACAGTAATCCCAGAGTGTCCCTTTTCTGGCCCATTTTACTTATCTGAAAGTATCCTTAATTTCCTTCTAAGTAAAACACAATTCCATTCCTCAGTCTGACTGTTTGTTTTAGTTTAGTTTGTAAGGTTACTTTGTAGCCACTGCTGGCCCAGAACTTGTGTAGACCAGCTTGGCCTTGAAGGCATAGAGCTCTGCTTGCCAATTAACTGCTGTGGTTACAGGTGTGCACCACCATACCCGGCCTTTGTTTTCCATGATTTTAACACTGTATAGTGTCTTTGTAATCAGTATTGTATATGGTTAAAGAGGGATAAGGCAAGGTCTCATACGTTCATAGGCTGACCCCATACTGAGTATGACTTAAACTCCTGACCTTCCTGCTTCCACCTCCCAAACACTTGGATTACAGGCATTTGTTACCGTGCCTCGCTGTATAAATTGGTTTGGTTTATTTCATTTATTTACTGTTTTATTTATTTTATAATGTTAAACCAACTTTCCTTTCTTGCTATAGTTGCCATGATCATGGTGTATAATTCTTTTGTATACTTCAGACTTCATTTATTAGTCTTTGTTGAAGATTATCAACACTTTAATTTACATTCAATTTAAATCTTTAAAATGTATTTTTATGTCATTATCATTAAAATAAAGCCAATATTGAATTGGGCATGCAATTTACACCTAATGTCCTGGCACTTGGGACAAAGGCAGGGGAACCACAAATTCAAGATCTGTACCTTAGTAAAACCTGTTTCAATACAAAGTAAGAAGCCGATTGGAGGTGGAACTTCCCGTGCTTGCCTGGTGTGCACAGTGGTCTCACGTTGTGAACCACCCTGGCTTGACACCCTCTTGGAGGAACTCAGTCGTGGCTGAATCTTGTATCCAGCTGAGAATTGACTCCTAGTAAAACCAAACACCACCGTTTTGTAATGTGATGATGTCACATGTCTAGACATAGTGTTCACAGTTGACAAGCTCTGAAGAAAATCTTTTACCCCGGGACTCTGAGATTCTAGTTCATGTGGCCCTGGACACAAACTTCCCTTTTCTGACCCTCAGCTGCTTCTTCAAAACCTATTTTTGGTAGTGTGCACTGTTGCCATGGCAACACTATCTTCATTATTCTCTCTGGTCTCCTCTGTAGGAACCCACCGGTGGGTTTACTTGTGTGCCTGTGTGTGCTTCTTGTTTCTCTCCCTCTCCCTTTCTCCATCTCTCTCTCCCTCTCCCTCTGCCCCCTCCTTCCCTGCACCCCCTCTTTTTTTGGATAGGGTCTTCCAGGCTGGAATTCACTTTGTAATCAAGGATGACTTTGAACTCTTGGTCTTGTGTTGGCATTACAGGTGTTCTCACTGTGCTTGGCTTTTATTTGATGCTGGGGATTTGAACCTGGAGTTTCACACAGTTATGCTTCCCAATGGGCCACATCTCTTGCACATACCATTATTTCGCCATAACGAGTTCTGACCTGAGCATCGTCCCATCAAGGTGCCCCGCCAGGTATGGACTCGGCTCTCCCTGACGCAGGCAGAATCCCACTTTGGTTTCTTGACTTTCAGACTAAGAGACAACAGGATTTGAACTGCTACTCACTATGGGAAGAGTTGGAGCATCCCTAGATATCTACCAGGGACTGGTTTCAGGACACCCTTGCATGCTAAAATCTGCAAACATTTAATCTTACATAAAATGGGGTAGTGTTAACATGTAACTTACACACACCCTCCATGTCTTTAAACCATGTCTAGATGGCTTGTAATTTTTAATATATCCCCAGCATTATGTGAATACCTTTACTGCTTGTGGAAATGATGACCCGGGAAAAAGCTCTGTGTGTGTCTGATACAGATGCAAGTTTCCATTCTCTGAATAGCTGTCATTCAAGATTGGCTGGATTCTCATATCTGGAACCTGTGCGGATAGAAAGTAGTTCCAAAAATCATATCGTAAGCTGAATGTGGGTGAAGACAAAAGAATCATAGGTTCAAGGCCAGCTTGGGTTATACGGTGATACTTGGTCAATGACAGAGCTCCTAATTAGCACACACACAAGGTCTTGGTTTTGATCTTTGGCACCACAAAAAAAATTAACAGAAGAAGACAAAACATTATTGTATCCTGGAAGGAAGACTTAGAATCACCCTTAAAGGATGCAGGGATGGGTGGTTCCCATTTTGACTTTGTTTGAAGGGTGCAGGGATGGGTGGTTCCCATTTTGACTTTGTTTGAAGGATGCAGGGATGGGTGGTTCCCATTTTGACTTTGTTTGAAGGGTGCACAGATGGGTGGTTCCCATTTTGACTTTGTTTTAAGGGTGCAGGGATGGGTGGTTCCCATTATGACCTCAGTTCTTTCACCATCTGGCCCCTGTAAGAAGCAAGAAGGCCTTTATTAGCAGTGGGTTACTGCAGACTCAGCCAAGAGGATGCTGGGTGTCAGCTGCAGGGCTGTGTGTGGTCCCAGAGTGTGGTGTTCAACTATTGGTGTGTTTCTGTCCCTTCTCACCTACAACTACCTCCCACTGGGCAGTACACCAGCTTGTAGAACAAACAGCCTTCCACATTTAGTCCTCCCAGACAACTGTTAGTGTTAGGCTGACAACCGTTTGCGTTGATGTTGTTTGTTTTAAGACAGGGTCAAACCCATGCTGATCTTGAGGTTTCTATGTAGCTGAGGATGGCCCTGAATTACTGGTTCTTCTGTCCTGATTTATGTGGTGCCTTGACAGAACCCATGGACTCATACATGCAAGTAAACACACTACCAACTGAGTTACACCCTGTTCTGCAGCCCCTTTTTTGTTTGGGTATGGGTTTTTGTTTTGTTTTTGAGACATGGTGTATCTGTATAGCCCTGACTGCCCTGGAGTCAATATAAGACCAAGCTGGCCTCTAACTTGTGACAATCCTGCCTGAGTGCTGGGTTATACTTGTGTGTTGCCACAAACGGCTCAGACTAGTCTAATTGTCTGTGTCAGGGGAGACAGACTCGTTAGCATCTGTTTGGGCCATTGCATTACTAACATCATGATAAACGAGGCAAACAGTGCCACATGGACTGCAGAGGGTGAGGAGCCCAGAGTCGGGGCCCCAGGCTCGCTCTCGGTAAGGCCCACCTAGCCGAGTCAGACGCCCCCTCAAAGGAAATACCAGTTACTGGGCTTTTGCTATCTATTACTGAAAATAAAGCATAAGGCGTGGCCTCTTTGGATTCACATATGGGAATCCCACATGACCCATTCAGACATGAGGGAAGGCAGCCAACTCTCAGTGGGGCTTAGAGAAAGAAAGGGCTTTGTTGGGCTGAGAGATGGCTCAGAGGTTAAGAGCACTGGCTGGTCTTCTAGAGGTCCTGAGTTCAATTCCCAGCAACCACATGGTGGCTCGCAACCATCTGTAATGAGGTCTGGTGCCCCCTTCTGGTGTGTAGGCAAACATGCAGGCAGGACATCTTTAAAAACATAAATAACCTGAAAAAGAAAGGGCTTCGTGCTAGGTCAGATAGTGCACACTTTTTGTTTTCTTTTGAGACAGGGTTTCTCTATATAACCCTAGTTGTCTTGGAACTCTCTCTGTAGACCAGGCTGGTCTCAAACTCATATAGATTTCCCTGTCTCTGTCTACTGGTGCATGCTGGCATCAAAGGCACGCACCACCACTGCCAGGCTATGCATTAAAAATTAATTAATTTTAATTGTGCGTTTGGGAGGCAGAGGCAGGTGGATTTCTTTAAAAATTATTTTTTAAGTTAATTTTTTAAAGATTTATTTATTATATATAAGTACACTGTAGCTGTCTTCAGACACACCAGAAGAGGGCATCAGATCCCATTACAGATGGTTGTGAGCCACCATGTGGTTGCTGGGAATTGAACTCAGGACTTCTGGAAGAGCAGTCAGTGCTCTAACCACTGAGCCATCTCTCCAGCCCAAAAATTGTTTTTATTTTTGGGCAATTTTTTGTGCATATGTGTCTGTGCACCATATGCATGCAGTGCCTGTGGAGGCCAGAAGAGGGCGTTGGATCTTCTGGAACTGGAATTTTAGACAGTTTGGGTAGCTGCCATGTGGGTGCTGGGAATTGAACCCAGGTTCTCTGGAAGAGAAGCCAGTGCTCTTAACCACTGACTCATCTCTCCAGCCCAAAACAAAGATTTCCTTTCTCCACTATGTAGCTCCAGCCGGCTTGGAGCTCAGAGATTCACCTGCCTTTGCTTCCTGAGTGCTGGGATTCTAATTTAATTCTAACAAGTTTTGTGTCTGGGCTAAGGACCGTTTCTCTAACTCTCTGATCATCTGGAGTCTCCCATGTTGTTTTAGGGGACACCATAACTGCATTGGCTTTCTGTTGCTGAAGAAAATCAACTTAGCAGCTGGAGAGCTGAGAGTGGTCTGACACTTCACACTCCACAGGCCAATCCTGAAGGCACACGCCTGTTCAGAAGGGTCATCCTCAGTCCAATTTTTTTTTTTTTTTTTAAAGAAACAGAAGGGGTGAGTCTAGAGCGTTGACTCGGTGGTTAAGGGTACTTGTTCTTGTGAGATATCCGCATTCGATTCCTAGCACCAACATGGAGACTCACTGTCTTCTCAGGCAGTAAGCACACGAATGCTGTACAGACAGGTAATATGATAAAAGCAGATATGTTCTAGGTGGTGCACATCTGAAATCTCAGCACCCAGGAGCAGAGGCTGGCGGAGCTCTGACTTTGAGACCAACCTGGTCTGCAGAGTGAGTTCCAGAAAGCCAGGGCTACACAGAGAAACCCTGTCTCCAGACATCATCACCACCATCATCATCATAAATATTAAAAAAAAAAAAACAACAAAATAAGGGAGGTTTGGAGAGATGGCTCAGAGGTTAAGGGACTGGCTGCTCTTGCAGAGGATCCAGGTTCGATTTCTAGCACCCGCATAGTGGCTCATAAACATCTGTAACTCCAATTCCATGAAATCTGCCCTTCTGACCTCTGCTGACGCTAGACACACACACACACACACACACACACACACACACACACACGATACATGGTTATAGAACAGACAAACATTCATACACACAAATAAAAATTTTTTTAAAAAGGAGAAAGGTGCTGGGCTTGATGTATATGACTAATTGTAGCATACAGGAGGCAGAGACATGGGATTTCCCTCAGGCTTGGGGGCAGAGCCGTCTATACAGTGAGTTCCAGGTCGGCCAGGCTCATAGTTAGACACAGTCCACGTCGCTGTGACGAAGATGAGGCAGAGCATCACCATATAGTGTAACCTGAGAGCGGGACTTGGCTGGAGGCTTCCAGGTTCTCGAGCTCTTATTCAAGAATAAAATAAAACCTCGCAGAGATTGCAAAGTAGCGACGAGTCTTACTCAAAAGCAAACCAGCTAAACATGTCCGAATAATCTGCAAGAATCCAGCGAGGTACAGGAGAGGGGTACAGGGCCCATGTAACCGCCAGGAGCTTCTTACTAAGAGCTGTCCTTTAGGAGGCTGTCTATTTTGATTGATGTATTAGGTCAGGCAGACTTTTTTTCTGCTATGCCTGGTCATAATGGACAGCCCAATGCAGGTGTGGTCTTCTGTTGCTAGCAAGTTACCTGGTGAATTGTTGTGGGTGGAGTGTGTCTCAGACTGCCCAGTGTCTTACTAGAAAAGACATACACATAGCACAGTGGGGTCCCAGGTTACTCATCTAGTTCCTATGCTTGCTTTCCTCAAGGTGCAGGAGAAGAGCTACTCTCACCAGAAAACAGAGACGGCTCAGCAGCGCTGTGCTTCCAGAGGACCCAGATCCGATTCTCAAAGCCACATAGCAGCTTAGAGCCTTCTGGAACTCTTGTTCCAGGGTATATGATGCTCTCTTCATATCAGGCATATACATGGTACTCAAACACACATATGAAGAACAAAATTAATTTAATAATTTTTAAAGGAAGCAAAGACAGAGTTGGGGACCTGTCTTAAAGGTCACATTCCACTGATGTCACTTTCTTCCACTAGGACCCTTCTCCTCCAGTTTCTGCCACCTCCCAGTTGTACCACAGGAGACATTTAAGATCCAATTGTTAACAGTAATTTTGCCTTTCACATTCAAGCCTGTAATTCATAAGGACTTTGCTGAAGTGTTGGGTTGAGGTTGCATTTTCCCCCTAAACTTTGATCAAATGTTTTTGGGTGGGGTGGGGTGCAGGTGGAGGAATGGATGCCGGGTTCACTCGTTTAGATTGTGAATGTCTCAACTGCATGCATGTATGAGCACCACACACGTTTGGTGCCTGTGGCAGCCAGAATTAGGAATCAGATCCCCTGTAACTGGACTTATAGCAAAGGCTCAGAGCTGCTATATAGGTGCTGAAAATCAAACATAAGTCTTCTGGAAGACCAACAAATGCTCCTAACCATAGCGTGATCTCTATAAGCCCTGGTGCAAGACATTGAACATTGTACATGTTACACAATGCTCTGCACTGAGCTAAACCCCTACCCCACAAAAGCTTCTTCTTTTTTAGATTTATTATTTATTTTATGTGTGAGCACACTGACACTGTTTTCAGACGCACCAGAAGAGGGCATCGGATCCCATTACAGATGGTTGTGAGCCACCATGTGGTTGCTGGGAATTGAACTCAGGACCTCTGGAACAGCAGCCAGTGCTCTTAACCTCTGAGCCATCTCTCCAGCCCAACTACAAATGTTTTTAAAACCATAATTCTAAGCTTAACATTTGTAAGAACATGACAAAGAATTGCTTTAACTCTCCCTTATGATCCTATCACAGCTTACATGCACCCTGACCATTTTAGAATAACTTGAAGGCAAAGTGCCCCCTCTATACGCAGCGATAGGCTCTCCACCCCTTTTCTGTTGTATGTGCATGACTAGAAGGGAAGCTCAGGTCTCCATACACGCTAAGCAAGCACTCCGCCCCCCGAGCGGCACCCCAAGATTTCCAGCATCTTTAGTGTCCTATAATCTGGAGAAGCCTGTGGGTTCATAGGTCTTTCAAGCTGATTTCCAGAGAAGTCTGATGATTCAGACCATTTGAGGTTTCTGCAGGGCAGGAACTAGTTGACATGTTTTTGACAAGAACAGCATAGACACGGGTTCTCAGTGCCTTATGGCAGGAAGCATCCGATGTCGATCTGACCTGCAGATGCTGATATGAATCGTGGTGTCAGGGTGGCGTCTGCCTCGTGCTTGCTGAGAAGTGGTGAGCGCTGTCCCAACTGCAGCGCTGCTTGCAGTTTCCGACCTTTGTCCCTGGGATGACCCATCCCGCCTAGGTTAACATCTGGATAAAGATGCAGAGTTCCCACATCATCTGAACATGGGGCTCCTTAGCTTCCCCATCTTTCACCTTTTATTGTTTCCTGAGTCAGGGTCTCACGTAATCCCCCTCCCTTAAGAGGACAGAGGTGGAGTTGTGCCTTGCCCACACTGATGCTCTCTAGTCTGTCATTTCTAGGGCTCAGGCTTGACTCTGGCACAACTGTCACTTAAACTTATTTGTACTTTTTACAAGCCAGCGTTTTTTATTGTCTACCCACGCCAGTGGCTCTGCACAGGTGTCTGGATGCTGCTAAGGGGAGGTGAGACACTGTCTGAGATCAACGTTTCTCAGGGTGAAAACAGCAGGGGCCGGGACAGGTGTGGTTCTCAAACCCCTGTGCACACAGACACCGCTGCGGACCACGAGGAGTTAGAAATGGGTTCCTCAGGACCTTGATGAGCCTGGGATGGGGCAGAATCCGGCTTAGCTTGGAGTGAGTACCAGTAGTACAGAGGGGCTGGAAGAGGGGTCTTCTACAGGAGACTTAGGTGCAGCTCTGTTTGATGGCCTCCTCCAACGCACAAGTGCAGCCGTCCCGATGAAGGAGACAGTCTTGGCTTGTCCAAACTGTTTCATTCATGGTAGATGAGGATGTGTACGTCTTATACAGGGTGAACAGGAGATTAAATACCTTTTGCAGGAGGGGGTGCCAGGAAGGCAAACTTACTGGCTATCTAGATACCTTATTAGCATAGAGAACTCTAGGTTTTTACGCTACATGACATATTGTCATGGTCCTCTTAGTGGGGTGTCGTGGTCACGTGCTCCAGGCCAGTAACCTGGCCAGGAGCTAGTTCAAATTCCTGCCATTCTCGGGTATGAGTTTTTTTGGGGGGGGTTTCTGAACTTGCTACAACTTTACCAGTTCTTCTGTCTGGTGACACAGTCTACTGCCTCATACATGTCTTAGGGTTCTGTTGCTTCGACAAAACACTGTGACCAAAAGCAGGTTGGGGAGGAAGAGGTTTAATTGGCTTGCACTTCCATATTGCTATTCATCACCAAAAGAAAGTCAGGATGGGAACACAGATGGGGCAGGACCCTGAAAGCAGAAGCTGATGCAGAGGCCATAGAAGGGTGCTGCTTACTGGCCCTACTTCCTGCATCTTGCTCAGCCTGCTTTCTTATAGAACCCAGGACCACCAGCCCAGGGATGGCACTGCCCACAGTGGGCTGTGCCCACCCCATCAATCTCTAAGAACATGTTCTTACAGACTTGCCTGCAGTTTGGTCTTATGAGGGCATTTTCTCAATTGAGGTTCCCACTACTCAGGGGCTTCTAATTTGTGTGTCAAGTAACACAAGCCTACGTTATCCCAGTGCATCCTGCTGGGCCATCAGCCCAGGGAATGGGTTCTGCAGCTCTTTCCCAGACTCTGTGTGCTGTTCCAGACGGAGCAGGCTGGCTACAGCTGGACAGATACCTTTCCCTTTGGCTTCCTCCTTTTTCGCACCATTTCAAGGAAGCTATGTGGGCCTTATGTTGTTGTGTGCACATAACATTGAAGAATGGTACCCTGGACTCAAATAGAAGGTAAATACAGAGCGTTTTATTCTGCAGAAGTCCAGCACGCCAGGGCCTCCCATTACCAAGACAGACAACCAAGTGAGCTTGAAGAACATGAGGGGACTCCGGAGTAGGTGATCTTTATCTTGCTTCATCTCTAGGGACATTCTAGAACTATTCCGGGGCGGGAGGTGTGGGGGCTGGAAAACTGTTGCTGAGGAAGTCTGGAAACTGCTGCTGCTGACCCATTGTCCTTGCCCCAGGCCAGGTGGCAGAGCAGTTTCTGAGGCCTGGACTTGCCTGGGGTTGCTCAGTTCTTGGAAACAGAGATTTAGGCCTCGTCTCCTGAACTGCCAATTTGAAGCCTGTCATGAGTCAACCTGGGCTTCTCAATAGTTACACATGGATGGATGTGAAGCTTAGAGGACAGCGCAGAGGAATCAGGTTTCTCCTACCTTTACATGGGTCCTAGGGTTCGAACTCAGATTAGCAAGTTTGCTGGCAAGTGTCTTTACCTACTGGCCCCTGCTTCTATTTTTGAGATAGGATCTTGCTATATAGCCCTGGCTGGCCTGGAACTTGACATGTAGACCAAGCTGGTCTTGAAGTTATAGCTATCCTCCTGCCTTCTGCCCCTGCTTCCTGGATGTTGAGATCACAGCAAGTACCACTGTTTTCCTCTTGTAGGATGCTCAATGCAAGCTGAAATCATTCTGTAACTAACGTACAATGGCCCCTCAACTCTATGAATATACTAACATGCCCACTGAACTGGGTACCTAAATGGGAGATTGAGCCAGCCAGGTAGGTGGTGGTGACATGTCTTTAAGCCCAGCACTCAGGAGACAGAAGCAAGTGATCTCTGAGATTGAGGCTAGCCTGGTCTACAGAGTGAGTTCCAGGATATCCAGGGCTACACAGAGAAACCCTGTCTCAAAACAAACAAACAAACAACCCAACCAAAAAATGACAAGGGCATGCTGGGTAACATCATGGCTCTTACAATAGGACATTTCTTTGAACAGAACCCAAGTCTTTTGTGTTCACAGTGTTTCCCTTCCTGTAGCTCAGCATGTATGTGGCTGAGGGAACAGTTTTAGCCTTTATTTTCATTTTTTAAGACATTTATTTTATGTATATATGTATGAGTGTTCTATTTGCAGAATATTGCCAGAAGAGGGCATCAGATCTCAGTATAGATGGTCGTGAGCCACCATGTGGTTGCTGGAATTGAACTCAGGACCTCTGGGAGACCTGACAGTGCTCTTAACCCCTGATCCAACTCTCCAGCTCCAGCCTTAATTTTTGTTTATGAAAATCACTCAAGATTTTTATTTTAAAAATGCCTTAAAAGAAAAGCATATCTTGATCATATATGAAACAATTTAAAAACCTTTACAGGTGTTAACAGTATTGAGAAAAATTGCACCTTAAAAATATGTTTATTAATCCCAGCGTTCAGGAGGCAGAGGCAGGCAAATCTCTGAGAATTCTGGGTCAGCCTGGTCTACAGACAGCCACAGATACACAGAAAAACCTTGTCTTGACTCCCACTCCCCCAAAAAGAAATGTATGTTTATGTGCTGGGTATGGTGGCACTCAGGAGGCAGAGACAAGACAATCTCTGTGAGTTCAAGGTCAGCTAGGGATATATACCTTGTCTCAAAGCTAAACTGAACAGTATGTTTGCCAATTATGAGTTTCCTCAGTGGTCAAGTCAGTTTCTCGATTAGGCTTGCCGTGGAGGGAGGACACGCCCACTGAGGGAGGTGCCACCGCTGCACACCGGGGAGTCTTAGCTCAGGAGCACGACCCACAGAACACAATTAGACAATAGACCACTGTAATAACAAGAGGTTTTTATTCCATGTACATGGGGTTGCTCATCCTCGCAGGGAGAGTCAACCCCGAATTCAATAAGCACACATCTTTTATACATTTTTGTGAGGGGGTTGAACTACTATTTTGCCATTGGTCAGCAGTATAATTTTCAGAAAGAGGAGAGGAAGGGGGAGAAAAGGGGGAGAAACTTTGGCAGAAAGGTTGCTGACAATTTGCATTCTCCTTGGAATTCAGTACAGGGAGGGGTAGGGGAGCTGTTCCTAAAGCAGTCATTTTTGTTTTGTATTAACTCAGCTTGGTCAGTATAGCCTGACCTGTCCACTAAAGCTTTGCTTTTATATTTTCAGAAACTTGTTTATATATTTCAAAATTTTGTGGGGTTTTGTTTCTCAGAATTGGATAATTAGGGCATGAGTTAACTATGACATGCGTCAAGACCCTATCTAGGGCTTTCTAGAGGCCAGTTGGCTTTCAGTCAGTATATTCTGTGGTTTTTCTGAGAATTACTCTGGGCCATTGTTTTTATTTGTCAGGTACAGGTGGGATCTCATAGCCTTGGGATGACTGGAAAGTCTCTGAGTCCGACTTTAGCCATTTCTGTGTCCTTAGGGTCTCACATTCTAAGAATGGGGTGTTTTGGAAAAGTCTCAGAGCCCCTAAAAACCTTGTTTTTTGCATCAGTAGCAAGCCAATAAACAATGTTCTGTGGCTCTGCTGCAGTTCCTGCCTCCAGGTTCCTGCCCTGGTGCCTGTGCAGTGTGACCAGTAGACTTAGATCTGCAAGTCGTAACTTGAGATGGACACTTTCCTCCTCAAGTTGCTTTTGGTCACAGTGTTCATCACAGCACCAGGAGAGAAACTAGAGCCGGCTTTGGGGAAAGGAACACAGGGGGGCAGTGCACAGTGGAGCCTGCCGTGAGGCTCTAAGGGCGGGGCTCCTCAACCTCCTTCAAGTGCCACCCTTCAATACAGTTCTTCATGTGGCTGTGACCTCTTATGAGTCATACATAGTGCAAGGACTCTTTTGAGATAGAAGTTTCAGCAGGGGTCTCAACCCACAGGTTGAGAAGCACTGTTTTAGCGAGCTCTCTCTGGATTAAGGTTCACTGGGACTGTGGATGTAGCACTGTGATTGAGAAGACACCAGCATCATTGAGGCAAAATCTTCCTGAGGGTCAGCTGTGGCCAGGTGGAGGGAGGAGAGGGTAAGGCTGCATCTCAAGCCAGAAGCAGAACCAGAAATGTATAAGAGTCTCTCTCATGCTTCTGGTTTTGAGGGTACAGTGGGTGTTTTCTTAGTTACTTTTCTGGGTTTTGTTTGTTTGTTTTTTCTTTATGATATTTTGGTTTGTTTTTCTGAGACTGTCTCACTACGTAGCTCTGGCCATCCCAGAACTCACAGAGATCCGCCTACCTCTGCCTCCCTACTGCTGGGATGAAAGGCGTGCGCCACCACACCCAGCTATATATTTGAATTTTTTAAAAGTCTGTGGGACTTCTAAAATTATACCGTTTAATATTAACATGATCTTGGTACAAGCAAGGAAAGAAATGTTAAGGTCTAATGGTGATGTTTTGTGTATGACATTTGTTGGCTTGATTAAAAACTAGAGTCACCTGGGGAGAAGGGACCTCAATTGAATTGCCTTTATCAGATTAGCCAGTGGACAGGAGAGTGGAGCATTTTCTTGATTAAAGACTGAGGTCATGTCACCCAGGGCAGGTGTCCTGTGTGAGGTGGAGAACTAAACATGGGGGTAAGCCAGTCAGTGAGCGGAATCCCTCCGTGACCTTGGCTTCAGTTCCTGCCTTGAGCTCCTGCCCTGACGTCTCTCAGTTTGATGGAGCTTCCTTGAGGGTTACAGGATTAAGCAACCCCCTTTCTCTGAGATGCGTTGGTCACGGTGTGTAGTACGGCAGCAGGAAAGCAATAGGCTGCCATCGTCAAATGAGGGGTTGTAGCAGGACTTTGCTTACTTGGTGGGTTCTTTTTTTCTTCCCTCCTTCTCCCCCTATTTCCAACCCTTTAGCCCCCCAACTGTATATAGGAGAGAAAAGAGGCTAGAGTGGAAGGAAGCAACATTATCCTTAGACCACTTCCTGCTGATCCGGGCAGGAGATCCCAGTTCTTCTTGTTTCTTCTTTGCCTGCAACTACTTAACAAACTGAAACCAACCAACAACCCACCCTGCCTCTCAGGGCCCTAGCGTTTATATTATAGCCCTTCTAAAAGTCCCCAGAATCCCCTTATAGCCCCTCTAAAAGTCCCCAGAATCCCCAGCATCACTCAGTGGAAGGAATTATTTGCTGCTGGCAAAACCCTGTCTCTGCTAGAGCCCAAGGCAAACCCTAGGCATCTGCTGTGGACAGTCTGAAGCAGCCCCACACCCCACACCTAGGATTAAAACGAAAACACATTCTTAGAATATTTCTGTGTTTTGTTTGTTTTGTTCTTTAAATGAAACCAAAACTCCAATATTGTCACTATAAGATGCTTTTGGTAAAAATAATAAAACCCCCTTGCTGTGTAGAGATGTAGATAGTTCTCACAGATCTGGTTCACCAGACACAAAGCAAGCACTGAAGGTTTTCTACCCCGGTCTTCTGGTCATTTTTCTTTTCTCTCTTTTTTTTTTTTCTTTTCTTTTCTTTTTTTTAAAGATTTATTCATTCTTTTATGAGCATACTGTAGCTGTTTTCAGACACACCAGAAGAGGGCATCAGATCCCATTACAGATGGCTGTGAGCCACCATGTGGTTGGTGGGATTTGAACTCAGGACCTTTGGAAGAGCAGTCAGTGCTCTAACCACTGAGCCATCTCTCCAGCCCTTCTGTTCATTTCTTCCAGCTGGGATTATACACATAGTTCTTGGATAACTAAATCAGATGGTGACTGAGATGTTAGACCAGCCTTGTCCTACTCGGCCTCATGTGGGAGGTGGGAGGTCGGACTCTGAGCTGGTGGATCAGCAGGTTTTGTCTTTGCCATCTTGTGCTTTGGGGTTCACTGAGATCTGTGGGCAGTTGAAGTTGTTGGTACTGATGTTGAGTTGCCTGCTGACCTTGGGCCTGGGCTATCTTTGGCAAGGAAGGCTTTGCAGAATTGTGGTCTTTAACTGTATAGGCACAGGCTGTCTCACTGGTCTAACCTCCTGCCCTGCACTGTGGCTGTTAGCAGCCTCCATCACTCTTTCAGTGTAGTGGGTCGGAAACTGGCCTGGGCTGTTTTTTTTTCATACATTATGGTGGAAATCTTCACCTGCTATAGGGCTGGTGTTGTTGGGCCTGGCCTTTAGGAGTGCTCTGCTTCCCAACTGTTGGGGTAGTCTGTGGGTAACTCTGTGAAGAACCCCTAGGAAGCAGATAGTGTCTCTGCTTCTTACCTCAAACCGTTCTGTTGTTCCCGAAACCTTGTTGACATGACCTTCAGTCCCTGTCACCAGGCACTGCAGACTTTGGGCCACACGGGCCGGTGCTGCTGACCACGGTGGGCTTGGCATTGGAAATGGTGTTAGCTGGTGGCTACTCAGTGTCAGCTTTGCCACTCATGTGGCTGCAGCTCCTCCAGGGTTGCCATGGTACCGTCTCGGCAGTATTCTAGCTGTCCCAGACTCTCCAGATCCTCTCGCTCCACTCGGTTTCAGATCCAATGCCATCTTTTCTGTCTAAAGATTTGTTTGTTTTTCTTCTATGTATGTGTGAGCGTCTCATGTGTGCGATGCCACCAGCCTGAAGAATGTGTTGGATTTCCTAGACTTGGCGTTTACAGATGGTCGCGAGGTGTCACGTGGGTTTTGGGGACTGAACTTTATTGCTGAGCCATCTCTCCTTTTTAAACTCTTCCTTGGGCTGGAGAGATGGCTCAGTGGTTAAGAGCACTGACTGCTCTTCCAGAGGTCCTGAGTTCAAATCCCAGCAACCACATGGTGGTGGCTCACTACCGTCTGTAATAGGCTCTAATGCCCTCTTCTGGTGTGTGTGAAGACAGCTACAGTGTACTTATATATAATAAATAAATAAATCTTAAAAAATGACAAACTCTTCCTTTTCTTCCCTCCCTCCTTCCCTTCATTCCTTTGTGCTATCTCCAACTGGCCTTGAACTCCTGGGCTTGTTCTAGAGTCTTCTTCCTCAGCCCTTTGAGTCAAGATATGTGCCGCACTGGTCAGACTCCGTGTGTTCCTTATAATTTTTTTAAACTTTATGACATTTATCAATCATGCAAACAGCCAGCTCAGCCATGACGCCTTGGTGGCTCTTTTCTTGGAGATGCTGCAGCACCTGTGGGTTACACTTGCATCAGCACCTAGTGTGGGGAGAAGGCAGTGCTGTGTGTGGACTGGGAAAATACCTAAGTTCAGAGTCTGAAGCAGTCTCCTGACTGCACATCACATTCACACATGGGAAAGCACAGCAGTCACAAACTGAGCATCTTAGATGGGAACTGGCTGAGGTACCCTCGACCCCACCCCCATCCACTGACATCTAACCCTGCACAGGTCAGGAACTGCAGGCTGCCCCTCCAGCCTGGACACTTATGATGAGTGTACTTGTGTTTGCTTTTTGTTTCTGAGACAAGGTCTCCCTACGTAGCCCAGGCTGACCTAGAATTTTGAGGTGATTCTTCTGTCTCAACCTCCCATGGGCTTAGAATAATTGACCTGATCTGGCTTCTGGGAGGTCCTGAGCTGCCTCCTGGCCCTGTTCCTCTAAAATCCTGAATCTTCCTTGGTACCTCTGCCACCAGCAGGCTGGTCCTATGAAGAACACACAGCTTTACAGAGGCCCAGGCTGGCTTCCCATGTGTGCTGTTTCTTTCTGGTCAATGAAATATGTGCTCTGAGTCCTACTGGATGTCTGTGGCTAGTGAATTTGGGTCCACCATGGCAGAGCATTCCATCCCATTGCTTCTCTAGATGTCTATTCCCTTCCCCCACATTTCAGTTACCTCTGCACCATGACTTTCCTCAGTAAGGACGGTGGCTTTCTCGGAGCTTCCAAGAGCCAAGCCTGTTGCTTGTTGGGGGCTCTGCCAAGTTTTGTATCAGAGCAGGGGCTTACTCTGCCTCTAAGCCCTCCTCCAATGGTGGTCCTTCAGACTGCAGTGCCTTATGTTTCTCTTCTTTTCTAGGCCTAGGAGTTCATTTTCTGTTCCTATAACAAAGTGCTTGCGGCTGAATAATGTAACTATGAGAGAGGTTTATTATCTGTAATTTTAGCATTCAGGAGTGAAAAAGTAGGATAATTCTTATGTGTAAAGAAGGCTTTAGGGCTGTGTGTGTTTGTGTGTTGTGCAGCATACACTTTCAATCTCAGTGCCCTGGGGCGGCAGAGGCAGGTGGATCTCTGAATTTGAGGCCAGCCTGGTCTATAGGACAGCACAGAGAAACCTATCTCAAAACAATGACAAAAAAGCATTTGGATTTTATGTTGGGTCCTATGTGCCTCCGAAGTACTTTTCCAGTGCACTGTGGCTTGGTGGCAGCCCCAGCTCTCCACTGCCACTTTCTCGACTTCCTGGAGGCCTAGATGTTCTGTCCCATCTGTTTTGGTCTGACCACAGCGAGGGCCGCTCATTTGCAGCATTGCCAGTGGCTTTCTCTGTCTTCACTGCCACCTGTGAGGGAGCCCCCATAAGACATGCAAGAAGACAAAGCCAAATCGGAGAAACCGACAGCTGTCAATCATCCCCACGGAAGTCAACACACTTGTGATTCCCATACTAGTAAAATATTTTTATTATTTTTATAACACAAGGAAAGTAAAGATTTCTTTTTGGTGTAGACCAGAGCTAAGGGAAGCAGAATAAAGGGATTAATAGGACTTTTATGCACTTTTGATGATCATAAAAAGTTAATACCAACTGCTTGCCATAAAACTTATCATAGCTCCAAACACGTATAAAGGATCAGTTTTAAAATCTATAAAAGTAAAAAATATACAGTTGGACGCTCTAACACTTATTCCATCTTCAATATAAAATTGTAAACATTTATTTACACAAAGCACATGTGTATAAGAGAGTCCGAGCACCCTTTTCTTCTTGAGTCACGGCCCTGAGAAGATGGGAGAGAGGAAGTGGGTGGTTACCTCTTCCTAACTCCTCAAAGCCAGACTCATAAATAAAGCCATGGGCAGCTCTGGGGGGGACCCCAAGAATCACATTTTATTGCTATGACATTGCAGCAAGTGAGCTGCCCACTGCCTAAGTGGCCAGCCTGGGCCTAAGGTAGAGTGCTGGGCCAGCCGGTGTGGGCCGGTGTGGGCAGCTGGAGCAGGAGGCCGGAAGAGGAACCCGGATCCATCTCCAGCCCTCAGCCCTATTTTTGGTAGAGAACCCGCTGAAGCCACTCTCCCTCTTCCCCCGACAGTTGGGGAATCTCAGAGGGTGGCCTCTTCACTGACTTTAGGAGTCACCTGCTTCTCTGAGAGCTGAACTGAGTTTCTGGGGAGGACATGGCAGGAGAAATGGCTATGAGGGACAAGGACCTGAGAGCACAGGTGCCCTCAGTGAAAAAGGCACTGCTGGTGCAAACTAGTTAGCAGTGTGTGCACACCTTCTGACCCCTCTGACTGTGAAGGCTGCTTGTCATTTCCTTGGCTCAGTTCTTTACACTGGATGAAGCATTGCAGGACCTCAGGACAATGCACAGAAGTCACTGCAGCAAACACCTTTCCCTACGCCATCGTCGTAACAGGCTCATTCTACGCTCACCATCTTGCTTGTGATGAAGACAAGTGCTCACTCTTGCTGTTAGCAGCCCGTGCACCATATTCTATTCCATGGCTTCTCTGCTCAGACAACTCCATCAACAGACCTTCTAAGAGAATCTACTTCAATCTTTAGCGAGGATTGGTTAGTGTTATAAAACCACGTTGAAAGTGCAAGTCACCACTGTGGGAGGAACAGAAGTCTGGAGGGTACAGAGTGGAGTGGTGCCTAGCCGGCAGGCTGCCTGCAGCCTTCTTCCCCAAGCCTATGCTAGGCTCAGGCTCCCTAATGCAGTGAAGTCAGCTACTGTTTCCCGTTCTGGCTAGAAGAGGTCGGGAGTTAGAAGGGTCATGGGATGATGTGGAGGAGGAAAGATGTGTGTACGACTGAATGGCACTTCTGTGTGTACATACGTGTTGTCAGAGACATGCTGGATCTGCACCTTCAGCATTTAGACACGCCAGGGCTTGAAGGGGCTCCATGGGGCCGTGTCCTCAAGAGTGAGTGGCAGCCAAGAACTAGCTTTGAGGAAGGATCCTATCTGCAACACTAGGTGTGTCATCTTGTGGCATCCTGATCATTTTGGCATCTGCAGTCACAACCTGCACGGTGGCAGTGATTTCCAGTGACCATGAAAGCTGACAGAGCAGGGATAAAAGAGGCTCCGACTCCTAAGGAAACCCTTGGTTTCCAGTGCCACTTACAATACAACCACCACCTGTCCTAATCTGCTTAAAAATCTTAAATTAAGAGAATTACTTCTATGCTATAAAATGCACATAATCCTATATAAAATCCCAAGAAAGGTTTGTTCCCAGCCTTGAGGCAAGTGGAGAAGTCATGGGTAAAAACCCAGCACACATTCTTGGTAAGCCTGATATAGTGGGGCTTAATTGTTTCCACTGGCTTTTTGGTCATCTGGGTAGGAAGCTACCTTTCAACCCTCTATCCTGCTATCCCAACCCTAGTTAGTGATGCCAATGTGCTGGTCCAGCCCAACGGACCATCAGATACTGACCAGAGCTGGCTCCAGTTGTGGCTTAGGTTCTATTGGCCCGATTCTCTGGGCCATGGGCTTTTGGTCCAAAGTAGTTGTTCTTTCTTGAATCTGAACAAAAATATACGATGACTAAACACTGACACACCACACAGATGTCTCCGTTACTGTGACCCTAAGAGATCATCCAACTCATTGATCCACTCCTCAGAAGTCCTGTTCTTCAGCAGTGAGTCGATCAGGTCAGTGTGTCCAGCCACACTGGACAGACCGCTGCTGCCTGGCTGCCCACTGTAGGCAAAGGGCAGCTCTTGGCCCATGGTCCTCACAGGGTAAGCCTGAGCACAGTGAAGCCCCTGCCGGCTGTTCATCTGTGAAGTGGGGCTCTGGCCGAAGGCCCCCAGCTCAGGCCCCGAAGGGCTTAAGCCAGGCAAGCCCTGCTGTGAGGCTGCTTGGGGAGGTGCAGGGGCAGGGGCATTGTTCCTCTGCTGTGTGCTCACTGGGGGCAGCATGGGCCCTGCTGCACCTGCTGAACTCATAGGAGCCATAGGCCTGCTGGGCATGGCTTGGGAGAACTGCTGGCCAGATATTTTCAGGTGGGCTTGCTGTATGTGGAAATTGGAAGCTGCAGTGAAGGGGCTCACACTGCTGTTCCCAGGTGTCTGGCTGCTTAGGTTTGGCATTCCCTGATGTTGCCATGAGGCATTCTGGCTTCCCATGGCTGCTGACACCCTTGGGACTTGTGGCTTTGTTAAACCAGGAGGCAGGGCTCCCTTACTGTGCTGCTGGGAGAGGCTGGCACTCCCCAGAGAGTTCTGACCATATGCAGCTGAGGTGGAGGCAGCTTGGCCCACGCTGGTCTGCCGTGGAATGTGGGCATGTGTGCTGGTAGCCTGTGGTGGGGGCTGGGAAACTATCTGGGCTAGACCAGATGCCATGCCATAAAGGCTGTTCTGAGGCAAACTCTGGGACCCAGTAAACTGGGCCACTCCACGGTCCTGCTGGCCAGAGCTGGAGGGGAGAGAGGAGACAGGGGCATGTCCAGGACCCATCGACATCAGAGTCCCAGGCTGAGGGAACACTCGAGGACAGCTGGAATTAGACGGACCCAAGTTGTTCATCCCAGGCACAGCAGCAGAAGGTCCTAGAAGAAAGAACATTCTAGCAGTCAAGTCAGCACTCATTTTCCTTTACATCTGTGTGTGTGTGCATATGTGCCACTCGAGTGAGGGAGGGAGAGGATGGCAGGCAGGAGTAGTTCCTGTCTTAGTCAAAAGAGTTTCTAGTCTTGTGAATAAACACCATGACCAAAAGCAACTTGGGGAGCAAAGGGCTTATTTCATCGTCCCCCACCCTGAGACAGGGTCTCACTGTGTAGACCAGGGTAACTTCAGACTCACGGGATCCAACTGCCCACACGTCCAGCCCCACAGGAATAAGCACAGCTGGGCTTCTCTGTCCATAGGTACTTGTGTCACGTGTGCATAACACCCATCAAATGTAGACATCATAAAAACAACTTTTAAAAACAGTTGTGACAAAAGAGACCCTCCACTGTGGTAACAGCCCGTATCAGTGGGGCATGATCGAGTTGAGAACCCAGGCCGGGCACAGGTTCCAGTGACTCCAATAGACTTCCAATCATTCCATATTCCTAGCGGCACACCAGGGGACCGCATCTAGACTCTTACCTGGCTGTGGTCTGTTCCCATGACATGTCACAGTGAGAATTCACTAAGGGAGGCAATGCCAGCATGCATCTGACATGTGACTTGCAATCTCTACAGCTCAGGGCTGAGGCTCAGGTGTCTCTTCCCTTCCTTGTGACATCAGGGTGCTTTAGAATAAAGCCTTCCATTTGGAAATCAGTTGTTGGTTTTCTTTTAAAGACAAGACCCTTCAAACTCACACTACGAAGCTGAGGATGACCTTGAACTTGATCCTCCTGCCTCCACTTCCCAAGTGCTAGGATTATGGGCACAAGCCACCACACCTAGGTTGCTGTGGGGTTCTTCTAAAGACAACTACCTATTTTAATTAAGATTTACACATAAACCAGGTGGTGGTGGTGACAGCACATGCCTTCAACACCAGCACTCAGGATGCAGAGGCAGGAGGATGATTTCAAAGCCAGCTTGGTCTACAGATGAGTTCCAGAGCAGTCAAGGTTGAAAAATCCTGTCTCAAAAACAAAACAAAGGGCTTACACATAAGATGCCCTCTCACTAGTGATAATTTTGCTTCACATGGATGTTTAACTGAGCTTCCTCATAGTCAACCCTGGAGACCACCTTGTGCCACAGAGGATCTGAAAATCTAGCCCTCACCTCCTAACCACAGCACCACACATCATGAGCTCTACCCCTCTTATACCCAAAGCTGCCCCTCTCCCCGACCTCCTTCACCTCTCCTTACCTGTGAACTGTCCAACCTGCTGTTGGAAGGTGCTTTGCGTCGGGTCTTGGTACTGGGGGGGTGGGCGGGTCAGATGACGCTGAAACTGTTGCTTCTCCTACAAAGTGTCAAGAACAGAAACAAACAATAAAACTCAATGTAAGCCTGAAGTCAAAACCGATTAGGAGAAAAGTGCTCCTTGCCACTCCTCAGAGGCACCTGTGAGTGCAGGGACGGCAAGTGTCTGCTCACGGGTACAGTGTTTGGGTGATAAAAATGGGTTCTGATGGTAACTGCACAACTCTGCACAAGTTACAGTGGAAATCACCGAAGTGTGTTGATGGGAATATATCCTAATAAGCTGCTAGTTTAAAGATGGTGGGCCTGGTGGTTTTGGTGGTGCACACCTTTAATTCTAGCGCTCGGGAGGCAGAGGTGGTGGATCTCTGCTTCAGGCCACCATGGTCTACAGAGTAAGTTCCAGAACAGTCAGGGCTACACAGAGAAACTCTATCTAGAAAAACAAAACAAAAAATAATAGGAACTGAGGCAGTGACCAACCTCAGTAAAGTGTAGTCTCTAAAGTTGGTTCTAACGTATTCTTTGTGTTTGTCATGGGCTAAGCACTGTGGAGTGTGTCAGAGGATAGCTGTGGGTGTGGGTCCTGCTCTTCTTTGTGCTGAGACAGGGTTTCCTTTGTTCAGTACTGAAGCCAGGCTTGCTGACCCAGGAACATCAAGGGGGTCTGTCCCTGCTTCGCATTTCCACGAAGAGCCTCTGACCAGTGAGTCCCCGCCTCTTCCCTCACTTTGAGACACTGCATCACTGTGGCCCAGACTGGCCTCGAACTTACTGTGTAGCTAAACATGACGGTAGTTCTCCCGCATCAGCTTGCTGACAGTTAGGATTACAGGTGGGGGCTCCTATGCCCAGCTGGCTCCTGTCTTAATTAGAAGACGTGGTTCAACCTCTCAAAGGCTCTCATGGCTGCCTGGTGACCCGAGGGAAATGTGCATCTTGACCTCAGGACTTCAAGGGCAGTTCTACTTCATTTATTTGTTTTAAGTAAAAACATTTTTTTAGTATGCTTTTAAAAAATGAAGTAAATTCTGGAAGCCATTTTTATTTATTTGTGTGTGTATTAATGTGTGCCATGTGTGAAGATCAGAGAGCAACCTGCTGAAGCCAGCCCTGTCCTGCCATCTAGTGGGACTCAGGGTCACACTTAGGTGAACACACCTGCATACAAGGACTTCTACCCACTGAGCCATCTCTCCAGTCCCTTCTGTAAGATTTACTATTAAAGGTTTTGTTGTTGTCTGATCTAGTGTCTCACCAGGTAGCTCAGGCTAGCCTCAAGCTCAGAGACCCACCTGCCTCTCTGCCTTTCTAGTGCTGAGATTAAAGGTATGTGTCACCATGCCTGCCGTATTCTTGAAGACATGTCTGTCTGCACCACATGTGTACTGGTGTCCACGGAGCTGAGAGGATGGTTGGGCTCCTGGAGCTGGAGTCACAGGCGTTTGTGAACCAGCTGATGTGGGTGCTGCAACACTGATGATCTCCAGCTTAGCTGGTCCTAACTTCTAAAAACAAAAGCAACCTATCATTGTGTGTGAATGAACGTTTGCTTGCTTTTGGGGGTGTGCATGCCATGGTATGGCGTGGAGGTCAGAGGGTCACTTGAGTGGATTCCCACATCTCACGTGTATGGGAGTTACAGGGATTGAACTCAGGTCATCAGACTGCTTTCATTGCGGGGCTGCAAAGGGTTTTAAAGGACACAGCACTGACAGTGTGAACAAGCTCGAATGGTGCCTGTTACCTGCTCAGCCAGGAGGTGCTGCCTTTGCAGGAACTGCTGCTGCTGCAGCTGCTGCTCTCTCTGCTTCTGCTGGTCCAGGAGCAGCTGGTGCTGCTTCATCACAGCTGCCTGCTGCTGGCTGCTGATGTATGGAGAGCTGCCGAGAGTGCTGGCCACACACACACTAGGCTGGGTTCCCACACTGGCGGTTGGGGCTGGGACAGGGACACTGGAAGGGTTCTGTTCCTGTTGACAAAGACAAAGGGATCCAGGTCAGGTAGTAATGCGTGATCTGTCCCAACCCTGATCAGGCCCGGTAAGCTGCACCTAGTGATAGTCTTGGTCACTGTTCTCTTCGGTATCCAAGCCTCCGCTTCCCTGATTTTATATTTTGGACATGAAATGTCCCTTATTGTGTGTGGAGGCATCTTTAAGTTTTAGGGCTTGGGAGGCAGAGGCAAGTAGAACTCTGTGAATTCCATGTCCGTCAGGGATATATAACGAGACCCTAACTCAAAACAGCAAACAACACCACTTCCCCCAAACCAACCAACTTAAAACAAAAAGCCCCATTAAAAAAAGACAAACAATAGGGCTGGAGAAAGGGCCCAGTGGTTAAGAGACTGACTGTTATTCCAGAGGACCCAGGTTCAATTCCCAGCACCCGCATGGCAGCTCACAACTGTCTGTAACTCCAATCTTTGACACCCTTATACAGACATACATGCAGGCAAAACACCAATGCACATAAAATAAAAATAATTTTTAAAAAGCAAAACAAAAATAATTCCCTATAAATATCCTAATCCCCAACCAACCAAAACAAACAAAATAGTGCTATGTCATTAGAGTGTAGACTCAGTGTATGGCTACCCCCAAAGAGCATGAAATATTTTTTTTTAAAGATTTA
The DNA here is from genome assembly GCF_963924665.1 of Micromys minutus. NCBI lineage: Eukaryota > Metazoa > Chordata > Mammalia > Rodentia > Muridae > Micromys > Micromys minutus. Next base: position 3,482,051 of record NC_137979.1, read on the forward strand.
TTTATTTTATTTATTTGAATACACTGTAGCTGTCTTCAGACATGCCATAAGAGGGCATCAGATCCCATTATAGATGGTTGTGAGCCACCATGTGGTTGCTGGTATATGAACTCTGGACTTCTAGAACAGCCAGTGCTCTTTACTGCTGAGCAACCTCTTCAGCCCCATATTTTTATTTTTATTTTTTGACAGGACTTTATGTAGTTGTTTGGCATGAAAGAGATGACTAACCTAAATTAGGTGGTTTCTCAAATGTTTGTGTAGTTAAAGTTTAGGAATTTTTTTCTTTCTAAATAAGGTTTCTTTGGTTAACCGTGGTTGTTCCGGAACTTGCTCTGTAGACCAGGCTGGCCTCAAGCTACAAAAGATCCTCTGCCTCCCGAGTCCTGGGATTAAAGTTCTCAGCACCACGGCCCAGAATTACTAAGGGATTTTACTTTTCATTCAGGATCAATTCCAGTCATCTGTAGTCTCAGCACTTGGGAGGTAGAGGCAAGGGGAATCAGGCGTTGAAGAGCACCTTGGCTACACAGCCAGCCAGGGATAAATGAACTGTGCCTCAAAGGCACAAAGACCAATCTTGCCCTGTTTTCTACATTTTCCACTTCAAAGGATGCCTCAGCTGCTCCCACAGTCCCCAGCGCACTGACATCTAGTTTAGTGTGACAGGACTGGGAAGAGTCTACTCACCTGGCCAGGGGGAACCAATGACCGGAAGGACATGTTTCCTGACTTTGATTTCATCAGAAACAAGGAGTTCTGCTCATTACTCAGATGAGGCAGCTGCTGGGGAAGATATGCCATCAAAGCTGGTTTGTTCTGGCCAGACCCAGGGCCACCTTGGCCACAGTCTGCTTTGTAATGAGAAAGGGGTTTTGTATTGCCATAGTCTAGCACAGACCCTTGGTTATTCACAGGGTTCTGATTCAAGTTACTTGGTGACTGGTGACTCAGCAGGCTGGAGTGGCTGGGTTGGAGGTAGGGGCCTCCTGGCCGAGGAGAACTCTTGCTCACACTAGGCATCATGAGCAGTTTTGAGTTGGTAAAGTCTTGCTTATAGCCAGGAGGGCTGGCAGGCTTCTCCATGGGATAAGGAACATCTAAGGGACTATGGGAGGGCCCTGCCTGCTGCCACGTGGACAGCTGGCCCGGGCCAGATGCTGGGGCAGCTTGCTGTGGATTCTGCAGCATCTGTTCACGCTTCTGCTTGGCAGCTATCTGTTGGAGCTGGTGAGCAGAGGACAGCTCTGAGGTCCCTCCTGGGCCCTGGCTAGGTAATACCACACTTGTGAGGGCTCTTTGTGCATTCTGGGCCTGGGCTGATGCCGGCATCAGGTTTGGACTGGAATTATCCACCCCAGGTTGACCAGTGGTGTGAAACAGAGTCTGAGAGTTCCCAAGGCTTGGAGAGTCTGTGCCCACAGGGGCAGAGGAGGGTGCTAGAAAGGTCTGGCCTGCAGACCCAGCCCTGACTTGTGGAGAACCTAACTGCTCCTGCTCAAAAGCTGCTGGAGAGAACTCAGTCTTAATATTAATGTCCTGGGCCAAGGGGGTTTGTGTGGCAGAACCAGGGGGCTCTGGATCCTTCTTCTCCTCAAAGTCCTCAGTAAACAGGTCCTTCATGTCTTCGTCAGGCACTGACCTGTTGAGCTCTTCGATGAGCTCCTTCCACTCCTGCTCATTAAGGTTGAGGTCAGGCATGAGGTTGCTCTGAGCTACGGAGCTTCCAGCCCCTGCGATCATGCAGGGCAGGTCATCCATTGGCTCTTGCTTGAGTTCTTTACTCAGGCTTAGAGGAAACGGCTCACTGGAGTTGCTGCCTCCATTCAGGTGGATGCTTGAGTCTGCCAGACACTTCTTGTTCATAGAATCTAGCCCCAGGGAATGCTTCCCACCAGTTTGCAGGGCATCTCCCCCAGGCGGCTTGTCAGGCTGACCCAGGGGTGAGGCAGGAGGAAGGCCATTGGCAGACACACTGACCCCCAGAGGGGCCTCCCGGCGGGTCTTCTTATGCCCAGGAAACAGGTCTCCATAGCCATTTGGTTGATCGCCATTCTGAGGGGAGGCAGCGCTGTCATGGCTCCTCTTCACTGCATCATGAAGATGCTGAAAAACAACCAAAAGCACACTTAGGAGCACAGTGCCTTGTCTTGGGTCCCTGCTCTCTGCTTCCCCTTACAGCACTGCCTCTGTTACTCGGCCTGCTGTGGAAAAGTGAGCATTACACCCAGGGCTTGGGCAGGACACAAGCTTGACGATGGCTATTGTCATCTAGTTTGAGGATGTGCATTAGATCACCACAGGAATCCTGGATCTTGTCATACCTAAGAACTGCCAATATCTTCAGCTCCCACCTCCAGCCTCCCCTGCCCCAACCCCTGACTTTCCACTCATATAAACCAATACATTTTTTTCTTTCTTGTGCTTGGGCTGATTTAATATGAATTCTGTTACTTCCAACCAAAGAAGCAGTACTAGTTTGAATGAGAATGGCCCCCATATGCTAGTGGAGCTGTTTGGGAAGGATTAGGAGCCTTGTTGGAGGAGGTGAATCATTGGGGGGCCTCTGAGATTTCAAAAGACTGGGAACAGTCTTGCTCTTTCTCCACCTGAAACCTGTGGATCAGATGCGAGCTTTGGGATACTGCGTGCCATGCCTGCCACCACCGTACTACTTCCCGCGATGGTCCTCGACTAACTCTCTGAATCTGAAAGTAAGCCCCAATTGAATGCTTTCTTCAAAAGTTGCCTTGGTCGTAGTGTCTCCTCACAGCAAGTGAATAGTGACTAAGGTAAGAGCCCTGACTGTAGTTTTTCTTCCTCTGACAGTGGTAGTGTCGGCCTAACTGCTAGTTCCTATATCCTTCTCAAAGCACGTGTTCCTCTGTGGTGCATGCTTCTACACACACCGCATGAGCTGGCGTCTATTTTCAGCTCTTGTCCCACTTAAATCTACTGTGTGTGTGTGTGTGTGTGTGTGTGTGTGTGTGTGTGTATGGGCATGCATGCATACAGGCCAGAGCGCACAAGTCAACTCGTAGGGCATGGTTCTCCCTTTCACTATGTGGGTTCCATGGCCTGAAGTTTGGTTGTGAGGTTTGGGGACAAATCTTAGCCCTTTGCGCCATCTCAACAGCTACTCCATCACCCCCTAAGCAGCTTCAGACAAGGTGCTCCAGAGGCAAAGCTTATGAGCCTTAAAGTCTGTCACTGGACTCCATCAAGTCTACTCTGACACCCTCATTTTCTTTGTGACTAGCTTCATTCTTCTAGCCTTGGTAAACGTTTACTTGTGCCAGGACTACAAACGCTGTGGGGACTATAAAGGCAAGTAAGCTAGTCGTTGTTTATGGCCTTTCAGTCTCCCGAGAGCGCAGAGCAAACTGGACATTGCTATAGAATAAGGCAAATGTCCTACGCATGCCATAGAATAAGCTCCCTCAGAGTTGGGGTGGGAGTCCATGGTGAGAACTGGCCAAGTGTGGCGCCCTCCCTCCCAGGCCTGGGCTCCGGCTCTCGGCCCCACGTTCCTAAGCTCACATTTATTAAGTTGTATCTTATCCTCTACCCCTCACCCCTGTACCAAATCCACCTCCCACTACTCCTGAGCAATGAAGTATGATTAAAAATGTTCCAGCTTGGTGCTTGCTTTGCGTGATGGTGTATGGTTGTAATCCCAGCACTTAGTAGGCTGAATTAAGTCTTAAGAGTTCAAAGCCAACCTCTTTCCTTTAGATTTATTTTATGTATGTGAGTACACTGTTAGCTGTCTCCAGACACACCAGATCCCATTACAGATGGTTGTGAGCCACCATGTGGTTGCTGGGAATTGAACTCTGGACCTTTAGAAGAGCAGTCGTCTTAACCTCTGAGACAACTCTCCAGCCCTTTGAGACTCTCCAAGAAAGTGTCCCTAGTGACAGTTTTAGTTTCCAGTTTTTAGGAGTCAGCGTGGCACAGAATTCCACGCTATCCCATCTGGCAGCGGGGTGCAAGCACGCTTGGACCTGAGTTTGCAGCTCTCAGCACAGATGACAGTTCCCTCCACCTCTCAGTCTCAGTTGCTGTGTTTATTCTTTTTCACCTTATCAGCATTTCCCTTTTATCCATTTTAATGCCTGGGTGTTTTGCTGGTTTACTTGCCTATGCAGCACATGGTTGCAGTGCCTATGGAGGCCACAAGAGGGCACTGGATTCCCCCGGGACCAGAGTTCTGGTCAGCTCTGAGCTGCCACAGGAGTGCTGGGAAGAACCTGACTCCTCTGGAAGAGCAGTCAGCACTCTGAAGCGCTGATCCACCTCCAGCCCCCTCATGAAGATTGTCTGGATTATTAGAGCTTAAGTTCTACCACTGCCAGCTGGCGTTCCTTTAAATCCACGTATGGATACATACTTGGTCTAAGAAAGGAACTGTGGGGCAGAGTAAGCAACTTAATCTCCATCCAAGAATCCAATTTAAGAACAAACCCTTGGAGGCTGGAGATGGCTCAGTGCATAAGAGCACTGGCCACTCTTCTAGAACTTCTCCTGGGTTCAATCCGGAGAACACACATGGTGGCTCACAACCACATCCACTCTATCTTTCCTGTCATCCTCTTTTGCTCCAAGAGCGCCATCTGGCTGGTGACTTTCCTATCTTTCTAGTAAATGTAGACACCAAAGGTGTCAAGTCATTTATAAGCAAGTCAGCTGCCTCAGATTAGAAGAGAATCCCTCTCCACTCCAACAAGTTTAAATGTGCCATGCCCTTTTTGAGTAGCCAATTGCAAATAGCTGCAGACAAGTTCCAAAGGAACAGCTCACTTTTCTAACACTCAGTGCTTTCAGCCCAGAGAAGTGCTTGACCACACCCTCAACTAGGCAAAGATTTAACTGGAGTGATGTAGGCAGGGGCGGGGCACTGTAGGATGTGGTAGTCCTGGCAGATTCACAAGCATTGGACACTCAACATGTGCAAAGTCCTTGTAGGGAAGGAGAAGTGGAGAGGCCTTGGAGCCCAGACTGCAGACATTCCTAAGGAAGATGAGAAAACAACCTGAACAGGTTAAATAAAGGTCACATATTAGAATGGGGATGGAACGTGGCAACAGTTGCTCACCTACAATCTGTGACATTGTATGTTTTGTCCCCACCACCACTACAGTAACGCTATGTGAACGTTGTACAGTAATACAAGCTCAGCCTCCATCTACATGAGCATATGCTGAGCTTAGGGGTCTACAGAATTCCAGAATGATGTAGTAACTGGGTAGCCATGGTGTGCAGAATATCAAGTGTCTCTCTGGTGCCATCCTCAGTCCTGACTCCCACCCCACATGGGCCAGCTCTCCCACTGGAAGGCCGTGGATTCCTGACGCTACCCACCCAATCCACTCTGGGAGGAGGTCTCCAGGATATCAGCACAGCTCTGAAGCTACAGTCATTCACACCTTATGGACAGGAATCAGCATTCTGGCTTGTGAGCAACACTCCCATCAGCCTTTACAAGGTCTCTTCCAAGCTACAGCTTTGAATTTAAAGTTTACTTTGTGTAAAGGCACTGTGTTTGTGCTTGTGCTCATAGAGGTCAGAAGAGGGTGTCTGACCCACTGCAGCTAGAGTTACAAGGGCTTATACGCTATCATGTAAGTGCTGGGAACTGAACCTGGGTCTTCAGGAAGAGCAACACTCTTAAAATTGCTGAGTCATGTTCCCAGCTGCTCCGGGTCTGTTTTAGGTCTCACTAATTATACAGCCGGCTGTGTGAGCTCTTGAGTTCTGAGAGTGCATACTGAACCCGGCCAAGATGTTATCAATCCCTTACAAAATAGTGGCCACCATTACTTTTGTTGCTCCTCACTGAAGATGTGTTGCTCCTCCTTCCTCTTCTTCCAAGCCACAATCACTCATTGCTTCCCTCAGGTCCTCTGTAAGATGGCTTCCATCCCTCCTGCCCTGGGAATGTACTGGATGTGAACCACACACTGAGTCCTTCCATTTCTCTGTCATCCGTGCCCCACACCCTATGCCAGCTAATGAGTCTCTGTATTTGCCTCTTTAAAGTGCCCCACATTCCTGTCCACAGTCTCGCTTTAGCATCAGCTCTCCCAGCCCCTGCTGCCACCTCCTCTTCTTCTTTTGAGATACGGTTTCTCTGTCCCAGATAGTCCTAGCTGCCCTGGAACTCTCTAGGATTAAGGGCATGAAGCACCACCACCACTGCCTTCCCAGTTCCTTCTTTTCGGTCTCTGAGCTCTCTCTCTGACCCGGTTCTCCTCTGTCCCACTAGATAATCCAACAGCAGATCACATCCACTCCCTCTTCCTCATTCTCTGAGGGCTGAACATCACACTCAGAACAAGTCCAACTGCCCAAGGGCTGGAATGCCAAGTGAGCGCTACCTCTCCACGGCCTTTCCTACTCCCACAGCACACCCCATGAACCTTGCAAGTCCTCAAATGTGCAGGCTCATTCCTGCCACAGGGCTCTGACACTCACTCTTCTCTGCCCAGAGCAGCTCTTCCCTCTGCTCCCTTCAGGGTGACTCATCTGTCATTCCCCATCATCTGTACCCCCAGGTCCTCGTTCACTTCGTGTGAATGGGTACCAAGAATATGAAGAGTGAACTCCCACATACACCCTGTCCTGTGACAGTGAGGAGCACACGGGACAATGCTATATCCAGCCCACCCACCTCTGTAGACTCCTGTTTCCCTCTACCCACCTGCACACCTGCCCTAGGGCATACGGATACCTCCAGATGCAATCTAGTCCCAGGTTGTATGCCCCACTCCTTACTCCTATTTTAGAGGATCTCACTACTAGCCAGCCAGTCAAACAGAAGCTAGAGTCCCCTTGCCCCTGCATCAAAGCAGTCTCCACCATCCCCTAATCTTCCATCCACTCCTCCTTAACTTTTATCACTCATCTACCAATTCATCCACCCACCCATCCATCCACCCACCCACCAATCCATCCATCCACCCATCATCCAACACAGGGTCTTTACCCACTATTTAAATCATACTAGCCTGGAAGTCAGAGATCCACCTGCCTCTGCCTCCCAAGTGCTGGGATTAAAGGTGTGAACCACTATGCCTAGCTCCTCCTCCTCTTCCTTCTTCCTCTTCCTGTTCTTCTTATTAATGTGGGTGAAGACTCCACACACAAGGCAAGCACTTACCACTGAGCTACATACACCCCCCACAGCCTTTCTTCATCCCACCTACTGGCTATATCCACTAACACCAGCGGCTTCTCTTGTTGAACTATTTGGATGAGTTCTAAAACCAGTGTTGCTGTAACATGGCTCCTACCCCTATTTGACTCCTAGGTCAAATAATGGCGGTGACTAGCAAATGTGTGATCAGCCTTTTCTTGAGTTGGTGTGTGGCTCCTGGTTGCTCTTGGGTCTTCATAGCCCCAAGCTTTGGCTCTGCTGTCCTTGAGTTTTGTCTCTCCAGCCATACCATAGCTGCACCAAGGCTGTGGCTCCCTGGAACTCCTCCAGAGCACAGGATAAAACAAAAAGAAAACCCCATGTTTCCCTCTTTTCCCTACTACAACTCGTACACACAGGCTGACCTAGACTCACAATCCTTTCCTAGCTTTTCCTTTCCTGGGCAAACACCCACACCTAGCTAAAACTTTTAAAGGTAAACACTGTTAAATACTAGATTTTAGCTTCTTATGGCTTCTTCCTTCCCCACAGCTCTATTCTGCTCTACTATTGTTTTTCTTGGGAAAATCCACTTTTTACAAAGTGTAACTTTTATTATTTTATGTATGTAAGTATACTGTCTGTCTTCAGACACACCAGAAGAGGGCATCAGATCTCATTACAGAAGGTTGTGAGCCAGCATGTGGTTGCTGGGATTTGAACTCAGGACCTCTGGAAGAGCAGCCAGTGCTCTTAACCATTGGGCTATCTTTCCAGCCCCTGTTCTTAATCTGGGATCCCATTGAATATTTAAACAGCCCCAGGACATGAGACCCATTGTTCCCCATGTTAGAGCAGTAAAATTCAGCAACTCCCATATGTTTTCTAAGGCTTTCGGTGTTCAGCTATCTTGGAAAGGATCCTTGTAAATACTGGAGTCTGCTTTAGATCCTTCAGCCCAATCCTGAGGATGAAATACCAGGGGGCAAATGGCATGCATCAGAGTTTCAGATCATACAAATGTTCCCCTCAGCAAAGAGTGGGGAAGAGCCCTCCAGGTGTTAGCACTGGAAAAAAAGCCCACACAGGCCCACAGCACTTCTTCGTAAAAAATATATGAGGAGCTAGGCAGTAATGGTGCACATCTTTAATCCCAAATACTTCGAGAGGCAGAGGCAGGCATATTTGTTGAGTTCAAGGCAGCCCTGAGTTAGTTCTACAGAGTAAGTTTTAGGACAGCCCCAGCTACTCTCATAAACCCTCAAAACAAACAAGACACTTAAAAAAAATACAACAGAATTGCCTATAATATACCCTGTTAAGATTTCACCATTTTTATGTCATTTGCCTTTAGTTTAGAGTGCAAACAACCCAGCACAGAGACTATGTAAGGCCTTCGGAAGCTCCTTCCACTTGCCAGGGACATTCTGAGGACGGCAAGTTCCCTCCAAGACTCTACAGTACTCTTTGGAGCTATTTGGAGTTGTTATGGGTCGGGTCTTGAGCTTCTGACTGTCCTGCCTTGCCATCCGAAAGCTGGGACTGTAGCATGCTCTGAATCTGTATTATTGTAGGGAGAGAACAGCTTTATCGAGTTCACTGGGAAAGGGCCAGAGCTGCCTGCTTCCACTGTCCTTCAGTGTCTACTGTGGGAGCTTTGAGATGAGGAGGAATCTCCACGGGCACTATGGAAAGGCCACTCTGTCCAGCAGTCTCCCCCCTTTCTCTTTTAAACTAGTTCATGTAGCCCAGGCTGGACTTGAAGTTCTTTAGCTGACTCTACCCACTGAGACATTCTCGGATCCTGAAGTAGTGTCACTGGTCTCTGAAAGATGAGGCTTTCCCACGTCATATCTAGAACAGTGAGTAACACTGATGTGTGCTGTGGAGACATCAGCAGGACATGTGGCTGGAACATTAATAGCACACCTTATCACTCAGGAAACGGGAAGCAAGTAAGAGGACAGACAGCTGAAGGAAACAGAGCATAAAGGAGGAACACAAGTCCAACACAGCAGAAAGGTAAGCGCTGTACATGGGTAGCAGAGCAGCCATCAGAGGGTCTCTGGTGAGGAGGCCTAGAGAATGAGAGTGAAGGGTTATTCTTTCTTAGGCTCAGTCTGAAAAGTAGACAGAGTAAGTGCTTGCCTGGGACTGAAGGGGAGAGGGCAGGACTGGAAGGAGGAGGGAATGATGGAAGAGAGGAAGGACTGAAGGAGATGTGGATTTCTTACTATTCCAACAAAAATACTCTGTAAATGACATACAATGGCCCCTCAACTCTATGAATATGCTAACATGCCCACTGAACTGGGTATCTAAAATGGGAGAAAGAGCCAGCATGTGAAGACTATCACACTAACGTCCTTATTTGAAACCAAGGGAGGGCCAGCTAGATGATTCAGAGAGTAAATATGCCTGCTTCCAAGTCTAACAACCTGAGGTTATTCCCCAGAGCACTGGAAGTTGCCTTCTGACTCACATACATGCAGCATGTGTGTGTGTGGATGTAGAGGCCAGAGGCTGAAATCAGGTATCTTTCTTAATCACTGCCCACCTAACCCACTGAGCCAGGCTCTGTCAGGTGACCCCTGAGTACAGCACTCTGACAAGTCCAGCTAAGTCCACCGGTCTCTGCTCCTGAGTCACAGGTGAGCCCCCATGCTCACCCAGCATGTACTGTATGTTAGGGAAGCAAATGCAGCTCCTCCCACACGCCCAGATCACACTTCCTCATTTACCATTTCCCTAGATCCTCCCTCAGGGCTCTGAAGGTCTGTTCAGCTGTCTTCCTGTTTTCTACTGCTGATGTGGGTCTAAATAAGTCACAAGGGACCCTCTTTCTAGAAGTCTGAGATGGGATGACTGACATGATCTATTTTACTAACCTAAGTGCTGGGTTCAGGCATCCCCTTTAAGACGACAGCTGTCAAGATGAGGTTATGTAGGTATCCCACACTACCTTTGCTGTCGTTTCTATTAGCCCAGTACTGGGGCTGCTGCACTGGCCCTCCGAATCCCTCCTCTGCTCCAGTTGTTTGAGACAGGGTTTCTCTGTGCAGCCCTGGCTGTCCTGGAACTTGACCAGGCTGGCCTCAAACTCTGCCTCCTGGGTACTGGAATTAAAGTGTGTGCCACCATGCCTGCCTTCTTTCTCCTTTAAATTTTTTTTTTTTTTTTGGTTTTACACTTATGTGTTTGTGTGCATATACCAAGGCATGTGTGTGGACAACTTGTGGGAGTCTGAGAGTTCTCTTCCACCATGTGGGCCCTGGAAACTGAACTCAGGTTGTCAAACTTGGCAACACGTCCTTACCCACTGCTCCATCTTACCAGTTTTCCCCCTTGGATTTTCCTCTTTTTAAGATTTTTTAAAATTTCTATTTACGTGTATGTAAACATGGCTTTGTCGGACTGCCTGAAGCTGGGGTCATAGGTGCTTGTGAGCTTCCTGATATGAGAGCTACAAACCAAACCCAGGCTGCAAGAGCAGTACGTGTTCTTGTCTTACTCTGTAGCCCAGGCTTGCCTTCCTGCCTCCGAAATGCTGGAGTGACAGCTGTAGACCTGTCATTCTTTTCACCTGATTTGTCTCTTCTTTATTTTTAAAAATATTTATTTTACATATGTGAGTACACTGTAGCTGTCTTCAGACACACACCAGAAGAGGGCATCGTACCCCATTACAGATGGTTGTGAGCCACCATGTAGTTGCTGGAACTAGAACTCAGGACTCTGGAAGAGCAGTCAGTGCTCTAACCACCTAGCCGTCTCTCCAGCCCTACTTTATTTATTTGTTTTATTTTTTAAGACAAGGTTTCTCTGTGTAATGAAGCCCTGGCTGTCCTGGAACTCAGTTTGTAGACCAGGCTGTAAAACCAGAGTTTTAGAACTCTCAGATTAAAGGCATGTGCCACCATCCTGAATATGGACGGTTGCCTGCATATATGTGTCTGTGTATCACAAGTGTGTGGTGCCCATAGGGGCCAGAGGAGGGCATCAGATCACATGGATCTGGAATTGTAGTTGTGAAGAACCATGTGGTTGTTAGGAATTGAACTTGGATCCTTTGGAAGAGCAGCCAGGGCTCTAACCTGCTAAACCACCTCTCCAGCCCCTGGGCCTCACTTCTGATATTGTTGGAGAGTTTGCTTTAAAACATATATTACAGGGCTGGTGATATAGCTGAATGTGGAGTCTTTGCTTAGCATGACAAGGCCCTGGGTTCAAACCCCAACACTATACAAAAACAAAAAGTACCACAGTGTTGAGCTGCTTGTTACTTGAAAGGATGAGGAGGGGTGACGGCTTGAGTGGGAGACTATACTAGTGATAGTGAGACTTTCTTTAAAATACAAACCTAGGCTTGGCGGCACACAGCCATCTTAGCTTTCTTAGCATAGAGGCAGGAGTCAGAGGCTAACCTAAACCACAAAGCAAGACTATATCTTAAAAAGAAAATGGCAAAGGGCCATTTGGGGATGAGAGGCCTGAGCTGTTCATCTTTGCTCGTCAAGTCCAGCAGGGGTTAGGTTCCTAAGTCATGGTGAGGACAGGCTGCCTTGGAAGTCATCAGTTCATTCTGTCTCCCAGATAAATTCAGCCTGTTCTACAGAGCCTTTGTACATCCTCCCTACCCCCGCCCCATGTCCCAGGCTCTTTAGGTTCACTGTGCTCAGCTGATCTACCTGCCTGTTAATTTCACTCAGGGAAGCGCTGAGCCAGAGACCTGGATCCCTAGTGATGAGCTGGTGGCTAGACCACAGGACCCCAACAGCGCAGCATAATCGATTCTCTCTTCTTGCTTCACACTCTGAAACTCTTTCAGTTGTGTCTGAAGGAATCCAACATTCCTGTCTGAGATCCTAGGAAATGTAAATTTCCATTTACCTGGTTAATCTGTGCCTAGATAAGATAGAAACTTCTGTAGCTAGATGGGGTACTTACTCACCAGTAAATCCCAGGATCTGGGAGGAAAGCAGGGGAACAAGTTGAAGTCTAGCTGGGGCCCAGCAAGACCTTGTTTCCAAAAACAAAACCAGCTTAGGACACAACAGAGCACAGAAGTACAGTGTCTGCCTCACCAGCACAGCACCCTGGGTTCAATCCCCAGAAATGCCAAAACCAAGCAAAAAGACACACACACACACACACACACACACACACACAGAGACACACACACACACACACACACACAAAACACAACCATTCACAGCCCCTGGATCTCAGAACCACTGACAGCAACATAGTCAGTGTTGCACAGCCTTTTGCTGCCCGTCTCCACATATATATTTAATATTGTAAAATTTTCTGAGACTCTGCTCTTTGAAATTTTAAAAAATGTATTATTTAAAAATGTTTGCTGAGTACTGTTGCTGTCTTCAGACACACCAGAAGAGGGCATCAGATCTCATTACAGATGACTGTGAGCCACCATGTGGTTGCTGAGAATTGAACTCAGGACCTCTGGAAGAACAGCCAGTGCTCTTAACCACTGAGCATCTCTCCAGCCCTGCTCTCTGAATTTTAAAACTTCCTGTCTAATGAAAGCACAGAATGTATTCTCTCAGCTTTCAGACAACATCTTGGTGGCCAAAGAGCTGTGTGCTGAACAGGAGGGAGTGAGCAATCCCACCTTCTGTAAGGCAAGGCCAGGGTGTGTGTGGATATGTAAACGCCCTGAACTAATCACTTACACTCCCACACAGCTAAGGGCTCAGACACACCCATCACTGAAACTCATGTAACAGCAAGAAGTAAATTCCAGGACTGATGGTAAATACTTATAGTTTCAGGACTAGGAAGTGAAGGTGTAAGGACAGGAGTTCAAGGCCAGCCTCAACCACACAGAGCTACAAGAGACTCTAAAAGGCAAAAAAAGAAAATTGAGGGGTAGGGATGGCAAGAGTAAGCAAGGAGGTAAGTAGTTAAAGTGCTATTGTACCTCACTGGCTCTCTGCCAGTCTTCAATGAAAAACATTGGTTTTTACTAAATAAAATAACCAGCAAGTTGTTTTCTAAAACCCTGTGGTTTTGAAAGCACTTTCACATATGACCCACCTGCAGACACTGAGTGATCCAGTGGAAGGATAAGAAGCCTGGACAGTGGCCTTTACTTTGAATTCTGGTTCCACCAGTTTCCTGGCAACTTTGTCCAATTAGCCTGCTGTAAGTCTGTCACTCACATGTCTGCCATGTGAGACTGAAGCGAACATTAAATAAGAGAGTTTCCTTGTTTCATACAGAAGAAAATATGGACACCTTTAAATCGCCTTTGAAATGACAATGTTCGTGGCCTGCCAGGCAGTGGTGGCAGAGGCAGGCTCTGTGAGCTCTGCGAGTTCAAGGCAAGACTGGTCTTCGGAGTGAGTCCCAGCATAGCCAGCTACCAAAAGGGGGCGGGGGACCGACCAAGAACGTCCATGGTTCAGTGGTTCCTCTGAGGACTGGAAGTTAGATCCTCAGATCCTCTATAAGTGCCAGGCGGTGAGTCCTTCAGAAGACAGGAGTGCCTCAGAGCAAACTGGTTAGCAAGACTAGCCTTATCAGTGAGCTCGGGGTTTGATTGATAAACCCTGCCTTAAAGAATAATGTGAAAGAGGTACTGACAGGCCTCCATCTACACACACACACACACACACACACACACACACACACACACACACACACACGGAATTAAAAATGTCAGGATAGATGGTTTGTAAAATAACTTGTCTTCTGATCAAACACACATCCAACGCAGGGGATGGCTTGGTGGGGAAATGTTAGCCATGTAAGCCTGATCATTCGAGTTCCATTCCCAAAAACCCATGTAAAAAGCCTTTTGGGGGCTTGAAACAAACCCACACATTGTTGTTTAAAGCATCACTAGAATGCCTTTATCTTCCAGAAAGGAAATCTTAAGAGGATATAGATGTCTCGTGGTGGAGCACATGCTTAGCATGACAAGGTTCTGGGTCCAACCCTCAACACAAAGCCCTGAAACTTCACATCCACAATACTCTCTTTTGCAGACCCCAGGAGCCCAATCTTCTACTTTGTTTCACAGAGTCTGACTCCTAAGTATCTCATACAAATGGAATTATGTAGTGTTTGTCTTTTTTGTGACTACTTTGTTTCATTTAAAACAATATCCTCTGGCTGGAGATGGCTCAATGGTTAAGAGCACTGACTGCTCTTCCAGAGGTTCTGAGTTCAAATCCCAGCAACCACATGGTGGTTCACAACCATCTGTAATGAGATCTGATGCCCTCTTCTGGTGTGTCTGAAGACAGCTGCAGTGTACTCATATACATTGAATAAATAATACTTAAAAAAAAAAACAAAAAAACAATATCCTCTGGGTTTATCATGTTGGAAACGAAAAGGAGCTCAGTCAGTACACTGCTCTTGGTGCAAACATGAAAGAGCTAAGTTTGGATTGCCAGCAACTACACTATCTAGCTAATCTAATCTACCCACCACTATCTATCTATCTATCTATCTATCTATCTATCTATCTATCTATCTATCTATCTATCTATCTATCTATCCACCTACCTACCTACCCTCCCCCCACTATGTAACCCTAGCTAGCATGGGATTGGGGAAGACCAAAGTGGGCCCTCAGAGCTTGCCAGCCAGCCAGTTTAGCCAACTAGTGACTGGGCATTCAGTGAGACCCTGTCTCAAAAGTTAGGGTGGAAAGTGTGATCTAGAAAGACTTGGGTCTGTACATACATATATGCCATACACACATTCAAAAAGAAAAAGACAAGATTTGCCTCTTTTAAAAGTAATATTCCAGGGGCTGGAAAGATGGCCTCAATGGTTATGAGCATGTGTTGCTCTTGTAGAGGACCCCAGTCTTTTTCCCAGCACCCACATGGTGGTTCACAACTGTCTGTAACTCTAGTCCTAGAGGATCTGACACTCTCTCTGACCTTCTTGGACACTAGGCACACATGTGGGGCACACACATTTTTAAAAGTGACATTCCAGGGTTGGGAAGATGACACAGTGGGTAAAGGTTTCCCTTTATTCCACAGTGCTTGCTGAGTGAGGCTGGTCCCGAGTGCAATCTCCAGACCCAATGTAGGTGGATGTGCAGCACACTGGAGTCCAGCACTTCAGTGAGACAGGAAGCAGGAATGAATGCACTGCGTGTAGACAGCAGCACAAACAGTGATATTTTCTGATGCTTTAACAGTGGATCTGGGACAAACCATAGGTTTCATATGAAATAGTACTGTAACCAAATGTTTTCCTTTCCTTCACATGAACCAAAATTTCTAAGAACTTAACTTTATAAAAACAGAGTAAAAACTCAGAACTCTCCCTCATTTTAACGACAGGAAATGCTTGTCCATTGTTATGGACAAGGTAGGAGTGGCTACTTCACCTGTCTCATTAAGGTTAAGGAAGGCATTTCTACCAAACCTGTACATCTTGCTTATTAGTTACTTATAAAAACTTATAATGCAGTTAGGTGTTGTGGTCTTTAATCTCACTTGGGAGACAGTCAGGTGGATCTCTTTTGAGTTCCAGCCTGTTCTGCATAGGGGAGACCCAGGACAGCCAAGTCTAAGTAGGGAAACCTGTCTCAAACAGATAACAATGGTTGTTTATTACATATTAAGTCATTATAATACAACTTACGAAACAGATGTGGCACACAGACCATGTGCCACACATGGCCATGCTCTTTTTTTTAAGATTTATTTTATGTATCCCCTGTACCACACAAATGCTGACAATGAAAATCTGAAGTTCAATTTACAGATTTACTTTTGTTGCAGAGAAATATGGAGAGTGATCAGTAAGTATTTTCATAAATGTTGTGTTAAAAAATCAAAATATATATTATGTGGAATCTGTGTAGAAAATTTAAGTTCTAAGAAACCCAGTAGTGGCTCAAAGTTTTGTTTAAAGTAAAGCATTCTCTAAATGCTTATTAAAGGATAGCAAGCTACCAAGATGCCTACTGGCTCCGCTTAAGAAAGTGATGTAGCCATTTTATTTTTAAATGTTAATATTTATAATTCTCTAGAAGTTAAATTCCTTAAACTATAAATAGCACGATTAACCGTTTCACCTTCTAAAGTATCTGGTTTCTATTAAACATGTAGAATGTACAAATCCTATTTTTCACTTAAATGAATTATGGTAATTTAGTATACAGCTGGTCTAAGAATAAATGCATTAATATCTAATCTTAAGAAGTGTGTGTATAGGTGCTTTGCCTGCAGGTACACCCATGTACCACCTGTGTGTCTGCTGCTGGAAGAAGCTAAGACATTGAATTCTCAGCAACTGGAGTTACAGATTACAAGTTATAAGAGGCCCACTATGTGGGTGCTGAGAACCAAATCTGGGTCTTCAGGAAGCGCAGCCAGTGCTCTGAACCATGAAACTATTGCCCTATACCTGCACTTAGTGTTTAGTAAGTTTAAAAGCTTGAGAGGAAAAGTTTTAGAGATTTGGCCAGGCATGGTAGCGCATGCCATTAGTCCAGGCACTTGGGAGACAGAGGCAGAGGCAGGTGGGTCTGTGAGTTCCAGACCAGCTATAGCTACACATTATACCCTGACTCAAATAAGAAAAAAAGAAGTTTGAAGAGTCAAAGATGGACTGATAGCCAAGTATGTCAAGGGTTGTGGAGTTCAGAGTGCTTCAAGTTGATGTAGCTAAGAGAGAAGGCATGGTGGTTAAGAGGACCCAAGTTTCCACCTGTTAAATCCAGTTCCATATCCGACACCTTTTCCTGGCCTCCACTGTCACCCCCACATATGTGGCATACATTCACATGAACTAAAACAAATATGCACAAAAATATAGAATCTTTAGCCAGGCAGTGATTATGCACACCTATAATTCTAGCACTAGGGAGGTCGAGACAGGTGGATCTCTGAGTTCAAGGCCGGCCTAGTTAGTGTACAGAGTGAGTTCCAGGATGGCCAGACCTAAACAGATCGTCTCTGTTCAAACAACCAACCAAACCAAACAAGAAAAGAATGAAAGTCAAAGGTAAATGAAGCCTCATCTTACAGGTCAGTTCAAGTGCTCCATACTGTTCTCAAGAGATGTGCGGCTGATATGGACCCAGTATCTAAAATCCTTGGTTCCCAGGAGAAACTCGCTGTTGCTGTTGAAGAACAATCATCTGACTGCTGGAAGCAAGGCAGAGGAGCAAAAGGAGCCTAAGGGGGTTTGTATGACAGGATAAATACAAGATTCGGTAGGGAGAATAAGTCTCAGTAGGCTAAATAGGAGATGTAGTAGGAAGAAAGTCCATTTTAAATATATTGGAAATACACACGGGAACGGATAGTGGACTAGCAGAAATATAGACCTTGCCTGGAAGTTCCAAAATTATTATTACAGGTAACACATAAAGCCAGAAAAGAATCAACAAATGTTACTTAGGAAAAATATCACTATTATTTAAAAAAAGTGGAAGAGGTATTTGTCTAGGAACATTGTTTTTTAAACGTGTAAAAAAGAACCAGGTATAACACTGCATGACCTGTAATACTAGCACTTTGAGGCCTAGGGCACAAAGATCACAAGTTCAAGACCAGTATGGGTAACACGGTGAGATCTTGTGTCAAAGGAGAAAAGGTGGTGGGGTGGAAGCTGCTACAGAGATACTCAGCAATTAAGAGCATCTTCCTCTCTTGTGGAACACCAGGGTTCCACTCCCAGCTCCATGTCAGGAGGCTGTAACGCTGTAACTGCCTGTAACTCCAGCTCCCGGGAGTCTATGTTCTCTTCGGCCCTCCGTGGGTACCTATATGCATGTGTGCATATGCATACACACAGAAAAGAAATCTCAGAGGAAAAAAGAAGCCAGGTGTAGTACCTGTAACTGGTAACTGGGGTGGGGGAAAGAGTGTGAAATGGAGGGCAGTTAGCTATACAGCTTGACGAAGGCAAGCAAGCAAAAAGGAAAGCTGGGTTTGTTGACTGAACTCAGAGTCAGGCTTGTGCTAATCCAGAGGCTGCAGGAAGCCTGACAACCCGAGTTGGGGCCAGCATGGGAAAAGGAAAGAATTGCTATCACATGTATGTGCCATCCTCCTTGTATTATGTTACTCGGGCTCCTAAACTGCATGAGAATTCCTCATGTAAAATGCTGAGGGTCCCTGTCCCCAGTTGGTTTTGATTGCTAAATAAAGTTACCAGCAGCCAAGGGCTGGGTAGGGAGACAGGGAGGGTACTTTAGGACTTGCAGGCAAGGGGACTGAGAGAAGAGGAAGAACAGAACTGCCATGCTAGGGAAGCGCAGGACAAGAGCCAGGGAAGCGCACCCCTCCCCACCATTTAGGTCTAGGGTAGCAAAGATGGAGCAGATGTTAGTAAGTAATGACTCAAGAGTATCAGAGGGGAGATGTTAGTGAGTGGCCCGGCTGATTAAGACATATTAAATGTAAGGTCGTGTGTGTGTGTGTGTGTGTGTGTGTGTGTGTGTGTGTATGTGTGTGTATGTCTGTCTGTCTGTCTGACATTCAAGAATTCAGAACATTGGGACAGGTAGCAAGGAACTTGTGCTGCCACTGGGTAAGGTTAGAGCACATTAATCAACTACAGCAACAGATCGTGACAGTTTCAACTGGCTGCTTACTGCTTCCCAGTGAACCTGGCTTCTGTCCCTGCTTACCAACTTAGCTGCTGTCTACCTGCCAGGCTGCTCAGACCACTGACTTTTCTCACAGACTCAGCAGTCTCCTGTCTCAGATAATTTGTACTGGTGAGCCTATCTGGAATGTTTTTTCCTAAGACTTTCAGCTAGCCAATGCTTTCTTTTAGGTACAAATAAGAACAGAGAGGCTGGGTGGTGGTGGCACACACCTTTAATCCCAGCACTTGGGAGGCAGAGGCAGGCAGATCTCTTTTGAGTTCCAGGCCAGCCATGGAATTAATTAAATTAATTAGTTAGGTGGGGTCTCACTAAGTTACCTAGGCTGGTCTCAAACTGAACACAGTGACACTCTAACTGATTAATTAAATCTTCCTTCAACCTTCTGAGGAGCTAGTCTCCTAAGTATCCATTAACACTCCTGGGTAGAACTAACTTTTGAGATTACTGATTGTTTCTCTCCATGGCACCACGCTTTAAGTTTGTCCTGTCCAGTGTTATATTCCTAGTACCTAGAACATGCTGGCCCATAGCCCAACATTTATGACGAAAACTAAAGAAAAATAAGAAAGACTGAGAAACACATACAGGCACACACACATGCATGCACACATACAAGAATGGAATCAGCTGGAAAGCAAATCAGAAGAGAGCAGACGCTAAGAGTCTTTTGTAGGAGGAAGTCAAGAATGATGACTAAGAAACCACTGAATTTGGCAATACCATCATCTTTGGTGTCCTTTAAGGGGGCAATTTCAGAAAAGTAGGTAAACAAGCAGATAACAATGTGTTAGTAATTTCAGGTGGAAAGGGCAAAGGGAAGGAGGAACACAGACTGGGTTTGAGAGTGCGAAAGTGAAGACTTAGTGTGGAGAATGTTTGCTCTTGTTTTCAAGCTGAAAGGCCTGGCGAGAAAGGAAAAGTCATCTTTATAAACAAAACTGCCCCACACCATCACAGAACAGTGGCTTCTTTATGCTTAGATGTGTTCTTCAAATGAATTTACTGGTGTAATTCTTACATGAACTCCCAGTCTCACACTCAGGCAGTCCATGCTGGGTAGCAGGAGTGGAGAAGTGTGTCTTCAGGTGGCTCACAGAACATTCCCAGTGGGAACTCTGGAAAGGAAGCAGTGTGCAAGTGACAAGGTAACTAGAGCTCAAAGGTGGCAAAGGGTCAATCAAACTGAAGTGTTCTTTGCACTATTGGTGTGGTGCTTCTCCATATACGACAAGTCAAGCTGGGCGTGCTGGTGCATACCTGTAATCCACCCAGCAATCAAGAGGCAGAGGCAGGTGGATTTCTGTGCGTTTGTAATGTGGCCAGTGTGGTTTGTAGTGAGAGACCTTGTCTCAAAACAAAACCTAGACTGGACAAACAGAACAGCAGTTAGCTAAAGGAAGGCAGCGCTTGTAGTGAGAGTGAGGCAGGAAAGTAGCTTTAAGGACCAACAGCTGATTGTGATGCAACTGTCAAAACCACTCCTGGGGATCCGTCGACTCAGGAGCAAAAGTCTGACAAAACCATAGAGAAACTGGGAATAAACATCTGTAACATTTTATTATAGAAATAAACTATCCATGCTTCTATACAAGACTATTTTCACAGAACAAAGGTTTGTACGAAGTGGGTGGTAATTTTCTATAATCTAGCAAGCCTAATAAAAAGAAGGCAATCTGCCATTATGAGACTAGTATTTGGGACCAGCAAGACAGTAAAGGTGCTGTCCCACAAGCCTGGCAACCTGAGTTTGATCCCTAATCCCCTGGGCAGAAGAAAAGCACCAACTCCTGAAAGTTGTCCTTTGATATCCACATTCAAACTGTGTAGTAAACTAGCACCTGTCCACATACCCAACTCTACAAACACACATACACACACACACACACACACACACACACACACACACACACACCACACACAGAGTGCAGAATTTTTTTTCAAGAGCAAATTATAAAGACAATCTAATAGGCTGATTCCTCAAAAGCCAGGATAGAGAAAAGCCTGAAGTATCATTTCTGATCTCTAACATGGTGGGTAGTGGTCAGGCCCTTCCTTGGCTAATGTGTGTGTGTGTGTGTGTGTGTGTGATACCCTAAGAAGACAAGTAAGGGGACTTGTATCAAGGTGTGTTAGTTAGGGAACCCTACCTGTGCAGTAACTGCCAAACATATTAATGAAACCACACACACACACACACACACACACACACACACACACACACACACACACACAGAGTCAAAAACTGGGAGTAACAGGTGTTCTTTTTTTAGCTCTCTGCAAAGCTTGGCTCTTGGGCTGTCAAGATGGCTTAGCTAGTCTTCCACCAAGCCTGATGACATGATTACACTCCCTGGGACCCACTTAGGGAAGCCAACTGTAGTAAGTTAGCTTCTGTCCCACGGGCATGCTGTGGCATGCACCTACTAACCTACATCCACATACATACATTTTTAAAAATGTAGTAAGAAAATTCCAAGTTGTTGAAATCCTACAGTGTCAAGGCCTCTTTTCCCCTCTAAGAGCCACTGACATGGAAACACCACTGCTTTCTTGGTGATACTTATCTTGTAAGCCCAAGCCAAGGCTGAATAGCTAGCTCAGCTAGAATCACATCATGAAAAGGGTCCTCCCCGATTCTAGAAATAAAGAACACTACCCACTCCAAAGTTTAAACTCACAAGACCCTCACATCAAGGTTTAATATGGTAAACATCAGTCTGACATGGCAAATCTATCTGGTCAGGGTTTCACGATTAAAAGGACTTTTTGACAAGTCAGACTCAACTCACTTTTTAAAGCTAGGCCTGGTGGTATATGTCTTTAATCTCAGCACTTGGGAAGCAGGAACAGGCTTATCTCTGAATTTGAGGTCAGCCTGGTCTTTAGAGCAATGGATCTCCAGGATCTCAAACTAGAGTTACAGATGGCTAGCTGCCAAATGGATGCTGTAAACCAAACCTGCTCCTCTATGAGAATACCAAGTGATCTTAACTGCTGAGCCATTTCCCCTCCCCGCACCCTTCTTTAAGCTATGTTCTATCTACAAAGCCCTACCTGGCTTAGTTACATATACCAGGCTAACCTTGAACTTGCAACTATCCTTCTGTCTCTACTCCAAATGCTGGGATCACAGGTATGTACAACCCGCTAGATTCAAGTTCTAACATTTCTTTTTAAAACACTGGATGAGAACTCAATTTTTCTCTAGCAATTCAGAAATTTAAAGTTATGTAAATCCTAAAGTTTTGCAATGATTTTAAACAGAAATTCAAACACTATTAATATTCTTTCTGAAAGGTGTTCAAGGAAACTACAAGTTTTTTTTTTTTTTAAATGAGATTTCACAATCAACTTCGATTGGGATGAGCCCCATTACCCTCATGTCTTCCTTAGGGTTAGCTGTGTAGTTTGTTGTAAGCCAAGACTGTTGTGGTCTGAGTGAGAATGGCTCACATAGGCTCATAGGGGTAGCAGTACTGGGAGGTGTGGTCTTGTTGGGGGAAGTATTTCACAGTGGGTGGACTTGCTGCTCAAGCCAGGCCCAGTGTCTCTCTCCCTGCTGCCTGTGCACGCCTCCTTCCCAGTACCATGTCTGCTGCGGGCCACCATGCTTCCCACCATGATGTTAACGGACTAAACCTCTGAACTGGAAGTCAGCCCCAAACAAATGGTTTCCTTTGTTAAGCACAGTTTTAGGCTCAATCCCCCAACAGGGATTGGGGGAAAGGTGGGGGATCTTTCAAGGAAGATTTGTTAGTTAAGGTGACTCATTCAGTTAAGTCATTTGGGGTAAAAAAAAAAAAAACACCCAGGTTGGTTATCAATCACTTAACAAGTATATGGATGGCTTAAAATGCAAATGGGACTTAGCCCAAGCCTTTGGGAGCTCCGGAGCTTACAATCTACTTGGCAAGACACAGTATGGTTAAAGTAATGTGTGACTATATGCTAAAAACAAAGGTGTAAATTGGGCAGTGGTGGTGTACCCCTTTAATTCCAATACTCCAGAGGCGGAGGCCAGTGTTTGAGGTGAGCCTGGTCTACAGAGTGAGTTCCAGGACAGCCAGGGTACACAGAGAAACTGTCTTGAAAAAAAAAAAAAAATTAAAAGAAAACCAAACCCAAAAAGCATATATATATATTTCATAACTGTATTGAGAGAGGAGATTCTGCTGTGGGCTGGTTTTTCAGAAACTGCAAAAGAAGATGGGCTGGAAAGATGTCAGGATTCTGAAAATGTTGACAAAGACTCTGCAAGCAGCCTTTTAGTTAGCGACATTTGCTCACATCCATGCTCATCTCTTTCCTCCTGCCTCCAGGCATGAGTCACCACACCTAACCTCAAACTCATTTGATTCCTTCAAGAAACTCACAGGCTGGAAGGTAAGGATGAAGGCTTGAGCAGCTGGGTCAGAACCCAAGGGTTCTGTCTTCTAGTCCTGCAGGAGCGACAGTGTGGGTAGGAGGAAAACAATAGCTCTGTGGGGCACATGCAAAGATTGGCTGGTGCCGAAAGCCAACCCAAGATTAAACTTAATTCCCTCCAGCAACAGAAGGGTTGCTAACATTTCAAGAGGAAAGGTATTAAGTGACTGAAAGACTAACCACCAGATAGGGAAGGGTTTTACCACGGACCAAGTGAGACAATGAAGACATGAATTAGAATTACGGAACAACTTAAATGTTGTAAAACTTTACTTTTAAACTTTACCAAGAATCTTGTAACACCCATTCCCCCTCCCCCCCACGCAGGTTTCCGGTTTATAAATCAGTTTCAGGGAGGCAAAACTTCTAACCAATAAATCTCAGGATTAGCAACTAAAACCCAAAGGGCATAGCTGACCTACAACTAACGAGATTTCCCCCGTTCAACAACTATTAATATTATCAGAGGTTTTTAACAGGCTCAGTAGGTTAAATTTGAAACTGTCAATAGTATAGCAGGATCCTCGCGTTCACAAATTCCAGGGTTCCCTTTGGGGGTCGGGGGGGTGGGGGGAGAGGATGTCCTTTATACAACTCAATTTACTGAAGCTTCCAAAGGCTTTTTCGATTTTCCATTCGGAAGCCGCAGGATACTGTCAACTGAAGGGAGACTTATTTCCATATTAAAGCCATAGCTAACCTCCACGAAGCAAAGATTCAATCAACATCTGCAGACTAACCGAGGCCAGGCCTAAGGTGCAAGAACGCCCTACGTCCTAGGCAACTCCAACCCGGGTCAGTTCCAAGACGAAGTTCTCATCAGTTGGAAATCCTTTGGGAGAAAAGCCTATCAGCAACTAACCTTGTGCTTTTCCAGCCCCGACCTCACTCAAAATCCTCATCCGGACGTTTTCCCAAAGTACACCACAGAGCCACTTCTCGAAGATGACAAGCGCCCTGCCATGTTAGCCTCCTCCCAGGACCCAGACTAAGAAATGGGGGCGCTCGGGGAAGTTTCCCCGAGGCCCGATCGGCGCCGGAAGAGGCGTTTTCGGGAGTGAGTACTGCTGTGGCAGGCGCCAGCCTTACTCACCGCGACCGGGCGGCCGTGCTCCGGGCCGTCCGCTGCGTCCAGGCGCGCAGCCGCTGGGGCCGGGGCGGGGGCCGGAGCGGCTGGCGGAGCCGTGGCGGCGGCGGGCGGCTGCCGGTGCTTGCCGGCGCGCTTGGCCTTGGCCTGGATGCAGCGCTGGTGCAGGGCAAAGGTGTGCTGGCGTTCGAGCTCCAGGCGCTCGGGAGACACAGCCTCGTAGCGGGCCTCACAGGTGCTGTGGTGGCGCCGGCACAGCTCGATGCGCCGGCGGAGGCGCTCCATGACCGCGCTGTGCCGCGGCAGCGCGAACTCCGCCATGGGGCAGGTGGGTAGCACCATGGGCCGCGGGCGGCGCTGGCCCGGCCCGGGCCTCCCGGCGCCGGCTGGCACTTCGGGTTCCTCCGCTTCTGGCCACCCGGATCCGCCTCACCGCCGCGCCATGTCCGGACGGGCTATGCAGCGGGCTCGGGCGCGGCGGCGGGTCTTCCTTCGGCCCCGCTCGACCCGATTGCAGGCCAACAAACACCGCCCGCCTCAGGCTTCGGCCTGTCCGCTATACCCCTGCCCCATTGTTTTCCGCGCCGCTGCCGCCGCCATCTTAAAATTGTTTTCGGGGCTTTCGGAAGAGGGCGGGGCCCGGGCCGGCGAACTCTGCGTCACTGCTGATGGATCGGAGCTCTAGCCAATCAAATGAAGCCCGCTGCCCGAGGGCGTGGGTGACTAGCACGTCAGGAATCTTCGGGTATTTAAACTGAACACTGCAGCAAGGAGGGAAGCCCCGAGGCGGGTTCAGTGCTGGAGAGTAGACTATGACTGACAGGAACCTATCCAAGACGAGCCACGTTTTCTGAGTACCGCCCCCTTGAAGGCAGTCCCTTCCGGGTTCGTGAGGAACGCGGGGTAAGTCTGGGTGCACTGGAAGCCTTAAGACCCAGATGCCCAATGCTCTCTATCCACACTATTTCGAGGTCAGCCATTTCTGACCTCATTCCTTACATACAGCCCCGTAATTAATTGATCAGAATTGTTTTGAGCTTGAGCTGCCTAATAGAGATAAGGATCATTGGCTGGTACATGGTATCTCATTACTTTCAGAGCCCTAAGTGGTCTCCAGTCTCACTGTTGGGGACTGGAGTTATTTAGATCCACAGGGCCATACACTTAAAACTGACTGATAAATAAAATCGAGCCACTCAAAATCTAGTCCAAAGCACTGGGTTCCAGTGATGCCACAAGCAAGCAAATAAGCGAAGGTAAAACGCCAGGAAAGTACCAAAAAATATTCTAGATGGTTACTGACACCCAAACTGCCACAGGAGGTGGGAGGCTTTGCACTATAAGACCTCTCCAGCCACTCAAACATGTTTCTCTAAACCTTACTAGAGTTCAGAATCCAGGGCCTCATGCATATAGTGCCACTACCACTTAGTACACACCCAGCCATTAAATTTTTAGGGTGTCAGGTACCCCAGATTGGCCTCAAATGTGTTGTCCGAGGCTAGCCTGCATTACTCTGCTTCTGACTTCTGGGGTTACAATTATGACCAGTTAAAAGTGTAAGGTTGTCTTCAAAACTTACCTAGAAGTACTATACATATTTAGTATATGAATTAAGGAAGCAACCTAAAACATAAGACATCCTGGGCATGGATTCCAATAACACACTCAAATATGGAGCCTGAGAAAAAATTTCTAATAAAAATACTAAAACGGTTTTTATATCTTAGGAATATTATCTAGGAGAACAGGGTGTAACTCAGTGTTACAACACTGGTTCAAATACCAGCAATGAAAAAACATTATAAAAAAAAAAAAAACCAAAAACCTCCCCATTTAGGCTGCTGTCGATTTTACACAATAGTAATGACTGGACATCACTGGACAGGGATTTAATGTAATGACAGTCTGAGAAGTGGATGACAGAGAACGCCACTGAAGGACTGGGCTTTTACAACCATAAAGAATCCGGCATAGAAAATCAGAATATAAGGGCCTTTATTTTAATTCAGTGCCAGGAATCAGACCCACAGAACCTTGCACATGCTTGGCAGCTCTACCTACTGAGCTACAATACCCTGTAAACTTTCAGTAAGAGTTGAGAACTGCTGGTCATTCATTAATGTGTGAGTTTTAAGGAGGCTGTAGCATCAATAGAATCTCGGGAGGAAGAGGGACCCAGAGAGGAAATAAACACCAACGACATAAATAAACCTGTCACAGTACAGCCTGGGTAAAAACAGAGTAGGCAAAAAACAGTGTCAATGTAGAATGATTAAACAGATAAACACATTTCTAGAAAAGCAATCATTCCCGCCTTTGCTTCAAGGAGAAACCTGCAGACATGTATTCATTTCTTGCTAGTAACTGTTTATTTCACTCTGTACATTAGGAAACGTCCGCTACATAGCTATGGTCACTGTGACCACAAACAACAGATGGTGATAAAGCACTGAACAGGAAGAAAAAAATGCATTCCACCCTCAAAAGAAATGAACCAGTGTTTATAAAGACAACAGATACAGCCTTCATCCTTAACAAATATATTTCTTTCCCAGTATTTCCCCAATATAAACACGGTGGAGTGTTTATATATATTCAGTGCAAGGAACAGTATCATTGGTATAACTGGACCACCTCTGGAGAAAGAATGAAATTGAAACATCTGTTTCTGAATACCTTTCAGTGTGGTGTAGTAATATCACACTATAGTGATGTGGGAGAGGCTCCTCTAGCACCCATCTGCATTCCACATGAGAAACAACAAAAAACAAAAACAAAAAGCCCTAAATTCACTTTTTAAAAAAGTCTACAAGCCACACCAGAAAAAAACAAAAACAAAAAACAAAACAGGACTTCTTTATTGTGTGAATTTTAAGACACAACTGTTACATAAACTGCAAATGAAGATATTAAATATCCTACAAAAGTCAAATAACTCGTGCTATGTGTCAATCCTCTCATAAATACTTTTTGCCTGTGTTCAATTAGTCAATTCTGAATTGGCCCATCTCTGGATTCGACTTTCTAAAGTCTACAGAGAGTAAAAGAAATAGACACTAATGGAAAGTCTGTGTTCTATCCTGTAGTTGGACCCTAAAAAGGTGTGGGCCTGCTAAAAAAGAAGAAACAGATGTAATCACAGTAAAGCCAACACTATGCAGAGCTTATAATTTTCAGCAACGGACTGCAAGCTGCGCTGTGAAGAAAATGCATAGCAGAGAAAGCTAGGGACTGAGGAGACCCAGGAAACAGTGTCAGCACAGTGAGCAAGTGATGTGATCATCTGCTCGGCTCCAACAGCACCCCTTAAAAGCCTTGTGTTCCTGTCAGACCTCTTATGTGGGAAGTACAGCATGGACTGCTACATTAAGCCAGCTCCTTTCCTCTGCAAAGCTGTTTGTGAATGGAGCGTCCTAGTGGCAACAGAACACTGCACTTTATGATCTGACCAACACCAAGTGAAAGTCTCCTTTAGTTCTTTTTGGGTCTACTCAATACAATGTAAATTTGATATAAATTTGGGCTTCCACCAAATCTCTCTCGTGTCCGTAAGAGGAATTAACTAATGGAAGCACACAAAACAAGATCATAACCACACATGACTGCACTTGAACGTGATTACAATTTTAGGGACAGACACATGAATGTTTTAATACCAAACTTAAAAAAAAAAAAGTTATAAAAACTGCAATTCATTCTCCCTAGCATTCCTAATGTTGGTGTTATTTCTGCAGAAACAAATTAATATATTAAATTAAGCCAAGATTTTAAACTGGCAAAAATTCTATCATTGTATATTAAAAAGAAAAAGAAAAAAAGACAAACCTGGAAGATTTTAAAAACAACAAAACACTAGTTAGTTGCTTCATGTTCCATTTTACAACCATTATGTTAAAATGTTTTCTTTTCTACAGAAACAGGGTCCTTTACATTACAACTGCAATTATTCACTGCTAGATGTTTAAAATTACAGGCTAGTATTCACTGGAACCTGTCGATGGTGACATCTTGAGGTTTTCTGAGCTCCCACCTAAGGTACACCAGGCCCTCTCCTAGGACCACACTTTCAGGGGAAGGGGAGGGAGAGGAGATCACAGATTAAGTTCTTAAGACTGTCTCACTCTCTTCGTGGCTTTCTGTTTCTTGGTGATCTGTTCAAAATTTCATCCTCCTGTAAGTTGAAAAAAGAAGTTCATATAATTAGCATATCTAAATACAAATGCTGCCAAATTTCCACAACCATTTAAACTAAGTCATTTAATTGGTGAAAAGGTATACTGTGATAAGTATTATAGGTATTCAATTTTGGTATTTATTTTCAGAAAACATGTACTTTCCTTAAACTTATTAATTTTTAAAAAATTGGTAGGGGGTTTATTTTATTTACATTTATTTAACAGATGTTTGCTTGAATGTGTATCTCTCACCCTCAAAGCCAGAAGAGGGCATCTGGAATTACTGACAGTTGTGAACTACCAATTGAATCCATGTGCTCTTGAGAGCACCCACAGCAACACATAGAATACAGTAGAGCACATACCAGGCATAGAGACAGAAAGATTAGAAGCTCAATATTATCCGTGACTACACAGAATGAAAAGACAGTGTGGACTACATGAAATCCTGTCTCAAAAAGTTTAAAGGTACCAGGGAGTGGTGGCACACACATTTTGGGAGGCATAAGGCACGCAGACCTCTGAAATCCAGACTACACTCAGCTACACAGAGAAACCCTGTCTTGAAAAGCCAAAAAGAGTTTAAAATGTAGTGGTATGCCTTTGAGGGGTCAGTGAGAAGATAGTAATGTCACAGGACTGTTAAGAAACTTAAGGAAAAAACCCACGTTTCCCACACAGAAAAATTCTTCCAGTCACTGTAAACTCTGAAAACCTTCCCTTGGGTTGCAGAGAAGGCTCAGTAGTTAAGTGGACATATGGATATTTGAGAGGACCCATACCACCTGTAACTTCCAGTACCTTGGAAATCCATCAGCTCTAGCAATTGAAGCACTGGCACTCACAAATACATACCGCACACTTACATAAATAAAACTCTTTACTAAATCTGCTCTCAGCTTGGATGTCTGAAGTATTTGTTACCCCGTCTCACCTCTGCTTTAGGCTTGCTATCGTCCTCATCTTGACTGCCTGCACCACCATCTTCTTCAGCATCACTCTTCTGTTTCTCTTCTATGACAGAAAATAAAACTACTGAACAGAACTTCACATATATTTCTGACAAGAATTATAGCACCATTAAAAAAAAAATCCACGGTAGTTTGTTTTGTTAATCAGGGCTTAGAACAGATTTCTAGACTCTACTCACCAAGCTTCTCCTCGTCTTCCTCTTCATCCCCCTTGCCCTTCTCTTCTTCCTTCCCTTCTTCGTCCTTCACATCTGGCTGGGGAGCATCCGTCTTCTTGTACTCCATAGCATTGGACTGTTTCTGAATGAAATATATTGTCAGTTTAAGAACCATGCTTATGTTGAAACAAATAATATTACTACCCCTCAATTCTTGAATGTCTACAGACAAAATTATATCCAAGATGGTGTACAGGGCATTTATGCAGACACGTGAAAGACACTGTTCTTACTCTATATGGTTGCCCCAAGGAAGGAAGAGGGAAGTTAAGGGAGAGGTGTCACGAAAAACAGAACAGTAAGACTTGGGAAGGAAACACAGGCCAAGCTTGTCAAGCTGACTTAGATACATATACTCCAGCAATGAGTGGTGAAGGTAAGGGTAGAAAGAGACCTATGGATCTGACAAATGTAAATAATTTAAATAGAATCTGAAGTTAGTAGGAGACAGCATGAGAAAAGATCTGAAAAAGAAAAACACAGAAGCTATAGTTATATTCATATTGTTCTTCCTCTATATAGGATAGTTCCATATAATGGAGAAGAATAAAGTGGAATGACAAACAAGAACTCTAAATTCTGTCATCATCTAGGTACAAGGAGCCACTACAAAACATGCACCATATTTCCTGAACTACTACTACAGAAAATCTCAGTGGAGACAATTATTTAGGTAGACATTCCTACCTTTCCGGAACAGCAGAAGAGGATCACAAGGAACACTGGCAAAGCTACAGTCAGAATGTAGACCACCCAAAGCCATGGACGCTCTTCAGCTGCTTCCAGCATCTGTCCCACTACACCTGGCTGAAATACAATAGTAATTCAGAGAACTAGTTTATCACACTAAATACAGGCTAGACTGATCGTTTCATCCTCACACAAGTAATGCTACAACTAACTCCTGTATTTCCAAAGGAGTTACACTATCCACATTAAGAAATTAGATTAAAAAAATAATCCTTCATTTTACTGCTTTCCCCATCATGAAGTTTCCCCTTCATAGTTGCAAAGCATGGCTTGTAATAACTGCAAAAAGGTCCCTCACTCAGGAAACAGAAGAATATCTGTGCCAGCTTTCTGACCCTCCAAATCACAACTAAACAACACCATTAGTTATTTGAAAATTCCACACAATGGGTAAAACCATGATTGAGTATTTTCAGTGCATTAAAACATACTTAAGCCAAGTGCAGTGATACATGACTTGAATCGAAACACTGAAGGCAGAGGCAGGTGGGTCCCTGTGATTTTGAGGCCAGCCTAGTCTACAGATCAAGTTCCAAGACAGCCAGAGGTAGACAGAAAAACCCTGTCTTGAAAACAAAAACAAACAAAGACAACAAAAACGAAACTTAAAATGATAAACAGATATAAACATACACACAGGCATACACACCCCATACACATAACATAGGACTGGAAAGCCAGAAGTCTAGCACTTATATATTTTGACACTGAATAAGTAAAAAAGATAATCACTAAAAATCTGCTTTACATTATCAGTCACCCCCCCAACAGATAAAAGTCCACAAGTAATGAACAATCACTAACCTCAGCAGCCCCATCAGCAGCTTTCTTCAAGCCCCACCCATCATTGGCCCAATCATCAACTACTCTTCGGTCACCACTAATGATAAAGTTGTCAAAAAAGATGTCAGATGTCATAGACCAGAGCTCCAAACCAATTGCACTGAACGGAGTCATCCTAAAAGGTTCCAAGTCTTCAAAGAAATCTGGATTTGGTATTTTCCTTGGTTTCCAGATTCCCTAGTTTGAGAAGGGGATGGGGATAGGGAGGAAGTGGGAGAAGTTTCAAAACATTTCAGATAATAACCAAAAGAAAAAAAATCTTTAAGACTCATTTGCATGATCAAAGATAAACATTAACTATCAAATTTAACAAGCAAAGAACAATAAATGCTAGTGTGTTTTTGTACTGAATTCCAGACTACCACCAAATTAAATTTCCAATCTGCAGCATCTTGCTCTGTACTAACACCTAGTTCTGTGGAGCTCATTCCACCCTTAATAAATGATGGTGGGATGTAGTCAGTAAAGCCATTTCCCAGTAATGATTTAAAAAATAAAATGTACAGTCTTCAACTAGTAACTAGTAATTTAGCTCTAAAGATCAAATAAGACTCAAACAAAGATGGGCTAGGGATGTAGCCCAGAGACACAGCACTTGCACCTAACATGCACAAGACACTGGATTCAGTCTCAATACTAGTCCTTAACAAAACACAGCTGGTAGTGCCAACAGAGGAATAGCTAGATGTCAATTTGGTTTGGTTTTGTTAAGCAGCAATAGCCTTAAATTACTCCCGATCTTCCTAGTTATAACTGGAGTTGACATTTCAACTCCTGGTCCTCAGACTGATAACCAATGTTAGAATTACAGGCATGTAACAAAAAAAACATACCCAGGTATCCAAATGGCAAGCTAAAGTATAATTTTTATTAGATCACAGTCATCTAAATGAACTAAAAGCATTTTACAATAGAAAAAGATGCACAATATATGCATATAGATGCATAATACATCTAAAAGTCTAAGTGAAAATTTATGACTATTGCTTTTTTGGTTTAGAAACTGGAGCTAGATAAGGATCTACATTGGTACTTTCCAGAACACAAGTGGAGCATTTTAACTTCACTACACATATTACTACCATTTCATGTGCACCTGTCTTTGGCAGGTGAAGAAAACTGATGGGACCAAGCAATTAGCTGACTTGATATAGCAAGATCCAATTCCCATCACAGTTCCCTTACAGCCAGTCTATGCACTCAACAATAGTGTAGTCACACCCTATGTTCTACTCTACTTTTATTTTTAGATAAAGGTCACCATAGTGGTTTAAATAGAAATGGGCTCCATAGCTTCATGTGTTTCAATGCTTGGACCATGGGAAGTCACACTATTAAGTGTGGCATTATTGAAGGAAGTATGTCACTGTGGGGTGGCTTTTGAGTTCTTGTATGCTCAAGCTCTGCCCAATATGGCACACAGTCCCCTTCTGCTGCCTGCTGATCAAAACGTAGAACTTTTTAACACTCTGTCTGCCTATAGGCTGCCATGCTTCCCATCACAATGACAATGGACTGAATGAACCCCTCAAACTGTAAGCCAGCTCTAATTAAATACTTTCCTTTGTAAGGGTTGTCTTAGTCATGGTGTTTCTCTTCATAGCAATGGAAACCCAAAAATGAAGACATAACGAGTTTGAACACTTTCCTTTCTTTAGGTTTTATATTTAGCCCATATTTACCTATCTTTCTAAGTTTACTTTTTCTTCTTGATTTTCTGGCCTCACTATTGATCAAACTTCTGCCCTGACACAAACAGATTAATAAAAACACCTAAACCATCAGGAGACACAAACCTGGTAGTTAGGATTGTCAATCATGGGAGGCTTCCATTTGCCCTTATAATTGGGGTTGTCAATCATAGGTCGCTGCCAGACACCACACCCAGGGGCTGATTCACACTTAGGGTTGGCAATCTGAGGAGCCTCCCATTCTCCGTCCATATCCTCATCCCTGTGGAAGTATAAACAAGTTATAAAAACAGCCAGTCTTATGCTCTCAAGATGCTGCTGGAGCTTTACCAGCATAGTTATTTATTGACTGATTAATTTTGGTTTGTCAAAGACAGGATTTCTCTGTTAAACAGCTTTGGCTGTCTTGGAACTAACTTTGTAGACCAGGTTGGCCTCAATCTCAGAGATCTGCCTGCCTCTGCTGGGATTAAAGGGTTGATTTTAATTGGGACTGGAGAGATGGCTCAGCAGTAAAGATGGCTTCTTCACCAACTCCAACTGATTTGACACACAGACAAACATGGGCAAAACACCAAAGCATGTAAAATTAAAATAAAATTTAAAAACAAAAACCAGGTAATTGTATAAGCAAACTCAAACTCACCAATCCTCCGGCTTCTCCGCATCAGGGTCTGGAATATACTCAGGTTCATCATCTAACCATCCTTCAGGCTTTGTGGCCTCTTCATCTGGAATCTTAGAAGGGGCATCTTCATCCCTTAAACAGAAAATACCAGGTATGACAACACAGACCAGAGAATCAGTCAAGGTAGTCTCTTTTACAAACCCAGATTCATTCACTCTAGAAAACACAAATCATTATCTGGACTACTGTCAGAAAGAAAGAAAGAAAAGAATGAGAAAAAAAAAGAAAGAAACTGAAATAACAGCAGCAGCTAAAGATCAAGTAAACATTTTTCTAATGGAACTACTAGAAACATCAAGAGTTACAGGAGAAGATGCTTAGCTTTACTGGTCATCAGAGAAATATAAATTAAAACAATGGTAACACTCCACTATCACATATCTACATAGGAGGGCCATTACAGTAAGAAATTCTGAGGGAAGACAAAAAATGAATGATAGTGGGAAAAAAAAAGGTGAAGTTCCTCAAAATT
Source organism: Micromys minutus (assembly GCF_963924665.1). NCBI lineage: Eukaryota > Metazoa > Chordata > Mammalia > Rodentia > Muridae > Micromys > Micromys minutus. The sequence continues at coordinate 3,516,132 of NC_137979.1, forward strand.
GGGAGTTATTATATGATAATTTCATTCCTAAATTTGTATCTGAGAAAGGGGCAATAACCTACACATCTATCAATCACATGATGGCAAAGTGGATAAGCATAGTATCATTCACTGATAGGAAGTATTTCCTAGTCATAAAATGAAGTACTTATCCATGTTTCAATATGGATAAATGTTGAAAACATTTATGTTGACCACCACAAGAAGCCACATGCCAAAGGCCACATATATTATTCAATGTCATTTCCTTAAAATTACTGAAAGGACAAATCTAGAGACAGAAAACAGGCAAATCAGTAGTTGCCAGAATCTGGGACAAGGGATTAACAGTAGGGTACATGATAAAAGCACCCCACAATTAGATAGCACTGTATATATACCTCTGCAGACAGATACATCAACCATCACTGTTTTCTACACATACACAGAAAAAAAAGTACTCAAGATGGTCGTGGTGGTATACAGTAATTTCAGCACTGTCAAGGCCAAGACAGAATCCTGAATTTGGGACTAACCTGGATTACACAGAAAAAAGCATTTGAACCCACATACACAAAAAGAAAATCTTACCTAAAATAAGAACCAGGAATGAACAGTGCAGGGTCAAAGCTGTCACACAGAGGTTATAAAAGTACTCCTTCAGCTGGTAATCAAAAATATTCTGCTTGTGCTCAAGTTTACTGTTTAGTTTTCTCCTGGCACTGAACTTACTGTTTAGTTTTCTCCTGGCACTGAACTCCTGACACTGAACTCAAGGCCGCATGTGCTCTACCACTGAGAAATACTGCCCTCAACAGAGACTGTTTTGTAACTATCTTAATTTTAAATTAACTCTATAATGACCTCAAAGTTTTGTGTAACTTTTCCCTGATCTTTTAAAGCTCAATACTCTCTTCATCAGATTAAAAACAGCTGGGGGCATGGTGGTACAATGCTTTTAATCCCAGCTTTTGGGAGGCAGAGGCAGAGAGATCTATTGAGTTCAGGGCTAGCCTAGTTCAAAGACAGCCAAGGCTACACAGAGAACCTGTCTCAAAAAAAAAAACAAAAATTTCAGAATTTTAAGTTTTAAGTGTGGGTGGTAAGAGTATTACTTAGCAATACAACATGCAGAAGGACTTAGGTTAAATCCTTAGCACTGTAACCCAGTTAAACTTCTAGTAATGAAGTCTTAGAATGGCTGTACAAGAATACTGCCACAGCCAACCCTGTCAGCACAGACAAACCACAGAAACTTTAGCACCCTATAGTTTTTAGCCTAGTGAGGGATAATATACATTACTACTGTGTTCTTTTCTACCAGAGAAATTGGTACTTTTCTCCTGTAAAGTAGATAACATAAGTCCTTCTACCCCCATAAGCAAGCACAGGGCCTTACTATGTAGCCCACACTCGCCTCACACTCAATCTTCTGCCTCGGATTATAGGCATGTGTCAACTTGCCTAGACTGTATCAGACTATTTAAATAATCATATCTCACTTAATCAATACTTGTTTAAGTTATGTAGAATATACAAAATGTAAGCTAATACTCAAAGACAGATCTCGAAGATTTACCAGTCATCTGGCTTGACAGCATCTGGATCTGCTATTTTGGGCCTTTCATCCCAATCTTCAGGCTTCCGGTCTTCTGGGTCCTCAATTTCACGTGAAGGGTTTACAGGAGGAGTCATGTCATTTAGCAGATTTCCACTGTTCACAACAGACTGGTCAACCAATATTTCAAAACTATTGTCTGGATTCAAGACTGAAAAGAAATTAAATGCAATTAATACTGACTAAACCACTCATTCCAACAGTCAATCTAACACAGCAGATCATGCCTTCTAGAGAAAGGCTAAGTAGGTGGTCATGAAACAAAGAGCTCAGGGTACTGGGGTTAGAATCTCATAGTTAACAAAGCCTAGTTCTTTGAGGGCCTGGAGCCCCAATGCCATTTCCTTGGGTTCTTAGAAATTACAAATAATTATTTTTCTTTCTTTTCTTGGTTTTATCGAGTCAGGATTTCTGTCTTGCTGCTATCTTTGTACACCAGACTAGCCTTGAACTCACCTACTTCTACAAATAATAAATTTTAATAAGCTATTGTTTTCTCCAACCTGGAGATCAAACCCAGGGTCTTGTAAATACTGGACAAGCACTTTACCACGGCCCATCTCTATGAAAATAGTTAAAGGAGCTCAGTGGTTAAGAGTTCTAACTGTTCTTCCAGAGGATGAGTGTTCAATTCCAGAATCTAAATGGCTGTTTACAATCTTCTATAACTTCAGTTGCAAAGGATTTGACAACATTTTCTGGTTTGTATGGGCACCAAGCACACAAATGGTACAAAAGGCATGCATGGAGGAAAAATACCCACACATAATGATTAAAAACAAATAAGGGATGGGAGAGATTGCAGGCATTTGTATACACATGATGCAGACCTCATCTCTCTCTCTCTCTCTCTCTCTCTCTCTCTCTCACACACACACACACACACACACTCACATTCACACACACACACACACACACACAAAATATAAACCAGATGTAGTAGTAGTGCATATATACCTCTAATACCAGCACTTGTTAGGCAATACTAAGGTCACGTACAATAAGACGTTATCTCAAAAGAACAATAAAACCTACAGGGTATGGTGGCATACTTCTGTGATCTCAGAGTGATAGGAAGGTCATCAATTTTAATTTTACTCTCAGATATGCAAGAGTTTAAGGCTAGGGTAACCAAAAAAAAAAAAAAAAAAAGGCATTCTGTAAAATGGCACATGCCTTTAATCTAAGCACCTGGCAGCAGAGAGGCAGGCAGATCTGTGCTTGAAGCCAGCCTGACTACATAGAAAGTGTCAGGACAGACAGACTATTGGTTTTTCTTACTTAATGTGTAAAGATGCGTCTTCTTGTCTGTAAAATAGGTCTTCAGATCTGCATCTGGCCTCTTCGCATGTTTTTCTTCATATACACCTGTCTTGGGGTTTTTGTGGCGAAAGATGAAATGCAGTTTGTAGTCCTCTCCACATTTATCTGGACCAAACATAATAGTATAGGGAGTCTTGTCGTGGAATTGATCCTTCAGAGACAAAGGTGAGGTGCTTTAAGTAACTCTAGTCCAAGAATCCAAAGAGCAAACTTTGAAAAACTGCATACTTCCTCTAATAAAAATGCATGCAAATTATTCTATTGGCATTAAAGAAAACCTTATGATTTTATAGGGCTTCTTCAGATACCAATGAAAAATAACTGACAATAACCAGAAATGTTATAATGCTGAAAGTTGTATGCATATAGACTTCTTTCAAAAACAAAAAATAAACTTGAGAAAACTGAAAATTCTTAGCACACAGCTTTAATCCCTGCATTTGTAAGGTAGAGAGAGACAGGTGAACTCCAGGAGTTTGAGGCCTCCCTGATGTACAAAGCAAATTCCATGCAGCAAGGGACACCAAATGACATCCTGTGTCAAAAATAAGATAAACAAAGCAAAGAAACAGCAACAAACAACAAAAACTTAAAAGTTCCCGTTAAGAAATCAGAAATAAAATATAGCTAAAGCTTCAACAGTCACCTTTTCAAGCTAAAAGCACATCAGCATCAAGCCTCCATTGTTCCACAGAAGGGCATTTATTTGCCTAGGTCTTGCAGACTTCTCTCTTAAATGGCAGGGATTATATCTAGGGCCCTGTGAATGGTAGGCATGCACTCCACCACTAAGCTACACCCCAATCTCTAAGATTCATAAAGCAAATTTTACAGAAACAGAAAGAGAACCTACCAAGTTGAGTTCTGAGGTTTTGGAAAGCAGCTTCACATAGGCACCACCACATTCTATTCCATTCTGAAAATTGACCTCATACCTAGTTTCAGAGAGAAAAGAAAAAGTCAAAGTCCTATGACATTTTGAAAAATCGTATTTCCCTAATTGATTTCTCCCAGCTGGGTTACGTTTCATCAAATGTCGTATGATTAGCCACACAAAGGGTTCCAACCTCTACCACTTTTATGGGGCCACTCGACCACATAAAGAAAATATTAAGCATCCTTAATGCAAAATCCAGACATTTGTTTGCTTCTAAGAAGGTAAACAACCAAACTTTTACAAGCAGTTAAAAATAAAACTACTCAACATACTCAAATTCACAAAATTCATACTATAAACATGATTTTAGCATGTTCAAGTTCCATACTGTCACCTGAGATTACCCTTTCTAGAAAATTATCAAAAGGGCACTGGACTTACTGAACAATGAGAGGCTTGGTATCAAACAGGAAGGGCTTATTCAGTTTAGCAGAGATGGCATGATGCTTGGCCCGAGACATCAGCACAAGTCCTTTATCACCTGGGAGCTTTGTTTCCTTCATTTCATCTACCTCCCACTTTCCTACAAAACAATAAAAATGGCTCCTGACTGTTAGCCACACTATTTAAGGTCTTCTAAATGGTAACAAATTAAATTCTAGGTTGTATAAGTATCAAAATAATCAATGTTTACCATTACATTTACATGACTGAGTTTACTATAATGTGGATGTATATATCTGCCATATGGTAAGACATAGCTTGAAAACAACAGTGGCCTATTCGTTATACCTAAAGAGAAACTTTCATTTCTAACATGGTTATTAAGAGTTCTAATTCTATCACACATAAAGCCCCATATACAAAGATGGTATAATTCCCAAGCAAAAAATAAAACCAAACAAACAAAAAACAAAAACAAAAAACAAACAAACAAACAAAAAAAAAAAAAACCTGAAAATATCTTTTTAGAACACTTACTTTCCAGCAAGGTATAGTGGCACAAGCCTTTAATCCCCCCAGCAGTCCAGAGGCAGAGGCAGAAAGATCTCTTGAGTTTGAGGTTAGCCTACAGAGCAAGAACTCTACAGAGGGCCAATATAACCAGGGTTAGAGCGAAACTCTATCTCTAAAAACAAGCAACAGATGATTTATTTCCCAGCTGTGTATGGCGGCATAAGCCTTTAATTGCAGTACTTGTGAGGTAGTCAAGTCTGAGTTCCAGATCTGCCTGGTCTACATAGCAAGTTCTAGGCCAGCCAAGGATACAGTGAGACCCTGTCTAATGAAGCCCCATCAATATGGCTGCCTAAACAAGACCTCAACAAGAAAGACAACCAACAGAGAAGCTAATTTGAAAAAGGGAATTGCATGAGGTCTCAACCTCAGACAAAGTACTATAAGCAATTAAGAAATGCTGAGAGTAGAAGAAAACCTTCCCAAAGAAGAGGCCCCAAACGGTCAGCCCTAAAACCATATGCATGCAAATAATGTTATATAAGAGAGCAAATTGTATTTATACACTTAGGTAAATACAGTAATAAGGAGAGATCATGAATTTGAAAGAGCACTGGGGTGCATTGGAAGAACAGGAGGGAGAAATGGGAAGAGGAAAACTATGTAATTGTATTTTCACTTAAAAAATAAAGATATTTTAAAAATAAATAGGGGTGTGTGTGAATGTACACGTGTGTCCGTGCATGCCCATGGAGGCCAAAAGAAAGTGTCTAAACTCTACAACTTAAGTTGCAGGTGGTTATGAACCACTGATAGGAGTACTGGGAAATAAACTTGGCTCTGGAAGAGCAATACATCCTCCTGATGACTGAAGCTCCAAACATCTTTTGACCTAATACTAAGAGATGTCATAGATCTAGTGGACACCCCCAGCATGAGCTTATGGGCACCCAAATTGCAATTAGTGGGCTTTAAGTTAGGAGGGGTGAACAAAGTTAGATCTAGGAGGAGTCGGGGAAGATGATAGTGATCAATACATTATATCAAAGTCTCAAAAATTAATAAACAAGTTGTATTATAAAGAGAGATGCAATGGAGACAAGATGGCACTTTGATATACTGTATCTACAATAAATGGAACTCTTACCATCATATTTGGCAATTTCATCATCAGTATCATCTTTTTTGGCTTTAGATAAAATCCACCTGTAATTAAGACAAACCCCAGAGTTAAGATAAGTGGCAGTAAATGTTGCTTCAAGTACCATCCATCACTCTTCTAGTCCCACTTAACAAGACTCAAGACAATAAATAAATAAAACAAACAAGTAAATAAATACCACAGAATAAAATCTAGGTTAGAAGAGAACAAGAATAAAAGCAACAAGAGGCAAAGTTCCAAAACACATTCATGTATGACAAGGTGTACAGGGACCCACTATTTAAGGTTGTAGCTAGCAGCAGAGCACTTGTCTCCCATGCATAACACTAGGTTCAGCCCCAATGCTGTTTAAAAAGGATCTAGCGCTTTCCACTCCTTTCTTATTTACAAGACATTCATTCATCTCTCAAATCTTTCCTCCCAGGGAAACACTTACCCTGACAGAGACCCTCTGTCAAAGGAGTCAGCAAAATAAACCTCCCCTGTTGGAACTGGAGCTTTATAGGTGACCTGTGTTAAACATAAAATTAATTAAGCAGCAATATTTTAACCAAGCCAAGTGACACAAGCCTGAAATCTAAGCTCTTCTGAAGGATGCGAATCCCAAGGCACCCAGAGCTACAGAAGACCCTTTTGTATTGGGAGGAATGGGTCATTAAGTAGCATTCTTAAGAATTTACTCTCAGGGTTTGTTTTCAATTGTCACAAAGCTTTCATAGCTGTCCCTGAATTCAATCCATATGTACCAAAGGCTGCCAGAAAGCTTAGCAACTATCTTTTTAAAAGCTGCTTTGCCTTTAAAAACAATTGTTTTTGGGGTAGGTTGAGGGAGTGCCTAAGCAATAAGCATCTATATATCCCCAGCTTCTGACTTCATTTAAAAAAAAAAAAAAAACACCAAAAGATAAAAGGGTCTACTTTAAACTGGGAATGGTGGCATACACCTGTAATCCCCTCATCCAGAAAGGATAAGACCAGGACAGCCTGGTCTACATAGTAAGTTCAAGGACAGCCAGTGCTACAAAGAGATACCCTGGTCTCAGAAAAGAAAAGAGAAAAAGACTGATCTCCTTCAAACCTTTGGAGATGGAGGAGTGCTGGTATCTGATTTAGATTTTGCATCCTCTACCTCTTCAATAACATCATCAAGATCATCTTCAATGTCAATCATGTCATCATCATGTCCGTCATGAGCCTGAACAGCTGCAGTTCCAAGGACCAGTAGCAAACACAGTAACCACTTCCCTTCCATGGTTTATCTGCAAAAAAAAAAAGGAATGTAAATGTGCTGTTTCCCACTTTAAATTACTTAAAACCACTAACCTTAGCCTGCTCCCTGTTTATAAATTGGGTATTCTGGTACATACCTGTACTAGTATGTGGGTAGCTAAGACAGAAAAACCCTAAATTAAAGGCCTATCTGAACTGTGAAGTGCTATCAAAAATTAATAAAATAAATTACACCGGTACCCCACTCAGGAAGCACAGGTATGATCAGAAGTTCAGTGTTGTCTTTGGCTACAGTTAAGTAAAATCTCTAAATCACAGGAAACCCTGTCTGCCTCTCTTTTATATTCAGTGCCAAACAATACATAAACCAAGATATTTAATTAATTAGTTCCATTACACTTATTTATTATGTGTGACCTCTTCCTGAGAGCTGTGAAAAGACAATTTTAAAGAGTCTTTCCTTCTACTGCTTGAGTCCAGGGATCTGACTTAGGTTGTTATGGCAAACACCTTTACCCACCAGCCATCTCCTTAACTCCAACTGTTCCATCATGTACAGTCTCTTTCAATCTAATTTACAGTGACTACTGACTAAAACATGAAAATGAAATGAAGACTGACTATGGACACTGCTGACTGTTCAGCTCTCAGGTCTACACACACTTTAAAATCAGTACGATTTCACAACAAAAACATTAAGCAGGGATGGAGAGATGGCTCAGTGGCTAAGAGCACAAACTGCTCTCTTCCAGAGATCCTGAGTTCAATTCCCAGCAACCACATGTGGCTCACAACCATCTGTAATAGGATCAGATGCCCTCTTTCAGTGTGTCTGATGACAGCTACAGTGTATACATACACATAAAATAAATAAATACTTCTTTAACAACAAAAAACATTAAGCAGAGTACCAGCTACTTTAATCTTCTAAGCACTTAAGTCTCTTCTGTATTAAACTAGCTCATCATGGGTGATAGGTAGGCCCTCTAAGGGAGACAGATCTACTGAAATAAAAATTGAGCAAAGTGAGCCTGAGAAAGCAGAGCCAAGAAACTGGGGAAAGAAAAATTAATGGCCTACAATTATAAACATGTCCTCAGCAGGGCACAATTTTCTCTTTCTTACAATGTTCACCTAGTCAACTCTGGTCTTTCATTCTCCATTAGCAACATAAGGATACTTACTGACACTGTCCTCTCTGATGTCACCCTATACCCAGATGAGATTCTTTCTTTTCTTTTTTTAAGTTTACTGTTTATTCAGTGTTAAATGTTACAGAATTCTTACACTGTCGGAACCATGCCTGAGAACCCAAAGAAATGGTGCAATGGCCAGCCTCATCCACCCAGAAGGTGTATTAAAACTTGATTCATATGGTGCATTTTGATAGTTTCACAATCTTAAGAATTTTTAAACAAGACTATTCTCCCAGAAACCTTCATTCACTTCAGTCACTTTCTACCTCCCTCATACACATTCATGTTCATTATTCATTCCTTCCTTCTACTCTAACACACTACTAAAAAAACTTCCTAAAACAAAGAAATCCTGAGAAGCCCATGCCCACAGTTTTAGTTGTGTCTCATTCTTCCCTACCCCTATGTTAAAATGTTGACTTTCTCTTCAATAAACCACAACTGGAAAGAAAGAAAGAAAGAAAGGAAGGAAGGAAGAAAGAAAGAAGGGAAGGAGGAAGGGAGGGAGGGAGGGAGGGAGGGAGGGAAGAGGAAACAGCCTGTCATGGTAGCATAACCTTTAATAGCAGCACTGGGAAATAGAAACAGGCAGATCTCTGAGTTCTACGCCCACCTGGCATATAAATCTATGCTGATAGAAGCTATATAGTGAGATCCTACCTTAAACAAAATCAAAACCACCAAAATGTACACAAGTGTTAAATGTTTTCCTGTGATTTTTTTTTCTTGGTGACTCACACTGTGGCTAGCACCTTTCACTCTGGCCACACTATTACTTTTACCCACTTGCTTTTAAAAACACTTCCCACATTCTCAAAGCAATATAAACCCACAATTTCTACCAAAAGTCATCATGATATTGTTATAAACACAGCAAGATACAAAAGATTATGAAGCTTTTACTAAAAATATAATCCACATACAATATATAATAGTAAACGTTCCCTTGTGCACTGTGAATGAAATTATAAAATGATACACATACTATGGATAAGCAGCTACCATACAATTAATCCAACAACTTCACTCTAGTGAGCAGGTTTTCAGGTGTCTGCAGATGCATGTTCATCACTATAGCAGTAGCTAATTAAACAAGCCTGTTACAGATATTCCATACATTAAGGCAATGGTTCTCAACCTGTGGGTCAGAACTTTGGGGAGGATTGAACAACCCTTTTTTGCCAGGATCACATAAGAGATATTCTGCATACCAGTTACTTATATTATGACTCATAAAAACAGCACAATTACAGACAGCTATAAAGTAGCAAGGAAAGTAATTTGATGGTTGGGGGTCACCACATGAGGAACTGTATTAAAGAAAGCATCTTGTGACCAAATATACAGTAGAGAAACAGAATTGTGATAAAGGGGCTGGAGAGATGGCTCAGTGGTTAAGAGCACTGATTGCTCTTCCAGAGGTCCTGATTTCAATTCCCAGCAACCACATGGCGGCTCACAACCATCTGTAATGGGATCTGATGCCCTCTTCTGGTGCGTCTGAAGATAGCTACAGTGTGCACACATATATAAAATAAATAAATATATGTTAAAAAAAGAATTGTGATAAAGGATTACTCTAACATGTCTTACACAGGATTGTGTCATTAGGTTTGTTGCCGCAGATCCCCTTTGAGGTAGGATGCAAATGCAAGGGTGCATGGCTATCAGTTACAAATACACACACAACTGTGTCAATATATATCCACATAAAATGTTCTTCAATTTTTCTTTTCCTTTTTATCAGAAGAAAGGTTTTGGTGAGTGGCAAAATCACATCCTTCTGTGTGTTATGCAGCTCAAATCTTTGTCTTGTGAAATAACTGTAGCAATTAGAAATCAAAGCCACACAACAGGAAAATCCTAAGATCTGAGCCTACTGCAAGGACGATTCCTTTCAAAAATGGCTTACGTGTATCAGTAACCTGAATTTCACATGGTTTAGTCTCTAATGTAACAATGAAGCCTACAGTGGAGAGGGGATAAGTAGTGCACATACTACATGACACAAGTACTGATTTATGATCCAGTTCTTTAAAAAAAAAAAAAAAAAAAAAAAAAAAAGCTGGTCAATCCCAAGACCGTTTCCTAGCAGTCACATAATTGGACACCACACAAACTCTGTGTTATAAAGGGACCAAAATAGAAGATGCATCTGGTGCCTAGCAGTGAGCCTGATACACTAAAATGGTGTGCAATGTTACACAACTGTGGTCACAGCACTCCAGAGATTAAGTAGAAAGATCAGGAGTAACAGAGTGAACAAGGCCAGCCCTCTCTTAAAAAAATAAAACGAGGTCTGGCAAGATGGCTTGACAAGTAAAGATGCTTTACCAGCGCGCCCAAGTCTGATTCCCAGAACGTATGTGGTTGAGAGAATTGGCTCCTGCAAGTTGCCTTCATCCTCACCACACATGCACCATGACATGCACACATCATCCCCTCCCTGGTTGTTTTTAAAAAAAAAAAAAAAAAAAAGGCCAAAGGGGGAAAATTTTCAAAAATAAATTATTCATCCCTAGTCCTTGTTTTTTGAAAAAGAATCCTCACTAAATTCATGTACTGCTGTATCATGAAAAGAGTATTTGCCGGTTGTTATGCATATAATTACTTACAAATTTTAGGATTTTTGTTTTTGTTTTTAATGTATTACTGAACCATGAGCTCAAGGCCAGCAAGTTCCAAGCCATCTAGAGATTCATAGCAAAACTGGATAAAAGAAAAGCTGAGTTGATTTCCTGGAACCTACATAATAGAGAAAGAATGCCTGCACCTACCCACACCATGCACCTATACATACAATGGTAAAACTTCAATTTTATTTTTTATGAATGCCTGCATGCATGTTTCTGCGCAATGTGCACACCCAGAGCCTGGGAAAAATAAGGCGATGAAGGGCTGGGAAAGATACAGGTGTATTCCTGGGAATTACTAACCACTTAATAGCAAACCTGAGGCCAATGACAGACCCTTAACTTAAACAAGGTAAACTACTACTTGAGGTCATCTTCTGGCCTTAATGCACACAATGGGCAGCCACCTATGTGAATGTTCACACACCCACAGCAAGTTTAGGGTACGTATCAATGGCTTAACATTTGTCTAGCACACGGAAGCCCTAGATTTGCTCTCCAGTAATCAAATGATCATCTGTCTGCAATCAAACATAAAGCATAGACAAATACAAAGCCAACAAAATACATTACTTGCATAAACACTCTAGAGCCTAGTTTTCAGGGCCAAAGGTATCGTCATGACCACCTACATAATGCACTCATATTTCAGTGCAATCTATCCAGCTTTTAGAAGGGTGAATCTTAAAGTGGAAACTTGAAATTTTATTATTTCAGTGCTGTGATCAAAACCAGAACCTCCTGAAGGTGAGCCCTGCCTCGGAGCTGTATCCCCAGTGTTCAGCTGCAGGTTTCCTATTTTGAAACCTTAATTCCTTATTATCAAGACAGCTCAGTGGTGGAGAACAGTAACCTGTCAGGAAAAACTATTCTAGTTTCTCCAGCTTCTGGGTGACCTTGGTCAGCTCATCTACACCCAGTCCTCCTTCCTCCAATCTACAGACCTGTGTAATAGAACTACTGCCCAATGCATGTCTTTTTAAAATACATTATCTTTTTAATTTCACATGTATGAGTTTGCCTGAATGTGTGCCTAGGTACCATGTATGTGCACAGTGCCAAGAGGCTAGAAGAGGGCATCAAATTCTCTAGCTCTAGAGTTACAAATCCTGAGTTGTTAAGTCACCATGTTGGTACTAGGAACTACAGACAAGTCCTCTTGAAGATTAACCAGTACTGTTAACCACTTAGTTATCTCCCCAGCCATCAAAGACTTTACTTCTTAGAAGAATTTAAAAACAAAATCAAGTAGGACACGATTTTGCAGACCTTAACCCAATACTCAAAGAGGCAGAAGCAGAATAATCACAAGCTTGAAGCCAGTTTGTTCTAACTATGAATTCCAGGTCAGCCAGGGCTCCATAGTATAATCCTGTTTCAAAACGCAAACGAGAAACTTCAACTCTAATTTCTTTCATTTATGAAAATTATAGGAATAGTAAAATGGCCCAATTTTATTCTAAAATAAATACTAAGTAATTTTTGAAATAGCATGGAAAATTTAAATGTGATTTCTATGTAAACTATGCATTCATTCCAGCATATTATTGGTGAGTCTATGTTCAGGCTGTATGTACAAAGAACACAGACCTTCCACCATCTTCATTCACCTTATTTTTGACATGATCTGAGAGAACCTGAAGCCCACACTGGCTACCTGGCCAGTGAGCTCTAGTATCCCAGTTGTCTCCAGCCCCAAGCACTGAATGCTGACAATCTGAACTCAGGTCTTAATGCTGACACAACAGGGTAGGCAAGGCTAAGCCATCCTCAGCCCTCATTTGAAATAGTCTCTTAAAATTTTTTTGGTCTTTTAAAAAAAAAAAAATTAGGTCTTGTCAGGAAATACTTTAGGTGGCCTTAAAAAAAAAAACATATAATCTCTAGGGCTTTCTATCACTATTTTATATATTCTATCTATTGTGCCCAATGTTTACAAACACATACTCAAATCACAATTCCTACTTAATAATGTGGGTCAACTGCTAATCCCTGAGCCTGATTTCTTCTCTAAACCAATACTAACTTCTACTCTAGAAGTGCTGATTAGGTTAAATATGCGTAAAGTGCTTATGAGGAAGCCTGTTCTACAGTGTGCTCAATGTTAGTAGTGATTGTTTAGAGCTACTAAATTTTGCTAATATTTCTACTCGTTGATTTTTAATGAGTTTTAAGGCAAATACTCTAACCTTTATTTAGGGGAAAATACAAGCACTTAGTTCTATTTATTATTTTGTGTGCGTACACATGTGGAAGTCAGGTGACTTCCAGGAGTCAGTGCTTTCCTTCCACCAAGTGGCACCCAGCAATGGAACTCTAGCCACCAGGCTTGGCAGCAAATGTCCTGACCCTCTCTCTCATCATCTTGTGTGTGCCTTCAGATTTTACCCCAACTTTCACCTAGTCAAAAATTTAAAACATGGGCTAGAGAGATGGCTCAGAAATTATGTGCTTACTGCTCTTGCAGAAGACCTGATACACACCATTATGTGGCTTAGACAATCACCTAAAACTCCAGCTCTAGGGGCTTTTGCACACATATGTACATATACACAGAAATACACTATACAACTTTAAAAAAAAAAAAAATCAGAGAGGCTGGAGAGATAGCTCAGTGGTTAAGAGCACTTTAGTCCCAGTTACTTAGGAGGAGGCTGAACTTGGATGATTAAGTGAACTACCGATCAAGATCACTTTTGCAGTCAGGAGGTAGTGTTTTCCTTATTGCTAAGTTCTAGGTTCCATCCTCAGTATTTGGGGGTGATGTGGGGGATGAAGACAGAACATCATCCTGGCAAACAGTGTGATCTATGACCTGCTCTATAGATGAGATCTGTAACACCTCACTCACAGGTCAGATTTAGGATTTTTCTGTTTCATGTGCTAGGAATGGAGCCCCAAGTCTCAAGTTTGCTAGGCAAGAGTTATATCCCACCTGTGTGGATTTTTTTTCATTGACAGAAACATAGAAGTAATTTGTTTGTTTGAGACAAGGTTTCTCTGTATAGCCTTAGCGGTCCTGTATCTCCCTCTGTAGACTAGGCTGGTCTTGAACTCAGAAATAAATCTACCTTTTTGCCTCCCTCATCCAGGGATCAAAGGTGAGCCACTACCACATCACCCAGCTAATAAGCGGTTTTTTTTTTTTTTTAAAGAAACTTTTATCCTGAGCTGGAGAGATGGCTCAGAAGTTGAGAGCACTGACTGCTCTTCCAGAGGTCCTGAGTTCAATTCCCAGCAACCACATGGTGGCTCACAATCATCTATGAGACCTGATGCCCTCTTCTGGTGTGTCTGAAGACAGACAGCTACAGTGTACTCACATACATAAAATGAAAAATTACTTAAAAAAACAACCAAAAAAAAAAAAGAAAAGAAAGAAAGAGAGAGAGACCTTTTTCCTATTAATTCACTTTAAGATGTGAATACCAAGGATGGAGATATGGTTCAGTTTCCAGTTGGGCAGCTTACAACTGTCTGTAATTCCAACTCCAGAGAACATAATAATGCCCTTTTCTGGCCTCCACTGGCACCCATGAATATATTTCATATATTCACACCAACATATACATAAAAATGTTTTTAAATATATCTTTTTTAAAGATTTATTTATTTCATGTATGAGTATGCTGTTCTCAGACACACCAAAAGAGGGCACCAGATCCCATTAAAGATGACTGTGAGCTACCATGTGGTTGCTGGGAATTGAACTCAGGACCTCTGGAAGGGCAGCCAATGCTTCCAATCGCGGAGCCGTCTCTCCAGCCCTAAATAAATCTTAAAGAGATGTTTTTTAAATGACATGAATACCACAATATAAATTTTTTCTAAATTCCTTAAAAAACGAAAAATTTCAGGGCTGAAGACATAGCTCAATGGTTAAAAGCACTGGCTGTTCTTCCAGAGGACCCAGGTTTGATTCTCAGCACCAACATGATGGTTTACACACACGGTACACATACATGCAGGCAAAACACATACACAGAAAACTAAGCCTAAAAATTCTTCCTAGCACTTGTAGCAATAACAAAGCATTTAATAAGCACTTACCTAATGAGTTTTACAGTAAGCTATACAGACTACAACTATCTTTGGTGCTTAAATTACTTCTTAGAACTTTTTATGAGTTGCCAATTCTATTTGCCCATTTCCTTACACTTCCCAAAGTAGTTTCTTAGTAGCTGCCCTCTCAAAGGCAAAGCAAGTAGAAGACCCATTCCCATTTTAAAGGACAGAAAGCAAAGTTAACACGCTGGACACTGTCTTCTGCAGTTCTGCTTACCAACTGCCACGCTACTTCCTTCAAGCCCTCTTGCAAGGCAAGTGACCCCTGCAGGATGTGGATGCAGGTGTGTGGTCAGGATGCACGCGCTTTGTGGCCCTAGAAAGATTAAGGAGCTAATTGCACTGTTGAGTTAAGATAGCAAGGTGGAGACACCCGTTTTCAGACAGCTCAGTATTGTGGATGGTTCGCTTCTACACAGTTCTTCAGGGCCTTGGCTCACCTGTGTACCCTGCCTGGCCTGTAAGCTTACAGCACAAGTACAACATGAAAATTGATTCCGTGCATGCATTTTCAAACATTACTGGAAAATATACAAAGCTCTTTAAACTAACCCAATTCCCCCCTTTAAAAGGAGTGTGGGGCAAATTATTTTAAAAACAAGCAGAATCTTCCATTTCCTCAGGGTAAAGAAATTGAAGCTCACCTTTGTCAAGCTTTTAATACATTCAGTTTGGTTAAACTTCACACAACCAGCAATCACTAGTGTCATGACCAGCAGTTAATATACAAGGTGTCATGAATGTGTCCTCTGTTCCTGGTACACAGGACTTAACACAAAAAGTATATCAGTGTAATGGCCAAGGCATTCAGAATACAAGAAGCCAGTGCACTTTCTACCCACTGAACCTTACTGTGTACATCCAATTTCGTATTCTCATTACCTCTTAACTTAATACAAAGCCATCAGCCATTCTGCCTAACCCTAGGGGTCTGAAAAATCCCTAAAGTAGAAAAATCTCCCAAATTCCCACTCCCCCATAAGAGCTTGAACCAGGACTTTTAACTAAGAAACCCAAAATGTCTAGTCCTCAGTTACAATCAGAACTGGATGATTAGAACTACCTGTATGACCTTGGACCAGTCATTTCAAACTTCTAGGCCTCAGTTTCCTCCACTCACTAACTGAACTTTCTCTTGTATTTCCTGCTTTTAAGGTCCAGTGAATAACCCCACTGGATTACTATCTATCCACCACCGAACAGGAAGGTGCCTTAATAGTTAGGCCTCAAGTTTCTCAAGCGGTACACGTTCTAGTACATTCTACCCTCATCAGGGTGCGATGGTCCAGTCTTTGCTTTGGGCACGTTCTAATATTGAAACTGTACACTTATCTTTCCCTATTTGAGCTACCTACTAGGCCTAACTTTAATACCACACCTGTACTGGACTACTCAGTCCACCTCTGGGTGGGCCAGGACAGGGCCTAAGAAAGCTCTAGAAGCAAAGCCATAGGAAGTTGTTAGCTTTCTCAGAGGTCAAGGGAAACCCCAGGGCACCTGCCACGCCTCCCGACCCCGGCGACGCTGCCCAGGCCAGACTCTATAACCCAGCCGCTCTTCTCACTGCCCTGAGCGTCCGCCCGGGCCTGCGCCACTCGAAAGCCCGCCGGACCCCTCAGCCGTCGAGACTCCAGCCACGCCCGACCCCCTCCGCCGCGGCGCAGCTCACCCAGGCCCCCAAGGCTCGTCCCAGGCCTGAGGCCCCCGCACACGCTTCCCGTCTCACCTCGAGCCTCCCGGGGACCACTGGCGGCTCCCTCACCTTCTCCCACCCGCACACCCGGCCCCGTGCTGCAGTGGAGACAGCGGCAGAGGCGGCCCGACCGTCACGTGCCGCAGAACTAAGAGGCCTCGGCTACCGCCGCCGCGCGAGCGAGCCCCACCGCACGAAGCCCAACCCCGTGACCGCCCCTCGTTCCTGAGTGGCTACAACAAACGTCAGCTCCCGCCCCTTTGCGCAAGATCTGAGAATCTATTGGTAGGTACAGCCATCGCTCGAAGCTCTTTCCCATACGCCCCCTAGGGCTATTCTTCGTGGAGCGTGATGACTGGTCAAGAGTGAGGCAGGAAGTGGTTACTGATTGGGTATGAGGAAAGAAGGCGGGCCGTCACCAAACGGGCGGGTGCGCGCTCCCGAGAGCGGGCGGATTTGGCTCGCGTTCTCGCGTGGGTCGCCCTGGTTCCTGGTGGCCATCCCGAAGACGCCTTTCCCACTCATTGAGTTAGGAACCCTGTTCCAACCGTGCCTGGGACCTTTGGCCTTCATCAGAAATGGTGAGAGGTCGGACCAGTGTGCTTGTGCAGCGAATGAGATCCCTCTGGGCAGCAGACACTGCCTTTCTTGCAGAGTCATCGCCCTGTGCCCGGAGCCTGAGACGTCTTTACTTAACAAAACACTATCCAGAGTCACAATCATGCAACATGAAGTCACCTTCCCATGTTCCCGTGCTGTTTCCTGATTTTAGTCGTTAAAATCAGACATACTCTACGTCAGAATTGAGGGGGGAAAAAGGGTGATAGATGCCATGTGTAGATTTAAAATAGCCATTTCGTAACCCACTCGCTTTTCAATATGCTGAAAACGCTGTAAGATTGAAGTGGCTAAGGATTTGGCTAGACCTTTGTAAATCCTGATCACCTCTGGTTGTGTTTGGTGATCCAAAGCTTTGAATACTGGGGAAAGAAACAGCACATTTTTATCATCTATTAACTACATGTGAAACCAGCTCTGTTCCTGTCACCCCAAGAGAAAGGCAGTAAGGATTTGATGTTTGGGTAAACTTAGTAATCGCCAGTTCTCACTCCCTAATTTTAAAGAAGAGATGTTGCTTTCCTTTATTTGCCTTATAAAGAGCATGTCCAAAATAAAAATTTGAAGCCAGGTTGGCACATGCTTTAGTCCCAGTTCTTAGGTATTCAGGAGGCTAAGGCAGAAGGATCTCCTTAAGGGTCTGGAGAGAAAGCTCAGTGATCAAGAGCACTTGGTCTTGCAGAGGACTCCCGGGTTTCGGCACCAATGTTAGGAGAAGGATGAAGAGAGTGGGGGGCTTATGGCCCATGGAGGTGCAGCGAGGCCTGGGATAAGGGAGATGCCTCTGGGGGACCCATGTTGGGAATCCCTTCCCCCTAGGGACCAGCCACACAACGGTATAGTACAGAGTAGAGTTTATTCAGGTCATGGGAGAGTTAAGAGGGTGGTAGAGAGAGAGAGAGAGAGAGAGAGAGAGAGAGAGAGAGAGAGAGGGAGGGAGGGAGGGAGGGAGGGAGGGAGGGAGGGAGGGAGGGAGGGAGGGAGGGAGGGAGGGAGGGAGGGAGGGAGGGAGGGAGGGAGGGAGGGAGGGAGGGAGGGAGAGAGAGAGAGAGGGAGAGAGAGAGGAGTAGAGGCCGCCCATGAGCACATGGAGAGAGAGGGGGGAAGGGAAGGGGAAGAGGAGGGTAGGGTTGGGAGAACAAGAGAGCCAGGAGGCAAGAGAGGCCAAGAGCAAGAGGAGGGGGCAAGCAGCCCTTTTATAGTGTCAGGTCACTGGGGCGGAGCTACTGCCAGGTAATTGAGGGGTGAGGTTTACAGAATCCCAACACACATCATTTAAAATTTTTTTAAAATGAATTTAGGATAGGTTCTGGTTTGTATTACCCAAAATGGCCTTGAATTTAAGAGAGCCAAAGAGTTGACTTCTGCAGAGCAGTGTTAAAATATGTGAACACAGAGGAGGAGAGGAGGTGAGGCAGAGAGCTCTTTCTAAAACTGACGGAAAAGAGGCGAGCCTTCCACTGGACCTCACAGATATGCAAAATTTCTGTAGGTAGAGTTGGAAGGAAGTTCTTAAGATGGGAAAAGTCTACAGAAAAACAAGAAAGTGGCTCTCAGGTGTTTGATTCCCATACCTCAACGTGGTGGAAGAAGAGAATTGAGTTGTACTCCGATAACTAAACAAATTCACATACACACAATAATAAATGTAAATTTTTAATAAAAATGAGGACATGGTGGCCCCAAACTGTACAGTCCACAGAGAGACTGGGAACCTCGGTCTCCTGACCCTTTCGTGGTGTGTCACTCTAGAATATTATAGTTTCTTCTCAGGTTCAGTTTATCCAAACAGCTAAACCTTAACAAAGTTAGCAAATACAAAGAGGCCAGACATATACCTTCAAGTCAGTTAGTGTTAACCTGAGCAGACGTTAGGAATTGATAAACCTTATTTATCAAATGTACCTTATTCATCCAACACATGTTACTTATCTAAAGTTTTCTAGAAGCGTGGTGTTGGATAGTCAGTAAAGATATAAGTGGTTAGACATATATTCTGACTTTTGTGAGCACCAGGCACATACACGGTACACAGACATACATGCAGACAAAATAACCATACACACAAAATAAAAATAAACGTTAAAATAAATCTTTAAAACTATGCATATGTATGCACACATGTCATAATGTACGAGGAAGAAGACAACTCCCAAGAGTCAGTTCTCTCTTTTCACCGTGTGTTTCTAAGGACTAAACCGAGGCTGTCATCAGACCTAGTGGCCATCTTAGTTGGCTACTGCTGCTTTGATAAAACACCATGACCAACTTGGGGAGGAAAGGGTTTATTTTTCCACCTATACTTCCACATTATAATCCATCATCGAAGGAAACTAGGACAGAAACTCAAACAGCAGGAGCCTGGAGGCAGGAGTGATGCAGAGGCCATGGAGGGATGCTGCTCACTGGCTTGTCCTCCTGCTAACTCAGCCTGCTTTCCTATAGAACCCAGGACCACCAGCCCAAGGGTGGCTTCACCTATAATAGGCTGGGCCCTGAGAGTCCCAAAGGAGCAGTGTTTCTCAACCTTTCTAATGCCACAACCCCTTAATACTGTTGCTCCTGTTGTGGTGACCTCCAACCATAAAATTATTTTCACTGCTAATTTGTAACTGCAATTTTGCTACTATTATGTAAAAATTTACCCTTTCCAATGACCTTAGATGAAAAGGTTTTTCAACTCCCAAAGGGGTAGCAACCCACAGGTTGAGGATTGCAGTCTTACCTGGAGCCTGAGCTTATGGAGTCATTTGACATAAAGCTATCCAACACAATGGCAAATACCTTTACCTCCTGAGCCATCTAATTGGCTCTCTTGGATTCTTTGTGGGTTTTTTTGTTGTTGTTGTTGTTGTTTGTTTGTTTGTTTTTTGGTTTTTTTTTTTTTTTTGATAGAATTCACTATAAAGGCCAAGCTAGCCTCAAATTAGAAATCTTCCTGCCTCCACCTCCTTAGGACACACACACACACACACACACACACACACACACACACACACACACTTATAGCTATGTCAGAGACACATGAAGCAGAAAAGAATATCAACTACTTTATGCCAATGCAACCTGGCACTTATATGGAGGCTGTCCTTCCCTCTGGCGCCAGCTGACTTCTGCCCTATACACATTTGCTTCCAGTTGCTCGTTGAGGAAGGATCTTCCAGTATTGTGCTGGCTAACCTAAACCATGTACGGCCTTGAACTTGCCTCCTAATTCAGGAATTACAGAGCTGACCTTGAGCACAGCCCCTCCCCCTCCTTCCTACACACACTCACACTTGTGCCTACTCTGCCATTTCGCTACAACCATTTCACAAATACACGCATACACAAAAATAATTCTTTTAACTTTCCATTAGGGTAGGGTACATTCGAAACTGCCACTGCGTGGGAGAGAAAGCCAACAAACAACTTGTAAGAGAATCAGCTCTTTCCTTTAGTTTTGTTTGTTGGCTTGTTTTGTTTGTTCTTTGGTTTTTGAGACAGCGTTTCTCTGTGTAGTCTTGACTGATTTAAAACTCTCTCTGTAGACCAGGTTGATCTCACACTCAGGAGTTCTACTCTCTCCTACAACCTGGGTCTAAGGATCAAATTTAGGTCCCTGAGTCATCTCTTTGTCCCTTATTTATTTAATTACTTATTTAGAGACAGGGTCTCAGGTATACCAGGCTGGCCTTGGTGTTGTAGCTGATGAAGATCTTGGACATCTAGACTTCACCTCGTAAGTGCTGGCATGAGACACTGCATGGTTTATGCCGTGCTGCGGATGGAACCCTGGGCCTCCTTCTGTGTATTAAGTAAGCATCGTATCAACTAAGGACTTCTTGGTCCATGGGCCGGGGTCTGTACATGCAGGTGTGTGGAGGTCAGAAGACAACTTTGAGAAGTCTGTTCTCTCCTTCCACCATTTATGTGGGTCCCAGTGACTTGAATTCAACTCACCACACCTGTGCCAGTCTTCTCTGCCAACTGCTTGATCTATAGCTTACCGTTTGTTCTGCATTTCCGTGATTTTGAAAATGTATATCACATACCATGTGGCCAATGCCATTGTTACAGCAGAGAACATTGCCACTTCCCAAATGCTCCCGATGTGGTTTTTTGACCAATGTGACATCTTTTTTACAGATATCACTTCATCCTGACACTACTCAGTGACAAACCAGACTCCATGTGCTCAGTCTCACAAGACTGTAATCCCTTCTATGACAGCTGCAAACAGAGGCCAGGATAGCCCAGCCACATTTCCAGACCGACTATACATTTGGGCATTCTAACAAGCTCCTCTCAAGGTCTGTAATAAATAGAATAAGCCCAGAACCCAGAGAGGTGCCATGTATGTGTTTACTGGTTTACTCTAAAGGATGTAGCTCAACAGCCAAATGACGAGATGCACAGAGGAAAAGATGGGTGAAAGGCCTTATGCTCGAAGCCCCCACGCCCTCTGCGTGCTCCAGACTTCTTGTACCTCAGTTGTTGACTTGAGTGGGAAATTCTCCTAAGTCTATGTGCTAGGGCTTTGTATGTATGTTTGTTTGTTTTGGAGGCTTTAAGGGGGCAGGGCCAAAGGGGCTCATTTTATAGCAATCACTGATTAAATCACTAGCCAGAGGTGACTGAACTCAGTCTCCAAGACCTCTCTTCTCCCCTGGAGTGAGAGTGAAGCTCCAAGGCAGTGCTCACATGGTGTCACATTTGTCACCAGCCCTCATGATGAAGCTCTAGACATCTCACCCAAGCAAACTCTAGAGCAGCTGAAGTACAAAAAGATAGGACTCAAAACACAAAAACACATTTCTCACCTCAAAGGGAGCCAAACCATGTTCTGGAGCCAAACGTGAGTAACCATGCCCAGGGAAACCAGTTTAGGTTATACTAACCTACCTGTTTACTGAAGATTTTATAGTAACAGAACAACAACAACGCCTATATATCAAGATTCTTGGAGTGCATGTGTAGAAACGTCAGGTAGGCAGCTACAGCAGCTGGGGGGTCTCTATTCTAGGTCTCAGATGTTACATCATGACATTCTTATGGAAGATGGGGGTCTTGCTGGTACATTCTAGAGGGATTTACTCAATGTTTATAAAAACACTGGATTATACAGACAATAAATGACTCATTTAAAGAGCTAAATATATCCCAAGAGAATCTGGCTCCCCACCTGGGAAACATTTTGGCTCTACACAATCACAGAAGTTTTAACCAGTCAGTTTGCTTTGTAGAATGTTTAATGTTAAGAGTGGCTTTGGGTGGGGGATTTCAGCTACCTCAATTAACCTCACTCCAAAATTAGTAAATGGGAAATTGCAAAAATAAAAATAACCAATTTTTAAATAACTGGTATTAGAGTGTAGTTACAATCATCCTGATAGCTATTGTTGTTAAGCTCTTATTATATCCATAAATTAACCTACCATGAGTATGGGTACATGGGGTTTTAGCAAAAATGAATATAAACGTTTTAGAAGTATCCAAGGTTCCATGCGAGGCGTGAGAGGAATACATCAGAACACATTCCAGAGAGATGGCAGGCAACTGTACAGTATTGTGTATTTGGCTCTAAGGGTTTTTTATAGTGTGTGTGTGTGTGTGTGTGTGTGTGTGTGTGTGTACTGGTGTGTTTTAAATCATGCATGAAGACTATAGAACAATTATGCAGAACTCAGTTCTCATTCTACCATTTGGGCTCCAGGGCTTGAGCATTGGTAGCAAGCATCCTTACTTGACAAGCCTTCTTGCCAGGCCCCAACCCCACTGCCCTTTTTTTGTATTTTGTACTTTGTGATTCTGGGCAGTTTTTCAATCAACATATTGCTTTAGAATCCTTGCTTGTCCTTAGAACTTTGTTCTTTGTTTCTTTCTCTCTTTTCCTTTTCTTTCTTTTTTAATAGAAAGAGAAGCATGGAGACATTGTCTTAATGGTACAGCTTAGGACTGGCATGGAGTCAGAGCCCATCCGTGACCTGATGGACCCTCCCATGAGGACCAGAATGCGGAAAACAACTAGGAAACAGGAGGAGCCCCTGGCCTCCAGAGAGCAGAGCCCAGACCGGCAGAGGAAATGGTTCCTCGAATAGTCAATAATCAAGCTGCCGAACACTCCTCCAGTGCCTGCTCCTGATCTAGCTGCACCAATTGTGTCAATACCCAGACAACACTGGTCAGGAATCCTGCCTGGCCACCTGAGAACACACGACTGACTTGTGCTACAAAGTCAGACCTGGAGAAAGACGCAGAGTCCTGGTGGTCTCCATCTTCCTTCTTCCTATTTTCTTTTCTATTACTACTACTACTACTACTACTACTACTATTAAAGACCAGGGCTCAAGCCAGGCATGGTAGTGAACCTTTAATCCCAGCACTTGAGAGGTAGAGGCAAGCAGATCTCTGAGTTGAAGGCCACCCTGGTTCCAAAACAGGCAGGGTTACACAGGGAAACCCTGTTTCAAAAAACAAGGGGGAAAAAAACCCACAGGGCCTCACCATGTAGCCCTTCCAGCTCGGAGCTTGCTGTCTAGACCAGGCTGGCCTCAAACTCAAAGATCCACCTGTTTCTACCTCACAAGTGCTGAGATTAAAGGTGGGTAAATAGATAATCTAAGAAATGTTTTTCACGTTTTGTGCATAAAGGGCTAGACACTTGGCACCATGTGAATGTGGAGATCAGGGGACAACTTACAGGAGCCAATTTTCTCCTTCCACCTTGTGGGTTCCAGGATTGAATTCAAGTTGTCAGGCTGGGGGTCAAGTGCCTTTACCCACTAAGCCAACTTGCTGACCAAAATATCTATCTATCTATCTATCTATCTATCTATCTATCTATCTATCTATCTATCTATCTGTCTGTCTATCTATCTGTCCATCCATCCATCCACAAATATCTGCATATTTGTATGGGTACATGAATCCCTGATGCCCATCGAAGTCAGAAGACGGCATCTGATACGCTGAGAATGGTTGTGAGTCACCATGTGGGTGCTGTGAACTGAACTCATGTCCTCTACATGAGCAGCAAGTGCTCTTCACTGCTAAGCCCCTCTTCAGCCCTAAAGCTAGCAGAGTAGGCTACTACTTACTTATGATCCCAGAAGTTGGGAGGTGAGAGCTCAAGGGTCATTTCAGCTCAAGAGTTTGAGAGTAGCCTGCACAGTATAGGAAATGAGAAAGTATAAACCAGAGGTTATGACACAAGTTTGGAATCCCAGTCCTCAGGAGACAGATGAAGACTACCATCTTAGTCAGGATTGCTATTCCTACACAATACATCATGACCAAGAAGCAAGCTGGGGAGGAAAGGGTTTATTCAGCTCACACTTCCACATTGCTGTTCATCACCAAAGGAAGTCAGGACTGGAACCTAAGCAGGTCAGGAAGCAGGAGCTGATGCAGAGGCCATGGAGGGACGCTACTTACTGGCTTGCTTTCCCTTGCTTGCTCAGCCTGGTTTCTTATAGAACCCAGGTCTACCAGCCCAGGGATGGCACCGCCCACTATGGGCTGCTCCCATACCCCCCTTGATCACTAGTTGAGAAAATGCCTTACAGCTGGAGCTCATGGAGGCACTTCGTCAACTGAGGCTCCTCTCTGTGATAACTCCAGCTTGTGTCAAGTTGGCACAAAACCAGCCAGTACAACTACTGTTTGTAGGATACTTAATCTCAGTATAAATCCCAAGACAGGATATACAGAATAGGATATGCACAACCCTCCTAAGAAAGGGAGGTGACTTGAGGGGCAGTATACAGAGAGGAAGGAGACATTTTTACCAGGACAGTTGTACAGAGACAGTTGCAGAAAGAGAACAAACTAGACGTAAGTAAAGACAGAATGAGCCAGAGAATGAGAAGTAGTGAGAAGATTAGGACAGATTGCCAGATGCTAGTCATGAGAAGCCAGAGGTCAGAAAGAACTAGGAAAGAGTGAGCATCTTCAGGCGCAGAGGCTGATCTAGATGAAACTGCACAGAGCCTAGAACCTCCCAGGACTAGGCCTAGCTTAGCAGGCAAGGCAGTAAGCCTCAGAGGTGACAACTGCTTCAGGAGGATAGACGTTAAATTACAGACTAGCCCAGGGGAAAGCAACCAGTGCTACCTGTAAGATCTTGTCTCAAAAATACCAAACAACTATGGGCTGGAGAGATAGCCCAGTGGTTAAGAGCACTGACTGCTCTTCCAAAGGTTCTGAGTTCAATTTCTAGCAAGCACATGGTGGCTTACAACCATCGGTAATGAGATCTGATGCCCTCTTCTGGTGTGTCTGAAACAGCTACAGTGTACTCACATACATAAAACAAATACATAAATCTTCTTTTTTAAAAACCTACTGAACAGAAATGGGGTGGTGAAATTGCTCAGCAAATAGGGGCAGCTGTAGCCAAACCTGATGGCCTGGGTTAATCTCCGGGACTCCATGTAGCCCAGGATGGCTCTGAATTCACTGTGTAGCTAAGAGTGATCTCCAACTTTCGATGTCCCACCTTTCAGCCCTGAATACTAGGATTACCGATGTGTACCCCCCTCTTTCAGTTTTATGCAGTACTAGGGATTGAACCCAGGGCTTCATGCATGTCAAGCAAAAGCTCTAGCAACTGACCACCTCTCTGGGCCAGTGTCTTAATCAGGGTTTCCATTGCTATGAAGAGGCACCATGACCAAGGCAACTCTTATAAAGGACAACATTCGATTAGGGCTGGCTTACAGGTTCATAGGTTTAGTGTAATCATCGTGGCAGGGAGCATGGCAGCATGTAGACAGACACGGTGCTAGAGAAGGAGCTGAGAGTCCTACACCTTGATCCAAAAGCAGCCAGAAGACTGCCTCTTCCAGAACTAGGTAGAGGTTCAAAGCCCACCTCCACCTCCTAATAGTGCCACTCCTGAGACAAGCACCAGAGACCGAATTAAGTTGTGTTTTATTCAGAATGTCAGCGATCTGAGGTTACCAGTTTAATGCTCTGGAGAAACATGTCAACAGCACAGTAGCCGGCTGGTTTTATAATGGAGTGAAAGGAGAGATGTCAGACAGCCAGTCAGGGGTTGCCCTGAGATTGTCTCTCTTCGCTCTTGTACTTCTTAGTATGTGTCTCTGCACCACTGGACTTCTTGGAGCTTAGTATCTGCCAGTATCAACTCCACTCCTCAGGCACCTTCTGCTTTTGGGCTAACAATCAATTCGGAACGAAGAAGCTTTAACAGCCTTATGCTGAGCTATTAACACACACACACACACACACACACACCAAATCCTTTTCACAGTGTAGAAGTGCTCGTGTACAATGGAGCACTGTCATACTTACATGGTTTTTATCTTGTTTATTTTAGGGATAGTGTCTTAGTGTCTTATATGTTGCCCAAGCTGCCTCTAAACTCCTGATATCAAGTGATCTTTAACCCACCCTTAGTCAACTCTAGCTAGGACAAAATCTTTACTGAGATATAATTACAGGCTGTAAATGTCACCCACCTCATGAGTGATTACTTTCACTGACTTCTACAGTACAAGTACCACCAACAAATAAATCCCTTAGTCCCCAGTGGCAGCTGACATCCAGCCAACTGAAGCACCCCTGTCTCTCTTTACATCATGTCTGTAACAGACCACTGGGTTTGGAGCAGGCGTTCACAAGCTGACATCATCAGCACCATGCTCAGACTGGTTGCAAAAGGCCCTGAGCCAGTGAACTAAGCTACAGGTTAACAAGTCAAAACGGAAACCAGGAACAGGTCAGTGGTTAAGAGCTCACTGGCTGCTCCTGTAGGGAACCTAAGTTCTGTTACCAGCACCTACATGGCAGCTCACAACTGTTCCTAACTCTTGCTCCAAAGGTCTGATAACTTCTGGCCTCTTTGGGTACCAGACACACAAAAGGTGTGTGTGTGTGTGTGTGTGTGTGTGTGTGTGTGTGTGTGTACACACAGACACTCATACAAACTAAAGAAAACTCTAACCAATTAACTTGTTGACAGAGCTATAAGTAATAAAGTTGCTCTTATAGTACCTCCCTTGTTTTGCTGTGTTGTCTAGTCAAGTCATTGATTGCCCTGGTTCTGGAAGCTGCTTGACTTTCAATCCATGTTTTCTTTGGCTTTGGCTCTACTAATTTCACCACGGAATTTCCCTTTTAGCTTTGGAATCTCATGTGGTGACTTGCAATGTCTGATTTCTTTTGGATGTTTTTTTTAGCTTGCTCTGGATGAAGCATGAATTGGTACTTTATCCCTTTTTTATGGCTTAATGATGTTTCACTATATGGATATACCACATCTTATCTACCGAAGGACATCTGAGTAGCTTCTAGTCACTAGCTGAAACAAGTAAAGCTGCTATGGATATTTGTACACAATTATTTTTTGTGGGCATGTTTCCAATTCTTTTGTGCAGCAGATAGGAGAATTACTGACTGCGGGTTTATGTTTAACTTTGCAAAGAGACTACCAAGCTGTCCTCCACTGAGTCTGTGCTATTTCATATTCCCCTGTGGAAGGTTCCAGTCTTTCTATGTCATTAAAATTTTGCTATTGTCTGTTTTTTTTTTTTTTTTTTTTTTTTAAGCCATTTAGTGGGTGCAAGTCTATTTCATTGTGGGTCTTTCTAAGTCAGATAAGTCCCCTCTGGAAATAGAAGTGTTATTTTGTACATTTTGCCTCATCTTTCCTGGTACACTAACCCTGCTGACCAGGGTGGGGCAAAGTTAACAACCCTAGGCAACAACATTACTATTCTGACCCTTTGGATCCCAAGCTTTGCCTGAAAAAAAAAAAAAAACTCTTCCAAAATCGCTCCAGCACTTTAGCTTTGGTTCAACTTCTAGAGCCCTAACTTAGACTCTCTCCTTTCTCCCTCTTCCTCCCTCTTCCCCTTCCTCCATGTGTGTGTGTGTGTGTGTGTGTGTGTGTGTGTGTGTGTGTGTATGTCTGTCTGTCTGTCTGTCTGTCTGTGTGTATATATGTGAAAACACACATGCCACAGGATATGCTGTATGGAGATCAGGGAAAAACCTAGGCTGTTGGTTCCCCCAACCTTCCACTTTGAGACAGTCTCTTTTTTCTACTGAAACATAAGTCTGATGACCCTCAAGTTTCTGGGGATTCTCTGTCTCCCACTTCCCTGTCAACATGTTGGGTCACAGTCACTTGCACTATATGTTCAGCTTTTCTGTGGGTCCTGGGGATTCTCACACTTTTTAAATATGGGTTCTGAGGTTCCACACACTTGAGTGTCAGGTGCTTTTATCCAGTGAGCAATCTTCATACCCCTTGTCTTACTTTTTGAGACAGGGTCTCACCACTCAGCCAAAACTGCTGGGACTTATCATGTAGCTTTAATGGGTCTTCAACACACAACCTTCCTGACCCCTGAGTGGTTTTAAGTTCTTTCCAGTTTTATAGTCTTCTGAGCTAGGATTTGTTAATCTACCAAACCACTGCCCTCCCCTACCCTTAGGTGAACAGTTCCACTCTCCGTCCACATTCTCTATGTGCCCGACCTCACCTCCCTGCTCGCTGACCTTGGTCTCTGCTCAGCGTGTCAGCAGCATCCCAACAGCCTCTCAGATTCCAGTGCCAATCAATGCTGGAAGCTGACACAGAGCAATGAGACATTGGAGGTCATGACCTGGGGAGGTACAGTGATAGGCACAGTGCTTGCCTAGCGCACAAAAGAGCCCTGTTCTATTCCCAGTGCTGCATAAAGTAGGTGTGGCGGCACACACCTGTAATGCCAGCCCTGGGGATGTAGAGGCCAAATGATCAGGAGCTCAGTCACTCCTGTCTATATCACGAGCTTGAGACCAAGTGGGCTACAGAAGTCCCAGCAGCGCCATACGGAGTCAGAGTACCCAAAGGTTCACCGCCATTGCTCCATCACAGCCACTGTGGGGGGGACACAGGGGAAATGTCCATTTCAGTGGCAAATAAGACCAGTTACTGGCCATGAGGACCATGTACTTTGGATCTGAATTTATTACACCTTTCTGTATATAAGGCATCAGCTTCTTAAGAAATACGGATGTTTTAGCTGGGCAGTGGTGGCGCACACCCTTAATCCCAGCAATCCAGAGGCAGAAGCAGAAGCAAGTGGATCGAGGTGAACCAGCTCTACAGAGTGAGTTCCGGGATGGCCAGGGCTACAAAGAGGAACCCTGACTCGGAAAACTATGAAGATAATGGTTATGCTGATGTTTAATTCACGCATTTAACAGACATGAACAATGGTCAAGGAGTGCTATCTCAGTTACTGTTCTACTGCTGTGAAAATACCATGACTAAGGAAAGTATTTCAAGGAAAAGAAAGCATTTAACTGAGGGCTTGCTTACAGTTTTAGAGTCATGATCAAGGCAACAAGTGGGCAGGCAGAGTCCTGGAGCAGGAGCTGAGAACCTTACATCCTAACCAACAGGAAGCAGGAGCGAGACAGAGAGACAGAGAGAGAGAGACAGAGACAGAGTGAGACAGAGAGACAGAGACAGAGAGAGAGAGAGAGAGACTGGACCTGGGCTTTTGAAACCTCAAGGCCCACCCCAGTGGCACACCTCCTCTAAAGGCCTATCTCCTAATCCTTCCCAGACAGTTCCACTAACTGGGGACCAAACATTCAAATATCTGAGCCTTGTATTCAAATATATGTGGGACATCCATACCCAAACCGCCACAGGATCTCTAAAAACAGGACTAAACCCTTGAATTTTTATACTAGATAAGATTATAAATAAACTAATGACAGGAAAAAGAAGTATGAAGCCATCTGGGCTTCCCAGTGCGATCTTGACAATAAATAGATAAACAAATAAACCAGTACCCAAACTGTATTGCAGAATACTGCATCAGATTTTCAGGGTTAGAGCTCAGCCATTTGAAGACAGAAGTAATTGAAGTACTTATAAACCACTGAAAAATAAAAGTTAATCCAGAGATACTTGTAATCCCTACACTTGGAGGATCCAGAGTTCAAGGCCTGTGTTATATGGGACCAGATCTCAAAAGGCAGGTGGGATAGAGAGAGGGCTCAGCAGTTCACAGCTGATCTTACAGAGGGACTGAATCAGGTTCCAGCACCCACATGGGAGTGTCCGCATCTACCTGTAACTCCAGCTACAGGGAATCTGATGCCCTCTTCTGGTATATACACAAGGACATACACATACACAAAAATAAATCCTCAAGAAAAGAAATGAGCAAACAAACAAACCATGGCCATCAAGCTGGCCCAGGAGGTAATAGCTGTTGGCAAGCCTGACGGCAATCCCTGGAACCCGTGTAGTGAAGGGAGAGAACTGACTCCTGAAAGCTCTCCTCTGGCCTCCACACGTGCACCATACGATAGCATGTGTGTGCCTACATGTCCCTACCAGGAGTAAATAAATGTAAAATAAAAATCATTGCTAAGTCATACCAATAATAAACCAAACGATGCTCAATGGAGGAAAGAATAGACCTCATGCTTCCTGGAGCTGCTGAGGCCAATGGCAGATATCAATTGAGGAAGAGTGAGAGAAAAGAATTCTAGAAAGGATGACTCTTCTACATCACAAGACATTTGGAGCAGGCAGCTGGGGAGGAACTGAGTGGTACAGCATTCATCTCAAATGTGCAAGGCTTTGGGTTTGATACCCAACATAACAAGAGAAACTTTCTTTAACACACACACACACACACACACACACACACACACACACACACACACTGAAGCTGTCTTCAGACACACCAGAAGAGGGCATAGGGTCCCATTACAGATGGTTGTGAGCCACCATGTGGTTGCTGGGATTTGAACTCAGGACCTCTGGAAGAGCAGTCAGTGCTCTTAACCACTGAGCAACCTCTCCAGCCCCCATGAGAGAACTTTTGAGACAGTCTCACTACGTAGTTCTAGTTGTCCTAGAACTTGCTATGTAGACCAAGCTGGTCTCAAACACATATCAATTTGCCTCTGTATCCCAAGTGCTGGGTGTACGTCACCAAACCTAGCTACAAAGTAGTTTTTTTAAAATAAATTTGGACTGAGAGTTGGAGAGATGGCTATTCTTCCAAAGTATTTGGATTCAATACTTTGGAATTGTACGGCAATTCCACACGGCAGTTCATCACTGTAACTCCAGTCTCAGGGCACTTCCTGGTCTTTTCTGGCCCCAGAGTAGACCAAGCACTGAAGTCCACATATGCAAGCAAAATACCCATGCACATAAAGTTATTTTAAAATTTCAAACCAAGCACAAATCACTAAAGGGGGAAGTTTGATAAAGAACAGTGTATTGATTATTCGTTTGAGTTTTTTGTTTATCTTGGTTGTACTGGATTTTTTGAGACAGGAATTCTGTGGCCTGGCACTCACGGACATCTGCCTCTGCCTCCTGAGTACTCATATTAGAGGCGGCACCACCCCTGCCTGGCACGAACAGGGTATTTTAGCAGCAGCAGTCTTGAGTGGACACTCCTAGTAAACCTCCAAAATTGAAGTATAAATAGTATATATCAATCTCCGTGCAAAGTTGGTAGGTATCTTGGGATCACTTAAGCGAATACACACTGAAGGCTGGGGATACGGCTCAGTTGATAAAGTGGTTGACTGGCATGCACGAGGCCCTGGGCCCAGCATTTCACACACTGGGCACCGAGCATGCGCATTATCCCAGCACTCGGGGAGTAGATGGAGGAGAATCCCAAATTCAAGGTCATTCTCGGCTAAATATTCTAGGCCAGCCTGGGTTATTTGAGACTTTCTCAAAAACAAAAAAACAACAACAACAACAAAACAAAACAGAATACACAGTCTGGCATGTTGATGCACACCTGTCTTTAATCCCAGCACTTGGGAGGCAGAGACAGGCAGATCTCTGAGTTCAAGGCCAGCCTGGTCTACAGAGCTAGTTTCAGGACAGCCAGAGTTACACAGAAAAACCTGTCTTGAAAATAAAAATTAAAAAGTTATGATATATACCAGTTTAAACACTGACTATAATGGGGCCATTGAGCTGGCTCAGTGGTTAAGAGCACTGACTGCTTTTCCAGAGGACCCAGGTTTGATTCCTAGCAACCCACATGGTGGCTCACAACCACCTGCAACTCAAAGGCCAGGACATCCAATGCCCTCTCTGACCTCTATGGACATCAGATACACATGGTGTGATGCAAAGACACACAGGTAGGCAAGAAATATCTGTACACATAAAAAATAAAACAACTTTAAACTATCTTTTGCTATTTTCAAGGAAGGGTCTCACTGTGTAGCCATGGGCGAGCCGGGAACTCTTTCTGTAGATTCGAGCAGGCATAAACTCAGAGATTCTCCTGCTTCTGCCTCCTAAATACTGAGATTAAAGGGCATACCACAGTGCCCTCCCTGCCCAGGTTTTAAAAATTAGAAAAGAAATTGTTCTGCTGAAAAAACCAAAGGGCTGTGTTTTCTGGCCTGGTGCCTCTGGCGAATGCTAGGAACCTGCCGGCATGTGTGGCAGCAGCTGACTTTTTATTTTTAGTTCACTGCATTCCTTCCATGACTGAAACATCTCAGGACTCTGTGTCTGCCTGCCTTCCTGCTACTGGGATTACTGGCTTATAAACAGTCTCCCTTTTAGTTTTGGCTGGCCTACATCACACTTGACACACCAGGCTGGTCTCAAACTCCAGAGATCTGACTGCTTCTGCCTCCTCAAGTGCTAGGACTAAAGGCATGCGCAACCACATTCGGCAAGTGTGTGTGTGTGTGTGTGTGTGTGTGTGTGTGTGCATACAACACAGGCTAGGTGCCTGTAGAGGCCAGAAGAGGGCATACGATCTCCTAAAACGCCACTTACAGGGAGGTATGAGTCATAACATGGCATATGAATGTCAGAAAACAACTTTCAGGGGTCATTCTCCCTCCTACTTTGTTGAGGTAGAGTCTCTTGTCTCTGTTGCTATAGTTGTTGGCTAGCAAGCCCATGCACTTCCTGATGATTCTGTCCTGCCTTCCACCTCTCTGGAGTGCTGAAATTACAGCTGTGCACCACCACAGCCAGCTTTTTCCCTGGGTTCTAGGGGCTGAACTCAGGTCGTCAGATTTCCACAGTTAGTACGTTTAACCTATGAACCATCTTTCCCAGTCCTGTTTTACTATTTACAGAGCACTGAGATCAGCTCATTTTTCTCAGAGAATGAAAAGTACCACCAGCAGGACAAGCACACCCAAGGCTGTGGGTTTGATTCCTAGAACTACAATAAACAAACAAGCACTTATCAGAAGCAGAATGAAACTGTTGTGGGTAAAACAGGTTTTCTCGAATCCAGTTTTCGAAGTGTTATCCTGATCGCCAGAAGGGACCCGCTGGCCAAGATGCATGCAGTATAGGGAAATCTGAAATTTTACTTTTAGTTCCTGTCTTATTTTTCAGAGACAAACAAGGTCTGGCCTCAAACTCAGACAAGACACTATTCATCCATCCCAGGCTGGCCTCAGACTTTCTGCAATCCTCCTGCCTCAGCCTTCAGTATTCTGAGGTAACAGATGTATAGATGTTGGAATAATCAGGCCAACTTTTGAATCCGCTGGGGGTTAGCTACTCTGCCTGCTTGCACGCCTCGACCCTGGAGAGATACACGCCCCCCTTTTGTTATGCTATTTGGCCCAGTCACAAGCCAATGCACACCTGGCCTTCCTGTCTCCAGCTGCCTAGGCTTACAAACTTTACCCTAGGGGGTGACTTACACACACAGCAGCTAGGGAATTTGCATACCTCCCCTGTATTACCTGAGTGTATAATACTGGGACCTCAGTCTGTGGTGTGACTGCAGGCAGTCCTGAGAGGCTGAGGTTCAAGTTGGAGTAAACTTTCTGGTAACAAGAATAATAGACTGTGTCTTTCTTTCAAACCCTTTGGCCTCCGCCCGGTTCGGAGGAGCTGTTAGTGGTGCAGGCACCGCAAATGGAGGCCTCCATGATCCCACACCAAACTTTAAATTTAGTGTGAGTGCCCACCAGCTGTGGTGATGCTTTAATCCCAACACTGGGGAGGCAGAGGCAGGCGGATCTCTGTGGGTTTTAGACCAATATAGTCTACATGTCAAGCTCCAGGTTAGGAGAGGCTCACACTGAGACTGTCTGAAAACAAAACAAAACAATCTATTGTGCATTTATTATGTATGTGGGTGCTGTCCAGCTTAGAAGACAGCTTTATAGAGTCTGTTCTCTCTCTTGGTGTGAATTCCAGGGATCAAACTCGGGTTGTTAGGCTTTCAAGGCATCTTTACACGCTCAGCCATCTGCAGGCCCACACCTGGCTTTTTTGTTCCTCTTCTTCCCTAATGTCATTACAACAAATTTTATGTCCTTATCTAAACTTGCTAGTACTGGTATTCCCTCCTCACAGGGACCAGGTTTAGACGGTGTTGTGGGGCAGGGTGGCACACACCTTCAACTGCAGCATTTAGGAGGCTTAGGTAGACAGATCTCTGTGAGGTTTCGAGGCCAGCCTTGAACTGAAAGTGAGTTACAGGATAACCAGTGCTGTTACACCACAGAGAAACACTGTCTTGAAGAGTTTAAAAAAAAAAAAAAAGTATTTATTTACAGGCTAGAGAGCTGGCTCCGCAGTTAAGAGCTCTGGCTGATCTTCCAGGAGACCCAGGCTCAGGTTCAGTTCCCAGAACCTACACAGCAGCTCACAACCGTCTGTAACTCCAGTTCCAGGGGACCCAGCGCCCTCACATAAACATATATGCAGGCAGAACACCAGTGCTCATAAAATAAAACTTAAAAAAAAGCAAGACCCACTGTGGAGTATTGTTTTTGTTTCTACTGCAAATGTAAATCCTTCAGTTAACATTCCCCATCTTCAAGCTATGGCTCAGACCAGACTTCAGCTCTCGGCACTTACGAGCTTGTAACCATGTAACAAGCTCAGCCATCTGTAGGCCCCTCCAACAAGCACTTACATACTTGTAACCCTAGCTTTGAGAGATGCAGAGACAGGAGGATTTTGGTGACTTGCAGCCTTCCAGATTAGCAGAGAAATGCTAGCCCCAGGTCCACGGAGAAAGTCTGCCTTAAAGGAAGAGGTAGAAATGGTAGAGGAGACCTAAGAAATTCTTCTGGCATCCACATGGTACACATATGCATGTAGTACATAAGTACACTCAAACATGAATCTTCTGGGGTTGGAGAGATGGGTCGGGGAGAAAGAGCTATTCTCTTCCAAAGAATCTGGGTTTGTTTTCTAGCACTCACATGGATAACTCACAACCACCTGTAATCCCAGTTCCAAGGGATCTTACTCTTCTGGTCTACACACACACACACACACACACACACACACACACACACACCATAAACTCACACTGGCTCAAATATGCAAATTTTAAATGTATTTTTGTATTTATTTTAATCTTTATATATGAGTGTCCATGCATAAGTGTGTGGACCACATGTGTGCCAGAGGAGACCAGAGGTGTGGAATTTCCCTGCAACTAGAGCTACAGATGGTTTTGAGCCACCATGTGGGTGATGTGAGTGCTGGGAATTGAACCCAGTCCTCTGCGAGAACAAGTTCCCTTAGCTGCTGAGTCATCTCTCCAGCCCTCACACACATAAATTAAAAAAATAAAAATAAAAAATCTTAAGCATAAACTTCCAGGGCTGGAGAGATGGCTCAGTGGTTAAGAGCTCTGAGTACTTTTCTAGAGGTCCTGAGTTCAATTCCCAGCAACCACATGGTGGCTCACAACCACCTGTAATGGGATCCGATGCTCTCTTCTGGTGTTAAAAACAAACTTTCTCAGAATCACAGTATGTTTATGAAAGGAATTAGCTGGCAAATGGGAGCTATTTGCCAACTTTCCTAGCATCCTGCTTCAGTGACTAATTAAGATTTCCTGTATTTGGGGGAGTCCCTTTTAAAGGGAATTGAAAATTGCCTATTTTCTTGTGGCCACTCATGACCTACCCAAGGTATTCTGGGTTTGTTTTGTTGTTTTGTTTTTTGGCTCTTGTCATATCGTCCTGGGAGCCCTGGAACTTGTTTATGGCCAGGCTGGGCTCCAGCTCACAGAGACCAGCCTGCCTCTGGCTTCTGAGCATTGGAATTAAAGGCATGCGACACCCACCATGCCCTGCTTCACAGTCAACTTAATCCTGTGCATTTTCTTCAGTGCTAAAGATGAAACCCAGGTTCCTGTGTATGTTGGGCAATACTCCTGACTGAATGACACCTCAGTCCTTCCTAGCTGTTAGTTGAAATTAACATCGTGAAAACAATGAGTCTGTTCAAAATATTCCTGAGCCCTCTCTGATCCCAGGCCTAGCAAACACCCTTTGGGGGCTTCTAAGCATCCAGGGGAGGAAAGCGCTCTGAGTACTCCTTTTCTCTATTAAAGTGACTGCGGCATATGTGTCTGTCTGTGTGTAGAGTGTGAGTGTGTACATGTTGGAGGTTGGAGGTTGACTTCCAGTGTTTTCCTCAATCATGTTCCACCTTGTTTGTGAGGCAGAGCCTTTCGGTGGGACACACTGGCAGCCAGTAAGGTCTCAGGACCCTCCCGGCTTTGCTTCCTCAATGCTGAAACCACAGGCAAGAGGCACAAGACGCAGCCTTCCTTCGACACGTCTGGAAGCTTGCATGGCTGCAGCTAAGCCGTTCTTCCCGGTGCTCAACAGCTTTCTCATTCTTTCTAGGACCGTGACCCTGAGTCAAAACGGGTCTTCCATACAAATAAAACCTCCACCTTCACAGACACACTTAAGAGTCATTTCTAAGGTGATTTGACACTGAAGATAAACAGCTCTAACCTGGAGGAAAGGAAGGACTGGGAGATCCAGGGGGACGGAAACAGACTAACCCATAAAATGTCAGTGGAGGAAACACCACTTCCCTTGTCTTTTAAGAAAGGCCTCACTGTGTGGCCCTGGCTGTCCTGTAACTCTCCATGTAGACCAGGCTGGCCTCAAACTCACAGAGATCCACCCGCTTCTCCAGTACATTAAAGGCCTATGCCACCACACCTGGCTCAACCTTATAATGGTACTGAATACTACAGAAAAAGAAAAACAATAATAAAAAAACACCATAAATAAAAATAATTAAAAATGGAGCAGAATCCAATGTAAAACTGAAATAGTAATTTTCCAGAAGAGAACATAAAGGGAAAAAAAAAATCTTAGTTTCCTTAGGATTGATAATGAGTTTTAAATATGAGACAAAAATTATAAACCCAGAACCAAAAAATGATAAATTGGACAAATTAAAACTTTCACACTTACAAGGAATCACAGACTACATGAAAATATTTGCAAATTTTACTTGACAATTTTTGTTTTGCATTAAAAATGTACAATTCACGCTGAGGGAAGGTGGTGCACACCTTTAGTCCAGGTACCCAGGAGGCGGAGGCAGGTGGATCTCTGAGTTCGAGGCCAGCCTGGTCTACAGAGCTAGTTCCAGGACATCCAGACTACACAGAGACACCATCTCTCAACAAACAAACCACCAAACCCGTTGCAATTCAGCAGAGCACACACTGCCTCAGCCACCGTAAGCTTGACGTGAACAAGAGCTGGATGGACATTCACACCTACAATTTTACCACTAGGAAGGCTGAGGCAGGAGAATTGCACACTCAAAGCCAGCAGAGGCTGTCTTGTGAGGCCCTGTCTCAAAAGCACAATGAAATGAAAAGATAAAATAGGCAAAAGACTTAAATCGCCACTTCGAAATGGCTAAGAAGCCTGTGCAACTAGCCATTAAAAATGCAAATTAAAGCCACAGATTAGACAATACAGACACAGTCAACAATGGCTGAAATTAATTTTTAATCTTACCAAGCTATGGCCAGGCCCAGAGGAGCTGAAACCTGGGGTCACAGGTGTTAAGAATGTGCTAACACACCTGCCATGTGACCCTACCATTCCTGTGCTTGAATTAATGGAGAAATAAGAGTGGAGGGAGAGGGAGCCATCCAGACAATGGCTGGTACAGACATGTGCACTAAAGTTTTATGTGTACTTGTCTCCAAACTACAAACAACCCAAATTTCTACCAACAGGAAAGAACAGATTGTGTGGTATAGTCACCTATAAAATGAAATAAGTTGTCAATACAACAAGGATGCCATAAAATATATACTCTACAAGCTAGCCGCTACCTCTCCCTTGCATAGCAGTTCACAGTGACGAATTCTAGTACATAAAATCCCACAGACTGTTAACTACAGCAATGAGAACAGATAACTTCTGCAAGAAATGCAAACCTTTACCAGACTTTTATTACCATATGCTTTTGGAGATGAGATCACATAAATTATCCAAACATATCAAATTGTACATTAGACATGCAGTTTTACTGTGTTGATTATGTTTCTATAAAGCTGTGACAGAAGGGACACTCTGTGAGTCTACAGTCCCCAAGGACTGCTGAGTCCAGAAGTTCAAGGCCGATTAAAATTATAGAGACCCAGTCTTAAAACTGTTAAAGAGACCTTCAGAAAGCAGTACTGCCACCTGCTATGCAAGAGCATTCCCCTGAGGTTGGGTCCACCTCCTCCTAGAGCATGCAGATGGAAAGTTAACTAGGAAGCCTGAGAAGAAGCCACCAAGATTAGAAAGGCCCAAGTAAAGACCATTCGGGCACTTCCTCTTCATGTATGGCAAGTTCTTTCCCATTCTAGGCCACAGATCTTCCATGTGTACTGCCAGCCATCCTTCAGGTGTAGGCATGAAACTTAAGTGCCCTCTCTGAATAGCAGTATAAATTAGTTCTCTGGGCTGTGGAGGTAGATGCCTTTAATCCCAGCACTGAAGAAGTCCAGGCAGGTGGATCTCTGTAGGATGATGTCATTATGCAGCTAGCTGGGTTCAGCCTACCATTGGATGAGAAGGAAGGGTAGGTGGGGAAAAGTCTGGGAAGGAGGGAGGAGGAAAGAAATCGAGGAGAATCAGGGGAGCTAAAGGAAGAGGTAGAAGGGGAAGGAGCTGGAAGCCAACATGGCGACAGAGGTAAATATTCTTGCACATAAATACAGGTTGTTGTATTTTGGTGTGTTGGTTAATGTAGTGACTTAATTGGCTGAAAAGAAACTGTAGTGGTGGGGCACACAAAGCCCACCTCAGAATTGGTGTGTGTGTGCTAGACCTGGTAACAACCCACCAAGGGAAAGTGAGTGAAAACAGCACACTGGAACAATCATGAACCACTCGGGTCAGAGGCAGCCAGGGCCGGCGGAACCTGGGTCAAAGGAACTCAGGGTCTTCGAGTACTTGGGGGCAGCATGGAGCCACTGAGATAAAGATGCCCCACAGTGCTATATGGTGGCTCATTGATGCTGAAACTAGCCAAGGATAAAAGGTTACCCCATTTTTTATTTACTGCAACAGATCTCTATGAATTCTAAACCAGTATGGTCTACAGAGATACTCCCAAAACAGCTAGCCCTGCACAGAGAATTTCTGTCTCAAAATAAACAACAACAAAACCCAACAATAAATAAATAAGTTCTCATCCTTCACCTGCCCTAAAGCCACTTTATTAGTTTTTATTTTCCTCGTGGCATACGTTATAATCAGAAACTCTTTTCCATATAATTATTTCCCTGCCATTTTTCATTTATGTATTTGCTTTGGGTTTTGAGACAGTGTCTGTGTAGCTATGGCTGGCTTGAAACTTGTTCTGCAGACCAGGCTAATTTTGAACTCACAATCCATCTGAAGGTGTGTGCCACCGTGCCTAGAACCCTGGAATTTTCAAAACGTTTTTCAAGAGAGGGGTTCTCTTGCAGCCCTGGCTGTCCTGGAACTCGCTCTTTAGACCAGGCTGTCCTGGAACTCACTCTTTAGACCAGGCTGTCCTGGAACTCACTCTTTAGACCAGGCTGGCCTGGAACTCAGAGATCTTCCTGCTTCTGCTTCCTGAGTGCTGGGACCAAAGGCGTATACCAGCGTCTGTCACTTCTACTTCTAATCATGTGCCTGGTGGGGGGGGGGGTGTGCATGTGGCTGCAGAGGCCTTCAGAGGCTGAAGTCCCTGAAGGTAGAGCTATAGGTAGTATGAGCCACCCAACCAAAGTGGGAGTTTGGAACTAAACTGGGTTCTTTGTAACAATAAATAGTGCATGGTCTGAGCCACTGAGTCATTTAATTTAAAAATGTAGTTCCCAGCAACATTTTAATTTAAAAACTTGTTTGTATTTGTGTGTGTGTGTGTTAGAATTACTATTGTTTTGATAAAACTCCATGAACAAATGAGAAGGTTTATTTCTTCTTACAACTTGTAGTTCACTATTCAGGGAAGTCAGGGCAGGAGCCTGGAGGAGCAGCTGAAGCAGAGGCCGTGGAGAAGTGCTGCTTCCTGGCTTGCTTAACCTGTCTTCTTATAACATCCTAAAGAGACTACCCAACCAAGGGCTGCACCACCCACAGTGGACCAAATCAATAATTAAGAAGGTGCACTACAGACTTCCATAAAGACCAATCTTATGGGAGTATTTTCTCAACCAAGAGTCCTTCCCAAAGGACTCTAGCTTTGTAGCAAGCTGCCATGAAACTAGTTAGCACTGTCTGGGTGTGCCTGTGTATGTTATGCCTGTGGAGGTCAAAGGAAGGAATCAGACCCCTGAAGCAGGAATCATAGGCAGTTGCAAGCCACCTGACATGGGTTCCAGAGACCCCAACCTGGAGTTCCCTGCCCTCCACCCAGACCTTTCTCACTGACATCCCACTGTTGCTCACACACACACCCCAGCAGTAACTGACAGAAGTGTGAGATGTGAAGAGGCAAAGACTGGCTCCCCGACTTGATGCAGTACAGTCTGTACTGAGTTGCCCATGGGATCAGACGGAAGCCAATCTCCCTTTAGCATTAAGCCTGTCCTTCCATCTTTTCTCCTGAGATTACAACCCTCATAAATCACTCAACAAGAATTTTCATCATACACTGTGCACCTCAAGGGCCTGCTGTATAACACCAGTAACTCCCCATACCACTCTGTTTCCTGTCAGCATACATGAGATGGTGCTTTGTAAAGAAAAGAGGATTCGGGACTGAAGAGAGTCTTACATGTTATGAGAACTTGCAGATCTTATGGAGAACCTGAGTTTGATTCCAGTACGGCAAAGATCAGCTCACAACCATCTGTAAGTGTGTGCAGGGATCTGACGCCCTCTTCTGGCCTCCTTGTACACTGCACTCACATGTGCAAACCACACAGACACACCTACATGCATCATTTTTTAAAAAGCAAAATTTAAAAACAGAGACAGAATTACTAGCCTCGCAGCTGGAGGGTCCAGAAGAATGGTACTGATATCTCCTGGTCCTAATGAAGTCTTCCTGGCTGCAATATAACATGGCAGACAGCAAAATGGTAGAGGTTCAAGAGACCACACACAAACGCTGACTTTAAGCTTCCTCCCCACCCGCTCTGCATTTTTAAGGCGGTCTAGCTCTATCCCAGGCTGAGCTAAAACTCACTTTGTAGCTCAGGCTGACCTTGAATTCAAGAGTGATCCTCTGACCTCGGCTTCCTAAGTGCTGAAATACAGGAAGGGGCCCGCCATGCCTGGCCTTCATGCTCTAACAATGCTCTTCAGTAGTATATGCTAATTATACATAATGGGTTTCATCCTAACTTATCCAGAGATGCACATAGTATATTTCCATCTCATTCACCCCTTACTTTCTCTTCCTCTTACCAACTAGCCTCTTTTCTAATTTCACACTGTACATATTCGGTGTATATGTGGGGGAAGAGACCAGGTGCCTGAGCAAGCTCAAAATAAGCCAAAGAATTTCATTAGGACTGCTAACAGGAACATGGGTAACTTATTTACAGGAGTACTGGAACCTTAATCAGTGGCCACACCATCAACCATTAACTTCACATAACCCCTTAGGACGAGGTAAGGCTCCGGGCTCACTCCGTAAGCCAGTTTTTCTGGAACTAAGCTTTGAAGCTCAACAGTAATCTCGTCCACGTATGAGCCCCAGGGCCCTCATCGCTGGGCATCACCTTTTAAAGGCTCTGGTAGGGGTAGCTCTGTAGGAGACTAAAGTGGAAACTTCAGGGTTCTTTAGAAAGTCAGTTGGATGGTGTTTTCCTGAAGTGGACACAGATTGAGACTAAGGCCGACTCGTGAAGGAACGTTTAGCTAAAGCAGACACAGAAGAAAAAATGTTCTGCTAAAACAAGCATGTGAAAGGCCACGTGATGAAGGATTCTTTGATCTGCCTTACACTTCGTAGTTGAGCTACATTTGTTGGGACTCCATAGAGAGAAATGCACCAGAAACCTTCCGGTTGTGCGTCCCAGTTTCTTGCTGCTTCTCTGGGTCCGGGCAGAGTGATGTTAGACAGGCACTGAAGCAAGGCCCCACAGTGATGGAGGCTGGGCTAGACTTGCTCATAGAGCTGGCTGTGAAATGCTTGTGGGACCTGAGTCTTCCTGATCTTCACTGTGCTACGAGAGGCACAGACAAGAACTTCTGGTTCCTCCTGGTCCCTCCTGCTGACTCGAGCAGAGGCTGAGCCCTGGTTACCTCTGCTAGGTAGTGCCTGATTCGAGTTTGCTCTCATGATTCTACCGAACTGGCTGTTGGTGTGTATCCGTGAAGTGTTTGCAAGTGGACTGAGCTGCCGCTGCTGGCCTGTGAACTGGATTGTCAGCTAACCCAGACAGTGGTTGCTCCAAAGAACCTTTAACAGGTCCACTTCCCTGTATCCTCTTTTCCCACTACCTCTTGTGGGTGGTGGGCTAAAAGGGAGGTTAAAGTATTTAAGAACCATCATTAAAAATGGGATTTGAAGACAATTAAAGTTATAGGAGAGTATACAAATACCATGCAGGAGGCCCTGGGCTCAATCTGCCCCCCAAAGGTTTCCATTGCCACACTCAGGACTAAGCTTGCAAGAAACAGATTCCTAGAGGACAGTCCACATGTATCCCAGAGCAACGCCCAGGACGGTTCCGATTCCTATGTTACTCCAGTCAACATCATTGCCAGGAATGTTGGCTTAAGCCAACTGTGTGCCCTAAACCTTTGGGCTGGAAATGCTCAGGAGACTCTAAGATGGGAGGAGGATTACTTAGACCTAAGAGATTTGAGCCAGGCTAACGA
Source organism: Micromys minutus (assembly GCF_963924665.1). NCBI lineage: Eukaryota > Metazoa > Chordata > Mammalia > Rodentia > Muridae > Micromys > Micromys minutus. The sequence goes on from NC_137979.1 coordinate 3,559,553, forward strand.
AGTGAGAGCAGGACTCAAAAACCCCAAGTCAAGGGGCTTGAGATGGCTCCGTGACAGAAGTGCCTGCTACACGAGCGTGAAGAGCGCCAGTTCTCCCGTACTAACTTGGGTGTGGCAGCCTGCTTCTCTAGCCCCAGTGCTGAGAAAAGGACACTGGACACTGGCACACATCTGCAGGGTACAGCACTGTCTATCTGGAGAGAAGGAATGGGTAAGGTCCTTCTACCATACCTTCACTAACTGAACACATGATTCCCACAGCTGGCCAGAAGTTGAGCATCTCTGGACGCTCCCACTCTCTCATCTTTGATGTTATCACAACTCCTGGGAGGCAACGTCCATGGCCAAGGTGGAGGTAGAGAAAGGAAGATTCCCTACAGCTTATTTGGCCAGCAGGCCTCGTGACTCCGTTAGCTCCAGGTTCAGTGAGACTTTGACTCAAAAAATAAGAGCAGGGAGGTTGGTGCACTCCTTTGATCTCAGCGCTGTGGCAGAAGCAGGTGCATCACTGTGAGCTGGAGACCAGCCTGGTCTGCATAGCTAGTTGCAGGACAGTCAGGGACTGCAGAGAGACCCCGTCCTTAAAGACATAGTAAACAAACAAACGAGGTGAAGAGTGATCAAGGAAGACACTGGATGTCAACTTTTGGCCAGAGGTCACGCTACCCACACCCTACCTCCCACATACAAACCCAAATAAATAAATAAATAAATAAATCAAACCAAAAACCAAAACTGCATGTGGCTTGTGACTATAATTCAGCTGGAAGGCTAAGGCAGGAAGCAGGAAGATTACTTTTTTGTTTTCCAGACAGTTTCTCTGTGTAGCTCTGGCCGTTCTGAGCCAGACTGGCCTCAAACTCTTGAGACCTACCTGCCACCACTGACTGGCTCAAGAGGATTATTATTAGCCTGGGCTACACAGTCAGGTTGAGCTACAGGCTAGCTTGGGCTATCAAAAGGACCTAAATTAAAACAACAAAAGGAGGAGTGCTATTTAATGGCCGAATGCCTTCCCTCCCCTTTGACAGCGCCTGGAGCACAGTAAATGCCTGTAACTTCATGTGACTGAACACACTTCACTGTCTGTACCTCCTCTCCCCTTAGGAGGCCTGGCAAGGAGGCATTGTGAGTCATAGCTGGCAGACAGGTGGGAGACAGTAATCCAGAAATGGGGCCAGGCCTGGGACAGCAGCTTGGGCACCTCCACCACATCTTCCAGGTGAGGAACAACTTGCAAGGAATGTCAGGAAACAGTCTCCTGGGGAGTAGTGACCTCAAAGATGGATATGTAGGGACTTCAGAGACCATCTCCATGAACTAAGTGGGGGTATGGGGGGACACCCTGCTTCTGCCCACCTGTGGGATTGTGTTGGTTTAATGAAGGTGTGGCAGAGGGAACCCTGACTGAATTTTTCTTTACTTCCACCAGCCATGGGCAGGAGAGGTATTTGAAAAAACACACTGTAGAATCAGTACTTTTCTAGGGTTGTGAGACATTAAGAAACAAGTAGAATGGGTTCTGGTAGTAATCGGGGCTTTAGAGCCCTTGAGGTAGTCTGCTAGGAGCAAACGTCACCTCCAGTGTGCAGAACTTGTTACTTCAAAGCTAAGCATAGGTCTAGGCTAAGGCAAGTGTCCCAAGATGTCAATGGCAAACTTGACTTCAATATGTCTAACTGGACCAGGGACGTCTCAAGGGTAGACAAAGGCTGTGCTTGTGGCCTCCTCTGTGCAGACCAGATGTGGCATGGAGCAGGTGCCAGTGTAAGAAGATGCTAGACATCTTACCAGACCTGCAGAGTTCACACTAACCCTGGCTTTGCAGCCATCAGCAGCCTCAAAGAAACGACGACACAAATGTTCAGCTTCCCTGTACTGAACCTCAAAATGCCCGGGCTCACCTTTCTAGCCAACGTTTGTTATTCTCAGAACCAATCCTATTGGAACATGTCAGCCCCTTCCCCACTAGTCACTCTGCCTCACACCTCTCCAGAGTCCACCAAGGAAAGGCCTGTCCTACTTGCTTGGCTACCGATCCCCACTTGTGGCCGCCCACCGGTGGTCTCTTCCAGCTGCAGTTTGGAGAATGTGGTCCTAGGCCTTTACTTACACTATCTCTTACCCACAGATAAAGTCCTGGGGGGAGGTAGTTTTGGTGAACGCGTTTGATGTGACTACGCAGGAATGGGCTCCCCCATTAGCCTACAACTGCAGAGCTTTGGGTAACCTGAGGTACAGCCTATCCTGAGCAGGCGGCTCACAGGCCATTTGCTTTTCAGCAGTGCCACTGGCTCGCCTTCATCATTCCAGGACATCAGGGCTCCGGACACCCGCGCGCCCCGCGTGGCCACACTACACTTCACCCTGGAGGCCTTTGAGTGCCTGGCCGCGAGCCAAGCGGGCCGCCTGTGGGAGCAGGTGAGGCAATTCTGGGCTGACCACTTCTCGCGCCGTTTCTCGCCGCGGAGGCCGCCGCTGCGCCGTATCTCGTCCACATCCACCTTCTACCTGCTGGACTACCGCACGCGACAGGCGGAGCTGGGGCTCAGCTACGGCGCGCCGCGCACCCGACTGAGCGACGAGGCCTTTGTGTTCCGAGACGGCCGCTGGAGCGCGGAGGGGAAACGCGCATGCGCGCTCACGTCTCTGCCCTCGCCCACCATCCGGGCCTGGAAGCCACAAGTGCAGCCGATCAAGAGCAAGGTGCTGCTGGAGGAGAACAACTACCTGAAGCTGCAGCAAGAACTGCTCATGGACATGCTGACCGAGACTACGGCGCGCATGCAAGTGCTGGAGAAGAAGGTGGACGCGGGTGACGACCCCACGGCCCCGGCGCGCTCCTGGCTGAGAAAGATGCACAAGCACGAGGGCGCGGGCGTGCTTACGATCCAACCGCGCGCTCTGGAGTCGCGGTGATGCAATAAAACTGTACCTAAAGCAGGGCTGCGCGTGCGCGCCTCACCCCGCCCCGCCCCGCCCTGGTGGCCCGAGGGATCCTCTTCCCCGGGACCCGCTGGGTGCTCCTTGGGTGGAACTGCGTCTGGCACCGATAATTGGGAGCCAGAGTTAAAGCGCGTGGGGCACTTGGGCAGTGGGGGAGAAGGCAGTTGGGTTTTTCTCGAAACCTTAGGTTCTGCTTTCCCTACACTCACAAAGAATGGTTCTCTTTGTTTTGTTTTCTACTGGTGAAGGCGGGATTTTTATCACTCGTGGAATAGGAAGCCGGCTGGGGTGGCCCACGCCTTTAAGCCAAGCACTCAGGAAGCAGAGGCAGTCACATCTCTGAAGTTCGAAACTAACCTCTACAGACCTAGTTCCAGGACAGCCAAAGCATTGGGGCCACACAAAGCATATATGTGGTGTGTGTGTCTCAGCAAAGGGGAACATAGCTAACTGCTAGAGTACTTGTCTAATATATACAAGGCCCTGTGTTCAAACTCTATAATTCATTTTTGAGGAAGGATCAGGTATACCAGACTGGAACTCCTAAGATCCACCTGTCTCCACTGTCAGTTTTCTGGGGTTAAAGATACGCACCACCACACCCAACAGCAAATAACTACTTAAACAGGTTTCTAATACACTGGAGGTTGTGGGAGAGCTGATAAGACACATAGGAGAAGCTGAGTCACAGCAAGGGGGAAGTGTATTTGACCCTTTGGGAGGCTCTTCCCTAGTGACCAAATGCACATCCCTTGTAGGAAAGACCCACAGTAGGTGGTGAGCTCAGGAAGCAGAGTCCTGAGGCCAGAACCTCTATCTACAGACAAACCCTCTACAACTCTACCTGCCTACCAGCTCAGGTGGCAGCTGAGATTAGAGCAAGGACCAGAACAAAATGCTTGGTGGTAGAGCGCTTTGCAGAGTGGAGCACAGCACATAGCCACGAGTTCCTGGTTTGCACCTGGAAGTCTGAAGCAGGAAGATGGTTTTAAGTTCAAGACTAGACATGTCTACATAGCTGCAGGCCAGCCTGAGCTACAGAATAAGTCCTTGCCTCAAATACACATACCTAGGAACTCCAAGCCAACCAAAAAAGACATTCAGAATGGATTGAGGACCCCTTTTCTTAAATACCTGGGACCCAGAAGTATATAATTTTTATTGTTTTGTATTTTATGAAATTCTCTGTTATGTTTTGCCTACATGTATGTGCACTATATAAGTGTCTCGGGCTCTCTGAGGTATTGAGAGGGTATCAGAACACCCTGAAACTGTAGTTAGTGATGATTGTATAGTGCTGAATTAGTAAAACCGCTTTTGCACCAGCTCAAGAGCTCTCTGGATTTGAGAACGGAAGACACACATAAGCCAGCTAGTTTTGATTGATATGCCTTGACTAGCTCAATGGCTAGGTATTTCTAAATCTCTACATGGATAGCATACATTTCTCTCTGGTATTCCTGGCTTACCACCTTCTAAGTCCTTCTCTTTGCTGCCCTGTCACCTCTGGGCAGCCTACCCCCGCAGGGCTGCTTTACCTTTCCACCTCCACTGCTGGATGCCTTCTCTCCTGCAGCTCTAAATCTGATCAGTTTCCCACTGAGTCGGGGCGATTCTCTGTCCCTCCCCTGTCTTCTAGTCCCTAGACCATGCAGTCCAAAAGCCCTGCCTCTGTTTTTCTGCCCAGTCATTGGCCGAATGGCAATTCTTTATTATCAATCAAAGCCAACTAGGAGCAGGGACCCTCAGGTCAGGAACCACAGCTTTTTGGGAGCCAAAATAAGGCAAAGCGTTAGAACCAATCCCCAACAGTTTTGAGTCACCTAGCAACTGAACCCAGACTCTGCAAAAGCAGCAAATGCTCTCAACCACTGAGCCATACCTCCAGCCCTATGTTGGATTTTTTTTTCTAATTTATGGACATTTACTTATACATACTGAGGTATCTTAGAGGACTCAAGTATAAACAAAACTTTTATTTTATACACATTTTATAATGTAGCCTTAGGTAATTTATTTAATGTGTATGGTATTTGTATGTATGACTGTGCACGTGTGCATGCAGTCCCTGTGGAGTCCAGAAAGGACATCAGATCCCCTGGTACTAAAGTTACATGGGTTGTGAGCTTCCTTGTGGATTCTGAGAATCAAACTAAGGTCATTGTTTCAGCCCCTATTTTATTTTTTCCCCTTAAAACAGGGTTGCACTCAGTAGCCCTCTTTTTGTTTGTTAGAATCAAAGCAATGCTTCCGCCCCAGTCTCCCAAGTGCTGAGATTACAGGCCTGCACCACCACAACACCTGTGTGTTCAGGCCTGGGGATCAGACTCTGAGTTCCCTGAGTGTCAGGCACGCACTGTCAACCAAGCTATCTCCCTGGCCTGTAACAGCTCCAAGGGAGGTTTGTCCCTGTGCACAGTTTCAGACGTCTCAGCCGGAGTCTCTGGGCCCTTTGGCTGCAGTGACATGGTGAGCACATGCAGGAGCAGCTGTGTCCATTGGTGAGAATGCAGAGAGGTCGGGTCCAACATGCCCTCAGGAACACGGGGCTAGTCACCTCCTGCCTTCTTCTAGGTCCCACCCCCTAAAGACTCGTAGCTATGTTGTGTAAGTTTCCTCTGAGGTTCAAACATTCCATCTGGCAGGGGAGCTCCTTAAGCAGGAAGTAGACAACTCAGAACAGCTTCAGAAGTCCCTGAAATTGACCAGATTCACTAGGCCCCTTCCTGCCAGAGTAAGCAATAAGAGATGAGAGTCCCTCTCACATGAACAAGAGCTTAGTTGCACAGCAGACTCTCAGAGAAGAAAGGCTTCCAAGACTCTGAGACCAGACCAGCCTGGAAGAAGCTGAGACAGCGGAGGCAACCTGTTAAGTGCCCTGCAGGCTGTGCTGTGCGGTGTCCTCCAGGTCCCCAGCTTTGAGAGTCGCCCTCATTCTTGCTGAGATTGGGCTTCGGTGATGCAGCTGTCTGAGTTATTTCTGCTCCGTAATAACCCCTCAGCCATACTCCTGTAAGTAATCACAATAAACTCGCCGGCTCACGGAGCTGGACTTCGGTGATGTCTGTATTCTGGCTTGTCAGTGGTTCCCTAAATGGGATGAGTGGACGTGTGTTACATCTCCCCAGGAAACATTCTGTTACACAACAAGCTTGAAGGCCTTTGGGGGACATTGCAGATCCAAACCATGAAAGTGCCAAATTTTGTTCTGTTGAGATAGATCATCCTGTTACTCAAAAATGTTTCAGATTTTACAATGTTTTGCATTTCATATTTTCCAGGTTAAACTGGGTTAAGATAAAAGAAACAGGAGCAAAATTCATTTTAAAAATTAGTTTAGCTGGGGGAGGGGAGGCCAACACATGCCTTCAATCCCAGCACTTGGAAAGAAGGTAGATCTCTGAGTTTAAAGTCAGCTTGGTCTAGACTGAGTTCTAGGACAGCCAGGGCTACACAAAGAAACACTAACTTGAAAAACCAAATAAATAAACAAGTAAATAAGAAAAAATAGTAAACAAACAATAGTTTAGGAGAGATGGCTCAGCCATTAAGAGCAGAGGATTCAAAACTGAGAACCCACATGTTGGTTGGCACTTTTAACCTCAGTTGCAGGGGAATCTTATGCCCTCTTCTGGCCAATATAGGTACTACATGTATGTGATAGCCTTACACTTAGGCAGGCAAAAAACACCCATCCATACACATTAAAATAATAAAAATAGAATAAACACAGGTTTTTCCTTGGCTTGGAACTTGCCAAGTAGTTTAGGCCGATCAATCACAGGGATCTGCCTGTCTCTGCCGCACCAGCACCAGGACTGCCAGAACATACCACTATACCCGGCTTTTTTCATGAGAGTTCTGGGGACTGAACTTTGATTGCTGTGTTTGATTGCTTTACCACCTGAAAACAGAACCTGACCTGTTCTTACAGTGCTTTCATCCTCAAAGGGAAGAAACAGGTATGACCACTGCATGGGCTGGCAGGGTCATGTGGCAGAGCAGTAACATGTGTGAGCAACTAGAGAAAGATGGCCTGTGTGTGCATGTTATGTGTAGATGCTGAGTGTTTTAAAATGTATTTGTTGCTCTGTATGTATACGTGTATTCCAGAAGAGGGTATCAGATCTCTTTACAGATGGTCATGAGCCACCAATGTAATTTTGGAAATTGAACTCAGGACCTTTGGAAGAGCAGCCAGTGCTCTTAACTGCTGAGCCATCTCTCCAGCTCCATGATGTGATATTGTGTGTGTGTGGGGGGGGGGTAGCATGTGGGTGCAGTGTCTGCAGATGTCAGAAGAGGGCATTGAATCTCTTGGGACTGAAGTTACAGATGACTGTCAACTACTGTGGGTGCTGGGAATTGAACCCAGATCCTTTGCAAGAAAAGCACGTGTTCTTAGCCTCTGAGCCATCTCCCCATCAATTGCTTGATTGTTTGATTTTGAGACATGGTTTCTTTGTTTTACAGCCTTGGCTATCCTGGAACTCACTCTACAGAACAGGCTGGCTTTGAATGCACAGAGATCTACCTTCCTGTGCTTCATAAGAACTGACATTAAAGGTGTCTGACACTAAGCCTAGCTCAGCCCACGCCCCTTAACTATCTTACAGATTTGGTCCTAATTGGCTCAGGAGTCTGTGCATCAAACATTGCCTCTCATGCCCAATTCCTCCAACCATGCCTGTCTTTCCTCTACTGTCTTGATATTTAGAGATATGAACTGGCAAAACCCGAGTGCTAGCAGCTAATCCAAGGCCCTGCTTTCCTCCCAGTCCTGATGCGTTGAATGTGCCCTTGTTCTATGAGCCGAAATAATTGAGGTAAATGTATGAATAACGGAGCGCAGCGTTTCTGTCGGAAAAGAGTGAGCAGCTTTGGAGGCAGAGAGGTGATGTGCACAGCAATCACAGTCCCGCTGCTCCGTCTCTGGGACAGTGCTGTGACACGGTCTGTGTACCTGTTATTCCAGTGCTCAGAGATGCAGGTAAATAAAGCAAAACCAGGAAAACAGGAGGGGGCTAGCTCACTTGGTAGGATGTTTGCCTTGAATATACAGAGCCCTGTGTTTGATCCCCAACACTGCATGAACTAGCTCATCCCCAGTGACACTCCTCCAGCAAGGCCACGCCTCCTAGATTTTCCCAAACAGCACCCACCAACTGAGGACTAAGTGCCTAAATACCCAAAGTCTACAAAGGGCATTTCTTATCCAATCCTCCAGACAGAGGCCACATGCCAGTGACCTGCCTCCACTTCTCCCTGCCTCCCAGTAATGCCATCTATGGTGAAGAGAACGGCCCCCAGAGGGTCACACCCTCAGTGGTCACCAGTGAGTGGGATGAGAAGGATTAGGATGTGTGGCCTTGTACCAGGCTTGTTGAAGGAGATGTGTCACCGTGGGTGGTCCTGTGTCTCTTGGCCTGCTCCAGCACCGCGGCTGCCTGCTTCCACACTCCCTACCATGATGGCTCACTCCCTGACACTGTAAGCAGGCCCCCAATTAAATGCTTCCTTTTATAAGTTGCCTTGGTCATGGTGTTTTGTCATAGAACAATGACTAAGACACTGCCATATTAAGAATCCATCAAGAGATTAACCCATCTTTCGGCTAGAGCCCTTATGATCTAATCATCTTTGGCAATAACCACAGAGGCACACCCAGAGTCCTGTGATGCCAACCTCACAGGATTCCCTCAAACCAGCAGTTACAGTTAACCATCAGAACGACATCTTTCGTGTGAGATTCTGAGCCCCATTTTGGTGACTTAAGATTTGTTGGACTTCATAAAGGAAAATGAACCCAAACATAGATTTGCAGGGCATGGGCCATATAAGAAAGCAGGCCCTCAGGAAAATAGCAGAAGGAGTCTGAGATCAGACAGACAGACAGTTAAAGGAGCTGCAGCATGCAGCGCGGGTGCTGGGATGACTTACCAAGGTGAGTGAACACTGAAGACAGTTAAGAAAGGTTAAGTGGGAAGAAGAGCACCGGCTTCCAAAAGGCGTCCTCCAGCCTCTGCACATGCACGCGAGCACATCACACTCACATATACATGCGAGTGATGCTTGCACAACCTCAGTTTTTACAACAGAAGGCTTTCTGGGTATGGTAACAGGAGTCTTTAACCTAGAGCTCAGGAGGTGGAGGTGGGAGGATTTCTGTAATTTCCAAGCCAGTCAGAGGAGAAACATACTGAGACCTTGTCTCAAAAAACAAAACCAAGAGGGCAGGAGAGATAGCTCCAGGATTCAGAGCACCAAAGATGCTTCCAGGGGACCCAGGTTCTATTCTCAGCACCGGCATGGCTGCTCATACTGTCTGCAGCTCCAGTCCTAGGGGATCCATGTCCTCTTCTGGCTTCCATGGGCACTAGGCATGCAGTGGTGCACACATGTAGGCAAAACACTCAAACGCATACATTAACTGCTTAAAAATCGCTCGAAGGAAAGGAAAGGGCTAAAAGCAGGGCTGGGAATGTAGCTTAGTTGGTAGAGGAGTTTGCTGCCTGGCATGCATGAGTCTGGGCTGAATCAGCAGCACTGCACAAAATTGCCTGGGTGTATGAATATCGTCCCCACGCTTAGGAAGCAGAGGCGGGATAGACTGTGAAGCTCAAGGGTTAGGGTTAGGGTTAGGGAGCCTCAGCCTCTTGGGAGTCATGACCAGCTTGCGTGCTACATGATCCCAGAGAACAAATTGTTTAAAATGGCTTTATGTTATGTATATTTTGTCTCTCTCTTTTTAAAATATTCTTTTCAAGAATATTAGCCCTCGGTGCGTTTTATACCCAGCTTGAGATTTAATTACAGTTAGGAAGCCAGGACCAGTCTCCACAAAATTCAAAATCTGTTGGGCTGGGGAGGGGGTGCAGCTCAGAGCCCCTGCCTAAGCTGGCAAGGCTCTGGGTGTCATCCCTAATCCCACAAAAAAACGAAAAAATGAATACCACAAAACCCAAATATTTCGAAACAAAGACGTCGTTCTAAGGACTCGGCCGAGTGAACTGAAGGGGGCGCAAAACCGCAGACCTTGACGGCAGCGGGCGAGGATCACGGCCGGAGCTGAGATGGCTTCCTTCCCACACCGATTCTCATTGACCAGTTTAAAATGGTTGCCAAGCCATTGCCTGGCACTGGGAGAGAGGTCTCCCATTTAAAGCCAGGAGACTGCAGGGCGAGCCCCAGAGAAACCCATCTTGCTCCCCCGCTGCTCTTTCCAGGTCACTGAAGCGCTGGGAAACTATCGTCTGAGCAGACCAGCTGCCGGAGAAGGAGGAGCGAGCTCCAGGCCCAAGCTTGCTGCTGCTCTTTCAATATTTTAGCCTTGCTGGGGATGGAATCCATGACAAGCTAGGTAAACGCTCTCTCTGAACTGAGCTGAACCTCCAGTTCCCTTTTGACCCAGTGTTCTGATAATCCTTATAACTCTGAGTTTTAAAGTCCTATATGATCTATCCATCCATCCAATTTTTAAATGTTTAGTTTCGGCGCACTGGTGTTCGGCCTGCACGTAAGCGTGGCTATGGAGTTCCCTGGAGCTGGGGTTGACAGTTGTGAGCTGTCATGTGGGTGCTGGGAATTAAAGCCACATCCTCTAACCAGTGCTAAGTCACCTCGCCAATCCCCTATTTGTTTGTTTGTTAGGACAGGGTCTCCCCATGTCCCCATGAAACTACAGACCTCCCGATTTGCATCAGGCTGGTCTCAAACTTGTGATCCTCCTTTCTGCCGCCAGAGTGCTAGGATTATTTGCTAAAAATTTAGATCCATAATCTAAGTTCAGCATTATGTTCAGTTACAACTACTGAGAACAAAAGAAATCCCACTACCAAAGGGAATTCTGTGAGAACACTTTAGACTACTTGTTCAGGTATATTTTTCTGTGTGTGTGTGTGTGAATCTATGCATTTCAGAAATCTGAGTACTGCTCCTCACTTGTCTCCAAGGTCTGCTGAGCCTGAAGGCACACACCTTTAATCTTTGCTACCTCAGAGAAATTTTAAATACGTTTCCATGTAATCACAGCATCAAAATAGACTTACATTTTGAGAACCTTCAGCCTCTCATCCCCCAAGGGTCTCTGTCTCAGGGTTTCTCTGTTGCCGTGCCTGTCCCAGAATATACTTTGTAGACCAGATGGCCTTGAACTCACAGAGATCCCCCTGCCTCTGTCTTTCAAGTGGGGGCGTTAATTTGTGTGTGAGCATACCCTGCTTTGAAGCTTTTCAGACATTAAAAAGGTTTTACTTGCGTGTCTGCATCTGTGTGTGTGCTGGGACCACAGTTATGGGGCACCTAACATAGGTGCTAGAACTTGAACTCAGCTCCCTAGAGGAACATATGCTCTTAGCCACTGAGCAATTTTGCTAAGCCCAGCTTTTTACACTGGTAAGCTTAAGTCTTCCAACAAGCCTCGGTAGCCCTAACCAGTGCCTCCAGCCCTAGTTCCCAGCGGCTGAGTGAGGTGGGAGTGCTGACACCAGTTCAATGCTAGTCTGGGCATTGAGTGAATTCTAGGCTAGCTATCTTGGGCTACTTGCTGAGTTCCAAGCTAACCTAGGCTATAGTGTTGAAATTTTACTAAAAACAAAAATCCAAATCTACCAATATAAATTTAATTCTTTTAAAATCTGTGTTATTTTTTCCTTCTTTCCTTTTGCTTTTCTTTTTTTCTAATTTTTAAAATTAATTTTTATTTATATGTATACACTGTAGCTGTCTTCAGACACACCAGAAGAGGGCATCAGATCCCATTACAGATGGTTGTGAGCCACCATGTGGTTGCTGGGAACTGAACTCAGGACCTCTGGAAGAGCAGTCAGTGCTCTAAGCATGCCACAGCTTCCTAAGTGTTGGGATTAAAGTTACAGACCACTTTGACAGCCTCTCACCACACCAGCCTCCCACCACACCAGCCTCCAATTCACTACGTAGTTAACAATGGTTTTGATCCTGATTCTCTTTTTTTCCATCTCCTGAGTTTAGGGCTCACACACACCTGGGAGTTCAGGGATCATACACAGGCCAGACTGATCCACAAAGTTCCAAGACAGCCAGTGCTGCACAGAGAAATCCTGTCTTGAAAGAAAACAAACACAAAGAAAATCTCCTCCAAGAATATACAAGCTCTATCTAGTCTAAGATGCCATCAGCGGTAGAACTTGGTATTTCACTATGAAAAGCATCTGATAACCAAACCCTAGCATGCCATTGGTTTTGAGTTATATTTATATTTTAGATAAATTAAACTGAAAAAAAAGTGTTTTTACAATTGCTGAAAATGTTTTCATTTCTGGACAGGAAAGGGTTTTCAGGGCTTGGTTTTGGTTTTCCACATAAAACCCTTCTTAATCTTTATGTGTTTCAGCCCAGGCATGGTAGCACACATCTTTAATGCCAGGAACGGCAGAGGCAGTCAGGTCTGAGACCAGGCTGCTCTGCCTGAGTTCTGGCCAGCCAGAGCTACGTAGTGACACTGTCTCGCACACAGCACATCATGTGTGTGTGTGAATATATGTCTCACATGTGGGTGCTCACAGGAGCCAGAGGAGGGAACCCTCTGATGCTGCACAGTGTGGAATCAGGAACTGACCTCTGGTTCTCCAGAAAAGAGGCAAGTGCTCTTAAACATTAAGACATCTCTCCAGCCCCTCATATAAACCTTTTATAAGTAGACTATTTATAGATTGGACTCGCATTCCCCTGTAGACACCTGGAGTATGTGCTGCACCATCTGACCCACCTACGACCCTCCCTCCTCTTTTAGGCCAAAAGCATTAGTTATATAGGGTAATCACCATCAACAAGTACAGAAAGGTATTTGCAGGGAGTGGAAGCTACAGAGACAATATTGTTTCTTCCAGAATACAGCAGCAGGAGCTGAGGGGATGGCTTAGCCAGGAAAGGCACTTGCTTCTCAGGCCCCAAAAATCTGACTTTAATCCTTCACCCTAAAGACTCTGAGCCTGGCTTATTACATTTAATATCTGAGGTATCTTCTGCTGCTTAATCTGCTTTTCTGCTGAAGAGCTCTTTATAGTATTATGTAAGCAGCCTCCAAGCACCAACTGATCAATCTTGTAATTCCAGCATCCCGGAGACTGAAGGAGGAGGATGATGCCTCTGGACACCCGGCTTAGCCTGGGCTATAACCTGGGACGCAGGGACTCTAGCTCAAACACAAAGGACAGCACACTAAGACCAAAAGAGCAGTTAAGAAAAAGCTCAAAGAGAAAATCAGATCTTGGTGAGTTCAGGGCCATCCTGGTCTACATAGAAAGTTCTAGGCCAGAGAGGGATATATAGTAAGATTCTGTCTAACGAGGAAAAAAAAAAAAAAAAAAAAAAAAAAAAGGAAAGAGGCACTAATTAGGCCAGACTGACCTCAAAACTCCTGGGACCTGACTGCTCTGCTGTGATTAAAGATGTGTGTAACCCATGCGTGGCCCAAAAGCTGAACTTTTTATGTGAGAAAGCTTTGTGTTGGATACTCTACATTAATGGGGAATGGCTATATCATAAAATGTACTCACTAGTGATAAGATACAGGTAGTTACCATCTTCCCAGTATGAAGTTAAGGGTTAGAAGAAAAAACACTGCCAGTGATAGTGAAATTGGACTTGGGTATGTGGAACCCTTGTGTGCAGGAGGATCTGCAAACTCTTCCATTATTATAAGTTAGAAAAATACTCAAGACCCATCTGCTGAATAATTGTCCATCAATAAATTCTAAATTGGGGGCTGGAGAGATGGCTGCTCGTCCAGAGGTTTTCAGTTCACTTCCCAGCAACCACATGGTGACTCACAACCATCTGTAATGGGATCTGATGTCCTCTTCTGATTTTTCTGAAAACAGCTGCAGTGTACTTATATACATATAAATATATTGATATATCTTTAAAAAATCCTAAATCAAGTGTGGTGGCATTCACTCCTTAATCCCATCACACAGGAGGTGGAGGGTCAAACATACAGGGCCATGCTCCACTCCAAGGTGAGTCAGGGGCTGGCTTGGGGATATTTGCAATCATGACTCAAAACAATGTATCTATGTATGGACTTGTATCTTTGATGATTATACATTGCATTTACTCTCACTATGGAAAAATAACCTCCCTGCACAACTAGAAGTTAGAGAAACATTGTAGGGATGTGGTTGTGTTGTCAGAAGGGAAACATTTTTCCCCCTTCAGGTGAGAGACTGACATGGAAGTCCTATTGAAAAGATTTTCCCTTCTCAGCATCTCAAGTAGCTGGGACTACAGGCACACTACTGTGTAAAGTGAAAAAAGATGATTACAACAAAAAAACGGGTGTGTATGTGTGTGTGTATGTGTGTGTCAGGCTGTAGGACTGCTTTGTTCAAAGCCTCTCTGGCATGCATTGCCCCCCCCTCATATAATCACAAACCATTGATCGTAGGTCATCTAGTCAGACTAGAGCTCTCAAATGGTGTGAATTAACTAGAGAAGCGTATATTCTTGGTAATCTATCTCACATCTCAAGACCATGCACAAGCTGAGCAAGCATTCTACCACTAGGGTTTCTCTCGTTTTCTTTTAGAGACAGGCTTTCACTAAATTTCCCAGGCAGGGAAAGCACACTGCTGCCCAGGCAGGTCTTGAAGTTGCAGTTCTCATGAGCTGGTTGTATTCTTGCTTTTAACCCACCTTCTGGCCTGGAGACTTAGGAGTCTTACTTTTCGATGATCTAAACTAGCATTTTCTGTCTCCTCTAGATAGATCCTTTGCAGGTGAGGTCTTGCCCCGTTATTCTCCCAGCCTGTTTCATTTGAGTTTCCCTTACACCTGAAGGTTCACATTACCCAGCTCCCGTTGCTCTCTCTTGCTAAAGACTCCTGATGCCCTTCTGTCTACTTAACACCTTCGCGCAGCCAAAAAGTCCAAGTTCTGCATGCTGTCTCTGCACCTTTCCTTTGATGAGCCCCCCCCCCCCTTTAAAAAAATCAAACTGTCCAAATTGGACTTAGCATCCTCAATACTGTACTTGAAAGTAAAACGTATTTTTGCCAGCAACCTTTTGTGATGCCATTTAGAGGCTTACCAGCTGTGGTACCCACCGTGGCACCGCCCAAACATTAACACTCTTACTGTTAATTTCTACCAGGTGTGGCTAGGGAGGGTCAGTCAAATCCGTAGACTCGGACATCATCCGTATTCTGCAGTGTTGCTGGAATCCTTTTAACTTTACCCATTTATCTCTGTAAGTGCACACGGGATGACCCGGGGTGTCTCCACCAGGGAGAGGCACGTCGGTGGGGCGCAGTGCTCTGGGGGTGTGTCCTTCGCGCACCCTGCAGTGTCAGCCTTCACTCGCGAGACGCAGATACAGAGCGCTTCTCGTGCGAGGGCCCGCGGCCTCGGGAAGGCGAGGGGTTCACAAAGTGCGAGTTCGTTAGGCAAAGTGGGGTACGGGACTAGCTCGGGCGCTGGCAGCCCATGTGGGTCGTGGACTGATCCCCTAAAGCGGGCAGGTAAGGGGACTGGACCCAGGCGCCCCACGGTGATCAGGGCTTTGAGCGCAGGGGCGGGGCGGTATCAAGAGGAGGCTTGGCACAACCCGGCCCTCCAGCTCCTACGCGTTCTGGGGAGAAAGGGGTTGGCTTCCTTTTTCTCGTGCTATCTTTCAAAACTGACAGGGGCGCAGATGAGAAGCTGCGGATTAAGGGTAGAACAACCGCCCCTGCAAACCCGAATTTTGGATTATAAACCAGTCCCTGCTGGGAGCTGATTATCGCCATTCCCCTCCCCCACTCTGGCGGGTAGGTCTAGAGAACGGTTTGAAGGCAGACGCATGCGCATTAAGTAAAACGATAAACCGCTGAGACGCCAAGCGCAATAATTGCAAAAAGGCGCAGGCGCAGAAAAAAAAATGGAAAAAAAAAAAACCACACACACCCTCGGTCAATTTATGAAGAGGCTGAGCCCAAACGCATGCGTGTCATAATAGGACGGCGGGAGAGAGCTTGGTTTTTCTTAATACGCATGCGTTCAATCTCTGTGTGACGCAAGTGGGGCGGGGCCGGCAAGAGGATGCGCATGCGTAGAGCTTGCTGGAAGGGCTTTATTTAGGCTGCGCAGGCGCCCGCATATCATTTCTCCTCAGCCACACCGAGGCTTTGTGTGGAGGTGAGTGGTGGTCTGCCTCTGTTTGCTGCCGGAGCCCTCCACGGACGCCTATTTTGGTGACGATTGCTTATTGTAGAACGTAGGTTATAACATGAGGGGCCGTGGCAAGCGCAGGCTACCCCTGGGAGCCGCGAGTGTCTCGCCGGCGTGGCAGCGCCGCCTAGGCCTGCAGGCCGCGCCGCTTCTATTGTGTGAGATGTCTGAGGAGGCGGAGCGGAAGCGGCGGCCGCCATTTCCTTGTCTCGGCCATGGCTGCAGGCTAGGGTCTTCTTAGTTTGGAGCGTCCGTACTGGGGCTCTCAGAGCGGCTTTGGGGATCGGGTCGCTAGCCGAGGCTGGGTTGCTTGCTTGAGTCTCCGGGGTCGAGGCATCTTCTCGGGCGGGCTTCCCATCGCGGCGCCCGAATCCCGCAGGGCGCCTTGAAGTGGGAGGACCATTTAAATGACTTTTTCTCAGACGTGTTCCTAACACCCCGCCTCCACCCCGCAGCCCTGCAGTCAGTTTCGACGCCAGGACCAGCGAAAAGACGATGATGCTGGGAGCAGAAGGCGGAGAGGGCTTCGTGGTGAAGGTCCGGGGCTTGCCCTGGTCCTGCTCCGCGGATGAAGTGCAGCGGTTTTTTTCTGGTGAGTTGAGGCGGGAGTTGTCAGTGGAGCCCGGGGCTGGGCCGGGCTGGGGCTGGGGCTGGGGCGGGGCGGACCTCACGGGCTCCCCCTAGCGGGTCGCAGGCACCAGCGGTTTCCCGGCTCGCGCTCTGCTGGCCGCCGTTACGCAATGGTAATTGCGAAATACCCTCCCTTCCCTTTCTCCCATTGGGATGCTGGTGGCCCTGCTGATTTTTTTTTTTTCTTCTATAACTTTTTATGTCTCGAAGCACCAATCTGCATTCTGAAGTTATCTCTGAGAAAAATTTAAAGATGATTTCTTCCTCAGTCTTAAAAAAATTGAAGAGCGGTAGTTGGACAAGTGATAGTAATTTGCCCTTGAAGCATCACTGCACTTTACATATAGTCACTTCAGAAGGGGTATATTGCTTCGGAAAAGTTCATTTTTCCTAATTAGGATTTGGTCCTTGAATTCATGCTCCCTTTACAACTGAGAACCCTGAAACCAAGAATGCTTTATTACTGTAATCTTATTTTTACAATATGTAGGCGTTCTGAATAATTCCTGTCAGAATCTTGTTCCCACTGTTATAAGAAAGGTGTATTTTTTAAAAAATCGAAAGGTTTTGTAAAAAGGTATTTGTAGTGTTGACCCTACTATCTGAATTTAACTGTGGTAACAGAAAATGACTCAAGTATACTGGAAGCAATTGCAGGGGGCAGTTGTCGTCGGGGTTTGACTTGAGCTGTGCAACTTGGAACCTTTAGTTGTTAACATTGATCCCCTTTCAGGTGAGTATTGAGCTGGAGTTTGGATTTGAATGAGAAATTGCTATGTGGCTGCTAATAGAAGAAAGCTGACAGGCTACCCAAACCAGAAAATTCTGTAAAGTCACAACAAGATCCAGATGAGACTATTCTGAGACATTGTACAAAGAGATGGTTAGTGGATACTTAGAGGCAAGGCAGTAGCTTCATTTGAACTACTTTTGAGTATTGAGTTATCTTGATGGATTAGGAATGTATCCTGTATACCAGGGTAATTTGATGGTGTCATGGTTGATCAGTTTAGTCTTTAGGCATGGTGTTTTTGTGATGACGCAAATGCATTTGTTTCAACCAGAGGTGGTTTTAAATTCTGTATTAAGCATTGTTTTCTTTTCAGACTGCAAAATTCAAAATGGGGCGCAAGGTATTCGTTTCATCTACACCAGAGAAGGCAGACCAAGTGGCGAGGCTTTTGTTGAACTTGAATCAGAAGATGAAGTCAAATTGGCCTTGAAAAAAGACAGAGAAACTATGGGACACAGATATGTTGAAGGTTTGATTTACATTGCCCTAGTAACAGTAAATGTTTAAACACATAGAGGTCTTACCCCTTCTGAATTTTAGGTTTTTGACCGCATGGAAATGGTCATCTAAGGGAGTTTATGGCAGCTCTTCCTAGTTATCTAAAACCCAGGAAATCTGAATTTTGTTCTCTATCTTAATTGACTAATTCTAAGCACCTCTTTCAGTATTCAAGTCAAACAACGTTGAAATGGATTGGGTGTTGAAGCATACTGGTCCAAATAGTCCTGACACGGCCAATGATGGCTTTGTACGGCTTAGAGGACTCCCTTTTGGATGTAGCAAGGAAGAAATTGTTCAGTTCTTCTCAGGTATGTAGTCCTGTTTGTTGCTGAGCAGCGAGGTATGGCAGCTTCTGGTGACATGACTTAGTGTTTAGTAGACTTTGCAGTTGAGTAGTCTAGGTACTTAAAGTAGGCTGTTGGATATATGCTGTTGAATTCACATTTCCTTCCTGGAGACCTTCAAATAACTTAAGCCCATCTTAAAGGTGGAAATTAGAAGTCTTTCCAGAGTGTTGACTTTGCCTATATTTAGTATCGTAGTTCAGAGTAGACCTTTGAGGACTCTACTCAGCCATCTTAACTACCTCACATTGCTGTTTAGCAAAGTACTTCAAGTTAAAGGTAAGCTCTTTTAACATTAGATTAGTGAGTTTAGATTGTTATAGTTTATGGTGTTTGTTGTAAGATAACTTATTTTTGGTCATGGGACCAGAATATATTTTAGCTAGTGTAATTCTCTGTATAGAGTTGTTATGAAAGGAACATGGCTTAGCTAACCTATTAGAAGTCAGTTAATTGTATAACCAAGTGTAGGTTGAATGCTTGTAGTCTCTGTGAAAACAGTATAGAAGTTTTTTGAAGTTATTTTGGGCCTAAAGTATTGGAGTATTTTTATGTTGAAGAGCTGATAGGATTGCATGCTTAGCAGAATGTTAAATCTTAATATATTATTTTAAATACTATTAATACTCTTGATGACATAAACAGAATTAATCAGAAATCTTCATGGTTTTTAGCATAGTATGTATTAGAACTTTGACTATAGAACTTTATATATGTATCAATTGTAATATTTTGTAGTTTGAAATCAAGTCTGTTTTGTTTTATCTAAATTGGTGAGAATTGAATGTTATCTGTCAACGTTAAATATGAACATAATTTCATATCTTCTAGGAAAGTGCTTTAAGGCCTTTTTGTAAGCTTGGGAATGTATCCACGGGAAGGATTTTTCATAGACGGAATTTCCAGAAGTGAATCATACTACTGTTAGACCATAAGAGTGCATGATTGCTTTGTAGATAGTTATTGTTGAAAGTTTAGTTTTTGTATGTTTGTCAATTATGATTCTTACATAATGTTTTTAATTTTTACGTAAACTGTTTAAATGTGTAATTTTAAAATTGAAGTTCCAATAACTTAAAGAATTGAAATAATGAGGTTAAAAGGTATCTTATTTTACTTAAACTGTTGTTTTAATGCTTAGATTTAAAGTTCTTGTATAATTTTATTAAGTTGCCTAGATTAAAATGTTTTTAATTGTTGAATTCTTAATGCACCCCCAGGAGTATAAAGTTTTTTTCCCCCTTTACTGTATATACTGTGTCTGGGGTGTGTTAAGAATTGAGTAATACTTTGTAATAGTGGAACTTCTTATTATTGCAATGCATATTTTAAGAGTACTTGTTGAAAGCATACCATTCACCTAAAGTTAAAATTCTGGTTTATTTAAAGCTATAAGAAGAATCATTTCTGGGCTTGTGATGTTAATATTGCCCCCCTACTGGGGTTATTTGTCCTTGGGTTGAAGGGTTGGAAATCGTGCCAAATGGGATAACATTGCCGGTGGACTTCCAGGGGAGGAGTACGGGGGAGGCCTTCGTGCAGTTTGCTTCACAGGAAATAGCTGAAAAGGCTCTAAAGAAACACAAGGAAAGAATAGGGCACAGGTGGGGATGGATGGTTGGTTGGATATGTCACTTTTCTTATGGTAAACAATTAAATCCATATTCTCTCTGCTTAGAAGGAGGAAATAACCCATTTCCTATTCCCAGTTAATTGATAACCTGCTATAACTTCTAAATTTTCCTAGTTAATGTATGTCATTCAAAGTAAATTTTAGGCTTTAAAATTATCCCTAGTTTATTTGGTCTATCTTTACAATTTTGTAGGTCTCTTAGTTTATTAATCACAATCAATAGAGTTGAGAGACTATGGCTTTAAAAAATTACTACAAACCTGTCTTTAGCTGTAATAACACCCACATAGGAAATTAATATTACCATAAGAAAATGTGATACTTTCTGATCTTGTTTTTAAAGTTGAAATGCAACAAACTTTTTCTTGCTGTATAAATATTCTGCATATGTATTAATAAGCATAGCTTTCAAGAAATTGTCACAAAGGGTTTTATTCTCTTTGCTTGTGACTATTTTTCATTGAAGCATGCGCTTTTTTACCTATGCTGATTCCTACTAAAAGCATAGGCTGGGTATTGGCGAAAGGAAGTGTGTAGTGTGGGCTAGACTGTTGGTGGAGGCTGGCTTTTTAGCCCACTTGCTACACATACTGCCAAAGGAATTGAAATATGAAAGTTGAGTGGAATTATTCCCTCCTGAACCATTTACTTTAACAATACTCCTCTCTGCCTCTAAGGTTGGGCTCTGCCTCAGAGGAGTTTGTTTTCTTTTTTTCTTTTTTTTTTTTTTTTCTATAAAGTTTAAATAGTCTTTTGAGTGAATTTCTGGTCATTGCCTATGCAAATGTAAGAAATCTGGCTTTAAATATTAGTCAGTTTCATGGCTATGACTAAATTGTTTTTTCTTGTATAACTAAAATATAGTATGACATGAACTAATGTTTTCTCTCCCCTCCCCATTCCCCCTTCCTTCTGGACAATGCTTTAGGTATATTGAAATATTTAAGAGCAGTCGAGCTGAAGTTAGAACTCATTATGATCCACCACGAAAACTAATGGCCATGCAGCGGCCAGGTCCCTATGACAGACCTGGGGCTGGCAGAGGGTATAACAGCATTGGCAGAGGAGCTGGTTTTGAGAGGATGAGGCGTGGTGCTTATGGTGGAGGTGTGTATGTGTGTCATATGCTGATGAACAAGTGCTTTTGTGTGGGGTGCTTTGTTGTTTCTGACTAGTTGTACTTTGTTTTTCAGGCTATGGAGGCTATGATGATTACAATGGCTATAATGATGGCTATGGATTTGGTTCGGATAGATTTGGAAGAGGTAAGGTAAGAATTGAATTTCTCAACTGAAGATACTTACACACTTGTCCATCTAGACCTCAATTATTGTTTTTCAGGAATGTCTGACCACAGATACGGGGATGGTGGCTCTACTTTCCAGAGTACAACGGGACACTGTGTTCACATGCGGGGATTACCATACAGAGCTACTGAGAATGACATTTATAATGTAAGTGTTCAGATAAATTCACTTGGGATAATTTGGTACAGTAAAAATATGGGATGATTGTCATACATTTAGATTTTTAAAAGTTGACTAATTTCAAATAACTTGTATTTCAGTTTTTTTCACCACTCAACCCTGTGAGAGTACATATTGAGATTGGACCTGATGGCAGAGTAACTGGTGAAGCAGATGTTGAGTTTGCAACCCATGAAGATGCTGTTGCAGCTATGTCCAAAGACAAAGCAAATATGCGTAAGTGTGGTTAAGAACATTGTAGCCTCAGGCAGTTGGGCTGCAAGCATTCGAGTAGAATAGTAAAGGGGTAATAGGAAGAGATTTCATGTCTAGTGGGATAGCTTGGTTGCACTGAAGGAAGCTTATGGGTTTTTTTTTTTTTTGTTTGTTTGTTTTTTTTAACCTATTTTGGGATTTGTCCTTAGTTCAAAGTTAAGTGTTTTAAAAGCTAGTTCTTAACTAACATGGGAACTTTCTTTTTATTTTTGCCAAAACATTTGTGATTCACAAATTACTTTTAAATTACTTAACGTGTTTTCTTTTACCAACATTTTCAAACTTTTTTTTTTTCTCATTTCAGAACACAGATATGTAGAACTCTTCTTGAATTCTACAGCAGGAGCAAGCGGTGGTGCTTACGGTAGCCAAATGCTAGGAGGCATGGGTTTGTGTAAATATCACTTTAGTGTCTTTTTTTAAAGCTAACCTTGTATGCCTTTTCTCTCATTTCAGAACACAGATATGTAGAACTCTTCTTGAATTCTACAGCAGGAGCAAGCGGTGGTGCTTATGGTAGCCAAATGATGGGAGGCATGGGCTTGTGTAAATATTGTTTTTTTAAAAACCAAAACATTTATATCTGTATAAGTAGATAATAAGCTAAGTTTTAATATATATTCAACTAGTTTAGCATAAGAGTTTGTTAGCACAATAATTACATAAGTTACATTAATCTTAAGTTAGGAAACAAATGTAGGCAGATAGTAGATTAGATTCTTAATTTGAATAAATTTTGTAATTGATGTATTACTAAAATCTTTTAAGTGCCATAAAGCTACTTAGGTAGATTACTCAAACTAGATATAAGTACTTCTGTTTGGGGGAGGGAACTATTGAATATTATCTGTCTATAAAATTTAAGTCTAAAATACTAAGTAAAAATGTAAGATTAAAATTTTCGTTAGGCATAATTAATTAGGTGTTAACAGCCTGTATAATGACATCTAAATATAGATTGAGCTAAGGAGGAACCCCATTAAACTAAAGTCTGATAAGATGGTTACAGAATGCTTTTATTTAGGGAATCATTGGTTTATAAAACATTTGGTTAGCTCATATGATTAATGTAAAGGTTAATCTGGTTATAGACAATTGGCATTTTGTCATAGATAGTAAGCAGGAGACAGTAATATAAGAACAAGACTGGAAAATTATAGACATAGAATTACAAGCCCGGTACCATAGGTACCACATTAGACAAGGAACAGAGCTCTAATGTTCTCTTCACTTAACAGCAAACCAGTCCAGTTACGGTGGTCCAGCCAGCCAGCAGCTGAGTGGTGGTTATGGAGGTGGCTATGGTGGCCAGAGCAGCATGAGTGGATATGGTGAGTTTTTTTCCACATACTTAGAGTAAGTTTTAGGTAGGTTTCTGTAGTTGGGGTGATATATACAGGCTCCTTTTAAAAAGAGTGGAGTATTGTGTTATTTTTTTATAATTCTTAATAGCTTAAGTTGCAGAAATAGTTAATTGGGGAGGAGGGAGGGTTATGTTCTAATCATTGCAATTCTGGAACACTGTCAAACTAGGAAACATCTTTGTTTATTAAAACATTAATTTACTTTTCTGTTGTAGCATTATATTTAATTTTTGACAGGGTGATTCTTATTTAGAATGGTGGTTGGGTTTAGGACAGTATTTTACTAGTTGGTTAACCTAGGGATGGTGTTTTTTTTTGTTTTTTTCAATTGGTCTAAAGAATGGTGATTTTGGTATTCTAGTCTTACCCTACAAAATCCTTTTGCAGACCAAGTTTTACAGGAAAACTCCAGTGATTTTCAATCAAACATTGCATAGGTAAATATTTTCTCAAAAATAAAAATTCCCAATAGCACATACTGATAATGTTGTGATAACACTTTCTATAGCAGTCAGTGACTCTGACTTAACTCCATGGAGGCTGCCATTTTGGGCACAGTGAGTTGCCTTTAGTCCAACTTTTATCTTTTTGCTCACCATGAATAGGCAAAGCAAAAGACTTCCCCTGTTTTCCTTATTCATACACATCATTCAATGGTACAGTTTTTAAAAACTGCTTTGTATATAGCTTTAAAAACGAAGTAACTTTGCAATTTTTGAAAAACACTAGTTTTCCTTTAAACTTAAATTTCCACGTTGATCCTGAAGAATCCACTTAATGGTAGCACAAGAGTCTGGCAAGTTGGTACTGCAGAGAAAAAGGTTTAATTGAGATTTGTTTGGAGTCGGGATTCCGTTTTCCCAAGCAGCGTCTCACCACTTGGACAGCAGCCATTGCACTCGTATACCTTTTAAATTTTTTCTTGGAATGCTATTTTATTTTACTGATCGTTTAGCACCATTCCTAACTTGTCAAATGGATCTCTTTACAGGTAGCCAAGGAGCAGTGGACAGCAGCTACTACAGTAGTGGAAGCCGACCATCTGTGGGCGTGAATGGAATGGGAGGGATGTCTAGCATGTCTAGTATGAGTGCTGGATGGGGAATGTAATTGATCACTGACTCTTGGTCAAAAAAATTTTTTTAAACCCTTCAGTTTAACAGTTTTTGCAATCCAGCCTTGTGGTTTATGCCTGCTCTCTTAAGTGAACATTGGCATCGCTCAGAGAAGGTTCAGAGTTGAACATGGCAGTTGCCTAGAATGGTAGGGCAAAGCTGAGTGAACTTTAACTGTTAAACTTAATTCCTAGCTTTTCTCTAGTTACTGTAGGATGTACGTAAGCAGTAAGTGTATTTAGGTTAAAGCAGTTGAATTATGTTAAATGTTGCTCTTATACATACATACATATACACATAACAACACACAACACTGATGCATGTTGAAAAGACATGCTTTTTTGTAAAACTATAGGAGCTGCGTCTACAATTAAAAGTGGAACATTTGGCATGTTTGTTGATTCTAAATTCATTTGATAACCTGTAAGGCACGTAAAGTTTAAGCTTTTTTTTTTTTTTTTTTTTTTTTTTTTTTTTAAGTTAATGGAGAAATTTTGAGACGCAATACCATTACTTTTTAGGATTTTTGGTCTTGGTGTTTGTATGAAATTCTGAGGCCTTGATTTAAGTCTTTCATTGTATTGTGATTTCCTTTTAGGTGTATTGCGCTAAGTGAACCTTGTCAAATAAATCTTTCAAAAGCTACACTTTGTCCGTGCTTTAGTGTCTTGTGGACTTGGTATTCTGTCCTGCCAGGGTATAGATCCACCTCCCTTGCTATGACAAGCTGCTGAGGCTGTCTTGAGACTTCAGTGTAAGCAGCTGCAGGCACATATGGCTGTGGGGCCTTTGCAGAAGGGTTGTTTTGGTCCCCATCTGAATGGTCTGTAACACTGTGTGCACAAGGCTCACAAGCATCAGTACTCAACACTGGCTCTCCAGCACGGCTGAAAGATGTGCCGGAGCAAAAGTACAAGGCATTTGTATCTGTTTACAGATGTTTTCTTAGGCTGGGAGTTTTGATGGTACCCCATGTCTCAAACTTCCTGAGTGCTAGTTAAATGTGTATGTTTCCCCAGGGACCTTAACACCTGGCCATAGGTTCTACATCCTTAGCCTTCATGCTTCTGGGATTTGCAAGGTTTGCTGAAAGCCACATCCACTTGGAAATATGCCATTATTACTCTTGAGCCACCTGAGTTAGAGCACTAGGAAAAAACCTGTGTGGGTGTGGTGGTGGTTCTTCAAAAGACAGGCTGAGTTCCAGGATAGCCAGAGAAACTCATTCCACACCCTCTCCCCACAAAAAGAACTTAGAGACAGCCTTACTGTGTAGCCCTGGCTTGTAGAAGCAGAATCAATTCCTGTAGCTGTTCTCTGGTTTACATTTGCCAGATGATATACCCACACACAACAAAAACCTTAGAAAATTCAGTGTTGGGCTAGTGGCACATGTCTTTAATCCAAGTACTGGTAAGGCAGAGCAGAGGCAGGTAGATCTCTGACCTCAAAAGGCTCTGGCCTCTGCACATAAATGTAATAAGTTATCTAGTTGGCCAAGTTAAAGCCTGGATGTACAATCTTGGCTATAGGACTTGGGGTAAATGGGGGCTGGAGAAGTGGCAGGGGCCTAATCGCATCCTCTTGTTTCTCATTTGCAAAACAAAACCTTTCTGAAAGTAAAGCTCCAGTACCAGTCCTGACTGAAACTGAAGGCAGGAGATGAAGGCTTGGATTGGGTTGGGATGAGTCTGGACAATAACCAGGTCAGGGAATTGGTAAGCAGTGAAGGTGTCATTGTGAACAAGGGATTAGGTATAGAAGGGCTGTAAAGTACAAGGGCTGGAAGACTCAAGAGTTAGGCCAGCTCATTGAGTAAAGGTGTTTACTGCCAAGCCTAATCTGAGTTTAATCTCTGGATGACACATGGTGGAGGGAATTTCTAGTAAACACCCACCTGACCTGCATCCTGGACGTGCCTACTTTTCCCCCACATTTGCCCAAAGAAATCTGAGAACATGCCTTGGGAGGGACCATAAGGAAGATGGACAGTCAATATGGCCATAGATATCTGCAAGTCTCATGCATGGTGGCTCTTATGGGTGGCTCAGCTTTACATGTTATATTAGTACCTGTAGAGCCAGCTTTCAGTAAATTATTGAAATAATTCAGCAGCTATAAAAACAGACTTTGTACGTCCTGTTGGACACGGTGGCACATGGAAGGCGGAGGTGAGGGGTAGGTACATTTGAATTCGAGACCAGACCAGGCTATTTGAGACTGTCTAAAAAGATTCTGTTAGCCGTCTGCCTTTTGCAAGCTCTGTTTTTTAAGTACTTTCAAGGCAGGCTAAGAGGCTGTACTGTGGTCACTATTGGCTCATTTCTACTTGACTGCAATGCGGATGTAACTCCACTTTGAATAAGGCATCTGTGTGAGTAATTCACTTTGGTGACAGGCTTGAGGTCCTTTCCCCTGGCTGTGGCTCACCGGGTGGAGCAGCCTGAGTGAAAAGCTCAAACCCGGCAGGCCCTCCTCCCCAGGCCTGCGGAGCCCTCGGGCAAGCTGGAGGCCAGCACTTTGTACAAGAGTGAAAAATAAAGGATTTATTGCAGGGCTAACAGTAGGTGTTGACAGGGGCATGGCGGCAAGTACTGGGTGCTGAAGCAGACAAGGCCCACTGACACCCACAAGGCTCAAAGGCCAGCAGAAATGAAGGTTTCTGAACTAGTGCAACTGCTGCAGAACAGGTTAATCCTTTGAAGGTGAAAGTGACAGTAGCAAAATCATGAAGTTGCACCTGTACCAAAGCCAGGCTATAACCCAGGACACAAGTGTCTGTCCAGAGGAGCTGGCTCCATAAAAACATGGCGCGCTCTTCAGAGGCTGACAGTCTGGTGAAGGTTTCATTCTTTCCTTTGATTTTCTTGGGTCCCTACAGGTCTCTGGAGATGGGAAGTTTGGCACTGTACCCGAAGCTTTCCTCCACTCAGGTCCCTGCTGGCAGGGCTGGTGGCTTCAGGAAGCTGTGGAGGAGCACCGCTGTAGCAGCAGGGTGTGACAGCTGTCACACACACGCACTGGCTTAGGGTAGGAGGGCAGAGCCAGCTCGTTGCTAGAGCAGGTGTTGCAGAAAATGTGGCCACAGTTTCGGCAGTGGTGCTAGAAGAGGGGAAAGGTGTTAAGAACTGGAGGTGGGACCCCACACCTATCATGCTTTGTAAATCAGGGCTCCTACAAACAGCTATGTGTGTCGTACACCCATGTGTTTTTAGACCGCCTCTACTGATTAGGTGGTCTGCCTAAGTTAGCCAAAGTTAGCTGGTCCTGTTGCATATAGAGGACTGCATGTGGTATACACACTTGCAGCAGCTCTGCTAAGAGTGACATGGCTGACCCACCCATGCCAGTCACTAAAGAACATGGGGCAAGGGCCTCCAGCAGACCGATGGGCAGCGCTGTAGTGAAAAGGGGCTTTTCCAGGGATCCAAGGAGTGGCTCCTACGTACCTTCCTCCGGGAAATGGAGAAGTCCTTCTCACACTGCTTACAATGTGTTGCCTCGTCATCTTTCAACCATGTGTGGCCCTGAGGAAGAGAGAACACCTGAGAACTCCACTTCACGGTAGTTACACTGGCTGGAGGGAAGGCTAACCAGATCTGAGCTAGGCTCAAACAAGTGACCTGGACTTCTGCAGAGAGACAATGTTCAGGGAGGGATGCTTTCAGTCCAGTGCAGCTCCTCTGCCCACCCACCCCTAGGTCCTCAAATGGCCTTGGGAAACAGCTTAGTTACTTTGCATAAGTGAAAATGGAGGCACTGAAAGAGGATGTCTTGCAAATTTTTACTGGGAAAAACTGATCTGAAGTGTATTCTCCCTTAGGAGTTCTGCAGGTGATCGGAAGGGTGAAGAGGGCCTATGACATGCTCTTTACTAGAGGAGCAGGCTGCTGGGGCTACCTTGCTCTAGAAAGTCCTGGGGCTGTCTGCTGCCACTGTTATGCAAACACCACATAGCAAGACAGACAGGCAGCTCCCAATAATTACAATCATACTCCAAGTACAGGATTTATACTCCTGCTGGGCTGCCACCTTTGAAGGAGCCCCTTTCTGTCTTTCAGCCTCTGCTCTGCTGTAGCAACTGGATGAGACAGGCACCCTGTAGACATGCAGAGCAGAGAACCTGCTGTCTGATAACTTCTCAAGCACACAAGGTCAGAGAGCCAATGGGCATAGCATCTATCAAGAGCTTAGGCTAGGGTCTTAGAAGAACAGAAGGTCAGCCTTGGGCTGGAGAGATGGCTCCGTGGTTAAGAGCACTGACTTCTCTTCTAGAGGTCCTGAGTCCAAATCCCAGCAACCACATGGTGGCTCACAACCATCTGTAATGGGATCTGATGTCCTCTTCTGCTGTGTCTGAAGATAGCTACACTGTACTTATATGTAATAAATAAGTAAATAAAATCTTAAACAAAAAAGATCAGCCTCCAGCTCATGTCTGTCCACACGCAGCACTGACATCTCAGACATGGCTGTTCACTGCACTGTCATCGCTGTGACACTTTGAGCGGTCTTTATTTTACTTGTAATGAGACAGTCTCATTGTGTAACCCTAGCTAGCCTGGAGATCACCATATAGACTAGGCTAGCCTTCAACTCCGTGATTTGTGGCCTTTGCCTCTGGAGTGCTGGGTTTATAGCATGTGCCACACCCAGCTGTGACTTAGCTGGTAAATGTAATTTTATCTAATACCTTCAGTGCCTTATTTACTTCCTTGATGTCTTCCATCTTCAGTTTGGACCTGCAAAAATAAAGAGAATTTTTTCAACAGTGACACAGCTAATGTACCAACTATGGCTAGGGGTGATGGTAGGGGCATAGTTGGACCCTGGAGTAGAAGGATGAAACGGTGCTTTTAAAATGCTCCCCATTTTTGTGTGACCTGCAGTTGCATTTCATTCCCCCGACTTGAGTGTCTGCTAAGCCTAGGGCTATGTAGCCTATGAGGAAATTGTCAAGCCCACAAGAGTCAAAAGAACTGAAATGGCTGCCCATTATCAAAGGATGGTGAACGAACTCTGGAAGTCTGGATTCTCTGTGTTAACTGTCTCTGCATTTAATGTCCTATGGCAAGGCCAGGAAGTACAGGTCTAATTGGCACTTTCAGTAGCGGCTTCAATCTCCCAGGTTTCTTGGACGTTGTCCAACCCATTGGGCACTCCGGAAGGGGCAGATTAACTGATGGACAATTCCTTCACACAGAAGATAGGTTTGAACAAGGCTTAGGTTGGCAGAACTGCGTCAGCAAACATGAGACACCGCACTGGTGCTCTGGACCTTGTTATTGGTGTGTATGTGTGGTGTGTGCATGTGCTCACGTGCTTGTTTGCACAAGTCAGATGGGTACAGATGCTTGACATTGGGGGGTATTCTTGGTCACTTTTCCACATTACCTCACCAGAGCTTGCTGACTTTGGCTAGTTTAGCTAGCCACTTGCCCTGGGGGACAGTCTGCCTACCTGAGCGTTGGGGTTACAGTGGATTACCCACCCGCTGGCTGTTTGTATAGCTGCTGGGATCCAAGCCCAGCCCTCATGCTTGCAAAGCGAGCAAGTGCTTTATCCAAAGGACTATCTTCCCAGTCTCAAGTGTAGTTTAGGCTGGCCTCAATTTTGTGATCCTCCTGCCTCCACCTCTTTAGCATCTCCTATCAGTTTGTGCTACCACAACTGGCACAGGCCTTTAGGTCCCCTGCCCAGGTTTGGAAGTGCAGGTTGGTGCAGGTGCACCATGATTGTAGCACAGTGGCTAGAGCCCTTTGTTTTTGTGTTTTATTTATTTGCTTTTTTTTTTTTTTTTTTTTTTTTGAGATAGGGCCTCAGGTTCCAGGCTGACCTGGAGGTCAATATGGATACCGCAGTGGCTTCAAACTCAGAGAGATCTATCAGCCTTTGTCTCCCAAAATGCTGGGCCTAATAGTGTCCTCCACCATGCCTGGCAATTATATGTAATTGGGGACATGTTAAAATTCACTATGTAGACCAGGCTGGCGTTGAACTCTCAGAGGTCCACTGGCCTCTGCCTCCTGTATGCTATTATTAAAGGTGTGAACCACTACAGCTAGCCTTGGGCTTTCTTAAAAAGCTGATTAGTCTAAAACATCTCAGATTGCTAGGTGCCAAAGGGGCAGATTTCTGAGATAGGGTAGAAAACCCAGAACTTAAAAATAGCATCAAAACATTCAGAAAACCACCATGGTTACTGACCAGTAGGTAGCCCCTTTCCTGTCAAGTTGCAGAAAAAGGCCAACAGACTGACTGGACCAGAGGCTGTCCTGGCGTGGGCTTGCAGGAAGGGGAGTTAAGGGGAAGTGGCTACCTGGGCAGCCCTATCTGGGTTGCATGTACACCTAACTCTGGCACAGCCACAGCATGGCTTTGAGGGACACAGTGACTGAGTATCTCCAGGTAGGATTCCAAAGTTAGATCAGGTGGTAGCCATGAGACAGCCCCAAAGTCAAAAACCCACATCTTTGAGGACTACTAGGTGTGACTGTGCTTTGTGCCCACCCAATGTGGGGACAGGCAGAAGGAAACCCCAGGTATAAACCCAAGTAGTCCCCTCCAGCCAGCTCCACATCTGCTCCCAGTGAGTGCTCCTGGGCTTGGCATGGGACAGACACTGGCCTGTGTGCTCAGGGACAGTAGGCTGGAGTAAGGAAAAGGGCAGAACGTGGCAAGTGCCAGGCCAAGAGAAAGCAGCGTGGAGCCTGTAGAGAAAGCCCAGGGTGGGGTATGGCCCATCTGTAGCCTCCTGCATCTCCAGAAAGATTTGCTCAGAGAGAATAGTAAACGAGCCTTTGTTTGCATGAGAGAGAAGACAAAGACAGAATGTCCTCCTTTCTTATGCTCTAATCCTGGTATGGAAGCTTTGGAAAGAGGGCTAGAAGTTCAAGGCTAGCCTGGGCTACATACTAAGACTGTACCAGGCACTAAGAGCTGGGATGAAGCACAGTGACAGAATCCATGTCCTGGGTTCAAGCTCTAGTGTTACAAGTGTACAACCCTTGGGGCTGAAGAGGCAGATGCTCAGTAGTTAAGAGCACTCACTGCTTTACTTGGGGACCTGAGTTCAGTTCCCAGCACCCATGTCAGGTGGCTCACAATTGCCTGTAATTCCAGCTCCAGGAGACCCGACAACCTTGGCCTCTGAGGGCACAGCACTCCCATACTTAATAATAAAACTAATTCTTTAAAAAACAAAATAGACCTTCCAACTTGTCAGACAAAACAAAAGGTTGTGTATATTCTCATACTTCTTGAATTTTTCTAGCTTTCTCTTGTTTGGTTCCCATCTCTAAACCTCTTCTGGTCACAATCCCCCAAGGCTCTGGTCATGAGGGGTGCAAGAGGAACTTTTCTTCTCTTAGACCTGCCAAGTGACAGATCCACCAGGGTCTGATCAAAGCACCAAGAGCCACACAGCTGCCTCCTGAGGCTGACTTCCTGGGAGGTCATTCAAGAACAGCCGAGAGACTTCCCTGCTGGCCCCTACCCTAGGCCTGCTAGGTGCACAGACCCAGCTTGCGTGTGGCTCTTACTGGCTAAGGTGCAGTCCCATTTCCTGGAGGGCTTGCTCCTGTTCCTCGCAGACCTTTCGTAACTCAGCCTTCTCGTCTTGGAGCTCCCGCAGCTCCTGAAATAAACATGCCACATGTCACACACACTGCATTTGCATTTTGTAAATGTTTAGTAAGCACTATCTATCCTCAGGGGATCAGAATGTCTTACAAAAGCAAAGAACGGTTTTGCTGCATGACCGTCATGTCTTGTGGATAGATGACTTCACACCAGCAGGGGACACAGTGAGACCTGCCCTTTCAAACAGTGGCTTTTAGCTCTATACAAGAGCACAGGACAGGGATGAGAGACAGTCAGGCCAATTAAGAATAGTTACCTGGGCTGGGCAAAGTGGCATATATTTTTTTAAATTATTATTTATTTTTTAAATGTAGTACTGTAGCTGCATGTACACCTACATGCCAGACTAGGGCATCAAATCCCTTTATAGATGGCTATGAGGTATCATGTGGTTGCTGAGAATTGAACTCAGGGCCTCTGGAGGAATAGCCAATGTTTTCAACTGGTAAACAATCTCATGGTGGCATACACTTTTAATCCCAGCACTGGGGAAGCAGAGGAAGGGGGATCTTTAAAGTTTGGACCTAGTTTCAGGACAGCCAAGGCTACAGAGACCAACCTTATCTCTAGCCCCCCACCCCAATGGTGGCACATGCCTCACACCTTTAATCTCAACACTTAGCACACATCGTCAAGTCTGCAGTCATGCATATGATTCGAAAGCAGAAGGTCTGTGAGGTGGGCATGCTCAATGGTGACACGTTCTAGGTCCTTTCCCGCCCAGTGACGCTCAGGATGCATGGAGGTATGCAGACCACAGTCCAGCAGACTGCAGTCAGCGGAGCTTCCTGAGAGCGCTGTCACTAGGCACTCCAGAGGACTGAGCCAATTGCTGAAGGGGATGGGGCATGGGATGACTATGGGGTCTGGCTCTGTCTGCATCCTGGGACATCTTGAGCTGTGGAGAAAAGGCTCGCTAACCTCTGGGGAGAAGGTCACATGCACAGGGTTTGCTCAAGTGTTGAAGCTCTCCGGATAGGAGCTGATCCTAAGAGCAGCAGCACCTCTCTCTCTGTAGCTGGCTTGTCCCCCCCAGGCCTCCGTTTCTCTCTCTGCTCTTCCCAGCACCCATTTCTGTCTTTGTTCTCACTCTTAAGCTTACAGCTCACCTTGGAAATCTTTTTAGGACAGACTCTCTGTTGGGGGGAAGCACTGCACCAGACCCTGCTCCCACACAGAGGCAGGGGAGGGACTGGCCTCTGTGGAGCTTCTGGACAAAGCCCAGTGCTGAAGGATACTGTGCTGTCCACAGGCATCTCTTACCTTCTTCAGACCTTCCAATTGCTGCAGCTCCGTCTGGAGCAGACAGGAGGTGTCTTTCTCATGCTGCAGTTCTCTCTGAAGAGCTTGTCTTTGTTCTTTTTCTGACTTCAGTTCTTTCTCTAGACCTGAGCTGTTGTTTCCCCAAAAGTGAACTACAGTTAGTTTCAGTGGGAAATTTCCATGGAAGACCCACAATCTACCATACGAGATTTGGGGAACCATCTGAATGTCCACATGGACATCAAAAAACTCTTATATGCTGCCTCCTCCTCCTCCTATATGGTCACCTGAGCCCTCAAAGACTAGTGGCTGCCAGGTACATGCTTGGGTATTATGCCAATGAGAGGAACACACACTGAGGACATACAAGGACTGGAGTGAGCAGCAAGAAAGTTCACATCAGTTGCCTTCTTTCAGCGCACAGTCAGTAGACAGGAAGATACCAAAGGGTGGCCATGGTCAGGAGTGAGTTTGGCTGGATCCTGACTCTCCTTCACTAGCCAAGGGGCCTGGGGGCACAGGTGACTCCTGGAGCCTGCTTGCCCTGTTCCCGTCTGTGAACCAGGTTTGGGTATTATACCTGACATACTCTCATGTTTACTGAACCTTGCAAGGGTGAACTCTGGTGACGGCGGGCTACCTCCTACTCTTGTTGGAGACGAGAAAGGTCCTCTCAAGCTGGCCCGGCACTGCCCGGACACTCACCATTGGTCCCGCAGCTGGGACAGCTGCAGTTGTAGGACACTGACCCTCCCGCTGAGCTCCTGCTGCAGCTTGTGGCTCCGCTCTTCTGACCCCTGCCTGGCGCGTTCTGCCTGCTGTAACCTGCAGGCAATGCCAAGCACACAGATTCCATCTTATAAGAAAAGGCTCACCTCTAGTAACTAAAAACTTTCAACTTCCCCTCCCTCCCTCATTTCCTTTCTTCCTTTTTTGATATAGAATCTTGCTCTGCAGCTTAGGTATACCTTGAAGTTTCAAACTCATGATCTTCCTCCCTTAGCCTCATTGTGCACCACGTACAGGTACTCACCACACACAGATCGTCACCTGACCAGGCATTTATACATGAATGGATGCTCTTCCCCCTGCCTCCAAGATAGGGTTTCTCTGCGTATCTCTGGCTGTCCTGAAACTTAAGACTAGGCTGGCCTTGAATTCATAAATCCTTCTGCCTCTGACTGCTAGGTGCTAGGATTAAAGGCATGTGTATGTGGAGGTTAGAGGACTAACCGAGACACCAGTCCTCCCCTTCCATGTTGCTGAGACAGATCCATATTTGACACTGGGTGCACAGGGCTTGCTGGTCCACAGTCTCCCATGAACTTGGCTTTCTTCAACTCCTATCCTGCCATAGGCACTCCATTTTTTATAGATCTGTGCTACTGCCCACAGCTTCAGTGGGCTCTTGAGATTTGAATTCAGGTCCTTATGCTCTCCCATGGGGAGCTAACCGCAGAGTCATCCTCCCATCTCCAGGTGTTTCTAGTTGAATTGTTTGGCTTGTTGGGTTCTTTATATAGTCTATACAAGTTCATTTGCAGATATTACCTGTAAATTTCCTCTAAATTCATGAGTTTCTTTTAATTCTTTTAACTACCTTTCATAGGATGAAAGTTTAAAGTATTATGTTGATATCTGTCTTAGGGTTTTATTGCTATAAAGAGACACCATGACCAAGGCAACTCTTATGGGGCCGGCTCACAGTTCAGAGGTTTAAATCCATTATCATCATGGCAGGAGGGATGGCAGCGTCCAGGCATGTGTGGTGCTGCAGGACTTTAGACTTCTACATCTTGTTCCAAAGGCAAACAGATGACTGGCTTCTAGGCAGCTAGAAGGAGGGTATCGAAGCCCACCCCACAGTGACGCTCTTCCTCCAACAAGCCTACAGTCCTAATAGTGCCATTTCCTGGGCCAAGCATATTCAAACCACCACAATATTACTACTTTTTTTTTTTTCCTTTTGGATTTTTGAGACAAGGTTTCTCTATATAGCCCTGACTGACCTGGAACTCACTCTATAGACCAGGCTGGCTTTTAACTCAGAGGTCCGCCTGCCTCTGCATCCTGAGTGTGAAATTAAAGGCTAATGACACCTTGCCCAGTAAGTTTGGAATTCACCCAGTTTTTCTGTTATAGGTTTCAGTTGTTTGTACCGAAATGGTTCCCATAGGCTCATATT
Organism: Micromys minutus; assembly: GCF_963924665.1. NCBI lineage: Eukaryota > Metazoa > Chordata > Mammalia > Rodentia > Muridae > Micromys > Micromys minutus. The sequence goes on from NC_137979.1 coordinate 3,594,898, forward strand.
CGTATGCTTGGTCATTAGGGTGTGGTGCTACCTGGCAGGGATTAGGAGGTGTGGCCTTGCTGGAGGAAGTGCATCATTGGGGGTGGGCTTTGGGGCTTTGAATGCTCAAGCCAGGCCCAGCATCTCTCTCTCTCTCTCTCTCTTCTTGCTGCCTGCTGGTCCAGTTTAGAACTCTCTGCTCCTTCCCCAGCACCATGTCTGCTAGTCTGCCGTAATGCTTCCTGTCATGCTGATAATGGACTAAACTTCTGACACTGTAAGCCAGCCCTAGCTAAATGTTTTCTCTTTTAAGAATTGCCATGGTCACAATGTCTCTTCACTGCAAAAGAAACCCTAAGACACAGGTCATGCAGAGTTTCCTGTTTTCTTCTAAAAGACGTACAGCTTTTAGTTTTACATGGAAATGTACTGTCTCCTTTGAGGCAGCAGTTCTAGCACATTAGAGGCATGGGTTGGGAGTCATTGTTTGCAAATGAAGTACCAATTGCTCTGATATTCTTTATCCAAAAGATCACCTTTGTTTGGCATCAGCATCTCTCAAGACACAGCTGGCTACCTCTTTGAAGGTCTGTTTGGGATGCTATCATTTTCTTAAATTTTATTTTTGTGAGTGTGTATATGTGTGTGTGCACGTGTGTGGGCACACACATGTGTGTTGTGTGTCGGAAGTCTGCAGAGGCCAGAACTTAACTCATGGAGCTGGAGTTACAGGTTATTGTGAGCCACCCAATGTGGGTGCTGGTAATGAACTGGGGTAAGTGCTCCTAATTGCTGAGCCATCTCTCAGTCCCTGAAACTCTACTCTGATCCACTTCTGAGCTGATATTTGAATGTGACAGTGGTAATTCACCCTTTGTCTAGTTCCAAATCCTGAGAGGACACTCTAATGGAATGTCCAAAAGCCTACCTGCCTGAACATCGCTTAGGCCAGGCTGCTGTACCCCGGCCTTTTCCTTAGGCAGAGGGTGGCCGAGGAAGAACAGTCACCCCAACTTGTCTGTACATCCCAGTGGGATTGTATCTCTAGGCCTATGTATGCTCAGAACCTTCTAGAGATGGCCTGTCTACGAGGGGAGTGATTACCTTTCTTCCATTTGTCTCATGCTGGACATCACTTGAGTGGTTTTTCCTTCAAAAGATGCGATGGCTTCGTCCTTCTGCTGTAAACTGCTCTCTGCGCTCTATCAAAGCAAGGAGGGGTTTGTAAGCTGCCCACGGCTCCTCCACATCTTTGCGTGACACATAGGTCTCACCGTTAACACACTTTACAACCCCCTCAAGAGTATGTCATCAATGGCTGTTCTTCCCTGGAGCTAGAAGACACCAGGTCAGGGCTCCAGCTCTGGCAATGGAGGAAGAGCAGAGGCAGGCACTGGGGTTGTCTCGCTGGGATCAGTGTGAACTCTGCTCCTGAGTTCTCACAGCCTGGGCATACTTGGCAGTTTATGTGATCCCTTGAAGGTTCTCAAGGGAGGTTTTGTCAGCCTCGGTTTCCTATCAAGAGAGGGAGGCTCAGAAGAGCAGAGAGACTGAAGAGCCAGTCAGAGACAGGGCTGTTCCTCAGCCATGTCTGTGAGATGCACTGGGTAATCAGAACAGGCACCAAGGACCAGGAAGCAGGAGTCATAAAAGGCATGCTGTAAAAGGACAGGCTATTGAGAGGCTGCTGTGGAAGAAGTCCTCAGGAACACAGGTGGCACTCTCTGGCAGACGCTTACACTAAGGAAAGCACCACAGAAAATAAGACGGATGGCACGGTAAGTGTAGTTCCGCTCAAAGGAAGAGCCACAGAGGACATGCAGAGAAGGGTGACCAGCCTCTCAACAACACTTCAGACCCTAGTGTGTGGGGCACTTTCCACAGGATCACCCCTGATGGCACCTGGGTATTCTACAGCTTAATTTAGCTCAGTTTTGCTGGCAGCCTGCAGTTAATGAGGGCACCACAGGCGGAATGCACTCTGCAGGAGAGCACACTCTCCTCACCTCAGGGGAGGCCCCATAGTCACTACCTGTACCTCTGCTGGTACTGCTGACCAGAGGACAGGCTCAGTGACCTGGATGGCCCTGTCAAGGCCGATGTGACAAGCTGCAAAGTTGGTGGTTCTTGACAGTTACGCAAAGCAGTTAGTAAACCCTGTCACCCAAACTTGGAAGATACTTAGTGACAGTACTGACTACCACCACTGCAGGAGAGGTACCTGGGGGTCAGAGTGCCAGCAGCTATCAGTGCTCCCTGCTGCTTGAGCAAGATGCTGAAAGAAGGGAAGAGGCCAGGCCAAGGCCTACTAGTTTGCAGAGAGACGTACTGCACATCCAGAGGAAGGGGCTAGAGGAGCAACTGCTCTTGACCCTTCAACACAGAAGACTAAACACTAGGCCAGGCATGGAGGCTCAGGTCTGTAATCCTAGCACTTGGGAGGCAGAGATAAGCCTGGTCTATATACAGAGTTCCAGTATAGCCAGGTATATATAATAACAAGCAAATCAACTAACCAACCAACCAATAAAGACTAAACACTGGCCATAAAGGCCCTGCAAATCAGCTCACAAAGGCTGGAGGAATGGATCCTGCCTGGGACGCATGTAGCCCCATGTAGTGAAAATCAGAACTGTCATTAAAGAGAGAGACCCAGACCCTGAAACAGTCACTGAACTTGGGAGAGAAATGACCAGAGTCTGTGACAGAGGTGACAGTACTGCCGGGGAGCCAAGAATCTGCTGTGAGAAATACTGAGGAATACGGTTCCTATTACAAATGCCAGGCTGGGAAACTGACACCAGCAGAAGGCTGGCTATCAAAGCTGTTTATCTCTGAGAAGGACACACTGCCTGAACCCCTTCAGAATGTGGACAAGGACGGTGGTGACCCTTGGGTGACACAAAAGTCCTTTCAGAAGCAGAAACAAAGTCCACTGTTGGGGGCTGTGGTCTTGGCCGTTTCTATTCAGACAGTATGCCTGTCTCTTTTCCAAGCTGGTCCTCTACACTGCATATTCTGTTTCCATCCCATCATCAGAGGCTGTGATGGGCCAACGTGAGATGGACAGTTGGCTTTCATCTGCCGGAGCCTGTGGCCTTTGAGGAGAATGCAGGGTCTGGATGGAACTGCCCAGCAGCTTTCTTGGGGCTAACCATAGACAGATAATTATGTGCCCACCAACAAAGATTCTCTCTGTCACCAGGCTGTAGCCTAAAAAGATGGAGTTCCTCGAGCCATGCAGCTACCATGATCAACATGGAGCACACCAGCGGTGATGGTACAGCCGCCCTCTCACCGAGACACCGTGTCTGGCTAGCTCCAGACGACTCCTTCTCCTCTTCCCTTTCAGAGGCACCACTGCCAAGCAGCCTCGGTCTCTGAGTAAGTGCCTGGAGCAGGTCTGCAGGGCTCACCCGTTACAGAGAAGCCCCAGGCATTAAAGGTATTCTAGTCGATTAGTAGAGCATGCTTCCCTAACACACACCGGTATCTCTATGAGCCAAAACCAGAAAACAATGTAAAAACTTCAAACAGATGGTGTGTCAAGAGGTCCCAGCACCCACACTGGGCAGCTCACAAGTGCTCTAAGGAATCTGAGGTATCTGGTCTCCTCAGGTAATTGCCCAGACGTGTGCATACACTCACAAAGACATACATGCACACACATACATAAAAATAAACAGATGCAGCAGTGAACACTTCTAATACCAGCATCCAGAAGGTAGAGGCAGGCGGAACGCATGAGTTTCAAGCTAGCCTGGTCTATGTTGAGTCCCAGGACAGCCAGGGCTACACTAGACCCTGTCTCAAACAAACAAACAAATAGAAACACTACAATAACGTGGGGGCTGAGGATTAGGCTTGTTTGCACACTCTGTAGGAAGGAAGACAGCACTGGAAGGCGTGTGTGTGTGTGTGTGTGTGTGTGAGTGTGTGTGTGTGCTTGAGCCAGCAGTACAGACCTGAGGCCAGCTCTCACCTGAACTTTGTGAAACATCTGTAAGTTAATAGCTTTGACTTCCTCCAGCTGCTGGCGGAGGGCGACGAGTGTGTCCTGCTTCTCGTGGGTGTCCTTCTCCAGTAACTTCATAGCGATTTCCATTTCGGCCTTCATTCCGATCTGTAACTCCAGTTCCTTTTCTAGTTCCTTTAATGACATGGACAAGAAGCATGGAGACAGAGATGGACAAAGGTCTGATGGGATTTTTTTCATTCATTATTCTCTCTTCCCTCTCTCCTTTCTTCTGCCCCTCCCCCTTCCCTTTCCTCTGTCCCGTCCATCTCTTTCTCTCTCTTCCCTCTTCTCAGTTTGGAAAGAACCTAACTGTGTAACCTAGGTTGGCCTTTAGCTCATAATCCTCCTGCCTTAGCTCCTAAGTTGTTGTGAGTACAGCACCACCACACCTGGATCTTTGTCCCCATTTTCTTTTCTTTTCTTTTTTTTTTTTAAGATTTATTTTAGATTTATTTATTATGTATACAGCATTCCACCTGCATGTCTGGCTGGAGGCCAGGAGAGGGCATCTGATCTCATTACAGATGGTTGTGAGCCACCATGTGGTTGCTGGGAATTGAACTCCGGAAGAGCAGTCAGTGCTCTTAACCTCTGAGCCATCTCTCCAGCCCTGTCCCCCTTTTCTTATGGAAGAGTGAAAGGTGGCTCTGTATCGAGTCAATGTTGGGTGATATTTTTGTGCACCATGTGAAGGTTGTCTTTGTATTATTCAAATGCTGGTTTCTGTACTGGCAGAGATCTGATTACAGGTAGCTGCATCACATCTGGTAAACTCCTTGACACCTTCTGATTGGTTTAATACAGAGCTAATGGCCTAGAGCAAAGGAGGAGATAATAGGCAGGACTTCCACCAGAGATAGGAACTCTGGGAAAGAGCCAGGCTCAGGTAGGAATTGAGGTAACAAGCCACATGGCAGAGTGTAAATTATAAATGGGTGAACTTGAGCTATAACGGCTGGTTGGGAGCCAGCCTAAGATAAGGCCTGGGCTTTCATAATTAATAAAAAGTCCATGTCATTACTTGGGAAGCTAGTGGGCGGAGATAATCCGGAGATGTTTGGCCTTCAATGCCGGGCAATACACACTGACTTGGCAACCCGAGCCTGGAGTTCTAGAAGCCAGGTTTTCTCAAACTGGAAAACAGAGCCCACAGGCTACAGAACTGACTGGCTTGTGGCTGCGTACCAGGAGACCTCACAGAGCAAGACTACAGTTTCTGAATACTTCGGACTTTCATCACAGAACAGGTACCACCGTTCTGAAATGTCTCTTCAGGGACACAGCATCCCAAGACAAGAAAGCACACAGGAGAACTAGGTTTGAAAGGGAACTGTGGCTACCAATGCACAGCGTGGAAATAAGGAGCCAGAACCGGCCTCATGGCAGCCTCAAGAGAAGATGCAGACAATAGGAGCAAACACAGATGATGACACAGAACTGCAGGGTAGACATGAGCTCAAAAGGACAATCTCCGGCTTTCTAGGAGTGCCGGCAGGTGTGAGCATGCGTGTGCAGTGCAGGTGTGAGCATGCGTGTGCAGTGCAGACACGTTCCATCTGGAGGGCCCTGGGTCTCACCTGCCGGACTTTCTTCTCTTCCTTCAGCTGTTTCCACACATCACTGTACATCTCGTCCAGGCCCTGCCGGGTCTGCTTGTAAGTCTCCAGCTCAACTGTGGTGTCTTGTTTTGTTATCTGAGTCAAACAGGAACATCAAGAGTGACAATACATTTCAAACTATGTCACAATCCTTAACAACAGAAGGGTCCTTTCTACTGCTTAAACATGAGAGATCTTAGAGATGCAACATCCTGAGAGACGAAGGACACCAGCAAGCCAAATCACTTTTGTAGATTGTCCTAAAGCTGTTCTTATTTTGATGTTAATTCCACTTCAGGGTTGCCTAGTCCTGAACCCAAGAGGTGACCTCATCTGAACCTTCCTATTTTAATTAGTAAAATAAAGGGAAGCCAGTGACTGGGAGGGGTGAGGGAGGTGGAGAGAGAGGCCAGAGGACAAGGGAGGGGCAGGTCCCAACATGGATGTCCAGAGAGACGTGCTGGATCCAGGTGGGCTTAATTGGTGTTAAATAGCTATGAACATTTAAGTTATTTTATAAGTCTAATATCACATATAGAAGAGCAGTTTGTATCTTTGTCTATTTGATGTAATCTTGTTGTATAGAAAGTGGATTGAGAATTGAACACATAAACCTGTATGAAAAGCTACCGGGCTATACAGTTGTGTTTTGGGTTTTGGGGTAAATGAACACCCCGGGACAGAGGTGGAAAATAGGTGGTGAAGAACTGCCAGGGAAGGGAGTTGTGCAAACGGAGTAAGACCCCGGTGGTGGTTCAGACCGAGTGACAGAGGTGCTCGGGGCTCCTTACCAGAATTGGGCCGAGGAGCGAGACTGTGGGGCCGATAACGAGTTAAACCCATTTTTATTTTTTAATATTCACTATAACACATTTTGTATGACTGTGTGACAGTGTCTCACTATGTACCTTGGGCAGGACTTGAACTTGCGATCCTTCTGCTTCTGTTTCTTTAGTGATAGATGTATGGGTGTGCTACGACATGTTGATAACCCAACAGAGTTTTATAATGAGCTAAACTGTGTAATGGTTTAGCTAATTTTCTTTACAACTGGACAAGAATTCCTGGGGATAAAGGCTCTCTTTTGATCCGATCTGTCACACTGCATTTACTGCCACTCTCACCTAGCACTGTGCCAATTCAGACTGATCTCCACCCTTAGGCTACCTTAGGCAGAGCTGCAACCTAGCGCCTTACAGATGCCAGGACACCCGCAGTGAAGGAAGAACAGCAACTCATCTCTGCACAGCACAGGCGCAGTGTTTCTTCCTCAGGAGAGCCAGGATGGCCACTACTTCCACGGGTTATCTAGGTTTGAAGTATCTGAAGGACACGTGCAGGTGACAGGGGACTGATGCCATTTTATACAAGACTCAGTGTTCTTAGGGGCCTGAAGTTTTCCCCACTGTGCCAAGGGTCAGCTACAAGCTTGGGACTAATGACGTGTGTGTGTGTGTGTGTGTGTGTGTGTGTGTGTGTGTGTGTGTGTGTGTGTGTACACGAGAGCTCGTGAGGGTGAGAGGGGGAGGAAGAGAGGAAAGGGAGGGGGAGGGGAGGGGAGGGGAAGGAGTAAGGAAGACTGCCCGGCTGTCAGGTCAGCCTCTCACCTCCATACTCTTCTCACTTCTTTCTCGAATTAATTCATTCTGTTCTCTCAGCTGCTGCTGTTCTTCTTGTAGGGAACAAATCCGGTCTGTTGCAGCTGAAAGCTGATTACAAAAGATTTCTTAATATTTTTTTAAGATTAAAACCAATCTTGCTGCCCATATTAAGAGCTGATACTTACTTAGCTTCGACACAATTTATGACACAACTTAATGCCTAATATTTTATTTCCTTGCTTTAAGTAGGAAATGTATGGTTCAAACTTCCAGAGACATCTACACAGTAAAATCTCTGTTGTATGTGCCCCATCCTGGCTTTCTGTACCCTCTTCAATTTTTCCCCATATTGCAAGATAAGTTACTTCATGTGAGTGATAATTTATGTACATAAATATACAAATGATCCACTATTACAGAAGCACCAAACAGAAATCTGCCATTCCTCAAACATTTAAAATAGCTTTTTTTTTTTTTAAAGATTTATTTTAATTATATGAGTACACTGTAGCTATTTTCAGACACACCAGAAGAGGGCATCAGATCCCATTTCAGATGGTTGTGAGCCACCATGTGGCTGCTGGGAATTGAACTCAGGACCTGTGTTCAGCCAGTGCTCTTGACCACTGAGCCATCTCTCCAGCTTAAAATAGCTTTTAATGACTTGAGAACAGTTATACCAACAGGGGGACATGTTGTATGGTACAGTCTGATCAGTGATTTTAAAAAAATCAAGTAGGTCCCAGCAGAGGGATCTCAGAATGTTCTCTTGTTTCTTGGGATGGGGTCTCACTGTGTAGCTACTGGCTGGCCTGGAATTCACAGGGAGGTGCTTACTTCTGCCTTCCAAGTACTGAGATCAGCATGGCGTGCGGCCACTCCCAGCCCCCTTTTGCTGCTGCTGTGTGTACACACCCTCGCCTGTGCATGCACATGTGACTGCCACAGGTTGACAGAGGGGTTTTCTCCATTGTTCCACCTTAATTTTTGAGGCAGGGTCTCTCTCTGAACCTGGAGTGTGCTAGGCTTGCTGGCCTGGCAAGCCTATAGATCTGCCTGTTGCTTCCCAGCACTGGGGTTCCAGGTATGTGCCGTCATGCGGGGTTTGACCCCGGGGGCTGCAGATGCCCCTCAGCTCCTCATGCAATGAGCAAGCACATTACCACTGAGCCATCGCCCCAGTTCTCACATTCAGTTTCTTTATAAGCAGAAATAGATTCCATTGTCAAGGGAGATTAAGGATTTTGGAGGAAAGAATCAAAGTTAAGTCATCAGAAGCATGCCCTGGAGGAGCCCTTCCTCTCCTGGGACATGTCCTCATGGCTGGACTCATTCATACATGTGTCTAGTAAGCAGACAGCATGGGAGATAGGACAACACAGACGCCAGACCCTCCTCATTTCAGCTCCAGGCCCAGCTTGCAGAACTGGAGGAACAAGCCATCTGTTAATTTTTCCTCAGTGGATGGATCTTGAGACACTGAACAGCCCTCTAAAACCCTTCAGAGTTCTAAGACCCCAGACTAAAGTTTCTCAAAAACTGTGTCTAAGAAAGACAGCCTAAGGCCCTGGAGATGTAGGTTGTCAAAGGGGAAGAAGCAGGTGACAGCCACTGGCTACTTCTCCTCCTCTGTGAAGGGTTCTCTAAAGCAGGTCTTTCCCTGTAGCTGCTGAGTTTCAAGTGCACAGCCAATCTCCACTGAAGCATGCCACCTGCCTTGTTCTGAGGCCAACCAAGCCCCCAGCCCCTCCCTCGGCGCTGTTTCATGAGCATTTACACCACAACACACTGACCTAATTTCCACAACAAATTTTTAAAGTTTATGTATCACTCAACTTGGGAGACATTAGAATAAGGCTTAAAGACCTACCTATCTTCAGGAGGCTCCAAGGCCTGCCTACCCAGTCATGACAATCCCCTGGGAATACTGTCTTTGTGTATCCTTTAGTTCACTCAGTCCTGAGCCCCTCCCGTGAAAGCCTACAGTGAGCCTTGGTGGGTCCTTCATTTACAGACCCTCCGAGACTAATGCATCCTGCCTCCACACTTAGGGACGCTCCTTCTTAACCCCTTCTCAAAGCTCTCCTCCTTCCTACTACCTGTGGAAAGTCTCAAGGCTGACAAACCCCCCTCCTGCTAACAGGAGACAAGATGTATCCAGCAGGGAGATTGCGGGGTAGCGGGCAGCCTTCTTCCTCAGTCTCAGCCCTCCTTCTTCCTGTCTGTCATTCTCTCTCTTCCTAGTGAGAAAGCAGAGAAAGACCACACTGTGGGGAGACTGGATCTGTGCTCCTGAGAGGCCGAAGCAGAAGGGGTGGGCTGGGGTGCCCCGGGGCAGCAGGGAAGCACGTGACATTACAGCAAAGGTGGGTAGGGAAGAAAACTTCCACTTAACATCCACCATGGTGCATTGCCCAGAGGTGATAAACCGAGCTTGCTGGGAACTGCCTCAAGATCAGCCTCAGGGTTTCCCAGGAAAGCCTACACAGGTGGAACACAGATGCGCTGTCTCCTGTACAGCTCCCCTTCCTCCCAGTGAGATGCTAAGGTCAGAAGCACCAACTATCCCACCTCGGCCTCTCTTCCTGTGGTACAAAGTATTGCGTATCCTCGGCGAGCACTCTGTCCTGGAGTTCTCTACTTCTGAGACAGGGTCTCCTGTCTGTTTAGGCTGGTTTGGAACTCACTCTCTAGCCCAGGCAGCTGTGAACTTACAATCTTCTTGGCTCAGCCTCCCAAGCTGGGATGACAAGCCCAGCTTATACCACTCCTTTAACCTTGGGTCACTCTTAGTTAAAGCTACGTTACAAACCTCTTCCTGAAGCTTTGAGTTCGTCTTTTCCAAGCCATCAATCTTGGTCTGAAGATCCCCAACTGTGCAGCTGTAGAGAATGAATATGCAGGGTCAACATGAACTAAAACCGTGGCCTGTCTTCCTAACGGAGAACAATAAGGGCTGCCCTGACTTCCTGCACGAAAGGGAGGCTCAGGGCTGCTCAGAACTCAGAGGTAGGAACTCTCAGTGTGTGACCAGCCTGATGCACTGGTGCACACCTTTCATTCCAGCACTCAGGAGGCAGAGGCAGGGTCCCTGTGAGTTCTGGACTAACCCAGACTACACAGTGAATGCCAGGACTGTGTAGAGAGACCCTGACATAGAACCCCCAAAATAACAACAAACTATTGTCAATAAATCTTATCCTCCAAACAACCTACTGATATAGCTATTCAGCTATAAAGAAAATATTTCCCTCCACTATAATAGATGAGAATCAAAAATATATTGGCACTTATATTAAACCTTTTAAAACAGGAAAATTAAATTACAATTATTTACTTATTTGGCTGGGGTTACTTGCCACAGTGCAGCTGTAGAGCTCAGAGGACAACGCATGGGCATTACTTCTCTCCTTCTACCGCATGGAACCCAGAGGTCGGGCTCAGCTTATTTTATTTTATTTGGGATTGGATGTCTCTGTGTAGCCCTGGCTGACCTGGAGCTCTCTATGGGTGCTCTGCTTGTACCATGTACCTGACGGCTGAGGAGGCCAGTACAGACTATCAGAGCTTCTGGTGCTGAAGTTACAGATGGTTGTGATCTGTCATGTAGGTGCTGAGAACCAAACCCAGGACACTCCTAACCACTGAGTGACCTCTCCAGCCCCATTCTCCCAACCTCTGAGACAAGGTCTTTCACTGAATGTGTAGCTCACTACTTGGCTAGAATGGTTAGCTAGTAAGTTCTAGGAGTTGCCTATTTCTATGTCCCTAAGGCTGAGTTTCAACATGCAGCTGGCAATGCTCAGCTTTTGATGTGGGGACTTGAGCTCAGAACTCAGGTCCTCGAACAGCAAGTTCCTCACACTGAGGAACTCAGTGAGGACGGGGCCATCTCCCCAGCTGCAAGGGGGATTTTTAATTTTAACTACATGTATGCAGGGCGCCTGCAGAACTCAGAAGAGGGTGTCAGATCCCCTAGAACTATAGCCAGCATATACATACATATACATGCTGGGAATTGACCATGTCGGGAAGTGCAGACAATGCTCTTAACTGCTGGACCATCTGTTCAGTCCTACAAAGTTCACCTTTAAATCCTATTCACACTTTTCTACTTTTTGAAATTTTCTTTTTAAAAATTAATTTTTTAAATGTATTTCTATCTGCCCTGGAACCTGCTATGTAGACCAGGTTGGTCCTGAACTCACAGAGATCCACCTGACTCTTACTCCCAAGTGGTGGGATTAAAGGCGTATACCAACACACCCAGCCTAGATTTATGTTTTTATGTGTATGAATGTTTTGCCTGCATAAATCTATGTGCTCCACATGTATGCAGTGTCCACAGAGGCCACAAGAGGGTGTTAGATCCCCGGGAGCTGGGCTTATGAGCTACCACGTGGGTTCTCTGCAAGAGCAACAGTGCTCCCAACCACTAAGCCACCTCTGCAACATTTTAAGCCACTTTTATACTGAAAAATGTAAAGATTCTGTAAACAGGGAGTAAGAATTGATGATGGCAACAAGGCCTTTGACGAGAGCAGGAAGCGTCTGGACTAGATGTCAAGCCATCGTTGCCAAAAGCACTTTAAATCATTTAAGCATCAGCTCAGTCTTCCCCATAACGGGAGAGGGAGAGTCTGCCACTCTTCATCTGCTTGGCTCACGGTCGAGCATAAGCATTTATTAAGGAACTCGACTCTTTTTTTTTTTTTTGGTGATGGGGCTAAAATCTAGGGCATCTCTGAATCACAACCTCAGAATGCCTCCTCCGTCTTTAAATTTAAGACTTCATTTTGAGCCAGGCTTGTGCCCACACCTTTAACCTCAGCACGGAGAAGCCAAGGATGGTGGGTCTCTATGAGTTCCAGGCTCCACGCCAGCCAAGGACTACATATTTAGACTCTGTTTAATACACACACACACACACATACACACACACACCCCTATTCATGAGTATGTGTGTGTGTGTGCATGCAAGTGCCCATGGAGTACAAAATGTGAGCTTCCTCTGGAGCTGGAGTAGAAGCAGTGAGAGCTGCCTGAGGTAGGTAGTAGGAACAGAATTCTGGAAGCACAGTATGTGTTCTTAACTGCTGAGCTAGCAGTGGTTCTCAGTCTGTGGGTCACGATTTCTCTGGCAAACCTCGATCTCCAAAAACATTTACATTACAACTGATAACCGTAGTAGTAAAGTTGTAGTTATCAAGTAGCAGTGGCAGTGATTTTATGGTTGGGTCAGCGCAGCATGAGGAATTGTGTTAGTTATGAAGGTTCAGAACCACTGCTAGCCTCTCCCTTCATTTCTCACATCATTTCATTTGTTCCCTTTCCAAGGTTGTGGAGGAGGGGCAGAGCTCCAGACTCTGTGTACAACAGCACAAAACAAAGCCAGCAGTCTCCCCAAAGCTGTTCATCAGGAAGGGGTCCTCTCTGAGGCTGAACACACAAATGTGGCTTGAATGGTTACAATTTGTCTCTCTGTGTAGACGAAAGGTAATCATAACAGTTACAGTAGACCCCGGAAGAGCTCAGTGGCACCAAGCCTTACCTTAAGTGTCGGTTCAGTTCCTCCACGTAGTTTTTCTGATCAAGGACATCGGTAATTCTTTCATGCCTTGTGAGAAGAGCACACAAAGACCTTAGAGCCATGTCAAGCTGTGTATAGCCCTGTGTGTAGTCATGGCTGACCTCAGAGACCATCAGGGCCACCGCAGAGCAAACGGCATGGCTTGTCTGACACGGCAGCCTGGCTTGAGGACAGGCCATCCTGACTTCGGGGGCCTCTATGGGGAGAGAGCAGAAGCCGTGGGCATCTGTGCATGGTGAGCGCACCTGCCTGCCACACACAGGGCTCTGTCTTACTGTGCTGAAGGAAAGGGGTGCACTCTCAAGGAAGCGACTTTTCGGAACACAGTACAACAATCTACAGGTCAGGGATGGTGGGGTGTAAAAACCTCAATGTCTCACAGCCGAGCTTTCCCTCTCATTGACTGATTTCTTTTTTTTAAAAAATTCCAAACACTTAAAAATTGTGCGTACATGAGTTTTCCTGTTTGTCAGTAAAGCACAGCATATGCAAATACCCGTGGAGAGACTGTCAGGTTTTGTGGGACTGGAGTTACAAACAGCTGTGAGCATCTGGGGTGGGCTCTCTAAGAGTAGCAACTTAACTACTGAACCATCTCTCCACCTCCTTTTTCTGTGAATTCTCTTTCTCTCTGTCCGTCCCTCCCTCCCTCTCTCCCTCCCTTCCTCTCTCTCTCTCTCTCTCTCTCTCTCTCTCTGTGTGTGTGTGTGTGTATGTGTGTGTGTGTAACTTGTCAGTTCACCCACCGTGGGTCCCAGGAATTGAACTCAGGTTGCCAGACTTGGCAGCAGGCACTGTTCCACACGGAGCCGCCTCCCTGTCCTTCCTGTAGCTTCTCTACGCATCCCTCCATATGTGGGACTCTCATAAATGGCCATCCCACACTGTATCAGTCCCACACTGTATCAGTCCTACACTGTATCAGTCCCGCACTGTATCAGTCCCACACTGTATCAGTCCCACACTGTTTCAGTCCTACACTGTATCAGTCCTGCACTGTATCAGTCCCACACTGTATCAGTCCCACACTGTTTCAGTCCCACACTGTGTGACCCTCATAAATGGCCATCGCACACTGCTTCATGCCACAGGGGCTGGGTTGGAGTTTGTTTTCCAGTTGCTATCTTTTTGCTTCTTTTACCTTTTGCTTTTTTCTTTACTTGATACTGCTCCTTGAGGTAACCATAGTAATGGCTTACTGACTGTCTTCCTCTGTGCATAAACTATCATATCTAGCTAATGTATATCATGCACTATATATGAACTTTTTTGGCTTATAAAAAAGGAATATATATGTTCCTTGGTATTATACTTTTCTCATTTCATCATCCTTTGGGCAAGTTTCTCTTAGTCCACTAGTCAAGTAGCTCAGAGTCGGTCCTGCAGTCAGTCAGTCCTGCATGTCTGCTACCCGTAAGCACCACAGGTGGCCTTCAACCACCCCCTACTGTAGAAAATCTCCAGATGTTTTGGATGGTCAATAAAATAAAGTTGGAGTCAGAGGTGACAGTTCAGTGGGAGGTACTTACCTGCAAGCATGTGACCCAAGCACACTTCCCAGAACCCACATAGAGGTGCTCAGGCAGCCAGCTTTGTCCTGACCTCTACAGGTGTGCTGTGGAATGTGCACCCACCCATATGCTACACCACACACTCACCACATGGCTTAGAAGGAAGTGACCATAGCAGCTTCCCAGGGTGAGGGGAGTGGGTTGCGTAGAGGCGAAGGAGATGTATAAAAGGGGAACTTGCACATGCATGCTCTAGTCTGAGTTCAACTCCTAAAACAGAGAGGATGCCACCAGACCCACCTCTGTAGACAAACTTATTCAACAAAGCTAAAATGGCAAAGCAAAACCAAGCCCCGGTCACCGAGCGAGGAGCTGCGAGCAGCACATACTCACTCTCGGCCGCTGTCGAGATCCTGCACATCCTTCAGGTAGAGGGAGAAGTCAATCACTCCGACCTGATTGAAGAAAGGGCACAGCTCAGGTCAAACACAGTGCTCACCCCACAAACCTTGGAACTTCAGGATGGTCACTCCACAACTGTGAGTGTGTCTAAAGGAGGAGCATGGTATTTATAAAGAGTGTCAAGGTTTGGGTGTACTAAGTAATTTTAGAGGGGAGGGAGAAAACACCAGACTTCTAGATTAAAGTGACAGTCTTATTTACCTGACACTTCTAAGTCCTTTGCACACCTGTCTTGTTCATTTGTTTGTTAATGTGACACAAGCTAGAGTTATCTGAGAAGAGGGAACACAGGCTTCTGTAGCCTGTGGGACATTTTCTTGATTGATATGGGAAGGCTGAGACCCTTGTAGGTGGAGCCACTGGGCATGTGCTCCTGGATGCTTATGAAAGGCTGATATGAACCAAACAATGACCAGTATGGCACCACAGACCTAAGGGTCCAGAGTGGCCCAGATACTGAACTTACAGTGACAGTAAGTGACAGCTCTCTAACTGAACTGAAGACCCACTCAGTGAGACAAAAACCATACCTGGTATTGGAAACCTAGCCATCTACCCAGAGCTAGTGAGGGCACGGAGCCCGGAGAGGAACAACCACCACTATAATCCATAACCACACTCTAAATATCCGTACGTGAACAGGTAAGTGTAGTCCTCACCCCCATCAAAAACTCCTCCTCTTTGCAACAGATGGAGATCATTACAGAAAATTACATCCACCCAAAATGTAGAGATGTGGAGCCCTGTCCCAATGGACACATTTACAATATACCTTGGCGTAGGGGTCAGAAGACAGGTTAGAAAGACTGTAGGAGTCAGAGAAGCAGGGACGTGATTTTGCCAGTGAGGTAGCCTCCTGGGAATGTCTGAAGCTACACCCATGAAGTCTCATCAGCATGACAGCCTAAACAGGAACTGAACAAGGACAGCCACATGAACTGTAGGCAACTAAGGGATGCTGAGAGCTGGAGTCAAACTTCCTCAGGGAAGAGCACACCACTTAGTTACCTAATACTGAGCAGTCAGCCCTGAGAATACACACACAGGTAACACTATGCAGACTGAGCAGGTTGCACTGATGTACTAAGAATACACATACACTGCATTTTTTTAAAGAAAGAAATGTAAACCTTTAAGGAAAGAACAAAACAAACAAGCAAAGATCCAGCTCTGTGTTCTACTAAGCTACGGTACAAACAGGAGAATGACTGTCTCCTGGCTCAGTCTGAGAGGGGATTCAATCCCAGAAGGAGTCAAAGGCCCACCGGAGACTCAGAACAGAAGCAGAGACTCATGATTCAGGAGTTAGGAAAAGAATATGACACAGTGACCAAGTAGGGCTCATTTGGGGGGACACAGAAACAGTACTGTTATGACAAAGCCATACATTAACTGCTGTGTTTGAGTTAAAAGCAGATGTCAACCAAACAGGAGAGCAATAGCATTCAACATTCACTTCTAATAAAACACAAAGTAAATTAGAAAACTAGAATAAAAGATTATATATATACCTCCTGGAGATCTCTATTTTTTTTTTTTTTAAAACAAAAGTCTCACTAAATGGTCCAGCCTGGCCTCAACCTTGCAATCCTCCTGCCCTGGTCTCCCATGTATCTGGCTTACAACTATGCCTATCTCAGAACGGTTCTTTCATTTTTTACATTTTTTTTGTGGATGTATGTGGATGTATGTAGGTGTGTGCATTCAGAGGCCCCAGGTTGGTGCTGGGTGTTCTGATTGTTTCTTTCAGCAGAGTGAAGCACTTTATTAAAGATATGTTAATACAGGCTCCAGCATACAGATTAGGAGAGAGGTGTTCAGGAGTCAGTCAATAAGGTGCCGCTGTGAGCTCACTTTTATTTAGAGAAGATCTCACTGTGTAACCCTTGCTGGCCTAGAACTCACTAGATCAGGCTCCCCTGGAACTTACAGAAAGAACTCTGCCTTTCCTCTGTGTCTCCAGTGCTGGTGTTAAAGGTATACATCATCAACCCTCAGCCTTCCTTCTTTTCTTTCTTTAAAAACGGAGACATTGTAATGTTTAGTTTCTTCCCTCCTTGTTTACAAATTATGTCTATGGGTGTACCTGCAGTGCCTACGGAAGCCAGCAGAGGGCGTTAGCTCTTCTGAAACTGGAGTGAGATGGCTGTTAGCCGCCATGTGGGTGCTGGGAACTAAGCCTGGATGCTCTGAAGGAGCAACTAGTGCTTTTTATTTAAAAATTTTATTTTCCAGATAGGAACTCACTTTGTGAGACCAGGCTAGCCTCAAACTCACAGAGATCCACCTGTCTGTCTTCCAGAGTGCTGATATTAAAAGCATGCTTCAGTATGCTCAGCTCACAGCCAGTGCTCTTAACCAATGACCCATCTCTCTAGTACTATCTCTTTTTGAGACATGGTTTCATGTATTCCAGACTGGCCTTGAACCTGCTGTGTTCTGAGGATGACCTTGAACTTCTGACCCTCTTGGCTCCAGAGTGCTGGGATTACAGGCATGAACCATCATGCCTAGTTTATGTGGTGCTAGGAACTTGTATATACTATGAAAGTACTACCAAAGGAGCCATGTCTGAGTCTTCCTTCCCCGGTCTTTCCCGAGACACCCTAGCTGCTTTCCCACCTCCCCAGCACAGCCAAATGTCCTAACCTCTACCAAAGGGCTCTTGCCTTTTGTCTTTTCCTTAGGCTCAGCACATGCCTGAAGATTTCATGCTGACCTGGTTCATTCTGCCAAAGCGGAAATTCCACGTTACCTGAGAGTCCAAGTCTTCTCCCTTTAGGCAGAGATTGGCGTCCAGAACGTTGAGCCCCACCAGCAGACCGACAATCACCATTCCTTCCTCCTCCAGCATTAAGGCCTCAGGTTCATAGAACTCACTGCAAGAGACTGCGTGTCAGGGAGCTGCTGGGAAATCCCTTACCTTACCCCAGCCCTCCTGCCTTTCCATTGCTAGGCTGCCGCCTGGCTTCCAGCCCTACCCTGAGCAGGGCCCTTGGGAGCTTCCTTTCTCCTATTGTGTCAAACGCCTCTTCTTGGCCTAAATGTTTCCCCAAAGCCTACATGGTCTCCTTGCGCCCCAGCTTGGCGCTGCTAAGAAGTTAGCAGTTGGGAAGGTAGAGAGGCCATGAGGCCACTGGAGGTGTGCTCTGAAGGTACATGGCCTTTGGCTTCCCCTTTCTCACTTGCTGGAAGTCAGCAGTTTTTATTCTATCTACCACATGCTTCCTGCAGGATATGAGGCCTTGCTCCAGGCACAAAGCAAAAAAACCAATTATGGACTGAAACCTCAGAAACCTGTGAGCCAGAGTTTTTCTTTTATATATGTGGTTGTGTGGGATCACGTGTGTGTGTGTGTGTGTGTGTGTGTGTGTGTGTGTGTGTGTGTGCATGACAGAGGTCAACTTCAGGTGCCTCAGGTGCTGGTCCCAGATGCCTGCTTTTTCATTTAATTTTTATCATTTTATTCTATGTGCATGTATGGGTGTTTTGTCTGCATGAAATAGCGCTTCCAAATCCAGCCTTTTCATTTGTGTGCTGGGGACGGAACCTCATGTCTGCACAATAAGCAGTTTATGTAGCTAGCCACTACTTTACCTCTTTGCTTTAAAATCTGCCTCTCTCGGGTGTTTTGTGACAGCAAGGGAAACCTGCAAAGCTGCCTAAAACAGGCTCCTCCATTGGGCGCTTCATCTCGGTCCTTCTCCCTACTCCTGAACACTGTCCTGTCATTCTCCTGTGTGTCCCTATCACAAAACCTGGCTCTCTGAAACATTAGGTCACTAGGACTGGCTGGTGAGGTGACAGTGACAAAGGCCCCTGCCACCAGCCTGACAACCTGAGTTGATCTCTGGAACCCACTGGATTGAAGGAGAGAATTGGGCAGGGTGTGGTGGGGCTCATCTTTAACCCCAGCACTTGGGAGAGGCAGAGGCAGGTGGATAACTGTGAGTTCAATGCCAACCTGGTCTACAGAGAGTTCCAGGACAGACAGGGCTACACAGAGAAATCTTGTTTCAGAGAGAGAGAGAGAGAGAGAGAGAGAGAGAGAGAGAGAGAGAACCGACTTCCTCATTCTCTTCTGACCCACACAGTGTGCCATGATATCTATAAAATTTACCCCCCAAAATAAGTAAGTTAATTTAAAAGGAAAGAAAAACCAAAAATTAAAACAAGCTATGTTCAACAATAAGAAAAATTTGGGTTTTGGCTGTGATGTAAAGGATATTTTTATCTGAACTAGACAAGAGAATTCACTCTAGAAATTTAATATATCTGTTATATAAATTTCAGTCTAGAGAAAATCTTTTTTATGACTACTTGTTTATAAACCACAAATATAAAGAATGAGTCAGTCATAAGTTTCAGTGATAGTCACTATTTAAGTTTTCACTAATGCTAACAAATATCCATTTTACATATGGCTATGAAATCTTCAGTTAGATAACATGTGTATGTTCTTTAAAAAGAAATTACGTGCCATACCATCACTAGTTCAAAAGTTATTTTACTCCTGTTATCATCCAGTCTAAGAAATACCATTTTATTGAAGCTTTTTGAATGGGCTGCCAGTTAGCAAATTATAAGTACTAATATTTTGGGAGAATTATCATCAGAATTTCAAAATGAAGTCCTGTGAGTTTCAGTCATAATGCTTCTGGGATACTAGGGTTCAATAAAGAAAACTTCAAACCAAATCTCAGAGCACAAGACTAGTAAGATTTTGATTTCAGCTATGAACATTCTATTTTCTTTATTTGACTATGACTTACAGACTATGCTGCAACTACAAATAGACAAATACAATGATGCAATACCTTAGGGGACGCTTGTTGTCTTTGATACCTTAGGGGACGCTTGTTGTCTATGATGCCTTAGGGGACACTTGTTGTCTATGATACCTTAGGGACTCTTGTTGTCTATGATACCTTAGGGACTCTTGTTGTCTATGATGCCTTAGGGGACGCTTGTTGTCTATGATGCCTTAGGGGACACTTGTTGTCTATGATACCTTAGGGACTCTTGTTGTCTATGATACCTTAGGGACTCTTGTTGTCTATGATGCCTTAGGGGACACTTGTTGTCTATGATACCTTAGGGGACGCTTGTTGTCTATGATACCTTAGTACATGCTTGTTGTCTATGATACCTTAGGTGATGCTTGTTGTCTATGATACCTTAGGGGACACTTGTTGTCTATGATACCTTAGGGGACGCTTGTTGTCTATGATACCTTAGGGGACGCTTGTTGTCTATGATGCCTTAGGGGACACTTGTTGTCTATGATGCCTTAGGGGACACTTGTTGTCTATGATGCCTTAGGGGACGCTTGTTGTCTATGATACCTTAGGGACTCTTGTTGTCTATGATGCCTTAGGGGACGCTTGTTGTCTATGATGCCTTAGGGGACACTTGTTGTCTATGATACCTTAGGGGACGCTTGTTGTCTATGATACCTTAGGGACTCTTGTTGTCTATGATACCTTAGTACATGCTTGTTGTCTATGATACCTTAGGTGATGCTTGTTGTCTATGATGCCTTAGCAGATGCTTGTTGTCTATGATACCTTAGGGGATGCTTGTTGTCTATGATACCTTAGGGGACACTTGTTGTCTATGATACCTTAGGGGATGCTTGTTGTCTATGATACCTTAGGGGATGCTTGTTGTCTATGATACCTTAGGGGATGCTTGTTGTCTATGATACCTTAGCAGATGCTTGTTGTCTATGAGCACTTTCAGATAATCTGCCAGTTTCTTTTGCATGAGAGCAAGATAAAGCCACGCTCTGCCTCTTCCCACAGCTGTCCTAGAATTCAAACAGAGAATCAGACCACCATGGCAGTAACACAGAATGAAATAATTACCTGTGGGAGGGATGCATGCATGCACACTCGCACACGCACACACACGCACACACACGTGCACGCACACACAAGTCACACTTCATTTAGGAGTTTTAGAGGTACTGTCTGGGCATAGAAAATAGTTACTCTACAACCTAGGTACTTTTTGAGTTTTGTATCACAGAAGTGTCTCATAACATTTCTGAAGCACAGGCTCATGTATGTAATTCATGTTTGTGGTGAAATACCATGTCACTGCGGTGGGGACACATTGAAGTTTCCCCGATTCCCGTGTTCCACCTGCTGTGGGTGCTAGAATCAAAGCTCCAGTCCTCTGCAGGTGCAGTAAGCACTCCTCACTGCTGAGCCCTGTCTGCAGTCAGTGTAAATGATGTGAACCATGTGGCAAGGGAAACCACTGTCTTCATAAAGAATGTAAGTATGAGGCCCAGAAAGGCTCAAGTCTCGCTCAAGGTCATGTGACTAATGAGCAGCACAGGCGACAGTCCACGTCAACCATGGTTCCTGTTACAGGGTGTTCCGAAGAGGCTAACATCAGAGAGGGGAAAGTAAACACTCAGGATGACTTCTTACTCACTTTAGTTCTGGAAGATTCCTGACACTGGTAGCGATGTCTGATGACTCAGGACAAAGTTTTTCCACCAGCTCCAAAGGACCAAAGAAAGACTTATTTTGGCCAATGAAACTCTTCTTGACTAAGAGGGGAAACATCAGTGAGAGTCATGAGAATGGCTTGCAGGTTCTCCTGAGGCCCACCGTCTTCCTTTCAAAAGTCAAATACAGCTACAAAGCTCCATCCACCGCCCTATGACCCTATGGTTGCAGAGCCCACAGAATAGCTCAGCACCACTTTCCTTCAGCTCATGGACTGAAATCTGCGAAACCCTGTCACCTCGTCCTGGTGTCAGCATCAATGCTGGACTCCTGATTGACACGGCCACTTCCAACCTCAACTGCCAAACTAACTTCATTGCTTTCCTAACGGCTTCATCTCCTTACCCTTAACATCTGCTCTCCATTGGGCTGGACGGGTTTGTTTGTTTAAGATGCAAACCGAGTCACATTGCTCCTGTAAACTCCACATTTACTAAGAAGAAAATACAGCTCCCTGTCATGGCCTCTAAGGCCCTGTCCACCTCCTGGTTCCCGTCTCCCATCCCACACTCCCTGGTCACCAAGTGTCTGCCTCAAGCCACACTGGTCCCACTCAGCCCGTTGGCACCTTTGTGTGTGTTTTGTGTTTTCTCCCTTCCCTTGTGCTAGGAATGCTGTCGGACAAATCTCCGAAGTGTTCTCTCTTCCTTAAGTCTCAGATCACATGTCAACCCCTCAAAAAAAGTTTTCTGGTCTCCATTCTCTACCACCATCTTTTTTTTTTTTTTTTTTTTTGCTTCCCTGAATTGGTGGCATTTCATAATTCTGTGTTTCTGCATTCACCGTCTTGGCCTTTAACTGTGAGTTACTAATGGTGCACCCGCAGTGTGGCAGGTTCAGCAAGGACTGAAATGACATGGGCTGGCAATGTAAAACATGGTGGATTTTAAGCCTTCCTATTAAAAAGTGCTATCAGAGAACTAAGAGTGGCCTCTGTGGCATGCCGTATCATTTCTACTGGACAGCGCCGTTCTAGAACACAGGGAACTTGTCTGTTCTGTGGGCTACTCTCCTCTCTACAACCACAACAACCACTAGCCAGGTCAAAGACTATGCTCCCACACATCCCAGGCTCACCTTTTAGCCCATGTTTGAGGCAATGTTCCATCACTACGAAGAACTGCTGCAAGGGGGCATGGTCTGCATCCAGACTGCGTCCCAGGCTAAGGGCAGACTGGAGCAAGACCTTAATGCTGAGTTTCATCATATGCATTAGGTTGGCGCGCTCCTCCATCATCTGGCCTTTGGAAGCTGTGGGCACATGAAAGGAAAGCTTCGTTAGTGGGCTGAGTGGGGTTTGGAGGTGACAGGGGTCAGAGTGGTGTGGCAGAGGGTCGGGGGCTTGCTCAGGGTGAGGACGCACTGGCGGGAGGATATCCGGGGTTCACAGTTAAGTCGCAGTCCATTTCTGCAGGCCACAGCTCCTGAGTGCGGGGGAGAGGGGCCCTAATATAGCCACAGAGACTGCCAGAAGCTCAGCAGCCTTCAAAGCCGCTCCTTGCGTTGCTAGGGGGCTGGTTCTAACAAGATTCGCCCCGATTGGTCTCTTCCTTGACCAATGATAAGGCGCAAAGTCTAGAGAGCCTTGACCAGCCCCCACCCCGCCCCTGACCATTTCTATTGGACGAAGCTCTGAGCCCTCCTATGGAGGAAAGTGGCTATTTTGTGCTATCTGTAGCTTTCTGGGGCTTACAGGGTTTCAGATGTCTTTCTGTCCCATTATCCGTGCCTGCAGAAAAGCGTCCCTCCTCCCTTTCCAGACTTTGAGCTTTCATCCACGACTTGTGGCTTTGTTTTGCAAACCCTTAAAAAGTTTGTTAGAGGGCTGGAGAGATGGCTAAGTGGTTAAGAGCACTGATTGCCCTTCTAGGGGTTCCGAGTTCAAGTCCCAACAACCACAAGGTGGCTCAGAGCCATCTGTAATGGGATCTGATGCCCTTCTTATGATGTGTCTGAAGACAGTCACAGTGTACTCATAATAAATAAATAAGTAAATCTTTTACGTTTTCCATTTCTACTCTATTATCTTGTAAAGTTGGAGAGTGAGTCTGTCTACCATTAGTATGGGACATCTAGGACAAGTGCTTACCAAATGTTTGCTCAAACCTAGGAAATGGCATCCCAGAGTTTAAAACACATAGACTCCGCCACTGGAGAGATTATTGGTTGTAAACATGTGCCACCCAGGCTCACAACCACCCGTATGTCCAGCTCCTGAGCATCCTATGAGGTTTTCTGGGTTGTGCAGAAACCTGCACACACCTTCCTCCCCCATACACGTTTTACCCCCTCCCAAGGACCATCCCCCAAAATACCTTAAGCCCCACCCACCCACCCTAAGGCTTCAAACTAAAAGTTCCCACAGGTGCACTAGCTGCCCAGCGGAGGAGGAGCTCCCTGGCCCCTTGGCCTGGGACAGCCTTCTATCTTGTCCTTTGGCACCTGAGATTCCAGTTTGTTTGCAGCTGTCTAGATCACTGAGGTCACACAACTTTTCATCATCTAGTGCCTCCTAGGTTTTTTAGTTTTTTTGGTTTTTCCCTTCTCGTTGATAATGTACATTCTGGATGTGAACGGTCATGGCTCCTGGGTATGGTTGAGAAGGTTTTTTATTGCAGGTATGAGACTGAAAAGCCAGAGGCATCTGGAAGAGTCCAGACGGTATGGGCAGCGGGAGAGCGCTGCCCTGGGGAAGAAGAGTGTGTGCAAACGGATGCGGAGAGACGCAGAGGACCAAGAGGGGAGCTAAGCGGAAAGCCAATAGTTCTTAGCCAAAATGGCTGAGTTATATAGGAAAGAGAAGCTGGGGTGGGAACAGAAGGTGGGGGTGGGCACTGCGGAGGTTTAGGTTTGGGCGCGGGGTATGCCAGTCAGAATTACTAGGTAGCAGACACTTCTGAATGGAAAATGAGGGAGCTTAGGGGCTAGAAGAGACCTTATCATGCTGATAGGCACCACAGACAAAGGTCAGTGGAGAAGCCATTTGTCCTTTTTGCCAGAGATAAGGAGAATGACTCCTTTTAGGAAGTGTGACCGACCTTCTTAAATCTTGAGGGAATGACTGGCTTTTTGTTTTAAATGCCAGACTTTGGAGAGAGGAATTTCTAGGTATTTAATACCTAAACACAAACACACACACACACACACACACAATAGTTAAATCTAAAAGAAGATGGATTTACAATTCTGAGTTTACAATGAAGGTTATTAAGACTGCATGGGGCTAACATTTCTAAATTCTCTCAATCCGGGAGAGGTGCTGGGTCCTGCTGTTCAACATTTCCTCTTGGCTGTGGGGAGGAGAAAGTGGGTTAAGTGCTGAGTTTGATAGGAGTGGTAAAAGTTATTTTTATCTATTGGGAAAACCTATTAATTAAATGTTTACATTTTAAAGAAATAGATTAGAAAAAGTTGTAAAACTTAAGGGAAAAATAATAGAAAGGAGAACTTCTTCAAGAAAAAACCATGAATATATCATAGTCATAGAAAGTTTATGAAAAGTATTTATTTATTTTGATTTTTCGAGACAGGGTTTCTCTGTGTAGCTTTGGGCTGTCTTGGAGCTCTCTCTGTAGACCAGGCTAGCCTTGAACTCAGTGATCAGACTGCCTCTGCCTCCTGAGTGCTGGAACTAAAGACATGCAACAGCACACCAGGCCCCTGAGGTCTGTCGGCGCCCTCCTTGTGAGGCTGTGGGTTCCTGTGCATTCTTGCTTTGCTTTATAAAGGCAAGTGATCCCTGAGCCTACAGCTCCTCTCAGCGCAGTGACGTCATGGAAAAAAGGCTGCACTGACAAAAGAGTAATGAAATGAGAAACATTTAAATCATTTCAAGTTTTCTGCGTCACACAAGGTGTGTGTGTAAATGGACGACTAACAGGTATGGTTACCATTTGGTAAGTCTTGGTGAAATAGTTTTGATATTTCTCAGAAGTAGAGACATTTCTTCCTTTCTTTTTCTTTTTTTTTAAAGCATTTAAAAAGCTTATTTTTATACTATGTGTGTATGGGGATTTTGCCTGCGTGTATGCATGTTATCATATGTGTGCCTGGTGCCCACGGAGGCCAAAACAGTGTGTCTCATATGCTTGGATTAGAGTTACAGATGGTCGTAAGCCTCCATGTGATGCCGAGAATCAAGCTTGAGTCCTCCGAAAGAACAGCCAGTATCCTTAGCCACGGAGCCATCTCTCCAGCCCACAATTTTAGGTTTAAAGTCAGTACCTGGCCCAGCATGCTAAAGTGGCTCAGCTTGTTAAATGTCTGTTGCCAAGCTCAAAGACCTGAGTTCTATCCCTAGGGCCCAAATGTTGGAAGGAGAAAACCAACTCCTGCAAGTTATCCTCTGTCATACAAGCAGTGTGGCCAGCACATACAAGTACAGGGATGCACAAAAATTGAAAACAGATAAAAGACAACATGACCTTGAATTTCTGATCCTTTTGCTTCATCTTGTAAGTGCTGAGATTACAGACACATGCTTCCATGCCCACTTACTTTGTGTTGGGTACTTAACCCAAAGTCTGGTGCATATAAGGCAAGCACTCTGCCACTGAGCTATAGCCACAGCTGCATGCTCCACTATTATCCCCAGCTGCATGCTCCACTATTATCCCCAGCTGCATGCTCCATACCCAGGTTGAACGGTGCACTAATATGGGGTAGTGTTTACGACGCTGAACTGCCAGCACGAACAATCCTAGGCTATGTTGATTTTCAGACATTTTCTGTGTTTGTTTTGACAGCTCACTTAATCACTAAAGTGAAGGGAAAAGCTAGGTTGTGTCACTTAAAAAGAACTGCACCAGATATGTATAGAGGTGTTCTGACACACGGAAGATGGGTGTGGTGGCATGTTCCTGAATCCCAGCACTTGGCGTCAGAGACTGAAACCAGTCTTGTCTATATAGCAACTTTGAGGCCAGATTGGACCACGAAAGACTGTCTCAAAACCCAAGCAAGCAAGCAAGCAAGCAAACAAACAAACAAACAAACAAACAAAAATTGTGGATAAGAACAGGCGGTCACAGTTCCCACCATGACCAGATGAGACAGACACAAGGAGGGACCTCCCCGCAGACAGCCTGCCAGTGTGCTACCAGTTTTGTCTCAACTCCTGGCTCAGCAAGCCTCTTCCCAAGCTTGTGAGTAGCCGAATCTCCAGGCCTATCTAAAAAACTGAAGTAAAGACTGCCTTCATCTTTCAGGAAGTTTCACTCTAAAAAGCAAGATATGCTGTTATGGATATCCAGTGTATCTGAAAGCACCATACGGAGGGGAAAGCTAGTGAGCTATGTGCAAGGAAAGATTCAACAGTACACATGGGCACTCATGCACACATGCATGTGTAAGAAAATGTCGCCAAGTAAAACAAGACAACTATGCACCTGGGCTCATGTGGGATATTTTAAAACACAGATCAAAACATGCTGAAACATTCCACAGAAGCTTCTTTTTCTTTCTTTCCTCTCTCTCTCTCTCTCTCTCTCTCCTCTCTGTGTGTATCTGTCTCTGTGTATATCTGCTTTCTCTATCTCTCTGTCTCTCTGTGTCTCTCTCTCTGTATCTCTCTCTGTCTCTGTGTGTCTGTCTCTGTCTCTGTATCTCTCTGTCTCTCTATGTATCTGTCTCTTTCTCACACCCCTCTCACTGTCATTCATTAAATCAGTCAAAAATGTAATAAAATGGATGGAAATAATAGTAACTACCACACAATTCATAAAACCTATGTAAAATTTGGGCCTGGAACAAAATACCAATGTCAGCCTTCCTTTCTCATAGATTGATGAGTGACAGTTGCCTCCTCAGTGGCTTGACTAGTGGGCTGTGGTTCCACCCTGCCCTGGAATTCAGTGGGTATTGGTCCCTGCCCTTCCTGGCCACTCCGGCTACAGTGGAGCTGAGGAGTGCTGTTAGGGAGAAGATTCAGCGTTTTAAAGAAGACAGACAGGGATCTCATCTGAGCTTGGCTCCAGGTGCCCCTGCTCCTTGGTCTCAGCATGCTTCATTTATGAAACACAAATCCAGAGCTGGAGAGTTGATTCAGTAATTAAGAGCGTGCACTACTTCTTCCAGAGGATCTGAGTTTGGTTCCAAGCACCCATATCAGGCAGCTCATTCCAGCTCCAGGGTATCTGCTGCCCCTTCTGGACTCTGCAAGCACCTACACATATAACAAGAGTGTAAATTCACCCAAGCACACAAATAACACAATAATCACTTATCCGCCTGCCAGAAATCCAAGGAAAAATTATTATTGTGTTGGGGGGGGGGGCAGGAGCCTCACTCTGTAGGCCAAACTAGTCTCAAACTTACGGTAAATTTTCTGCCTCAGTCTCTCTAGTGCTAGGATTAGAGGTATGAGCCACAATGCCTCATTGAAAAAAATTATCATCAATTCCAAGCATGGGGCTTCTGCAAGCCTTGCCTTTGGATCACAGCGGCTGCAGGGGCGTACCTATGAAGCCAGCCCCATGACTATCAGGCTTCCTGTGGAGACTGAGTAAAATGAGGGTGATGGTGTGAGCAAAGACCTAACACAGAATAAAGTGCTGTCTACACTTTATGCTGTTTCCCTGAAAGGAAAACAGATACATTCTTGTTCATCAGACAGTTATTGATCATCTGTGATTCCGAGAGGCATGGGCGCATTTTCCCCACAACGAGCAGTATGATTAATGTAAAGTGCTTCTGTCAGTGATTGATAAAATACAAGACTGCAACGGAACCGAATCTCCGAGGTCTGTGACCCTCAGAGCTGCTGCATTGCATTCTTCATGGGCCACGGGACAGCCATGTGAACAAGCCTTTCACACTGCTGGAGGTGCAGAGTGGTCCCCACACAGTCGTGGAGAGATGAGAATCTGGTAGGGATAAGTTGTAGTTACTGGCCTGTGTGCTCACCCTATTTTATCACTCACCCTTTTTGTCATTACTGCAGTAGGTCCTCCTTCCACATTTAAAAACGTTAACTGAAAAGTGATGGACCAACTGGACTTCATCTCAAGATTATAAACCACCAGCACTGCTCGGGGGTAGTGCGCACACCTTTAGCCCCAGCATTCAGGAGGCAGAGGCATATGGAGCTCTGTGAGTTTAAGGCCCACCTACTCTACAAAGTGAGTTCCAGGACAGCCAAGGCTGATACACAGAGAAACACTTTCTCAACAAAACCAAATACCAAACCAAACTCAAAACAAACAACCCACCCACCCAAAAGGTTAAAAGCCATTTTGTTACAAGGTCAAAGTAAGTTCATTCCTGCTTTCTGTAAAATTTGGGTTTGACTATGTCTTGACCCCTTTGATGTGTTCCATACCTTAACTTCCACCTTAATTAGATAGGATGTTCTGACAAAGAATTATGAGGTGTCCTGTCACTTTTCTATGTAACCAAAAAACCCTCGGAGCCCCTTGAGCCCGCTGCTTTCTGGATCTCACTTTCTCCGATGTTTGATGCTATTTTCAAAAAGCCCACCTATCCCTGTCTGACAGAAAATAGGGCTTGCATAATCTGACCAAAGAATTTGGATAATGGTCTTTATTCTCCTTCTGTGAGATTAACAAATGTTAGCGCTGTGTGTGTGTGTGTGTGTGTGTGTGTGTGTGTGTGTGTGTGTGGTATGTTCTAGAAGAAGGCACTGTAAACAGGTGATGGCTCTATGTGTACTGTTTCCTGAAGATTTTCCAATAGGACAAGAAGTAATCACAATCCTGACAGAGGCCTGAGCTAATGTATCTTAGTTAGAATACATGTCTATATACATACATACTTTATTTAGTGAGTTGGGAGGGGTGCTTGCACATGTCATGGTACACATGTGGTGATCAGAGCTCAGTTTCTGAGACTCAGTTCTCCTCTCCCATGTGGGCCTTCACATGGAGGCAAACACTTTTACCCCTGGGCCATTTGTCAACATATATTTATATTTAGTAGATTCAACAGTAATTGTACAAATTTAAGGGGTACAGTGTGATATTTTAGCCTATGGCTATAACATGTATTGATCACCAGGGCAACTGGCATACCTACCACCTCAGTTTTCCTTGCCCTAGGGGAGGGAAGGTGTGGAAAATCTCCATTAGCTGTTAGAAAATAATTCAATAGTTGTGGATCTTAGCTTTTCTAGTACAGTACAGATCTTCAGAAACATTCCGCCCACCCAGGTCTACCCTGAATTCACTAACCTGCCTCTTCCCATCACTACCCAGAACTGCCTGAGATTTGGGAACTATTGTTGATTCTCTGTATCTTTGCTCTGAGCCAACAGGTTTAAGTAAGAAACTAAAACCAAAACAATTTTAAACAGAAAAAGGATAAAATATGGACTGACAAGAAACTATTTTTGTATAGGTACATAATGTGTGTATGTTTCAAGTGTGTATGTGTATAAGAGTCAAAAACTAAAATCCAGGGCTAGTGAGATGGCTCAGTCAGTAAAGACATTTGCTGACAAGCCTGGTGATTTGAGTTCTAACCCTGGAAATATCATGGCACAGGAAGAGAATGGATTCCTGAAAGGCATCCTCCAACTTTCACAGGCACACAACGGCATGCATAGTGACATCTTCATCGTCATCTTTATCGTCATCACCATCATCATCACCATCATCATTACCATTACCACCATCACCATCATCATCACCATCCTTATCACCATCATCATGGATAGAGAGATGAAACTTGAAGACCTAAGTTTAGATTCCTGGCATTAAAAACTGGGCATGACAACATTTGTTAGTATCCCCAGTGCTGGGAAAGCAGAGACAGGAGAATACCTGGGTCTTGTTGGACAGTGTAGCCAAGTGGTGAGCTCCAGGCTTAGTGAGAGACCTTGTCTCAAACATAAGGTAGATTAAACACAGTTGAGGAAGACCATCAACATTGACCTCTGGTCTTCAAGTACAAACATATGTGAACCCATACACACACACAAAAGTAAAGGTTATAAAAATAACCAAGATGGCCAGGCAGTGGCGGTGCACATTTTAAATTCTAGCACTCAGGAGCAGAGGCAGGAGGATCTCTGAGTTTGAGGTCAGCCTGCTCTACAGAGTTAGTTCTAAGACAACCAGGACTACTTAGAGAATCCCTGTCTCAAAGCAAACAAACAAACAAAAAACCCCTCAAAACAAAACAAAATAAGCCAAAATGAAAACAAACCAAAACCAAACCCCAAAAACAAGGTTAATTCATTACCAGGGAAAGAAGCCTTTTTGTTGTTTTTGTTGTGATTCTGTTTAAACTCTGGGTAATAAAGTCTATTGTGTGCACGTGATGCCCCAGGCAATTAGTCAACACTCTTTACCACAGCCACTTGAGGTCCGCATAGTCCAGTCACAGTAAGTGCTGAGCCATGAGATACATGCTTATTTATTTATTTGACTATTTATTTAGAGGCAGGGGCTCACTACGTGCGCCAGGCCGGTCTCAAACCCTCAGAGCTCCACATGCCTTTGACTCCTAAGTGCTGGTTGGTATTAAAGGCACGCACCACAAGGCCCAGCACCTTGGCTGGCTGGCTTTTATATTGTAATTTTAGATGTTTAGAAACAGAACCACCACCTCATTATAATTAGCACAGTTCAGAGTACGTAATTAACACGCTGTGCAGGAAGTATGCACCTGAATCACCAAGCTCTCAGCCCTCAAAAATAAACAATCATTTGTTTTATTGTTTCTTACTGGTATGCTGAAATTCTAATCTAGATCATAAGAGCTGAACCGGATTGTACAAGATAATTGATTAAAATTTTGTTTTAAATCCCCATTTTTATAGGTTGAGAAATGCGAGTAGGAGGGGTGACGGGTTGTCATTGTTCCCCAGGGGGTTAGTGGCGGAGAATAAAAGGAACCAAAACCACCAGACTCTGACTAGCTGCTCTCACGAACTTTGGAATACGCTGTCGACCCCAGCTGCAGGTGCACATCGGGCTGGCCGCCGAGATTATTAACTAGGGACCCGCACCGGACTTTATTTCTCAAGTATGCAAAATATGAACACAGATGACCTTCCGTCTAAGCCTCTAAGCTAAACCTGTTTAAAGTCAACCCGTGACCTCGACGCCGCCACGGTTCTGAGGTTCACAGAGACAAACACAAGGTGGGAGGGCGACACCGGCCTCAGTCGCCCTGTCCCGCGCTTCTCCTGCTGGGTCACACCAACTGCAGAGCCCCGGGCCGCCGGACCCCAGCCTACCTGCGCGCTCCCCGCCGCCGCCGCCGTCCCCCAGCCCCGCGGCCGCGCGCAGCGCGCTGCCGCAGCTCGCAGACAGGTTCCCGGTGGCTCTGCGCGCCAGCGTCAGGATGGGCGCCGACCAGCTGTCGGCCGCCCGAGTTCGCGACGCTCCCCGCAGCTCGCCGGGGCTCGGCAGCTGGCTCCGGTCCACGATCTCGAACTCTTCCCCGGACTCTAGGCCTGCTTGGGGTTCGGGCTCCGGCCGGGGCTCGGCCTCCGGCTCCGAATCCTGCCCCGCCCGGCCGCAGTCTCCGCGGGCGGCCATGTTGGCCGGTCACGTGAGCCGCCGCGGGCCCGGGCCGCCGGCCTTGTGCTGCTCGCCCGGGCGGCTTCCCTCCCTGCTCCCGCTCGCCTGGGCTTGCTTTTCTTGTCCAGCACTCGGGGGAAATACGGTTCCTAACCGCGGGGGATCCCAGGCCGGGAGTACTTGGAAGTTACCTTTAGACTTTCTACTTCCCACGACCGGGAATGCGCCTTATTTTGACGTTTTGCGACCCAGCTTCCCCCTTTTAAACAACTTCCCCTCTTAAGTTGTGGTGCTGGTTCGCGCTTTTAATCTTAGCACTAGTTCAAGATCACCCTAGTTTACATAACCAGTTCCAATCCAGCCAGGGCTAGGCAATAAGATTCTGTCTCAATAAAACAAAACAAAACAAAATGTCGTGGTAGATTGTTAGAAAAAAGATAGGCAGGCAGATCTCTGAGGACAGCCAGAGCTACACAGAGAAATCACGTCTCAACCCAGTCCCTCTCACCTCCCAATAGGCCACTTGGCAAGGGTGTGCTTAACCACTTTTTTGGGGGGGAAATGGCAGTTCTGGGAATTAAAGTTTGTGTCTTACACATGCTAATCAAGACCTCTACTAGTGTGCTTCACCCAACCCCCAACACACACACACAACCCACAGGACCCTTGAATTTGTGATCCTCCTGTCTCCATCTCCCAAGTGTTTCTGACACCACACACCATGCTAGGCAGGCGTGCTACTGACAGAAAACTCCGTTCCCAGTCAGAATCTCAGTGTGTGGCTCAGGCTGACATAGAACTCAGTAATATAGCACAACCTGGCCTTGAACTCCTGGTGATCATCCTGCCTCTGCCTCCTGAGTACAGGGATTAAATGTGTGCCTCACCATGTCAACTCGTCTACTATTTTGGACTTTTTCGTCTTCCTCAGCATTCTTCAGAACAGGCTATAAAAGAACTGCCAAAGAAACTAGGGCAGATGAGTCAGAGGTGTGTGTGTGTGGTGGTGGGGCTTTTTCTTTTAAATCAGATGAATCTGAACGACGGCCTGGCAGGCAAGATCCACCGTGGTGGACTGGAAATGAGCTCTGGATTCTGCTCTTAATTAAGTGTGATAGGAATTGAACCAACCTCATTACTTAATGGGATTTCACAATAAGGAGACACGGCACACAGCCTACCTTGTGATTATTGTCTCTGCTTTCAAACTCTGGCCAGCATGAGTCACGATACAGAGATGTGGTTATTTAAGCCTATTTTCTTACTAGGAATGGAAGGGAATTTGGCCAGATTGGGATGTGACTGTCAGGAGAATTTAACAATTTGCAAATTGGAATTTAACAACTTGGACCATGTCAAACCACAGAACTCTTAGTGTTTAAAATTATTACAGTGTTGTTCAGGCCAGGTGTGGTGGCACACACTTTTAATCCCAGCACTTGGGAGGAGAGGCAGGTTTATTTTGTGAGTTCAAGACCACTCTAGTTTACACAACCAGTTCCAACCCAGCCAAGGCTGGGCAGTAAGATTCTGTCTCAATAAAACAAA
Source organism: Micromys minutus (assembly GCF_963924665.1). Lineage (NCBI taxonomy): Eukaryota > Metazoa > Chordata > Mammalia > Rodentia > Muridae > Micromys > Micromys minutus. Next base: position 3,628,210 of record NC_137979.1, read on the forward strand.
ACAAAACAAAATGTTGTGGTAGATTGTTAGAAATCAAATACTTTCACCTAAAATCTGGATTTTAGTCCTTTCCAATCATTGAAAGATTGGACAACTTAGCATGCTTCCTGGGCTGGAGAGATGGCTCAGTGGTTAAGAGCACTGACTGCACTTCCAGAGGTCCTGAGTTCAATTTCAAGGAACCACAAGGTGGCTCACAACCATCTGTAATGGGATCTGATGCCCTCTTCTGGTGAGTCTGAAGATAATATACACAAAGTAAATAAAGAAGAGTATGTTTCCTGATGGTGATACATTATCAGTAGTGGCTGAATGACTGCAGTGAGAAGTTATGTATTTGGGCTCCCTTTGGCATTACAGACACTAAAACTGGAAAAATTCAGAGAAGTGTTGTCTCAGTCAGGGTTTCTATTCCTGCACAAACATCATGACCAAGAAGCAAGTTAGGGAGGAAAGGGTTTATTCAGCTTACACTTCCATATCGATGTTCATCACCAAAGGAAGTCAGGCCTGGAACCCAAGCAGGTCAGGAAGCAGGAGCTGACGCAGAGTCCATGGAGGGATGTTACTTACTGGCTCGCTTCCCCTGGCTTGCTCAGCCTGCTTTCTTGTAGAACTGTCTACCAGCCCAGGGATGGCACCACCCACAATGTGCTTGGGCCCTCCCCCCTTGATCACTAGTTGAGAAAATGCCTTACAGCTGGATCTCATGGAGGAATTTCCTCAACTGAGGCTCCTTTCTCTGTGATAACTCCAGCTTGTGTCAAGTTGATACAAAACCAGCCAGCACAAGTGTAACATAGTGTCTGTGTGCTCGAAGACAGGAGACACAAGGTTCTCTTTCTCTAGAGCATCAGGTCCATTGCTCCGAGCTGCAGAAGGAGAAGCATGCGATTGCGGCCTTATAGCCGGGCTAGGCTCAAGTACACTGACCACTAGATATCCACCCACATATCAAGGGCCTGGGCCTTCCCCAAATTTGATGCAGATGAGTTTGGAGATCTGAGAAGTGACTCATTCTCTGTGCACCTTCGCAATGCTTGGTGGTTTCTGTGGCAGCAGTTTGTCAGACAATCCGCCTATTTTGGAGCTGTGGCAGAGGCTAACACAGATTCATTGATTCCAACCTTAATTCTCCCGTCAGACTGCACACAGTGCCTATAGCTCTCTATAGGTCCCTAGTATGTGGTTTACAGAGTGGATTCAAGTTAAAGAGGCTAAAGCAGAGTGTGAAGGGTTTGAGAAGTGTATGGATAATGTCAATAGAATCCTTATAGATGAGAACTTGAGACCAACCCTGGGATGAAGCTGCTGCTGTGGCCCAGGGAGGAGTCAGGCTTAAGGACAGACTTCAGGGAAGATCTAGTGAAGTGTGAAAACAGGCTGGAGCAGGTCTCTCCCTCTCCCTCTCTCTCTCCCTCTCCCTCTCCCTCTCCCTCTCTCTCTCCCTCTCTCCCTCTCTCTCTCTCCCTCTCCCTCTCCCTCTCTCTCTCTCTCTCTCTCTCCCTCTCCCTCTCCCTCTCCCTCTCCCTCTCTCTCTCTCTCCCTCTCCCCCTCTCTCTCCCCCCCTCTCTCTCTGTGTGTGTATGTCCACCAGGCAAACAGATGGACCAGTCGGCTTTCCAGTAGGTAGCAGGGCCCAAGCTGAGCTGAAGCTCCTGCGTCAGACTAGTGTTTTGTGACTGTTGATCTTTAGTGCATACTGGGTGTCAGGCTGGTGGGCCATAGCATGTTATCTTAGTGCTGGGTGTCCATCAATTTATGGGGTTCGGGGAGTTACACACTGTCCTTGGTCTGGTGTGGCCTGTTTTCCCCTCATGATTTGAAAATATTTATGTTTCCCTATCCTCTCAGTTCACCTTAGAGGGAGAAGCTTGTAATTTGGTTCTGTTCCCAGAAAGCACCTATTTAATAAGTCTCTGATGCGTGGTCTGTGCCCGGCAGATGGTCAAGTCGTGGGTCCTGAACCATGTCTTCCTCCTGTGACTACTCTCCTGCATCTACGGATCCAATTTCCTGAAGTCAATACTACTAACACCATTTCTGCATATTCTAGTTTAACTAGTAACACTTCCTGACCATGCCGGACCTCAATCCCTCCCTCTGCCAGTTCGAATCCCCACCTCACCTCTAAGGGAAGTTCTCTCATCTTTTCTGATCTTCACTTTCTCAGGTTTGTTCCGCAGCAAACCGATCCCCATCACCGGTAAATCTCCCTAGTTTTCTTTCCTCCTAACATCCCTCTTCCCTAAATAGAGCCAAAAACTGCCTGTAAAATATTGTCTCTGAAGAGTAAAAGGTTGTCGAAGGACACTGATTCCTTGCCCTAGGGATTTCCTCTGCAGGAAATCGCTCCCAGGAAATCCCACCCAGGAAATCCCACTTTCTTGAGATTTGAGTTCCCAAAATACCACAGAAGGTCCGGATGACCTCTGTGGAATGTTCCAACGCCCTAGGTGTGCCTGGGGGTGTACTGATAAAAAAATGTATGATTCTTCCCCTTTGAATTTCCTCATTCCGCCTGTCCTCCCCCTCCTTTGTGATTTTTGCCTTTATAAGCCCGTTACAAGTTCAGGCCGGGGTCGAACTCCTCTACCCCTGCGTGGTGTATGAGTCTCGACCCCAGCATGCTGGCCTGAGATCTCACTCTTTCACTTTCAATAAACTTCCTCATGCGATTGCAGCAAGTCTGGTCTCGGTGCCTCGCTGGGTGCGCGCCTCTCCTGAGATTTGAGTGAGGGTCTCCCTTCGGAGGTCTTTCATCTCCTATGTACAGTCTGAAAAGGCCTGGTTTTATCCATGATAGAGTGAGTTAGAGTAGGGCCTAGCCTCAGCATCCCCACCTTGTGAGACACGAAATTCTCACCTTGTAAGCTGTACCTCCTCCTTTTCTCCATCAGGACCCATTGAGGGTGTGGTAACTTTGGTTGTATGTTCAGCACTGTGAATAAGAGGAGGCCGCTTGCTTCAGAGGTAGCAGTTGGGGAATTTAGCTTTTCAAGACCTGCCCTGGTCATGCCCAGGCGAAGGGCATTAACAGCTTTGCACAGGAGTTTGTTTGGTGACCACCCTGGCCAGGAAGGGCTATGCTGCTCTGTGGATTCAAAGGCCCATCTATTTCTCTGTGAAAAACATGTTACTAGAAAGAGTGGGAACTAAAGAGATGCTCAGTGGTTAACCACGTGCTGCTTTTCTAGAGACCCTGGGTTTCGTTCCCAGCACCATTGATCTTGCCTAACTCCCAGGCACCTTCTTCCTTTTGTTCACCAGTTTAGCTTTTGTGATGAAGTGGTTGGAGGAAAGAGAGATAAAAATACACACAGTGGAGCTTGTGCTGGGGCTGGTACTGGTGCTGCTGCTGGTGCTGGGCTGGTGCTGGTGCTGGGCTGGGGCTGGGGCTGGGGCTGGGGCTGGGGCTGGTGCTGGGGCTGGTGCTGGTGCCTGGGCTGGGGCCGGGGCTGGGGCTGGGGCTGGTACTGGTACTGGGTTGGGGCTGGGCCTGCAGTTGTAGCTCCTTGGCAGCATGCTTTCATAGGACACACAAAGCTGTGAGTTGATCTCTTAAACCTCGGAAGACATGGGCTGGTGGCATCAGACACTCAGACCTGAGCACAGTAATCATGTCCTTAACAGTCCCCCCCCCCATTTCTTCTGCTTTGCTCAACTGTTAGACTTCATCCCTAAAGCTAACCTCCAAGGTCTACCCCCTTATTTAGCTACTCCCCCCCTCCACCCCCAAGGCTGACCACCAAGAGAAGCCATCAAAGTATAGAAGTCTAGTAATCCAAAGCCCCCTTTGGCTATCCTAATTAAAATGCTCAATCCAAACAAACCAAGTCATCCTAATGGGGTTTCTTTTTTTCCTTTATAGCCTTCGTTTTGCCTATGGGACACATCTGTATTTTCTCTACCCAGAGGCAGTCCTTTGTCTCTCTGGTGCAAATGTCTTTTTTCCTCTCCTTGTCCCTTCCAGTCTACCTCATCCTGTATCTTCTGTTTTTGTCTCTCATTCCCTCCCCTTTGTTCCTCTGGGGTAAATGCGTCTCCTTTGTCCTGAGCAGAAAGAAGATCCTTTCAATGCCTGTGATCCCAGCACTGAGAAGCTAGAAGCAAGAGGATTAGAAGTTCAAGGTCATCTTAAACTAAAAGGTGACTTTGAGGACAGCTTGGACTAAGATCTGGAAAACAAAACAAAACAAAACAAAACACAAAACCAACAAAACTGGAGAGATGGCTGGAGAGATGTCTCAGGGGTTAAGAGCACTGGCTGCTCTTCCAAAGGTCCTGAGTTCAATTCCCAGCAACCACATGGTGGCTCACAACCATCTGTAATGAGATCTGATGCCCTCTTCTGGTGTGTCTGAAAACAGCAACAGTGTACTCATATAAAGTAAATAAATAAATCTTAAAAAACTAAGAAACAACCCCCCCGAAACAAACAAACAAAACAAAAGCCAAAAAACCTCAAACAAAATCAACCAAACAACCCCAGAAACACACACAGCATGTTGTACCCGCTGTAAGAAGGTTCAGGACTGAGGCTTGCTTAGGACTGGAATTTGGGAGGAAACTGACAAGCAAGTCAAAGGGCAGGATGAAGAATAATCCTTTTCTGGTCCATGTCTGCTTTTCAGACGGGAAAGGAAGTCCCACATCTGGTTTCCCTTCTACCCACCCTAAGTGGTAATCTTTCTAATCTCAAAGTGCTTATCCCCATACATACCCCAAATAGTTATCTTCCTACCCACTCCAGTGGTTATCTTCCTACCACTCCAGTGGTTATCTTCCTACCACTTCAGTGGTTATCTTCCTACCCACTCCAGTGGTTATCTTCCTACCCACTCCAGTGGTTATCTTCCTACCCACTCCAAGTGGTTCTTCTGTCCCAGGCTCTCGGGAGCTGAGAAAACAGACATTTATCACCAGACCTGGCATTGGGAAGGTGTTGTTTTTGAGTTCTGTTTTAGTCAGCTTTGTACCATAGTAGCACAATAATTTAATAATCAACTTAATAAAGGAAAAGGTTTATCTTGACAATTTTTTTGAGATTACAATATAATTAGATCATTTCTCCCCTCTTGTTTCTTCTTCTTGTCCCCCCCCCCCCATATGCCTCTAACCAATGGGTGTTCTCTTCTCTAGGAAAGAGTATTTCTTTCACCCCAGCATTGCTTTGTTGCCTGTAGTCCTTTGTGAAAGACTGAGGCCTTGTGGGCTTTTTCCCTTTCGCTTTAGGCTCCCTTCCCCAGCCCCCTGTGTATGGTTTGATTCTTTTGGCTATATTTTATTTTATACTTACACTCTTTCTCTGGAAGAGCAGCAAATGCTCTTGCTCTGAATGGCAGAGTCACCTCTCCAGGCCCCATAGCGATCATTTTAAATTAAAAAAAAAAAAAGGTTAAGTGTCCAAAAGATAACAATGGAGGTGAAAAGCACAATAGATGACATAGGTAATAGGAGAGCGAGAGAGCGAGAGAGCAAGAGAGAAGAGAGAGAGAGAGAGAGAGAGAGAGAGAGAGTGAGAGAGAGAGAGAGAGAGAGAGTGTGTGTGTGTGTGTGTGTATGTGTGTGTGTGTGTGTGTGTGAGAGAGAGAGAGAGAGAGAGAGAGAGAGCAGGAGAGAGCAAGGGAGAATGAGAGAGTGACAGAGAGAGCGCGCTGAAAAAAAAAGAATGGCCACTTTGGAACTCCTTAAGTAACACTCCCAGAAGCAGCAAAAGGTACACAGAGAACAAGATGAACAAAGGAAAGGAAATGGACTTGTTGGAGAGATGGCTCAGAGATTAAGAGCACTGGTTGCTCTTGCAGACCATCCAGGTTCAGCTCCCAGAACCCACAGGGAGGGTGGCTCACACCCATCTGGAACTCCAGTTTCATGAAATCGAATGCCTTCCCTCTTCTGACTTCCACAGGCACGCATGTGGTGTACATCTCTAAATGCAGGCAACCACCCAGACACATAAAAATGAAAACACACCCTTTAAAAAAGTAAAAGAGAAATTTAAGAAACATGATTATAAAATCCCGAGTTCGGATCCACAGCACAATGTAAAAGGCTTGGTGTGACTCCATGGGTCTGCAGTTCTAGATTGGCGGTGGGGTGGGCAGAAATGGGCAGCTCCTTGGAGCTCGCTGGCCAGCCAGGCTAACCAAAATGGCAAGCTTCAGGTTCAGTGAAGGGATCTTGTCTATAATAATAATAATAATAATAATAATAATAATAATAATAATAATAAAAGCAGAGAGCAATTAAGATAGATACTCAATCTCCACCTTTGGTCTTCATAAGCACATGTATGGTGGATGCACATACCTTCACACACACGTGCGCACGTGTTGTCACAGGCACATAATTGCCACCTTTGCACATACACGCACGATAAAGAGACGTTCCCTTACAACTGGTAGTTGAGGAGTAAGACTGACCTCAGAGCTTTCAAGGAAACAGAATGAGAACAGAGAACAAGTTCCTGGACCCACTTTTGCTTCTATAATAACCTGGCCCCTAACCTTAAGGGAGTAAGGAATTCTTTTAGCTCACAGTTCCATTACAGCCCACCATTACAGCAAGGTCAGGACAGGAGCTTGAAGTACCTGGTTATAGCTCATCCATGGTCTAGAGCCCAGACAAAACAAACTCACGCCTGCTTGGTGCTCAGCTAGCATTCCCTGCTCTTAGAGCAGGGCCCAAGCCAAGGGAATGGTGCTGCCTACTTTCAGCCTGGGTCTTCTAATCTCAATTAAGGCAATCAAGACAGCCCCACTCCCACCCCCAGGCACACCCAGAGGCCAGCTGGATCCAGACAACCACTTATTGAGACTTCCCTCCCAGGGTGTCTCTTTGACAATTAATCGAAACATTATAGAGTGAGTAAATTTCCCAGTGTTGTGAGCCTAGCGATGCAGCTCTCTGGGCAAACGTTCGCTCACACATGTGCATGTCATTAAATAACACTTGCAGGAAGGCAGCGCCCCGGCTGTTTGCTCACACGATGACTCACACTGGAAACAAGTCTAGTCTCCTATGACTCAAAATCCAGAAGCAATAAGAGCAACAATGGATACACTTCATTACACAAAAAAGTAAAGCGTGGGGGCTGGAGAGATGGCTCAGTGGCTTCTTACTGCATATGCTGCAGAGGACCAAAGTTCAGCTCCCAGCACCCATGGCGGGCAGCTCACAACCGCCTGAAGCTCCAGCTCCAGAGGATATGACGCCCCCTTCTGTCTTCCTCAGGCACTGCATGCATGTGGTACACACACACACACACACACACACACACACACACACACACACACACCGGCACCCTCTTCAACCTCAGATGATATAAACATCATCTTTATGCTAGATGCCTGATGGCTTCCTTTTATCTAGTTAATTTGTAGTTGGTATACAAAATAATAGGGCTCGTTATAACATTTTTTTAACATATGCATATCTAATCTCTATTATCCTCTCTCTTCCCTTCTCCCTGCCCTGCGGTTCTTCTTTATCCTCCTGAATAGTCCTCCTTCAATGTGTGTGTGTGTGTGTGTGTGTGAGAGAGAGAGAGAGAGAGAGAGAGAGAGAGAGAGAGAGAGAGAAGAAGAAGAAGAAGAAGAAGAAGAAGAAGAAGAAGAAGAAGAAGAAGAAGAAGAAGAATGAAGGAGGGAGGGAGAGAGGAAGGGAGAGAGGGAGAGAGGGAGGGAAAGGGAGAGAGGCAGGTAGAGAGAGAGACACACATGTAGAGAGGAGAGAAAGAGAGAAAGAGACAGCAACAGTCAGAAACACAGAACACACACACACACACACACACACAGAATTCACTTTGTATATATTGATTCTGAAGTATCTAACATTTTATTGGAGTGTTGGCTGGGTGATTGGCTACTTGAGTCTAGACCAGTACTAAAGCTGGCGCAGAGCCACCTTTCACAGGGGTCACCTAAGATCATGGGGAAACACAGACATTTACATTACGGTTCATAACAGTAGTAAAATGACAGTTACAAAGAAGCAAAATAATTTCTCTTATGCTTGGGGGTTATGACAACAGGAAGAACTGTGTTAAAGGGTCACAGCATTAGGAAGGCTGAGGAGCACTCACTGGTCTAGACTCAGGGAAGATCTAGAACTGTGGACGTCATTAGTGTACAGACGGTATTTAAAATACAAACCCGGGCAGCGTAACTACACGAAGTTAGGGCAGATTTGGGTCTCTGCCTTGGTAACAAACAGCCCCCAAATCTGTGGTTAGATTTAATTTTTTAAAAAAGAGATGATCTTATTACATAGCCCAGGCTGACCTGGAACTTGCAATCCTCCTGCCTCCGCTTGCCAAGTGCTGGAATTTCAGGCGTGCGCCACCACACCTGGCACCGTTTTTTGTTTCTTGCTCCTGTGAAGCCTGCTGCAGGTCTGGGCTTCCTCCCAGCCCATCTGTCTCTTAGCATGACTCAGCCATCCAGCTGCTTTGGTTTTTGGTCACACGTCTAGAAGTGAAGATCTTTGCAAATAGTCGTAGCCAGAGAAAAGGCAGCTGGAGACTCGTGCACCAGGCGGTGCTGGGAAGTGGCCTGTCTCTTTTGTTCACAGCTCTTGGGCCAGAACCAGTTGCAGATGCCTTTCTTCTTCCTGGCAAAGTGGGAGAGGATATATGGATGAGCCAAGAGAACAAGGAAAAGTAGGTAGACAGAGAGGGAAAGGAGGCTGTCGCAAAGTGGACAGGGGAATAGAAGCGTGTTGAGGGAGGAGTGGAGGGAGAGGGTCAGGAGATATCATAGAACCCAGGGAGGGAGTCATCAAGATGGGTAGGAATCCAGATGCAGTCACAGGGTTTAGGAGGCTGAGGCCAGGACTGAGACACAGAGACCCTGGACCCCGCCCTCCTTCCGTACACACAGAAGAGGAAACAAGGAAAGCTGACTGAGGACCAGCAGGCACAAACAACCTGAGATCTTGATTAAAATAATTTCCCAGAGCCACATGCAAAACCAAGCAAACAAAAACCTGTTTGGAGTAGGCTTAAGTGAGATGCTGGGATGTGGGGAGGGATGAGAGGTTAGTAAAGCCAAACAGCTGGTAGAGCACGTAAGACTGGGTTCTGTTTGTTCTCAGCCGGGGTGGGCAGCAGCATCTTAATATGCTAGAGAAGGCCAGTGATGTGGAAAGCAGATGATGTGGGAGAGGATGCTGCTGGTGGACAGCTCCTTGGATAGGTGGGGATGTGGCCGTAGGTGCAGCTAGCATTCCTGTCCACGGGGAGCAGGGAAAGGCCGAGGCGGTGGTAGGGATTCTGAGAGACAGCCCCCAGCTGCCCCCAGGAACACATTCGTATTCTTCTTATTCGGAAACGTCCTTGCTGGTTCACATTCTGTTAACTCATGTTGGTGCGCTGGAGATTAACCCAGGCTGTCCTGCTTGCTAGGCGGGCACCCTGCCGCGGAGCTACACCCTTACCCTATACATGGGTTGTTGCTGTTGTTGTAGATCTCAGAGAAGTGTAATAACATTTTAATATTAACCCGGTGACATTAATGCTACGAAGTTACATTTACAGTTGAGGTTGCGGTCAGCACTAATATGTCGATTACAGTAGCACCTCATGTTATTTCTTTATAACACTAGTACAAAACCATTAAGTTTCTTGCCGGTCTGAAGACTCGTATTGGAATCCCATATCTAGTACTCACTGGAGCTGCTTCACCTGTGAGAGACAGCCATGGCTGGGAAACGGAGGCAAGGCCTACATTATGAAACATTAACTAATGGACGAAGAGCATTGGAGAGGAGGGGGTGTATTTGAGGACTTAACCCGCCTGTCTGTCTCCAGGTGGGTTAATGCACACTTTGTGAAAGACCAAAGGGATTCAGGGCACATATGCAGAGAGAGAGGGGGCACACATGCAGAGAGAGAGAGAGCACACATGCAGAGAGAGAGGGCACATATGTAGAGAGAGGGGGCACACATGCAGAGAGAGAGGGCACACATGCAGAGAGAGAGGGGGCACACATGCAGAGAGAGAGGGCACATATGTAGAGAGAGAGAGAGGGCACACATGCAGAGAGAGAGCACACATGGAGAGAGAGAGGGCACACATGCAGAGAGAGAGGGCACATATGTAGAGAGAGGGGGCACATATGCAGAGAGAGAGGGCACACATGCAGAGAGAGAGGGGGCACACATGCAGAGAGAGAGGGCACATATGTAGAGAGAGAGAGAGGGCACACATGCAGAGAGAGAGCACACATGGAGAGAGAGAGCACACATGCAGAGAGAGAGCACACATGCAGAGAGAGAGGGTACACATGCAGAGAGAGAGGGCACATATGTAGAGAGAGAGGGCACACATGCAGAGAGAGAGGGGGCACACATGCAGAGAGAGGGCACACATGCAGAGAGAGAGCACACATGCAGAGAGAGGGCACACATGCAGAGAGAGAGGGAACATATGTAGAGAGAGAGCACACATGCAGAGAGAGGGCACACATGCAGAGAGAGGGCACACATGCAGAGAGAGGGCACACATGGAGAGAGAGAGGGCACACATGCAGAGAGAGAGGGCACATATGTAGAGAGAGAGAGAGGGCACACATGCAGAGAGAGAGCACACATGCAGAGAGAGAGGGCACATATGTAGAGAGAGGGGGCACATATGCAGAGAGAGAGGGCACACATGCAGAGAGAGAGGGGGCACACATGCAGAGAGAGAGGGCACATATGTAGAGAGAGAGAGAGGGCACACATGCAGAGAGAGAGCACACATGGAGAGAGAGAGCACACATGCAGAGAGAGAGCACACATGCAGAGAGAGAGGGCACACATGCAGAGAGAGAGGGCACATATGTAGAGAGAGAGGGCACACATGCAGAGAGAGAGAGGGCACACATGCAGAGAGAGGGCACACATGCAGAGAGAGAGCACACATGCAGAGAGAGAGCACACATGCAGAGAGAGAGGGAACATATGTAGAGAGAGAGAGGGCACACATGCAGAGAGAGGGCACACATGGAGAGAGAGAGGGCACACATGCAGAGAGAGAGGGCACACATGCAGAGAGAGAGGGGGCACACATGCAGAGAGAGAGAGGGCACACATGCAGAGAGAGAGGGCACACATGCAGAGAGAGAGAGGGCACACATGCAGAGAGAGAGAGCACACATGCAGAGAGAGAGAGCACACATGCAGAGAGAGAGGGGGCACACATGTAGAGAGAGAGAGGGCACATATGTAGAGAGAGAGGGCACACATGCAGAGAGAGAGGAGGCACATATGTAGAGAGAGAGGGCACACATGCAGAGAGAGAGGGCACACATGCAGAGAGAGAGGGCACACATGCAGAGAGAGAGGGCACACATGCAGAGAGAGAGGGCACACATGCAGAGAGAGAGAGGGCACACATGCAGAGAGAGAGAGGGCACACATGCAGAGAGAGAGGGCACACATGCAGAGAGAGAGAGGGCACATATGTAGAGAGAGAGGGCACACATGCAGAGAGAGAGGGCACACATACAGAGAGAGAGGGCACACATGCAGAGAGAGAGCACACATGCAGAGAGAGAGGGCACACATGCAGAGAGAGAGGGCACACATACAGAGAGAGAGGGCACACATGCAGAGAGAGAGGGCACACATGCAGAGAGAGAGAGGGCACACATGCAGAGAGAGAGGGGGCACATATGTAGAGAGAGAGGGCACAGATGCAGAGAGAGAGGGCACACATGCAGAGAGAGAGAGGGCACACATGCAGAGAGAGAGGGCACACATGCAGAGAGAGAGGGCACACATGCAGAGAGAGAGGGCACACATGCAGAGAGAGAGAGGGCACACATGCAGAGAGAGAGGGCACACATGGAGAGAAAGAGGGCACACATGGAGAGAGAGAGCACACATACAGAGAGAGAGGGGGCACACATGCAGAGAGAGAGGGGGCACACATGCAGAGAGAGAGAGGGCACACATACAGAGAGAGAGGGCACACATGCAGAGAGAGAGAGAGCACACATGCCGAGAGAGAGGGGGCACACATGCAGAGAGAGAGGGCACACATGGAGAGAGAGAGGGCACACATGCAGAGAGAGAGGGCACATATGGAGAGAGAGAGGGCACACATGCAGAGAGAGAGGGCACACATACAGAGAGAGAGGGCACACATGGAGAGAGAGAGGGCACACATGCAGAGAGAGAGAGGGCACACATGCAGAGAGAGAGGGTACACATTCAGAGAGAGAGGGCACACATGGAGAGAGAGAGGGCACACATGGAGAGAGAGAGGGCACATATGGAGAGAGAGAGGGCACACATGCAGAGAGAGAGGGCACACATACACAGAGAGAGAGGGCACACATGGAGAGAGAGAGGGCACACATGCAGAGAGAGAGAGGGCACACATGCAGAGAGAGAGGGTCCACATTCAGAGAGAGAGGGCACACATGGAGAGAGAGAGGGCACACATGGAGAGAGAGAGCACACATGCAGAGAGAGAGGGCACACATGCAGAGAGAGAGGGCACACATACAGAGAGAGAGGGCACACATGCAGAGAGAGAGGGCACACATGCAGAGAGAGAGAGGGCACACATGCAGAGAGAGAGGGGGCACATATGTAGAGAGAGAGGGCACACATGCAGAGAGAGAGGGCACACATACAGAGAGAGAGGGCACACATGCAGAGAGAGAGGGCACACATGGAGAGAGAGAGGGCACACATGGAGAGAGAGAGCACACATGGAGAGAGAGAGGGCACACATGGAGAGAGAGAGGGCACACATGCAGAGAGAGAGGGCACACATGCAGAGAGAGAGGGCACACATGGAGAGAGAGAGGGTACACATGCAGAGAGAGAGAGGGCACACATGCAGAGAGAGAGGGCACACATACAGAGAGAGAGAGGGCACACATGGAGAGAGAGAGGGCACACATGCAGAGAGAGAGAGAGCACACATGCAGAGAGAGAGGGGGCACACATGCAGAGAGAGAGGGCACATATGTAGAGAGAGAGGGCACACATGCAGAGAGAGAGGGCACACATGGAGAGAGAGAGGGCACACATGCAGAGAGAGAGGGCACACATGCAGAGAGAGAGGGCACACATGCAGAGAGAGAGAGGGCACACATGCAAAGAGAGAGGACACACATGCAGAGAGAGTGGGGGCACATATGTAGAGAGAGAGGGCACAGATGCAGAGAGAGAGGGCACACATGGAGAGAGAGAGGGCACACATGGAGAGAGAGAGGGCACACATGCAGAGAGAGAGGGCACACATGCAGAGAGAGAGGGGGCACATATGTAGAGAGAGAGAGGGCACACATACAGAGAGAGAGGGCACACATACAGAGAGAGAGGGCACACATGCAGAGAGAGAGGGCACACATGCAGAGAGAGAGGGCACACATACAGAGAGAGAGGGCACACATGCAGAGAGAGAGGGCACACATGCAGAGAGAGAGGGCACACATGGAGAGAGAGAGGGCACACATGGAGAGAGAGAGCACACATGCAGAGAGAGAGGGCACACATGCAGAGAGAGAGGGCACACATACAGAGAGAGAGGGCACACTCAGAGAGAGAGGGCACACATGCAGAGAGAGAGAGGGCACACATACAGAGAGAGAGAGGGGGCACACATACAGAGAGAGAGAGAGCACACATGCAGAGAGAGAGGGGGCACATATGTAGAGAGAGAGGGCACACATGCAGAGAGAGAGAGGGCACACATGGAGAGAGAGAGGGGGCACACATACAGAGAGAGAGAGGGCACACATGCAGAGAGAGAGGGTGCACACATGCAGAGAGAGAGGGGGCGTATATGTAGAGAGAGGGCACACATGCAGAGAGAGAGAGGGCACACATACAGAGAGAGAGGGCACACATGCAGAGAGAGAGAGGGCACACATGCAGAGAGAGAGAGGGCACACATGCAGAGAGAGAGAGGGTACATATGTAGAGAGAGAGGGCACACATGCAGAGAGAGAGAGGGCACACATGCAGAGAGAGATGGCACACATACAGAGAGAGAGGGCACACATGCAGAGAGAGAGAGGGCACACATGCAGAGAGAGAGGGGGCACATATGTAGAGAGAGAGGGCACACATACAGAGAGAGAGGGCACACATACAGAGAGAGAGGGCACACATGCAGAGAGAGAGGGCACACATGCAGAGAGAGAGGGCACACATACAGAGAGAGAGGGCACACATGCAGAGAGAGAGGGCACACATGCAGAGAGAGAGGGCACACATGGAGAGAGAGAGGGCACACATGGAGAGAGAGAGCACACATGCAGAGAGAGAGGGCACACATGCAGAGAGAGAGGGCACACATACAGAGAGAGAGGGCACACTCAGAGAGAGAGGGCACACATGCAGAGAGAGAGAGGGCACACATACAGAGAGAGAGAGGGGGCACACATACAGAGAGAGAGAGAGCACACATGCAGAGAGAGAGGGGGCACATATGTAGAGAGAGAGGGCACACATGCAGAGAGAGAGAGGGCACACATGGAGAGAGAGAGGGGGCACACATACAGAGAGAGAGAGGGCACACATGCAGAGAGAGAGGGTGCACACATGCAGAGAGAGAGGGGGCGTATATGTAGAGAGAGGGCACACATGCAGAGAGAGAGAGGGCACACATACAGAGAGAGAGGGCACACATGCAGAGAGAGAGAGGGCACACATGCAGAGAGAGAGAGGGCACACATGCAGAGAGAGAGAGGGTACATATGTAGAGAGAGAGGGCACACATGCAGAGAGAGAGAGGGCACACATGCAGAGAGAGATGGCACACATACAGAGAGAGAGGGCACACATGCAGAGAGAGAGAGGGCACACATGCAGAGAGAGAGGGGGCACATATGTAGAGAGAGAGGGTACACATGCAGAGAGAGAGAGGGCACACATGCAGAGAGAGAGGGCACATATGCAGAGAGAGGGCACATATGTAGAGAGAGAGGGGGCACATATGCAGAGAGAGGGCACATATGTAGAGAGAGAGGGGGCACATATGCAGAGAGAGGTCACATATGTAGAGAGAGAGGGCACAGATGCAGAGAGAGAGGGCACACATGCAGAGAGAGGGCACAGATGCAGAGAGAGAGAGGGCACACATGCAGAGAGAGGGCAAAACGTTAACTCTTTCACTTACAAGTCCTAAACACATACCACATATTCATATGGGCCCCACAGACAGATAGACATACAACATATGCCAGAATACATCACACACAGTACATATGCAAAAACATGCACATAGACAAACATGCTGCAGCAAAACACACGGTATGTGCATGTGCCACACACAATGTGACATGTCACGTAGAACACTACATGTACACCCAGACAAGGCAGACATATAGCATATGTACCTGCACACTCACAAGACACATAAATTACCTGACAGATACTATATCATATGCATATACATGCATGTATATCTCATATAACACACCATGCAAACCATATGCTACATGCACATACATTTACACCATGCCATATGCACATATGCCCTGTGTACAATACACTAAATATCCTTGCACAACAGAACCTGTGCCCACACACTCCACATGTTCACACACTCACATACTATGTATCGATACATCTAAGGCACAAACACAACTGTGACCATAATCAGAAGATTGCAATAACTACAAGGACCACTAGGGGGCACTGTGTTACTTATCCAGAACTCGGTCTTTGCCTACTTTTATGCAATAATTAGACTGTATACAGTAGTTTTAAAAGTATGGCCCCAAATATTTTCATAATAACTTTAAGATTTCATTTGCCTTCTAAAAGCACATACTTCTCATTCTCCCCAGAGAATGCAGTGGAAATTTCCAGAGAGACTTTAAGAAGTGTGGCATTCAGTAGACAGCTCTGAAGCAGATGTGGGAATCCAGCTGTCAGCCAGGAAGCCAGGAATCCTTTTAGAGAGCTGTAAATGTTACCATGCTGCTCTTTAAACCAATTAAAACTTTTCTTGTTTTTTTGAGACACTTTTTCACTATGTAGCGTTGGCTGGCCCAGAACTTGCTGTGTAGATCAGGCTTGCCTCGAATTCACAGAGATCCACCCATCTCCACAGCTTCTCACTAATTTCAATAATATGTAGTTATTTTTATACACTATTGTTAAAATGCAAAGTACTCATTGTTTTTATTTAAAAACGTAAACATTCTAGGGGCTGAACTCAGTGGTTAAGAGCGCTTGATGTTCTTGAGAGGACGCTGGCTCAGTTTCTAGCTCCCACATCGGACAGTTCACAGCCTTTTTAAAGTCCAGCTTTGGGGGATACAACACCCCCTTGTGGCATCTGTGGGCACCTGCATGTGTGTGATGAACATATGCACACTAAGATACATACACATAAAAACAAAAAATAAAATAAAAATTTAAATATTAATAATATTTTGAATGCCTTTAATTGTGTGTATGTGTTGAGGGGAATGCACTCATCAGTTATCTGGGGAAGCCAGGAGAGGGCAGCAGATTCCCCCTGGAGCTGGAGTTCTCAACCTTCAGTTCCCAACATTTTAAGTTGAAATATGATAAATAAAAATTGCATATGTTTACTGTGTCTAACACGATGTTTTTAATATGTATTCATCATGGGGTAGTTAAGCTCATTAGCACGTGACTGCTTTACATTACTTTTTGGCGATGAGAGCCCTTTATGTCTGCTCTCGGTAGTTTCAAGATTATTTTAATTAATAAAGACTAAGAATTAATCAGAATTACATATTTTCTTTTTTGAAATACATACAATGCCAAAATCTCCTCAATTCTTGTGAAAAGAGGACTCGGAAGTCTGAGAGCACGGCGTGGTTGGAAGTCAGAGCCGCTCAGGCGTCGGTGTGGCTGTGGTGAAGACCTCAGGATGAATGACAGCACAGTCTGTTTGCTGACGGTCACTGTTTTCATGTCTTTCATCCCCCAATGCTGGGCATGGAGGACAAGGCCTTGCTATGCATTATGGGTACTATGACCAAGGCCTTGCTATGCATTATGGGTACTATGAACAAGGTCTTGCTATGCATTATGGGTACTATGAACAAGGCCTTGCTATGCATTATGGGTACTATGAGCAAGGTCTTGCTATGCATTATGGGTACTATGAACAAGGCCTTGCTATGCATTATGGGTACTATGAACAAGGCCTTGCTATGCATTATGGGTACTATGACCAAGGCCTTGCTATGCATTATGGGTACTATGAACAAGGTCTTGCTATGCATTATGGGTACTATGAACAAGGCCTTGCTATGCATTATGGGTACTATGACCAAGGCCTTGCTATGCATTATGGGTACTATGAACAAGGCCTTGATATGCATTATGGGTACTATGATCTGAGCCCCAGCCCCAGCTCTCCAATTTTTTTTCGACTAAAAATTAAGTTGAAGTTGACGTGCTTTTACAAGTGTGTGTGTGTGTGTGTGTGTGTGTGTGTGTGTGTGTGTGTATGTGTGTGTGTGTGTGTGTGTGTGTAGCCGTTTGGTTGTTGTGAGTGTTTGAGGGGTATAATTTCAGAGTCACAGGATGTTACAGCGAGTAGCTCAATGCTCTCACGCTTTTACTGTAGAAGCCCCGGTTGCCCCAGGGCCTGGCTATCACTAGTCCTTCTGTTTTATACAGTTTATTTTTATTATATGTGTAAGAGTGTTTTCCCCATGTGTATGTGAGTACGAACTGAGTATAGCTGGTACCGTCAGAGGCCAGAAGAGGATGCCAGATCGCCTGCAACTGGAGTTACAGATGTTTGTGTACTGCTATGTGGGTGCTGGGAATTGAACATGGGTCCTCTGTGAGAGCAGCCAGTGCTCTTAACCTTTGTTTATTTTTGCGATGGGGTCTCATTATGCAGCCTGGGATGTCCTGGAACTCACTATGTTGACCAGCCTGGCCTTGAACTTCTGGAGACCTGACTGCCTCTGCCTCCTGAGTGCTGGGCTTAACCTCTGAGTCACCTCCCCAGCCCCAAATGTATTTATTTTTTAAAAGACAGGGCTTCTCTGTGTAGCTCTGGCTGTCCTGGAATTCTGTAGATCAGGCTGGCCTCAAACTCTGAGATTCACCTGCCTCTGCTTCCAGAGTGCTGGGGTTTAAGGTGTGCACCCCCACACCTGGCCAAATGGACCCTTTTAAAGGTGAGCATTTGCGTGGGTGTGCAGCAGACTCTTCCTCAGAATTTTAGTTTGTACAACATGTTTAATTTCGTAGGTATATTTATTTTTAAGATAGGATCTCATATGCCTCAGCCTCATCCTCACCGTGAGGCTGAGAATGAATTACATCCCTGCCCCCGTTTCTCTTCTTCTGCCGTGCTGAACTCCACTCGTGTGCCGCCACGCCCTGTCTATGCCGTGCTGGGGATGGAGCCAAGGGCTTCATGTGTGCTAGGCAAGCACTCTACCCACTGAGTCAAACCCTTCATCATTATATTTATCAACGTCCTCATCATGTCTTGGGACATCCCATATTGAGGTGATTTTGTTTCTTACTTTGACTCTATTTAGTCTCCCGTGGTACTTCATTTCTAAAGCATTTAAAAAGATGCAAGGGAGTCCTACACCTTTGTGACTGTTTTAGGAAGGATGACAATGAGGGTGGAACCATGGACCCCAGGGCCAGAGGCATTCCTTAGAGATGCCCATCACTAGCACTGTCCGACCACGGCCGGTGGCTTCATCTCTCTGGGCCTTTATGAAACTTACAGTGCTCTGTGAATTGAATGGAGGGACAGAGGTAAAGCCTTGGAGAGCAGATGTTCAGAGGATTGCTTTCTATTATGAGCCACACTGGCATGTGCAGGAATCCCTTTCTCTCCTTAGATCAAGAAGCAGATGTGAAATTGCTGGGTCAGTGGGCGCCAGCATTTTGAAGACTGTTTTGACAGCTCTCTCCGCGCTGTTGCCCTAGCCGCTCTTGCTGGCAGCACGCTAGAGCATTGGAGTCACTGAGTTGCGCTTGGAAAGGAGTCGCTCTTCCACGAGCATCCACCTGAGGAAGAGAAGCCATTTTAACAATAGAACCCAAGAGTTACGCCGAATGCACCACAGAGGTGCCTGAATAGTTTGGCTTCCAAATATCAGCTAGCTAATGTCACAATCATGTTGTATAACAAGCCATCCCTAAGTCACAGTGGCATCCAAGGATGATGAGCGTTTGAATCTTAGGCAGAGTTTGCAGGTGGTTGCTATGGTAGCCGGACAGCTCCTCTCTACACGTCTATCATCCCTGTCCTTGGGTTAGTAAGGGTGGGCACACCAGTGGGTGATGTCAGGGACCCAATGGGAGCACATCTGCCACACAAACACACCTCAAGCTTTTGCTTGCATCACATCTGCTGACATCCCATTGGTCAAGCCCGAGGTCATGAGTGGGAAATGGCTCCACCCCTATACTGAGGCTGTGGATGAAGGGCACAAGTGGAGATCTGGGGCTACAAAGTTGGTGCCCCGTGTCCTGCAGTCCTCGGTTACAAGAAAGTTTTTATTGGACTTGAGAGGACAAAGGAGATGCTTCTGTTTCCTTATTATGGCGGCAGACAGATGGTACCCGCATTGTTATTTTTCAGTGCTGTGTGATCCAAATAGCTGACAGTTTAATAGAGGAAAGATTCTTCTTGACTGATAGTTAAGAGGCATGTTAGTTCATCCCAGTGGGGAAGGCTCAGTGGAGAGACATTGACCCTGGTGGGGGAGGTGCTGGCCACAGTTTGTTCACGTGGAATCAACCAATCCGAGACGGCAGGCTGGTCAGAAGGAGGCCCAGGTGTAGCTTTCAGAGTCTTGTCTCCTAAAGTCTCCACACCAGAAGAGGGCATCAGATCCCATGACAGATGGCTGTGAGCCACCATGTGGTTGCTGGGGATTGAACTCAGGACCTCTGGAAGAACAGTCAGTGCTCTTAACCGCTGAGCCATCTCTCCAGCACCAGAAACTGAATATTTAAAACACCAGCTTGTGGAGGACATTTGAGGTTCAAAATGTAGCAGTACCCAGCTTATGATAACTTAAAGATTGTTTTTTAAATTCTTGATGATAGAAGTTCTCAGTAGCAACCATACTTTGACTTTTCAATTTGGATCTTTCCTGTATGCTGCTGTCTTGGGGTGCTGGGCAGTGGTGTTGGGGTGCTGAGTGTGGTCATGAGGTAAATACCTGGTATTTTTGTTATACTGTGTTACTGTCTATATCATGTTTGGTAGGCTAGAAAAATTCAATTTTATTTCATATGTGGTCTTATTATGTAACCCAAGCCAACCTTAAGCTCAGCATCCTCCTAGTGTAGGTTCCAAAGTACTGGGACTTAAGTTTCAATTTATGATGTAGAAGGACCTACCAGGAATGTTGCTTAACATATCTAAGTGACTTAGAATTCTAAGAGAATTTGTCTGTACCAAATTTGGGGTGACACTCAGTAGTGGGCTGAGTGCCTAGTATGTGGGGCTCTGTTAGTATGAGCTCCAGCACACATACACATCAAGACACATACACAAGGGGGAGAGAGAGAGATGGATGGAGGGAGGGAGGGAGGGAGGGAGGGAGGGAGGGAGGGAGGGAGAGAGAGAGAGAGAGAGAGAGAGAGAGAGAGAGAGAGAGAGAGAGAGATTTGGTCATATAGTACCTGTCTCAATTTAGGCATTTCTTAGCTAGCATGATTTTATATGTTCTGTTATAAAGACAGGTCTGCAGTCCATGCTGCTCTCAAACTCATGACCCCCCCCCCATCTCAACTTTCTGACAGATGGGATTACAAGTGTGTGCCACCATGCTCATGAGTTTTCTTCTTTGATTTTTTTTCTTTCTTATGGTGAGAGGGGCTGAACCCGAGACCTCCCCCAGCCCTTGTGTTACTAGCTTAAAAGGAGCTGAAAGGTTATGTAATTATTTAAATAATTTCTTAGATGATTTCCTTTTTTATAAAAACCCCTGCCCCTGAGTGAATTCAAATATGTAAAATTGACAAAAATTTTAATTTGTTAAAAGAGCAAAACTATCTTATTGATTTAGAGAGCTTTTAAATTATACTTCCTTTAGAAATCTCACAGCTTTAAAATATATTTTCTTTAAAAATGTAAAATTGTGTGTGTGTGTGTGTGTGTGTGTGTGTGTGCACGCGCGCATGTGTGAGCTCATTCAGAAGAGGGTGTTAGGTTCCCTGGAGCTGAAATTACAGGTGGTTGTAACTCTCTGATGTGGGTGCTCAGAATGATTTCAAACCTTCTGTAAGAACAGAAAATGTCTATCCAATGAGCCATCTTTCCAGCTTGTGTGGCAGGACTGACTGGATAGTTCCTAAGTCCTGCTCTTGCATGTGCACGGGGTTGTATCCTAAGTGCTGGCTTTATTGGTGTGCACCACCACATCTGCCTGAAATTTAATATTTTTTAAAGATTTATTTTTATTTATGTATCTATGTGTTGTAAATACAGGAGACCAGAGGAGGGCATTTGATCCCCTGGAACTGGAGCTAGGAGTGGTTGTGAGCTGTGCAGTGTGGGGTGGTTGTGAGCTGTACACTATGGGGTGGTTGTGAGCTGTGCAGTGTGGAGTGGTTGTGAGCTGTGCAGTGTGGGGTGGTTGTGAGCTGTGCAGTGTGGGGTGGTTGTGAGCTGTACACTGTGGGGTGGTTGTGAGCTGTGCAGTGTGGGGTGGTTGTGAGCTGTGCAGTGTGGGGTGGTTGTGAGCTGTGCAGTGTGGGGTGGTTGAGAGCTGTACACTATGGAGTGGTTGTGAGCTGTGCAGTGTGGAGTGGTTGTGAGCTGTGTACTGTGGGGTGGTTGTGAGCTGTGCAGTGTGGGGTGGTTGTGAGCTGTGCAGTGTGGGGTGGTTGTGAGCTGGGTACTGTGGGGTGGTTGTGAGCTGTGTAGTGTGGGGTGGTTGTGAGCTGTGCAGTGTGGGGTGGTTGTGAGCTGTGCAGTGTGGCTGTAAGAATCTAGCTTGAGTCTCTAGCTTCTATTTTCTTGAGTTCTTGAGAGGTGGCATGATCCTATACGTGCTCGGAAATGTCTTAATCTTACATTTACCCTTGAATGGCAGTTTGGTTGGTTATTGAAATCTAAATTAAAAATAATTCTTAGAATGGAGAGATGGCTCAGTGATTAAGGGTACTTGCAGCTCTTGTGGAAGACCCGGGTTCCGTTCCCAGCACCTACATGCCAGAAGAGTATCACTTGTAACTCCGGATTATGGGAGCTAATGCTGTCTTCTCATCTTTGTGAACACCAAGCAACACATGGGACACATACTTCACGCATAAAGTAAAAATAAACAATTCTTTAGAATAATTTTTTTGCATAAGAATGTCAGTAAAACTATTCCATCATCTTCTAGCTTTCAGCTTTGATGGTATATCTAATACCAAGGCATTTTTCATACTACTGTGGTTAATTTGTTCTCTCTTTCTAAAAGTTATATAGATTTTCCTTTTATTTATTTTTTGTTATAAGCATTTACTTCAGTGTACCCACATTTTGAAAGTTCTCTTATTTCTCATTGGAGCCATTTGACAGTAAACAGACCTGGTTAATGTGTTGAGCAATGTCCTTCCTACGTCTGGAATGCTTACAGGGCCTTCATTATTTCTTCATTCCCACTTATGTGTTCTCTTCTTCGGGAACTCTTGTCATACTGACGTTGGAATGTCTGGGTCTGTCCTCTGCATCTGGTGAGTTTTACCAAGGGTGTTTGAGTCTCTGTCCTTTCACATTAGGTTCAGAAAAAACCTGATTTTCTCTCCCATGATGCCACCATCCCCCAGTTAGTGTGTAGCCCACTATCTTTCTTCTATTGACTTAAAAAATATGTATTTATTGTATTTGTATGTGTATGCATGTGCACACATGTAAGTACAGATGCCCATAAAGGCCAGAAGGGGGCGCTGGATCCTCTGGAGCAGGAGTTATAGGTGACTGTGACCAGCCCTGTGTGGGTGCTGGAAACGTGCTCTGGTTCTCAGAATGAACAGCCAGAGTTCCTAACTGCTGACTCACCTTTCCAGTTCCCATCTATCGCACTAAGATAACTAATTTTCAGTTTCTACTATGTATAGCCTATTTTGAGATTAAATCTCACCATGTAATCCTGGCTGGCTTCAGACATATCCCCCTGCCTCAGCACCCCCAGTGCTTCCAGATTTGCACCACCATACTTGCTTGGCTCTAGTTATGTTTTTTTAAATGAATGAACTGTTTTCTATTATATTGTAGAAGATTGAAATTATAATTTCTTCTATTAATTTCCTTTGGTTGTAATTCTTTGGTGGCATATTTAATTTTTCTTTTATTGTGGTCATTTTTCTTTTAAGTGCTTGTAGATTCTTGGCCATCTGCCCATCCTTTTGTCTGAGAATTCCCAGGAACCTGATTTTATTCTTTGATGATGACTGGGATGGGGGCGGGCCAGGTTCTGTTCTTTAAGAGTAGGGTTGGAGTTCCTGGTCCTTCCTGGGGATAGAGCCTCAGTTTCCACTGAGACTATGGGTTTTAGGCTGACAGAAAATGCTGTGGTCAGTGACTGTGTCTCTCTTATCCTCCCATGCCAGCATGGGCCTGCCTTTCCCTTTCTCCCCTTTCTTCTTTATGCCTCTTTTAATCAGAGAAGGCTTTCCTGTCATTTGTGGGATTCTGGCTAGGAGGAAGGTCAAATGGGGTGCTTTGCCTCCATCTGGCTCCAATCTGCATTTTTAGCAAAACAACTAAGTTGGGAAGTTTGAAACTAACAACATTAGGGCTGAGAGATTTCTTAATGTGAATATATTTCAGTAGAGTTAATGAAAACTTGGAGTGCTTACAAAGTTGGGTATATTACAT
Source organism: Micromys minutus (assembly GCF_963924665.1). Classification (NCBI taxonomy): domain Eukaryota; kingdom Metazoa; phylum Chordata; class Mammalia; order Rodentia; family Muridae; genus Micromys; species Micromys minutus. The sequence continues at coordinate 3,652,005 of NC_137979.1, forward strand.
GTGTGACAAATTATATATAAACCAGATTTCATTTCCTGTTTTTTTTCTTTCTTTCTTTCTTTTTTTTTTTTTTTTTTTTATCAGCAAAAGAAAAATGGCAAGGAAAACCAAATCTCTCATAATACAGCTATACATTTTAGGGGATAATATATATTTAAACATCTTCAACATTTGCTGTTAAAATAATAAAACTTCACCCAAAAGTGCCCCTCGAAGTATGAAGTTCTGGACAGAGATGAACCCCGTATTTAGATATGGTACAGGCTCTGCCTCCGGGGGCTCATCAGGTCCAGGCTGCTGTTAGCAACCCTCATCACACCCACTGCCTTACTCTCATCTCTATGGTGATTCTTGTTAAGTAAAGTGAACAGCCCCTGTCATGCGCCCCAGAGCCTAATTTGGCATCTTTAGCTGTGCCTGTCAATCTCCACAAAGCACCACCCATCGAGTCAGCCGATATCTGATGATTGTTCAGTCTAGTGACCCGAAGAGGAGAGGGACAAGATGCGGTCCCTTCAGGAAGTATTCTAGGGAGAAAAGAGGCCATAGCTTTTGTGGAAAAGATCTACCAAGTGGGACCCAACTTTTTACGTCTTTGGGAAGGTGACTGAGTTAAAAAATGTTTTATACTTGTGTAACCAAAATCCTTTTTAAAACGTTGTCTAGCTTCCCAGTGGAGGTTGAACATTATATGATTCAGCAATCAAAATAATATAGAAGAAAATCATGTTCAGCAGCCCTCTCCCATCTCTGTTTTCTTGAGTTGCCTGGCACACGCTAGGTAATAGCTGAATCACTGAGCTACAACCCTGACCCTCTAGATTATAATTTTTTATTATATTCTTGTTTATATTCTAGTGTCTTTATTTTTAAAAATTAATTAACTAAAAATTTTTTTTTTTTGAGAAAAGCTCTCTTGTAGCCCAGGCTGGCTTTGAGTTTGCTATGTTACTGAACGTGGTGGTCCTCCTGCCTCTGCCTCCTGAGAGCTGGCATTCCAGGCACATGGTTTTAGGCTTTGTTTTATGCAGCGCTGAGGATCGAACCCAGAGCTCTGTGCACGTTACTTCACTCTCCCAAGCAAGCTAACCCTAGACCATCTAGTGTTTTTCCTTTCTCTGCCGTCAAAAGGTGGTGCGCCATACACTTAGCTCACTAGCTGGCTGGCAGACCTGAGGACCACACTATTGTGGATGGGTCATGATACAGCTCATTATTGTTAGTAAGTGGTGGAGGTTCCAAAAGTCTGACGACCCGGCGAATGGCTCAGAGAATCAACTACTGTTTGTCTGTGTGGCCGTGTCTTCACAGAACTGATTTCAGTAGTGGGGTTGCTCCTCTCAGGGCATTTGCATCCCTTATCTTTGCAGATTTTGCCGATTGTCCCTCTGTTGGGGTTACGCCATCCCATTTCCTCCCATCAGTGATGGAGAGTCTTCTTCTTTGGGGAGAATATTTCTAATTCTTACATGTTTTTCAGCTACCAAATTATATGTACTCATGCCCTTTCCCTTGGTGCATGAGAAATGCTTCAGGGTTTTATCAACCCTTCTGTTTACGCAAGTCAGATTGCCCCTGAGATGTTGTTAGACTTGATTTATGGTGCTTTGGATGAGGAAGCTTTATTTAATGTTGGTTTTTGAGACAGGATCTCGTGTTGCCGAGGCTGCCTCCAACTCACTCTGTGGCAGAAGCTGGCCTCTAGCTCCTTCTCCTTGTCTTTACCTTCTGATTGCTTGGCTGGGGTGAAGAATCTTGAAGGGAGCCCATGCTGTTTAAAGAATGATAGGCAGGCAAGCCTGTGGGGGTTCAGATCAAACTGTTGGAGATGGGAGGGCCCAGGATCAGAGACAGATTGTGAAGAACTTGGGCTGTCATTCACTGAGGGTGTTTTGTGTACAAATGCTTACATACATGTGCTTGGAGAAAAGATCTCTCACTGTGTAGCTTTTGACTATCGCAGAACCGTGTAGACCGTGTTTGACTTGTATTCACAAACTGTCTTCCTGTTACTCTGTGCTGGGATTTGTGGTACTGCCCTTGCTTTGTCCCCATTGATGACAAGGAGGGAGATGTTACAATGTTACCAGGAGGATTTAATTCCCAGAACCTGTTCAGGGCATGGAAGAGAGGACAGATAGTCCAGCTTTTAATTCTTAACTTCCTGCTGCGTGCCCTGGAGAGATTGCTATTTGGCCTAGTTAGCAATCCTGTTTTCCATGACGGGGCGGTGCGTGCGGTGGGGGTGAAACTTTGCAACTTACTTTCCAGGCTGAAAAGGTTGAGAGGTACTTTCCCACTCGGTCCCTTCTCGGTCCTTATCATTGTTATTCAAATGGGTAGTAACTGAGACAGATCCCAGGGCTGCTGGTGCCTCGGAACCTCCCATGCAAGAGATCTGACTTTCCACTTCCAAAGAGTAGGAAGTCATTAGTGGGCTATCTTGTCCAAGGCACCATTAGGAGGAGGTGTCAGCCCAGAGCAGAGAAAGCTCAGCGAGTTTAGTTTTTTGTTTTGTCTTTTCTACCCACCCTGTGGCCTTGCCAAACCCGGTTGTTTGTCTGGCTCCTGGAGGGTGTGAGAGGCAGGCGATGCTATGTGCGGTTTCCATGGCAGTGGGCCGCTGGGGCCGTGGGGATGCACAGCCAGGTGGCTGGCGCAGGCTCACCTGCTTTTGGCTCCTGGCAGCCGTGGTATCAAGGAGGTCTAGGCTCCCCTTTCTGCTTTTCTTTAGTTCCTGGAGCTCTGGTTACTGTTTTTATGAGTCTGAGCTCTGTGTGAGAGAACTTTAAAAAGTTCCATGTGACTTTATCTGGGGAGCGGACCGAATGGCAGCGATTCAGAAGGCGAGGATGGAAAAGTACCAGAGGCGAGGCTGGTGCAAGAGGCTGAGGTGCCTACAAAAAGGAGGCATTCCACAGCCAGGCTCCCCAGCACGGAACCGTCCCCTCCCCCGCCAGGGTTCCCTTTCGCTGTGCCCTTGACACCAGCAGGCACAATTCAAGGGCTGGCCATCAACGTTTGATCTCTCTATTTAAGGAACTCAGGAAGATGTTGGTGACTCCCTGAAGCCCAACGACGTCAGTTTAACCAATACCCAATAGTTTTCTAGTGAGGACTCTTTATCCAAGAATCGCTAGGAATTCAGGGTGGGGGAGGGAGAGAGCACAGAGGATTTCAAACAGATAAAGATGTAAAAGTTAAGTCCAAGTTTACAGCGTGCTTTTCCAGGAAGTTCTTGCTGTTTCCAGGCAGCAGGCTTGTGTCTGCTCTTTGTAGCCCAGTTGTAGCAGAAACATCATGTATAGAACTGGGCCCTCAGGGCTGGTTCTGGTAGACCCCGGACAGAGCGAATGCTTGGAAGAATTCCATGACCCAGATCGATGGAAAGTCTTGGGGTCAGGGACTTGGATTGTGGTACAGAAAATGATGCATTGTATGGAGTCCGACCAACATGGCTGTAAAGGCAGGGGTGGGGGTGGGGGTGGGGGTGGGGGTTGGAGGGGTTGGGATGTCCAGAATGTGGGGCCAAAACAGAACTGCCCAAGATCTTTAAGAAGTAGTCCCAAAGTCATGTTTTTCTTGGACACAGGAAAGAAATAACAAATCAGGACATGTTTTAGTCTCAGTGTACGACCACACACTGTTAGATCCCACCCCCTCTTGGTCATGGTGTCTCTTGAGAGCAATAGAAGAGTAAGGCCAGAGTTTCACTGCATAGTCTTGGCTGGTCTGGAACTTGCTTATAGACCAGGCTAGCCTTGAACTTACAGAGATCCACGAGATTCAATTTCTAGAGTGTTGGGATCAAAAGCATGTGCTACTGCACTTTGGTGTGCAAGTATCTTTTTGATGACTTATGATGTTTGGTCTCCAAGGTAGGAACTAGGTGACCAAATGATTGTCTCCATGACACCAGTAAGCTGGCTGAAGGCTCTTTTGTTCTACCTAGGTAGAAGTGGGTAGGCAAGGAACTCTGTAAAAGCTGGTTTGGGGATGGGGGCTGTAGGTCATTTGGTAGATGGCTTGGGTCCTAAGTTTGATCCCGGTGTCATATAAATCTACAGGGGTGGTGCACGCTTACAACCCGGCACTTGGAAAGGCAGTTTCAGAAGTTCAAGGTCATCTTTAGTCTGAGGCTAGCCTGGGATACAGGAGATCCTCTCGCTCACAAACAAAGGGACAAACAAAGCTAGTCTCTAGCAGCTCTCTCGTTCTTTAGTGTTTGGTTGAAGCGCAGTGGCAGTAGGAAGGCGAAGCAGTTGACAAGTGGCCCTGCTAGTGTTAGTCTTTCTGCAGCACTTTGACTGAGCTGTGTTTTTGGGGGCCACGCAGTCAGTGCAGCTTCGTCACAGTTGCCTCAAGGTATCTGGTTTGTTCCAGATGGCTCAGGCTGGCGTGGGGGGGGGGGGGTGTAGTTGCTTGACCCATGGCCCTTTTCTTTAGGCAGTTCAGCAGCAAGGGAGAGTCCCACAGCTGCTAATTAGAGTTGGATTGTCCAATCCTAAACATCTTGTCTGTTTATAGGAAAACAAGTATCAGAAAGAACACATAATAAAGTTGAAGAACTCACCAGTGCCAACGGTGATTTAGACAATAAAGCAGTGTTAATACCCGACATCTAGCAAACATCACAGAGGTGCATCTCCCTGAGTTGTTCTTTCTGCTCTGGGCTACAGGGAACCAAAGAGCTGGGGAAGGGGTAGTGAAGCCCCGTGCCCAGGGTTAGAGGTTGCAATAGGGGGGTTAGGATCTGCGAGGATGGGGGTGGTGGGGCAAACTGCTCACAGGAAAGACCTTCAAACAAGACAGAAGGGAGAGAGAAGGGTTTTTCTGAGAGCTGCTTCGACTGGTAGATGGAAGGGGTGGGCAAGGCTATCTTGGAGACAGGAATTCAGAGAGATGGCTACAGAAGAAGCTGGAGAGAAAATGGGTAAGGACTTGGAGGGAATACGTTAGACTATATAGATCCTTCTTTACTGGGACCCATGAGTGGGCAGAGGAAGAGAGAGAGGAGAGACAGAGACACACAGAGAGAGGCAGAGAGACACACAGAGAGACACATAGAGACAGAGACAGAGAGACACAGAGACACACAGAGATACAGAGACACAGAGTGAGACACAGAGACAGAGAAAGACAGAGACACACAGAGAGACAGAGACACAGAGGCACATAGAGACATATATATATATGGTACTTGGCTGCTTGGGCATGTCTCAGCCCTAAGGCAGACCATCTGGTAGGGGAGGCTGAATTCTCAGGCAAGAGTCAACACCACAATCCACAAACATAAATCTCTCCTTAATTAGGGGCACCTTAGATTATCTATCCATTTATCCGTCTATTCGTCTATCTGTCTATCCATCTATCTGCCTATCCATCTCTCCATCTACCCATCTATCCATCATCTATCCATCATCTATCTATCTATCTATCTATCGATCTATCTGTCTGTCTGTCTGTCCGTCTGTCTATCTGTCTATCTGTCTGTCTGTCTGTATGTCTATCTATCTATCTGTCTGTCTGTCTGTCTGTCTATCTGTCTATCTGACTCATCTATCTATCTATCTATCTATCTATCTATCTATCTATCTATCTATCTATCTAATCTATCTACCTTCCTTCCTTCCTTCCTTCCTTCCTTCCTTCCTACCTACCTACCTACCTACCTACCTACCTATTTGTCTATCTGACTCATCTATCTATCTACCTATCTACCTATCTATCCATCTGTGAGACAGGGCTTACTATGTAGTCTTGGCTGGGCTGGAACTTGCTATGTAGATCAGGCTGACTTGGAAGTCAGAGCAATCTAACTTCCTCTGCCCTTAGAGCACTGGGACTGGAGGTGTGTCCCATGCCCTATGCCACACAGCTGATTTTATCTGTAGCTATGCACATTCGTTTCTTGTTGTGGAAATGATGCTAGGTCCTCTGTTGAAGGCACACCTCGGCTTTTCCAAAGATGTCTACATCTTAATCCCTGCAACCTTCCAACATGCGGGCTTCTGTGTGGTGCAATGATGCTAATGATCTAGACAGGGACGTTTCCCTGAACCATCAGGGGAAGTGAAGTCAGAAAAGGGCTCACCAGGGGGAGACATAACAATGGGGGCAGACAGTGGGATGGTGTGGGGGGTCAGGAGTCCAGGAATAAAGGCAGCTGCTAGAGATAAAGAAAACAAGACCTCCACCACCACCAATCCAGGAAGGTGCTCCAGGAAGGTGCTCCAGGACAGGCAGGCACCACCAGGATACGCAGTATGATGGACAGGTGGGAAAGATAGAAAGACAGAAAGAGCAGTAGTGTGAGTACTATGAAGAGAAGCAGACATATGGTGATGGTGACAAGGGAGAGAAGGCTGAGGGGACATGTTGTCATTACCATTAGAGTCGGTAGGATGAAGTGCAGCAGCCTGGAGCTTATTCAGACCCAGACTCAGCCCCAGAACCTGCTGCCCAGTCTGGAGATCACCCTGGCTCTGGGCAAGGATGGAAGCCCGAGATAAAGAAAGATTCATTCACTGCATTGGACCTCCTCAAAGGACCACTATGGTCTCTGAAGCCACTGAAGGCCATATTGGTGACTGTGGTCCATGCTGTTTCCTCAGGAGGAGATGAAGCCTGAGATCCGTGAGGACTTAGATGATCTGTTCAGGTGCCTCATGACCAGCATGTAGAGCATCCTGAGGCCATGTTGAAGCCTGTGGCCCGTGAAGATGCTGAGGACCATGAGTGGCCTGATACTGCCAAGGGTTATGTTGATATCTGAATCCCTTTGTTACCATTGAAGCCTCCCCTCCAAACCATGTACAGGAGAGAAAGCAGGTCCCACTCAGTTCAGGAGAGCTGGCTCCACCCCGTTCATTAGTTTGCATGGCTCTCCTCAGTTGAAGGCTTCGGGCCTGGATGCAAGCAGAGAAAGACTTATGGGGGGAGGAGAGGGGAGGGGAGGTGGCCACTAGGAATTCGACCACGCTCTAGTGAGTATATGAACCATACAAAATAGACTTGCTTTTTCTTTTGTTTGTTTGTTTGTTTGTTTGTTTTGGTTGGGAAGGTCATGGAAGAAAGGGGTAAGCATAGAAAGCCTGAGAGGCAATGCTATGATGTGAAATTTCCAAATAATGAAAATATATCATTAAGATGATAAAAATAAAACAGATTTTCTCCCAAGACCTCCAGAAGAAAGGCAGCCCTACCAAGCAATTTTCAGTATCTGAACTGCAGGACTGCAAGATTTGCTGGGTTTAAGAAGAACCAAAGCAGGCTGGAGAGATGGCTCAGTGGTTACTGACTGCTCTTCCAAAGGTCCTGAGTTCAATCCCCAGCAACACTTGGTGGCTCACAACCATCGGTAATGGGATCTGATGCCGTCTGAAGACACTGACAGTGTACTCACATACATTAAATAAATAATTAAATCTAGCAAAACTGTGTATGTACACGCTTGTGTGTGTGTGTGTGTGTGTGTGTGTGTGTGTCTGTCTGTCACTTTGTATGTCTCTCTCTCTCTCTCTCTCTCTCTGTCTGTGTGTGTGTGTGTGTGTGTGTGTGTAATTTCCTACATACAGAGGTATCCAGTGGTTCATGCCTTCCTTGATTACTCTCCATCTTAGTATTTGATACAGTCTGTCCTTGAACCTGGTGATTCAGATAGTTCAGATAGCGGCTAGCCAGGGAGTCCCAGAGATTCTCCTGTCTCTGCCTCTCCAGCATGAGGTTACAGACATACACCACTGCAAGCAGCTTCTATGTGGTGGAGGTTGAATTCAGTTGTTGGGAATTTTTTTATAAGCAGGGTCTTACCTTTTAACTCTGTCTGACCTAGAATTACTATGTAGACCAGCCTGGGCTCAAACTCACAGAGATCTGCCTCTTCTCTAGTAATGGGATTAAAAGTGTAGGGCACCATTCCTGGTTCTCTGTGGTTAACATTTTATAGCAATATAGGAGAAAAAAATCATTGGAAGTATTAGTTTTATATATATATATATATATATATGTGTGTGTGTGTGTGTGTGTGTGTGTGTAATTTATGGTTTATAAATATCTCTAGTCTTTGAACTTGCCTCTAAATTGTTTGCAGCATTTACTGGATTCTATCATTTATTCATGGTTCAAATATCATTTCAATGTGCTATTTTATCTTCTTGGGAAATCATGGCTTGGTTCTCCTTAAAAATAACTATCTTCAACAAAGATGCCAAGGCTGTTTGATGGGGGAAATGGTCTGAACAACAAACGATGCTGAGAAAATTGGATACTCACATGTAAAAGAGTGAAATTGGAGTCCTACCTAACATCATACATGAATATCAAGGCAAATGGAGGTTGGAGAGGAGGCTCAGTGGCTACAGTGAGAACCCCTCTTGCAGAGGACCTGAGTTTAGATCCCAGCACCCACATGACAGCCACAACTGTCAGTTCTGGTGATCCGATGCCCTCTTCTGGCCTCTTCAGGAAAGCATGATTTTGCTCCTTGTCCATCTCCTAAGCAGCTGCTGAGACCTCTGACTTGCCTACTGTCTTAGGGTTTTACTGCTGTGAGCAGACACCATGACCAAGGCAAGTCTTATAAATGACAACATTTAATTGGGGCTGGCTTGCAGGTTCAGAAGTTCAGTCCATTATCAAGGTAGGAGTATGGCAGCATCCAGTCAGACATGGTACAGGCAGAGCTGAGAGTTCTACATCTTCATCTAAAGGCTGCTAACAGAATACTAGCTTCCAGGCAGCTAGGACTAGGGTCTTAAAGGCACAGTGACACACCTACTCCAACAGGGCCACACCTTCTAATAGAGCCACTCCCTGGGCCAAACATATATAAACCATCACACTTGCCTCCTCTCCCTCTCCCTCCTCCTCTCCCTCTCCCTCTCCCTCACCCTCTCCCTCTCCTTCTCCCTCCCCCCCCCCCCAAGCTCCAATAAAATCATCCTGGAGTTTCTTTCTGAGTCAGTTTTAAAAGTTCTTTTAAGTTCAAAACCTGACAAAAGAACCCCGCTAACATTAGGGTCTGTTACTTAAAACAAAACAAAACAAAGCACAAAGAGCAGGAAAATGTAAAATACTGCACAAAACAGGTGGATGTTAAAGGCCAACAACGGACAACTGCCATTGGATCCAGAAAGCTCCTCTGGGGCTCAGATACAAAGAACCGAGACCAGGCACTTGATCAGATTCTCTCAACTCTGTGTCCACGGCTGCACTATTCACTCCCGGTGGAGGCCACTGCCCATCAGTGAGCAAAAGTGTGAACAGCATATGGTCTGTCCGTGCAACAGGATGTTACTCAGTCCTGGAAAAGCAAGGGCATTCTGACACCTGGATGAATCTATTTTCTTGTTGAGACAGGGTTTCTCTGTTATGTATCCCTGACTGTTCTGGAACTCACTATGTAGACCAGGCTGGCCTTGAACTCACAGCGATCCTCTGCCTCCGGAGTGCTGAGATTAGACATTTACCACCACATCCAGTAAATACATGGATGGATATTGAGGACAGGAAGTGAGATGAGCCAGACACAAAAAAGTTAAATGTTCTATGCAGCACACAGAACAGTCGGTTCCTAGAGACAGAAAGTGGAATGGTGGTTAGTTAGAAGAGACAGGAGAAGCGGGAAGTTATTTAAGGAGCACAGAGATTCAGTTTGGTGGAAAGGCTTTGGCGATGTTGCTAGTGCTGGTTGCATAACATCACGAATGTACTCAGTGGCCCCGAACGGAACATCTAAAAAGATTGAAATGGTAGACGACACACCACGCATATGCACCACATCGAAACAATGAAAAATGGTAACACACTGAGAGAGCCAGGTATAGGAAACACGTATGCGAGACCCAATGTATGCATAACTGGGGTCTACAGAGGAAGCCAGCCAGAAGAGAGAATAATTACTTAAAAATATAATGCAAGAACACTTTCCCCAAAGATTTGAATCTACATATTGAAAAAGCACACAGCATCCCAGAGAAAACTGCCACCGACTGTCAACACTGACAGACACCCTCTAAAATGATGGGGCGTGTACAATAAAGAACTTTGGCTACAGTTAGACAAAAATATTCTGGAGGGAAATAAAATCAGGTTGGCATCACACTTCTCCACATTAGCATTCAGGAGATGGTAGGAAAACATGCCCAAGAAATTCAATAAAGCAAAATGTGAGCCAAGGGCTATGCGGCTGAGCTCTGCTGCAGGAATGAAGGGTGAGGACATCAACAGGACAGTGTGTGAGGACCTGCTGAGGCCTCTGCCATCAGCAGAAGAGGGGCAGCCGGGGAACTTCAGGGGAAGACGTGTCAGTGGCTCACACGTGTGCTCAGCTGTGGCTCTCATCCCGGCAGGCCGGAGTAACAGCAGGGCAGGGAATGAATGCTACGTTCAGATTAGGCAAAAGCAGTCAAGGCACAGAATGGGGGAGAAAATAGAAAGCGGTAAGCTTCTCATCTATGAGAGAGGAAACACTATTGTTACAAACAACAAGGTCAAGTGCAGAATTTTGAGCATATTCAAGATGACAGAGGCAAAGATGAGCCCAGGCTTACATGGGTCAAAATGAGAACATGGGTGGCTGAGGTTAGGGGTTAAGGGAAAGGAATGGGAAGGAAGAGGGTGGAAGTTAGAAAGAAAGAGAGATGAAGTCAGACAGAGAGACACACAGAAGGAAAGAGACAGAGAGGTAGAAACAGAGAGACAACACACAATTTTAGTAATAACATTTTTAAAATGGAAAAGCAGCAAGCTAAGTGCCCACCAACAGATGGGTATGTAAATAAAATGCAGTGTACATCCACAATGGGAAATTATTCAGAAAGAATAACGAGATCCTTTTATCTGCAGGTGATGTGTAGAAATGGAGGTTTATATACCACCTGTGACGTACCAGACACGAGGACACAGGAACTGCAAACTCTCTCATACGTGGAAGATAAACGACTTAACCTGAATATAGAATACTGACTACAGTTCGTAGTGCTGTGTGTGTGTGCATGTGAAATGTGTAGTGGTGTGTGTGTGTGTGTGTGTGTGTGTGTGTGTGTGTGTGCAGTGTGTAGTGGTGTGTGTGTGTGTATGCATGTGAAATGTGTAGTGGTGTTTGTGTGAAATGTGTAGTGGTGTGTGTGTGTATGTGTGTGTGTACAAGTGTGAATGTGTATAGGGAGGCCATACGTGGTTCTTCAGGACCCATGCGTCTGTTTACTGACAGTCTCAGTGGGTCCTGGAGCTTGAAGATCAGACCAGTGAGCCCAAGGGATGCACATCTCCCCCTCCCCAGTGCTGGGATGACAAGTGTGTCAACACCTCTGCCTTTTCACACTCACCGACTGTCTAGCAAGTGACAACGTTTTTCTGATTATTTTAAGGACGTTAGCTTCCCCCCTCAGAGGATCCTTATCTAGAAAACACAAAGGACTCATCAGGCTCACGAGTCCATGGCCAAAGAGAGGACATTACACCCTTAAGAACACTAAAACCCAGGAGCCAGTGACTGACATCCCTAATCTCTCAGGCTGAGTGTTAAGAGCTGTGGTCCCTAGCCCACTGCACTATCTTGAGAGAACCTCTGAGAGCTGGCAGCCACTGGGAGGAAGTTAGGGCATTAGGGGAACTCTTTTGGGGTGGATACTGGGACATCAGATACCCCATTTCCTCCCTAGGGTACCCTGAGGTAACAGACCTTCTTTGCCACATACCTCTTTAATGACATCTGTGCTGCCACGGGCCCACAGCAGAAGGGCAGAGTGACAGTGGACTGGAACTTCTGAAACTGTGAACCCACATGAACATTTTCTTCTTTTAAGTTTGCCTAACTCAGGTAGTTTGTCACAGTAATGGAAAACAGATTACCACACTGGATAACAGGGAGACACAACTGAAGCTGTGTGAGATATCACTGCCCACCTATTAAAACGTAAAGGTAAAACTAGTCTCAGTGCTAAATTCTGGTGAGACTGAAGGAAATACTTGGTCGCTTACACATTTTTGGTAGGGATGTGAAATGGTACTCACCACTCTGGGAAATAGTTTGGCACATTAAAAATAAACACATGTGGCCTAGCAATCCATTTTTGGACGTTTATCTCAAAGCACGGAAACCGGCGTGGCACTGTTCACACCAACTTTGGTAGGTATAAAGACTAAGGGAAAAGAACCATGCTCTAGTGAGAACATGGCTAAGTAAACTGTGACAGCCCATGCAATGAAATGGGAACTCTGCTGAGCAAACAGGCCAGCCTCATAACGCTACAGTATGCACATTGTAATAGTTTCCTCGGCAGTCACAATGAATTACCAAACCTGATGGCTTCAACAACAGGTCCGTATTCTCTCATAGTTCTGGATGCCGGAGCAAGGGCTGGCAGGTCAGCACCCTGAGACGTTAGACGATTCTTTGCTGCTCTCTAGAGCACACACCCATCTGTAATCTCAGCGATGGTGAGATGGGAGACAGAGACAGGTGGATCCTTGGAATGCACTAGTCAGCTGATGAAAACTGAAGGACAGACGATGCCTGTGGACTGACACCTGAAGCTATCCTCTGACTTCTTCTTCTTCCTCCTCCTCCTTCTTCTTCTCCTTCTCCTCCTCTTCCTCCTCCTTCCTCCCTCTCCTCCTCCTTCTTCTTTTTAAGATTTTATTTCTTTATTTTATGTATATGAGTACACTGTAGCTGTCTTCAGACACAGCATTAGATCCCATTACAGATGGTTGTGAGCCACCATGTGGCTGCTGGGAATTGAACTCAGGATCTCTGGAAGAGCAGTCAGTGCTCTTAATCACTGAGCCATCTCTCCAGCCCCTTCTTTAATTTTTTTAAAAATTATTACTTTTGTTAAAAATATTTTTATTTTGTTTTATTGTGTGCATGAGTGATGTGCTATCCTGGGAACTTCGGGGAATCTCAAATTGTTTCAGAATGATACGTTAACAGAAAAGCCCTACAGGGTGTGTGTGTTCACACACAGGTTGGGCATGCAAACTTAAGATGAGTTAAAAGAGGCTTAGCAAGAGATATTCATAATTATGAAAAAGGATCAATGAATGCAGATGTGAACGGTGGGTGGTCTCAGAGGGTGCTGACCACCATCTCTTTGTGTCTCTGCACCCACAACCACTTTCTCCCATCCAGTAGAGAAAAATCTTTTGATTCTTGTAATCTGGGTGGCCCCATAACTTGCTATAGCCAGAACAATGTAGAAGAGATGTCTTATGACCTCATGATCCAGGCATTAAGAGGTTACAGCATCCAGACCACCATGCTTCGAGGAAGGCCTAGCTGGACACTGGACGAGGCTATTTGGAGAAACGCCAAAGTAACTGGAGTAACCGGTAATGAGAGTCTCCACAGGACAGCCCACTCAGCTTGACTGCTGGTGGCCACGGGGGACCCCAGGAAGTGGTAACTGGATCAGGAGACCCGTCCAGCTGAGCAAACCGAACCCCAGAATTTCCAGGAACGTTTGACATTGTCGCTTTAAAGCACTGTTTTGGGTTAGTTTGTCTGACTCAACAGCTGCATTCTTTCCATTGATTGATTGTTCACATGTATGGGTTGGCGCAAGTCAGTGCACATATGGAGGTGAGAGGACAACTTTCGGGAATTGGGTCTCGCCTTCTCGATGGTCCCGGGGCCATCAGTTCGACATCTCTACCTGCTGAGCAGCGGTGGGCTGGACACTTTAAGCCCGACTTTTACTTTTGTCAGGAGACAGTGAGGAGGGGCAGTGGCTGGTCCACAGCTAAGGGAGAGACTCGCGATGAGCCTTTCTAGAAGAAATAGATACAGAGCTGACCTTAGATGTCAGACATCAGTCTCACCAAAGCTCCCAATCCACGCATAATCAGGTGTGGCTATGAGGAGACAGGTTTGGTGGTAGAGAATGAAAAGTTGGGCAGTCCTGACAGGAAGTAGCTTGGCATTGCTTATAGAGACGGGAAGCGAGGCTGTGTGTCCTTTGACCTAGTAATCCCACTCCCAGGAATCCACCCTGCACACAGACATTCACAAATGTTAAAGGACCCGTGATTGAGGTTACGGAGAGCAGTGTTGTGTGTAATAGAAAAGCTTGGAGCCCTGCCAAGGGTCTGTGATCAGGGAGCTGATTAAATAAACATGAGCCAGGACTGAGAGAAAGAATGAGAATGCACTGGGGGACAGATGAAGCCAATGAGGAAGGTGAGGGGCACTGTATACATTATGTTACCGTTCTGTGAAGAGAGGGTACGGAACTGGAACCTTACATTGTGGGCATTCCCGTGTATTTGCATAAAGAAATGCAGGGAACAGACAACGTATGAAAATGGCTACCTGTGGGAGATATGAAGGGGTAGGGTAAGAGCCAGAACTTCCCAGGTATTTTCTAGCGCTCTGTCATTTTCAGTTTTGAACCATGTAAACATGCAACACATTAAAAACCAGCCCCAGACAGTAAGAGGGGAGCAGAAACGGGAATGACTCCTGATGGATGGCGTTTCTTCTGAAGATGGTGCAATGGTCTAAAATTAGATATCTGTTCAACTCTGAATATTCAAGCAAGCACTGAGCTGTATGCTTTACACAGGCGGATCCTGTAGCATGTGAAATGCTTCTTAGTAAAGGTGAAGAAAGGAAAGAAAGAGGTGGGGAGGGAGGCGGGAAGAGTGCTTGCTTTCAAGCCTGAGGACCCAGACTCTGTCTCCAGAACTATGTAGGAAAAGCCTGGAGTAGAGCTGCACAATCCCAAGACTGAGGAGAGCAGTTAGCACCAGCCTAACTGGTGAGCTCCAGGCCAAACAAGATCCTGTATCTTGGTTTCTTTTCTTGTTGCTGTAATGTAACACCCTGGCAGAAGCAACTTACAGGAGAAAGGGTTTATTTTGGTCTACAGTTCCTGAGGGATAACAGGAGAAGGGTGGGGAGAGAGAGGGAGGGAGGAGAGAGAGAGAGAGAGAGAGAGAGAGAGAGAGAGAGAGAGAGAGAGAGAGAGAGAGAGAGAGAGAAACAGAAAGTGGAGTGCTGAAGCCTCAAAGCTTTTTTTTTCCCAGTGAACCCCTTCCCTTTTCCTTCATGGAGGCGTCTTTTCCTAAAGATCCCATAACTTTTCCAAACACTGTCACCAGCAAGGACCAAGTGTTCAAATACACGAACCTATGGGGGACAGTTACTATACTTCAGACACAGGTGGGGACCAGGGAGATGGCATGAAGCACTGTCTCCCCAGGACCCACATAGAAGCCAAGGGGGTATTGTGTCCACTTGTAGTTATTGTGTGGGAGAGGGGTTGGAATAGACAGAATCCTTGAGAGGGCCATTGAGCTCTGTGCTCAGTGAAAGACCTGGCCCAACATACAAGTGGAAAGAGATAGAGAAAACTACCCTGATATCAACCTTGGGCCTCCACGTGCAGAGGTGCACATGTGCAAACATACCCACATGCACACGTGAGCCCAGACTCATGGGAGCACATATACTACATATGCACACATACTACATACATAACACATAAAAAAGAAACCAAGCAAAGTAACGGTTCCTGGGGAATAATCCCCAAAGCTGACCTCTGGCCTCCACGTGCACACACATACATGTGTGCTCACACAAACATGTACTCACATGAACCCACAAACACAAAGAAATAAGACACTGTTAGGAATAAAAAGATGGATGTGGTCGAAGCTAATATTCAGGAAAAAGTGATTCACACATGCTTAGCAGTGGAATGCCGGATGTAGTCCGAAGGCATCAGGGATGAGCTCAGGGCCCAGCGTCCAGTTTGATCCAGTTTTGTCCTGGAGGTTCCAGACAGGCAAAGAAAAAAAATTTCACTGTTTAAGTATTTTAAAATTGGAAACTAAGCCGGAATTGTTATCTAATAATCTGGTTTTATGAGAAGAGAACCCCAAGATTTACAGAGAAATAGAACTAGTAAGTCAGTTGAGCAAGATGGTTGACATTTGATCAATATGTAAAAAATCAATTATCTTTTTTTGCTCAAAAGAAACAACAGTGAAAAAAAAAAACAACTTACTGAAACAACAGCAATAAAATAACAGGTGCCTTCCGATTAAGCCGGCAACTGTGTGGTTGGGGTTTCTGCAGGTCTCAGTTCAGTGACCTCAGCCCTACCTCAAGCACAGCCAGAGGAGGGAAAAGGGGCAGCCTGGGCTAGCGCCACGGACCCATAGCTTCAGCAGCTAGCTGCTCAGGATGCTTGAGTTGAGCAGAAACGAAGTTACTTCTTTATCTGAGAGAGACATGTCCAAGTCCCCAGATCCAGTGGCTGCTATATTGGTGGTGTGAGTCTTCAATGTACCATGGTGTCCACATGCATAATAGACTTACATCAGGTTTATTTTTTAAGTTAGGTATGGGTTAGAGATATTAATAAAGTAGAGCAGTTAAAACAATACAGTGAAATTAGTTACATGTGTTCTCTTAATACTTTTTCTTTTCTTTTCTGTTCACCCCCTCTTTAATTTTGCAACAAGATATCACTTTGTAGCCCTGGCTGGTCTGGAACTTGATATGTAGAATAAGCTAGTCTTGAACTGAACCTCTGTTTCCTGAACTAAATATTTTTTATTATACTATTCTTCTCCCCCTCCCCCGTGTGTGTGTGTGTGTGTGTGTGTGTGTGTTTGAGTGTGTGCCTGTGCATTTTTACCACTGCTTGCCTGTGGAGTTCAGAGGACAGCTTTCTGGAGTCAGTTTTCCTCTTCCATCACATGGGTCCAGGATTGAACAGGCCTTCAGATGTGATGTCGCGCACGTTTACCTCACTGACTGGAATGGGCCGCCTTCACTGCCCTCTCTGAGAAGCTGCTGTAAGCTGACCCTGCTGAGAACCTCCCTCCTCTGTAAGGTGTCATGGCCCTAGCAGGAGTGGACATCAGCTGTACTTGCTGGGGGGAGAGGGGATCACGGGTCTCTGGCTGGCTGGGAACATCCCTCTCAAACTGCACAGAGTTGTAGGATGAATCTTACTAGGCAAGTAGGTACTGGTATGGTCTGGATACCACATCTCTCAAAACTTTATGCACTGAAACAGGACGGGCTGTGAGGTTGTGGGGCCTTGCGGGGAAGAGTTCAGGTGATGAGGCAGTGGCCTCGGGCCTAGATGGGCTCCCTTACAAATACGACCAAGGGAGCTGCCATTCCATTCTTGTAGGACACACTGAGAAGCCTGGCTTTCACCAGAGACTCTGCCAACACCTTCATCTTGGTTAGCCAGCCTACAGGGCTTTGGGACACACCACAGCTTGACAAGCAGCCCATCTATCCTGATCTGCCGCAGTGTCCAGTGTGGGCCAGTGAAGGCATCAGCCCTACAAACAAGTGGACTTAGTTGGACCAGCACAGCTGCCCAGTCAATTAGGACTCAGGTTGATCTGAACATCTTAGGACGCTTCAGCCATCTTCATCTGCTCTTTAACGCCTGGCCCTTCCTCCTCTTCACTCTTTTTCTCATGCTAGGGAGTGCGCATGTTCACGAGTATTCATTAAGCATATGTATCTTCCTTAACTTCTCTCTATTTTATTTTCCTTTCTCCCAGGAGCTCTCGCCTTTGCGTGAAACTCACCAGTTTGCCTAAGCCAGCTGGTCACTGACCACCGGGGGCCCACCCGTCTCTACCGCCCCAATGTTGGAATGACAGGTGCTCATCACCATGCCCAGGTTTTATGCAGGTGTTGGGGTTCGAACTCAGGTCCTCATACTTGTGCAGCAAGCCCTGCTGACTTTCTTTTGCCAAGTGTCAGCCTTCCCATCTGGCCATCTCAAGAGGAAGCAAAGGAGCAGAGTAACTGGAACCTGAAAAGTCTCTCCACTGCAAGTCACCTGATCTCAAGTTCCCAAGCCTGATGCTGTGCTGTGGAGCTGCTGTGACCAAGAAGTCCTGGGTACTTCTTCCCACCAGGGCAGGTCTGTCCCTGAGTCTTACCGCCACAAGAGGACAGCAATTTCCCTACCTCTCCAAAGGGCAGATTAGAGCTGCACAGAACTGTGTGGCCAGTAGGGGGTGTCTGTGATGGGGACATGTATTGGGGACATGGGTGGGACCCTGAGAGGAGGGAGTTGGTCTTCCTTGGTTCCTGGGTGCTGGTGGGAGTCACCATGAGTGCTGTCTTGAGACAGACGCAGACCAGGGATGCCAGTGTGCTTTCTGTGACTGTCATGGAGGCCGCTGGCTCATGCCTCGCACTAGGTCCCACCTCCCGACATTGAGGAGTATGTTAGAATTCTCCGAGAACAGAATGCACAGAATAAGTTTATGTTGCAAAGGGGATTTGTCAGTGTCTTACATAGTACAGTCCGGGAAGTCCTACAATGGCTGGACAGGCTGAGAACTGGGTACACGGTCATATGGACAGTCCCTTCAGTGAAAGCTTCCTTGAGATCACCTCGCTAATCTGCTCATAGGCATGTGGTTTAATTGGTTTCAGATTCAATCAAGTTGGCAATCACGGTCAACCATTGCTAGAAGTTAAGCCTGCACGGAGGGCTGGTTGAGATAGGACCACACTCAAGTGCTAGCTCTTCAGGCAGGGCATCTGGCCTAACAGAGCTGCTCCTATAAAAGCGTGCAGGGGAAAACTCTGGGGCTCATCCCAAAGCACTTCTTGGCCCACCCAGGTCACGAACATAAGCTTTCAGTCTCCATGAACCGAAGGGCCCTGTCCATACAAAGAATCCCATTTACCATGGATACCAGGAAAGGAAATGGGAGGGGGGTGTGCCTGTGTGTGCCTCAAGGTCCAATGTCTGGAAAAGGAGATGCTTCAGGCAGAAGTTTTCATGTTTTCTCCGGGATTTTGGATCATTTTTGGGGCCTCTGGTGGGGATAGTGACCCAGTGCAATTCTAACCTGTGCTGGAGTGGGCTTGCTCAGGCTCCAGACCCTGTGGGATTGAGTATTCTGAACTGCATTCTTTATAGACAGCAACTGGCCTATAACAGCATTATAAAAATGTTATTTGTTCTTAACTGAAGGCTCAGTCAGCCCAGGGACAGGGAGAGAGGTGGTCCTTCTGGACGTTGGTAGACAAACCTCAGGAATTAGACTGTTCTTGCCCTTCAAATCAAGCCCTAAACACAGAATCTAGCATTTCCACTCTGCCTGGGATTTGTGGCTGCTGCTGGGGCATCTCAGCGAACCGAGTGTGGCTTAAATGTCACAATGGAGTTTTCAGGGGCATAAGACACTAAAGATCACAGCTGTCTGAGCAAGTGAATTTTAATTAGTCAAGGGATCCCATAAAACCTCCCTGGCCCCAAGGGAGCACTCCCTCACCCTTTGTTCAGCCTGGGTTCTATCACCACCTTAGATGGCTGGTGATAACGTCCCAAGGACCCCTGGGGGCTGCGGGGCAGGGTGGAAACTGGTTTCACTTTTCAAAGCTTATCTGTGAGGTTGCTCAGGCCAAATACCTCAGGAGAAAGAAAGAGGGTGGCATAAAGACACTTTAGGAGCAGCTAACAATGCTGTGGGGCTCTGAAAAGCGGCCCCCACAATTCTTCCTCCCCTGGTTCTAGAAAGAACTGATTGTGCCCGAGGGAGGCTTTGGAAGGGTGTCTGCTCACCCGTCTCACTTTCTCAGGCTTACGTTTCTACTCCTATTATTTTTTAAATATTACCTTGGAGGCTCTGCTGGGGAGAGGTAAGGATACCGCCTTCCTTCACAGCGTTTTGTATGGGCCGGAGAACGATTTACGACGACCATGTTTTCCATTCCGAATGAGCTATATAGTTCAGTACAAACACAGTAAGCCGAAGGAACTAACAAGAGACACACAGGTATTTAAATACCATTGGATGGGGTGATCAAAACACCTGGCAAAAAAATCAACTGGGGGTGCCAGCCAGAATGTCTGCTGAACAGAGGCATGGCTAAAGCAAAGCCTCCTGTTGGTAAGACTCCCAAGAGGAACAAATAGCAGCACACAGTGATGACGTCATCAATCCGTGCACTTGCAACATCTACCAGAAACCCGCTGGGGAAGTTGAGGCAGGCAGCTGGGGATTCCCACCTGAGCCTTCTCTCCACACAGAGCTTCCCGCAGCTGAGCTTCCAGCGTCTCTCTCACTGTAGACATTTTCCTGTCTTGGGATAAATATCATGACCTCTGCTGGAGAAGGCTGACCTAGCTGTTCTCAAGGATACAATGTTTTGACTCTGTTTTGGTATTCTCTTCTCACAGAGTCAGCTGGGCAGCCTCTTCCCAACAAGGGGCCTTGGAGGACACTTTGAAACAACATGCTTGTTTGGATTTGAAAGTGCTAGTGGAGTAGGGAAAGGATAGGGGAGCGAGGACGGTCCTTCTGCCGACATGTTTCATCCAACAGCGATGGTTCACACACACAGCACACAATATAGACACCAGTTAGGAAGCAGCAAGCCCAGGTGAGTTCAGCTGGCCCTGACCCAGCTGGGACATTAGGGCTGGGGATTCTTGGCCTTCGACAAGTGGCCTAGAGTGTTCAGATGACCCAGTCATGGCGTGACTGAGGCAGGGGATGAGCCCAGAGCTTAGTGGGGAAGATGAACATGGTGTTTTGAGAAGATGGCGAACTGTAAGCTGGGTCTTAACAGATGGGAAAGGTTTGTCACAGGGCAAGGGGCTGGAGCTAGAGCTCAGGGGTAGTGAATGTGCCTACCACACACAAGGTTCTGGGTTCAATCCCCAGCACACAAAGCAAACCAAACAAACCCATAAAAACAACTAAACACAAACAAAACTGCCAGTAAAACAGGAGAATCTTCTCTCTTGGACCTCTCAGAACAAGAAAGCTTATAAAGGAAAATTATAGACAACGTATTATAGAAGACATAGCAGGGCCAGTGAGATGTCTCAGCGAGTGAAGGTGCCTGGAGGAGCTGAGTTCGATCCCTGGGACCCACAAGGTAGAAAGAAAGAACAGACTCCTGCAAAGTTGTCCTCGAACCTTCATGTGTGTGCCACAGCAAGTGTGACGCATGAACATGCAACAAAGAAATAAAAATGTAACTAAAAAAGAAGAAATAGGAAATCTGGATGAGTGTGTAACATGCAAATAGATGTACCTCCTTAAAGCTAGAAAAAGATTCTCATTGCACACACACATGCAGGTGTATGACCATGTACACTCACACAGCAAAAGCAACAGTAGAAAGAAATAGGACTTAGTCAAAATGAAAAACTTTTGTATTATAAAGAAGTTGTCAGACTATCAGAAAAGTAAGAACATTTGCCTGTTTCACAAGGGACTGCTCTCTAGAATATATGCACATCTCTCATGACTCGGTGAGAAAAGACACACAGCCCAGTGTTGAGAACATAAATCCTTCAGAAGCCTGTGAATGGTTAGTAACTTGATGAGATGCCAGTGTCCTTATCAACACAAAAAATAAAAACAAAAACCACAGCAAGACACCACTGCATACACACATCAGAAAGCCACACAGCAAGTTTAGCAAAAGTGTAGAGAAAGAGACATTCTGGAAGTTTTTTAAAAAACTGAATGAGGACAAGAAATAACAAGGTGGTCAGCCATGGAAGGGGCACTCTTACTTCATGGGGACATAAATGGACACACTTACTTCAAGAACCTGAAAAGATGGGTTGGAGAGATGGCTCAGAGCATACAGGGGCATGCCACCCAAGCCTGGCCCTGAGTCTGGACGTCATGTAAGAGTGAAAGAAGAGAACCAACTCCACAGCTGTCCTCTGACTTCCTCCGTCACACCCACGTGCACACACGCTCATATGTACACAAACAAAATATCAACGCATGATCGAGTCATTGTGTTTCTGTGAAATAAAGTGAAGAAGCAAAATTATATCAAAGAGCCCTCTATCTGTACACATTTATTGGGACATAATTAGCAGCAGCCAAAGTCTAAAATCAACCAAATGATCAGTAATGGGTGAATGAATAAAGATAATGTGGTCTATATTTATAATGGAATACTACACAGCCATAAAAAGACCAATCCTGTCCCTTGTAACAAGATAAATAGACTTGGATGAAATTATATAAAGGGTGACTACAGAAAGACAAAGTGTGTGATCTCACTCAGGTGAAATATAAACCCTTGGAACTAGAGAACAGAAAGGTTATTGCCAGATACTGGGTGAGGAGGATGAGGGGAGATGGTCTAGGGAGAGTTATAAGCGGGTGGGAAATAGGTGTTAGTGTTTGTTGTATAGTAGGGTAACTAGTTAGCAATACTGTGAGGCTGGAGAGGACCCAGGTTCAGTTCCCAGAACCCAGATGGTCTCCACAGGCATCTGAACTTCCAATTTCAGGGGATCTGATGCCCTCTTCTGGCCTCCGAGGGCATTGCACTCACATGCGCATACACAGACACACTTAGAAATAAAAGGTAATGTTCCATAAATTCTAAAACAGCTAGAAAATGTTTTTGAATGCTCTCACCACAAATTATAACTGCAAGCTGGTGTTTCAGCTACTGGACAAGCCGAGACAGGGGCAGGGCTGGAGCTTGGAGGAAAGGAAGGAAGGACAAAGGGAAGGGTTTGCTCATTACATAATGCATAACACATCAGGTCATCGTGCCATGTCCTGTAAACACACACAATTCAAACAGACAACACAAACAACACCGAACCCGATAGTATAAATCGTTCACTGGGCAGCACAGAAGGGCCTACTGTGCTGGAGACCAGTGTGGCCAAGGACTGAACTTGGGGATCTGTAACAAACACTTGGCGTGTCAGTGGCAGCCTGCGGTGTGAGTGTGGCGGTGGGGTGAAGCCGAGGTGTGGGGGGATTCCTCAGGCTGCAGTGAGGTTCGGAGATTTCTCTGCGCCATGGCATGTTGCTGAAGTAGATTCTAGGCCTGCAGTGGTCTGTGTGCTCCGTGTCCCCCTGTGGCCCCTGTGCGGTGGTGGGACCCAGACTGATGGTTTCTCTCTTCCCACATGGCTGCAGGGGAATTGAACTCACGCTTAGTGGCATTTCCCCCACCGAGCCATTGCCCCATGTGTGGACTTATTTCATGTTGTTACTTAGACTTTGTATCATTTTCAAGACATTCCTTCTACTGTGCTGACATGGCATACGTTTTCAGTGTAGCTCTCTGAGATGCGCAGAGGCTCTAAATGTCTCCAAGGATGGTCCTTGTGTTAATGAGGTCGCTTTGGTAGCAAGTGATGGAGGTGGTTTGAGCTAGCTGAGGGAATTTGGGGACCTGTAGATCCTTACAGAGGATCATACTCAGCAGCGATATGCTGGGCCTCGTTCACTGAACTCTTGCCAGAATGTTCTGATCCTTTGCTAATTTCCTGGATGTGAAATGAGCCCAGCACGGGGCTTTAATTTTAATAATAAGGAGTGAGGGTGTATACGATTTTGTCTTTGCACACAGTCCCTGCGTGTACCCTTCAGCGGGCTAGCTGTGGGCAAGGCTCGCAGACTCTGCCCATGAAGGAGACAGATGGGGGTTCCAGCCGCCACACACCTTCCCCATTTCGCTGGAACATCCAGAACCCGCTCCCACTGTGCAGCCGAGGCCAGTGTGTTCCAGTCTGCACCACAGGGCGGGCTGCTTTTCTTCAGGCTGCTGGAGAGGGCCCGGGGAGGTGATAAGTGAAACCCATCATGGCTTCTGGAACCCACTCAGGGGCGGGCGGCTGGAGGAGTGGCGGACCAGCGATGCTGTGAGGAGATCACGTTTCAGAAACTGGAGGCCTCAGCATGGAAGGTCTTCAGAGGCCACAGCTCACAAACAGCCCAGCAACCATGCCGAATGTCTGGAGAGGGAGGAGAAGGGAAAGGGAGTTTGTTTGGCCTAAACCAGGTTTCTTTGTCTCTCCTTTGGGTGGAGTCTGAGCAATGTACCAAGCTGGGATCGTGATTTCCCTTGTTTGGACAGAGTAGATAGGGAGGGGTGGAAGGAGCCTTTGGTGTGGAGAGAATTGGAAGCAGGGGATGATGGGAAGTGCTCAGGGCAGTGTAGCCTGGTCACAGTGAGGACCCCAGCTCTAGCCTCAGAACCAGGAGCAAGCAAGCAAACAGGTGTGTTAGTGAATGTTTGTGATCTCAGAGCAGGGAGGCGGGGTTAGGGGCAGGTGGATTCCCAGGACTCGCTGACCATCCAGCCCAGCCCAATTAGTGAACCCCACGTTCCAGAGAAAGACTGTGGGGGCAGAGAGATGGCTCTTCAGGTACAGACGCTTGCCGGGCCGACCTAGCAACCAGCATCTGATTCCTGGAACCCAAGTAAGAGGGGAAAGTAGGGAACTGACTTCACAAAATTGTCCTCTGGTCTCCACACGGAAACCATGGCAACCATGCCTCTCCCCACGGATTGCGAGCACGCACGCACACACACACGCACACGCACGCACAGACACACACAGATGCACACACACAGATGCACACATGTACCAATAACAGTACAACCAACAAGAGTAATAAAAAGACACACAAAAGTGGGTGGTTCCTGGGGGTTGACCTCTGACCCCCACTCTACGCACCCGCAGACACGTACACACACAAGAGTGTAAGCCGGTGCTGTACATGGGCCCAGACCGGGACTTGTATGCCTTTTACACTGGTTTATGATAATTTAAAGGCTCCACATTTTGGGAATTCCTAAATTTGTTTCAGTTTTTTTTTTTTTTTTTTTTTTTTTTAAATCTTTGCGCATGGAGAATATCACCCTTTAATCAAAAATTTTTATGTGGTTCATAATTTTTTTCTCATGAGCATTCATGAGGTCAGCGTGGGTGGGCATATATGCTCGGGTGCTAGGAGCCCCCTTGCAAGAACCAGGAAGGAGCTTTGATGGGAAAAGCAAATCCTGCACCTACTGTGAGATTTCTTCTGCTTCTGGTATCTCTTATAAATCAGATTTCACTTGCTTTACGTTTTCCAGAACTTTTTAAAAAAGATATGACATCACTGTTTCACTGTCCCTGTGCTGGGGGCACTTGGGAAGTGGATGCTTCATCCACAACTTCCTTCTCTCCCTCTAACCCTGCGCCTCTCTTATTCACTCTGTGTAGCAGAGGACGGCTTTGAACTCCTGATCCTCCTGCCTCCACCTCCCGAACACTGAGGTCATAGTGGGCACCTCTGCCCTAGATACCCTCCCCGGCTTTACCCCTTCTTGTCTTTGATTTTAAGAGATTTATTTTTTTGTTAAATTTACATGTAAGAATGTTTTCCTGCATTTATGTTTGTGTATCATGTGGTGCCTGGTGCCCATGGAGGTCAGAAGAGGGCTTCAGATTCCCCGGAACTGGAGAGAGATGATTGCTAGACACACTGTGGGTGCTGGGAATCAAACCTAGGTCCTTCACAAAAGTGTGCTTAACCACTGGGTCAACTCTTCAGACCCCTTCTGCAATTTTTTATTGAGGCTATCTATCTATCTATCTATCTATCTATCTATCTATCTATCTATCTATCTATCTAAATAATATGGTCTGCCAATTTGAGTTGGACATATCTGTTTGAATGGTTTTAAAACCAAGTCCTTCAGGACTTAGAGCTAAGGAGCATGGTATGACCTGCCACCAATTTTTAACATTATTGTGTTAACTGACCAGCTTTCTAGCTCTCCCGACACCCCTGCTGAATGACCTGTTTGCCCACAGATGTAATGGTCCTCCTTCATTGTGACCTAGGACCCCTGTAGAGAGCCGTTTGTGCCACACCCAAACATGTCGCTGGCTTCCCGCTGAGAACTCGGCAAACAGAGCCATTGCCCAGCCAAGAGACTTAGAGCGTATGTGCCATATACAGTCACAGCCCGCTCTCGGGGAATGCTATTGAGTTACTGGAGGGCGCACCAATCAGGTAGCGACACGAGTCTCCTGGGCATTTATAAGCAGTGCATTTCTCTCCCACGTGGAGAAGTCCCCTGCTCAAAGAGAGATCCCCTGCTCAGAGTATTGTACAATAAAGGTTGTTCGCAGAAGAATCCTGTTGTTGCGCGCCTATTCCTGCCGGCGGGATGTGGGGCGTGCGACAGACCCCTCTAATTTATTCTGTCTCCATCTTTTTCTCAGCCCTTCCCTTTGTCAGTGACCACATGCAGGAGGGCATGCTGGCCAGGTGTGGCCACTTTCCCTTTGCAGAGCTGTATATTCTTCCCATGAGATTGACTCTCAGAATCCCTTTTCCTCTCCAGACCTACAAGAATGAGGGAAAATAGTGTAACCCCATTCTCAACCTAACCCCTGATACTCACCCCCCACACCTACAACCACACACACAATCATACATACATCCCAATCTCACACAGACCTACACTCGCTCACAATCATACCTACTCACACACACACAACTATACACAGTCACTCATGATCACACACATACATACCCAAAGCTCTGGTCTGAACAAATCCTGTTTGGGTTTGATTAGAACTGAGTTAAGCTCGCCATCATGGTGGGAACAATTGACATCTCCATTGGTTGCTAGGTCTTCTGTAATAAGCACAAACCCTGAGCCTTAAACCATGGTTCTGGAGTGCAGAAATCCCGAGCGGAGCTCCAGCAGGCTGTGCTCTTCCTGAGCCGCTGGGGGAGAACCCAGCCATTACTTCTTTGCACCCCCTGGGGTTTCTCACCTGGAGGTACATCTTTCTACCTGCACTGCTGAGACGTGGGCAGCTGAGTTTCTGTTTCTGACCCTCTTGCGAACACATCAGCGTATGGAAGGTAGACGCCAGTGTACTCCAGCATGACTGACCTCATCTTAGTTAGTGCCAGTGTGGACTATTTACCCCTTGGTATCATTGGTGGACTGGTTCTAGATTTCCAACAAATAAAAGCACAAACTTAATTTAAAAAAGGGGGGGCGCTGGAGAGATGGCTCAGTGGTTAAGATCACCGACTGCTCTTCCAGAGGTCCTGAGTTCAATTCTCAGCAACCACATGGTGGTTCACAACCATCTGTAATGGGATCTGATGCCCTCTACTGTCATGCAGGTGTACCTGCAGATAGACTACACACAAAATAAAATAAAATAAATCTTTTTTTAAAAGGACCTTTTCTCTTTAAGATGACTAGCTCAGGTTTGTGTTACAGTGCCAGGACCCTGACTAATGGATGCTGGGGGAAGGGTCTTCCTAGATGGAAGCTGTGTAAGTCACTTCTGATTTCCTTAGAGACAAAGGTTGCAAGGTCAGAATGGGTGGAGGCAGGGGGATCCTGTACCCCGAGGAGAATGAGCAGTGCCCACAGAGCTGTGTGTGGAGTACACACTGAATAGATGAGACCTGGTCAAGGTGAGTGAGTCTGGGTACTGGGAGTTTGGGTACTGGGAGTTTGGGTACTGGGAGTCTGGGCACAAGTCTGGTTGAGACTAGATGATTACAGGTTTAGTTGGTGGCTGGGGTGCCGGCAACTCAGAGGCCAGGACTGTGGTTTTAGTGGGTGGAAAGAACACAGAGAGGGCAAGGAGGAGATTCGGGGTACAGAGCAGCTGGGATGATTGACTGACAGCTGACTCCGAGTTGGAGAAGGAAAGGGCAGTGCCTGGATTGGGCCCGGTCAGTGGATTGATGGCTCCCAGGGGACGGTGTTGGGCTATGAGTGAGTTTCAGGCACAGACGTGAGGTGGAGGCCCTGCCTCCACAGTTTCAGTGATGGCAGCTCTGAGGAGAGCACACGGCACTTGGATGAGCCGCTGCAGCCACTGAACAGGGGTCCAGGGTGGACACAGGACTGTGAAGTCAAAGGGAGAGGCCCTGGGGGAGCAGCATGGGCGAGGAGCGTTGAGGAGCGGCTGGTAGAGGTCTCTGGGTGTGATGGCACAAGGTCGTAACTCCAGCATCAGGAGGAGGAAGCGGAGGGATCTGGATTCCAGGGCATCTTCGGTGGCCATACAGCAAGTTCCAGGTGAGCCGGGGCTACTCCAGACCCTGTCATTAAAAACAAAACAAGGAAGCAAACAAATAAAGTCTAACACATTGGGGAGAGAAGAAGAGTTGCTGAGGAGGTCCCAGTGGGGTGGAAATGAGGAAAGTATAAAGCTGAGGGAAGTTATAAAGGCTGTGGCAGAGGGAGGTGGAAGCCTGCAAGAATTCCAGGAGGCTCAGGAGTGATTAGGCTGCCCTGTCAAGTGCTCACTGACTGTTGGGGTTGCTGGAGCTGGGTCCCTGGGGCAGTGTTGGGCATGGCCTCCAGTTTGTGCCAACAGCTGGGCCTTCATGCCATCTCTGCCTATTTATACCCCAACAGTTCCCTGTGCCAGCTACCAGCCTGGCCAGGATCATCTCTTAGAGCTCCCAGAGACCTCAGCTCTCTGTTGGGGTGCCCAGGTAGGCAAATACAGAGCACCCCGGGTTAAAGCTGTTCCGGAGCAATGTTGGGCTCCTTTCCTTTTCCTCTTCTTAGCCAGAACCCGGCAGAAATCCACACTCCTGTGTATTTGCTGTTCACATTTCTCCAAAGGATTTATTTGCCTTCATTTGCATAAGAAATACCACACTCCCATCCTAATGAGGCCCATCTGGCAGTACAGGCCTCCTCTCACTGGGTTCTGCTCTGTGGAGAGCTGCACAGGGCAGGGCTGTGATAATTAGACCATTCCCTCCCAGGACCAAGGAAGGACTGTTGAAGGCCAGCTCTGGATATACCACCTGGATCTGTACTGTCCACAGCAGGGCCAAAGATGGCTCCCTAAGCTGCTGGCCACGGGGTCTGCATACCCATCTGTGTGAGCATCTGGGCCAGCTCTGACTCTTCCAGACTGTCCTTGGCTGGACCAGGGATTAGCCACTATCAAAGCAGGCATTTCATAGTAACTGTGAAATCCAACTGTGGCCAAGTCTCATGGCCACTGGGTTGAAGTTGGCTCGGGTTGGAAAGACTTCAGCCATGTAAGATGGGGTACAGATGGTGTCCTCTACACTCTCGTCTGTGAGCAGTACTTGCTGGACTACATCAGAGGTGACAACTCACAGAACATGGTTTAACTTTTCAGAGTTATTTGGCAAGCCCCACACTTGTCAATGGGCGTTCATCGCTTACTGTAAGCCATGCCATTATACTGCCTGTTTGTGTGGATGAATCAGGCCAGTGCTGGCCTCAGGAGACTGGTGGTCTGTAGACTCTAGCCTGGCTGGGAGACTTGTGTGGGGCCCAGAAAGGACAACATCAGGCCCTTGGCCTATAGATTTCCATTTCCTGTGTGAGGCCAAGTCCACCTTTTTAGGCTATGTTCAGGGCCACCTGGCTCCACCCTAGATCCTATGTTTGCCTTGAAGCT
The DNA here is from genome assembly GCF_963924665.1 of Micromys minutus. Taxonomy (NCBI): domain Eukaryota; kingdom Metazoa; phylum Chordata; class Mammalia; order Rodentia; family Muridae; genus Micromys; species Micromys minutus. The sequence goes on from NC_137979.1 coordinate 3,681,218, forward strand.
TCTGCATGTTAAATGGTAACTTCATTCTCATAGCTTGTAATAGTAGAAAAGTCCAGGCCACTTGGTGAGTCGTGCATGTCTTGAACGTCATACATGTCTCTATAGCTCACATGCTGGAAGCTTGGTTCTCTGTGTCATGGTGTCAGGTAGTAGGACCTTTAAGAAGCAGAGTCTATAATATAAGTGAATCGCTGGGGACATTGCCCTGAGAAGGGATTATGTAGGCCCTTCATGTGGATTTCCAGTAGCTCCCAGGAGAGAGGGGATTTTGAAAGATCAAGGTGACTCCACCCTCCCCTACTTTCTGCACTTTCACCTTACCATGTGATCAATCTACACCACTCATGATCTTCACATGATGTTATCTGCCACAAAGTGTGTGATGCAGACCTGGGGTCCTAATGACAGCTAGCTTTTCCTTATCTAGCCTTTGGTAATTAAAAAAAAGTTAAAAAAACACTGGCCTTTGGTAATTAAAAAAAAAAAAAAAGCTTTAAAGCACTGTGGAGCTGAGGGAGATGAGTTGGTCAGTAGGGGCAGAGTCGAGGAGACTTGAGTTTGAGATGTAAATCTCATACATAAAGCCAAAGGATGGTGTATACTGTAATTTCAGTCCTGGGAAGATAGAGACAGGCAGATCCCTGGGTCTTGCTGCCAGCCATCCTAGCCTAATTGATGAGCTATTGGTCAATGGGAAATTCTTTCTCAAAGGAACTAGCTGATCTATGAAGACGATACTCAAGCTTGTCTCCCAGCTTCCTATGTAGTAGCTAGCAAACATACATGCCCTGGAACATATATATATATGCCTCTGTTCTCAGTGTTTTCAGGATGCATAAAAACATTCAGTGATAATTCCCCTTAACTTCTTTACCCTGTTAAAATTCTTTCTCTAGACAATCACACACACACTCACACACTCACACACACACAACACACACAAAGGCCTTGGCCCATGTTTCTTCCTTCTGACTAGCCTCAGTGTACCCCATTGTGGCCTTGCTGTCATGTTCCTCCTTGTATTTGGAACTATAAGTAATAACATCTTCTTTCAAGGTGGAGTGTCCACGTACACTTCAAGGCAGCTCTGTCACATCTTGTTGTCGCCTAAACACTCTTCACCCCAAGATGCAGCAAGATGCTCTGATTTCCACGGTAAGAGAGTTTTGCTTGTTCTTGCCCTTTATATAAATAGAACCATTCAGCTAGTATGCTCCCTATTGAATCTGATTGCTCTTTATCTGAGGGTCCTGGTTTCATTTCTGTTGCTTTGATAAATTCTTAGACAAAGGGCTGGTGAGATGTCACTCTCACTTAGTATTGACCTTCATAAAGTAGGAACAGCTATTGATTTTTATTAAAAGCCGGTACTCGAGTAAGCATCTTAGTGTTTTGTGTCAGAAATAGGAAGTAGACAAAACAGTATTCCCCAGAAATAAGACCTTGTAATGTTTGAGTTGCAAGCTAAACTAGCCACTTTTCTCATGGACTATAAGAGTTGCAAGCTAAACTAGCCACTTTTCTCATGGACTATAAGAGTTGCAAGCTAAGCTAGCCACTTTTCTCTTGGACTGTAATCTTTACTTGAGAAAGATTGATGGGTAACTGCACTGTGGTGGTTGAAGCTCAGGCACCTGGAAGACATTCTATTGTAGATATGTGAAGCAAACCAGGCCTTCACAGCAAACAACTTGATATTTGTTCCCAAAGATAAAATTTGATATTTCAAGGGCAAGTCAGAATTTTGAAAAACTTGTTATTACTCAGTGTAAGCTTGAGAGATTTTCAGTGTTTAAAGACTATTCTGGTGAGATTAATGGGAACACACACACACATACTCCCCCTCCTCTCTCTCTCTCTCTCTCTCTCTCTCTCTCTCTCTCTCTATATATATATATATATATATATATATAGTAAAACTCTGGTTCACCCTGACTTAGATGTATACAACCTCATCCACCATGAATAAATCAGTCTGGACAAGCAAAGACTATCTCCTTCATCAGGACTGCTGCATGTGTATGTTGGAGGAGACCCAGCCTGTGAAATGGTGGGTCTTCCCACTTCGATTAACAATCAGGCCAACCTGATCTAGACAAATCTTTCATTAAGACCGTCTCCCTAGCTGACTCTAGGTTGTGTTAGTTAACTTGACAGTTGAGACTCACCAACACATATGGTCAAATCAAAGCCAAGGTCATATGGCTGCATGGACTTACTGTCACACAGGGATAAGGAGCCTTTTCAAGGCACCACAGGGACGGGTGCACAGTTAGAGAGCAGAGGATGCATTTTCCATTGCAGTAGCAGAGCCCACAATGCAGCAAAGAGAACAAAGCATGAGTTGTTCCTGCACACTCCAAAGGACCAGGCCCCAGGGAACTAGGACCTCCCTGGGTCTGCACCCCAGGGGACTTCCTTGTTTCAGAGACACTTCTTGGGCCTTTGACAACTAATTTTAGGAATTTGCTACCCATAATTGTCTGAAAATCTGTTAAAATACTTCTCCCTGCTCTTGGCCTCTAGCAGGAGTTCTGCCGTCCCCTTGTGCTTTGGCCACACACAGCATAACAGACTGAAGGCATGAGAACTCAGCTGTCTTCTCCTAATCCAGGCATTAAAGAGATTCACAAATCTGTCAGGCAACACTGCTCTCCTTGCTTCATGCTTTTTGGAAAATAGAGTTAGTTTTTTTTTTTTTTAATTAAAAATGTGTTAGTTATATAAGCTTGCAGGGGGCTTACTACTGTTATCTTTTACATTATATAATGGATGGATGTTTTTTAAAATGTCTCAGCTGAAAATGATAATATAGTAGGTACAGATAAATGTAACCCACACAGACAAAACTCTTTGGGGTTTCCAGATTTTAAAAGTGCAGACATGGCTCTGAGATCAAAATGTCTGAGAACCTTGGGTCCAAGAAGGGAAGAGTTCTGAACTAAGCTTACCAATTAGGAGATAATTAGTAGACAACTAGCATGTTTCTGACTCCAGTCTTGAAATGTTTCATTTTGACAGCCTTAAATTAAAAATTCTGGGACCTTTGTGACTGCCCAGTAGCCTGTTACCAACCCTGCCTCTGCCATTCAGGGCTCCCACTGATGTCATTAACTGCGTCCTGCACGTTCCTCAGGTCAACTAAGGGTGTGGTGGACCTAGAGGATAGAGCCATGGTCTTCTCTGGGTCCTGGAACTGAGCCTGGGGCTGATTGGGACTGAACACCCAAATCATGGTTCACAGGGAGTGTGGAGCTGGTTCTGGGTGGGCACTGCTGATGTCTCATTCCGTGAAGAAGGACATTCCACAAGATGCTCAAGACGGAGGCACAGGGAGACTGTTTCCCCAGAAGAGTATGCTGTGGGTTAGATTTCAACTTCTCCCAAAGGACTGCTTGTTAAATGTTTGGCCCACAGGGTGGTGCAATGGGAGGTGGCGGAACCTTTGGGAGGTTGTGCCTTCAAAAGGTACCACTGTGGGACCCCCTGGCTTTCTTCTGTTTTCTGGATGGAATGTGCTACCTTGATATAGTCTCTAAAGCTTTGGAGCCACTTGGTCTTGGACTTGGGCCTCCAAAACTGCGAGCTATGCTGACCTTGTTCTCTTTGCAGGTTATAATAATACAGAGTTGACGGACAAGGGGTGAGGGTTGTACTCTGTGGCCACCATCATGGTATTGACAGAGCTTAAAAGGGTTCCTGACTGAGGTTGTGTTCACCGTTCAGCAGCCAGACCCCTTGAGACTGAGCTGTCACCTCTCTCTTGGTCTCTATGGTTTCAAGTGTAGGACAATTGAGAGAAGTATCCTCGAAGCCTATCCGGAGGTTCTCGTGCATTCAGAGAGCCTGAAACTAGTGACTGGTTGTTGAGACCCTTAAAACCTTTATACTGTGTGGATTTAATGGGTTGGCAAAAGTGGGGGATTTTCTTTTGTTTTTTGGGTAAAGAGTGGAGATAGTTATGTAAATTCTCTCCTAAATGACATTGTTGTGGGGTCAGAGGGATGGCCCAGTAGGTAAAAGTGTCATGAGTTAAATTCCCAGGGCCCACGTGAAAAAGATGGATGCAGCGCTGTATAGCTGCAATCCTAGAACTTCTCCACCGAGATGGGAGGCAGAGACATGAGACTCAGTGAAAAGTTGCAACCCAGAGAGCTCCGAGCACACAGGGCAGCAGGACCAGCAGGACACCCTGCCTTACAGGGCGATAGGAGAGTACTGACCCCCCAACAGTGTCCACACACATTTGATTATTTTTATTAATTTATTTATTCACTTTATATCCCAGTCTCAGTCCTCCTCCCAGCACCCCTCCCCTTCCTTAAATGATGGTGTCTATTCTAGATAAGAGCCAAGGGAAAGAGACTCACAGGAAATAGGAAAATAAAATACTTTTTGCTTTAACACCCTTCATATCCCAGAAAGGTTTTATATAATATAGTACATAATTATATATTGACTGTTATGTTCCAAAGTGCATGTTAAAGGGTGCAAACCACAGCCGTTTTCAGGAGATAGCTCCAGAGTGCGATTCTATGTGTGGCCATTGTGAAATCATTCCCCTTGACTTTGCCAGATTTTCATAAGGCTGTCATGTGATGTGTGTAGGATCTGAGGTTGATGACCTGCCAGTACTGTCTGGCAGTCTGGTACAGCTAAAATGTGTTTTGTTTTCTTAAGCCTGTTATGTGGTATTTACTGTAGGTAAAAATGAGTGAAATTTACAGTCCTATCTTCTAAGAGGCTGTCTTCTCCTCAGAGAAATCTGTCCATCCATCCATCCATCCATCCATCCTTCCATCCACTCACCTATCCATCACCCACTCATACACCATCAATATCTGTCTGTCCATCAATCTATTCATTCATCCATCTGTCCAGCTATTCACCTGCCTACCCATCACCCACTTGTCCTTTTATAGTCTGTCTGTCCATCTATCCGTTCAGCTATGCATCCATTTATGTATCCATACATCCATGTGTCCATGCATCCATCCATCCATGCATCCATCAAAGCACCCATCTCTCCATATCCAATATATATATCCATCTTTTTCCCACTACCCATCACTGCACTCCTGTCCACGAATTCACCAAGTCATACATCAACACATCCATCCGTTCATCCACCTGTACATTCGAATGTCCACCCACCCACCCACCCATCCTGCATTTGTCCATCCTCACTACCATGGAGCCCCCCTCACATTTTCACTCCATTTGCTTACGATATGCAGATGTTGTGTCTGAGAGGAATGAAGCTTACTGTGGGTTTCCTCAAAGGTGGCTGGGTGATTAGAATTGCAGAAGGAGAAGAATTGGTTGTCCTCCAGTAACTCCCTTTATTTTATTTTTCTGTATAAAGGAAGCGACTGAGCTGTATATCAGGGGAAGGGTGAACTGCTTCCTTAGTCAGAGGGGCAACACTAGTTAAGAGTTTACCAGGGAAGCTCTGAGTCAGACGGGAGCACTGGAGTTGTCTCATACAGAGCCCTCATGGGAAACTGAGTCTTCACTCTGTAACAATGCTTGACTATGGCTTTGAACATGAGGAAGGCCCCCTCAACTCCTTCACATGCCTTTGCCAATAACACTAACCCCAACCCCAAAACCCCACAGTGAGTAGGCAGCAAGGCAGTGCTTCTGGTTTCCACAGGCTGGATATGTCTGAGGGTATAAATACAGAGAGAGAGAGAGAGAGAGAGAGAGAGAGAGAGAGAGAGAGAGAGAGAGAGGAGGAATTAGGGGAAGGAATAATACACACAAATTGGCAAGCACACACATCCATCCTTGGGGCCAGGGAAGTGGGCTCAACACCGCCCAAACCTTGAGTCTCTGCAGGATGTACATGAAATGGTGGGTGCTAAGGAACAGGAACTACGTGCTCACCCATGACCGCCATGGGCAGAGACCTCAGAGTGGTCTGCCATCAGGACTACCATCTGTGTCTCTTGCTGCCGGTTTCCAGGCCTCCCTGCTTCCTCCAACTGTCGTCAGCTGGGGCAGCCGTTCTCTCTGAGATGGGCTTTTCCACCAGCTGTCAGGACCCTACCTAGATGACCTTAGAGAGGCCTCTGGTCCCTCCCCCTGGATCCCACTTGCTACGGAGGAGCTGGGGCTTGCTCCTCCTATCCCTACAGATAGAAATCTGGTCAGAGGCTGGTGTCTGCACCCCCAACCCAGCCTCCGCTGCATCCGCCAGCATGCCTGGTTTCCGGAGAGAGGATACCAAATCGATAGGTGGCAGAGCTCTGGCTGCAGTTCCCCAGACTGGAGGTTTGTGTCGCTGTCTCTTGCTGCTTAGTATTTACCAAGTAAAAGTCATTGCCCTGGAGACGCCCGGTTTATTGACAGTGAGAGATGAAGGCCGTCTGGTGCGGATCTGCACAGGAAGCCTCCTGTTTCCAGGCAGAGACTGGGGGGAAGACGTCTGCATGGACCCAGAGTCTGTCAGGGGCAGGCTTTACCCTGGCTTGGTGTCTGGTGGCCTCAGCTTGGGGAGGCAGCATTTAGGCTTTTAGTGGTTGATCAGGAGGTGGAGAGGAATCTAATGACTGTACCTTTGCTCTAGATCCAAGAGCTGTTCTTTCTCTTTCCTGTCTACCCTGGGACAGTCCCCTTACTTGTGTCCTCTTCCTCTTGTATCTAACTCAGCTGGAGCTCCTGGGAGGGAGGGCATGGCAACGTCTCCTAACTTGGGGACCCTGCTGTCAATCCTGCTTTAAGTGAGGGGGTGAAGTTGCCCTGGGGTCCCCCCAGACTGAAAGAGAATCCTGTGTGTGCGCCAGCGGTCCCTGCTCTCCCCGTACACTCTCTGACCCCTGTACCCCGAGTATGTGGTTGGCGTTGGGTTTCAAGGAACTCTGAAGTGAAGTTTGTTTGAGGACCCTGTGGCTGGGCCTGGGTTCCAGGAAGGTGGCTTGGGGGCAAATAATTCTTGCTAACAGGTGCAGCCTTCCTTTTGTGAGACCACAAGAATTCGGGCAACGAGATAGGTGCTGATTTGGGGTGAGCCAAATAGTTTACAAAAACAGAGACTCCACGAAAGATTCTGCCTTACACCACATGCCCTAGGACAGCTTTGTCTGAAGTGATCTGTGGCTGCCTAGCTGACACCAAACACCCTCATTTATAGCACCCCTGCCTTGGACATGTGCAACATTTCCTTCGCCCCAGTTAGGGTTTTTGCTGCCATTATCCCTGTTCTGAGCAGCTGTCAGTCAAAAACATGCTTCGGAGAAGCTGAACCCCACCCCTGTGTCAGTGAGTTGAAGGGGAGTCCTGGGTAGGCTTTGTGCCTCCTGGAGTCCAGCCCTAACACCTTATCCCCTAATGACTCTCTGCTCCTCCCTTCCCTGGTTACCTGGCCCCAGGACTGGATAAATCACCCACAGCGGGAGATCTCTCCCTGGCCAGGTGGGGTCTTTAAATTTGATTTGAGGGCGTTCCCCAGAGGCTCACAGGTTGAAAGCCTGGTTTCTAGTGTGCAGATGTTGGGATCCTTAGCACCTGCCCTACTGAAGGAATCTGTGAGGTGCTGACGGGGGAGCCGTGGAGTAGACTCTGGGAGACTTAGAGACTTCATATTGGTGATAGATGCCTCCTTCCAGACTGCAGATAAAGGTCACTCCTAAATCCCAGAGTAAAAACATCCACTTATCTGAAAAATGCCAGAAAGAAGAATGGTTGCCCTTTGCCGAGCTGAGCTCCACAGGTGCAACAGGGAGACAGGGAGATAAGAGGGCTTCAGGTGGTCCCCAACCGATGGGTTTAATCTCCAAGTGTGAGACTATCCGAGCCCACACCAAGGTCTCAGAGTCAGAGAAAGGGAGAGTCTGGTCTGAGGCTCTCTAGTGGCCAGTGTGTGGCAGGTCGAAATGACATCCATCAAATGAGCTGCCATAAAGGCTGGTTCTGCTGGACATCATCTGTGGTGACAAACTGCCAATGTTACACCTCAGCCTAGATACTGTCTTTGATGAGGGCTACCTCTGGCTGCAGACCATGCTGGCTCATGAGCTGGGAAGGAGCAGTCCCTGGGGGAGGGGTGACACTCTCCTGTGGCAACTTGGGCTCCTCAGTAGTATGCTTGAGGGTGTCCCTAAAGGGTCAGCCTGCTTCAGAAGCATGAGCCTGGGTCCCCAGCACTTATGTAAGTATAGACACAGTGGGACATGCCTGTGGCCAGCCAATCAATGAGCTCCAGGTTCAGCGAGAGATCCTGCCTCAAGAAACGAGATGCAGAGAGACTGAGGAAGACTCCTGAGATTGACCTATGATGGTTCATACACACACACGTGTGTTCACACACACCATTACATGCTGTGTGTTATTTGCAGACAGCCTGCCTCCTTACCAGTCCAGTCTTCACCACAAAACAGCACTGCTTGATCCCTGGTCTGCAGGACTCTTTCCCACTGTTCTCTGGCTCCTTTCCCTGGTGCACCTCTGTCTAGACCTCCAGCTCTAAGTTGGACTGTGTTGCAAGCCTTACTCTTCCGAGGGTCTGCCATCCTTCAGAAGAGTTTGAAAGCCAAAAGTGAAGAAAACCCTTCCTTCTCAGTGCCCTGATCGTTACCATGGCCACCCTTTAGAGGACCAGGGCTCAGGCACATCTTTCTTGAAGTTGTTACTGGAAGCTCAGAGAGGTGAGCACAGACCCAGACACTGACTTACACTGAAAGCCTGGTGTCCGGAAGACAGCCTTGGAGATTTCATTCCACATCTGTGGGAAGAGCCACTGTGTGACTGTGTCAATGTGTTATATCTGGGTGACTTAAACAATAGGTGTTTCCCTCCCCAGACTCCTGGAGGCTGGAAGGCTATGGCCGAAGTGTCCATGGGTTGCATTGTTCTTGCACCTTCTTCTTGGCTGTCCCTTTGATCACCCCTCCGTGGTGCTGTGTCCCAATTATCATTACTATTATCATAATATCTCCTCCTTCTCTTTCACCTTCTCCTCCTCCTTTGGTTTTTCTTTTTCTTTTGAGACCTGTTTTAATGCGGGTAGTTCTGAACTCATTGCATGCAAGGGTGACCTTGAACTCATGATCCTCCTGCCTTTATGCTCCAAGTACTCAGATGGGCCAGCCTACCTCTTATAACCTCTTTTTTACAAAATTTATTTATTTTAATTTTATGTGTATACATGTTTGCCTACACATATGAATGTGCATCACATATGCACAGTGCTCACAGGGGCCAGATGAGGGCTTTGAATTCTCTGGAACTAGAGTTACAGATAGTTGTGAGATGTCAGGTGGGCGCTGGGAACCAAACCTGGGTCCTCTGGAAGACCAGTATCCCCCTTATTCACTGGGCCATCTCTCTAATGTCCTCTTGACCACCACGGGACACCATCCCTGTTGAATCAGGGCTTACCCTATTATAGCATTTAACTTCAGCCGTCTCTTAGAGGTGTTCTTTCAAAGCACTGGCTGTTAGGACTTCAGAATATGGGTTTGGGAGACTCAGTGTAGCCTGGTAGTCCATGGAGAATAACTATAGAGTGAACCTGAACCCTCATTTTAATGTGGGGGAACAGAGAGGCAAAGGGGAATGCAGGAGGAGGCTGGTGGCCAGGATTCCAGCCTGTTACCCAAGTGCTCCTTTCCTCAGGCTGTCTCTGGGCCCCGAACCCCAGCAGCAGTGCTGGCGACCTGCTGTAGAGGGAGCTCCAACCCATGATTCTCAGATCTTAGCTGGTGCATAGATGAAGTCTTGGGGGCTCACAGGGCCAGGAAGATTTGTGCTGACCCAAAGTATGGACTCCCCCTTTATACAGAAGAGGAGTTATACAGAAGGGCTGCAGGGGACAGGCTAGGTGGGTAGGGAGGTGATGTCACGTGTAGCCAGTAACTACCACTCTTGGCTCCAAGTGACACTTTGTTCACTGAGGGCAGGGAAGTTCTTGGGTGGCTGGGCTGGCAGCGATGACTTGTTCTTCTAACCTTGGAGCTGAGGGTGCTGCCCAGGGTATCAGGGGTGCAGGCCACACCTAGTTCCCCATGATAATGGCGGTGTCTCATGTGCCATTACAAAAGGAGAGGAACTGAGGGGACCTTTGTAGAGAAGATAAAAAGCTATATTTTCCTGCCCTCTATGAGAAAGATGCATTTCTGCATATGATGGTTAGCCGGCTTACAGGCTTATTTCATGTAGTTAAACTTGTACCATTGAGCAAACATGGGAAGCTTCTCTCCATCCCAACGACCCATGTGCTTTCATAAGGGTGGAATGGTACCCACACCCACCCTAAGGCCTGGGTCTGCCGTGTGCCAGCACACAATACTTTTTATATAGTTGTTGTCAACCACTGTCCAAAAATATTCAATGGAAAATTCTATAAGTGATTCAGAAACAGTCTCTTGGTTTTTGTGTTTTTTTGTTTTTGTTTTTTGGCTTGAGTGGTTTGGTGGAAGTTCGTGTCACCCTGCTTGATTAAGTGCAGGGAGGGAATTACCCTTTTGTCCAGCGTTTGCATGCTGTATATAGTGACCGCCCCTTGGCTACCTTAGCTGTCCAGTGGCTGTCTCTTATCAGGTCCACTGTCACAGCACTGCATTATCTACATTCAAGGAACAAGACGCAGGAGACACGGTGGCAGTTCAGGTTGGTGTAGAGAAGCCGACACCCGTCTTCCATCAGGGAAAGTTGAGATTTCATCTAAGCATTCTCTAACTATTTCCTCTGAATGGAAATATTCTTTCCTGGAGGAAAGTGAGGGGCTCACTCAGCTGTGAGCATCTGAGTCATGCGGCCCTCCCCAAGGCTGTGAGAGCAGTAAATGCTGGGGAGAGAAGACTCTTCGGGGGAGCTGTCTGCAAAGAGTGCTAGGGATCTCCCCTTCAGGAGACGTCACCCATGCTGGGGGGCCTTTTCAGTGTCGCTGTTGCTTTGGGTCACTCACCCATGTTACTGTAAGTAACCCAGGATGCTCATCAGTCCGCTGAGCTAGATTTGTGTAGAATCATTTACTTGATCTGCCACAGTGTCCTATCTTGGGTGAATAGATGTTTGGTCACATGTCACAAAGTAGGCTCCATGTGTATATAAGAAAAACAAAAAACAAGCAAACAGACAAACAAAACAGTGCACACAGTTTGGTTTTGAACACTCACTGAGGGCCCCTAAAGATGTCTCTCATGGATAAGGGGGTCTTACACTGGCCACTTCTTTGCATACTTAGCCCAATGTCAGGAGTCAGACACTATTTTTGTTTCTATTTTATAGACAAGGTAACTGAGGCCTGGCATGAGCAGTCATTTTCCAAGGCCCAGGAGCAGCCGGGGCTCACTGAGAGGCAGGGGTACCATAGCTGCAGGGTTGGGATATCATCATGTTTGTCCTCTGTAATGTTTGTGTGTAACGCTGACCCCACATTCTCATTCAGGATGACCCACCCCACGTACCCCCAACCACCTCCACCAGCACCCAGGTTTCTGTGTCTCTCCAGTCACAGTGTCAGAGGTCAGGCAGTACAGGGAGTGATTGGATTTAAAGCCCCTTGCTTTGAATTATTCATGTCTCTTCCCTAACCTCCCAGGAATAATTTAATAACAAGGCAGCTGCAGGAGGGAGGCTGGCTGAGCAGCATTAGGAGGTGCATGCAGAAATGTAGGCATGGCTGCCCCAATCCATTCCTCCTTCAACAGGAGGCTGTCCCTGAGCATTTATCTGAGCACCCCCAGGGGTTACAGCACAGCTCCAGGGACCCCACTGTCAGGATCCCAAGTACTCATCCAGCATCTTCTGAGTTCAGGGTTTCTGCTACCTCCTGCCCAGATCACAAACCTTCACTTCAAAGAGTAGGATGCCCTGCCCCCCATCCCCATGTGGCAATGTCCTATGCCAGGTACCAGAGCCATGTAGCTACACTTTTAGGACAAAGCTTGTTGGGTGGTTCTGTGATTTCAGTGTGGGTCTCTCCCCAGATTTGTGCTGAACTTTAATTGTGAAGTGACCGAATTAAGAAGAGGAATATTTTGAGGTGACTGTGAATATTGGGGGAGGGTGGCCCCACGCCACAGGTGGGATGGGGGCTCAGTCTCTTCTGCTCTCTCTGCGGCTGTTTTCTGCTGTGCACTGATGTAGCATGAACCGGCTGCCGGCTAAGAAGAGCGTCTCGTGCCTGTGCTCTGGGAAGACCAGGTTGTAAGAGGTAAAGATCCACTACAGAGGAGGGGACAGTCCTTCCAGCCTCCAGAAGAGCAAGTGGAGATGCTCTGTTCATTACAAACACCACCCATCTGTGGTACTCTCTTTTCTACAGCAGCACAAAATGGAGTAAGTTGCATAACTTTTGAAGCTCTGTAGCTGTGGTCCCTGGGTGGGCAGCCATGTTTTCTTCTTGCTCCGTGTCATGTGAGCCATGGGGAGAGGGAGAGCAGTCGGCATAGTGTGCTTGTATGTGTTGAGACTAAGTTTGAAACACCGTCTTCACCCTTCTCTCTAAAGAGTCCCTGCGTCCATTAGCATTGGACCCAACTTCCTCTCGTGGCCACAGCTAAATGCACTTGCCTGTTCTGGACATTTCTGATAAACGCATTTCAGGGCTGGCTTCTTTCACGTGGTCTAATATGTCTGGGGCTCATCCGTGATGCATCAGGAATTGGGGCCTCACAGATCAATCTCTCATTGGTCTTGCTGGTGAAGCTGTCAAGTGTCACCTCCCCCCCCCCCCCAGTGTCAGTGAGCTCCCCGGGGAGCAGCAGGTATGTTTATTTCCTGTCTGTAGAAAGTCATTATTACAGCTGTGGTGGTTGAGAAGAACCCATCTCAGCGCAGGGCTCTGTACAGGGGCTTCTTACAATGGTTTTCTCTCTTCGGTCATTCTTTTCTCTTTTCTCCTTTCTTTCTTTTCTTCCTCTCACTTTTCCTCCTCCTTCGTTCCATCCTTCTCCTCTTCCTTCTTTTTCTGAGATAGGTTGTCACTGTAGCTCTGACTGGTCTGGAACTCCTATGCAGACAAGGCTGGCCTCAAACTCAGAGACCTGTCTGCGTCTGTCCCAAATTTCTCTTCCTTCCTTCCTTCCTTCCTTCCTTCCTTCCTTCCTTCCTTCCTTCCTTTCAAATGGTTTCACTCTGTAGTCTGCTGTCCTCAATATGTAGTCCAGGCTATCTTCAATATGTAGTCTGCTGTCCTCAAACTCATAGGAACTCTCCTACTTCAGGCTCCTAGGATTATAGGCACAGGCTACTGTACACAGCTTAAAAATCCTTTTTAACATTTAATTATTTTAGTGTATGTGTGCCCGGACAAACTGTGGGATCTATTTCTCCCTTACCTGTAGGTCATTAGGCTTTGCTGAGTCATCTCAATGGCCCTGGTTTTGCTTTGTACATGGAGTCTTACACCTGCTCAAGTGATCCTCCTGCCTCATCCCTCTAAGTAGCTGGGGCTGTCGGCTGTTAGCTTCGACTCACAAGTCTGCATGCACATCTGAAGATCAGGGTGCTCTTTCAGGCCTACTCAGGTTTCCTGCTCCCTTACAGGCTGCCAGCCAGGGACCACTCTCAGCTCCTAGACGGTGTTAATATCTACAGCCACATAGCATCTTCTGCCTTCATAGCCAGTGTCCTAGTTACTCTTCTGTTGCTGTGATAAAGCATCATGCTCCTGGCAACTTACAGAAGGAAGAGTTTATTTGGGCTTATGGTTCTAGATGGATGAGAGTCTGCATTATGTTGGGGAGATATGGCAGCAGGAGCAGGGGCTGAGAGCTCACACTGTCAAATGCAAAAAGCAGAGCGAACAAACGGGACTTGGGGTGAGACTAAAAACACTCAAAGCCTGCCCTCAGTGATGCTTCATCTACTGTAGCCACATGTCCTACATCTCTCCAAACAGTAACACCAACATCTGAACCCCGTGGAGGGCATTTCTAATTCAACCTGTCTTCCGGGTTCTATCTTTCACAGGTACATATCATGTGTCAAGGTCAGGGTGGGAGATCACCAAGGATGTTGACCTGAGGAGAAGGACTGGCGATTTGGTTTGTGAATCACTTCGCAGGAGAACCTCTCTGTTGATGTTGGAATAACCTGGAGGAGGTCTGAATAATGGAGTTGGGGCTGTTGGAGTCACTTTTTAATTCTTCCCACTGCACAGTACTAAATGTCAGGCTCACCTGCTGAGCCACCCTCTCTATCCTGGTGGGGGCGTTTCCCATGATGCCCTTAGCTTTCTAGTGGATTCGCAAAGATTTAACGTGTTGGGCAGTCAGATTTTCTTGATTTTTACCACAAGGAGGGTTGGATCACATGAACTATTGCTACTATAGAAGCAGAATGTTCTCTGTTCCTGATTAAAACAATAGAACTGTCAAGATTGATTGGCAGGTAAAGGAGCCCACTGCCAAGTCTGACAACCTGAGTTCAATGCCCAGGACCCCACATGGTGGAAGGAGACAGTCAGCTTCTTTAAGTTGTCCTCTAACCTCAACACCTCAACAGGTACACTATAGCGTACACACACACACACACACACACACACACACACAGAGAGAGAGAAAGAGAGAGAGAGAGAGAGAGAGAGAGAGAGAGAGAGAGAGAGAGAGAGAAAGAGAGAGAGAGAGGAAGGGAGGGAGGGAGGGAGGGAGGGAGGGAGAGAAAAGAAATGTCATTGGCTTGGTACAGTCTGTTCTGTCGGAAGTCTCGTCAGACATCATATTTGATGGTGACAGTTATCTCTATTGAAAGCCAGGATCAAGTTAAGGTCAAATTTTCTGCCTCTGCTTCTCGCTAAAAATCGGAGTCTTGGCAATAAAAGAAGCTAAATTTGCACAGGGAAAAGTGTGCTGTTATTTGTAGACAGACACGACTTCCTACCTAGAAAAATCAGGAGTCTCAGGGAGTTGTCAAATGCCTGGAGTTAATTGGAGAGTTCAGCAAGATGGAGAAACATATGAGCCACACAACAACCCGCCCACTCCTCATCATGGCAGGGATTAATTAGAATCCACCAAGTGAGAATCACCCATAAGATGGCTCAGTGGATAAATATTCTTGCAGTCAAGTCTGAAGCCCTGGGTTCAAGCCCCAGGGCCTACATAGTGGAAGGAGAGGACCAAGTCTTGTGAGTTGTCTTTAGATATCTGTGCGCACGTGCAAACACACACACACAGAGATGAATGCAATGCTGTTTTAGAAGAGAAATAAGATACAAATACTGAGGGTCACAGAATCTGGAAAACCCCGGGAGTGACTTCAGGGGAATGGAAAGATAGATGTTCGGAGCTTGTTTAGGTGTTCTAGCAGAGGGAGTGCAGCCATTTATACATTATGTAGTCCAACACAACCAGGGAAGGTTGTCTTCTGTGATCAAGTGTGTGACTCTGGGAGCAATGCATATGGAACAACGAGAGGTGTGTGTGGGGGGGTGGGGGAGACACACACCTAGCCAGCCAGATCAATCAGATCTGCCCAAGTGATCAGTCAGTGACAGATGTCACTGCCAGATCACACTGCCAGATCACTATGATATCTGACTTAAATGCTGAAGAGTCACAAACCCTCACTAAAACAGGGAACGGAATCCCAACTGATGAGGAGAAATATCGCACCCAAGGACAGAAACAAGCAACAGTATGAAGATCCCCGTCTCTCCAGGTTAATAGAAACCCAATGGAGAGTCAGTCTCAGTGAGGCGGGTTCCCTGTGGAATCAACAAATTGATTCACACAGAAGAAAGTCCGGGCAGGCAAAGGGAGTCACTTTGAAAAGAACCACAGTGAAGCTCTGCTAGAAATCTTGGGCTCACTAGAATCTGCAGAACTTGGCCCAGGTCTGTTATTGATATAAGAAACAGAGCAGTCAGTAGGCCACAGAGAGATGGGGACAAAGCCATGTGCTTATGGGACCTCAGTATAAGATAGATCAGTGTTTGTAGTCAGTGGGAAGAGCCCCACACCACTGCCTCCTCGTCTGCCTTTGTCCTCTCCCCCTTCTCTTTCTTTTCTTATTCATAACAATGAGGGGGGAGGGTCATTTTTACTTGTTCCGTCAGGAGTACCCAGGCCAAGAGTACAGAAAGCAGAAGGGGTTGAATGGGAGAGAGTGACGGTGTATATGGGGTGGGGAGCTGAGAAGCTGACACCATGCTGGAGGTATTAAGAGGGTTTGGGCATCTGACAGAAGCTGGTAGCACACCATAATGGCCCAGGGGAATCTGGAGCAATGAAAGGGATGTAGTTAGTTCTAGAGAGGCGGTGTGAGCAGAATAAGAGGGGCAGAAACTTTGTTTCCTTAGTGTCTGACCTCTAACCTTCTGAGTGCTTTCCTAGGCAAAGCCCAGCTTAAAGCCAGCCTTAGGGACTGGAAATTTGTCCTGTAGGGCTCAGCCAGGGTCATGCAAGACAGAATATAGTTGGGACAAAACCCCTAACTGGAGTACCTTAGTTTTATGATATCAAAATAATTTTGATCCTTATCTATGTAGGCTAGTTGGCTAGTTTTATATCAACTTGATGTGAACTACAGGTATTTGGGGGAATCTCAGCTGTAAAATGTCTCCACCAGAGTGGCCTGTATGCCAGCCCTGGGGTACATTTTTTTATTTGATGATTCATTATTGAGGGTCCAGCTCATTGTGAGTGGGGACATCCCTGGGCAAGTGATCTTCAGTGCTATAAGAAAGCAAGCTGAGCAAGTCATGAAGAACCATCAGTAGGCAGCATCCCTTCATGGCCTCTGCTTTAGTTCCTGCCTCTAGGTTCCTGCCTTGAGTTTCTGCTCTGATTTCCTTCAGTAATGGACTATGACCTAGAAGTGTAAGATGAAATAAATCACTCTCCAAGTTGCTTTGGTAATGGTGTTTGATAACAGCTATATATTAAGACATCATGCTATACCCATCAGAAAACAAATTCCAGATTTCTTCAAGGCCCAAACATAGGAAACCAAAGAATGAATGGGAAGCTAAGTGTGGTTTCAGTCTGGAAGCAAAGAATGCCCCCATCACACAGATAAAAACAAAACCAGAGAAAAAGAGACCGGCAAACATTTCCATATGAAACTGAGAATCCTCTTTGTTACAAAAGATAGATGATAAGCAAATGAGAAAACCTATAGATGAGAGTATAAAAAATGATGTCAGATTAATGTTTGAACAGTTTGATCAACAACAAAAAGGCTAAACCAAAATACCGAACCCTAAAACCAAAACCCATAATAACAACAATAAAGCAAAACAAGAACAGCTTCCTCCCCCCAGCCTGGAAATTTTAAGAAGGGAAAAAAAATTGAAATTTCTGAGATGAGAAACCACAAACAGCAAAAAAACAAAAGTAGTGGCGGAAGTCCCTAGAGACTGGGGTGTGCCGAGGAGAACACTGAGGTGGGGTGGGGAGATGGCTAACTGGGGAAGGTACTCTCTGTGCAAGTTGGAGTACAGGAGCTCAGGCCCTCGGCATTGCTCTGCCCAGCATCGGGAATCAGAGACAAAGATCTCAAGTCAGGTCAGCTAGCCTGGTTGAAAGGTCAAACTTTAGGATCAATGAGAGATCATGTCTCAAAAAATAGTGGGAGAAGCATTTGAGGAAGATATTGGACATCTCTGCACATGCCTAAGCCCACGCATACACATGTGTGAGTACAAACACACAAAACAGTGAGCTATTATTTTAGGTTAGAACAGCAACAGCAACAACAACAACAACAACAACAACTTCTCTATATTCCTAAAACTCAAAGCAATGCTTCTCCTGTCAGCATGAAGCAGCCAGAATGAATGAAAAAAATGCCCTCTACCTCCTATATGTAGGAATAAAGAAAACACCCTTAGGCATGAGGCTATACAATTATAAAACAGATTCTGAGTTCTAGCAAGACGGATTTCTATGAGATTAACCAGAGACGCTCCCAAAGCAATTGACTTATCTCCGGCCCCACAGCTCCCTAATTCTGTCCCCAACAAACCTCTGCCCTCCCATCCCCTTATCCTCGGCTACAAAGCCCTGCTCATACCCGGCGCTGTGCACTCTCCTGTACCTGTGGCCACATAGCTGGGTCTTGAAATGACCTGTCAGACTGGCAGAAGTCAGGGCATGCTATGGAGATCTCTTTGTGATTTCATTTGTTCAGTTCCCTTTGGGAACTCAATTTTCACAATCCCCAAGAGATGCCTCCCCTCGGCAAGGACAACCTTGACATCACAACATGATGCTGTCATCTCCAATGCTCAGGCCTGGGAACCACATAATAGAGATCCAAAAACCAAAACATAGTATTTTAAGGAAGTTTATAATTTTGTGGGCCATATTCAGAGATACACATGGCTAAATGTTGCCTTCAAGCTCAAGTTGCACATGTTCGTTGCCCCTGTCCTGGTTAGTTTTTATGTCAACTTGACACAAGCTACAGTCATTTGAGGGGATGGAACCTTGATTAAGAAAGGTTCTCAGAAGAGCTGGCTAAAGGCAGCCAAGCATATAGGGCATCTCCTTAATTAGGATAGATGTAGGAGGGCCCAGCCCAGTGTGGGTGAAGACACCCCTGGGCAGGTGGTCCAGAAAGCACATTGAGCCAGCCAGTAAGCAGCATTCTTCCATGGTCCCTGCATCACTTCCTGCTTTCAGGGTCATGCCTGGCTTGACTTCCTGCTTTGGCTTCCCTCAGTAGACTGATTCAGGATATGGAAGCTAAACAAATCCTGAACAGGTATTAATCTATTCTAATCCTCTAAAATAATCTGGCTTACCCCCCCCCCCCGCCCAAATCCTTGAGATACTTGCATTTTAGTATAGCTCTGGCTCTCTCTGCCCCAGGTGTGCTCCTTGAGATCCTCTCCTCTCTGTGTGGTGAATCCACTCTTCCTCTCTCTCTCCCCTTTCCTCCCCACCCCCTTCTCCCATCTTCTGGCTGGCAGAAGTTCAGCCCTATTCTCTCTGATACATAGCTGATCCTCTTTTATTGACAAATAAATGGGGAGCTGTGTTTACACAAACTTGAGACAGGAGATTCTTAGAATAAGCATTATAATTCCATGTCTGGATTACAACCAGGTATGGGGCAGAGAAATCAGCATTTGAATAATACAAGAATAATCTTCACACTGTGCATAATAAAATCATTATTCAAACCCTTTCCTTCCCAAGTTGCTTTTAGTTGTGGTGTTTCATTACAACATTTATAACTCTAATGGTAGTACCATTCTCCGGGGAGCCAGACTTAAGGTCTCTGATTTAATATATTGTCCTGGAAACAGAAGAGGTAAGGATAAAAGATGTATATGGAGCTTGATAGAGGTCCTGGGAGACTCCCACAAAATGTGGGAGGTCTAAGTTTTTTGTCTTTTGGGGTCCTCAGACTCAGAGACTGGAGCCATCTTTAACTTTTCCTTGAAACTAACTATAGTAGCTGATTTAGTAGGCAGGTAGGTCTAGGAATGTTTGAATCCTGGAAATGGAATTCAGGCAGCTTTCTGGCTCTCATCAGACATATAAGTTGCATCCTTTCTGTTCCCTGTAAGTGTTGTGTTAAAATTTTTCTGAATTAAAATATTATATTTCAGAGGATATCACTAACACTCAGAAAGTAAACAAATCACAAGTCTCAGGAGAGTCCCTGAAATTTAACAGATTTGCAAAGCTTTTTCCTCCCCAAGCATGAATAAACAGGAGACTTTCAGTCCTGTTGAACTGCATACAAGTAGTGCAGAGAGCTCCAGGCTTGCAACTTGATGATGAAACTGTCATTGAGTCTTCTTTGCTTCTGGAAGTAACTTTCACCCATAGTCATGTAGGTTACCTGAATAATCTCATAGGTTCCTCAAATTAGACTTTCTTGATATCAGTACTTTGGTCTGTCTTCAGCTCCTGGTCTGGGGTAAGTAGATATGTGTTTATATCTCCCAAGAATAGTGTCACATTTCAACAACCCTAGTCCAAGGCACAAGGTGGCTGACCCAGGCAGCATTCATCTCAGTCCATCTGGCTGCTCTAACAACATCAAAAGTTGAGTGGCTCACATACAACAGGTGTGTATTGCTCAAAATTCTGAAGAATGGTAGTCTAATATCAACAGTAGCTTCTGAGTCTGGTGAGGGCCCAATTTTTGCTTCACAGCACCTTCCAGCTATGTTCACACATGTTGAGAGGGGTGATCAAGATTCCACAGGTCTCTCTTTTATTTGATTTATTATACTTTATTTAATTATTTGGGAATTTTTATATAATGCACCCTACCTCAATCACATTCACTTCCCAGTCCTCCCAGCTCTGACCCAGACTCTTATGACACCTCTCCAAAGGAAAAATGAGAGAGAGAGAGAGAGAGAGAGAGAGAGAGAGAGAGAGAGAGACAGACAGACAGACAGACAAAGCTGCTGTCATCATCAACAACAACAATGACAACAACACTTGTGTAGCCCATATACTCTCCGTGGCCAGTCCCTTAAAGAAACAACTCCTCCATCCACATCCCTGGAGTCATCAATTGTGGAGAACTATGTCAGCACTTATCACAACTTTTAAGACCTTTCTTCAGTGATTTCCTGTTTAGGTTGTTATATTTTAGGGATGAGGGGTTAAGATGGGGGTCAGGTGGGGGTAGGGATTGTCACAGGAGCCTTCTCTGACTCCCAAATGTGAGTCCGCAGTCATCTACGCCTCTGCAAAAGTAGCTTCCTTGTCCATCACAATCAGCAGGAGCATGGATCACGGATTTCTACGTGGTTCCTGGCAACAGCATGCACCACAGACATCCACATGGTCTCCAGCATCAGCATGTGCCACGGACCTCAGCATGGTCTCTGGTGGCAGGACAGACCACGGACACCAACATGGTCCTCTACCACAGCACAGGCTCATGAGTCTCTTTTACAAGGACACCAATACTAATTATAATTGTAGAACCCTCAGGGCTTCACGTCACCCACCACCACAATCCCTGGTTCTTCTTCGACTCTCTAATCCCTCCACCAATGTCACATCTCTTGCACCTTTAGAAAAGACACCACTGAGTCCACTTAGTCTGTCTGTCCATGCGTGTGTTCCTGTGACATAGGTTTTTTTTTTTTTGTAAGCCTCATTTCCAGCAGTGAGACCACAGACTCAAAGGGCAAATGCATGAGAACACGAAAGCTAATGTTGCTGCTATGATCCAACAATCCTAGTACTAGGCACTTGTCCAAAGGAAGTGCAGTCGGTGTATAGAAGAGGAACATGCAACTCCTTATTTACTGCAGCACTAACCTACCGAAGTCCAGAGGTGGAATGAACTGAGTGTCTTCATCCCATGATTAGGAAAATAGTAAGGTGCACATATACACAGAGGAATATGGTTCAGTTGTAAACTAAGAACGAAGTCTTGTTACTCGGGGCAACACCCATGTGCCTGGTGGACGTTATGCTAAGTGGAACAGCCACACACAGAAAGCAGACATGTGAGCTCACTTATACGTGGGCGCTGAAAAAGTTGATTTTGCTGAAATACAGGCTGTAGTGGGGGTTACCAGACACTGGGGGTGGCTGGGGGAGTTGAGGTCTGGGAGAGGTCAAAGGCCGTGTGTTAGACTATCACAGTTGGATAGGAAAGAGGGATGGTATCCCAAATGGACTACAGCGTCGGTAGTTTATAGCAATATATTGCGCTCTTGCAGAATGCACAGTGGGTAGTGAGTGTTCTTGCCATAAATGACAACCATTTAGTTTTAGTTTTAGATAAGATTTTATTATGTATACCAGGCTAGCCTCAAACTCAAATCGGCCTGTCTTTCCTTAGTGCCAAGCACTGGGACCACCCCCCACTTCTTTTTACAAGGTCTCACATATCTCAGGCTGACCCCAATTTACTATGTAGCTGAGGGTGACTTTGACTCTTTGATCTTCCTGCTTCTCACCTCCCAAAGGCTGATATTAGAGTATGACCCCTGTGGCTGGTTTGTACAGTGTCGGAGCCTGAACCATTGAACCCAACACTTCCTGGGATGCAAGGCAAATGCAAATTGAGCCACCACCCAGGCCCTCAGCGTGGTAGTTGTGTGAGCTTGTGTGTTTGGTGATGAGCAACATTAACCATCCCACAGTCACTCAGTCTGTCTCTGTGTCTCTGTCTCTGGTGTGTGTGAGCTTTGCACATGGGCAGAGGAGGTTGCTGTCCTGTTCTGTCACTCCTGACCTTACAGAGTCTGGCAGCAAGCAAGCTTCAGCAATCCTCTTACCTCTGTTCCTTAAGGTAACAACAAGGTAACAGCACATTCATAGCCACACTCAGCTTTTTATGTGGGTGCTGGGAGTTCAGACTCAGGCCCTCATGCTTGCTCAGCAAGTTTGAGTCATCTCCCCAGCCCTGGACCTGCATTCAGAAACAACAAGGTCCACAATACTCTGTGTACTAAACAATGGCAAATGGATTCTTTCTATATGCATCTGTCTGTCACCTATCCTACGTGTGTATATGTATGGACATATATTGTATGTGTGTGTCATGACATGTTTGTAGAAGTCAGAGGCCAATATACAGCAGTTGATTCTCTCTTTTTATCATTTAAGTCCTCGGGATTGAACTCAGCTTAGCAGTCTTGGTGGCGAGTACCTTTACCTATCTTTAATCGCAGAATTTGGGAGGCAGAGGCAGGCAGATCTCTGTGAGTTTGAGGCCAGCCTGCTCTCCATAGTGAGTTCCAGGACAGGGTTATGTAGAGAGACCTAGTCTTGACCCCCCCATCCCTACAGAACACACACACACACACACACACACATACACACACACACACACACACACACACACACACACAGAGAGAGAGAGAGACAGAGACAGAGACAGAGACAGAGAGACAGAGCCACACAGGCTTGGTTTCTTGGTTTGATAATCATCACATTGCTATTCTGGGGTGGCCCCTCTCCCCACTCAGGGTCATAACCCAGGGAGCTGCCCACTTTGCTGTTCTGTGGCCTGCAGTGAGGTAGCATCCCAGCGACAGCTTATGCAACCCCTGACGCGGGGGAGCTGCCCATCTTCGAGGCTGCCTGAGAGTCCCCGTATTTCACTGTCTGTTATGCCCTTCTTGGCAACCTATTGAACCATGGATCTTTTTCTCATTAGTTTCAAAGAGCCTTTTATATATTGGGGATCAGTTCTTCTGACACGTTCTGAGCTGTAAGTATTTTCTCTGTGGTTTGCCAAACTTTGCTCCCAGTGGCTTCTGACCTGTCAGAAACGTCCTTGTGTAATCTACCAGCTTCCTCAGTTGCTTGATTTTGGGTCATAGCTTGAAAAGTCTTCCTTTCTCACAACAATTCATCCATTTTCTTCCCACGCTCGTGCGTGTTCTGGATGGTTTCTCAAAACAAAACACAGATTTGGAGCATGTTGCACACAGTATTGATCCACATGTATGGAGAGACGTGTATGTGCACGGGGTCCCTCCCATTGTCTCCTGCCACACCACAGATCTGGACCCCTCCCTGAATCTCTCCCAGCACCTTTGCGCACATGCAGAGCCATCCTACAGGCCCTGGGACCCTCTAGCTTTTAGACTCCAGATGACTGGCCTGTGTGCTCCTCCTCTTGCCCCACGGTGCGATGTCCGCCAGCACTGTTCTCCTGGCTGTCCACCTCATTCAACTTGTCAGTTAGCTACATTCCGATTGTAAATACATCTTGCAGGGCTGGGCTGTCATTTGTGGTAGTGTGTGCTCAGACTACATAAACCTTTGGATTCAATCCCCATCAGAGAGAGGGGAGAGAGAGAGAGAGAGAGAGAGAGAGAGAGAGAGAGAGAGAGAGAGAGAGAGAGAGAGAGAGAGAGAGAGAGAAGCATTTTGTATGTCACAAATGTATTGTCACCCTTTGTCACAATGTCAATGTGGCACCTCCTCACATTGGTTCCTTTGTCTCCCATGCCAAATCCCCTCAGGGCTACTTCCTGCAAGAGACCCTCCTGATTGTACCCCAATTCTCCTAGAACTCTAATGTAACGTATTTGACCAGTACTCCCCGAGCTCTCCTGTAGTATTCTTTGTGAGTATTTTCATTTGGTTGTCTATTGTGAGGATGTATGTGGGCACACATGCCATGGCATGAGCCTGTGGGATCGATCAGAAGACAACTTGTGGTATTTGGTTCTTTCCTTCCGCCATGTGGGTCCCAGGGATGGAGCTCAGCTTGCCAGACTTAGCAGCGATTGCCTTCACCCACTGAGTCATTTCACCAGCTTTCCAGGTTCAAGTTCAAACTCAAAGGTTCAGACAGTGGCTTTTCAGATCTCAGCCTCAGTTTACCCTACCAGTACCCTCACTGATGCCTTTCCTCAGTTTTCTTTTTCCCCCAAGCAAGCTGCCTCCTTATCTATCACTCAACTAAGGACCCACCCCCTGCTGTCAGCTCTGTGGGAAGAATTCCAGACCTACCGGTCTGGTCTGGGGGACCTGTGGATCTCTGGCACACGCAGCACACGCAGCACCAGTATAAACCATCACCCTGCTTCCTGGTTCCTGGAGAGCAGTGATCACATACTCAGGCCTAGACTAAAACTTAAACCAAGAAACCAGGCCAGTGGCAGTGGATGCAGACACGGTGTTTTTCAGGAATGCCCCCGAGTCTGCCCCTTGGCGCTGCAATGGTCTCGCGGTCTCTGAAGGGCTGGAGGAAGAGCGGGAACCGGGCCAGCCCCGCCGACTACTCAAACGAGCCCAGGCAAAAGCTTCCATAATGTGTGTGCTGCGCCACCAGTCCCCAGAGACCCATGAAAGGATGGATTATGTTTTCAGCTGGAAGAAAAGAGATTTGTCTTCTCTAGCACTGAGAGCCAAGGTCACCCTGGCTCTGGAGTCGCCTTTGCAGAAAACGGTACCAGGAGTGTGTCCTGGATGCGGAGGCTGAGAGTATGAGAGACGGAAGGGTTTGCCCAGCACCTCAGAAGCTTCATAGGCCGAAAACGGAAACACAACAAACCCAAACCATCTTCCTAGTGCTGCTTCCAGAGATGCATGTCATCCTTACGGTGGCTGGAGTGGCTGAGGAGCAGCAATGGAATCTCTGTCTCCTCCTGTAGCTCTCATACCGAGTCCCTTCCCCATGGCCGCTCCTGTATCAATAGGGTACAGTGGCTCCCCCTTCCTTGGGATAACCAATCTCCTGGATTTGCTTCACTGACCAACCCCTCTTGAAAGCCCCCTGAGGCTTTTCAAAGCCAGAGGACCCCCCCCCCCTTTGCTCTTTTGTCGCTTGCCCTGTGTTTAGCTCATGGACAATCCCATCGGTTCCTTTCCTCAGCTCATCTTAGAAAGCAGTTTCCTCTCTGTTACCTAACCAGAAGAGCCCCTGTTGTCAGGTCTCTGGGGTCTTTATTCCCTTCTTGGGAACATGTTTATCGCATTGGTCCCAGAAAGCCAACGCCAGGTAGCTGCTGAATGAAGTCAGGTAATATCAGTCTCCATTTCTCTGTGCATGTGTGTTCCCATGTGTACTTATGTGGAGGATGCTGGGTGTCTGGCTCCGTCATATTCCCTTGAGACAGAATCTCTCGCTAAAGCTAGGCTGGCATCCAGTAAGACCTGCCTTCCTGTTCCCACAGTACTAGAGATACGGGTGCACAAGGCCATGCCTGGCTTTTCCTGTGTGTCTGTGAACCAACCTCAAGTCATTGTGCCTGATCAGCAAGCAGATGCTCTTATCCGGTCCTTAGTGTGTATAACTGTGTGAGTGTATGTCATATATGTGTGGTGCTGGCAGACGTCAAAAGAGGGCGCTAGGTTTCCTGGAGCTGGAGTTACATGTGGTTGTGAGCTGTCTAATCTAGGTGCTGAGATACACTCAGGTCCTCTGAACCTGCAGCAGGTGCTTTAATGGCCCAGAAGTTTCTCCAGGCCCTGGGATCACTTTTAGAACTCTCACATCATTGTTCAACTAAATCTCCCATCCTTCATCTCCCCCCTTCCTCCTGTGTCGTTTCCATGAGAACTCAGCTTCTCTTTAAAGTTCCACCTTCTTGTCCACAGCCTTGGGAAAGATGCCACAGACAGCGGAGATCCAGTGTCCCCACAAGACAACATCAGGGGGCAGTGCAAGCCTGGGCCCGGGGTCACTCTCACCTATGCTTGAAGCAGCCGTCTATGAGAAGGTGGTTGTCCTCAGAACAGAGGGACATGTGGAAGTCGTTTTTCCTGGAGTCTCCTAACTGGATAGCAAGTGCCTTACCAATGTTGCTGAGGAGAGTTCCCGGTAGTGGCCCGGTCTCGGGCTTGTGAGGTGATGTCAGCCACTGGTGTAGATAGAGAACCGAGGACCACAGGCTCACAGATGTGACCACCAGAGCAAGGCCAAGCTGGTGTGCCAAACCCAGAGTTCAGACATGCAATAGTGATTGCCCAAAAGAAAGGCCGGGGTTGGGTATTTGACCTTGAGCTTGAAGAGTGAAAAGAATTTTGACAGCTATAGTGATCTAAGGAGGGGCATCAGTCACGAGAGAAGAGGAGCTGTAGGGGGATGGCTAGGTGCACAAACCAGGGATCTGTGTTAGAAAGTAGAAGAGTAAACAGGAAAAATACTGGGTTTGGTTTAGGACTGCAGCTCAGCAGGCAGAGTGTCTGCCCAGCATGCACAACGCCCTGGCTTTCATCGAAGGCGCTGCATAAATCAGGCATGGCCGTGCATTCCTATAATTCTAGCACTCAGAAGGTGGAGGCAGGAGGGCCAGGTTCAAGGTTAGGGTTAGCAAACACAGTGAGTTTGTGGTAAGCCTGGTGTAAATGATGTGTTCATGTTCTGTCTGGCTTTCTTTCTCTCATGTACACACACACACACACACACACACACACACACACACACACACACACATTTAAAAAAACCTACAAATTGAAGCCAAGTATGGTGGTGCAGGACTTTAATCCCAGAAATTGGGAGACAGGAGCAGGGGCGGGGACAGGGGCAGGGGTGGGGCAAGGGCGGGGACAGGGGCGGGGACAGGGGCGAGGACAAGTGTGGGGGGTGGGGGCAGAGGCAGAGACAGATGAATCTCTGAATTTTAGGTCATCCTGGTTTACATAGTAAGTTTCAGGACAACCAGAGCTACACAGAGAAACCTGTCTCAAACAAACAAACAAACAAACAATCCCAAACCAGCTCTACCACCACAACGAAGACAAATGAATAAATAAATGGCTGAAAGTTAAAGTACTCATGAGACTGGTCACAAAAATCTTAATTAGGTAAAGGATAAGGCCCTCGGGCATCTGCTTTGGAAGGCTGACCTCCCCCCCCCCCAGGAGTACAAATTTTGTCTATGTGTATTGTGGATCAAAGATAACAGAATGCACAAAGGCTGGGAAAAAGGGGGTCTGGGGAGCCTCAGAGGGCACAGCTAAGGCTGGGCACCAAATTCAGATGAGTGGTTCCCACCAGAGCCTTGCTCAGGACAGCGGGAGATGTCAGAGCCTCCCAGGGAGCTGGTTGAGTCAACTTCGGCCAGTAAAGAACAGGCAGAGAAAGCAGATATTTGTGTGATAAAATGTGGCTGATAGTAAACAGGGGAAGGAGGCTACAGACCAACCTGTAGGAACAGCCAAGGCCTGCAGAAACTCACCTATGAACACACACCATGTGGCTCACACCTCACTCCCAGAGCAGACATGCTTCTGTGCCACAGGGCCTGGAAGCCGCCCCCTGGGTGTCCCTCTCCTTTCCTCTGACTCTCCCCAGCCGAGCTGCTCTGTTTCCCACCTTGCCTAGCTCTTTCCCGATCCAGTGCCTCAGTTTCTCCCGTTCTTAGAATGGCTGGCCATCAAGTAGGTAGTTACCCAAGCCTCTGCCTTGAGCCCCACTCGCTCCACCCTTCCTGGGGACTTTAGGCAGCAGCTCCGCTGACAGAGAGGTTATACCCTGGTAAACCTCCGTGCTTCTTTCCTAAGGCTTCCTGGGGGATTTCGTGGACAGAGGGATGCTGAGCTGAGGCGATATTTGAGAGGTCTCCAGTCTGCTGTGAGTTTTCTTGTATTTTAAAAATTGATTAATTATGTCTGTGTAGCATACACGTACATACATGGAGGTCAGAGCTGACTAGTAGGAGCCAGTTCTCTCCTTCCACTTTGTGGGTCCTGAGGACTGAACTCAGGTCAGCAAGCTGGGCCGCAATCACCGTTACCTGCTGAGCACCCCCACTGGCCTGGGTTTGCAACATTAAATATTTACTTCCTGTCTTAAAGTTTGAAAATTATGAAAATTGCAATCCATGCATGTACCTGAAGG
Organism: Micromys minutus; assembly: GCF_963924665.1. Classification (NCBI taxonomy): domain Eukaryota; kingdom Metazoa; phylum Chordata; class Mammalia; order Rodentia; family Muridae; genus Micromys; species Micromys minutus. The sequence continues at coordinate 3,709,403 of NC_137979.1, forward strand.
CCTATAGTCCGACTCAGTCAGCCCAGCCATTGCGGAGCCTTTTAGGGCATATTATTTTGGTAGTCTTACGACTCTGCCGACAAATATTTGAATGGACTACATCCTCTCCAGCTGGAGCGTACTGAATGGACTGTCTGTACCTGCGTACCGCTTGACATTAGACTACAATCACCTGTTAGCCACTGCAAAGTACCTTTTTATGGCCATGTAATAAAACGTGCCTTTCTAGCTACTTATTTGAAGGATTTGGCTAACTTTGTCTGAAAGACATTTGGGTGGGGGAGTGATTGTAATGAATACTGGAACTTTTGGACTTGTTCTCTTCCACAACACCACACTAAACCGTGTCACCATCCACAACTGTGTGACACTTACATTGTCCTGTGTAGGAGGCCTGTGAAACCTGTGTACAGTAGGAAAGCCAGACAAATGGGTGTGGCTAACGTTTGACATTTGATGACCTCTGTGCTATCTGTCCGGCTGGGCCGCACGAGCTCTCCTGTCTCAGGCCGAGCATTGTCCCCCTTGAGCTGGTTCCCTAGTTGATCGCTGTAACCCGTCTTTATGGAAGAAGTCACTGTACAAGGGTTTGGGGTAATCATATCTTAAGCTTTGTTGTGCACATGGGATTCAGTTAATTATCACCAAGAAACTTTTTTTTCCCTTCCAAATTGTGCTGTGCTTAAATACGCCTGAAATAAACTGCCTTGTGGCAGATTCGCAAAGTTTGAGCCAGCATCAGCTACTGAGTCATGTTAAACCAAATTTCTTTCTGGCCTCCCCTGGACCAACACTGTGCTGGCTGTGGTGTTTGTAGAGACCCCCAAAATATAGGTTGACATAAATAACCTAGAAATTATTTAAACTATATGGGGGGATGAACCTGCAAATTTAGCACCACTGTATAAGGAACTTGAGATTCCATGAACTGGTGTCCTCAGGGGCCCTGGGCTTCCAGCAAGGAATGGCTGAGTTTAATAAGGAATGATAGGTTCTTTCCTGGATCTGCAGTGATATAGCTTTATACACACAAGTTCCATGCGTGTGACAATATCAAATACGATCTAAGAGGTGAGAAAGCTTTGGGCCTAGGATGAATCAGTCTAGTACTGTCTACCGAGATCGATGGATGGAGGGTCCACACGGGTCTCGATCTTCTTGCCAGCCCAGATGTCTTGGAGGATTTTTCTTTGGAAAAACAATGAAACTTTCTTATTATTATGAATGGACAGAACATTTTCTAATATTCTGTTGAAAAGCTGTGAACACAGCATGTGCACTACATGGATAAACTATATCTGTAATAAACTCAGGAGCGGTGAGTTCGTTCTCTGATCCAGAACCCAGCCCTACTGTAGGATATTCCTCTGGGGCCCTGCTCCCTCCCCTCCCATAGGCCCCACTGCCCCAAATTCTGGAATAGTTCAAATTGTTTTGTTTTGTGGCCCTTGTTGTTGCTTTTTTGTTTTGGTTTTTAAGACTGGGTCTCACTGAACAGAGCTAGCTGCCTGGGAACTCACCATGTAGATGAAGCTGGCCCCAAACCAGAGAGTTGCTGCCTGCCTCTGCTTCCTAAGTCCTGAGCTTAAAGCCATGTGCTACCATGCCTAGTCTAGTTCATGCATGGAGGCCACACTCACACACACACACACACACACACACACACACACACTCACACACTCACACACACATACACACACACTCACACACACACACACACACACTCACACACACATGCACACACACACACATGCACACACACACACATGCACACACATGTGCACATAGGTCAGAGGACAACCTGCAGGCCCCTTCCATCAGGTGGGCTGGATCCACGTTTCTCAATCTTTCTGACGAGCAGCTTTACTAATGAACCACATCACACATCACTCATTTTTAGTAATAGAAATATCTGCACAACACTTTTAACTTATCAAAGATGAGGTTTAATCAACTTCCTCATCTTACTGGGCGGCACAAAGACCACAATGTTGTGAGCTAACTTCTTCCGAAAGCGCACAACTCCTCAGAGTCGACTAGAAAATCTTTATACCTGGCCAGTGGCTGCATGAGAAACTTGCTCAAATCGTGCATCACTAAGCCTCACTGATCTTTGCTTTTTGTTTTGTTTTTTTGTTTCGCATAGAAACCACGTTCTAAGTTGAAATACTTAGGTTAACAAGAATAGGTAGCAAGGAGCAGAAATACAGAAGCCTAAAAGCCAGGTTAGTACATTTAGGGACTTTCTCAGGGCACTCTGAGACCATCCACTTAGCTTTGGCTCCTGTTTTAGCGGGTGAAGCAGGTCTTTGTCTGTTCTACATGCTGGTTCCAGGGCTGGAGTGGGCTTCCAGTGAGGTGTCGTATGGGGGCTTTACAATAGAACACTTCCGAGTCATCTTGTCTGACTTTAACACAACTCCACACTCATGACTGTGTTACTGGCATATTTTCACCCTTCCTATTTTCAGCACTTTCCGAGGTCTATTCATGAATTAGCAAATTGGTTCCTTGTTAAGTCACATAAGCTGCAATGATTTCCCCAGGTTTGCTTTTGTTTACTCTCCATTTGACTTAGGAAATCAAAAAATATTATATTATATATTTATATATAAAATATATTATATGTCTATATTATATTTATGTATAAATATGCAATATAAAAATAATACAGATATATTATAAGGTATATTTTATAGTATATAACATATATTTAAATATATTTACATATATTTTATATGTATGAAAATTAAAAAATATGCATACATACATTAAAGAAAAGGATGAAAGAAACCCTCTCGGGTTGTGAGCCAAGGTGAGAACAACACTAATGGTAACGAATGGTGGCACGGGGGCTAATCTCCCCGGTTTCTGGTTTTATGTTGAGGGTAAGTTGTCTTCTTAATCACGCACAAAGACCGTAGATGCTATCACGCCAACAGAATGACCTCTGTGTGGCACAGCTGTCCGGAGCCGTGTCACTTGGAGCACCATGGAATCTCTGCATTCAGGTCCAGGTGGTCCCAGGCGACCACTCCCTTCCTGCCTGTCCCATAGAGTCTCCCGCTGTTCCTGGGAGTCCCTATAGTTTTCCATTGACCTTGGTCTCCATGGCTCTAGGAGCTGACTTTTGTAAACCTGAACCTCTCGTCCGCAGTGCTTCTGAGCCATGCTACCATTTGTAAGGGACCCGTGTGAGATGGCTGAGGAGTTTCTTCACCCCCATGTCACCTTCTAAAGTTAAGTGTGGAGGCAACACTTAACCTGCCCCAACTGCAAAGAGGTGCCTAAGAAATGCTTTCCAAGGCACTAAGGAGCAGAGTTACAAGTTCAAGGAAGGGTGGAAGGGACTCTCTGGGTCTAGGAATGCAGGGATGGGGCTAGCCATTCCTCTGTGGTCTAGTCACTTTGGGGGTGGGAGTGCCATTCCATGAGAGGAGGCAGGAAGAGAAGCCAGGTTGGCTGAGTCTTGCAACTCCTAGTCTGACCAAGGCACAGCGCAGCAGCAGAACCATCATGGTTTTGACACTTTCCTGCCCCCATGGCTTCCAAGTCCACAGCCCTGGGAAGATCATCTCATCAAGCTCCCCCTCCCCCAGCCTTTGGTCCCTCGGAGACATCCCTGTCGCCACTGGGAGGTCTCTCCGGTAATTGTGTGTGCATCTTAATGTTACCAAGCCGGGAGCTTCCAGGAGACTGCTTTTCAGGCTAGCTGCTACACAGCTCTGGGGCAGTTTCAAGGCTCACCGTATCCAGCGTGCAGCTCTTTAGAGCCTTGTTTTCACCCCCCCCCCCCAGTTACATCTCTATCCTTGTTTTTCGTTCTCTTTTTCTTCTTTGCTCCCACATTTAATTTATGCAATCTCGTTATATATGTGTATCCTCATAGGCACCTTAAATCCTTCCCAGCACTGCTGGGTAGGAATCATAAATACCAGTGCTATCTTCATCCGGAGTCTGGAGGTGGCTGCATCTCAGTGACAGCCAATCTTGTTAACCCTTACCTGGGTAGGCAGAAGTGTGTGGCCTGCCTAGAACAGGGGCTCTGGGGGCTCAGCTTTCCCTTAGGAAGCCCAGGGGCAAGTTCTGAGAAAGGGGGCTAAGTTTACACCTCCCTCTGTGTGTGTGTGTGTCTGTCTGTCTGTCTGTGTAAAGTGGGGGCTGAGATCTGATAAAGTGGGACCCTCTGGGGTAAGGAGGCTCAGTGCAATGCATTGGACTTCCTAGATTCTCATGAGGGATGGTCTTTCCACAGCCCAACTTCCCAGTTTCCTGAGAACTATCTTCACCCATCTGAGAAGAAGGTTTTGCTTGGCTTGGTTGGGGTTGCAGGGGATTACAAAGGCTAGTGAGCAGGTCAGCCATTTGATGGCTGGCTGCAGGCGGGTCAGGGAAGGAAGAGAGGCCTCCCTGAGGCCAGGTGTGCACAAGATTCATGTTGGGGGATGGGTATGGGATGGTGTTCAGGGTATGTAGATGCTCGGTGAGAGGTATGGGAAGCAGCAAAGTGGAGTGGCAAGGCTACTGTCACTTGGACAGGGTGTGTAGACACAGCCCTTCCTGAGAGCGCAAGGTGACAACTCCTGGGTATGGTGGGCCTTTTGGAGCTTATCAAAGGGCAGGAATTCTGGTGTGTGGACTTCGAGTTTTCTGTAGCCATGTGACTTTGGGTACATGCCTCCCTCCCATCTTGATCCTCACATAACAGGGTCTCACGACTCTGCCCCTCCCCCACTCCTGATCTGGCCACAACTACACGATCACTTGCTCATCAAGTTGATTCAAATAGACTAAATCCAAGGGCTCTTCTGGGAATGTTCTAGAAGAAGCATTTTCTATCTTGTGCATCTGAACCCTGAGAAGAGGACAGCCTGGAGCTAGTGGCAGCCACACTGCTGTCACAAGTGGCAGAAAGGGAAATCACCCAGAAAGACAAAAGGAAAAAGATGAGAGAGAGAGGGTGTTGTCTTGAGTCCTTGTCTTCAGATGTGTCCGGAGAAGACTTACTGATCTATGTAACCTAAACGTTCAGAAGGAGTGTGAGCTTCAGGATACTACAACAAACAGCTCAGTGGCTCCAAGGCCACTCACGGATCCCTTCTCTCAGCAGAGAGGCTGCCAAATGGTGACGGCAGTCGCTTTTCTTCACTGACTAGGAACTTTCTCTCTGTGAAACTTAGGTAGACTTAGAAACATCTTTCTCGTGAAGTCTCAGTGGATGCCTTTTCAGGTCTTACTAGCCTGACTTGAGCCTTGTGTCCACCTGGACTGATCTCCAGAGCCACGGAGCTGAGCCTCCTGGATGTCGAAGCTTCAATAGGGGGCAACTAAAATCTGGAAATCCGGGGGCTTGGTTAGAAATGGGAGTCTATTTGATGCGGAGACAAAACCAGTGGCAGAGGACCTCACGTAGTCTTAGTGTGCTGAGCTCAGAGAGGTCCTGGCTGCTGAGGACACTGAAGTGACCTTCCGCTGAGCCCTCCGCTGACCTCTTCCCCAATGTGGGGCCGTATGGTAGACGTTTCAGCAAGATTTAGAGTCTTCTGTGCCTCTTGTCTCTGCTTAGAATCTTGGGTCTACGGTTAGAGGGGCACAGGGAGACACCACCAGGTTGGAGGTCAGCGGCAGGGTCCTCAGGACGAGGCTCATCAGCAGTATAAGGATGTCTCGGAGGGAGTTGTTGGAACTCCACATATTTCCTTTCCTTAGCATCTGTTTGGATGGGAGCTGCCTGGTCTAGGTACAGGAAATTTGTACCTACTCGGAATTGACCCTGCAAACCCTGCATCTTCTGATTGCAAACCCTGATCCTCTGCAACATGCACATAGCTGACCTTACAACCGCACAACTGAATTCTGATCAAATATAGAGGACTAACATCACAGAGACCTCTGTGCCTTGTTTAAAGACAGGCTTTCATGTAATCCAGGCTAGCCCTGAGCTCCCGATCCTCCTGCTTCCCCAGGCTGAGTGCTGGGATTACTGGTATGCATTACCACACCTGGTTTTATGTGGTGCTGGGGGTGGGACCCGGGGCTTTGTGCATGCTAAGGAATCATCCTACCCACTAAACCACATTTCCAGCCCACACATCTTGTTTTGGCAATGAGGAAAATTGTAACCACAGCTTAATGGCTATGGATACAAATGGAACTCATCTGTTCAAGATCCCTTGGGTGACATTGTGCTGCAGTCACCGTGGAGACGGGGCTCAGATTAGCTGGCCCTTCTACTAGACTCAGCCTACCCTGAATGCTAGCATGCGGATGCTTCTGGGGAGGCAGGGTCTTGAGTCCCACATGTGAGCTGAGTCTGGTAGGTGTCTCCATGGAGAAACTGGGGTAAGTCTGATGGGCAGAGCGCTGTCCTAAACCAAGGTTCCCTGGCTTCACTCTGGGGTAAGTGTCGAGGCACAGTTCCGTCGTCCCTTCCTTCAAAAGGCGTTTGCACATGCACATGGGCTGAGTCCCTGTTAGCCACCTAGTTCCTGTCAAGGGTCCCCAATCTGCATACTACTGTTGTCATGGGCTTTGGATTCTCTTGCAGTTACTTCCTTATTAACCTATCCCCCATCTTCTGGATGCTTCTGGGATCCCAGGGTCCCAGACTCAAGTGTCCTTGTCAAGCACAGAGCAGGCAGGCTTGGGTGAACATGAAGTTCCTGCTTCCTTGGAGCTGAGCTCCCCAGTGGGGCACAGACAAAGTGTGTGTCTGAGATGCTAGAGAGAGGATTTGTACTGTACAGAAAGAAGGGAAGAATGTGGGGCCAGGGAGGTTGTCTGATGGCCCAGCAGGTAAGGGTGCTTGCAGCCATGACAGCTTAAGTTTAATCTCTATGACCACACGGCAGAAGGAGAGAACCAACTCTCACAAGCTGTTCTCTGCCCACTACATAGGTACTGTGGCATTCACATGGGAACACATACATGTATGTACACACACACAGAGGTGCACACACACACACACACACACACAAAAGACATGTAATAAACCTCTTTTTAGAAGTTATCTTTGTCATGGTTTGGTCGTTATGTAGCAAAGTGCACTTTTTAAAAAATTAACATTTTTATTGACTCTCTGCGAATTTCAAGTCATGCTTCCCAATAATATTCTCTTCCCAGTCCTTCCATGTTTGCCCCACACCCTTGTATGACTCACAAATAAACAGTAAGAAAAGTCCAATTTGTGTTATCCATATACTCACTGGAGCACGGCCAAACTCTTACTGGCCTGCCCCTTAAATCGAGCCGAGTTCTTCTCACCCACATCCTGCCGAAGGCCACCAACTGTGAAGAGCTACACTTCAGTCCCCACGACACCTCTTACACGTTCTCTTTGGTGGCTTCCCGTCTAGACGGTTACCTTTTTGGGGGTGGGGAGTTGGGGTACGGGCACGGGTTGTCACAGCAGTCTCTTGTGCCCTTCCCTCTCAGCCACGTGTCTGCCATCACAGTAGAAGTGACCCCCTGCCCTCACAGTCACTGGGAGCATGGATCCCAGGGTCACTGGGAACATGGATCGCAGGCCTCTAGACGGTCTGCAGCCACAGCTGAGACTGGGAACATGACTCCTGGCTGCAGCAAGTGTACAGACCAAGACAAGATCCTCAGAGGCAGCTTGGACCACGGACATCAACATGACATCAGCCCCCGTCCCAGCTGCAGTAGGACCATGAACCCAAACATGGCCCTCGGTGGCAGCCCAGGCCTGGACATCACCGTGGCAGTGCAGGTCATCAATATGGCCCCTCATTAGCACGTGCACTGTGTCTTAAGCATATAGGTTTAAGTGCCATGGACACATACAGTCATGGGACTGCTTCAACTAAGATATGGAAGACTCCCATCATTCTAGCAAGTTCCTTCTGCCTCTTAGTTCTTCCTCTAGTTCCTGGCCTTTATTCAGGCTGTGTTGACCTTGTATGTCTCTGAACATTAGTTTGTCCCTTTGGTAAAATGATGTTGTGTCTGGCTTTTTTTTTTTTTTTTTTTTTTCATCAAAATGGTCTTGATTCAAATCTGTGTCATTACCTACATTCACATCCTTTATTAATGTTAAGTAATGTGCCATTTTGTGACTTATTTTGTGGTATTGCATATGACTCTGTTGGGATTCTAGTTTCTAGAGGTCACAACTACAGTTGTATTTGATATTCTCTTAAAATATTTATTGTTATTATTTGTTGTTATTATTGTTTTTTTTAAAGCTCCGAGACATCCTGGTATTGTTCACAGCACAGCTGGCATGAACAGGGCCCAGAATGCCACTGGCTCCTCTCCTAGAGTGTGACATTTGCCTAGGTACACAGGAACACTGGAGCTGCCCACTGCTGGGCTATTTATTATTATTTTAATTATGTGTCTGTGTAAGAGTATGCATATGTGTGTGCCTGAGCCTGTGGAGAGGCATCAAAATCCTCGGAGCTAAAGTTATAGGTGGTCGTGAGCCAGTTGAGAATCAAACTCAGGTCCTCTGCTCGAGCGGTCAAGTGTTCGTTAGCAATGGAGCCGTCCCTCCAGGCCTGCAGTAGACATTTTTAAGCAAGCTTTTTTGTGAACTGTGAATATACTTGTCTTGGTAATGACCTAAGAATAGAAATGTTTACTCATAGGATAAATATATTTAAAATATATATTTTAAGTTTTATTACATTGTATTTTGTGTGTGTGTGTGTGCAAGTGTGTGTGCACATGTATGTTCCCAGTGATGCCATGCTAATGGAGGTCAGAGGATGTCCCGCGCAACTGTCTCGCCTGCAAGAACACGCGGCACACGAAATAGGATCCTTCTGCGGTAAACTTTAATGCTCTCGAGAGGCAGAGCATAAGCATACATCAAGTAGAAGCGAAGACCCTGAACTATCTAGCCCATCCCCTTATAAAGGGATCAGTCCTTGCCTTGGACGCGGAGCCCCCTGATTGGTTGAAACTCATCAGGCCCTATGACGCCACGGGAGAGGCAGAGCTCAAGGAGTGGAAAGTTACCCAGCACGTGCGCACATGGCTTGTTTACTGCTAACTCCAGCCGGATGTCAGCGCCATCTTGTAATGGAGAATGTGCAGGCGGCGCCCCACAAGAGGACAACATGTAAGAGTTGCTTCTCTCCCTCCATCATATGGACTCTGGGTTGTGGTATCAAGGACCTTGACCCACTGAACTATTTTACCAGCCCAGACAACCGTATCCTTGATCACACAGATGCAGTGGTCTTGTCTTCTGTGCTACCACCAGCCACTCCAGAGGTTTTCTGCTTCCATGTTCTCCCTGCCGTGGATGTTGTCAGAAATCTTAATTTTAGCCAATTTACACAGTGTGAAGCACTGCCTCCTTGTGGTTTTGATTCACTGGGGCTTGAAATGTTGGAGTGGAGTGTCCTGAGGTGACACTTGATCATCTGTGTGGATGAGCTGTTGGGGGTTGAGCTGCTCAGTTTTTCTCTTAAAGTCACGTTAGGTAGTTCACATCCACTGACAGCTCCATCTCCAGGGACCTGACACCCTCTGTGGCTTCTGATGGCACCTGCACTTAAACACACAGGAAACCACACTCACACACATAATGAACAAGAACAAGAGCAAGAGAAACAGCAGCAACAACAACAATTAACAAAAATAACAATCAACAACAAAAGCTGGGCATGACATTGTGTGCTTGGGATCCTGGTCCTGTGAAGGCAAGGGCAGGTGATCCTTAGGGCTTGTTGGCCAGTCATCTTAGCCTCCTGGCAAACTTCAGGACAGTCTAGAGCTGTTTCAGAAAGAAGAGGTGGTTTGTGCTGAGGAAAACACCTGGACCTGGTGCTGTCATTAGACGGGATTATGGCACCTCAGACTTTCTCCAGCTGCCTGTCCCCTCAATCTCTCTCTCTCTCTCCCTTTCTCCCTCCCCTCCCCTTCTCCACTCTTCTCTATGATATGTATGCATATGAGCACCAAGGAGCTTCGGGGATCTTCCTGTCTGCCTCCTCAACACTAGGGTTGCAGGAGTGCACCACCATGCCGTCTTTAGGTGGCTCCCATGGTGGCCTCTGCTCTTCAAGGGCAGGTCCTCTTGTTTCTGTAGCAAGTGCTTTCTGGACCCTACAATCTTGGCTGCCATCTTGGAGTCTTGGCTGCCTGCTTGGTATGTAATATTCCCTTCCATCTCCCTTTTCACCATTGACCATTGCAGCCTCATCAGAGACTGAACCAATGGGGCTAACACATCTTGGACCTTGCATCGCAGGAACTCTGAGCTAAATAAACATTTTCCCTTTAAGAGATTAGTCTGCCTCAGATGGCTTATTATGGCAACAGAAAACAGATAAATCACCTTTGGGAAGGATAGATGGCTGCCAGTCCCAGCAGGTTGGCTTCCAGCATCTAGTGAAAATTAGAGGTCAAGTTTCTGACCAGGGCTTTTCAGGGACATAAGCACAGGGTGACTTGAAAGCCTTAGGGCTAGCCACATCTAGTTGTGTCAGCTTTGACTCACTGCCAAGCCTTATTAAAGGTTCTTACACTTCCTAATGCTGTGACTCTTTAATACAGTTCCTTGTACTGTGCTGACCCCCAACCATAACATTCTTTTGTTGCTACTTCATAACTGTAATTTTGCTACTGTTACAAATCTTAATGTAAGTATCTGATATGCCAGTCCAAAGGGATCATGACCCAGAGACTGAGAACCACTATCTTAGCAGGAAGACACAGGGGCTTAACCCCAGTATAGCTACTACTGGCATCCTCTTAATATATCTTCTGACTCTTCCAGCACAGTGGGTCTTGCTGTCCACAGGATGCTCACCCAGGAGTTTCTATGTCTCCTCTGGCTTCCAGATTTTATTGTCCCCTCCTTACTGTCTGCCTTTCTCCTTTTTAAGGAGGGAGTTGTAGAAGCACTTTCCAGGTCAAGTCCCTGACTACACAGGTACCCTTTCTGCTTTGGCCCACTGGTGATCTGGGTAGAGGATCTGAATTGAGCTAGCCAGGTCTGACATCATCAATTGGTAAGCAATGATCATTGGGCAAGGACCATAGTCCCTATGCCTCGGTTTTCTCATCTCCGAACTGGGACTGGCAGCAAATCTTCCTCATGGAGCTGACACGGAAGCCAGAAGCAACACTGGGGACACTATCACAGATGTGTATACTGCAGGACTGGTCTAAGACTCAGGCCGTACCAGCATAAAGGCACATTGTCTCAGAGCAAGCACTCCAGACAGGTTCTCAGAGGGTTTCCACTCTATAGCTGCCAATAGATTCCCTCCCCACCCTATGTGCTGTGTCAGGTATCTTGCTTGGCCACAGGTATGTCTACCATGTGTTCACCCCAAGATGCTAAGATCAACCCCCATGGATGATCCCTTTTTCTTATCACGTTCCAGACAAGCCCCATCATCTTTCTTCGCCTGCCTATCAACTGTAGTCATGATAGCCACGTGAACTGACCCAGCTGTTTTGCTGGCCAACTGCTTCCCTATTTTGGAGAATGACCGATGATAGCTATATTTTCTGTTGTGAATAATCGAGCCAAAGTAAAAGAATAAAGAGTAAGAGATAGACAAAAGATAGCAAAGCATCATCAAGTCGGATTTGCTCATAACATTCAGCAAACAGGCTGGGGAAACTGAGGCAGTCGGCTTGAGTTTCTGACTGAGCAGCCTGTGGTTTTCATCTTCTTTCTCCTTCTGCAGGCACGTTTTATATCATGGGATAAGTAACAGTAGTATCTATGGAGAGGATTCACCTTCTGGCTGTTCTTAAGGATACCATGCTTTTACTCTTGGATGTTCCGTAGTTACTGTTCTATTGCTGTGAAGAGACACTGAGACCAAGGCAGCTTATAAAAGAGAGCATTTAATTGTGTGCCTGCTCACAGTTTTAGAGAGTAAGTTCTTAGTCATCATGGTGGGGAGTGTGGCTGTAGGCAGGCATGGTACTGGAGCAGTAGCTAAGAACTCACATCCGGTATGAGCTTTTGAAACCTCAAAGCCACCCCCAGTGACACACCTTCTTTAACAAGGACACACTTGTTAATCCTTCCCAAAGAGTTCCACCAACTGGAGAGCAAACATTCAAATCTATGAAGCCACAGGTCCATTCTCATTCAGACCTCCATAGGCTGTTTTATTTGTCTTTTGTGCCAGATATAGTTGGGGCAGGGGCATGCCATTTCCAAACAATGGGCCTCAGAGGACACTTTGAGACAAACATGCTTGGGTGTGAAATGGAAGAGGGAAATCCATCTTCCAAAGCCTGTCTTTCAGTGAGCTTAAAGAGCACACAATAATTGCAGTCACCTGACTCTGGCAGGGTGGGTGTGGAATGGGAGAGAAGAAGTTATAGATGGGTGCCTGTCAACTGGGCACCTTATGTCCTGGTGTGGCTCAGTTTCCCTTACTGACTCCGTCCTTCCCACTCTCCTCACTTTCCCAGCCCTGGTATCAGTTGAGGGAAGACAATAAATAAGATGAAGACTTGTGCCTATGGTCACTGTTGCCAATGGTGACCATAACCCAGGCCCCTTTATTGATGTAGTTCTGAAATTATGTCTCAAGGCCCACCAAGGAGCTCAGTGCTGCTGGACCTCCATCACAGTGCTGACCCACAGGATAAGAATGTAGGTCCAGCCCCATTCTCTGACGTCGGAGAGGCAGGAGCTGTAGCTGTGGGTGCTTGGGGTCAGTTGGAAAAATACCATGGACTTGGTTATAGGCCAGTGCTGCTGAGAAGGAGGTTGCTTGAGAAGGGCTGATTCTATGGGCCTGGTCTCAGGGATTCTTGCTCTGACTCAAGTATAGCGAGTCAACAGAAGGACAACATTCGGTGCTCATAAGGGCATTGTATCAATCAGGAAATGCAGGTACCACTTGGCCCACTGATGTCCACCTTAAAATCTAAGAAACTTGTGTACAGGAATTTGGGTGATTCTGCTAGGGGATGGGAACCAGTCAATTCCAGTCAGATTGATGTCACAGTGTCCCTGTGGGATCCAACAATGTTGCTCTGGCCTTCCCTTGCCCCTGGGTCTTTGAGGTTTGTGAGAAGTGGGGTTGGGCACACCCCTGACCTCTGCTGCAGTCATCCCACAATACCAATGGGGATATAAGACCTAAAGTTCCAGTTCCACAAGTGTATTGTGGTGGTCTGAGTGGGCCCAATAGGCTCATACATTTGAATATTTAGCCCTCAGTTGCTGAAACTGTTTGGTAAGAATTGAGAGGTGTGGCCTTATTGGAGGAGATGGGTCACTGGGGGGTGGGCTTTGAAGTTTCAAAAGTCATTCTATTTTTGTTAGCTAACTACCCCTCTGCCTCATGGCACTGGGTCAGATGTGAGCTCTCAGATACTACTCTAGCACCATGTTTGTCTTCTTGTTCCCTCCACAATGGTTATGGACACTTCTAAAATGTAAGCAAGCTGGCAGTTAAATACTTCTTTTGTAAGTTGCCTTGTTCACCGTGTTTTGTCATGACAATAGAAAACTAACTAGAATACATATGGAAAGAAACACATCAAACATTTTGTGTGCTGGCTCTGGAGAGATTCAGAGGGAGTGAAGGGACAGAAAATTAACAGACTAAGATGGTGCTCTCAAGGGATGGAGACTCACAGTTAGAACTCAGTCTCCTCCTTCAAGAGCCCAACGTGATCCGCAAGAGAGACAGGAGTGGATGAGGCTAGGATCATGGCCGCTGGCTGGTCAGGGAAGGGAAAACCATTCTGGACAAAGCAGCAGACACTGGGGTTGGTTGTAGTCCAGTGTTTGCCTAGGACACTCTGAGTTTGATTCCAGAGCTTGCTTTCTTTACATTTAAATGTTGCCCCTCTCTTGGTCTCCCCTCCCAGAATCCCCACCCCTTCCCCTTTCCTTTCATCTCTGAGAGGGTGTCCCTCCCTGGCATCCCCCTTCTCTGGGGCATCAAGTCTCTACAGGATTAGGCGCATCCTCTCCCACTGGGGGGGCAGACAAAGGAGTCAGTCCTCTGGTACCTATGTGCACGGGCTTTGGACCAGTCCATGTGTGCTTTTTGATTGGTGGCTTAGTCTCTGGGAGCTCCCAGGGGTCGAGGTTAGTTGACACTGTTGGTCTTCCCATGGGGTTGCCATGTCCCTCAATTCCTTCAGTCCTTCCCCTAACTCTTCCATAGGATTCCCAGACCTCAGTTCAATGGTTGGCTGTAAGTTTCTGCATCTGTGTCAGTCAGCTGCTGATAGAGCATCTCAGAGGACAGCCATGCTAATGCAAGCACAATATAGCATCAGTAATACTGTCAGGGTTTGATGCCCGCCCACGGGATGGATCCCAAGTTGGGCTGGTCACTGGTCAGCCATTCCTTTAGTCTCTGTTTCATTTGGTTCCTGCATTTTTTTTAGACAGGAATAATTCTGGGTCAGAAATTTGAAGGGGGGTTGGTGTCTTCATTCCTCCACTGGTGGCCCTGTCTACCTACTAGAGGTGGTGGGTTCTTCCATCTCCTCACTGTTGGGCATCTCAGCTAAGGTCGCTCACACTGAGTCCTGGGTGCCTGTCCCATTTCAGGTCTCTGGGACTTTCTAGAGGTTCCTCCACCCCTTCCCCCACCTCCAGCAGCTGCATGTTTTTATTTGTTCTCCTGCCTCCCTGGGCTTCTCTCCTGTGTCCCTGAATATCTGATCCCGCCCCCTTTCCTCTTCCCTCTCCCCTCTCCCACTCAGGTCCCTCCTTCCCTCTGCCTCCTGTGATTATTTTGTTCCCCCTTCTAAGTGGGATTGAAGCATCCTCACTTTTAAGAGACAGGCTTCTTTTCTTGTAGCCCAGGCTTCCCTCCAGCTTGCTCTGTAGGTGAGGATGTCCTTGAACTCCTGACTCTCCTGCTTCCACCTTGTGAGTGCTGGGATGACAGGTCTAACCCACTATACCACGTTTATGTGCTACTTGGCATCATCCAAGAGAATCATACACACTGTGTAAGTGCTCTGCCAACAGACACAACCCCAGCCCCTGTCTCTTCTACTTAATAAAAGTAAAAAGTGTGCGAAGTTCCCTGCTGCTGGGAGTTCAGGTGGTGACCAAATGCGGGGCTGAGAGTGTGAGGAGAGCCGTGGCAGCTTGGAACTACACATGTTGTCTGCACTTAGGCCTGGAGGTCTCAGTTAATATGGTGTGCAGCTCACAAGAAGATGGGATGGCTGGCACTCCCCTACCCCATGTCCCATTTTGTTTCTCCTCCATTAAGATCTTCAGTAGACTTTCTGGTCTTTCTTGACTCCATCAGTGGGATGCAAACTGAGGCAGAATACACAAAGTTTTGACATCTGGGCTTTTTCTCTCCCTCCCCCTTTCCTCTCTTCTTCTAAAACACAGGATCTTCCTATGTAGCCTAGGCTGTCTTGTGACTCACTTTGTAGACCAGACTGATGTCCAACTTACGCTCTTTCTGTCTCAGACTCTTCAGTAGCAATATCATGTATGACCACTATCTCCACCTTCTGGGCCATTTTGGTCAAATTCAGGCCAAGGGTTCAGCAACTAGGAAATGTCCTCACTCTTGCTGCCTAAGCTGAAGAGAGCCACCTTCAGCTGGGCTTGACCCTCCCTGCTCTCCACACTCCTGGAGGGTACACCTTTGGGTTTTAAGGTCATTTCTTAGGTTAACACAGCAGATGGGACCAGGTAATGGCTTTGGGGTCTGCAACCACTTTTGATAACATACCTGTGCCATCTCTCGTCAGACAGGCTTGGAAATGCTTTAGATTTTGTGTATGTGTTTATATTTGTAAAAAAAAAATTGATCCTGACCTTGGAACGTTTGCTTAGATGTAGGGAGACAGGAATTTGCCTCAGAGCTGGGGTCCAAGTCTGTGCACAAAATACATGTACATTTCATAAGCCTCACACGTGTGGCCTGCGGGTCATTCTGCACCATAGTTTTTGGGTGCATGCATTTGGCTGTGCGAAGTCAGGTATGGAATTTTCCACTGTGTCATCCTTCTTTAGATGTTGGAGCATTTAGACTTCAGGTTAGGGACCCTGTCGCACAGGCACAAGTGGGAATCATGCCTCTTCATGTGTCCCTTTGTGTCATTGCCTCTGGTACCCACAGTAGCTGGGCCAGAAGTGTTCCCATTTTTCAGGTGAGGAAATGAAGTCTCAGGACAGAGATTGTCTGGGAAGGTCACAGACACCAAGAAGCAGCGGTCACACCAGATACCAAGTCACTGCTGGTTCTCTTACCAACAGCTCAGCCATCCCAGCTGCTAAGCACAAGGCCTGCTGGGAAGGCTGTCAGGTTGCCAGGATCCTGGGAGGACGATGAGGCTGAGGTGGGAGCTGTGTCCAGGGCCTGCTCGGCTCAGCTCTTCTAATTGCTGGGAGCTGGCCAGCCCAGAGGACAAGCTGGTTACTGCAGACCTGGCGGAGCGTCCTGTTCCTTTGGGTGTTGGTTTTTTCCGTTGCAATAGAAACAATCTCACTCCTTCAAGCAGGGCTGGGCCAGCTTCTCCTGGTCACCAACATCCCAGATGGCCTTGGGAAACTCTGACCCAGCTTGGACCACCAGGGAGTATGGTACTGTCACCTCATCAGCAGCTGGCTCTGCCTCTGGTGGTGACTTAAGAGTCCACAGCTAAGCCCTGGGTTGTGGGCAGGGGTCCCAGCCTGGCTTCCTGCTGAGTCCTTTGCTGGGCCAGCTGTAGTCTCTCCCTTTGCCTTTGGCCACTCAGGGCATAATTTACATCAGCTTGACTTAGGATGCTGTCCTGCCACAGGCTGGAACCAGGAAGTCTCTGCAGAGTAGAGCTCTGGCCACTTGTCTTGCATGTTTTGTTTCTCATTTCTAGCCTATCTTGGCCCAAAGAAAATCACCCTATCTGGGGAGGAGGGAAGAGAAATGTCCCTAGCTCGGGCTGGCCGCCCTTGTCCTGAGCAGTCTTGGGTTAAGATCCCTCTGCTGGGGTGGGGTCATGAGTGTTAGATGCTAGCTCTCACTAACACATCTGCCAGCCTCCCACCTGTTCTCTGGCGTCCACCGAGTATCTCACTCTGTGCCTGACTGTCTGGGGAAAGATGACCCAGGGTTCTAGCTTCACTTCAATTGTCATGATAAAACACTCTGACAAAAAGCAACTTAGGGCCCAATGGATACTTGTACAGAACAACTCTTGTACCTAAAGGCTCAGGGGTTGTTGTGAAAGAGGGGGTAGAAAGATTGTAAAGAGCCAAGGGAAGAGGAAGGTTGCGTGAGATTGTATCTCCTAGGAATTGCAGAGGCTAACCCCATAAAGTTTCACTACTGTGACTTCCCAAATGTGAGCTAAACAAGGATAATAATAGATAAGCCAAAGTGTGGGGGCAGAGGAACCCAAGAGGCCTCAACCCTATGAAAAGAACTGCAGGCAACTAAGGAGTGTTGAGAGCAGAAGAAATCGACATCCCCAAGGGAAGAGCACACAAGTTGTTTGCCCAATACCAAATGGTCCACCCCGAAAACACACATACAAATAACATTACACAGACTGAGCAGGTTGTATTTACTAATGTGTGTGTGTGTGTGTGTGTGTGTGTGTGTGTGTGTGTGTGTGTGTGTGTGTGTATGTGTATGTATGTATGTATGTAGCAACAACTAATGAGAAAAGAGCCCATGAATTTAAAGGAAAGCAAGGAGCTACCGTGTATGGGAGAGTTTGGAGGGAGGAAATGGAAAACATTGTAACTATATTATAATCTCAAAAAGGAAACACTGAAAAAGGCACAAACACAGTTGTAAACCAAGCCTGTATTTTCCAGTCCCAAGGGAAACCTTTTCAGGTTGTTTGCTTAGAACTGTTATCAATGTGAGTGGTCTCAGTTATTCTTACGTCCAGACAATGAAGATGAATCAAGAGATAATTTTGAGAGAATAAAGAACATCTTGGTGAGGGGAGGGCTCATTTCTGCTCACAATTCCAGGGTAGAGTCTGTCATTGCAGGGCAGTCAGGTTGGCAGGTACCTGAGGCAGAGGGCTACCTCACAACCACAATCAAGAGCAGGGAGATATGAATGCCTATTGCTTATCTGGCTTTCTCTACGTTTACACAGTCTGGGATCAGAATAGGGAGTGGCCTCGTTCAGGCTGGGTCGCCCTACATCAGTTCAATTCCTCCATGTTGAAGGATATTTGATCACACGGAGAACCCTGAGATTGTGTTATTTGATAAATAAAAATGGCCGTTTCTAGTCATGCCATGTGTGGCTCAGCCTTAAAACATACCTTTAAGTCTTATGACTGGACTACAGGCACACCTTTAGGACACATCTTTAATCCCAAACAATGAAGGTAGAGTTAGTCTGTAAAGGGCACACCATGATTGAAAGCCATGTCTGACTGAGTAACAGAGTGACAAACCAGAGGAAGATCTGACGGAATGAGTCAGAGAGAGGATGTGCCCACCGCTGACAAGAACAGACAGGAAAAAGAGTCTATTCAGGAGAGCACCTGAGAAAAGAGAAAGAGAAGGAGACAGTTTTACCAGGAGAGTTGAAGAACAGGAACACGTTGAAGAGATAACAAGCTAGTCTCGGGTAAAGACAGAAGGAGCTAGAGAATGAGGAGCCAGAAGATTAGAAAATATTACTAGAGTTAGTTTGAGGCCAAGCAGAGCAATTCAGGAGAGGCCAAGAGAGAGGCCAGATTGAACCAGTCAGCTTAGAGAGTTTGAGCCAGAACATCTGAGATGAATCAGCCAGAGGTCAGAAGGAACTAGAAAGGGTGAGGTTATTCAGCATCAAGTCTAAGAGGCTGAAAACACTCTAGGCCTAGATTCTGTTGTGTGGAAGTTAGAAGCATCTAAGACCAGGCCTAGGTCATCAGATGGGAGATGACAATTTTGCCGGGAGAATAGAAAAGACTTTTACACTCACAGACTTACTCAGGCCAACCTGGTGCAGATGGTCCCTTACGGAGACCTTTGCATTCCAGCTTGTGTCAAGTCTGACAGTTGGACTCTCACGCCAGCAACTGTTTCCAGCCCATCATAGGCCAGGGAGTCTAGAAAGGTCCAGAAGGGAGATTGAGACAAAGAGGACAGCGGGGAACCCACAGAGCATCAGGCCACACACCTGAGACCTGCCTCTTCCACCTCTGCGGCTTTCAAAAGCCTGGACCAGCCAATGAAGGCTGTGCTCAGAAGAAGGGAACCCACCAGTGGGATTACACTAGTAAGTTTGTAGAAGCAAGCTATGAGGCGGGATGGACCAAGTACCTTATAATGAAACACACTATCACCCTACATGGTTGGCTCTAAGGGTGAACAGCAATTTTATATAGCAAATTGTAGCAAATCCAAGTGTACTGTGTGCCTGTGAGGCAAGAGTTTTGTAAATGTGAACATGCGGATGTGTCCACCTGGAAGTCCATCCCCCACGTCTGTCTCTTTCCCCATCCTTGTCCATTTTGTGTTAGATAGCAAAGTACATGAAGCAGGGACGCTTATAAACAGGTTTGACTGGTTCATACGTCTGGTCACTAGAAGTCCAAACAACTCAGCACTGGTACCACAGCATGGCAGAGAAGGGCAAAGGGGACAGGCTACGAGCAAGAAGACCTCTAAGCTCTTTCAGCAAGCTCGTTTCTCAGAAGTCAATCCCGTCACGGAATGCCTATGCAGGCGCCCTTGGATGTGAGAACAGTGAATCAGATCCCCGGGAGCTGGGGTTACAGCTGGTTGTGAGCCACTGGAGTGAGTGCTGGGGACCCAAGTCAGATCTTCCAAAGCAGAAGATGCTTGAAAGTTCAGCCCCCTCTCCAGGCTGTGTTTTTCTTTGGAAAGTTTTACCATTTCACCCTTCTTCAATGGAGACAAAGCTTCTACCATGTGAGCCTTTGGGAAGGATCGTGCTTAAATCTTATCCAAACTCCAGCATGCAGCCTCTCACGTTTGCCCGGCTCCTCACCCGCTTTCTTCTACCGTGTGTTGTGCATAGGTGTGGGCACTGGGTCCCGAGGCCTCAGTGTCTCCCAGGGTGACCTGCCCAGAGCGCCTCATATGTAAAAGTGAAGTCTGTTATCAATCATTCTATTGGGCAAGCACAACACAGAGGGAGAGTGTCCGTCGGCTTAGTAAGAAAGAGCAGGGAAGAGCATAAGCCAATAAAAGCTGGGTGAGGGAAATATGTAGGCTTTGCAGTGCAGGGCTGCTTCGAGCAGGACCAGTTTGCTGCAACTCGAGAGATGCTCTAAGGACTGGCCACCTGAGAGATGATCCACCTGCAGCCTTGCTGCGGCTCAACAGAGCAATGATTTCTTCTTTCTCCTCTCGTCCCGGTTGTTCTCCGTCTGCTGTGGCTGGCTTCCCAAATTCTCCTGGCTCAGACGTTAAGAGCGCACACCACTTTGCAGAGAGCAGAGTTCGGGTCCCAGCACTCATGTCGGGTGGCTCACAACTACCTGTAACTCCAGCTCCAGAGGATCTAGCGCCCCCTTCTGGCCACCCATGACATCTGCACTCATGCGTACATAACCCCACCCCAAGCATGTGACTAAAAATTTAAAAAGAAAAAAGCTTCCAATAAATTATTACTTTATGTGCACGGGCGTTTGGCCTGCATGTGTGTCTCACTATGCACATGTGTGCTTACTATCCTCAGGGGACGGAAGAGGAAGTCAGGCCTGCAGCTGGAGTTACAGTTACAGACTTCTATGTGGGTGCTGAGAATTGAACGAGGGTCCTTTCCCAAAGCAGCAAGTGCTCTTAACCATTGAGCCATCCCTCGAGACCTCAGAAAAAGCTTTAAAAAAATCATGTCCAGAACCATCACCTGTCCAGCTAGGGGCAATTATTCTTTAGAGTTAAGCAGAAGTACCTTCACCAAGTGTTCCCAACAGTGGGGCTTACCCCTCTCTGTGAGTTCCTCCAAGGCAGGGGCATTGCCAAGACTTCTTGAAGTTACTCAGCACATTCACTGACTAGGGTTGAAGTCTGGCTATTTTGAACTCAAGGTATCCTGGGAATTTATCCTGCCCCTGGGGTCCAGTGGATTTGACGTTTTCTTTTGAAGATGGAAGACATATGGCTCATAAAAGCAGGTTCTGGCTGAAGCCAGTTCAGAGGGCTCTGCGAGCCACTAGCTTAGTAAGTTTGACAGGAAAGAATGATGAAGCCAGAGGCTACCAGTGTCAGCTTCGCTTTCTTCTCTTCTCATCCCTTCATGCACAAGAGAGGTATCCTTTGCTTCAGACTGTGGGCAAGCCTCACTCAGTTATGTTTAGCTGGAAGGTAATGGCCCACTGCTCTGATGTGGGTACCAGATGCTGGGGGAAGTAGGGAACGGTGGGAGGAGAGAGCCAGGAAGCACAGATGTGAATTCAGGGCATCCACCCAAAGACCAGGATACCTGGGCCAGGCGCAGCAGCTGATGTCAGCTGCTGGCTGAAGTTGAAGCGTATGCCACGTGCTGTAAAGCTCAGAATTTTCTGGACTGAGATGGGTTTAGTCCATCTTCCCTGTGCAATAGCAGTCTGTTCACAGGATGATCCCCAAGGCTGGATCTGGGCCTCGTGCCATTTGGGATGGTGGCCCTATAAAGAGAAAGGTAGTGTGGCCTGACAGGAGCAGGGACAGAGACCATGCAGTGCCTGGCTCTTTGGCCCTCTCTGGGCCCATTCCATTCCTGCCCTAGCTCAACGCCTTGGGGTAGCCTTGCGGGTGCAATGCGTGCGGCCTGAGATGAGGAGCGAGCTCTGGAGTGCGTGCTGGAGCTCACGTTTCAGTAAACGTACTGAAAGGACCCCAGAGAAAGGTCTTGAGAGAAGAGGCTTGGAATTCCACGACTTCCCCCAGACGGGCTTAAGGTACACCACTGGTTCGGGTGGTGGGTAGGAGGTGTAGCCAAGACTTGTGGGAAATGTATGCAGACCAGCCTCCTGTCCCTGGTCCCACCCTCAGCTCTGACCACATCCGCTCTCAGGCTGGCTTGCTCTCCTTCCTTTCTTCCCTCCTTAGCGTCCCACTACGCTCACATCCAGATTCCCAGCATTCCCCTGAGGCGGACCCATGACCATGCATCCTTTCACACTGCTGCTGTTTGCATGGGGCCTTAGGGGACCCTGGCCCTCCCGAGATAGGTACCTGGGCGTGGCTTTTCCTGACAAACATTTTTCTTTTCCTTTTACAGATGGAAGCACTAATTAAGACATTTGAATGTCTTCCATATTCCTAATTCTTTGTTCTTTTCCTTTATGTAACAGAGACGATCCTGCCTAGCTCATTACCAGCTGGTCCAGTAAACATCGAGAGACTATAAGGATATTTTATTTTAATTGCCTGAGCCTCAGGATTATGGAATCAAGATGGAAGGGGAGGACTCTGAAACAGAGTGGCGGGCGTGGGGAAGGGGGCGGTGTGGGCTTCCTAAGATGTACTGGTGGCCATACTTCCTTATATTGTTCGGGAGCTTTTGACCCTGACCCAGGAAAGAGTGAGAAAAATTTGGAGGAGGCTAAGCTGCTGCCCTGTTGAGGAGAGGGTGGGTCAATTAAACACATTTCTCCTTAATAAATGTAGCAACTGGCATGAAAATATGTCTTATTTTCGAAGATGCATGAATCAGTCAGTCTGGCAAGGAGCCCAAGAGGCAAGAGCAGTCTGAGCTGCCAGCCCTGCAAAGTCCCGATGGTGGGTTCCAGGTTTAACTCTCCAGGGAACACAGCTTTTCAGAACCAGGTTCCGGAGCCAGCATCCCCTGGAGCTTAGGAAGTGGATGGAGAGCCAGGGTGCAGGGCCTGGATGGAGTCACCAGCTAGGAGGAGTTACAGATGGCAGCCACAGCAGACGTGGCATCAGCTCAGAGTGATGTCTGCAAGTGTCCCTACAGACCTGACAACCCATTAGTGGTATGGTTCCTGGGCTCAGGAGTTTGCTCCATAAATGTACCTTAGATTCTCAGCTTTCTTGTCCACACAGATAATCTTGGGTGCACAGGAACCCTGAAAGACTGTAGAGTGCCTTCTTGGTAGGACACACCTAGGTCTGACAAGAGCATCACTTGGATACAGCCTGCTCCGTGAAGGTTGGAGGGTGGGGTTGGGCAAGGCTGTCTTTTATATGGGGGTATTAGCAGATCTCTGGAAAGCACTGACCCCTCCATACAGCTCTTTGTATTCTTAATGTGTGTAAAGACAAGGTCTCCTGAAGCAGTATGTCTAATGACCTGAGCTGGATCCCTGGGACCCACACGACGAAAGGAGAGAACTGGTTCCCACAAATTCCTGGACTCAGTATTCATTCTGCCTCAGCCGCCTGGTGCATGCTGGGAGCTGGCTTCATGTGCAGGCCTCAAAGTGGCTTCCTTAGGGCTGTCACTGTGGCAGCAGGAGCAGTGCAGGTTCCCCTGAATTCCCTTTCTCCTGCCACCAGGATTTCCAAGGGAGACCCCCAAGTCTTTCTGCACATGCCTGCAATGTCAGACTTGGGAGGTGGAGGTGGAAGTGAAGGGTTAGGCATTCAAGGTCATCCGTGCAAAGCCGGCCTGGATTACGTGAGATCCTGTCTCAAAATAAAAACAAAACTAAACAAATCCAAGTAGCCGAATTTATCATAAATGCGAATTCCCTACTATTAACCCTCAGTGGGTGTGTGCCTATAGCAACTCGTTAGGAATGAAGCATCTCTCCCAGGGAAGGAGGCACCAGCTCATTACAGAGGCCAGGCTGGTTCCCGTGGCTCTAATGAGCTGTGAAAACCACCCAGGAGCTAAACTAGCAGAGGGCGTGTCTCTGAATGCCCGCAGGAGCATTTGCTGCCTGAGTTTGGAGCGGTAAGAAGCTAACCAATAGGTTTGTTTTAGTCAGGGTCTCCAGAGAACATCCAACGAGATGAATACCCACATGTTGGAGAGTTTAAGTCAGCTGTTGTTAAAATAGCAGCAAAAGCCAAATGACATCCGTGAGGCTGAGAACCAGGTGGTTATTCTGGCCATGGAGTTTGACACCTCAGCATTCCCAGTCTGGCTTGAAAACCTGGCAGCTTCCTGGCCAGCCATTGGTCCTCAGTCCACAGTCGAAGCATAAAGATGTGTCTCTTCCTGGTACTGGTGAGGAAACTGTCTTCATCCTCATCAGTGATAATGGCAGGATGGATCAGCTTGGAGGTAAGAGGGCGGCCAGGCTGGCAAAGGTGAGTGATCTTTCGTCTGCCCTGCTGTTTGGTCCGGGATCCCTGCATGGGCTCCTTGGCTCACAGACCATAGGCTCTTTCTCTTCTGTGCTCTCCTACTCAGCCCCACACTCAGCTCTCTGCTGCCTTTCTACTCTGTGGACTTCTCGGCCTCCTTTTCTGCCTCTTCCTGCAAGAAGTTGTCGCACACAGCCTGGTCCTCACCTCTCGCTCATCCTCACTCTGGCCATTTGCAGGCTGGTGACCAGGACTCCACATCCCTTGCCTCAAGATTTGGACTTTTTCACTCAACATCTTAACTGACCCAAAGGTTAATTGGCCTCCCCTTTGCTTCCCTAGACTTCCTTGAGGGAGCACCGTCCTGGCTCCCCGTCACTGAAGCCTCCCAGCATGCTCCTGTCTGGTTCCTAAGATCAGCAACAACACAGGTCTTGGTTGCTAGTGAAGAGAAGTCAGAATGAAGCCTGAATAGGAAAATGGGGTCAAGGGTTTAAATTTCTTATTGTGCCGACAAGAAAGAAAATCCAGATTTAGCGGTGGTGTCTTTCCGACTTGATATCATCTTTTCTTTGTTTGAAGTATGTGTGTGTGTGTGTGTGTGTGTGTGTGTGTATGTGTGTGCGTGTGTGTGTAGGCCAGAGGTTAACATCAGACATTTCTACCTTATTTTTGAGAAAGAACTCTCACTGAACCTAGAGATCACTAATGAACAACACCCAAGGATCCTTCCATCTTCTCTCACCATGCCCAGCGTTTGGGTCTCAGACATTTGTGACCAGGCTCTGTCTTTACAAGGGTGCTGGGTGTCTGAACTGGGTTCCCCATGCTCCTGTAGCAAGCATTTTACTGACTTGGATGGCCATTCTTGCTTGCTAACTTGACTACATCTGGAATTAACTAAAGCCCAAGTGGCTGGGTACACCCATCAGAGATTTATTGTTGTTTTTATTGCATTTGTTAATTAAATCATTTGAAGTGGGAAGAATTGTTAATCCTGACCTTTTGAGGTGGGAAGATCCCTTTAATCTGGGTCACTCCTGCTGGAAGCCTGTATAAAAGGCATGGAGGAAGGAAGCAAGCTCTACCTGTTTGCTCTCTATCTCGCGGGCCAGTCTGTTCCTTCACTGGCGTTAGAGCCTACTTATACTGAAGGCCAGCTGCAACATCCAGCCTCACGGGCTGAGCAACTACTGGATTCATGAACTGTCCATTGGTAGACAGCCATTGCTGAACAAGCTGGACTACCATATGTGTGTGTGTGTGTGTGTGTGTGTGTGTGTGTGTGTGTGTGTATGTGTTTTGTTCCTCTAGAGAACTCTGACTGATGCACCGACTAAGCCCGACTGTCCAGTCTGGTTTCTCCTCCTCTTCCTTGTGCCCTTCTGGGCCAAGTCACCCCTCCCCCACTCCCACTGCTCCTCTCCAATCCCCGGATCTTTAAACCCAGGAGGTTTTAGCTCTCCTAAAAGCCATGGGTGTTGAGAAATCACTTCCCAGATTCCTATAGGACTTGGATAGGTCCCAGAGAACAAGCTTGGCTTTTAAACTTGTGTTTTGTAAAACAACAATTCAGAAGGGATTTTTGGACACAAAGGTGAGGGCTTTTTTTTTTTTTTTTTGTGGGGGGAGGGTGAGTATAGCAATTTCATTTAATTGGGGCTCAAATTTATATTCCCTATCACCAAAATCTATTCCAAAATGTATCACTGTCCAGTTTGGTGTGTCTTAGGTATTTCATCTCTGAAATTATCTTTTCATAAGTACGTGGCCTTTTCCCATTTAAGTTTTTTTTTTTTTTTCTGAGATGCAATTTACAAAACTTAACATTTATCTCTTAAAAGCATGCAGCCCATAGTCTTCAGTGTTTTTAGGATGCTATGTGTGTCCACCACTGTCTGATCCTCGGTACTTCATCTCTGAAATGATTTTGTTAAACATTTCAGCAGATGGAAGCTCTTCCTCCTTCCAGTGGAGCGCCCTTCGGTGTGACACACACTGCTTCCGGTGGAGCGCCCTTCAGTGTGACACACACTGCTTCCAGTGGAGCGCCGTTCAGTGTGACACACACTGCTTCCAGTGGAGCGCCCTTCAGTGTGACACACACTGCTTCCGGTGGAGCGCCCTTCGGTGTGACACACACTGCTTCCGGATTCCTCGGCTGGTGGAGGTCCGGAGAGTTTCCATCTGTTTGGAGATGACAAACAGTGTGCACACTTCCACAGGGACACGTGTTCAGATTTCTTCAGCGTGGTTGTGCTCTGCGGTGGTTCATCTGAGAAACTTGATGGGTGATGTAAGGGTGTTGGGGATGGGATTTTTAAGAAAGATTTGTTCTCACAGATTAGTGTACTATTTTCTTTTTTTCTTGCCATCTCAATGAATGTGAAGTCTTATCTTCTAGGTTAAACTTACATTTTTTTAAAAAAATGAATGATCAACTCTTTTTGCAGCTATGCGTGCTAGGGATTAAACCCAGGGATTAATTTGTTCCTGGGCAGAGACACTACAACTGATATATCTAGCCCTGTTTTCACTCTTTTGAGACAGGTTCTAACTAAATTATTCAGGTTGGCCTTGAACTCACCATCTCAAGTAGGCCTTGGATTTGTGATCCTTCTGCCTCAGCCTCCAGAGTAACAGAAATTACAGGTCTGCACTTCCAGGCTTGGGCGTGGTGATGAACGTTGGTTTTTAATAAAAACAAGATTTTAATTATTTTATGTGTGTGGGTGTTTTGTTTGTACGTATGCTCACATATCACATGCATGCCTGGTGCCCACAGAGGCTAGAAGAGGGTGTCAGATTCTCTGGAACTGTTGCTAAAGGTGGTTGTGAGCTGCCAAGTAAGTGCTGGGAACCAAGCAGGACCTCTGAAGGAGCAGCCAGTGTTCTTAACTTCTGAAGCATCTTTCCAGGCCATGACAATGAACATTTTTAGTTCTTATGAACCATTTGTGTATCTTTTAGATTTAGCTTCTGCATCTCTCTCTTTTTTAAATTGGTGATGAGGGCATTGGATCCCTTTTCTCTACACAGATGTTCTTGACCAAGCATCACTTTTGGAAAAGACTAATCTGAACAGAAAGAGCCCTGGGCTGGCTCATGTGGCAGGATGCCTACTGACTTCATAAAGATGTCCACATCCAGTGTCTGGGAACCTCGATGGGAAGGACTGATATAGAATCACAGCTGCTGATCTCTTGACCATTGCAATAATATCCTGGATTGCTCAGGGTATTCTAATGCAATAAAGAAGGCCTTACATGTGGAGAAGGAAATCTCCAGTGATGTGTGTGCTGTGGATTTATTTTGGTGTTGCTGACATTGAAAATGGAGACCAGGTCTGTGGTCTTTAGAATCTGGAACATGTGAGGAAGCAGATTCTCTATGTGGTCTCTAGAGAATAATGTAGCCCTGGTGATGTTTTGATTTTTATTCTGGTTGGACCCTTCTAGACTTCTGAAATACAGAACTGTAAGCTCATACATTCGCATTAGCTCTAACTAACACACTTGGATAATATGTTATAGAAGCAATCAAAACCCCTCCATATTCCAGATTCCTCATACACACGCTGTATTAATTACCTTTCTTGTTGCTAAGATACCACTATAAGCAATGGAAGGGTGAAGTGGAAACTTCTGGTTTGTTTGGAAAGTCAGTTATGCCAATCGATGTTTTGCTGGGACACACAGGTGGAATGATGTTTTGCTGAAGCAGACACAGGTGGAATGATGTTTTGCTATAACAAACACATGAAAAGACTTGTGATGTTCAGAAGAAATATAAATATGACCCCATGAACAGTGAGAGGCCAGGCATTGGTTCGCTTCGCTCTACCTCACTATTCTTTGATGATGACATATGTGCATTGCTCAGTTTTGCCCTGCATTGCTGAGCTTCGCTTCTGGTGACTTCACAGGAGAAATTTGCTAAAGAACTTCTCATAAAGTTCCCATGAGGTTCTTGTGAGGCTCCTGCAGCTTCTTACCACTTTCATGGAATCAGGCCTCACAGTTTCTTCTGGATTGAACTGCCCTTGCTGATTCGTGGATGGTCTCTGCCGAGTGGACTGGTCTGCAGCTGCTGGTTCATGTCTGGTGGTTTGCTAGTAGACTGAACTGCGGATATCCTGACAACGAAGATTGGAATCGCCCCAAAGCACTATTTCTAAACATGTCTACTTGCCCTGTGTCCTGATAACCTTTCTTTTCCACTACCTGTGATAAGTGGTGAGCTAGAGGGAAGGTTGAACCGTTTCTAAAGCAGGCTGTGAAAGATGAACCTACAGAAGGGAGGGTGGCTGTTTGGCTGCTCCGTCATGGCAGGGATGGCATGAAGTGGCTGCTCCTGCTGTTTCTAAGCCACGAAGCAGAGAGAGAAGAATGCTGTAACAGCCCACTTCCTTTCTCCTTTATAGTTTGTTCTAGACCTCAGCACCCATGAAAATGGAGTTCTCAGTGGGGTTTTCTTCTTCAATTAGACATTTATGGAAACCCCATAGACACCCAAAAGGTGTGTTTATGTCATAATTCTAAATCCAGTCAAGTCCACTTTGAAGAATTAAGGTCTAATTCCCTTTTCTACAAAGGCAATCACTTCTGTGACTAAAGGCTGTTGTATCACAGGAAGATTTTGGACATTTGATTAAGGCCTTCAATCAGTGAACTTTGGGTTGGTCAGAAGAAGAACCACTGGGCGTGGTGGCATAGGTCTATAATTCCAGCACTTGGGAGACAGAGGCAGGCAGATCTGCCTCTGTGAACTCAAGGCCAGCCAAAGTGAATTCAAGGACAGTCTATATATATAGACCTTGTCTCAAAAAACCAAACCAGGAGAAGAGGAAGGGAAGGAGGAGGTAGTGGTGGCTGAGGCAGCCACTGCAGCTGCTACCGCCATTGGTGTGGTCCTAAAAGAGATCATAGGAATTCACATGGAGAGTCTCCTGTTGGCTTGAACTAAGTTTTTCAGCTCTGGAACAAGTGGGTCTGGGTCCCATATGAGAATGAGAGCTGCATCTTAAACAATGAGCCAGGTATTCAACGCTATGGCTTCTGACCTATAGAAATACCTGAAATATATAATTATGTGTGCAATAATAAATCAGTGTCATCTTAAGTAATGAAATTTGTTCTGCTACAGTGGAAAAGAATGCATTTTCTCTGCTGAATCACTTTGGCACCTTGAGGGAAATCAAACTGTGTGTTTCTGGGTACCGTTCTGTCTCATCATTCTATAGATCTGTTTTCTTTCCCAAAATTTGCATTTGAATTTTCCTAGAGATTTTTTTGGTGTGCTTTGAAAACTAGATCCTGGGAACCCTGTAACGGTGTTATTCTTCCCCACAATCATGTGTTTTCATGTAAATCTTCTCCCTTGAAACCAGCCACCATGTCAAAAGTCTAATGACTGGGAGACCATTATGCTACCAAAATGCCATGTAATGGTACCATGTAGGGGAGGGTGGAGTACCAGCCGCCAGCCTTTGCAGTCTGGCATCCGTGAGTAAGATCCACCCAGCTGAGGTCAGTCAACTTAGTAACAACAGAACGATCAGTGTTATTCTAAGTTGTTAAGTTTGGAGACTGGCTATGAAACAAAAGGTTGTAGAAAAGTACAGTTTTTAATTTTTTTTCCTCTTTTTCTTCATGTCCCCTTTGATAAATTGTATGGGTCAAGGAATATGTGTCTAAATAGCTGAATTTTATTATTATAAGTTTTGGGGGTAGGATTTTATGGTTATCCTTTTAATGCTTTTATTGTTTCTTTTCCATTTCAGATACTTTAAGTGTGTGTGTGTGTGTGTGTGTGTGTGTGTGTGTGTGTTGTTTATAATGTTTATAATGTTGTTTAGGGTAAATATATATGGCTTTTATTGGCCAATCACAAATTCAGTAAAAATTTAATGTATTTCATAGTTTGAGCTCTTTTTTTTGTTCAGTCTCACTAAGGTCCCGTAGGCTATTTTAAAATATTTAAAATATATATAAAAAAATATATATCATGTATTTTACTGCTTAGTTACCAGGAAGTGAAACTATTTGAAAGGATTAGAGAGACTAGAAGCTTCTTCTTGGAGGAAGTGTGTCACTGCAGGTGGGCTTTGAGGTTTCAAAAGCCCATGTCTAGCCCAGAGTCTCTCCCAATGCTTATGAGTCAGGATGTAGCTCTCAGATACTGCTTTAGTGCCTGCCCCCTGCCTGCCCCCTGCCTGCCCCTGCCCCCCTGCCTGCCCCTGCCTGCCCCCTGCCTGCCCCTGCCTGCCCCCTGCCTGCCCCCTGCCTGCCCCTGCCTGCCCCTGCCTGCCCCCTGCCTGCCCCTGCCTGCCCCCTGCCTGCCCCCTGCCTGCCCCCTGCCTGCCCCCTGGCATGATGATAATAGACTAAACCTCTGAAACTATAAGCAAACCCCCATTCAAATACTTTCTTTCATAAGAGTTGCTTTGGTCATGGTGTCTCTTCACAGCAATAGAACAGGGACTAAGACTGGGACTGGGTCACTTGGTTGTTTTTTTTTTTTTTTTTTTTTTGGCTTTTTCTTCCTAGTTCTATACCTTGCCTAGAGAGAGATGTCAAAATCCCCTTCTTGGTTGTGAATAACGAGTTGTGTATTTCTCTATTTTAGTTTTATGAATCTCAAAGCTTAGTTATTCGGTAGAGTTAAGATTTTATGGTTCCTTTTGACTCATCCCTCTTGCCTTTATGAAATCTCTTTCTTTATCTCAAAAATACCCTCAGCTTCATTTCAGTAAAGTCACATCAGTTTTCTCATTATCATTTCATGTCACGTTTTCTCTCATACTTTTATTATTATTACTACTATTGTTGTTGTTGCTTATTGCATTTTTGTTAATTAGTTTTTAAACTATTTCATGAATATATAGTGCATGCTGACTGCTCTCCCTCCCTTTCTTGTCTTTATACCATTCCTGTCTACCTTCCCTTCCTTACAAACCTCTTTCTTACATTCACATCTATTCATTTTCTTCTGTGACCCAATGAATTAAGCTAAGACCATCTGTAAGGGTGTAGTCCTGTCCATTAGGGCCTCGTGTGACCAGCAGTGGATATAAAGCCAAAGACAATGGTTCCGCGTCTACGAGAAACTATCACCAGTCAATAACTCTGCAGAGGAAGTAGGGCCCTGTGATGCACTTACCTTCCTTCATTGATTGTCAACAAGGTCAACCTTGTGAAGGTTCAGTGCAGGGAACGTCAAGTATTGAGAGTCCTGTGGGTTGATGTTAAGGTGATACACGATTGGACAGTGGAGAGGTAGGCGGGGAAAAGGCGAGGAAAACGAAAGAGGAGGAGAGAGGGAGATTCTGGAAGGAACAGAGATGGAGGCAGATGTGTATGTTTCTCTCGGTGCATCTCTAGCTTGATGAGGTTATTATTATTTCTAAGGGTTTCTATGGATATTTTTTTTTATCTCATATAGGAGGGCAGTTTGTATCTTTGTCCACTGGATGTAAGCTTATTGTGTAGAGGGTTTGTGGATTGAGAATTTAATATAGTAAATCTACTTGATAAGCTACCGGGCTTTGAAGTCATGTTTGTGCCGGTTGATGGAGGGAAGAAACACGCAGGGGTGGTCGTATCCACCCGGGACAGAAGCAACAGGTTGGATGGAGAGGGTGGCTTGCAGACCCTGTGACAGTCTGTGCGCTTGGCTCCACAATGGAATGGCGTCTGCGGAGTGAGACAGTGGGGGCTGATAAAAGATAAGTCATCTTTTTAATGTTTACTGCAACAGAGCCGATGTTTTTGAACCTTAGAGGTGTGGTGTAAATGTTTTATTAGAGTGGAGCCCCCAATGTAACTTACCAGCATCTCAACAAGCCACGCATCTCTGAATTCATCACTAGTCAGCACAAAGAGAGGCCTCTCTGGCTAAGGTTGGAAGCAGCTTTGTCTCTGAGTGTAAGCACAGAAATTTATAAAGCATTTTTGATGTTATGTCAATTTAGGGAAGCAATAAGAAGAAGTTCCCTTCTTGGGCTTACAAACTCCCTAAGGATGAGTTTCTTCCCATGGAGCAGGCCTCAAATCCAATCCGAGATGGTTGGTTACCCCCACTACAGTCATGCCACTGTTGCACTGTGGACTCATTTGCCTGACAGGTTCATTCCAGTAAGACCACTGATGCCTTTTCTCTCCCATTAGCCTACGCAGCACTTTGAAAGGGAGGCAACAGGGAGGATGTTCCAGCTTAGCTCCAGCTTGCCTTCAAAATGTAAACTATTTTCAGAAATAGAGTTTTATCTTCTCATTCCGCTCTGCAGCCAAAAGGACCGTCATGAAGCTCTGTAAGTGGAAGAAATGCTCAGCAGGTTGGCTTCATTGACCAACTCCTGCAGACGCATCCCACACCAGGACTGGGAATGTCTGGTACCTCTCAGGGCTGCTGGAAGCACTCCCAGTAGCCTCCCTTGGGTTGTAAGAGTAGGTTCCTGTGTGACTTTCATACTTTCTTCTTCTGGGTTAACCTTAACCCTGTGCCCTTGCCTTCTCAACACCCAGCTCTCTCCCTGCCTAACTGTCCCCACCCCGCGTGTTCCTGCTTTTCTTTCCTTCCATCTCAGCTGGACTATGTCCTCTCCCTCTGATGGCTGCCATTATTTTATCACTGACCCACATCTTTAAAGTTCACAGTCTATAATTTGGGTTTAATAGTGTGATTTTAGAGTGTTTACTTGTGTTTTCTGTTTTGTGTAGCCTTTTGAGGGTTTATTTTGTTTTTCTGTTTTTTCATTTTTTGTTTTTTTGTTTTTGTGGATCTCCAGTTGGTTTTTTTTTTTTGTTGTTGTTTTGTTTTTACCATACTTGGGGGAAATTTTAAATTATTATCTCTTTAAATTTTTTTATTACATGTATGTGTGTATGTATATATGTATGTGTGGGCATGCATGCAATCACATGTTCATACCATAATATGCATTTGGATGTCAAGATAATTCACAGAAGTCTGTTCTCTCCTTTTAGCACCTGAGTTTCAGGGATCAAAGTCAGGTCATCTATGTTGGCAGCAAGCCCCTTTACTCACTGAGCCATCTTGCCAGCCCCTCTCCAGTAACTGTCCTTTCAGGATATTTTTCCTTCCCATCACTTGACTGGACACTTGGCTTGATGGACTGCCTCATGGGTTCTCGCAGGTCATGAGTTCTTTTCATGTTTTAGGACTGATTTTTACCTCTGTTCTTCAGAGTGAAGATCTTTCTCCAGTTCACTGACCCTTTATTCTCACACCTCAGATGTCTTTCGAAGCCAACCTGGTAAGCTTCCCTTTTATTTACAGAGCTTCTGTTTATTGTTTTCCCATCATTCCCATTTCTCTCCTAGAATTTCTCATCTGTTCACTTATTAAAGTAATATTTTTCTTTATATCCTTCAATACATTTCTAACATGCTTGAAAATCTTTGTTGTTTCTAACATCTGGATCAAGAATCCCTATCAGCTCCATGTTTTATGAGCATGCTCTGCTTTTTTTCTTGATTGTGTATCTAGTAATTTTATATATTATTTATTTATTAATTAATTTTTGAGATAGGATCTCTCTATGTATCCCTGCCTGTCCTAGCACTCTCTACGTGGACTAGGTTGGCCCTCAACTCGAAGATCCACCTACCTTTGCTTCCTCAGTGCTAGGATTAATGAAACACACCACCACACCTTGGTATGTGTCTAGTAAGGTTTTTTGTACTGTGCTCTAGCCATTGTAGATCACACATTTTAAAACCCTGAGTCATGTTTTCTTCCTTTAAAAATTTTAATTTTAGCAGCAGTGAATTTGCTGTTGTATCTTCTTGACTCTATTGAGACTGGGTTTTTTTAGGTTTTTCCAGAGCAGGTTTGCATCAGCTAATCCACTGTTGTGTGACAGATCACCTCCTCAGCCAACACCTTAAAACAATAACAAGAATTAATTGTTTTATTACTTTTGAGAACCCAGAAAGTGAAGGTGACTTAGGTCAGCAGTTTTCTGGTTCAAGGTCTCTCGGGCTACTTCAGTCAAGTTGTCATGGGGTGGGGGAGCTGCTATCTCATAATGCTCATGTCTGACTGAGGTGACAGACGATTTCTGAAGGCTCATCCACACACTTCCTGGACAGTCTTGGTGGGCTCCCCAGTTGGTGCTTCTTTCTGGGGCCTCAATAGGAGTATGAATGTATGGAAAGATTGTATAAGAGTGTGATCAGTAGGAGACCTGATAAGGACTCTGAGAGGCTGGCTACCAGCTGCCACAGAGATCTAGAGTATCTCTGGCTTTGGGTGGGATTTCTCCATCCTGACAGCACTGATACACCAGGTACTGGAACTGCATCCATGCCGACTGTCAAGGGCACTGTGGGATACTTGGCTGCATTTATAGGATCTAACCACTAGATGGCAGTGGTAAGCTCCATGATGAAGGTCAAAATGTCTCTAGGGATTGCTAACTATCCTCTGAGGGAGATGACCCCCTTCCCACACCCACACCCCCAGGTTGAGAACTGTATCTCTGAGACATGGTCTTCACCTTACTGCTTCAAAGATATCTTCTGGACCGGGAAATGGCTCAACAGGTAAAAGGGCTGAGTGTTCTAGTCTAAGGACATGTGTTGGAGTACTACGACCCAGGGAAAAAGTGAGATCTAGTGGCAGGTACCTGTAATCCCAGCATGACTACAGCCAGAATGTATTAATTGTTCTTTACTGTGTGTTTGCTGTCTGTCATACAGTTCATCTCTCAGCCTGAACTCTGCCGTTCCTGTCCACACGGTACGTTCTTCTACGCTGCCCAAATCTCTAAGTCTAAGGTTCTTTCGCAGGCCCAGACCTTATCTCTGCCTTCTTGATTTAGCATCTGGACTCCCTCAGTGAGGTGTGCTGGGCTCTTCCTTGGTCAGGAAGTTTGTGCATGGTCAAGAACCAGAGGGTACATGGGTCTCTTCCAAAGGGCTTCCTTCTCTCCCTACCTAGCTGTTGTCTAATTCCTGCAACACCTGCTTTGTGTATTGTGACTATTTTAGAACCACAGAGCAGAAGGACAAGTCTGATGTTAGATATACCATCCTGGCTTTCATTAGACAATTCCAACATAGTACTTCCAATCCCCGACTCCTGCCCCGCCCACCCCAGGGGGCAGTACTGGGAGGTGCTCTGGATATTTAAGAGGTTGGGTCTTTGGGAAGGGGACTGTGGGATCTTCCCCTTGCTGGCTTGAGACGTAAGCGTTCAATCCAGCACATACCCTACCTATGGTGTGATGGCCTCACCGAGACCTAAACATACAGAAGCTGGAGTGGTTAGCCATATTAGATTACTTTTTACATTTTAAGTAGCCTGAGTTTGGAATTTTGTTAGCATGATGCAAAGCTGACTAAAATAGGAAACAACTTAAGAAACAAACAAACAAAAACCAAAACAGAATAAAGCAACAATCCTTTCCCATGCTATTTCATTTAAATAATGAATCTCGTCAGGACTGGGGAGATGGCTCAGCAACCAAGAGCAATGGCTGCTCTTGCAGAGGTCTGGGGTTCATTCTTAGCACCCACACAGTGGCTCCCAGCTGTCTGTGACTCCAGTTCCACTCAGATATACCCCCCATATAAATAAAAATAAAACAACTCTTCAAAAGTTAGAAACAAGCTGAGTGTGGTGGTGACGCCTTTAATCCCAGCAAGTGGGAGACAGAGGCAGGCAGCTCTCTGAGTTCGAGGCACTCTTGGTCTACAGAGTGAGTTCTAGTCTGGGTTACACAGAGACACCTTGTCTCAACAAACAAACGAAACCAAAAACAAAACCAAAAAAGACAAGAAACAAACAAACAAAAATGCAAAAGACAGACACGACAACAAATGTCTCCTGCTCATAGACGCTGAGGCTGTCTATCTCCAGCCCCTTGTGCAAAGCTGACTGTTGCCGTTGGCTCTCAGCTTTCCTTTCTGTTTGTCTCGGTGTGGAAGTCCACCCTTCCATCTACTGTTCTATCTCTGTCAGGTACGGCTAGTGGATGGTGTGATTTTTCTCAAGTAAGTCTAATCTCTCTTGCGTGCATCACGTACGTTAAAGTCAGGGACTCCTTTCCAAGTTTAAAGGGCTGAGAAGCAGCTGAGACTCGGAGGAGAAAGAGCTGCCCTTCATCTGCCAAGTCCATAAATAAAAAGTGTGGAGGCTGATCTGCACTACGCTGGGGTTAACCACATGGGGTTCACCACCACCAGGCAGGGGCTCACTCTGGTGTGGTTGTCTGAAGCCAGACAGAAGGTTTTTCTCACAGGCCCTGCCTGTGGTGAGTTACTAAGGGAAAACTCAAAGAGAAGGGTGCTTAGTCACACAGCCCAGACCTTACGTTTGATTCGTCTCGGAATCCCACTAGGAATTCTGAGACAGCCTCTGACCAAGGGGACCCCTGTGCAGATCGCTGAGTGAGCGGTTGGGACAGGAAGTATCTCTACCTTCTCATAAATGGGGCATGCATGTTCAAAGGCCTAGAGGGGCAGGTGTGTAACTGCAGCGAATCAGGATAGATGTAGGCTCACAGAGACGGCACAGCACACTCCCTGCTTCGACAATTCACTTCCAAAAGTTCAAGACAGGAAGGCTGGGGATGGAACTCAGTGGTAGAAGGCTGGTCTGGCAGATGTGACGTCCTGAGTTCAAGCCCCAGTACTGCAAAGGTTTTAAAACTATGCAGCCAGTCAAGAGTCCCACTTGAGTTTGCAGATGGGGTTGTTACCGACCAGCTGTGTCTCAGGCTTTCGGTTAAATGAGCATCACCATAGCTAGTTATGATGGGTCTATTTCTCAATAGATTTATCATAAGTTGAAAATATCCTTAAGACCCAAATGCATTTTGTATACCCAGTCCACTGAACAACCACAGTGTAGCTTGCTATAAACCATTCATTTACATTGGCTTATACTCAGACAGAAATGCCAAACAGGAACCCTTCTGTGTAATCAAGTGTCAAATATACTCCCTCAAAAACAAACAAACAAACAAACAAACAAACAACAACAACAAAAAAACCGCTGCCCCTCTAAGGCACTTTCCAACTCTTTGAGATGGCCACATGATACTGTCACCTTCAAATGCTGTGGTGACATTCACAGCCTGCCCTGGGACACATGAGGCCTGTGGATTGCAGCCTAGGCACATTTGCAGACAGAGTCTCGGCCTTTGTTCCAGTGCTCACAGACTGTAAGCTGCGGCCCTCCGCTGCTCCTCAGTATCGGTAGGGTACGCCCTGCATCCTGCTAGCCTGGGAAAAGATCCAAACTCAAAATACCAAGTATGGTTTCTACTGTGTATTGCTTTTGAGCACTGTAAAGGTAAAAAAAAAAAAAAAAAAAAAAAAAAAAAAACCCTAAACTGAACCGCTATGGGTTGGAGGCCGTCTGTATGTCCCCTTTAAGGACAAAGTTCTGAACTCTGTGGGAGGTGGTGGCCTTGCCTGGTATGCTGGAGCAAGCTGTTACTGGCTTTGAACTCGGGCTGCCCGTCCTCAGAGCATGTGCCCTGACACGGTTACGGCAGCGAAGTGAAGGTGGCTTCATAATCGAACTGGGACACACTCAGAATAAAAGGGGACCACAGGCGGGACGTGTCCAGTTGCATAAACACGGAGGGAAAGTGTCCAAGAACAGAGAGAAGGGCTGGTGCAGCCTGGGATTCTCCAGGACTAAGCGTCCAAAGCCAGCGAGAAAGGAAAGCCTGGCAGTGAACCATCGTCTCGTGAATGGCTTCCCTTTATGAGTCATTAAAGATCAGTGTGTTGTTCTTTCACAGTAATATGGGAAATGAATGCACATTATGAAATAGTTCAGTATTGTTGCGGGATCTGGGGATGGACACATTTGAGTAAAGCAGACAGAAAGATGTCCTCCTCCCTTATCTTCAGGAGGTTTAAACCATGACCCCAGGGGAGTCCCCAAACTAGGGACAGTATACAGCTCCCTGCACACTACATTTTTCTTCTGCTTGCTTGCAATAAGGCTCAGTTTATAAATTAGACTCAGTAAGATATTAACAATAGCTAAAATAAAACAGAAAAGTTATGATTCAATGCAAAACCGTAATCTAAAATGCTGGGACTCTTTCTAGATATTTTCATTTAGTATTTCCAACCTATAGTTGGGCAAAAATAAGGAAGATGACCTACAACTGGGTGGGTGATGTTGCAGGACTCTGTCCTCTGGGCGTGACATGGCTGAGGCCATCTTGAAATTTGAACAACTATAATGACCACAGAAGACCACCATGAGATTGGGCCTTCTAACATTCTCTTGTAGAGGGAGGGGCTCATGGCCTCACCTGAAGATGAAGCCAGTTATCAGTGTCTGGAGAAGAGTAACCCCTCACCCATGTCTGGAAATAACCGCCCACTGCTTCATCAAGCTAGACTTGTCTGGGAATCACATCTTTGGTCTATCAGTGCCTTCTCTTTTTGGGGTGAATCAAAATAGACTCCCCATAAAAACATCACAAAACATATGAGTCAGTAGCCCTTGCAATAGAGTTTAAAATGGACGAGGTTGGACAAGCCACACTTGGGCCCTACGCAGACCCCCCCTTCCCTACGCAGACCCCCCTTCATTACCTGGCATGTTCACATCGCTCACTCACCTCCATTACTACTGACCTGCCTCTCTTGGCCTCTGATGGAAGCTGCCGATTTCACGGGCACTTTAATGGTTTTCAAAGTTTCCTTGCTGGACTTTCTGAACGCAGATTCGACAGCTTAAAGGGTATAGTTTCTCTCTGCCAGTCCCTCACCAACACTGACATGATCAGAAAACCGATGTTCTCACCACAGGGGACATAAGCACATGTGTGCTTAGCTCTCTGTCCTGATTTTCCTGAAGCTTCATGTGCAGACCCCCCCTTGTCCTTGTCTCTCTAGCTGAGAGTCCCATGATCTGTCCCTTGGTGTTAAGGAACCATAGCTCAGGTCTACAGTGTCTAACCAGGTACCACCCCAGTTCTCCCACTCACCTCTGACCCATCTTCCAGGGACGCTTCTGTTCCCTCTGGGTCTTTATGCTCTTGGGAAAACTGCTCACCACTTCCCATGTCCTCCAAGATGAAAGGGGACTAATTTAGTCTCAGGACCATGCCTAGGCGGGGCCATCCACACTCCCTCTGCCTCCCGAGCTTGGCTCCACACCACACATTCCGTCCTCAGTGTCCTTAGCCTTTGGTTTCCATCTGGAAGCTTATTGCATGCAGACTACTCTCTTAGTCTCCTGGTCCCTCTTGGGAGAGAAGAGCAAGCCTACGCAGGAGGCTCCCGTGTCCTTGAACTTGAAGAACTCTAGAAGAAGGCAGCAGCCATTTCTGCAGTCGGCACCCACAAGGTTGTCCTGGTTGACACTGTCTTCCATGTAGAAGTCAGACCCTCATTCCCCATGTCACAGGCTTTCATGTGACCCCACTAGAAATCAAGGGTGTGGCAGCCCCCATATGCGATCCTCTTGGATCATTCATAGCATGACAATGACCGTCTTCAAATTAGTGCAACCCAATCTCTCTTCTTCAACCCCCTCAGTGCCCCTGTGTTGTCCCTGGCTGTGGGGGGCTCTGTAGGAACTGACCTGGGGACTGCACACAAGTCTCTTTGCCAGAAGCTGGGAGACTCTTCCAGCTAGATTCTGGCACAGGCCCACACAGGATGCCATTGTGACTTGTGTAAGGTCTTTCTCCAGAAGATCCAGGTGACTTCCACCCATGGTGTGTCCCCAGTGAGCTTGGGGTTTCAGCATCAATAGTTGGTGAAATGTCAGCTGGTGGAGGAACTTCCTCAGCTGTGTTCCCCACTCTGCGCCCTCCCCCAACTCGGCTCCTCCCCCTTTCTACTACCATGGCACAGAGGGGCGGTCCAGGTGTGGGGTGTGGGTTGGGAAGGTAATGCCTTTACCCAGCTCACTCCATCCTGAGCCCCAGGATGACCTTTACTATCACACAGTCCCCAACACTTTATCGGCTATGGATGCTTAAAGGCACTAGCTGTCCACAAAGGACCCTTAATTGGGACGCTTCCTGGACCATCTCCTGTCCCACATCCTGGTCCAGCTTCCAGTACCCTGCAATTCTTCTCTGCATACTCCTTCCCAGTCTGCTAAGTGGACACAAATATTTTCCCAAACAATCACACCGGATCTAGAGTGTTCTTTCCTGGAACAATGGAGAATTGTGGTCAAATTTAGGACAGCAATCTGTCTCTCAAATTCCTGACCAGAATCTTCCCAGGGTGACACCAAACCTCAAGCTGGCCTAGCTCGGCCCCGCTCCCTTCTCCAGCCTCTGTAGCCTCATACCTAAGGCATTCAAAAGCCGGCTTCTCTCCCCGGCTTGGTCACATGCTGAAACACCTGCCCGCCTTGGCACAGGTACCTCACCAGAGAGGTACCCCGTGGGGCCGAGTGAGGTTTGTTCTCTTCTGAAGTTGCAGGCTGTTTTGTGGCGCGCCAGGCTCCTCTGGGCACATCGCCTTTGCTCTGCAGTGAAGGTCTCCCTCGGTTATGTAAAGGAAAGTGGGGCATTTTTGCGGTCTTGGGACAGAAGTACGAAGACGGCTTCTCTGAGTGACTTTAATCACCATTTTACTTACCCCTGTGGGTAAGCTCAGTCTTTGGACAGGAAGTGGGTGGCTCTGGGGGAAATGACTATTCTGAAGGGAATCTTCCTGCTTCCCAAGAGCCTGCTTCTAGAGCTTTCTGCAAGGCAGCCCTGTTTGCCTGCTCTGGTTGTGGCCTGGCCTGGCTGTGGCTATTTCCTGAGTGTGTGGTATTTCTGCTCCCTGCCGCCACAGAGGGTCTCCTTGCTCAGGTCAACCTGTGTCTCTCCCGGACTCAGTAGCTACCTCCGCCCTTGGGTTAGGCTGGACTCCGCCCCTTCTGTACGCAGTTTGGCCCCTCCCACTTTCCACACCCCTCCCAGCTCCTCCCCCTCAGCACCCTTAGCCTGTGAAAGGACTAACAGAGGGTCCTGAACTTCTGGATTTTTCTGGTAGTTTTGGTTATAGCTTGCTAGCCTTCCTTGGGGCACTGCACCATTGGCACAATCACCATCTGAATGTAGTAAAAGATAGTTATCGCGTGGGACAGGCTCTCACGGTTAAACAGGCCCCGGTGAAACTCGGGGACAGTGGTCCTCAGCCTCCCTAATGCTGTGGCTCCTAAATACAGTTCCTCATGTTGTGGTCACTCCTCCCCTCCAACCACAACATTATTTTTGTTGCTACTTCATAACTGTAATTTTGCTGCTGTTATGAA
The DNA here is from genome assembly GCF_963924665.1 of Micromys minutus. Classification (NCBI taxonomy): domain Eukaryota; kingdom Metazoa; phylum Chordata; class Mammalia; order Rodentia; family Muridae; genus Micromys; species Micromys minutus. Next base: position 3,750,780 of record NC_137979.1, read on the forward strand.
TAGTAAGGCAAATCTCTGATATGCAGGATGTCTGATATGCGACCCCGTGTGAAGAGGTTGTTTAACCCCCAAAGGGATACCCACCCACAGGTTGAAAACCTTGCTCTAGAGAGTTCCTCCATTTTCCAGAGGTTCCAGAGGCTTCTCAGCATTTTCAGGCTGCTTTGTGGAATAATCAGGTGCTGGAGGGAGGGAGGGAGGGAGGGGGGGAGGGAGAGAGATTGGGGGGGGAGGGAGAGAGAGAGAGAGAGAGAGCAAGCTGGTTGGCTGGCAACAGGGAAGAACCTGAAGAGGGGGTCTTTGGTCTTTGTGGTTTCTGTCTGCTTCTTGCTCCCAGTGCACGCACAGCCTGGCCAGGATGTCTCCACAGGCTTTCCTCTTGTTCCTTCGTCATCTCTTATCCATGCCTTCCACTATCCTCTTGAGAGCCAGGGCAGAGCTTGCTTTCAAAGCCCTAACTGACTGAGCTTGCTGTCCTATAGAAAGCCCTCCAAGGCTTTCCAGGACTTTCTGGTTAGATAGACACCCACCCCCTTCCCCCCAACCCGTCCGGACCCAACACCTCAGTCACCCGCAATGCCTGTCACTGCTTCACTGGGAGAGTCTTCTTTCCTACACTCCACCCCCACCCCCACAGTCTGTTTACTCTGACCCCTGAACCTTGTTGCTGCCTCCAGGGCCTTTGCATCTGTGGTTCCCTGAGTCTGGGGACCCTACCCAACAGCTTCAATGGGCTGCTTATCACCACGTTACTTAAACAGTGTGCGTTTAGACAGCCCCGTGTGGGGTCACTATCCACTGTCCACTCACTGCTTAACAACATGGTGTGTGGTCCTCCCGAGCCCTAGACACCGCGCACAGCCCCAGGAGTCAATGGACATTACAGTGGCTCAATAAACAGAAGTAAAGACAGTATGTTAAGTGCACGCCACTAACATGCTACGGGGAAATGGGGAAAAATGAGGGATGAGGAGGGTGGAATTCGAGCCTGGGGCAGGTAGGAAGGTGGCCACAGCTGGCCCCCAGTGGGTTGGTGAGTGCTTGTGGGTCCAATCAAAGGTACTTTTTTCCCTCTCTATTTTGAGAAACTCACTAACCCTGGCTGCCCAGATATTTGCTACATAGATGTGATTGGCCTCGAACTCACAGAGATCTGTCTGACTCTGCCTCCTGTGTGCTGGAATCCAAGATGTGCGCCACCACACCCTGTGAGGTCAAAAGTACTTTTAAACATTGAATTTGTGCAGGATTTTTCTTTACATCATTCCCTAAGCAACATAGTCCAACAACTTTCATTTCAGCTATTTTATATATGTATGTATGTATATATGTATGTGTGTGCACTTTTATGTGTCTATATAAAATCTAAGTTCCACAAATGAAAGAAAACCTGTATCACCTCTCTGACCAATTTTACTTTATATGAGTATTTCCAGTTTCATCCATTTTCCTACAAACAACATAATTTTATATGCCTATAACTCAGGAGTGTGTATAAACCACATTTCTAGATACGCTTACCTGTTGGCAGATTCCTAGGCGACACTGTGACTTCACGGTTACGAATAGTGTCACGATAAGCAGGTGTGAACGTGTCGGTGTGGTATGTTGCTCCAGAGGCCTTGGAATAGATTCCCAGGAGCTGGATAGCTGGATCACATGGTAATTCTATTTTCAGTTTGTCAAGGAGTCTCCATACTGATTTCCACAGTGGGTGGTCTAATTTACACTTCTACCGGTAGTGTGTAAGACTTCTTACACGCTACATCCTCAACAGCATTTCTTTTTCTTGGTAATGGCCTTTCTGACTGGGGTGAGATAAACTCTCAGTGTGGTTTTAAGATAGAGGAGGGTGTGGAGTACGGGGGGGGGGCACATTTTCATATATTTAGGGATCAATCACCCTTCATCTTCCCAGAATTTGTTCACTAGTTCATTTATCGATTGGAATTTTATTGGTATTCAGTGTTTTGAGCTCTTTCTGTTTAAAGATTTCTTTTCTTTTTTTGATTCATGTACCTGTGTGCGTTCACGTGCACCATGTGTGAGTTGTATCCTCAGAGTCCAGAACAGAATGTCACATTTCTCGGGGCTGGTGCTGGAAACCAAACCCAGGTGCTCAGCCAGAGCAGTCAGTGCCCTTAGCCGCTGAAGCGTTTCTCCAGTTGCTAGGTTTTGAGTTTTTTATACACTCTCGATACTAATCGTCTTTCAGATACTTAGCTAGAAAGATCTCCTCCCTGTAGCCCTCCCTCACCTGCTCCCTCTGCCACACAGAAACCGTCTAAATTCATGGGATCTTATCTGTTGATTATGAATTTTATTTCCTAAACTACCCGTGAATCCTACCCCACCTCCCACTGCCGTGTGCCCTTGTCTACATGTTTTGCCATGTTTTCTTCTATCAATTTAAGAGCTTCAGGTCTCACATTACAGAAGTCTTTGATCCATTTGGAGCTGACTTTTGTACAGGATGTGGCAGGGATCTAGTTTATTCTTCTACAGCAGACATCCGGTTTCCCCTGCATCAAATGGTATTTTTTTCTCCAGTGTACATTTTTGGCACCTTTGTCAGGAGTCACGTGGCCTCAGATGTGCAGGGTTACATGGGGTCTTTTGTTCTATCCTCTGCTCTGTGTGTCCACTCCCCCCAGAGCCATGCTGTTTTTGCTATTGTGACTCTGCACTATAACTTGAAATGCGGTGTGCTGGTAATTCCGGATTTGTCTTTTTGCTCAGAGTTGCTTTGTCCATTGGGGGGGAGGTGTTGTGCTTTTATATGAATTTTAGGATTAGTTTATATCCCCATGAAGAATGTCGTTGGTACTTCGGTGGGGCCACACTGAGTTGCAGACTGTGTTTAGTCATGCAGCCAGTTTCACAACATTGATTCAGTCTGGTCTGCACCTGTCCGTCTTCTGCCTTCTTCGATTTCTTTCTGCAGTGTTTTGAATTGTTCACTGAAGGTGTTTTGTTTTTTTTTTTTTTTTCTTCCTTGACTAGAGATATTGCAATGTTTTTGTTTTAAAAAATATTGCAAATGGGATTTTCAACATCTCTGATTTCTTGGGCTTTATTCGTAAGGAAGGAACTCTGTGGCTTAAGCACGTCTTAAAGACCCCATCCTCTAATACCACACTGGACATTTAGTCAGCATTTGACCTTGCGAAATAACACTTCAAGACCCATGACTCACGTTTTTCTTAAATGCAAACAGTGTTCATTCCATCTTAATGTTCCCACAAAACCAACTCAACATCAATTCAAAAGTCCAAAATTCAGCCTTACCTAAGTTGTTGGATGAGAGATTCTGGGAGCCACCCACACAGAGGCAATTCCCTCTAGCTGATAGCCCGTGGGGACCAAGCTGTAACGGCACCCTGGATCAGTTTGTGAAGTTTCCTCAGTCAGCCCTGGAAACCCATCCCAGAAGAGGCGCCACCTAGGAAGCAGTGGGGAGGAACAGTAAAAACTCCTCCAGGTCTCCTATAGCCCAATACAGCGGGGTGGGGGGTTGGTGTGTTTGTTCACTTTTCCAAGGATAGCTGGGCAAGAAAAAAAAGGGGATGATTGACAGAGCCATGATTGCAGGTAAGCTGTCCCACCCCACCCCTGCACCCCTACAGGTGAACTGTCCCACCCCACCCCTGCACCCCTGCAGGTGAGCTGTCCCATTCTACCCCTGCACCCCTGCAGGTGAGCTGTCCCACTTCACCCCTGCACCCCTGCAGGTGAGCTGTCCCATTCCACCCCTGCACCCCTGCAGGTGAGCTGTCCCACTTCACCCCTGCACCCCTGCAGGTGAACTGTCCCACCCCACCCCTGCACCCCTGCAGGTGAGCTGTCCCATTCCACCCCTGCACCCCTGCAGGTGAGCTCTCCCACTTCACCCCTGCACCCCTGCAGGTGAGCTCTCCCACTTCACCCCTGCACCCCTGCAGGTGAGCTCTCCCACTTCACCCCTGCACCCCTGCAGGTGAGCTGTCCCACTTCACCCCTGCACCCCTGCAGGTGAGCTCTCCCACTTCACCCCTGCACCTCTTTGAACAGGTTCCCCTCCTCATGGGGAAGAAGAGAGGAAGAAAACTACTGATCATATAAGCTGAGACACACCAGCATCCCAGATTCTTGATACTGTACCTGCGGTAGGCAATGTCCTGGGTCAGGGCTTCAAAATGATAACCCTGAGCGGATACGAATCATTCATGGGTCATTTCTACAGTATGTATGGCTGTCCCAGGTACCTTGTAGAGAAACTAAGGATCCAGCATTCTAAAAGACCGACAAGTTATCAGCATGGGACGTCTGCCCGAATCCAAGACCTGGTGGCCTCTTGCCTTCACAGCATTGCCAGCTATAGACAAGACCAACCGGGAAAAGAAGGGTCTTCAAAAGGCATCACGGGGAAAGAAAAGAAATCAATGGTACACATGAGAAAATGGAAAATAAATTAGGCAGGTGAAATGGGCTGACAGTTTCTACAAGAAAAGCTGAGAGAAAACAGGAAAGGAGCCACAGGAACTTTGAGCAAGTTAGCAATAGAGAAGGTAGCACAAGCCACAACAGACAGACCCATCAAAGATGGCAACTAGGGACAGAGCCCTGCAGATCTCAGCAGGCTGGCGAGCCTGGGGCTGGCACCCAGCCTGCAATTTCTATCTTCTTGTCTCCTCTACTCCAGGGGTTCTGGCCGGTATTTCCACCTCAGCCAAGCACCAGTGGAAACTGCAAGGCCAGCCAGACTCTGTGGCATTGGAATTGGGCAGGTAACCACACAGGCTGATGTCCTGGGGCAGCCGAGACAGACGAGACAGGGAGAGACTGTGTTCCCTCAACAGCAAGTGGGCTCATTGTCTGTGGGTTAGGGAGGATGGTGCCTTCTGGAAGCTTCTCTGTAAAGCATACAGTGCACCTGTTTCCAGAGCTTTGTCAACTTCCAAATGTTCTCACTGTCCTGGTAGGGGGTGTGTCCTTGCAGCTTGTCTGGCTAGAGGACAACTGCCCCTCTCAGAAGAGCAGCAGAACCATGACAGGGGTGACAGGGGCTAAGAGAATAAGGAGCCTTATTCTTTGACAATTTGGACCAGGACATCTTTCTCAGCTTCCTCTAGCAGGGGTCAGGGGTTTATTTCTGACCTAGGAGGTGAGTCTGCAGGGGCTCGGGATCTGCCCACCCCTTCCAGCCTGAGCGGAGGGTGTGAGCTCAGTGCTTTCTGTGCTGGGACGAGCTGGGCCCTGGTGTCTGGGAGCAGGATCTTCTCAGGAGCTTGCAGACAAGGGGATGTACGTGTTGTTGCTGGGATACGGTCGAGCCCAGGGAAGCGCAGCCCAGCTGCTCTCTGGCAATGGCATTGATTTTTACCACAGGGTTGTGCTGTCTCAGTGGCTGTGAGGGGGTTTGGGCAAGCCTGGGGCCTAGGAGCTAGGGCTGGCTACTAGGAGGCCCGAGACCCCCTCAGGGAGCCGATCATTGAAAGATGCTGGGGAATCCTTTTGGGGATTGTGGTCTTTGAAGGAGAGCCCCCCCTGCCCATCACTCTTTCCTACAGCATTTTCTCTGTGCCAGGCATCAGGGTGGCATGATCAACTCCCCTCCAAAGCCCACCTTCTGAGGAAGTGGCTGAGGAAGCTGAGGCGCCATACTTTATAGCCATGGTTCTCAACCTTTCTAATGCTGTGACCCTTTAATATAGTTCCTCCTGTTGTGGTGACCTCCCTCCAATCATAAAAAAAAAAATTTGTTGCTATTTTATAACTGCAGTCTTGCTACTGTTATGAATTGTAATATAAATACCCGATGTGCAGGGTATTTGATATGCAACCCCTGTGAAAGGGTCATTGAACCCCAAAGGGGGCCACAACCCACAGGTTGAGAAACCCTGCCTTACAGCATAGTGGAGTGCCTAGAGTGGAAACACCAATCATCTCTTTTAGAACAATTTTGAAGCTAGGATTTTACGGTTCCAATAAAGGAATGAGAAATGCCTCAGAAGGCAGAGAGGTTAATTACCCAGGTTGGTTCATTACCCGTCTTAGGAACTATCCCACTGTACCCCACCCTGCTGTACCCCAGAACTGGATCTGCATACAGTTATCATGTGTCCATAGAAAAAGATGGAAAGCAGGGTGTGGAGAGGCTTGCCTTTAACCCCAGCACTCAGCGGAGGGATGCGGAGTTCAAGGTCAGGCTTGGCTGGGGCTACAGGAGTCTCAATCTCAGAACAAAACGAATGAAGCCACCACCACGAGGACAGGAAGGCCAGCTGATGATTAGGTTGGGCGACCTCACATGATCACCTTCACCTCTCCGAGCCGTTTCTCCTCTGTAATGTGAGGGTGATGAAAATTGTTCTGAGGATTGTTGAAAGAAGGAAACAGAAGAAAGGATGGGTCGTTTGAAATAGCAACTCATCCACAATGCGCACATGCAAAGTGTTAGGGATTCTCTTCGTGAAAGGCGTGTGCTGAGATCACTAAGAGGTGATTAAGATATCATGTAGCTGGGGGGACTCAACTGTTCTGGGCTTTTCTATGTTCCCCAGGTTCCTGAATAACCACGTGGAGGCTTATTCATTTATGAATTAATTTCCAGGCCTTACACACTGGTTTGCTTCCCAAGTAGTTCCTAACTCAATTAACCCATTTATACTATCCTAGCTCTGCCACACGGCTGGGTACCTCTCCTAGGATTTATATATGACCTCCCGCCTGACCATTTCCCAGAGTTCCCTCTCTGCTGCCTGTCCCATCTTCTAATCCTGCCTCAGCTTATTGGCCATCTGATTTTTATTGACAGATGATGCTTTTACACTGTGTACAAGATCATCCCTACAGGTGGGTCCTAACGTGCCTTTACGAGAAGAGATTAAGACACAAGCAGACATAGATTGGCTTCAGGAAGAAACAGGAAGAAGGCAATCAAACACACAACAGAGAGAAAGAGAGCTGTGGTACTTAGCCATTCAGGTTTTGGGGTACCGAGAGAGTAATTTTGTTTTCAGAGTCTCCTACTTAAGAGTCTTTGTGTTGGCAACCCTAGCACCATAATACAAGTGAGTGTTGCTCTAACACCCTGTTTGATCTCAGCCTGGACAGTGCAGGCTTTGGAGGAGCGCATAGATCTTCAGAATGACAGAAGCCAGAGAAAACCTCACCTGAATCCTCTGTGCTAAGGGACTGTGGGACTTCCTGTGGCATGACTGGGGGAGAGGGTCCCCAGAGGAGGCATGGGATTTTGCCATATGCAAATGAGCCCATTTCCATTCCATGCCATTGTCGTTTGCATTGTACTCAACAGCACAAGTAGGAATCTGTACTTCTGTCCTGACATGTCATTCAAAGCCCATGCCCCATCCAGACACAGAGGTGTCTGCCTGGACTCTCAGCACTCAGAAGGCAGAGGCAGGAGGATGAGTTCAAGGCTAGTCTAGGGTACACAGTAAAAGCCTGTCTCAAAAAGAAAGAGCTGGGGGTGTGGCTTATCAATCAATCACATGTCTAGCTTTTACAGAGTCCCCGGTTTGATCCCAGCACCGAGAGAGAAAAAAAAATAAAACAAAACAAAATTAAAAGTCCATGCATGCTTTAGATATGTGCCCAAGGCCAAAGATATTAGATGTGCTTTTCAAGCTTTTGAACTGTCAGTAAAATTCACCTGCCTATGAGGAGGAAGGACGAAAGACAGTTCCAAGGACTGGGGAGATGGCTCAGCTGGTGAAGTGTTTGCTGCCAAACAGGAGGACCTGTTTGGATCCTTAGCACCTAACCATACGGCAGAGCACAGTGGCAGATGTCTATGGCCCGGGGCTAGAAGGACAGAAACAGGAGAATCCCTGGAGTTTGCTGGCCAGCTGCTGTAGCCAACCGAGGAGACCCTGCCCTTCCGGAGAAAAGGAAGATATCTGATGTGCACACACATACAGGTTACAAGAATAAACATGTACACACACACACACACACACACACACACACAAATTTAAAAAGAAAGAAAGAGGGGAGAGAGGGAGGAGGGAAAGCAAGAGGAGGATGCTGGCTGCAGGAAGATAGCTTTGCCCTCTCCATGTGGGCTACTCACTGGGTCTGCAGCCCGTTGGACGTTCCTGTTGGTTGTGAGATTTCACTATTACACACCACACTGGAGATAGCAATCTCTCATAGGCCCCCTTGGGCACACAAGCAAGATTTTTCTCGCCAGGGTAGATATGAAGAAACTGCAGCCTCATGGGGTGTGTGGAGTGTTAATTTTCATTTTAATAGAATTTTCTTTGAGGCTCATCTTTTTAATGACAACCTAAAACTCAGAGGAGGACCAGTGGGGCCCTGGTCTGATACCTGTGATGGAACACGGGTCCCATCATCCCCTCAGCTGGGCTTTTGCAGGAAAGTACTATAGATGTGTGTAACAAGGCCCTTCTTCATTCCTTCAGATAATGGTGTGGAAATTCATATCTTCCCCTCTAGGGATATGGTGAGCCCTGAACATGAAAGGAGGGGTAGAAGGCAAGAAGAGAGACAAAGAGAAGCTGCTAATGGAGAAGCTAAAATCTGCAGCCAGGGACTGCCTGGGCAGAGGAGCCTCTTCCTTAGGTTCTACCGGTTCTCCCTTCTAGCTGGTGCTACGTTTGCTAATTGCTATTCTGCCTAATTGAATCCTCAGGGACCGGCGATTGCATTTGGTCCACTGCCCATCCCCCACATGCCCGTTCTGGATCCCTATGGTGATGAAATATAGGGTGATGAAAACTTGACCCTGATGGGGGCCTGACCCACACATCTGCCTTTGCTTTTTCTCTTCCTCCCCTCTCACCTGCTCTTTCTCCTCCTCTTATAATAGGCTCTCATGTAGCTCAGTTTGGCATCAGACTTGCTATGTAGCCCAGGATGACTTTGAACTGCTGACCCCATGACCTCCACTTCCTAGGTGCAGGAATTAAAGGAGGGCAGGTGTGGTTTATGGGGTGCTGAAAGTCAAATTCTGGGCTTAGTACAAGCCAGGCAACTTTATCAACTACCCCCAGCCCTCTTCCTCTCAGAGGGTAAGTTTGCTATAAATCAGAGGCTGGTAGATCAGGCCACGGGATGGTCATGAGCCACAAGGTGGGCTGGAGATGACAGGGAGAATGGGACTCTGATGTGCATCCTCAGGACCTGGGCTGAACTCAGGGCAGCAGAAACCACTGGAAGAGAGGGACAGGGCTGCAGTCTGGTTTGCAAGAAAGGAAGCCTCCTAGAGTTGGAGGTAAAATGCAATGGGGGCAAGTAGGCTGTGACTGGCTGTTAAGATCAGAGGTGGGGGCAGCCTTAGTGAGGACCGGACAGATAGATGTTCAGGTGTAGGGGATGCAGGTGGCATGGGGGATTCAGGTGTCATGGGGGATTCAGGTGTCATGGGGGATTCAGGTGGCATGGGGGATGCAGGTGGCATGGGGGATGCAGGTGGCATGGGGGATGCAGGTGGCATGGGGGATGCAGGTGTCATGGGGGATGCAGGTGTCATGGGGGATTCAGGTGTCATGGGGGATGCAGGTGTCATGGGGGATGCAGGTGGCATGGGGGATGCAGGTGTCATGGGGGATGCAGGTGTCATGGGGGATTCAGGTGTCATGGGGGATGCAGGTGGCATGGGGGATGCAGGTGTCATGGGGGATTCAGGTGTCATGGGGGGTGCAGGTGTCATGGGGGATGCAGGTGGCATGGGGGATGCAGGTGTCATGGGGGATTCAGGTGTCATGGGGGGTGCAGGTGTCATGGGGGATGCAGGTGTCATGGGGGATTCAGGTGTCATGGGGGATGCAGGTGTCATGGGGGATGCAGGTGTCATGGGGGATTCAGGTGTCATGGGGGATGCAGGTGTCATGGGGGATGCAGGTGTCATGGGGGATGCAGGTGTCATGGGGGATGCAGGTGTCATGGGGGATGCAGGTGGCATGCTCTGGCTGTGGTATTGCAGCAGCTTCATGCAGAACTGGCCTAGGGTTCTGCTCTCTGCTTTCAGAACTGCAGACCTAGACCTTCATCCCTGAGCCAAAGGGACCATAACCATCAGGCCTTCCAAATCCTCACCTCCCTTCCTTCAGTTCCATTAGGCCCTACTTGGCCAGCTCTATTCACTGGCCATTTTTGCAAACAGCTTGTACCTGCCCAGGCCTTGGTTCTGTGTACAGATAAGACAGCCTTCACATCTGCAGAAATAGGAAGGAGTGGAGGGCCTATCCTGCTTCATTTCTCTGACTCTGAACTCCCCTAAAGCAGGAGGCTCTGAGGGACGGAGATTGAACAGAACAGAGCTGCCCTCGCAGGTTGACAGACCCAGTGTCACCCGGGGAAAGGTGGGAATGAGCAGAAGCCACTGGGCTGGATTATGGGACTTTAGTGCTGGGGCTCAGGGAGAAAGGACCTTTCGAGAGCTCCAACAGGTGCAGCTCTTCTTCCTATTAGGCTTACGGGGAAGTGACGCATGCCTTGTGTCGGGGGATGGGCTAGCTGCCCCCTCCATCTTTTGATAGATAGGAGAGAAGATCAAGGGTGTACACTTCCTGCTTGGATTTCAGTACATACTAAACTATTCTGTGCTGCCCCATTGCTGAGGTCTCAGGAGCCACTGTGACCCATGAGGGTAACATCACGGAAGCTCCAGCCTGTGAAGTGGGAGGGGCCGCCTCTGGATGCCAGCCTGAGTTAAGATGCTGCCTTTCCAGAGAAGCAGCTGCTGCACTCCCTTGGCCAGGGTGCCATCAGAAACAGGACAGAATGTCACAGACAGGGTGGCTAAAGTAACAAAATATTGCCTCCCAATCCTGGAAGCCTGAGGCCCAAGATCAAGGTGTTTGCAGGCCGCTTTCTCCTGAAGCCTCTCGGAGGAGCTTGCGGAAGGCTGTCTTCTGCTGTATGATTGTGTGGTCCCCTCTGTGGGTTTTCCATGACATTTGGGTTACAGTTCACCAAGATGACTACAATTATTTCCTTAAAAGTCCCCAATACCTCAAAATAAATATAGCTACATTTGAGGTAGTAGGTGTCAGGGCTTCTACACATTAATTTTGGGGGGTGGATGATAATCCAACTTAGGTCACAGTAGCCTTCAATGGGACATGAAATTACTGTGGAATTGGGCTCTGGCTCTAGGCCTGGGAGGCTGAGAATGTGCCTGCAGATGGCGGAGTGGGGTTGGGTGACAAAGAGCCCCTCTCCACCTAGAGCAGAGACACAAAAGGGCTGAAGAAGAGGGAATGGTAATAGCAGAACTGTTGTGTCCCCAGGGTCATGCCAGGTGTGCACCACCCAGGGGGCATTCAAGCAATTTCTCATAATCCTCAATGGACAGGGAGTGGGGGCTGCTGGGTGGGTGTGATAAACCTCACAGCCAGCAGTGAGTGGGCTACGGCAGGAGACTCTCCTGTTTTCACAGGTCCTCTCAGACTGGTTCTCCTTCTGGTTCCAGGGCAATGTGAGATCTCAGAGCAGGCCAGGTGCAGGGTAGGATCTAGCAGAAGTGTAGAGGGGTCTCCACTGTCAGCCTAGGAGCACGAGTCCCGAGGCTACGCCAGTGAGGGGCTGCAGGGCGATGTTATGAGGTTGCACACATCAATGCCCCCCTCTTTCAATTAGAGCCAGGGTTTGTGCTCTACAGACTAGTGGGTGGAAGGCTGTGGGACATGATTAGTGACTCCTGACAGCCACCTGCAGATCTGGAGGGGCTTCAGCAGAGACAAGCCATGGTTCCTGAGGAGCCAGATGAACTCCTTCCTCCTGATAGAAAGGGTGGCCTAAGAGGTCACCAGCAGGAACTGCAGGTGAAGAAGACAGAAGCTGGAACTGTAAGTGACCAACCTGGATGTCACGTGAGGTCTAGTCCCTCAGTTCCTGAGGATGATGTTGGCAGTGCTGTCCCTTCCAACCGTCTGTTATCAGTGTGTCCTGTGCACCGTAGCTCTAGCTGAGTCGCCTTGTCTCTCTGTTGGCACCCGGGGGTCCATAGCTCTTCAGACTGTGCTCTGGTATCAGGGCTGAGATCCCCTGTTCGGGAGACATGGACAGGGAGAGGGAACCTGAAATCCCCTCGGCTGTTGGCCCAGTGGGGGAGCTATTAACCTTTTCACTAATGACCTGAATGGCCAAGGATGAGGACATCTCCATTAGAGTCTGAATTAGCACAGAGGCCATTTAGAACATCTCATTAGAAGGGAAATGTCAGGGGGTGACCAGGCTGCAGGGAGAACGGTAGGGGGCTGGTGGTAGATCTGAAAGTGCTACTTTCCAGGAGAATCTGGATGCCAAGTCCAGCCTGGAGGACTATGGGGAGGATGGTGTCACCCTAGCCTGGCCAACTGGCCCAGGCTGTCAACAACGATGATCAGCCTTCAACAGTAAGTAGCTCCTCAGTCTGTTTTCTGTTGCTATAACTGAGTGCCGCAGACTGGAACTTCTATAGAGGATGAAGGTGGGATGGAGGCATGAGCTAGTGGCCAAGAGCACTTGCTGCACACTAGGATTTAGAAGCCAGCACCCATGAGATGAGCTGGGCGTGGTCACATACCGTGATTGTCACCTCAGTACTTTGTGGTGGGGTCCTGGGGGACAAAAGGATTTGAGTAGCTTGATGACCAGCCTAGCTCCAGGTTCAGCTGGTCTTTGCTATTTTGTAGGTTCTTCTTTTTCCACCCAGTATTTCTCCATTCTCACCCCTTAACACTAGAGAGGAGAGAAACAAGGATGGAGGGGAGAAAGGAACTAGGAAAATCCCCGAATCTAATTTCTTTCCTTCTGTTTCTTCTTTGACTGCTGCTACTAACAAAATGCACCCCAGCATCCCAAACACTCAACATCAGCTCTCTTCGCTTCTCGGGACCCTCGAATTCATATAATCTTTAAAAATTTCCCAGAATTCCAAATGACACACAATCATAGGAGTTATCTGCAGCTGGCAAAACCGTGCTCCTGCTGGAGCCAGAGGCAAATCATGGCTGCTACAGTCCGGAGCAGCCTCACATCTCTACCTATGTCTGGGACTATATATGACTATAAATATTCATATAATATTTCTGGTTTTGTTTTTTGTTTTAAGAAACCAACATTCCAGATTTCTTACTACACTTGCGTCTCTTTCTTATAAAGCCACCCACACCAGCACTGGGACTCTACCCTCATGGCCTTGGCTAACCTTAACCAACTTCCAAAAGCCCTGCCCCCAAATACCATTCATTAGCATGTGACCCCAGGCTTGTATTTCCTGTACGTGGTACTTGGGGGAGGTGGGAATTCAGTCAAACCATAGCAAGGCTTAATTCTTTTTGCCTCAAAAAGCCATGTCTTTTCAGTAACTTCAACTGTCCAGACTAGAATTTGTGATCCCATTCCAGTGGTGGCCTGTGGCTAGCCGGACCTTTCCAAGGTGAGGGTGTCTGTGCAGTTCCCGGGTTCCTGGCCTTGGGAGGGGTAGATCTATATATAAAACAAAACTCTAACCTGTGAGTTCCGCTTCTCCAGGGACAGATAGCCTGGCCTGCTCTTATTCAGCTGTTGTTCATATAGGAGAAAGAGTGTTTTTGCTTCTTTAAACAAGTTCGGTTGCTTCAACGGCACATGATGTGCTTGATCAAGGTAAGTGGGAGGAGCGTTGGCGGGAAGAACATCATGATGTATGCTTGCTCCTGATTGGAGGAACGTTGGCAGGAAGAACATCATGATGTATGCTTGCTCCTGATTGGAGGAACGTTGGCGGGAAGAACATCATGATGTATGCTTGCTCCTGATTGGAGGAACGTTGACGGGAAGAACATCATGATGTATGCTTGCTCCTGATTGGAGGAACGTTGGCGGGAAGAACATCATGATGTATGCTTGCTCCTGATTGGAGGAACGTTGGCGGGAAGAACATCATGATGTATGCTTGCTCCTGATTGGAGGAACGTTGGCGGGAAGAACATCATGATGTATGCTTGCTCCTGATTGGATTATAAACCCCTGGCTAATGGAATGTGGCACCATACTCTAGAAATTCCAGGTATGGACCTGGCCAGTGTCTTACTGTTCTGGCCAATATTTAATAAAACTTGCTTCAAATTTGGCCCCCAAATTGTGGCAGTGGTCTTATTTTTGCCCAGGGTGGGGATTAGCAGCCTTTTCCTTGTATTCCTTTGAACCTGGGCTCCTAGCTGTGAGTGGGGCATCTGCTGCAGACGGCTGCCTTTGAAGTACTCTGAAGAGGTCAGGACCTCAGGGGAAGGAGTCCTGTTTTGTGTCCCCTCATCCTCTCACCTGGTCTGTCAGGGCTCCTGCACCTTGGACTTTCTCTTGGGCAGCCGCAGACCCGCACTACCCTGTGAATCCTTTAAGTCTCTAGTACACAAATCAGGGCCACAACTATGATGTTCTCTTCCAACCCTGAAGGAAAATTAGGAGTGAGTGAGACCCTGTGTTGGGGTTGAATGGCGGCCAACGGAAAGGAAGAGAAAGGGTGTTACTGGGGCACATGGGATGGGTAGGGGCATCTCACCTAAAAGCAGATCAAAGGTCGTAAGAGCAAACTTCAAAATGTAAAAACAGACCCCAAAACTGCCAGAAAGTAAGGGGGGGGGGAGGGATAGCTGAAGCCACGCCCTCAGTTCCCATCTTTTCCCTCTGGCCACACCCCAGGAGACAGCCCTGATATGTTACCAAGTGAAAAGTTGAATTTGTAACCATCGAGATTTCCATGCTGTGGTTGGCTAGGGCTCCTGCAAAAGATTCCTGTGCTGAGATCTCGGTTCAGCGTCTGAAGCACTGAGTCAGGTCACAGGAGAAAGAAGTGCCTGTCTGCTGCAGGGAGTTGGATCTCGAAGGAATAGACGAATTCTCTCCAAAGTGGGCAGCTGTGGGGTATCTGTCAGAGGAGGCTGCTTAGACATGGGTTTAAGACAACAGAAAGTCATTATTAGTCAGCCTGAGATGACACTAGATGTTCGAGATCCCAGGGTAGCTCGGAGCCCTTTACCGGGTGAGCTTTTAAGGCAGAAAACCATGTTCTGGGTCACAAGAACAGTTAGCCAGAGGCAGAACCACAGAAGCCAAAAGCCAGGTGAAGGACATTTAGAGACGTTCTCGGAACTTTACCGACTTTAATGGGTCAGGCCTTTGTTTTAGTTTTGTCTGTGGTGCTGTCTGTGTGCTGAATGTTACAGCCTGAATGGGCTCCCACCATGGCGTCAGTGGTACTAAGCCTGGCCCTGTGACAACACCTACTTCTCCTCTCCCTTTCCACTATGCTGTGATGCAGCCAAACAGCTGGGCCAGTGTCATACAACTGCCCAGCCCACGAGGAAATATTTTTAAAGAGGGACGCAGATATTATTGAACTTGGGTTCTTATAAAAGGCAATTGACACTTAGCCCCTCACCCTGGGCACTCAGGGGAGAAGCCTGTGAATCAGAAACCAATCACGTTGCGCCATACCCCTTAGCTTCCCATCCCAATTCCTGAGACTATAGAATTTTGTTATGGCGGTTGGAGCAGATTAGCAGAGCCACTGTGCTGGTCAATCCAGGCTATAAGGACAATCTTGTCATTTGATATCACTCCCAGTCATCCCTTGCCTATGAGTTATGGACTTTGGGTAACAGAGGAAGATGTCACCTTGAGTAACTCAAGGCTATAAGATAGGTACAGAGGTGGAACCTGTCTCCGCATGGGTCTGCCAGATACAGGGACTCTGAACTCTTGAGGGAAGCAATCTATTTCCCCTTAGAGCTTCAGGTTGTGAGAGCAGGCGGCTCTCTGGGCACCATGAGGACACTTTTGAATCTGTGAAGGGGGTAGTTCACAGAAAGGGAGGTAGAGAATAGGATAGAACTTGCATCCTGAGGATAGCACTTCAGATGTCTAAGGCCAAACGATTCCTGGATATTTAGTTTAGTGGGATAGGTTGGTTCCCCCTGTGCTAGTTGGGGTTTTACTGCTGTGAACACACACCATGAGCAAGGCAGCTCTTATAAAGGACAACATTTAATTGGGGCTGGCTTACAGGTTTAGAGGTTCAGTCCATCATCATAAAGGTGGGAACATGGCATCAGGCAGGCAGACATGGGGCTGGAGGAGCTGAAAGTTCCACTTCTTGTTCTGAAGTCAGCTAGGATGAGGGTCTCGAGGACTACGCCCAGAGTGACACACCTACTCCAACAAGGCCACACCCCGTCTAACAAAGCCACACCCACTCCAACAAGGCCACACCTACTCCAACAAGGCCACACCCCCTCTAACAAGGCCACACCCACTCCAACAAGGCCACACCTTCTAGTAGTGCCACTCTTTGGGCCAAGTATAGACAAACCATCACACCTCTAAAGTCAGTTTCTGTCACCTATCAAATGACTCTGACTGAAATATTAGAGACTTCTGGGATGTTACGGTGGAGCTTCCCCACTGTCCCAAGACTTAATCTGACAGCCCTCCATTGATGGAGAGGTTCATTCCTGATTATTCCAGATAGTTTCCCCAGCCCCTGGAGCTCAAATACAGTCTTGCAGGTCTGAATTCTATCCAGCCTTGGGTTTCTCTACTGGAGGAGAGCTTGTCTCTCAGGAAGGCAAGCTGAGCACGCAGTCTCTATGGCCCAACTTTAATTTAACAGACAATTTTAAAAGTCAGAACCAGCGTCTGGGACCTTTATGATGTCTGTCTTCCTGGTTTAATTTCACGGGGATCCTCTTATGGCTTTTGAGAAAATGTTCCTTTTTAAAGGGCTTGGTTTCATCAAAGCAGGGCTTTCCTGTCAGCCGGACAGCACAGCTTATAAAAGGCGTTTGCATCAGGGAAAAGCACTGGCTGACTGGACCTCAGTTGCAGGCTCAGAGAAGACAGCAGTGAACTCCTGCCCTTGGGCGGGCTCTCCTGGTACCCCTGAGGCCAGATAGTTCAAATCCAACTGACATTCTCCCTCCCACCTCAGCCTCTTTCTGGATTCAAACTGGTTCTTAGTAGGCAAGAGCAAGCCCAGTATGGGAAATTTGACTCTCTGTTCTGGAGTGGCTTTGGCCACTTTTGCCAGGGAAGGTTGGGCTGCCAATATGTGTAAATACGTCACTGAGAGGATTTTGAAGGAGGGGGTTGTCCTGTGTCCTCTCGGTGAGCCTTAAAGTACAATTGTAAGAGTCATTATACAAGAGGCACGTGAGATTTAACGTGCACACAAGTGCAGAAGAGAGATGAGGCCAGAAGCCAAGGGGTTTGAGCATGGAGCGGGATGTCCTGCTGCACACCTACCATCCCAGTGCTGTGGCGGTAGGGGCAGGAGGATCAGGAGTTCAAGTCCAGCTGCAACAATGGGACAAATTAGAGATGCTGTTTAAAACAAAACACAAACCAATCTCCTGTTGAGTAAATATTAAAAAAATACAATGGTTTATCTCTTTGCTGGTCCTGAGGTCTCACTCCTTAAAGCAGGTTTTAGTTCAGAGCCGCGTGCTCCTCTGATGCCTGGTCTGAGCTGCCACCACGGCCCAACTCATCCGCGCAACTCCCTTCCCTTGGCAGTTTCCTACCGCCTGTTCTCTGCCTCTGTCCTGGGTATTTCTGTACCTCAAAATCCCACACAAACATAACTCTATAGCCTGATAGCTTTTCATACAGGTTTATATGTTCAACTCTCAATCCACAAATTTTCTACACAACAAGATTGCATCAAATAGACAAAGATACAAACTGCTTTTCTATATGAGATATTAGACCTGTAAAATCCTTATGTTCATAGCTTTTTAACACCAATAAATTCCACCTGGGCCCAGCTGGTCCTTGGGAAGCTCCATGTTGCCTCGACCTCTAACCTCTGTCCTCTGACCTCTTCTGACCTCTCAGCACTCTCTAGTTTCCTCTACCCGCCCAGTCACTGGCTTTCCTTTATCTTACTAATTAAAATGGGAAGGTTCAGTTGGAGTCATATGACTAGGCAGCCCTTCTTGGGGAAGTGATATTAACATTGAAATACAAACAGCTTCAGGACAATCTACAGTGCCCTCTCCTTCAAAGTGCATTCTGGTGTTGGGCACCGCTGTGTGGCTCCCCTACCTGGAGACTAGGAAAGCTTCTCATTTGAGTCCAGGAAGAAAAAGCTCTGTGCTTTATTCTCACCCTTCTAGAAACTTCTGAGTTGCCTCGTGCCATGAGAGTCTCCGTGGGAGCTGCTGCCCCTACAGGCTGTTTGGTAAAGTGCACATATTCCACAGAGGTGGGGCTCCGAGGCCCGGCCAGAATTCCAGGTGAGTTTTATTCTGCATGGTTTATTCTGCCGTTTGGATGTGGGCGCTGCTGCTGGCAGTAGAACCTTGAACCCAGGCCCACAGTCTGTGGCATTATCTTCAGAGCCAGTTACTGTCACCGGTGGCTAGAAGGGTCGCCTGTGCTACACAGAGTAAAACAGTTGCTGAAGCCGTGGTTTCCTGCTACTTCTATCAACTGTGCTTGGCCTTGTCTGTGTGAACCCATGGAGAGCAAGAACTACCTCCTGCTCATGTGAGAGATGAGTTCAGAAGAGGAATTAGCCCAGGAACGACCATCGGCTACTTCTCAGAAGATGCAGAGGAAGGGCGGAGGAGATGATGACCCAGAGGACACGATGCTTGCTGCGCAAATGTGAGGACCCGAGCTGGATTCCCAATGGCCACGTAAAAGCCAGGGGTGGTAGCGCGTGTCTGTAATCCCAGCGTTGGGGAAACAGACGGGAGGGGACCAGGGCTTGCTGGCCAGCTTGCCTAGGCTTATTGGAGCGCTCCAGGTTCTTGGAGAGACTCTGCCTCAAAAACTAAGGTGCGAAGTGTTTAAGGACAGCATCTGACATTGACCTCTAGTCTCTGCCCCGACACGTGCACACGTATACAGTCATGCATTCATATGTACATGTGAACATTGTAACACACTTATGTACACAAAATAAAATCACCCCCTGTGCCAGCTGCAGGGATTGCAGATGCCATGATTTGTGTGTGAACTGCCCTCTACAGGCTGGTGGTTTACATTATTGTTCCCAGGCAAGTGGTGCAGCTTGGGGGAGAATGGAACCGTTAGGGAGCTGAGCTGAGCTGTATGCATTTAAAAAAAAAAAAAAAAAGGATTGAGAGGAAAAAGAGATTGGAAATTCACAGAATATCAGGGTTGGAAAACTGTTTCAACCTGTCCGCCCAGAAGATTCTCATGCATTTAGAGATACAACCTGGTAGAGAAGTCAAATCAAATCTCAGTAGGAAGGATGAAAAGGTGGTCGAAGTGTGGCCTCATACCAGCTAGGTACCTGTCATGGAGCATAAAGAGAGGCTTGTCTAGAAATGCATTAACATGTGGCTTTTGGCACGTGAGAGCAAATACACAGGAGACCCACCATTTTTGAGAAAGCTGTACTGATAAGTCCCCGTTCCCCCCAAAAAACCTTAAAATAAAGCAAAAACCAAAGCATAAGGATCCAAGACCGAGTTAAAGAGAGTAAGACAGGGTGTGGAGTTGTGTCTCAGGGGTTAACAGCACTTGTTGCTCTTTCAGAGGACCAGGGTGCAGTTCCAGGACACATGGTATTTCACAAGGGTTTGTAACTCCAGTACCAAGGGATCTGATGCCCTCTTCCTGACTCCACAGGCATTGCATGCATACAGTGCACATACATGTATGCAGACACGCATTCACATAACATAAGCAAGTCTTTCACTGTAAGGAAGGAGTAAGACCACTGATTATGGAAACAATATTGGGGACCGCTGACTTTTCAAGTGGTGACGAAGAGGAAGTAAGATGGGAGCCAAGGATTGGATGGCAGCATGAGGTAGTCAAAGACCACTTTTGTCAGCTTAGCTCAGGTACCTAATGGTTCCATTCTCTCCCAAGCTACACCACTTGCCTGGGAACAATAATGTAAACCACCAGCCTGTGGAGGGCAGTTCACACACAAATCATGGCATCTGCAATACCTGCAGCTGCCACAAGGGGCGTACATTCAGGCGTTGTTCTCAGAAGTGACCCAGGGAGTGAAGGGAAAAAAAATGAGCCTCTCGAGGATTAGTTCTCAACCTGTGGGTGGAGACTCTGCGGGCCAAACCCTGCATGTCAGATACTTTACATTACTTTTCCTAACAGTAGCAAAATTTCAAATATGAAGTAGCAAGAGCGCCCACTCACTGTTCATCAACCCCACCCCCACTTTAAGAAGCATCGTTTACTCGTCATCTTTCTAGAAGCTTCTCCCCACACCTCTGTGTGTCTGCCCCACAGAGCACATGTGGCAGCTTGAGGACAGTTGGTCCTCACCTTCTACCTTGCTTGACACAGGGTCTCTTGTTCACCACCGCACACACCAGGCTGGCCAGCAAGCAAGCTTCCCGGGTCTCCACTGTCTCCACTGCCCATCTCTCCATAGGTGTGTGGGGACTGCAGATGTGGCCCGTGGTCTCCAGCTTTTGGTGGGTTCTGAGACTGTGACCTAGGGTTCTTACAGTTCGGTGACAAATGCTTTACCCGCTGATCCATCTTTCAGACCCTTTAGAAGCTGCTGACCTCTTCCCAGGGTTCCATGTGGGCTGATTCGCAGCAGCCCCTGCCACCCAGTCTGCAGAGGCAGGAGCCCCAGAGTGACTCTTAATCATGAGGTGGTGGTGGGGCACTGTGGAATAGTGTCTTGTGGCAATAGTTAGCTGATCCGTGTGGACAGGGCAGAGATAGAGAGACAGGCCTCCCGTGCCAGCCAGCTTCCACACTGGGTTAAAAAGCCTGTGTGCCCAGTGCGTGGTTGCTTTAAACTAAAGGGGGCCAAGACTCTAGAGATCTGGTGCTTATATGCATGGATCTACTTCAAGTTGAAAAGGTTACTGTAACCCAGTAGGACCAGCAGGGTACTGCCTGTAAGCTTCTAGCTTGTCGTATGAGAGGTGAATCTCGTAGGTGTGGTGGGCCCCTCAACTCCACAGGTGCCATCCCAGAAGGCTTTGCTTCTACAAGAGGCCTTATAGTGGGATACATGGTTTATCATATCCAACAGAGATCCCCAGTGAGAGTATGTGTTGGGACCTTGTAGATGGCCCAGTGGGGTCACTTGCTACCTTGTTATTCACCTCAGAGTGGGATACCTTGGGCTGTATTGCTAAGATGTATCTGGCATTTGAGCATCTCTTTGTAGAAGTACCAATCAAAAATTATAAGGTAAAAATAAATTGAGACCAAAATAATGGCAAGAAGATGCACACAGAAGCTCTTTAACAAAAAAAAAAAAAAAAAAAAAAATCTTGCAGTCTGGGCCAGAGCAGCTCAGTAGGAAAAGTGCTTACCTAAAGTGCCCAGAGCCCTGGTTCAATCCCCAGAACCTCATAAACCACATATGGGCGTGCAGGTCTGTAATGTAATATAGCATCCCAGAGGTGAAAGCAGAAAGGTCAGAAGATCAAGTCCACCCTGGGACACTATTCCTTTGTGTTCAAGACTCTGGAGGCCGGAGAATTCCAGCAGCGGTGGATGCAGGAGGAGCAAGCTTGAGGTCATCCTTGACCACACAGTGAGTTCAAGACCAGCGTGGGCTACACGAGACCATAATGGGGGAAAGATGGAGTTTTAGGGGTTTCGAGAAGAAAAAAAGGAAGGCACAAAGAAAATATTTGTGCAAAAGAGGAAGATCAAACACCACCAAATCTGAAACCAGCTCTACCGACGCCTCATTTAAGGTTTAACTGAGTCCAAGTTCATTCCGTCTCCCAGACGTCTCGAAGGTGACATTCTAAATGTTTACACTTGTTTCAGCTGTCTTTTCACCGAGTCCCGTCCCCTCCTCCTCTCCCCACTTCACACTTGCCCCCTCGCCTTGCTCACATATGCTCGTCTTTCTATTTACACACATATATATCATCTTTATATATGGCTCGCGGAGCCTGCCAGACGAAGAAATGAAATAGTCCCGAAAACAGCTGGAAAATTATGCAACCGTGAGGAGCCTGGGCCCGTGTGCACCCTGTACCACAGGGCTGCACAGACTCGGAGGTTGTTACAAGGGAGGCTGGAAGCTGCTTGGCTTTTTGGTTTTTTTGTTTTTTTCCCCTCTTCCTCTGGAACAACAGCTTGCTTGGTGGGGTAGGGCTCCTGCAGAAGGCGTTCTCTCTGGGAACCTTAACTTCTCCTGCTGGAGGAGAAAGGAAGAGTGGCTGTTAGTAAGAGTTGGCTGACAGGAGGGTGGCCAATACCAGGGGCTAGTGGAGTCCAGATCCAGGGCGTGGCAAACCTGAGACCCGGGATACATAAGACCCTCTCAAAAGGGGAAAGATGAAATTTTAAGAAAAAAAAATTGCTAAGAAAAGAAAAAGAGAGAAACTGTAGAAGAGGAGAATCAAACACCACGGGGTTCAGTTAAGGTGGGGTTCAGTCTCAGCCAAACTTTGGGGATATAACAGATTAAACTGTGGAGTCACTGTAGCCTTATGTTCAGGGCCTTGTGAGGTCAACCCTTGGTGCTGAGTAAGATCAAAGATCTGGGTTCCGTTTGGGTCTAAACTGAGGTCTAGGATTCTCTTAGGTACAATCTGGACATCGGTGGGTCTATGTTCTGAAGCTCAGGTGACCAAACTATGAGGTCATGCAAGATCAAAACTCAGGGTCCAGTTTGGACATAGGCTGAGGTGCAGTGATGTCAAGGTCCAAGGTCAGGATCAAGGTCAGAGGTCCAGCCAGGTCCAAGTTAGGAACCAGTGAAGCTGAGATTCACACCACAGCAAGTTCAAGCTGCTGTTTGTCTGAGACCAGGGCCCCTGAGCTCAGCCTGGGCTCCTGGGCCTGGTGCTGAGGCTGCAGGTCCTGTGGGTTCGAGGCTCGCTTAGGGTGAGTGTGAGAGCCGGCTGTCAACAGTCATGGCTTGTTTGAGAGGCCCCAGGTTCTGCACTTCTCACAGGAAGTTACTGTTTCATTCTCAAGGAGGACTCAGGTGAGCAGGGCTGTTCAGAGCAAGCTGGGTCACTCCTGTGGCTGCCTGGCCCTGGGACTTTGCCCTTTTTCAGTGGCACGTCCCACTGCTGATGGATCCAGCCACTGAAGGAAACAGTGAAATTTGTCAACTAGGTTTAAAATCTCTACTGCTGGGGCTGATGTGACTCATCCATCACAGAAGCCCGAGTGGCCAAGTTCAATTCCGCCAACAAAAGAAGCCACGTGTAGTGGTGACCATGTGTAGTGGTGATCACATACAGTCTCAGAGATGGGAAGGCAGAGACAAAAAGACTCCTTGGCCAACCATTCTACAAAATTAGCAAGAGACCCTGTCTCAAAAACTGAGGTGCAGAGAGATTGAGGACTCACATGCACGTGCGCGCACACACACTAAGACAAATATTACTGCCATAGTCAGATGTCATGGGGAATAGGGTGTGGCAGGGGCTGAAGGGAGCTCTCCCTCATGGTCTGCAGAGCGGGATGGAGTGGGAAGTTTCAGAAGAAAAGTGAGCCACCGCACAGACATGGAGCAGGATGTACAGGAGAAGCCGCCCATCCCTGGCACTGGGCTTTACTTACGACAGAAGCCTGGGCTTCAAAAGAGGAGGAAATGATGTGGTCCTGAGCTCTGGGGTCTCTGCTGTTTCGGCAAACAGGCCGGTAGCCCCCACCCGCTATGTCTGCAGCTCCTGTCCACGGCCGTGAGACACAGGGCAGGTGAGGACACAGCGGAGCTGGGCTGGCTACTGTCTGAAGCCAGAGACAGCTTGCAGCACGGACCCCGCCGAGGGTTGCTAAGGAGTCTGGAGGCTCAGCTGAGAACTGGAGGCTGCCCTGCTGCCTGGCCCTTCACAAAGGAGATGGGAAATCGCCATGGGGGAACAGCGGCTGCCTGAAAGTCATTCGATTTCCTCTTTCTCATTTTCAGAAATGCAATTAGGGAGGCCGGAGCACCATGTGGGCTCTGCAGAGCATGGCTGCCTAGCTAGAGCCGTGGGCGTTCTCGGGCTGCAGGTTGGCGTGCATCTGGAGGCACACTTGTGTTTGCACCGTCATACAGGTGTGGACTGGTCTCTGTGCACCTGCACACATGCATGTTCACTCTGAAGCCTTGCCCCAGGTCACTGGGCAGGTCACCTGTCAAGGACTTCTAATTGTCTTTCTGTTTCTCATTGGTATCCCCTCACACACCTTGAAATGGACAGTTGTCCTGGGAGTCCCTAAGTCTCTTGTCCCCCACCCATTCCATTCCCTTCCCTCTCAGCAGCTCCTGCTTCTGTGCTCAAGTTTGGGAAGCCCTGGGGACAGTTCCTTTCTGAGCTACTGTCAAACTCTAAGCAGAAACAGGATCTTCTCGTAGGCATTTTAGAAAGTTCTGGCAACCTGATGCTACAGTGGAGGCCTTTATGTGACATAGTCCAGGTGCCAAGGGCTGGGATCACGCCGAGGCTACAGACAGGGCCAGGACCCAGCCCCTTCCAACCCCGCGGTGGAACACAGGAGCTGGTGGGCAGAAGTGGCCGAATAGTAGAGCCAGTGAGCAGTAGCTAGATATCCCTTCCCTCTCCCTCCTCCCTATATCCCTTCCCTCTGCTCCCTTCCCTCTCCCTCCTCCCTATATCCCTTCTCTCTGCTTGCCTTCCCTCTCCCTCCTCCTTATATTTCTTCCCTCTGCTTCCTTCCCTCTCCCTCCTCCCTATATCCCTTCCCTCTGCTTCCTTCCCTCTCCCTCCTCCCTATATCCCTTCCCTCTGCTCCCTTCCCTCTCCCTCCTCCCTATATCCCTTCCCTCTCCCTCCTCCCTATATCCCTTCCCTCTGCTTGCCTTCCCTCTCCCCACTCCCCACTTCCTTTCCTCCTCTCCTCCCATCACCACCCCTCCCAGGCAGAACCACACATTTTCATGGAAATTCTTTTGACTTTTTTTAAAATGCAAGGACATAATTCAAGATAAACAAAACAAAAAACCAAAACCTCTGTGGGACGCCAGAGGGGAGCCCCAATTCACCAGTTAGCATCATTTCGTTTTAAGCAACTGAAATGACTCTACTCCTACCTCAGACTTACCCGAAGAAGGCTCCAGCTCTCCGAGAATGGTGTCTGGGCACCGTTTACCATCACACTATACTGAGCACTAGAGATGTACCCTATACTCTTGTGAATCAGTATGCCAGGGCTTCCTCTTCTTCATTGGGAGGACCTCATGTCATGAG
The DNA here is from genome assembly GCF_963924665.1 of Micromys minutus. Lineage (NCBI taxonomy): Eukaryota > Metazoa > Chordata > Mammalia > Rodentia > Muridae > Micromys > Micromys minutus. The sequence goes on from NC_137979.1 coordinate 3,775,907, forward strand.
GGGCAGAGACGATCTTTTGCCCAAGCACGCTGCTAATCAGCAGGCAGCGTTGCCACCCAGTGCTCTTGGTTCTGTAACTATTCCACTGGGAAGAAGAAGGCAGAAGCCTTCTGATAATAGTTCCTGACAGTGAACAGCCGAAAGTGTGTATGAGGCAGGGGCATCCTCTTCCTCTGAAAAAGGCACTGGAAAACCCCCACCCAGTATCTCAGAGAGGGTATCTTCTTCCTAAAGCATTCTGAGATGAACCCAGTCTCACCTAACTCCCCGGCTTTAAACAAAAAGGCTGTTTAAAGCTGAGGCTGGAGACTGGAGAAGCCACATCCTGTCTGCTCTGCCTCTGGTCCCTTAGCTCCCCATTCCCACCTCCATCCTGCTGCCCTCTGCCTCCATGCTTCTTTACTGTGGGTGCTTCTCCTGGAGCATGAAAAGCTCTTTGCTGCCACAGGGCCTTTGCACGTTCCAGTCTCTGCTTAAGATGCTCCTGGCTTGGGCAACCCATCTTGGGAAGCCCTCTCTCTTTCATCTGTCATCACCTTCCTCTCTCCTCTGTCCAATGCAATCTTTCACTCTTAAAAAAAAATCCGCATAGTATGTATCTTCTTTTATCTACTTAAAAAGTCTTATGTTATCCACTCATTCCACAAATACTTCCTGGGCATGTATTTGTGTACTTGGCTGTTTGGTCAATTGCTCAGCTTGTGCAGGGCTAAAATCCACCCTGACATTCCTTTCGCCAGTGCCAGGGGTTGGATCTCCAGGCAGTGACGGGAGGTAAAAAGCCATGGTCAGCATCCCCTGAAAAACATTAAAGGTGCAGATGACTTGGGGTGTCTTCATGTAGGATTTCTCTCTCATGTTGCAAATATAATACATATTCAGTAGACGCTGTGATCTGAGTTTTGAATTTGGATCTTTTCCTGGGTTGGCGAGATGCAAGTCTCAGCCTCTCTCATGTTGCTGGAGATCAGCCACGGGTTCTCCCTCCCCCTCCCCCTCACTCTCCCCCTCCCCAGAGACTCTTTCAGACAGGGTCTCAGGCTGGTGATTCCCCATCCACTACAGAACTGAGTCTAGTCTTGAACTTCTGATCCTTTGGCACACACTCCAGGCGCTATTGTACCATGCTGAGGTGGTTTTAAGGATCATACCTGGGCTTCACGCAAGACAGGTAAGCACCCTGCTGACTGAACTGCATCCTTAGCCTTGAGTCAAGGGTCTTCAGTTCACAAAGGGTCATCAGATGAGGCCCTGTGTAAGGCCCCTGTGCAGCACAATTCTCTCGGTGCCACGCTATGGTGGACTTGTTCTCAGCTCTTAACCCTTCACATATGTTAAACCACTTGAGTGTCAAAATACGCTGTGATGTGCAGGAAGTCACACCCATACAGTTAAAGAAAAGGCCCCTCGGGGAGGTCAAGTGAGGGTCCCAGAGGCCATGACACAGCTGGAGCAGCCTCAGGACCTCTGCAGGAGCTGAACCCCCTGTGCTGTGAGCAGAGAAGGAATCCTCCTTTCTGTAACCCCAGGAAGCAAGATCCACGATGCCTTGTCCAGCAAAACCTCAGTGGGGAAGAGAGTCGAAGTCAGAAAGTAGCTTCTTCCAAAGGAAGCTGCCTGCCGAAATCTGTCTGACTGGGGAGTGGTTCCCATCTGTGTTCTAGCTCTATTGGAGATGGATAAGGGTGTCTGGCCTCAGTGCTGCCAGGGGGACAGGGCCTTCACCAGACGAGTCACCGTGGGGTGTTATCCTGGTACCACATATCTGAGCAGAGGGAAGGAAAGTCAAGTGGCTTAGTTCCAGTTATGTGGCACCCAACAGGGAAGACTGTGTGTCTGCAGGTCTGGGAGGGATGCTGGGGGTACAGGCTGTAGCCAGGAGGTGGGGGCTGATTGTAGAGCTAATTAGAGGGCAAGGGAGACAGGGACAGCTTTGATGTGGGGGTAAAAATGGGAAGGGCCCAGGATGTTCTGGGATCTCTGGCTGAGTGCCTGTCTGTGTGGCCAATGGAATGAGTGTTTGGAGGGTTAGAGAAGAAGGCATTTCTGGGTGGCGAGTGGGTGGGTGGGGCTCTGACATGCTCTGATGGGGGTGTGTAGCAGAGCTGCATTTACAGGCTAGCGTAGTCCTGCCTGGGGTCGCAGACACACAGAGTCTGCCACCCCCTGGGAAAGGGTGAGATTAGCTAAGAAAGGAAAATCCTAGGGATACGACCTGAGAGTCAGAGGACAGTGTAAAAGAATGGGCAACTCTTCATTGTCCTGGACTTACGGGGTTCAGAGGACAGTGTAAAAGAATGGGCAACTCTTCATTGTCTTGGACTTACAGGATTCAGAGGACAGTGTAAAAGAACGGGCAGCTCTTCATTGTCCTGGACTTACGGGGTCCTGGGGCTTTTACAAGGAAGCTATGCCTGAAGCTTTGGAGAAGGGGACAATCTGTGTCTAGGAAGGATCTTCCTCTGAGCCTCTGAGGCATAAGGGGAGCAGGGCTGGAGGTGGACCTCGGGAGTTCTCAGTGGCTTCAGCAATGACCAGTGATTTTTGACTTTGCATCTAGCTTTCTTGACATAGGTGGTGGTGGCCCCAAAGCTTCATCCTCAGGATCATGGCCAGCCCCACATGGAGGCTTCAGCCCCTTTTATTGTCACCTTTTTACCAGGTGGTGGTGGCACACACCTTTAATTCCAGCACTCAGGAGGCAGAGGCAGGCAAACCTCATGAGCTTGAGGCCAGACAGCTCTACAGACTTCCAGGCCAGCAGGGCTACACAGAGAAACCCTGTGAAGAGTTGCCCTCTTGATATCAGAAATGGGGCACAATATGGCTTAACTGGGGGTAAGTGACTTGACCGAGAAGGAACAACACCCCAAGGACAAAGATAGGAATGCATATCTTACTAAGGGCTGGGCGGGACCAAGGGCTGAGAGTCTTGGACTTTAAGAAATGATGTGAGCAGAAGGCTTAGAAAAAAAGTTTTTTTGTACACAAAACCCTCCAATAAGGTAGAAGGGGCCTTTCACATTTTTTGTATGGGTGATGAATTTTACACAATCTACCACTGATACGGTGTAGGAGAATATAAACATAAAGCCATATTGGAAAACATCTTCACCAAGGAAGGGTGCATATCCTGGGACTGTATGGCGTTCTTTTTTTCCTCTCTTTCTTAGTGTTTTCATTTATTCTTTGAAATTATCATAAATTTATGCCATGTATTTTGGGAATATCCACCATCATCCCCATAGTGCTCCCACCCCGCAGTGCTCCCACCCCGCAGTGCTCCCACCCCGCAGTGCTCCCACCCCACAGTGCTCCCACTCCATCACCCTCCCAACTTCATGTCCTCCATGTTTCACTGTCGTTATTGATAACATCAGTATCCAAATAGTGCTTCCCATGTGGCATTCTTATTTGGAAAGAAAGGCAGATGAAGCAGGTGCTGCAGCGTGAACACCCAACAGTCATTCCATCCCAGGCTTCTCCAAGGAGGACCTGACTCCTGCCTGCCAGCAATGGGTTGACTTAACCTCAATCCTCCAGTTAGCTGGCTTTTCAGGGGGGTGACAGTTTTCCTGGCCATTCAGGACAAGGATGATTCCCAAGTAGCAGTGACCTGGATGGATGTCATGGCTGAGCTCTGGAGCTGTCAGCCCCACAGACTTCTTGTAAGAGGATATACTGTATCTCTCTAGGATGCCCATGGGCTGTGTTATTTGTAGTTGGAAGCACTTGAAGAGTCCCTGAATGTGAGAGGTAATGACATCTGGGGACAGGGTTTATACGTCTAAACTTACCCATGTCTGGCCTCTCACAGGGGCCAGGGCACTGGACTATCTGGTCTACCTCTGGGCGTATATGGAAATGCAGTTGCAAATAAACACTGGGCTGTATCATTCCCTGGATCCCTATTGCTTAGATTGAGACTTGTTGACTGAGCCTAGATCCCTATGCATCCAATGTTCAGGCCCTTTCAGTTCCACGCAGCACTGATCCCAGTGACCAAGGGGCACCTTCCTGTGGAGAATAGCAGGAAGAAACTGCTGTGTAAACACCACCACCCACGTTCCTTCCCTTGCCTGACACAGCTCCCTGCCAGGGTGTGCTTGTGGGGGTGGCTTGGGAGGCAACAACAGTGACACTCCCACAAGGCCACCAGCCACCACTTTCTGTTCAATCAGCGTTCCCCTGACATATTGCTTACCAAAGCCACTCCTGGCCAGAACTCTTCCAGCGCATCTGACGGGGCCACCGCACCTGCCGTTTGCCAACAGTGGAGTTGGATGGAGCTGCTGTCTCCATGACAAGGTCACTAATTCCTCTCACTTGAGATACTCTGTGCATGGGTCCCAGTGGGGCAGGAAGAGTCTGAGTCTTTTCCACAAACTCTGAACTTGCTGTTTGGAAAGGAGGGCTGTGAAACACCACAGCCTGCGTCCATTTGGAAGGGGCTGCCAAGGAAGGCGACCTTGAAATAGGTGCAGAATGCCTTCTCAGAGTGGCTTTCTATCAGACATTTGCATACACAATGGCTTCCAGAGGGCTCCTGTATCTGAGGAAGTTTGTCCTGGTATCTGTGATCAGAAAATCCAGGGCAGAGTAGAGAGCCAGGACAATTTTCTGCAGAGTAACTGAGGGCCAGAGACTTTCTTTCTTTTGTTATTTCTCTAAAAAAATATTTATTTTTATTTTATGTGTATTTTTGCCTAGATGTCTGTGCACCATGTGCATGCAGTGCTAATAGAGGCCAGAAGAGGGCGCTGGATTTCCCCCGGAACTGGAGATAAGGGAGATTTGCATGCTGACATGTGGGTGTTGGAAATGAATCCAGTCCACTGGTCTTAACTGCTGGTCATCTCTCCAGCCCCCAAACTTGCAGCTTTTGATCTTCCTGCCTCAACCTCTGAAGTGCTGGGGCTGGAATTTATGTAGTGCTGGGGATGCTAGGCTAGTGCTCTGCTGACTGGGCTGTGTGTGTACACACAGATGCACAGAAGTGGGATAAGCAGTCAGCTGTCAATAACCCCCTCCCCATCTCCACCAAAGTGTTGAAATTGGAAGTTTACATGCCTGATTCACCCATAGCATCTTGTAGGGGTTTCTTGTGAAGACTACCAGATGGGCCAGGCTGGTAAAGGACTTCCACTGTCCCCGTTCGAGACTCTGTCTCAAACTTGCTTCTCGGCTTTGGCACCCCCTTAGGGAAGACAGTGGCTAGTAGCTGCTTCCTCCTCTCCCTCCTCATTTTATTTATTTGGAGGACAGTGATCTTTGATTTATGGTGAAATAGGGAGATGCTGGCTTCTGCTTCATGGCACTGATTTAAAGTATCCTCAATTTTTAAAAGAAAGTAAAATACTAGTGCTGCATAAGCAGTTGGAAGTGGTAGGTGTTAGAAAAAATAAAACTGATATTGACCATCCACGTGGCAGGAAGACAGGGGTGGGGGGATGAGGCCCTGAAGTAGGTGAAGCTGGGTTTGTTTCTTAGGCCTGGCTTGGAGAATCACAGGCAAATGCTGTCTCCAGCTAGGCAGCTAGCCTAGCCCAGCCCCAGCCTGCCTGGTCCCTTTATGACTCAGTCCACACTCAGGAGCTTCCAGGACACCCTGCTCTAGCAACACCTTCTTTCTGACACACTGGGATTCCAGATCCAACTTTGGGACAAGCTGGACCATCGGGGGTCCAAAGGATACAGTCTTCAGGTTACACGTGTGGGTTTGGGACCTTCAGCAGATTGACATATAAGCATCCCTTTTAATGACTGTGGCTGAGCAGGAATGTGGCCCACACTTCCCAGTTCCTCCAGAAATTTTAGAATGATCATTTTTAAAAAAGGAAATGTCACTTCTTTATCTTTCTTTCTATCCCCCTTTCTTTTGAGGGTTGTCTGTTTTAAGAGAGAATTTCACTTTGTAGACTAAGCTAACACCCAAAGCCATGTCAATCCTCCTGCCTCAGACTTCCTAGTACTGGAAGTACACACATAAATCAGGTTGGCCTCAAAGCTATGGCAATTCTCCTGCCTCAGACAGACAGACAGACACACACACACACACACACACACACACACACACACACACAAGCTGCTGCACCCAATAATTTTATTATCTTTCCATGTTGACCTCAAGAAATCACTAATTCCTAAGGCTAGATCCAGCCTCACACGTCCCAGGAGACAAGGGAGCCACTGGGTGGCTGTCAGACTTTAGTGGCCCTCACACTATGTACCAGGAAGGACAGAACCGAGGGTCTGAAGTCACCATTAGAGCCAGTTGTACAGATCATGTAGTTCCCCCGTATGACTGGGTCCTCCTGTTCCGAGATCTTCTGCTTTAGACCCTGCCACATAGGCTTAGGGAAGGGTGCATGGTAGAGCAGAGACAGGTGTCCTAGCTGACGAGCAAAACAAAACTGGACAGAACAGTGCAAACATGTTCCAATACAAGGGCGCCTGAAGGAGATACCCAGGAAAACAAGGGTTGGGGCGCCACTGTGCCCAGAGACAACAGCCTTGGCAGGACAACGAACCAGAACCCTGCTGGTGAGAGAGGATGGATCCTGTTGGCAACTGGAACTCACAGCAAACTGTCAGGGATGTTTGCCTCTTCCCGTGCGTGTTCACTTGGAAAGGTGGAAGAGTGTTCAGGACCGGTCCTGGTGGACACAACGCAGACCATGGCAGGAGACCCACTGAGGCTGTAAGGTCAGCAGCTAAGCTGTGTTCTAAGAGAGGCCAGGAAGAGGCTCCCCAGAACTTGCAATGGAGGGCGTGGAGGACCCAGAGACTGATGAACTGGGAGAGACAGAGAGAGAGAGAGAGAGAGAGAGAGAGAGAGAGAGAGAGAGAGAGAGAGAGAGAGAGAGAGAGAGAGAGAGACAGAGAGAGAGAGAGACAGAGAGAGAGAGAGAGACAGAGAGAGAGAGAGAGAGAGAGAGAGAGAGAGAGAGAGTTGGGGGATGAGGAAACCTTGTCTTCTAGTGGGCAAAAGTTGATCTTTGAAGTAGCCTGGGAGAGTGCTCCTTGGGGGTAAGTACCGACCCCCACCTCTGGAGCCTCCATCTGGGCATGGGGACAGGCTCAGTGTCCTCCCAGGCCCTCTTTTAATCCCCTAGTCTCATGCAGCTACAAAGCACAGAATGATGGTGAGAGGGTCCCTGGAGTCCCAAGGCAGCAGAGTGGGACTCGCACTACAGAGGGCTCTCCGGGTGGGGTGCCGCCCCTTCGAGGTGACTTGGGACGCGCGATGGGCTCCCCTTGGCCGGCCTCCAGCGCTTCTCTGCCGCTGCCTCGGGGTGTCTCTGCCTAGCTGCGAGTCGGGAAGAGAGGAGGGGAGCGGGCGGCGGCCGCGCCAAGAAGCGCCGGGTCACCGCAGGCTGAGGCGCCCGCCGTCCCCGCCCTCCCCCTCGCTCGCCTTCGCCTCCTCCTCCCGCCTCCCTCGCCCGCTAGCTCGCTAGCTCCTTCGCTCTCCCCGCCTTCCCTCCGCGCTCCCCGCCCTCTCCTGCGCGCCTCGCCTCCTCCGCCCCGCGCCCTGCGGTGCTGCAGCTGCGGGCGGCTCCAGCTGCCCCCAGATGTGGGCTGGGCGGCGCGCGGGGAACTTTCGCGCCGGCTGCGAGTGCGGGGCCCCGGCTGCGGTCGGGCTGCCATGGATCCGCCGGCGGGAGCCGCTCGCCGCCTGCTCTGCCCCGCTCTACTGCTGCTGCTGCTGCCGCCGCCGCCTCTCCTGCTGCTGCCGCCGCCTCCCACGAGCGCCCGGCTCGTCGTCGCCACCGAGCCCCCAGGTAGGTGCCAACCGCGTCCCCACGCCCCGCGACCCTCCGGCCACACTATCCCGCCCGGCGAGCCCCGCCGACCCCTCCTCAGGCATCGTCCGAGGCGACTTGGGCAAACTCCGTGCGCCGCGCCCCGGGCCAAGTTGGCCAACTTCGGGGCCGGGGCGGTCGCGCAGGGGGCGCACCCCGGGTGCCTTGGAACGCAAGGAGCCTCGGAGCACTTGCCGCTCTCGGGATGCAGAGTGTGGCGCTGGAGGGCCAGGAAAACCCCGTGGCGGAGCGCGCCGAACCAGCACCAGCGGGTCCGGGGGAGCCAGGGCGAGGCGGCTCCCGGGGACGCTCGGGAGGAGCCGGTGCGGAGCGCGCCGCCTGCGGGCCCTGAACATTGGTTGGGGTGTCCCGGAGGGTTTCCCCGGAGATTAGCAGGACCCTGCTCCACCCATCCCAGGGCTTAAGTGTATGAGGAAATGGGGGGCTGGCAGTGGGCTGCCCGCGAGCTGGACTGTGGACAGGCCGCCCATGAGAGGGCGAACCTGAACCTGGTTTCTCCGGAGGCCAGTAGTGAGGACACTCGGGCAGCAGAGACCGCTGACGGGTCAGGGTCAGGGTGCATGAGCAGGGGACCAACGTGGAATAATTTCTGAGGAGCCCGGTGCCCTACCAAGGACGGTATAATTAAGGAGCGAGGGCACGCTGATGGGGTCGCCTTTTAGGGTAACTACGAGGTGCCCCAGGAGCCTCAACTGGGAATCCACTGGGGCAGCTCTTTTGCTGGCTTGGTCCTCTGGAGGGGACGGCCCGCAGGCGACGTGGTTCCGGACTGGTGGTCCTGTCAACGCCCCTTCCTGGAGGCTTCATGGTGAAATGTCCCTTCTCTTCAACTGAGGCAAGGGGCTGGGGGAGCAGGGCTCTGCCGACAGGATCTGAGGCTCCGAGGTCTCCGCCAGTCTAACGCCCCTCTCCCTTGCAGGCGGGCCCCCGGGGCGCGGAGCCGAGCGCATCCTGGCGGTGCCGGTGCGCACTGACGCCCAGGGCCGCTTGGTGTCCCACGTGGTGTCTTTGGAGACGGCCGGGGCGGGGGTACGAGCCCGCAGAGCTGCCCCGGACCAGACCTCAGGCTTGCCCGGAGGCGCTGCGCAGGACCCTGGAGGACGCCTCTTCTACAATCTCACAGTATTCGGCCGAGACCTGCACCTGCGGCTGCGGCCCAACGCTCGGCTCGTGGCTCCAGGGGCCACCGTGGAGTGGCAGGGTGAGACGGGTGACACCCGAGTGGAGCCCCTGCTTGGGACCTGTCTCTACGTTGGAGACGTAGCAGACTTACCTAAAGCCTCCTCGGTGGCGCTCAGTAACTGTGATGGGCTGGTGAGTACTCTCTTCTAGGGCCCCCTTCTGTTCTGGCTCTTGCCTGATCTTTGAAAACCCATTACTATGTATTCCCCTGGGAGGGCGACATAGCCCGCGCGCTGAGGACAGTCTTCTCTACAGTGCCTTGTTGCAGGGGTTGGCGGGAAGGCACGGTTTTTTGATTGGTCAGAGAAGGGGGGAGCGAATTATATGAACCCCACTTCCAGCCCCAATGCCAAACTACTTCTGTCTGCTTCTTGCACACAAACATAAGTTGCCAGTGTGTGCCTCTCAGTGTGTTTTGGAATGTATGTATACTTCTTTCTGGGTACCCGTATACCCGTGTGAACATGTGAATGTGTGTTATCTCCCTGGGGTAGCGGTATCCGTGGGCTTCACAAATGTGTGTCAGAGTGACATCGATCACGTGTGTGAACTTGTGGTGGGCATGGGTGCCGGCAGTTTGCCTGCTTCTGTGTGTGCTTATGACAGCCTGGGGAGCAGGTGGCGATGCGGAAATGCCCAGTCAGCCCTCTGTCTCTTGGCTGACCAGGAACCAGTGATTTTTATACGGTGGTTTCCTGTTGAAGTGGCTATTTGAAAAGTCCGCTTTCTCCCTCTAATTTGAGCCAAGGAGAGCATTTGGTAGTGCAGGTCCTAGTGCCTGAGGGTGGTTTCGTTTTGGGGGGAAGCTCCAGATGAACGAGTAACGGTGCCTTCCGGAACGATGCGGGTCGCCCGTTGTGACTAGAGCCCTGAAAAGCTCCCTTGTAACTGGGTGTCCCCTTGGTCCATGGTTGCCATACCGAGACTCTTGGAGAAAGCCTGGATCAGTGAGTGCTCAAGGCAGAGGCTGACATTGACGGTGCTGTCCTGCCACCCAGGGGCCTGGCACAGCAGAGCGATGGCACTTTTCTCTTTGGATTGAATGTACAGTGGTCAGGCTGGCTCTGCCGGCCAGACATCTGAAGCCGCCCACCGTGGGTTCTGCTCTAATTGCTGCCCAGGGTACTCCGGCTCCGGGCACCTGGCCATGCTTCTGGCCCTGCCAGCTCCGAGCAAAGCCCGTCCTTAGCGAGCCCAGGTTGGCCCTGCCATCTGCAGAGCCGGCAATTACACCCCAGCTCCACAACCGCTGGAGTTCTTTTTATGGACACACAGGAAACATCACTTGTTGCTTCAGAAAAATCACTACCTTTGGTCGGGTTTACTTAGGGCCCGAGCACATTGCGAATGACTTTTAAGTGTCCTTGAAGGAGTTGGGTTTATTTAGGGTACAATTTTCTAGTCTCTGTTGCCTTCCTTGTGACAGTCCCACAGGCAAATCACCCTTAAGGATGTCAGTGAGTTTCCTAAATATGAAGGGCGATTACTGGGGACTTTGGACAAGGTGGTGGGGTTGACAGTGATCCCCTCTTTACTCATTAATTCCCACTGGAGCCCTGAACAGACACTACATCATTCATTCACCTCTTAATTCATTTGTTCAAGGATCACCTTTGGCTACATTTATTCTTTTTTTTTTTTTTTTTTTTTTTTGCAGGTCAGAGGTGTAGCAGGTCCTAAGCTAATGGGGGCAGAACACCCAGTGTCTCAGAGAGCAGGGGAGGGGGGGATGCAGCTTGGTAAGTAGGTGGAGAGCCATAGTGATCCTGATGGTTCCTGGTGTGCACTGGCCTAGGAGGGACAAACACAGTGGAATGTTACAGGAATAAGACATCTACAGGCAGCCGAGTACAGGCGAGGACATACTGGCTTCCAGTGTAGATAGTGGATGATAACCTAACTTGGTGGGCCAGCCTCCATAGGTTTCCTTTTCTGTTTTCTTCTTTGTTTTCCTTCCTCTCTTTGCTTTCCCATCTTCTTTCTTCTCCCCTCTTCTCCCTTCTTTTTCTGTATGTCCCTGTCCCTGGTTTTCTACAAGATAATTCGTTAACCCTTTATGTTCCTCTGTACTTCCATGATGAGCTCCCTCACTAAGGACCTGGGACTTACCACACGGTGCTCTAGTTGCTGCGGTGACCCTGTAGGGGAGGTAGCCTTGTGCTCAGCACACTGAGTTTTTGAGAGGCTGGGTAACTTGTACTAGTCACACAGACAGTGATGGTGTGTGTCTTGCCTAGGGCTGTCTGGCCTCTCTTGCTTCAGTGTTCCAAATTCTGAGGTGGGGCATGAAACTGCCTATATGTAATAAAAGGGACAAATTGTGCCTTACCAAGCTTCGACAGGCTGTGAGTGGATATATGTATTTGATGCATTCAACAGCCTGCTCCCTTCTCCATGAGGCTACATAGAACACCTCTGATACACTCTGCCTTGAGAACTGCCTGGATATGGTAAAGGAGGTGAGCCAGACAGTGCTAGGCAGGCAATTCCCCAGGAGGATGGCTCCAGAAAGTCTCCCAAGCCCATGTTCCTCACCTTCGGACCACATGTGAGAAACGAGGGTCTAGACTGCATTTTCTCCAAGAATGGTCAGCAGGGCTGTACCTTGAGTTGCTCTGAGCAAGTAGGGCTTAGGGGAAAGTTTATTAGTCATACTGGGGAAGGCTGCAGCTGCATTCGCCCTGGGAGTGGTACATTCGGGCATGCATGCACATGTGTGTGCGAGTGTATGTGTGTGTGCATGTGTGTGTGTGTGTGTGTGTGTATGTGTGTGTATGAGTGTGTGCATGTGTGTATGTGTATTAAAGGAGTCTCTCCAGTTCTGTTTCATCCGACATACAGGAAGATGTAGCCTACAACTCGTTTTCTTTGGAGAACACAACCAGCACCCAAGCACATTCGTGCAGAAACTGTCGGTGTAGACAGAAAGTTCTGGGGACAGCAGGTAGCATGTCCCCACTGCTAATATGTAGATGATCAAGTGGACCCTCTCTCTGCTGTTGTGAAATCCATATTTGTGTGTCTGCATGACTGTTCCAAAGCAAGAAGGCAGCGGTAAGTGACCACGCTGGCCATTGCTCTCCTTATCTGTTTAGTACAGTGGGACTCTAATTGAATCCGCCACCGCATCTATCAGTGAAGTGACAGAGAATCCAAGTCAAGTTACTTTAAACAGAAAGGGGCACTCATTAGCTCATAGGATGACAAATCTTCAGGCTGTCCCTTCCCTTGGCGTCCCGTGTACTGTGTTTGTTGTCTGGTGTGCAGCTGTGAACCACACTCTAGCTACGCTCAGGCAGGACGAGCTTAACAGGGTTGGATACGGGGTTTGCAGATCACAGAACGGAAAGAGTAAACAGTACCATTCCGCTCCCCGAAACCACGGAGAGTGTTCTGGCCTGAAATGGGAACGTTGGACCAGCCAAGAGGCGGATTCCACTGGGGTCTGCCAAAGGCACAAGATGTGCCCCACCAAGATCTGTGTCCTAAGATGTGCCACACATTTGTCCCCAGCCATATGGATGGGGTCCTTGCTAGCCACTGGTTAGAAGCACCTTATCATTATTTACTGGGTGTGGGGTGGGGGCAGAGGAAGATTGGTGGTGGCACAATTTTTCTTTTCGCAGTGAATAAGGAAGAAAATGCGTAGGGAATATATATCACGTTGCTGTGGAATTGTTTTCTAGTGTTTCTTGGGTTACATAGCAGGCAAGCTAATTCACACCAGTTTTTGCACACTCACCAGAAAAGACACCTGCAGGTATGAGAGGTAGGATGGTGAATGACAGGTTGGTGCAGTCCCACTAGGCGCAGGGCTACCTACTAAGCATCTACTATCACAGCATGCACACTATGTTTCGTTATCATCTGGCTACAGATGAATAAACCAAGCCTCCAAAAGCCGAGAGAGCTTGCTTGTTATCATCTGGGAAGCCAGTATCAAAACCCGTATCTGTCTGATTCCAGGTCTCCCTCACTGCATTTTATTTTCTTTCATGTCTGTGTTTACACACCACCAACACAATAGTAACAACAGTAGCATAACTGCGTTCTAAAAACATTTCTAATCTTTCTTATTTTGTTTCCCAGAGGCCCGAGTCAGCGCACTGACCACTGTCTATGTGAGTGAGGGGGATGGGCGCATGGACGGTCCAGGGGTCTGCTCCAGGCTGGAGCTCCTCCTGGGTGGGTGTCTTGACTCCTCACTGGTGAGTGATGACAGGGGGACAGTAGGAGGGTAGAAGTCTCTCTCCTCACCTCTTCTCCGTTCAGGAGGCATGGGTGGACTGCCATGGTATAATGTATCTGGCTGGGCAGGACCACTGAGAACAGTCCACTGGCTAGTCTGGTGTAGGCTCTGACCTCTACATCCTTCTAGATGAACCAGGTTTAGTTCTGGGCCTCGAGAGAGGGGTGTCCATCCTTCCTAAGGGCTCATTACAAGCTCCCCACTGTCTGACAGAGCTTCTGTAGCGTAGCTAAGGCCTCATGGTACAAGGAAGTTCCTGTTCAGAGAGCCTGAGGATCTTCTCTTGGGGTTTTCTGTTGGGCTACCATCCTGGCCAGACCTTCGGGACTCCCAAAAGCCACGAAGAAAATAATGATGTTGCCACAAGTGGTACCTTCGAGGTCACATGCTGGACTTACTCAGGTCAAATGCTAGCGTAGGGAAGGTCCTAGTTCTGTCTGCTGGGAACAAGGGCTGATCCTCATAAAAGGTCTTCTTTCCTTCCATCCTGCCTTAGTACATCAGTGAGTCCACAGCAGGGGAGCCAAAGAGGCTCCTGCTTGGCCTCTACTGTGAGTGATTGACCCAACCACCCAGAGCGGCTTCTGTCACCTGACCTAGAACCTACTGAGCTTAAACGATGGAGGCTAGCTTCCACTGGATGGAATAAACGAGAGCCATTATGAGTCTAGTCCTTTGAAGGTTCTGAGAAGTGTTGGCTTCAGGCTTGGCTGGATCCAACTCATGCATTCTCTCAGCTCCTCCACTCTTGCTGTTTATTTTAGAAGACTCTTCCCCTCTCACCCCATGGGGAAGCCGTCAGCAGCTCCAGGCTCCTCTCTAACACCGTGGAACTGGCAGGCATCTCCTGATGGGACAGACGGTAACTAGATGAAGGTTTCTGTAAGACTTGGAGCTGGGTTGCCGTGAACGCACGTCTTTCTCTCTCCAGACACCTCCTTCTATGGGGGCAGGAACCGCTGAATTGTTAGAGACTTCCAAACCTCATCCCAGCCCTTCACTGCCCATTGCGGGTAGCCAGTCCTGCTGCACACCGAGCTGGACCGGAGGGATGGAAGCTTAACGGGGTGAGGGTGGGTACAGTGGAGGATATTGTTCAGCGATGAACGCAGGGACGTAGAACACAGCTGGGTACATCTGCAGGAGCTAGTTCAGTTTACTGGACACAGAGAGGGGTATTTATGTCCTGGGGGGGGGTGGTCAGCATCTCTGGGGTAAGGTTTGTGTGGTCAGGGCAAGGGTGTTGGAAGATGCTTCATCTACATACTCAGGGGCTGGAGAGTCCAGGGGGAAAACCTTATAAAAACAAACACGGAGGAAGGCCTGATAACGCTGGGGTAATAAAGTCCTGCTAGGGATGGTGGTGAAGGTGCTGCTTCATGGTGCTAGGTTGGGTAGCCGATTCTGCTTCCCTCATGTTCGAGGTATCCAGGTTGAAACACCCTCAACCCCTCCTTCATAACCCTGGGCCATTATGGATCTACACATCATAGCAGGCCTGTGCACTGCGGATTGCAAGCTGCTGTCCTCCGGTGCTGTCTCTTGCTTCTGACTGGCCTTGCCCCAGCGCCCCAGAAAGCCTTCCTCCACCCAGCAGCCAGAGCAGTTTTTACAAACCACACACCAAATTCTGTTACCTAACCCCCTGGCCTGATAGCAAAGGCCCCTCCCTCCCAGATTTGGCCTGGTGAATTCTGGCTCTGCTGCCTCTCTGGGCTTGTTTTTCCTCCAGCACTGGGGACTCAGGACCTTTGCATAGCCTGTGCCCTCTCTAGGGCCACCCTCACTGCCTCTCTTCACTTGCTTTGCTTTGTAGGCTTAGTTGAATGATCCTTTGTCTTGGGACCTACCCTGGACACATACGTATCATGTCACATGTCACGCTTCTTGGCAGCTTGTAGTATGAATGTTCCTGGCTATGTCTACAGGGTTCAGCTCTAGACTGGGTGGGGTCCTGAACCGACATGTCAGAAGTGGGATCTGGAAGCCCCGGGCAGGAAGAGGCATGACACTTTCCCAGAGGTCTAGTGCCCCTCCTTGGGCTGCTCTGACGTAACCATATGGTGTCCAGTTTCAGGGACAGAGCCTCTGGATGGTGGCAGCTCTGCCACTCCATCCCCAGGAAACATTTATGCACATCCATTGTAGTTTTGCATGGCTTTCTGGCCCTGCAAATCTGATTTCATACCTCCTGGTTTAAATCAAGTCAAACAAGAAAAGGAAGGACCTGCTAGATGTCAATGGGAAAGACTGAGTCAATGCTCTGGGACATAGGCTCAGCTTTGCTGGCTTCTCCCCATTGGGGTATATTAAAGATGTGCATAGTGTGGCCAGCCACAGTGTGACCAGCCACACTCTTCATGAAGGGCACTGAAGTCAGTCACTGTGTACTGGAACCCAGGGAGACTGTTGGCTTCAGCCATTCTATCCACCACTGTGTGGTCAGGAGTATTCCTGTGGCTGGTGGATGAAGATTTCTGCTACTCCTTTAGAAGGTAGCTCCTTCCCACAGTTGTCCCTGTCCCCCACATGTCCCTAGCCATTGGTGAGAGATGAGGAGTGAAAACAGCCAGGTCTCCATTCAGGACTGCTGTGCACAGCACAAGTATCGTGACTGCCCGGGACTCATCTCTTCTGAGTCTCCCAGACATGCAAGTCTTCCTGGCACAGCCGTGAGGCTGACTTTGCTTTGTGGTGTCCTGAATCATGGCTTGCAGCATCTCATTCTGGTCTCTGTAGGGATGAATACATGTGGAGCCCCTTCTGGGAACCTGGGTCTAGGAGGAAGGACAGGTGCACCATTCCATACCCCTAGCTTCTTCTGTGGCAGGGAAACCCTGGCGGTCCCTGAGTGTACATATGTATATGCACCTTGTCATAGAGACCTTATGTATATGAGTGTGTGTACCTAGCCATGGGGACTATATAGTGCATGTTTGCATGTCTTGCATATGGGAGCTTGTACACACTGAAGAGTGAGTTGAGTATTTGTGTGAATGTGCATATAATTACATGTGTGCATTTAAATGTGTGTACATATGGATGCATGTGTGTATATGCATGTGTATGTTCTTAGCAAAGACTTCCTGCTGGAGTAGGTCCTCGGGTGGGGTGGAGGTACTGGGGACAGAAAAGACTCCAGCACCCTGAATTCCAGCATTGCCTCCTACCACCCCTCCTCTCCTGGCAGGCGCCATGGACCGGGAAGGCCCAGGTAGGAGCCTCTCTCTCTGCTGCATATGTTTTATATTAAATGTCAGCTGCTCACCGACTCTGCAGTGCTGCCATTAATATGGAGAAGTTATTACCAAGCCTAGGGCTGGCTCCTCGGGCTCATCCATGAATTTCAATTACACTGGCATTGACTTCAGGGTGGGTGAGTCGGGTGCACCGCTTCCCACTTGCTGGCAAAGGAAACTCCAGCATCCAGAATCATGGACACTGTATTGTCAAGAGGCCGGGCAGTTTCTGTCTGCTCTGACCCAACCCTAACATTTCCACAGTTAATCAGGACGTATGAGCTTAGCGTGTGGGCTGGAGGCTGCTACACGATCAGATGAGCTCAGCAAAGCTGTGCGGCCAGGCAGAGGCTACCACATTGGGGAACTCAGTTGATCACATTGTAAAATGGGCTCCATCAATATCCGTCCCACTGGGTGTGAAAGATGGGTGCACTGGGGTCATGCAGCCCAGGCTGAGGGCTCAGGGTCTTGTCCATTTCTTTGAGTCTCATTGTGTCGCCCTACCAGGACTAGAATGTTGTGTATGTCAGATAAGTCTCCGACTTGCTGCAATGCCCCTGCCTCTCGGGTGCTGGGATTACTAGAGTCTGCCACGACACCCAGCTGCAATGTGGTGCTCATGATGTGATTTACTGTCCACATTATGGTGAATTGAGCATTTCTCCCTCCTTGAGCCTTTCGGCAGGGGTGATGGTGAGCAAGTGTAGTCTGGCTTCATCTACTTCTGAGTGTCTTCTTCTCCTGGAGAAAGCATAGGTAGTGTTGCGAGCATCAGTAGCCTGGCCAATGACAGAGACATGAGTTCTGTTGACACTGCTCCTTTTCCGCATGCATCCTTTCCGCTATCACAACGTGAGGCTTTCTGGAGGCATCTTTAGTGGCAGGAGGTCTCAACCCGGCAAGTGCTAACCTCACAGGTACCCAGTCAAAGCGACTGCAAGAGGAGCCGTCAATGCCAAATTGGCATGCGCTAAGCAATGCTAGCATCCCTGGTGACCCACTGGCTTTGTCAAGACTTTGGAGGTAGTATATATGAAAACTGTGCCTTAAAACGTTTCTTCTTATAGTTCTACAAATGTGGCTTGTTGTCAGTGATGGTGATGATGGTTGTAATGATGACAGCAATGGTGGTGGTAGTGATAGGGGTAATGGTGATGCTGGGGATGATGTCAGTGGGCATGGTAGTGATGGTGATGATGGTGGTAGTGATGGGCCTGATGGTAGTCATGGAGATATGGTTTGGGATGACACTGATGATGATGGAAGTTATGGGGCCGATGGGGATGAGGCTAGGGGTTGTTAGGGTTACGCAGGTGATGTTAATGATGGGGATGGGGATGATGGCAGTCGTGAGAGTGATGTGTATCGTGATGATGGTGGTGGAGAAGCAACTAATGACTCCAAGGTCCGGAGAGCTGGCACACAGATTTCACACAGGACATGCAGGGCAGCAACAGGGACTAGACTGAGCTAGAGGGGCCTTGAACACAGACTCAAGGATTCATCTTTGAACTTGGGTACTTCTCTTTTGAAAGTGGACCATAGGGAAATGTGTGTATTGGTGTTTTATGTAAGTTTGCTCCAGTCTGAGCAGTAGCCAGCACGATTGTCACAGGGCTTCTAGAGGCATCATGAAAAATGCCGGCAACACATGACACCTGTAGATAGTTGTGTGCCATTTGAGGGTAGGGATCAGTTCCAAGAGCAATGCCATTGGGTGACTTTGTTGCATGAATATCATATGCTAAGCTGGCTATGACATCACTAGGCTATATAATCTTAAAGAGCCACTGTTTTGCCAGTGGTTTATCATTGGCCAAAATAGCATTGCATGGCGTGTGACATACATTGTGTGTGTATCTGTTGGTGAGTGTGCACCAGATTGATGCCAGGTGTCTTCCTTGGCAACTTCATCTTAATTTTTGAGGCAGAGTACATCAGAGAACCTGGAAGGCATCACTCACGGATGCAGATACACTGGTTGCGAAGAGAGCCCGGTCGCCTCTTCCTCCCCAATGCTGGGTTCACAGGAGCTGATACTTCACCTGCCTTTTAAAACATGGGCACTGGGAATCCAGACTCAGGTGCTCACACTTGCTCAGTGAGCACTTTACCAATTTCACCAGCTTCCCAGGCTCTCTATTCTTTTAAATAGACTTCACCACAAACACCACTTGGTAATAAAGAAAACCTCAAGTTAAGCAATGGCAAAATAAACTCCATTTTACCTCTGTCTGTCCTGGTAACTAACCATGGTAATCAGTGTTCATGATTAGAGCTTTCAGATGTCAAAGGGGTTTAGTGCTCAGATACCACACTGTCCAGTGTGATAGCTCCAGGCCACATGAGGTCCCTGAACATTTGAAATGCCGCTGGTCTCTACCGAGAGGGACCATGCTTGTAAGCTACATTACAAACTGGATTTCCAAGACTTAGCACTCCTTCTGCTGTGTGTGTGTGTGTGTGTGTGTGTGTGTGTGTGTGTGTGGTATTGAGTGTTGAAGCAAGGGCTTTATATGTGCCACGTACTCTGCTATTGAGTTATATCCTGTTTCTCATAGATAAACTATGGATTATCATTTCACATAGTACATTTTGAATATACTGGGTGTCTTAGTAGGGTTTCCATTGCTGTGAAGAGACATCATGACCAAAGCAACTCTCATAAAAGCCAGTAATTAATCGGGGCTGGCTTACACGTTCAGAGGTTCAGTTCATTAGCATGGTGGGAAGTGTGCAGGCTTGCAGGCAGACATGGTGCTGGAGCAGAGTTCTACATCTTGATCCAGAGGCAACCAGGAAGAGGTTCTCTTCCACACTGGGTGGAGCTTGAGCATAAGAGGAGACCTCAAAGCCCATCCCTACAGTGACACACTTCCTCCCACAAGGCCTCATTTCCTAATAAACACACCCCAATGGGTCAAACATTCAAACATGGGGGCCAAACATTTAAACCATTACACTGAGTTAAACAGAATCTATTCTAGAAATTAACTTCTTTTGTGTTTCTTCCTTTTCCTTTTGAAACTTCCGGGGGCCTATTGGAGACATCTCTGTAAGCAAAGTGCTACCACAGTAAGAACCCTGGGTTTGAAAGTCCAGTTCTCAGGTAGAAAGCCAGGCTTAGGGAGACACCCCATGTCATGCCACGAGCCAGGAGTACCCTTGGGGCTTGCTGGATACTCTCAGTAATTAAATTGGTGAGCTCCAGGTTCAGTCACACACACACACACACACACACACACACACACAGAGCCAGGAAGCCAATTGTTCAGCGCCATGTTCAGGGACATGTGGCTGGCCGTCTTGGTTGGTCACATCTGTTTATTCTTTCCAGTGAATTTCAGAATTATTTTGTCAGGTTCAACAATCCCTTGTGAATTTGATTGACATTAAATTAAACTTAAACACTAATTAACGGAGGAATTGACACAATGCATTGTACTTGCTGGGAACACAAAGTGCCTTTCAGTTTGTATAATTCTGTCTCCATGTTGTAAAGTAGCTCACGTTTTTTTTTTTTTTTGGCATACAGTTCATCCATTTCTTTTTTTAGAAATCAGGGTTATTTCAAGGATTTTTGTTTTCTTTCCACACTTGCAAATTGAATTTTTTTCCTCAGTTGTTGCTTTTTATAAACCTATCTTTTATCAAGTGTCTTGATGCAGTAATTCCAGCCGATCTCTGTGGACTCCCTCAGGTTTCTAGGCACACAGGTGTACTGCATGAAAACCGTGATTTTTGGATCCTCACTTCCAGGCTCCACTGTCTAGA
This sequence comes from Micromys minutus, assembly GCF_963924665.1. NCBI lineage: Eukaryota > Metazoa > Chordata > Mammalia > Rodentia > Muridae > Micromys > Micromys minutus. The sequence continues at coordinate 3,796,177 of NC_137979.1, forward strand.
ACCTTCAGTGATGCTAAGCATGGGCTTGGCGAACCCTCCTTTGTGCCTGACTATTGGGAACGCCCCCGGCGGTTCTCTGCTTAATGCGATGCTTGCTCAAGGATTAAGATGGATTTCGTGTGAAGGCAATATCCTCTGAATTCCAGTTTCCTAAGATCCCATTTTTTATCAGCAAAGGAGCAGAAATTGAGATAAAATGTCTTTGCACTCTGTCCCCTGAGCTAGTGATGTTATAGTTATGAGGTGTTGGGGGTGGGTGGGCTCAGCCTGGGAGTAACAGCCTGTTCACAGTTGTCTATTCTGCTGGTCCAGACTCCCAACCCAGTCCCCATTTACAGCAGCTGAACCCACTCACAGGAAGCCTTTATGGGGGGCGGGGGACACTTTCCCAAGGCAGGGAGAATAGGTATCTTCTAGTCTCATGGCTTCTGATAGGATAGTGACAATGTCTTTATTGTCACTTCTCTCCTCCCATCCCTGGAATGACATGTCTTTCCTCCTCTCCAGAGGACCCTGGCCCCACCAAGCCCCCCCATACACAGTCTACCATAGTCCTAACCTGCTTATATGCACTATACAGAGCCTTTGCCCTTTCCTGGCCACAGTTACTTCTCGTCTCTCACAAGCTTCCAGAATAGACACCTCCAGACTGTTCCCTGGTGCTGGCAATCTGTAAACAAGTCTGCAGAGAATAAAATGGTTTTCCCACTGTGGGGTCCGTCTGCTCATGCCTGGTAAGGAATCTGGGAGGCTTTGAAAAATACCATGTCTAGGCTGCACCTTGAGGTTCTGGAGTCTGTATTGGCCACAAGCCACACAGGGGTTTTATGGGTACCTAAGAACCTGGGAAAGACCATGGGTTGAAGGTCTGGAGGGAAGCAAAGTGGACACCTGGCTTTCCTCTTGCTCGTTTGTGACCCTGTTTCTCCATTGGGGCCGCTTGCCTTAGGTGGTTCAAATGAGATGTCCCTTCTTAGTCTCAGGCATTTGAGTTCTAGGTTCCCAGTTGGGGGCACCATTTGGGCAGGTTTCAGAGGTATAGCCTTGCTGAAGGAGGCATGCCCCTAAAAGCAGGATTTGAGGTCTCAAAGCCTCCTGCCATTCCCAGGATACCCTTTCTGTTTTGCAGTTTTTGGCTCAAGCTATGAGCCCTCAGCTTCCTGCTCTGGCTGCCAGTCCTTCACTTCCCACCTGAATTCTCACCTCCAGAACTGTAAGTCCCAACAGACTCGGCTGTGCCTTGGTCATGGTGCCTTATGACAGTAACGGAAGAGTGATGAATACGCTACCTCTTGTCCTGGAGGAGCAAGGGGAATATGGCTGGCTGGCCTTGTTGACAATGTCAACACCACATCGAGGTGGATTGGGATGAAAGAAAATGATGACCTCTGGGGGTCTCTTACCTGGAAATTCTGAGCCCTGCCAAGGGAGACATTTACAGTAACGTGGTTGTCTCGAAGGCTGTGTGCCATTGAGAGGAGCTAGCAGGTAGGTTAACAGCAGATGAGGCAGTGACAGTACTTGGTGCTAGGTTAGCCATACCCAGGGCTTCTGGACATCCCCGGGATACTGAGTACTGACCCAGGGGCTGTGGTGTGGTCTTTCCCTCTCCCACATCCCCAGGCCCTATGAGACTCCACCCCTTCTCTGATCTCAAGAGTAGGCACATGGCAGCTGGAGAGATGGCTCAGTGGTTAAGAGCACTGACTGCTCTTCCAGAGGTCCTGAGTTCAATTCCCAGCAACCACATGGTGGCTCACAACCATCTGTAATGGGATCTGCTGCCCTCTTCTGGTGTGTTTGATGAGAGTGTCTGTACTCTCATACATAAAGTAAATAAAATAAATCTTAAAAAGAAAAAAAGAGTGGGCACTTTCCATTAGTTTGAAATACTTTCCGGGGCCCTGTGAACCTTTCTATCAACCCAATCAGTGTGAGTTGTCACAGGAAGCCCAGTTTTATAACACTGGTTCTGAGTGGAATTCTGTGACCCCACAGCTCCACTAGATGTGAAGGCACCAGTCTTGTGGGCCCTGATGCCCTGAGTACGGAAGCTCAATCCTTACCAGACGTTCATAGATATGAGCCTGGATCTCAAGGCAATGTGGATTTGTCCCAGGCTGTCTTGTGAGGGAACGCACACAAGGCTATTCTTTATCCTACTTCCTGACTCAGAACTCTGTAATTTCCGGAGTGATAAGGGGCGATGGGAACATCTTTTATTATAATTATTCTAAGACCTGGTCTTAGTGCCCTGGTTTTTCACAGAACAGCTTCTGAGAGTTTTGGAATCAGCAGAAGGATAAGATTGTTTTTTGTGTGCTAATGAGATGTCTGGTGGCTGACTCCCTCCCGTAGCTTCGTAGCTTCAGCTGGGGAGCTGGTTGTGACAGCGTCCTGGGCAGAAATGGAAGGGGGTTGATTTTAGCTCCACTATTCTGTACTATGAATCCTCTGCGGGGCTTGTCAAGTTTTGTGGGGCAGGGGCATGTACGGAAGCTTCTTTCCCCATCCAGCATCGGGCTGGGGAAGAATAAGTGAAATACTTTCCCGGGCCCTGCGAACCTTTCTAGCAACCGAAACGATGTGAGTTGTCACAGGAAGGCCAGCTTTATAGCAGCTGGTTCTGAGTGGAGTTCTGTGACCCCCACAGCTCCGCTAGCATCCGAAGGACACCCAGAGAGTCTGAGGGTCCCTGGGTAAGAGGGAGACAGCTACACACTGGATGTCAGAAGCGTTGGGAGTCAAAGTGGATCCTGGAAGAGATGCTCACAGCCTGGAGCTGTGACAGACGGAGGCTGGTCCCAGGCCAGCACCAGATACAGCAGCACAAAAGCCAGATCTCTGTCTCTGTCTATCCCTCTGACTCTCTGTCTCTGTCTGTCTCTGTCTGTCTCTGACTCTCTGTCTCTGTCTGTCTGTCTCTGTCTCTGACTCTCTGTCTCTGTCTGTCTGTCTGTCTCTGACTCTCTGTCTCTGTCTCTCTCTGTCTATCCCTCTGACTCTCTGTCTCTGTCTGTCTGTCTCTGACTCTCTGTCTCTTTCTGTCTCTCTCTCTGACTCTCTGTCTCTGTCTGTCTGTCTATCTCTCTGACTCTCTGTCTCTTTCTGTCTCTCTCTCTGACTCTGTCTCTTTCTGTCTGTCTGTCTCTGACTCTCTGTCTCTGTCTGTCTGTCTGTCTCTGACTCTCTGTCTCTTTCTGTCTGTCTGTCTATCTCTCTGACTCTCTGTCTCTGTCTGTCTGTCTGTCTCTCTGTGTTTGGGTGGGGCTGTGAGGCTGTCTCTCTGTGTTTGGGTGGGGCTGTGAGGGGGAGAGAAGCTGGGTAATGCTGAGTCCTAGCTCGCAGCCTCCTCCTTCCTTCTTTCCCCCTTCCTGTCCCTCACCTCCCTTCTTTCTCTTATTTCTTCTGTTATTCCCTGTCTCCCCTCCAACTCACTTCCCTTTCCTCTAACCCGACCTCACTCCTTCCTGAATTCTCTTTCCCCTTTCTCCATCTTCCTCCCCTCCGTTCCCCTTTCCTAGATTCCTTCATCATGGGGTGGGACACTCTTTAGAGGTGGGGGCTCTCCATCACAGGCTGTTCATTTTTACCCCAGTCTGTATCTATCCCTTCCTGCACACACATCAGCCTCCAGGAGCCCCGGTCCTCCTATCGTGGGCCCCTAGGTCTCATGGGTACTACAAGGAGCAGTCTCCATGTGCTGAGAGGAAGTCGGGTTTGGGAAGGAGGAGCCACTAGAGTCTGGTTTATTCCTCCAAACTGAAACCTGAGCAGACCCTTGAGTATCATCGTGGTGCACATCACCCTTGCCCCCCACAGAGGCTGGATTATTTCTTGTCCAGATGCGGTGGCTGGTGTTTGCAACTTGACACAAACCTAGATGTATCTGGGAAGAGGAATCTGAATTGAAAACTCCTCTATAAGATTGTGGGGGTATTTTCTTGGTTAATAATCGATTGAGGAAGGCCCAGCTTACTGGGAGCAGGTAGCCCTGGGGTATATGTGAAAGCAAATCATGTTAGACTACTCGGGGAGCAAGAAGTCCATGGCTCCTGCTTGGGTTCTTGCCTTGGCTTCATTGTATGGACTGTAACTCGGGGTTTATAGGCCAAATATATCTCCTCCTCAAATTGCTTGGTCCTAAGGTTTTATCACAGCGATAGAAACCCTAACAAGACACTGGGGTGTCTCTTCTTTCCTTGTTAACTAGACAGACACTTTATTCTTAGTGTACTTCACAGAAAATGAATCAAGTTCACATCCACTGTTAGAGTGGCTCTCACCTCAAATAGGATGGTGAGGCCTTTGGGCATTATCTCTTCGTGGGAGTTTGTGGGGTGGGGACAGCAGGCCCTCACTACTGGTGAGTTCTCATTTGGGAGAAATACCTGACATCTTTCCTCTCTCCAGACCACCAGTGTTATTGTGTTTTTCCCTCTGAGGATTGCCTGTAAGAGCTGAAGCTAAGGGTGGTCCCAGTGGTTTGTTTGGGGGTTGCTCTATACCTACACTTGGGGTTAGCTTGGACTTTGCTTTGTGACCTCTGGTGGCTCAATGGATACTCTAGGATGGGGCACTACCAAGGCTTGGCAGAGGTGGGCAGATGCTTGCTCCTTCTTGGTGTAGGACTTTACTGATGGGATCCTGGCCTCACAGCCTTCCTTTGTGTCATCTGGGTTCCTGTGGAGCTAGCCTGGGATTGCTGGCCCTGGGTACAGCTTCTGGGTGACAGTGTATGCTAGAAAGACCTTGTTATTGATGAACCTGATATGTCTGTGAGGCCAGTGGTTGCTGCCTTGTGTCTTCCCTCCACTGAAGCAGATGGACCCGTCTCCGCACCGAAGCGTTGCTGACTTGAGTGGTTTTGCCTGTATTGGGTTCCCCTGTAGCTTCCCTTGCATTTGGCTGATCTCACTAGCTTCTTCTATTTATGACTGCCATCATGATGTAACGCCTCTTACACACCTGTTCGAGGTGTGCTCCTCCACCTTCCTCTTTTCTATCTTCTTCTCTTAGGAACTTTTCTGTGTTTAGTCATGTGTTTGTGTGTCTGTGTAGATACGTGTAGTGTCTGCGGAGCCCAAAGGAGTCAGATCTGGAGTTACTGACAGTCAAAAGCTGCCCAACATGGGTCCTCAGCAAGAAACACTAGCATAGGCTCTTGGCTATGCTTCAGACAACCCCCTTCCTTGTCTTCTTCTTGCTTTTCTTTGAGATGGTTCACACAGCCCGGGCTGGCCTTGAACTCTCTATGTAGGTAAAGATGGCCATGAACTCTGATCTTCCTGGTACAACTTTCAAGAGCTGGGATGATTGGCACTCACTGCCATGCCTACATTTCCATTTGATATCTTAAAATACATAACCCTTTAATTCAAACGAAGTTTTTCATTTCACATAACTTGCTTGGGTTGGCCTTAAGCATTTTTTTTTTTTTTTTGGTTTCTTTCTGATTTATCAACTTTGTTTCTCAGTACCACTCACTGACTTCGGATGGGTACTCCACCATCTATCGGTCTGTTTTTCCTTTCACTTCTCATTTCTTTTACACACTAGTTCTAAGCTTTTAAATCACCATTGCTTAAAGATGTGTTCAAATGCCTGAAAGGGCAAATGTCACCATCAGGGCATAGAAGCTATTTTGGTGATTTTTGCCTGGTCTCCAAATGGATTTTCAGTTTATTTTCTCATGACCTTACACAATAAAGTGAGTAGACCTTGGTTTGAGGCGCTAATGCATGGTTACGGTTGTACCCAGCATGCAATGGGGCCTTAGCGAATTTCTGCTAACAAGCAGGTGATGTCGTCATGGTGTTCAGTTTGCTAAGGGAAATAAGAGCATTGACTTGAATCCCTCTCTCTCTGCCTCCCCGTGGGTTTATAAGAAAGAGTTCTAGAATTTTACTGGCATTGAATAAGGATATTTTCCATTGTGTCTTATAGCAGCTTATAGACATTTAAGAAGACTTTGAATTTATAATTCACATGTGGCCCTTCACTCTAAGCATGTGGGACCTGCTTGCTCCAGATTAATGACAGTCTCCACTTGGACACCTTTATCCCAAAGCAGAGCTCAAAGTGAGCTGCTAGTACAAAGGACGAGTATATTGTGGCACTGAAGCTAAATGCCACAGTTGAGGTGCCGACTCCAAGACCCCCATAATCGCTGTTCTTGAGGCGAGCACCCCAAGAACACTTTGCCTTCCTTCCATCTCCTCCCCATTGTCTTTAAGCCAAACAGCCCTCTCTTATTATAAAAACACACACATGAAACAGAGAATCATAAAAAGAAAAAACGTCCCTTTAAAATAAATCCCTTCCTTGGCCGTCTCCCATGTTTGCATTCCTAGATCTGCAAGTAACTGCATTTATTTCACTTCTGCGCAGTTTCAGGAATTTCTCTGTGCCGTTTTCCTTTTTGGAGTTGTGGTGGGTTTTTGTTTTTTTTTTTTTTTTTTTTTTTTTGAGGGGGATAAGTATGCAGTCACCTGCAAATTGTAATATTTTGATCCCTTCGTTTTTTTAAATGTTGACTCATTTCTTATTACACTGGAGTGTAAAAGGACTGGCAGCCATTTTGCACAAGAACTTTTGCCATGGCCTCAGAAGGACATGCCATCTGGGCCCTGCTTCCTGTTGCAAGTTTACTGTGTGTGAGGCGCTCTTGGGAAGAGTCTGACAGTCAGTGGTGTGTCCTGACAACTTGAGATGAGTGTGAACCTAGAAAGCCCTGGGAGAGTCTCTGCCTTGCCTCACACCGGTGGTATAATTCTCTGAAGTCTAGCATCCCCATCACTCACGGAAGAGCTTGTTTGGAGCTGATTGGTGCTCTGAGCTGTGTCTACCTGTCAGTGGATTTTGTTTGGCTTGTGAAGTCCTAGATTTCTATTGTCTTGAGAATCTGGGAGATCCACTGGTCTTGTGTCCCTGGATGGAAGCAAAGAGAGATGGAATCCTCCAGAAGGGCCCAGTGGTTCCTGGCACCACAATCCCCACTGTTCCTTATTACCCCTCTGCCTACTTCTACATTCATTCCCTGTTCAGTCCCGGGCTAAGCACCTGCGGGCTTTCTCTTTCATTGAGATAGGTGCCATACATCTTTTAGAGCTCTGGTTTCTCACTCTCCCCTTCCTCCTTCCTGCCCAAGCTGTCAGTTTATGGACAGTCAGCTCCGCACACTGTGCACTGAAGTCAGCCTTGGGCCTGCTGCAATGCGCATGCGTGATTCCGGCTCCTTCCCTCACTGGCGGACATGCCTATTTGTCATCTGTGAAAGGTAAAAGTTGAGCACACACCGCTGTGGCAGGTTCCAGATGAAGATTCGGTGAGGTAAAGCCCATAGCTAGCACGCAGTACCAACAGCCTTTGTCACCGCTAGGCAATATTTTCCTCGCGGCGCTGGGAGAAGGAACAAAGTGTGAAAGTGGCCGGAAGCATGCAGAATGCAGCAAGGATATTAATCACTTTGGAGGGCTTTATGGGCGGGGCTTGGCCTGGGTGTGGGTTGAGAAGGCAGGGCTGGGGGAGGGGCACCAGCCGGGAGAGGATGCTGTCCCTGCCCCAGACCATAATCAGCCTGGGGACTCAATGCCAGATGAGGCCATGACTCTTCCGAAATGGAATTCCTGGGTCAGAGTAAGGAGAGCAGATGTTTACTGGAAGATGCCAAGGACGGCTGACATCACCCAGGGCCCCCAGGACACGGAAAGAGGCCGGGGTCCTCCATACCTCCTTGCCAAGGAGCATTCCTGGGGCGGGCGCCAGGGCTGGGGGTGGACAAATGCTGGCACCGCACACCAGTTCTCGCCACCTGAACATAATTAGTCAAGATGTGGAAACGATTTCCATCTTGAAAGGAGAGAAGAGCGGCTGGCCGACAGACTCCTCTGTGTGGATTGGTCTTTTGCAGAATTGCAGGGGCGGCCTCTGGCTGGCGAGCTGTCCTGGTCCCTGGCCAGGGATGGAGACAACCATTGTCATGTCCCCTTCCCTTCCAGGGACACAAGTCATCCTTTAATATTGACTTTGGGGGTAGGTCTGGAGAAGGCATTGCTTTCATCCTTTCTCTGTAGCCTGTCCCTCACCGGAAGCTGTCCCCATACCCAGATTCCTGTGATAAAAAGCAACAAGAAACCGAGTGTAAACTGGCTTAGGCCGAACGCCTCCACCTTGATTTACTTTGCCTTCTTCCCTGGGTGGCCTGCCTCAACAGCTCACCTGTGCCACTTGGTACCAACCAAGCCCGCAGAATACAGAGAGGCGGCTTTTCCATCGGGTTCACTGAGACTCTAACGCGGTTCTCATGGCTTTAGTTTGGTGTGTCCGGTAAAGGTTTGAGTGCCAACACCGGGGCTGAGGCAGGGAGCAGAGCTTTGATTGGTCAGATAGGTCACATGACTTCTCTGGGTGGAGTTTGTTATCTGAACCTCTGGGAGCTGAGGCAAGGTGGCTCTGAGGTCTGTGCATGTGTGTGTTTGTGTGGTGGTGTCTAGATCCTCACTGTGTGTATCCAGGACTTTCACTCACTTCCTTCAGTGATCCTCCTCTCTTTCTCCCACTCGGGCCCACAGGCAGAGAACATGGAGCTGTATGGTGCAGCTTGTGGGCTGAGGCCACATGACTGGGCCTCTACTTTATGTATTTATAATTCTGTGAATCTTCTTTTTAAAATATATGTGTGTAAGCCATGCATGTATTATTTTTTCAAGCTCTGCCCACATTTGGGTGGAGAGAGCTGAGTCTTTGGCCCATTTCTAGTGGACAGTGAGACCTCAGGTCCCACCTATTTCTGTCTCCCAAATACTGAGATTACACCAAACCCCGTCCTTACTAATTTTTTTTTAAACATGGGTTTTGGGGGATTAAACTCAAGTCCTCTCCATTGCAAAGCAAAAACTTTGTCAATTGAGCCATCCATCCTAAGCCCATGTTTCTATGCACCAGGTGCATAAAGTGTACCAGGTCAAGTCTAGTGACTGACCTAGATCCTTTAGGTTCAGGGGAAGGAAAATCTAAAAGATACAGTTCTCACAATGTGTCCTGTCACTGAGCACAAGCTTTGCTGGCTTTTCAGCTGTGCTGAGTGGAAACGTAATTAGGTGGAAACATAATTAGGTTGCATCGTCAACAGGTGTCGGGAGGCAGCAATGCAGCTGTGGTTGGGGCTGCACGGGGCCCAGGTGCTGCTGACTGCTGGGGCTGCCTGGCTCTAGCTTCTCCCCATTTGGTTCAGAGTTCCCCAGGAAGCTTCCGGAGCCAGTAATAGAAGTCTGGTCCCTGTGATGGGTGCCGTGGCAAACAGTTGGACTCAGTGTTTAGGTGAAGGCACGGACCAGCCAGCCCTTCCTTTCCAAGATTTTCCTTGGGGAAAGTGGGGTGCCTCAGCTCCCTCAACAGCTGGGGACCTCCCCCCAACTCTTTTTTCCTGCCAGGACATCTCCCTTCACAGCTACTTAGGAGGGAAGGCAGCCAAAGGCCTGTTAGCAGGGGGCTAGGGGGGAGGAGCTGATGGATTTTAGTCACAGACCCAGCTCTCTGCCGCTGCTGGCCCGTGCTTGCCTCTGGAGGGCACCAGGCCTCTTTCACTTCCCGAGCAGCCCCTGGCAGCCATGGTGCTTGCAGAAGCAATGGGTTTTCACCCTGAGGGATGTTCTGTCCAGAAGCCTCAGGTCTCAAGTCCCTGTCGCTGGCCTCAGGTAGGCATGGGCCTGTCTCCATCTAGGCTGAAAAGATTGTTTGCTGGGCACCTCTCCTTGGGGACCCCTGTTGCAGGGTTGGGTACCAGCTTTTGGATAAGATACAAGCTTCTCGTAACATTCCTGATCACACCGTACCCCCAAAAGGAGCCGCTGAGGATCCTCATTCCCTTAGAGCTCTCCTCAGCTCTCCTTGGGCTGCTCCCCTAATGGGCTGCCCCCCCACCCGCACAGGAGCTGCCAAGGCTTTTGTCTGGTGTTCTCCCCTCTGGTCCTGCTTCTTGGATTTCAGAGGCAGTCAGAGGCTTCCCTGGTGCTGGCGGTGGCCTTGCCTAGCAGTTCTGGAATTGGCTCCTAGCCTCCTAACGTCTCCTGGGTGTCTTATGTGGCAAAGCGGCTCTATTTCAGGGTCTGCGGGAGCACCCGGCATTGCCTCAGGGTTTGCACTGAATGGAGGGGGTGGCTCACAGCCTGCTTCATGGACCTGGGCAGTGGGGGAAATTGGATCAGGACTCCTGTGTGACCTTGGGCAGATTCCGTCACCTCTCTGAACCTGAGGTTTCCGCTCAGGACTCATGCAAAGAAAGTACGGTGGATGTCACCCACCCATCAGGCTCTCTGCCCCATGCTGGATCCCTGCACATCCTGGGACCCCAGTGTAATTGTCCTGGTGGCTTTACAGTGGCTTACAGTGTTGCCTTTCTTAAATCATGAAATGTCTTAAATGTCTTTGTGGAAAATAAAGTGTGTACACAGAACGACAGGAGCAAGCTGTAATTCTGTCCTCTACATTTTAGCCCATAACTCGCACAGCGTGTGTGTTTGTGCAAATGCTCTTATGGAAAAGGGTCATTGTCTTTGAGATTGTTTTTTTCTGTCTATCTACCTGTCATCTGTCTGTCTGTCTGTCTGTCTATCTATCTGTCTATCTGGCATGTAATGTTCTTAATAACCCAATGTTCTTAATAAACTTGGGATATGTGCAGAGCTCAGGGTCCCCAGCTTCTGCAAATTCCTGGGCCCAAGGGTGAGGTCGAAGCTGTAGGTGGTGATGAAGGCAACCGTGTGACTGGGGCCTCTTCCAGGACACTCTGTGACGCATTGGGAAGGGAGGCTGCTTGAGCGCAGGGGCTACAGTCAAGAGCACGCGTGATTGAGGGGTGACAGAAGAAGCTGTCCTTGGTCCCCGCCATGTGGGGAGTCAACAGACTAGCAGTTTTCAATCTGTGGGTCATGACCCTTTCAGAGGGGTCACCTAAGACCATTGGAAAACATAGACATTTACTTTATGATCCGTAACAGTAGCAAAACTACAGTTATGAAGTAGCAACGCGAATAATCTTTATAGCTGGGCTCACAGCAGTAGGAAGGTTGAGAAACACAGGAACACACACAGCAGTGCAACCTTACAAGAGAAGAAGCAGGGTTCAGGTTCGGAGCTGTTGAGTGAGTGAGACTGAGTGGGGTGGGTGGAGTCTCAGCAAAGAAGGGGCTATGAAGACTTCCAGTTAGAAGGTGATGGGAGATGGCTAGACTGATGGCGTTTCTAGACTGATGGCAAGGGGAGGTCCTGAAAGAGGCGAGGAAGAGAGGAGCAGACCATGACTACATGCTGCCTCAGAGGGAGCTGTCAGATTGGAGGAAATTTGGACTCCTTGGAAGGTCAGTGCACATGTATATTTGTGGTGTTAATGTGTGCACTTGTATGTGTTTGTGTGTAAACTTAGCTACACTGCAAAAGAGATTTTAGGTGGTTTGAGTTTAGACCAAAAACAAGACCTCAGGAGAGAAAGAGTTTGATGCTATATAAAAAAGGAAAGATATACTCTCCGGGGGATATTCCTCAACTGCCAGAAATCCCTGTGAAAAGTTTGCTTAAGCAAAAAAACAATTAATTGGTTAGAAGGAGGAGGATTAGAAGAATTGGAAGAATTAGATGATGAGAGGAAGAAGAGGAGAGGGTTGGGGGAGGAGGAAGGTTAGGGGGAGGAGGAGGATGGCTTAGCAGTTAAGAGCACTTACTGCTTTTGTAGGAGACATGAGTTCATTTCCCAGCATCCAAGTGCCATGATTCACAGTCACCTAGCTCTCTGGGTCTGACTCCCTCTTCTTGCCTCTTTGGGTGCCTTCATTCATGTGCGTACATACTTAGTTAAGAATAAAAATAAAATCATTTTTAAAAGAATAAAAGAAAAGAGAGCTCAGGGCTTTCTGGTTCTAGACATGGCAGGATCAAGAGGCTCAAATCCAGTGCAGTCTCTTCTCTTTCACTTTCTTAAACTCTTGGCTCAGTGCTCCGCACTGGTTTTCGTCTCAGGCTTGCTCAGTGAGCAGAGTCACTCCGCAGAGGGACCAGGGTTTTCAACAGTACCAGCGACCCCCTGGTGTAAAGCGAGAATGTCTTAGTCTGTTTTGTGTTATTGTAACAAAACACTGGAGACCATGATTTACAAAAAGGGGGTGGTGGTGGTATTTAGTCTCTTAGTTCTGGGGACCCAGGAAATCCAAGATCAGATGGCTGCTTCCACTCACCTGTGCTCCTGACCTGTTCCAAGGTCTCACCTCCCAGCACCATAGACACATGATCTCAGCCCGAGCTGCAGGTGCGGAGTATGTCTTCAAATCATAGCAACCTATCTTATGCCTGCTATAATCGGATTCGAGCAATTCTGCTGGGCTGGGCAGGGTTATGGCTCTTTCCTCTCTGTGACAGAGAGGCGTGGAAAGGTGCTCCCGGAGGCCAAGACTACTGAGGAGAAGGCTAGGGCAGGGATTAGCAGCGGGGTGGCCTGGGAGGGAGGATGGAGAGAGCAGAGGTAGGTGGGGGCAGGAGAGCCTCTCTTAGCAGCCCTCCCCCATTCCAAGGCTGGGCAGGGTGGTGAGGTGGTTGGCCATAGAAGCTGAGTCAGGAGTGGGGATGGTCAGGGGTGGGAAGGGTGAGGGATGTGGAAAGAGTCAGGTGTGGAGAAGGTCAGGCAGGAATGGGGAGGGTGGCTGAATGCTGCTGCCTTCAGCAGCATTGAGAGCCCTTAGGCTGGGAGCCACCAAGGCCTCAGGAGGCAGAGGCCAGGACTTGTCATCTGGGGAAGGCTAATGCATGGCAGGTGAGAGATGAAGGTGTGTGGCTCTTAGAGCCACATTGACAGCAGTGGGGAGCCAGGCTTGGTGACTCCTGTGTGGGGGGGAAGTCAGTCTAGTATTTAGATATGCTCTGTGTGGTATGTGGATGAAAAGAGAGCCACAGGCCGGCTGTGGCAGGGGATGGGGATTTTATTCTACTGAGTAAGTGTGGGTAGATCAGGGTGGGGTAGAATGAAGGAGGAGACCATAATCAAGGACCAAATAAACACCCTTTTAGATAGTGGTAAAAACTGGGGCAAAATGCCCATAGGTAATGAGGCCACACACAGCTTACAGTGAGCATGTGTGGGCCGTGTGTGTGAGTGTGTGTGTGCTCATGATGTGTTACTGTGAGCAGTACACTGTGAAGTAGGTGGTTGATATTTATACATAAATGTGTACACATGAGTAAAAACACAGTAAGCTAGGTGTTGTGGATCTTGCCTTTAGTCCCAGAAGGAAGCAGAGGCAGGCAGATCTCTAAGTTTGAGGCCAGCCTGGTCTACAAAGCAGGTTCCAGTACAACCAGAGATACACAGAGAAACCCTGTTTTTTTTTTTTTTTTTTTTTTTAAACCCTCTCCAAAACCAAAACATCAACACAAAAAAGAAATATACATGTACATGTGTGTAAAGCATGGGGTACATACAATGGCATATTATGTAATGCATGTGAACATATGAAGTTTGTATGCATGTTTTAGATGTGCAGTGCATGTTTGTACAGGATACCGTGGGTGCATACATAAGAATGATCACTTGTGCACACATGTGTGGTACATGCATGTTTGTTCAAGTATACACGTGATGTTTGTGTGTACATTGGTTCACGAGTACTTGCATGCTGTGTGGAAAGTCCACCTGAGTGTACATCAGTGTGTCTGGGCTTCTGTACTGAGGCACAGCCGTCAGACACTTGCTCATAACTGAGACTGATCCAACCTTTAATGCCTTTCCCATGGCTGGGGAGAAGCCAAGGAGAAGCATGCAGTTTGGGGGTGTGCAAAGTTAAGTCAGCAGATGGAGGTTCAGAGGGCTATTTGCCTCCTGCTCAGCCCTCTCAACACCTGCCTTCTGTTTGGAGCTAGGGGTTTGGCTTTCCTGGAAGGTCCTTCAGCACCCTGACCACAAAAGGCCAGCATTCCACATTGCAAAATCAGGGAGGCAGCAAACCTGTCTTTCCTCCAGAGGGGAAGGGCTTGGCATTTTTCTGGTCACTGGTCCTTAGCCTCAGACAAATGTTAGTTGCCTGTCCATAGTCCTTGTCTTCTAATCATTAAGGTTCCTCTGGACCCAGCATCTGCCTGGTACCCACTGGTGTGTTTGGTCCCCGCACCCCCACTTCCTAGTGGAGAGCTTCACGATGCTGGATCAGTTGTCTGAAGGAGCTAACCTTGTTTCCTTCCTTAGGCATGGGTCTCTAGGTGCATACTTGGGCCACCTTCCCTCCTCTCCCTGTCTCTGGCTCCTCTCACAGCTCCTCCCTCTGCTCCTCCCTCTCTGCTTCAACCTCCTGCGGTTTTAATGAGGGCTCAGCCTCCTGTGCTCCGCAGCTCAGCAGCTCAGCAGCAGTACCTTTAATTAATAATCCCTCACTGCAGTTTCTCAGTGGAAATGCTGCCATTTTCCCTCACTAATTGGAAGAGCTGGTTAAGCTCCAAGATGAATGACCCTTTTTGCTGGGATGTCTTCGCCTGGAGTCTCCATCAGGGTGGCTGGCCCTGGCCAGGAGCTGCTGGTTTGCCTGAGCAGGGGTGTTGGGCTCGATGGCCAGGAGGTCAACTTGCCCCATCCTACAGGGACAGGGACAGCCCTTTCAGGGCAGAGATCTGGCCCAGTCTGGAACTGATTCTTGACCTTTGGAGAGGACATGCTTATGGTAAATCTGGTGAGCAGCCCCACACTGGCCATTGCCCAATCCTAGCATCTCTGCTCCACCCAGTCTTGGGAAGTACCAGTGTGGACTTCTGGAACCTTCCCTTGGCCTAGCCTATGCATGTCCTTGTTCACTATACCTCAGGTCCACCTTGGCCTGCACAACTCTCCTTCCTTGGCACAGTATCATTTGGCCTTGGTCTTATGACAGGTCCTTAGTGAGCTGTCCTTCAGACAAGCAAGGGTACCTAAGTCACACCACACCATGGTTGTGGTCATTCAGGGGCTGGGCAACAGAGTGAGGGTTCCTGGCAAGGACTGATGACAGTAGCTGCTTACTCTTGGTTCCAACCTGATGGGATTTAGAGCTGCCATGGAAACACACCTCTGGGTATGTCTTATGAGGTTATTTCACAAAGGTTTAACCGAGGTGGCAAGATCCATCCAGACTGTGGTGGTGTGATTCTATGATCTGGGGCCTAGACTGGAGAAAAGGGAGAAAACTCTCCCTCCCTCTCTTCTCCTCTCTACCCCTCCCCCTCCCTTCCCCCTCCCTCTCCCCCTCTCCCTCCTCCTCTTCTCCCCACCCCTCCCCCTCCCTTCCCCTCCCTCTCCCCTCTCTCCCTTCCTGTTCCCCTCCCTCCCCCTCCCCTTTCTTCCTCCTCCCTATGGATACAATGTTACTGACCTCACAATTCCATTGCCAAACCTTCCCTAGACCATGGGCTGTATGGCCTTAAACTGTGAGCCCAGATAAAACCTCCTTGACTTTGCTGGGGTTACATGTTTTGTCCCAGCAGTGAAACAGGAGCTAATACAGGCAGAAACTTGTGCATCCCCTGTGGAATGTTAATCTGCACTCATGCCTGCACCACCGAGACAGGTTTCAGTGTTCACCCTAGCTGTGACTGTTTGGGCCCCTGTGGTACATGACAGATGCTGGTAATCAGTCGTTTGTCCCAGGGAGAAAGATGAAGAAACCATGATGCCCAGAACTGGAGCGTGGCTTCTGGGGCCTTTATGTTCCTTCCTTGTAGTGTTAGCAACAGAGTCAAAGATGCGGTATCTGAGCAGGCACTGATGTATGCTGTACCATCATGTCCTATGCAGCTGACATGGTCCTTGGGACCAGAATGCCTGTGGTCTGAGCACTAGCGTGGGTTGATGAAGCCCTAATGGGGAATGCCTGAAGGAGGGATGCTGAGAGCTCAGGTAGGAGGCTGTCACCTCACAGTCTGCCCTTGAGCAGAAGGTAAGGGAGCAAGTATCCAACAGCATAGACTGGGTGGGGCTTGCTGGAATTACTTGGACTTCTTCCCTCCTTGTGTCCTCCCTCCTTCCCTATGTTCAGTGGTGCCTGGAGTGCAACTCGGGGCTTCATTCCCTGTTCTCTGGGAGCTTATGAATTCCTGATGGGACACAATATGCCATCCCATGGAGTAAGGAAGGTGTCTTGTGGGGGCAGCGGCCTCCAGAAGGAGGTAAACCCGAGTTGGACACGCCCACATGGTGTGAGATCGCTTATTCTAGAGCTGGGGCTTTGCCCTACACCAGGTCCTAAGCTCAGGATGCTGTACCACTGGGTGGGTGTAGCTGATGTCCCTGCTGAGGGAACACAGCTGTGCTCCAATGGCAGCCTCTGTCAGTGACATTAGGATGGCCTCTTCCCCCTTCATCTCTCTGCAGGTGCCACTTGGGTTCCTGTCTCTTCTGTGCAACCTGATCCTTTCCCCAGAGGGTGTGTCCCCTCTCCAAACCTTGGTGTCCCTCTGATGCTCTTTGTTGGACTTTGCTCTTCCCTCTGGGAGCCTTTAGAACACTGTCTTTGATGTCCCTGGGTTTCATTATAGTTTAGACAGAGTCTTGGTACAATTGTTTTCTTAGCAATTAGGAAGATTCCTGAAGTCCACTGAGGTTGAAATATTCCAACCAGTCTTGGGACCTTCTTGGCCATCGGTTTTTTCAAATGCTTTCTCCTCATCACCTCATCCTTTCTGGGGCTCCTCTATCTTGCCTAACTTTCTCATTGTACCTTCTTTGAGTTGACACTTTCCTAAAGCACCTAGCAAGCCTCCTTCTCAAATCTTGTCCCTCAGCTCTTGCTTCGACCCCTGTGTTCTACCATTTCATTCAGCCATCAAACTCATTTTCTCTGGTGACAACCGGTTCTTGGTCTCTTTGGGATTCTACATCCAGCTTGGCTCATCTGTACTGGGTGCTCTTGGATTGGCCTTTGATTCTGAGGGGCTACCATGGCTGTGGCAAGTCCCAGTGGGCTGGAAGGATCCTCCTCAGTTTCTAGCTCATGCCTCTTCTCCTGCTGAACCAGACACAGAGGGTGGCAGAAAAATCCCCAGAGCTGGCTTCCCTCCAACCCTGCGTGTGCACTGATCTGAGCTTGGTGGCTCCAACCCAGCATCTCAGCTCCATGGCTAATGATCGAAAGAGAGACACTCTTTTTGGGATAGGCCCATGTCACTCACCGAGGTCCACTGGGCTGTAGCACCTTGATTCCACCTTCTGACTTGTGTGTCCTTTCATCTCAGTCTTGGTTGCCATGTGGCATATGTTTAGGATGTGGGTGGACAGGGCTGTGCTAAGTAGGAAAAGTCACAGTTTTGGGAAGAGCAGAAGAGAGAATGGAGTGAGGCCTGAGGGATCTGAGCAGGCCGGGAAGCTGGAGGTATCAGGAAGTGGGGTTAGGGCTGAGGCTGAGGGGAAGGGATAACCAGTCTCTGGATGAGACAAGGGGAAGGTGGGGAGTGCAGGGAGTTAGAGGTGACTGTGAATAGGCTTTGGGGAGCAGGAGAGGCTCCCATGGGACAGGAGGCTCCTCACTACAGAGTCCCTGGCCCTTGGGCTCCCAGGCAGAGCTGAAGGGCCAACTATGTGTCCCGTTTAGCTCTTGGTTGGCCCTGCTACTGAGAGGTTCATGGGCAGGAGTGTCTGAGCTTGGGGTGCCTGCTGGCATGAAGGTTGAAAATGGCACTTCTGGGTGCAGGGAGGATGCAGGGACTCCTTAGAAGAGAGTGCGGCTCCAGATGTTAGGGCTTATCATTCCTTCTGGGGTCACCCATGCTCAGCTCTGTTACACACGCCAGCTTCACCGGGTTTTGTTTTCCTCATGTGCAAAGTGGGACCTAGTGACGACCTGACCATGTCCACCTGACAGGGGAAGGACAATGCCTGGCGTGTCACAGAGAGATGTGCAGGCCAGAGTGGTGAGCAAGAGGGCTTGGGGGAGTGCTGGACACTCAGCGGAGCCCAGTGCATTTACTATTCTTGTTTCAAAAAGAAAGGGAAGAGAGTGTGTGCTTGGCTGCTCTGTGGATGGGGGAGGAGCCTCACCCTGATCCACTCCCTGCACTCCCACCATCCTGCGCTCACTTAGCTCAGAGCTGGCAGCCACCCAGCTCCAAGTGAGACGTGGCAGCCAGGATGCCGAGGCCCAGCCAAGCCCCAGATGGCTGGCGTGAGGTGCTTCCCCCAAGCTGAGCAAGACAAGGACAGGGCCTGACCTGGTGGGAGGGGCAGGAAGGGGACAGAAGTCTGTGGGACGCCATCTCTGGCTCAGCCTTGCACCCAATCCGAAGTCTCTATGTGGATGCAGGGACCTAAAACTTGGAGTTTGGCTTAAGTCCATGCAGCAAGGGAAGGTTCAGAGGTTCTTGCTCAGATTCTGATTGGGACCATGAATGCTGGTACCCCTACACCCTGGCCCCTTCCAGGCTGTGCTCTGGCTCCATGTATGAGTGTTCATGTGTGTGTGTGTGTGTGTGTGTGTATGTATGAGTGTTCATGTGTGTGTGTGTGTATGTGTGTGTGTGTGTGTGTGTGTGTGTGTGTATGCAATGTGCATACACATTTTAAAATACTCTAGTTATTACTGAACTTATAATGTAGCTTTACCCAAAGCAGCCTACCATACATAAAACTATTGTAAATCAAAATGTTTGTGGAGCTGAAGCACAATCGTGGGGATGAGAGTTGGAATCCCAGCACTCAGATAACACGCTGGGACTTCCACACATGCACTCAGATAACACGCTGGGACTTCCACGCATGGCCACAAGGACGGTGGGCACAGACTGCTGAGGCTCTTTGGTCTCCAACCTAGAGGAGAAAAATAAAAGTCCCAGTAGGTGAGAGAGAGACTCTGCCTCAAAGGCATAGTGGGGAGTGACAGAGGAGGACACGGGCACTCTCTTCTGGCCTTCACACTCATGCATAGGTGCATGTACATTCACATGTGTTCGTGAACACACATCAGACACGCATGCACATAAATACACACATCTTAAAAATGAGATTACTCACAAGCTAGGAACCATCACATCTTAGCCTAGCTTGCCTTAAACATACTCAGAACTCCTACCAAAACCTACCAGAGCATGCCCTACGTAGTCACCCAACACAGCCCATCTCACACAGTTACAGAGTTCTCCCTCTGGTCACGTGATTGTCAGCTGTAGCTCACTGTGCTGCCCATGGTTATACCAGTTTCCTGCGGCTGTAATGAGTTACCATATACTCACTGAGGTAAAACAATAGAGGTGTAATGAAAATGAAACACAGCTTATTTATTTATTGCTCACAGTTCTCGATATGCAAATTTCAACAAGATAAAATTGAGGTGTGGACAGTCTCATGCTCTCCATAGGTTCTGGGTGAGAAGCTGTCCCATGCCTCCTTTATCATCAGCCCTGGAAGCTAATATGTTCAGTCTCTCCTCTCTTGTCTTCTCTGTGGATCAGTCTACTCTTCTTTGGCCTCTCTAATGGCTGACTGAGTTCAGGCTGATATAATAAGAAGCCATTAGGCAGAAACATTAGAACGGAGTGGGATTCTGGTTAAACCCATGGTGCTAGGTTGCGACAGATACCCGAGAGAAACAATATAAAGGAGGTTTATTTTGACTCCTGGCTTCAGAGGCAGCAGTCTGTGATTGGCTGGCTCTATTGCTGTGGGCCTGTGGCAATGCAGAAGCGCCATGGCAGAAGGGCATTGTGGGAGAAAGCTGCTTACTTCTTAGCAGCCAGAAAACAGAGAGGGAAGAGAGGAGGTGGAGGGGTAGGGAAAAATTTCCCTTTAAAGGCCTGCCCCCAGTGACCCAGTTCCTCTCAGCCCCTACCTCCTAGCAGCTTATCCAGTATGACCTCATCATCGATGAGACTACCAGCCTCATGGTCCAATCACTTCTCAGTAGCGCTCCCAGCTGGGAACAAAGTCTCATGAACTATTTGGAGGGAGGAGCACCTCGTATTTGAACTGTATTTCTGACCCAGTGGGATACTTCCTGACGACAAGCAAGGCGAGCTGATGGATCAGGATCTTGCTCAGGTACAGAAGGTGGTATTCTTGCTAACCCGATTTGCAGAGTTCTATACCCAAGGGATTTTACCAGGATACGGACAGATAATCTGGGCCCTGATGAGAGTTTGACCCAACAGAGAGTCTCTGACACGTCTCCTGTCCATGTCCCTTGTTGTCACGAGCTTTCGGCTAGGCTATGGTGATTCACTGCATGGGCCTCACAGCTGTTTGACTCTGGCTGTTTGCTGAGCAAGAAGTTGAGTTACACTGAGCCTGCCCAATGAGATACCCAATGAGATGGTATGGGGTGGGGGAAGGGCTTGGTTTGTAGCCCAGTACAGGGCAGATGTTGGACAAGGCTCTTCCAGAGAAATGTTCAGCCAGAGGCAGTTCCTTTTGGGCTGAGAGAGCTAGGCCTTGGGTTAGTACAGCATTGCTAGTTGAAAGGACTGGGGAGCAAACATCTGCTGAACATAAACATAGCACATCTCTCTCTTATATAATTTGCTTTGGGGAGTAGTTTTGAGAAATTGTTTCCTGTTGTTGAGCCGGTGGACACCAAAGCCATGCTCTGCCATTGGGGGTTGTTCTGGCTTGGACCTCAGATGGAGAGGAGAGAAGGCCAGGGGGAATTAGTTGGTAGGTGGGCAGCAGCAGGCTGGGGGAAGAATGCCCACACAGCTGGGCTCCAGCTGCTGTGCTAAGCAAGGGTTTCCTGGCCCCAGCAGGGTGGCCTTGGCCTTTTACTGTCCCCAGGAAGTGGAGCAAAGCTCAGTTGCCTGTTTCTCCAGGGCTTCCCATCTACTTGTCTTCTCCACATCTTTGTGAGGCCATGTGCGAGGCTTAGGGACTGGAAAGAGCTTCGCCCCACAGGTCAGAGTCTGAAGGTGCTTGAGCGACTTGGGTTCCTTCTGTTAGATCTCTAGGGTAAATAAAGATCAGGCCTGTGTCTCTGATACCAGCAGAATAAGCAGTGTCTGTAGATATCTGACTTGGGAGACATCTTATGACACGGAACTCAAACATACAGCCTTTCTTCAGCCCCATCTGTCTACAGACCTATGGCCCTGGGTCTTTGGCTGCTGGAGGCTGTGGATCATGGGACTGTGCTGCCTCCCTGGATGGCTCAACTGGGTTCTCTAACCTTACATGCATATCGGCTCTTAGGTGGAATAAGGATGGGGAGTGTTGAACGAATGGTGTTGATACTTGTCTACTGGGTTTGTCTTGTTTCTCATACATTCCTGTGGACAAGGAAGCCACAGAATTCCTGCCCACAACCAGCTCAGAGTACACTAGGAGGGTTATAGAAAGGTCTGAGGGCTGAGGACAGAAACCTGCTCCTCTCTAGTCCTCTTTGTATCTTCCTTGGGGTCAGGAGCCTCGCCTGTGTCTACACCCAGAGAAAGAGTAATGGGCATCTGAGCTAAAGAGCAGAAATGATATCCCCAATTCTGGCAGGGGTAAAGGCATCGGAGCCTTTGGGGAGGCAGGAGGGGCCTTCAGGAGGAGAGGGCCTGGCAGCTAGCACCCCATGTATCCACTCAAGAACTCAGCTGGGGTTGAATTCAGCTGGTAAAGTGTTTGCTTGAGGGCCTGAATTTAATCCTCAGAATCCATGTAAAAAGGCCAGATTTGAAAAACAAAACAAAATGCAACAACAAAATGTTAGGTGTGCTTGGGCACACTTGCCATCCCAATACTGAGGAGATAGAGACAGGCAGGTCCCTGGGGTTTGCTGGCTTGCCAGTTCAGACAGATTGCTGAGTTCCAGACAATTGATAAACCCTGTCTTAAAAACCAAGAGTTATACCCTGAGGAGTGACACCCAAGGTACATCTCCATATGCGTGTGCACACAGGCACCTGCGTACATGCACACACATACATACACTGACTTACAAACCAGCAGAACATATCTGCTAGACTTAACCACCATAAAGAAAAAGCACTTCCCTGAGTACTCTCAGGCTTGACTCCCGCTTCCGAACACACAGTTACTTGGGTAGATCTTGCAAATTCATTTTAAAGGAATTCCTGTACACGTCGATGAGACGTGTACTGTAGACACTTGCACTGTGGGGTGTTATGTGGTACGCTTGCTTCCCTTACCCATTTTTACCCTTCCTCTATAAGTAGGGGTGGTCCCTTCTGTCTGTCCTCCGCCTCTTTGCAGAGCCATGCAGCTCTCTTTCCAGCTGGCGTGCCCGACCTTTCCAGCTGGCATTTCCAGTGCTCTGAGTTCTGCGGATCCCGAGGCGGTCATTTGTCAGATGGTCCCAACATCCCTTCAGAGTCTCCTGCTGGGAAAACAATTGTGTCAGACAACCTCAGTGGCTTTCTTTCCCCTCCAAGCAGGCAACCCAAATCTAAAGCAAGGAGAAACCAGAGCCCTCGTCTTCTCAGGGTGTATACTTTATTCTTGAGCTTTTTCTTGTAGGCCGTGAACTGTGCAAGCCAGAAACCTAAGAAGGAAACCATTCTAAAGTAGGGGAACAGAGGCTCTAAAGCCAAGCGACTTTCTTACTTGCTCTGTGTTTGAAGGTGCCAGGCACTGGTTTGGCATTTGTTAGGATAATGCTAACTTTCTGTTGCCAGTAACTCCAAGTCACAGGCTGGATGAGATACATAGAAGGGGTGTTCAGTTTGATTCCTTGATATAGAAGTTCAAGGATAAGGGGTCTCACCCTGTGATGGTCTTTAGCCTGTAGCCTACATCATAAGGCCAAAGCCATCTATCCACACATGCACTGGTGTATGAGTGTCTCTTAGACTCTTTCCTTCTTCTTATGAAACTACCTGACTCCCCTCATCCTAATCACCTTTAAAAGGCCGTGCTTCTAAACACCACAAGTGGATTAAAGTTGTATCTTCTTACACCACATCCTTGGTTCACTTCTGCTTTGATAAAGTACCTGGCAAAATCAACTACAGGGCTTCTAGTCCATCATGCAGGGAAATAATAGTAGGAGGAGCTTGAGGGAACTGGTCACATTGCATTTATAGTCAAGAAATAATGAGTGATAGGTTAAAACATGCAGTATCAGCTTGCCTTTTCATCCTTTGCCATTCTGGATCCCCTGCCTAGGGAGTAGTGCCACCCAAAGTGGTTACATCTTCTTACCTCAATTAATATAATCAAGACCCACCATTTAGGGATTTTACCAGGCGCTCTAATCCAGACACCGTGTCTTTAAGACTCCTTTCTTTTTCATTAAGACTGATTCTAAATTGTGTCATGCTGATTAATTACAACTAGCCATCATACACAATGAGGCTCAAACTCCAGCCTAAGATTGCAGGGAACAAGCTACACACAGATACAGTATCAAAGCCTCCTGAGATCAGATCAGCAAGGTAGTGACTCGATAAAGAAACCAGCCATCATTATTGGAAAATATGATCACGAAGAAACAGAACAGGATGGCAGAGCAGAACATGATGTGGGGGAGGGATACTTGTAAGCTAAGTCCTTCGGAAGAGGAGACATCCATCTACAGAGACCTGGCCTTCTGGGAGATGCTTGTTACAGATGGAGCTGACGGCAGGTGCAAAGGCCCAGAGGCAGGAGCTAAGCTGAAGTGTGCCAAGGACATAAGGAAGACCTCTGTGACCAGACTGAGAAAGAAATGAATAGTGACGTGGGCGGTCACATGGTAGGAAGCCACCAGAGGGTTCTGAGCAGGTGGGTGACAGTTCTGATTCTTGTTTTAGCGATTCTCTTGCGTAGCCATGCAGAGAGCAGAGAATGAGGTCACAGAGGCTCAGTCGCCCTGGCTGCTAGCCTGGCGCGCTCACGGCACTGTAGGCAGATGGTGCGGCCTGGCTTGGGAAGCCCCTGCAATGGTGAGCCTCCAAGTCCTGGCTGTCATAAGCTCATAGGTAGAGTTCCTGTCCCTTTGCACGGAGATCCTGGTGGAATAAATGCCTGCCTTGGGGTTGGTTGAGTGCAAGGTCCCGGAGATGACCAGAGGAATTCATGGACCCCTCTTTGAGAAGCTCATGGCTTCTCTGTTGGGGTGGTTGCCAGCACACAATGGGAGGGGCTTACTGAGGGCAGGAACCTACAGCCACAGTGTGAGTGGCTGCTTGCCCATGCCAGCAGAGCAGGGGTCTGTGCTGGGCTCAGACTGGCTGGCCACAGGCTTAATATTCCCTCCCCCCCCATCTCACCTGATGTGGTGGGAGTCTTTGTTCTAAGTTCTGGATTTACACCAAGGACTCAGGCCCAAGGCTGATACAGATTATAACTGCCCAGCAGCTGACCAACCTCTTCTCTCCCTTAATGTCTCTCACAGGGGTTCTTTCCTCCAGCCTCAGGGCACTGGCTCCTGTCCAGTCAGTCATACTGGCCCAAATGTTGGGCTCCCAGTGCCCTTAAAAGTGCATGGTCACGGGACATGAACGGTTTCACAATGCTTTCTTCTGGGGTTGCTGTTTGGATGTCAGGAGCATCTGCCTGACACTGGATACCAGTTTTAGTAAAACTGATAGACAGGGAACACATCTTCCCTTGATGTGTTTAAGGGCAGCTGCCTTCCCCAACCATCCTTGCCTGGACCATGGGGAGCACTCAGGAACCTTTACTTGTTCATACTCTGCACTGGTCATGAGGGTCTATGAAGATTTCTGGATGTGTGAGTATGTGAATGCATGCCCTGTGACTCTATGCGTGTGTTTGGGTGGGTATGCAAGTATATGCTTTTGTGTCAGTGTGAGTGTATAGTGGGTATGACTGTGTGTTTGTAAGTGTGTTGATCCATATGTGAGATCACATGGTTATATTTGAGTGTTTTAAGTGGGTTGTATGTGTGTGTTTGCATATTGTGTCCATGTGCAAATATATTATATGTGTTTGTATGTTTGTCTTAGACTTCCATTGCTATAACAAAATACCTGAGGCTGGGTAGTTTATATAAGATAGATGTTTATTTGATTTGGCCTTCCGGAGGCTGGAACATTGAAGAGCATAGCAGCAGCATCTGGTCCAGCTTTGAGCAAGAGCCTTCCTGTTGCATCCTCACACAGAGAGAGCAAGCATTCAAACTTACCCTCTTCCTTTTCAGATAAAGCCACTAATGCTATGGTGTGCCCACCCCCCCCCCAATGAACTTTTACTGCCCTTCCAAAGGTCCATCCCTAATGCCCTTAGCAAATGACTTTGAGGATTAACTTCCCAGCATGTGATCTTTGGGGGGTGCTTTCAATGTACCTGGGGAGCCCCACCTAGGATCCCTTGGCTTCTTATTCTGGGGTTGGTGACTATTTGTGGGTATCATATAGGTGCATGGGTCTGAGTGTGTGTATGCTCATGAGAGTGTTCCCAGCCATCAGTTGGCTCGTCCCCAGGCAAAGGGGCTGGAGTGGAGCTGCTGCCTTTGAGTCCCCTTTCTTATGCTCCAGTGGCATTGCTCTCTTTGGTCCCAAATGATGGGCAGGACTAGACTCTTGGACGTGTGTACTGCCAGGTGCTTCCTCCTTGATATTTGCCTGTCTCTCTTCAGGCCTCTTTTTCTACCAGGATCAGTTTTAAAGATTTCAAAGAAGAATCTCCATTTCTGAAAAAGAAAAATCTAACTTCAATGGTTCCATCACTTTTGTACAATTCTATAGTCATTTGAATGTATTCTTCTTGCAAGAACAGCACATTAGGCAAAGTTCTGGACCTGAGCCTCCCCCTACCCTCATGGGGATGATGAATATACAATAATACCCCATTTAGACCTCATTCCCTGTGTTGATATGAACTTCAATGCCCTTAGAGAAAAATATAAACAGTGTTTGTATATTCCTCCATTTTCTTTAAAAATGTTACATATATGTCTTTGAAATGCACACTGTAATTACCACCCTATAATTTGCATATTTCACTCAAAAACACATCCTGGAGTCCTAACTGTGTTGATGTGTGGAGGCTGGGCTTGTGTTGTAAGTCCTGACCCAGCATCGCTTCCTGTAGAGAACACACAGACTACATAACAGTCCCCTACAGCTGAGAACATGGGTTGTTTTCAGTTCTTTGACCTCAAAAGCAAACTCATCGAATCTAATTTCTGCTTAGCTTGGTGTTGGTGTTAGTGATGGTGTTGGTGTTAGTGATGGTGTTGGTGTTAGTGATGGTGTTGGTGTTAGTGATGGTGTTGGTGTTAGTTATGGTGTTGATGTTAGTGATGATGTTGATGTTAGTGATGGTGATGGTGTTAGTGATGGTGTTGGTGTTAGTGATGGTGTTGGTGTTAGTGATGGTGTTGGTGTTAGTGATGGTGATGGTGTTAGTGATGGTGTTGGTGTTAGTTATGGTGTTGATGTTAGTGATGGTGTTGGTGTTAGTTATGGTGTTGATGTTAGTGATGATGTTGATGTTAGTGATGGTGATGGTGTTAGTGATGGTGTTGGTGTTAGTTATGGTGTTGGTGTTAGTGATGGTGTTGGTGTTAGTGATAGTGTTGATGTTAGAGATGGTGTTGATGTTAGTGATGATGTTGATGTTAGTGATGGTGATGGTGTTAGTGATGGTGTTGGTGTTAGTTATGGTGTTGATGTTAGTGATGGTGGTGGTGTTGGTGATGGTGGTGGTGTTAGTGATGGTAGTGGTGGTTATGGAGGTGGTGGTGAAGGTGTGAGTACCCTGAGTGAAACATGTAGGACCACATTTCAATGGTGAGAAATGAGATGTATCTGATTTTGGCATTGTCTGGCTTCTGGGTACACAGCTCTTGGGACAGAACCATGTGTGTAGGTCTCCTTACTGTCTGCAGACTTCTCAACAGACACATTACTTACTCACTGATTTTTCCCATCGCTGTCCCCCATTCCCTGATCATTTCACTAGGCTTTACCATTCTTTCCCTTATATCCATTTACTTTCATTTTATGTGCATGTGTGTTTGTCTTTATGTTTGCCTATATACTATGTGTACGTAGTGCTAAGGAGGCCAGAACAGGAGTTTGGGTCCCCTGGGCCTGCTGATTGAAGTTGGGCTCGAAAGACTGAGTAAGAGTTTTCTAAGCAGGGAGTCCCAGGACCAATGCAGAGGCAGCTGGAAGGTTGCAAAGCTTGAGGGAGCTCTTGAGGCAAGGCTGGGTGCTCTGAGAGCTGTGCCTGTCCTTGCTCTCCACTGGCTTCAGCCCCCTGGTCTCCGGTGAACACATGGTGCTCACAGGAAAGCTCCACCCATGGACATTGCAAGTCTGGGCAGCACCTAGAGGAAGCCAGAGAGTGAACTGGTGGCACTCGCAGGGCATCCTCATAGCTCTCTACTTGTCATAGCGCCTCTCATAGCCGGCTCCATCCACCTTGGGGTCCAGAGGCACCCACATGGGCTGTCTTTGCTGTCCATAGATCCCTGTCAACACCACCCTGCTTGGTTTCTAGAGAGAGAGAGATTTCAGGCAGTGACACCCCTCACCTTTTATTCTTCAAAATTATTGTTACAAATGCAAATTATATGTATAGTTAATCTAGTTCCTTTAATGTGCCATATACAGCTAGAATAACTGAAAACAACCCAAGTTCCTACCTATGAGCATGTTTAATAAACTATGTGGTCTCAATAGGAAGCAGCACATGGCTTTAATATTCATCCCATGTCTCTAAAAGATCACTATGATCATTTAATTAGATTTGCTTCACTCCCGTAGAACACTTTTGCAATGTTGAGTCTTTAAATCCATGAATTTGGTAGACCTGCCATTTAACTGCATTTTCCTTTACTTCTCTGGTGTACAAATCCAGTACGAGTACTTTAGATTCGTATTCAAACCTGTGTATTTAAGAAAATTGAAATCACATGTACATATTTTGAGAGAGGTGGGGGGTGGGGTGGGGAGAATATGCCATAAGCTGCTCGTGGAGGTCAGAGGACAACCTACGGGACACAGTTCTCTCCTTCTAGCATGTGGATCCCAGGGATCAAACTCAGGTCACCAAACTCGGTGGCAAGTGTCTTTACCTGCTGAGCCACCTCACCGGCCCTCAAGTGTATTGTTTTTGTTTCAGCTTTATAAATAGCTTAGAAATTTATTTACTTGTAAGTAGTTTGTAAATAGTTTCACTTTCCAAGATTTCATCGAAAGAACTGGTTGAGTCTTTGTGTTCTGACCTTTCAGAACCTAATTTTCCAGTTCTAGGAATCACACGCATTGCACAGTCAGGCTGGTGACGGGCAGAGACATTCCTACACCCCTTATCTTCTGTGTTTGTTTTTCTTGTTGAAAATGTGTTCTTATTTCCAAGACTGTCGGTAGGATTTCCAATATTTATTTATGATGGACCCATCCCCAGTCTTGCACAAACCTTTTTCTTGAGGTTTCATGAAGCTTTAGCAGTTTTTGTAGACTCTCTTTATTAGGTTGACATAATTCCTTTCCATATTAGTAAACTGAAATTTTACATTATAAGTCATAAATGAATATTGTTTTTATCCTATTTCTCTACATCATTTATATAATGTTTTTTCTTATTCTGCTAGCATGGCGGATTGGCATTAAAGCATTAATTAATCAACCAATTAATCAAAGTGTTGCTTCTGCCTGTGTTTAGTTTAACTGTGGAGCATGTATTATACTTTCTGTACAGTGCTAGATTTAGTGTTTTACTGAGAGTTGTTAGGTCTGTCTTTAAGAGCAGATTGTTTTGTTTGCTCTTGCTGTTGTTTTTTTGTTGTGAGGCAGGGGATTTCCTATGGATCCAGTGCCTTCTTGTACGGTTTGAATTATCTTATAACTGCATGAGCAAGACAGGAAGATAAAACATTAAACTTAGGTCTGGACAGATGGCTCAGTGGTAAGAGCAGTGTTGCTCTTCCAGAGGACCAGAGTTCAGTTCCCAGCATTACATTAGGCAGTTCACCCATGTATAACTCTAGCAGTACTGGGTCTGACTCCCTCTTTGTGCCTCTGAAGGCAACTGCACACACGTATGACCAAACAACACACATACACACAGAGAGACAGAAACAGATACAGAGAGACAGAGACACAGAGTCAGAGAGAGACAGAGAGACAGAGAGACAGAGAGAGACAGAGAGAGACAGAGGGACAGAGAGAGACAGAGGGACAGAGAGAGACAGAGAGGAATGAATCATAAATCTTAAACTATTATTGAATTCAACATGGTCTGCTGAACCAACTAAGCAGGGCTCACATAGTTCACAGGTCGCACCAGGTCCTCTGTGAATGTCACGGTGTATTTGTGGGACTCCTAACAGGGAGCAGATCTGTCTCTGACTTGCCTGCTCTTGGGACTTTTCCTCCTACTGGTTTGCCTTGTCCAGCCTCAATATGAGGCTTTTGCCTTGTCTTATTGGATCTTACTTGGTCATGTCCAGCTGTTGTCTCTTGGAGGTTTGCTCTTTTCGGAAGGGAAACAGAGGAGGAGTGAATCTAGAGAACAGAGGAGCGGGGAGCTGGGAGGAGTGGAGGAAAGGGGACACAGTGGTAAAATGGTATCTATGAGAAGAGTCTATTTTCAATAAATAAAAAAATTATTGAATTTATTGCTGAGTTATTTTTTCTTCCTGAGGATTCTGGTCTTCAATCACTGTGTGATGGCTCCTCTCCTCTCCTATGCTTCCCTGCACAGCTGGACTCAGTACCTGCATGCTCATTCCACACTGCACAGCTGGACTCAGTGCCTGCATGCTCAGTCCACACTGCACAGCTGGACTCAGTGCCTGCATGCTCAGTCCACACTGCACAGCTGGACTCAGTGCCTGCATGCTCAGTCCACACTACACAGCTGGACTCAGTGCCTGCATGCTCAGTCCACACTGCACAGCTGCACGCAGTGCCTGCATGCTCAGTCCACACTGCACAGCTGGACTAAGTGCCTGCATGCTCAGTCCACACTGCACAGCTGGACTCAGTGCCTGCATGCTCAGTCCACACTGCACAGCTGGATGCAGTACCTGCATGCTCAGTCCACACTGCACAGCTGGACTCAGTGCCTGCATGCTCAGTCCACACTGCACAGCTGGACTCAGTGCCTGCATGCTCAGTCCACACTGCACAGCTGGACTCAGTGCCTGCATGCTCAGTCCACACTGCACAGCTGGACTCAGTGCCTGCATGCTCAGTCCACACTGCACAGCTGGACTCAGTGCCTGCATGCTCAGTCCACACTGCACAGCTGCACGCAGTACCTGCATGCTCAGTCCACACTGCACAGCTGCATGCAGTACCCCATATGCTCAGTCCACACTGCACAGCTGCACGCAGTACCTGCATGCTCAGTCCACACTGCACAGCTGGACTCAGTGCCTGCATGCTCAGTCCACACTGCACAGCTGGACTCAGTGCCTGCATGCTCAGTCCACACTGCACAGCTGCATGCAGTACCCCATATGCTCAGTCCACACTGCACAGCTGGACTCAGTACCTGCATGCTCAGTCCACACTGCACAGCTGCACGCAGTACCTGCATGCTCAGTCCACACTGCACAGCTGCATGCAGTGCCCCATATGCTCTAGGAACTCCCCCATACTTGTATGGGGCATAGAGAGATTCCCACTATGGGACCAGCTGACTGGGTCACCTAATCCTTAGGTGTCAGATCTCAAATGAGTGGCGTAATCAGTGGCTTGGAGCCCGAGCATCACAATTTGTAAAATAATTTTTCCTATTATCGTCATTTGATTTTTTCAATCCTTATTAGCTTCATTCCTTACTAACTTCACAAAGCAGCCATTCCCTGTTTAGTTTATCTTTAATCTGTAACAACACTTCAGAATTTTTGGTGAAATATCTTCTCTTTTTTTTTGTGGATGGGTGTTTTGCTTGTAAACACACATGTGCACCGTGTATGTTCCTGCCATTCCTGGAAGCCAGAAGCAGGCACGGAACACCCTAGAACTAGCATCGCAGTGCTCTCCACATGACATTGCTCCAGCCCCGTTCTTCTTTCCTCTCCTCTTATTTTTCTTTTCTTTCTTATTGAGTCTTCGAGATCCTGCTGTGTATTTTATACACAGAGCATCTTTCCATTCAGATCAGTCGCATGTCAAGCTCTCGATAGACTCCCCTGCCCATTGCTACCACTGTAGACCACACAGCCCCATGCGCCTGACACTTTGACATTTCTGCGTTGAAGTGCTAGTAACGAACACGGGTTAACCTGGTCAAGAACAGACAGCCAGAAACAAGAGAATTTTTCTGTGGTGCTGCTTAATATGAGGTTTTCCTTACAACTAACTGGAAATAGTTTGTGGTATAATCCATAAAGTAGACACACACACACACACACACACACACACACACACACACACACACTATTGTAAACAACATAGTGACATTTTAATTACTGTTAGGTTACATTTATGACAACGGTCCCATAAGATTCTGTCACCTAGTGATGTGGCCATCTGGAATGCACAATAGCACACTTGCTTGCCTAAGGATGCGTTTGTCAGAATGTGTCTCATTGGGAAACATGAATGCTTGGTGCCACTTTGTAGGCGAAAACAGGCTGGGAAAGGCCACATCGCCTCAGAGTAACAAGAGTAACAGAGCAGAGATTATTTTAAAAGAATGGTAGCTGGCATGATGCTGCCTACGCTAATTGGTTTGATTCTTTCCACAATCTATGTGTATTTAAAAATACCATGTCATTTTTTACAAATATGCATGAATGTGAGTGTGTGTGTGTGTGTGTGTGTGTGTGTGTGTCGGCCTCAGTTGTGTCTAATTCTTTTCTTCATACCATGATATTCAAGGATGGTGGGTAGTTAATATTGACTACGCTGGATTTAGAGCCACCCACAACACCTAACTCAGGATGAATCTGTGAGGTCTTTCAACAGAGCTGTAAGTCTGAGTGTGGGTGTCACCAAGGTGAGCTGAACATCAGAACTGTCTTTCTGCTTCCTGGCTGCGGGCACACTGTGATCAGCTGCTTCATGTGCCTGTCGCCACGCCTTCCCCACCATGGTGGACTGTACACCCCCAGACTGTGAGCCAAGCCAGATCCTTCCACCCTTAAGTTGCTCTGGTCAGATGTTTTGTCAGGGCAGTAAGGAGGGAAGATAACTCAGGCCGTAAGATAACTCGGCAGGTGAGGGCTCCAACCGCCAAGCATAGCAGCCTCAGTTGGATCCCTAGGACCTATAGGAAAGGAGAGAAATGATTCCTGCAGGCTGTCCTCTGATGCTACATGTGTACTGTGGCACACACATGAGAATGAGTAAATGTAATAATCAAAATAACAAAAGCAATCTAGACGATAAAGCCACTGGGTCTCTGAGCAATGCCCTTTGCTTTCTTATTTCTTTCTGGAAGGAAGGACCAGGCAAGGCCCCCAGTGCTTCCACCTACACCTCAGTGTGATGCTCTTGTAACAGAGACCGGTCTGTCC
The DNA here is from genome assembly GCF_963924665.1 of Micromys minutus. NCBI lineage: Eukaryota > Metazoa > Chordata > Mammalia > Rodentia > Muridae > Micromys > Micromys minutus. The sequence continues at coordinate 3,828,531 of NC_137979.1, forward strand.
TCCTTGGCCAGGCTGATGGGCTTGAGTCTAAGCCCAACAGGGAGGTCTGGTCAGAGGCGGCTGCTGTCTGTAACCTAGGGAGGCCCCTGCTCACAGCTGGCACCTAGCCCATGGAGAACACACTCCTGCCTCTGACTCGTGGGGCCTGTCCAACTTCTCACATCCTTCTTCTGGCTCTGTACAGATGAAGGGTTCTCTCCAGGGCCAGAGCAATAACACTTTATCTGTCTGCTGGCTTGCAATTCCCAGACTGTTTCCGAATTAGGTTTTATGTATGAGGATGCTTACATAATATCATTGTGTTGATTTGGATCTCAGCTCTAAAGTGCATATTTGAGCATGCACATCATTCTTCCAGAACCAGGGCTCCTTCGTAAAGGGGTTTGTCCTAAGTGAGAAGCATTTTCGAAAGCTTATTATGCCAAAAGCGCTGTCCTCAGTGTTAGGGACACAGACTTGGGGGAGGGGTTCTGTCCTGTCCTCAGGCAGGTCATAGGCAAGAGGGCAAGGAAGGAAGACCAATGAAAAAGAGGGTGACAAAAGCAAAGGAACAGGTACCCAGAAAGGATACTGTGCCCTTTAAAATTTCTCTATCCATAATTAAACATGCTTTTGCCAAGCATAGAAAATACTTACAAGAAAATCACCAACAAGTATAAGACAATATACTTCTAAGAAAAATCGCTCCAGTGTAGCAGAAAAGAAAAGCAAGGAGAATGAATTCTGCCATTTTGGCGCTAGACACCATGGGAGATGATAGTCTCCCCACAAGGATGCTCGGGTTGTTATGCTTGGTTTGTGTTGGGAAATGAGGGCGGCCCATGAAGTACCAGTCATTCATTATTTGACTTGAAGAGAGAAGATTATCCTGGATTATCTAGGTTAGCTCAGTGATTTTTAAAAGTGGAAGTCAGAGTCAAGGAGAGGCTGAAAGATGTCAGCTTTGAAGATGGAGGAAGAGGCTATGAGCCAAGTAATGCAAGAAAGAGGTCACCAGAAGCCACAAAGAAAAGGAAACCGAAACTCCTCATAGCTTCCAGAAGAATCTCAGTCCATTCCCACCCTCCTTCAAGCTTTATTGTAGCCTAAGAAAACTTTCAACTTGTATTGTTTTAAGTCAGGAAGTTTATGGCTATGGCATCAGCAATGCGAACTGAAAAGCTGCTGCTGGTTAGGTTAGTGACCATTTTCCATCTTGTAATATACTTAAATAAAATGTGTCATTGTCATCGTCATCCTCCTCCTCCTCATCATCATATGGGAGGTACGACATACGTTGAGGTCAGAGGACAACTTTGCAGGGTTGTTTTTCTACTTTCACCTTTACATGTGCCTCAAGGATCAGATTCAGGTTACAAGGCTTGTTTCACTGAGTGGCAAACACTTTTAGCTACTGAGCCATCTCTCTTGTCCAATGACGCATATGAATATTTTATAATTGATATCCTGTTATTATCTTTTACCGTCTTAGTTACTGTTGATATATTTTGGTCTCTTTCTGTCTTCTCGATGTGAATGTTTCATTATTTTTGTTATGTTTTTCAATCATGAAGCATCAAGGCTATGAATTTGCTTCTGGTGACAGCTTTGGTTATCACCTAGACTTGCTGATATGTTGGATTCTCAATATCAGCATGTTAAAAAGCACTTGTGGTTGTGATTCTATTAATTTGAGAACTGTTTATGGGACAGTTAAAAAATCTCTCAAGTGGTGGGTTTTACAGATGGTTGTGAGACACCATGTTGTTGCTGGGATTTGAACTCAGGACCTCTGGAAGAGGAGTAAGTGCTCTTAACCACTGAGCTATCCCTCCAGCCCAAGTGGTAGATTTTTATTGTGTTAACCTGTCATGCTAATTTCTTGTGAGTCCTCAACATCTTTGCAAGTTGAGATCAGACTTTGTTAGCTTTTATATTCAAATTTCACTGTTGAAGTCACTGACTTTCCTCTCCTAGCTAGCACAGACTTCCTGTGAGAATCTGTTTCCTCCATCACTTCAGTCTTCCCATCACATATTTATAGATGTTTTGAGACTCCATCTTAGTTCTGTCGGTTTTCTTTACTGCTCTGGTTAATCAACGTCTTCCAGGCAGCATTCAGAGCTCTGAGGCTGCCTTGGCCCAACTGAGGTGTGCTGGACCCCATCTCTCCAGGATTTGGAGGCTGGACCCAGATCAGAGTATCAGCTGGTTCAGTCCCCTCCTGGTCCATAGTGACATCTCTTCACTGTTCTCACAGAGTAGGTAGGATCAGCAGGACTCTCAGCACCTCATCACCTCTCAAAGGCCCAGGTTCCTCATCTCATCGCGTGTGAACATTGGAGGGGAGACATACATGCAGATCCACAGCAAAAGGACTTTAGTCATCTCCCACAGCTGCCAGGCTCTGGCAGCAAAGGAAGAGTTAGTCTCCATGGAGACTTGGCAGGGATATCCTGGTCCAGACCAAACACCCTGAATTATGAGCACAGGGGCCACTGGGTGCGCTGAGACTTAGAGAATTCTGAAATTGCTTCATTTGCTGGTGTTTGCTCAGCTTCTGTAAATGTTAAGTGGGCTTTTGAAGGGAACACGGAGTCTGTGTTACAGGGTCAATGGAGTGTGTGGAAACTGGTTGTCTCTGATACCATGGGAACTGAGCGGGCTTCAGAGAGAGGCCAAAAGGAGGGGATATGAAGGTCCCCAGTGGCTTTTGGGAAGAGAGGCAGAAGATGTGGGGAAGGACCGCAGAAGAAGCCGCTTGCAGAGCAGGGCATGTGAAGGGAAGGGGGCTCTTGGGGACACAGATTCTTAAGATCAGAAGATGAGGCTTGTGGCTGGATGGAGAAAAACAACTCTGGTAGGAAATAGCTGAAGGTTCGGCATGTGGAGAGCGTTCATCTTTTCTACTTACAGGACTGAGTGAGCCAAAGGAAGGGTATTAGCTGGCTGTGTTTTTGGGCTCTTTTTATATTTCGAATAGGAATTATTTACCCAACTCATCCTCTTCTACCCCTGCCCATGTATTGAGCTCATAAACTAACAACTTGGTTCCCAGTAATGACACTATTTTAGAAAGTGCTGGAGAAAGGGGACCACTGGATAGACCTCTGAAGGTTACACTTGTTACCTGACTCTTTCTTCCCAATTCTGTCTGTTTCCTGGTTGTCAGAAGGTGAGAAACTGTGAAGCTTCTTCACTTTCTCTGCTTTATCTTAGGAAGCTGGCCATGAATGAAAACCTCTGAAACCATGAGCCAGGATGAATAGTTATCTCCTTTAAAACACATTGGACTGGCCGCATACAGTGCCACATGTATGCAGTGACAATACACAGGAGGTAGAAGTAAGAGGATTAGAAGTTCAACATCATCCTCAGCTACACAGTGAGGTCAAGGCCAGCTAGACTTCATGCAACCCTGTCTCCAAATAAGTGATAAACTTAAAAAAACCGGTAGCTCTCCTGTATTTGTGACGGTAATGAGAGGTCTGGTGACACAAGGCCCCACTCTCTGTCAGCATAGTAATATACCAACAACAGAGAAAAGGTCGCCTTAGTACCCATTTCCAGCACCCGTTCTAAGCTGGGATCTCTCAGGCTATTGGCATACTGTCAGCCATGATGATGGAAGCTAATGTCTCTTTGTGTCCTGTCCTATGATCTGTACCATAGACACATTCTTGTTAATGGTAATGAGCAGTCCTTTCCCTGAACTGTGATCTGGCAGCCACTGACATGTTGTCATCCTTGATAACAGAAAGCGGGGGTGGGGAGTAGGGTCTGAGCTTGTCTTGTGTTTGGCTTCCTCAGGACATTGGTACACCCATGTCCACAGTAATGAATGGAAGGCTGATGTCCTTGTATGTCCCGAACTGGGCTTCATTAGCCATTGGCACCTTCTTGTCTGTGGTAATGGAAACCTAATGTCTCTCTGTGTCCAGAGCTGTGATCTGGTGCCAGTGGCATCTTCTTGTCCATGGCGACAGAAGGTGGAGCCCTGGACCATGGTCTAGCATCCATGGTTATTTTGTTGTCCTTGGTGATAGGTAGGCCATGTTCCATGTGTGTCCTGGGCTCATAGCCACCAGCTGCTGGCTCATTGCAGGAGGCAGACTGTGTTGTGTATCTGCCTAAGTCTAAGGTCCCATGCCACTGAAGGTAAAAGGGACCCATGCTCCACGCTGAGATGCCAGTGTTTGCCTCACGTCTAATCCTGATCAGTAAACAAAGCCTCCAGAAATAAGAACCCTAATGTGCGAGTCAGAACATTCATCTGACTTACTTCGAGGACTGAGCAGTGCGCCAGCCCCTCTGGTGAAGATTAGCACTTTGTAAGCAGGTGTGAGCCTGTCAGGACAAAGCAACACAGTGATGTGTCCCTTCTCTGGCAGGAGCAGAGGAAAGTGGGGCCAGGCTGTCTCCCTGAGAATGGGAGGGAGGCTCTGGGCTAGCACCTACAGGGAGTACTGTGAGTGAGAAGCCATAGGTGTCAGCAAAAGGACATCCTGGGTCCGCAGGATGGACAGCTCTCATCACCTGGGGAAGATGTCGCAGGCCTGAGGGACAGAGAGTATAAGCTTATTGGCTGAGCTCACAATCTCTAGAAAGAATTTTATTGGTTTTTAAATATGTGTGTGCATAGATGTATGTGGAGGCCAGAGGTCAACCTCCTCACTGTTGCTTAGGAAACACCTTTTTTTTTTTTTGAGACAGGTTCTGCATGTCTTCACCTCCCCAGCACGGCAGTTGCAAGCCACCATTGACAATGTGTGTGTGTGTGTGTGTGTGTGTGTGTGTGTGTGTGTGTGTGCGCGCGCGCGCACGAGTGTGTGTGTGTTAAACATGGGTGCTGGGGGCTGACCCCAGCCAGCTCTCAGACTTGCTCAGCAGGCAGCACAGCAAGTGTTTTAGTGTTTTACCCACTGAGCCTCTCTGGCCCAGGAGGGGTTTTCATTTGATAGATGCAAAATGGTCTAATTCTGAATTATGTGAGCAGGGAATTAAAGTCAAGGTACTGGGCTAGGGACAGTGTCTGGGACATAAGATGTTGGAAGGATCTAACCAGAACCTTTGGGAGCTGCTTCGTCAGGACTCTGGGGTGGGACTCCATACCGCCCGTAGTCATGACTGGGGCTGTCTCAGATGCACATTCCGAGAAGAGTTAGCCAGACCATGGCTGTCTGTATGGAGTGTGTGTGTGTGTGTGTGTGTACTGCAGGGATTCCTCTCATATAGACACTTTGGTTAAAAAATGCACAGCACAGTTCAGAAGCCACGTTGGCGATAGCCACATGGATCGATAGAGCTTCCGAGGGCAGAGGAGGAGATGTGCTGACCTTCCTGTTCAGTGCCCAGTCACTGCCATGAAGGTCCTTGTTAGCATGCAGGTCCAGGAACTGTTTCATCTTGTCCTGTAGTGTTGAGTGTGCTGTTCCTGGCTAGTTTTACAATCAGCTCTCCCAGGGCTGGGGCTATGTTTTGAGGGGGATAGAGATGCTGTCAACCGTCCACTGGGGATAACTCTCTGGAACCTGTTGGTATGGCGACGCAGCAGCTGGTGTTTGTCACTGTGATCCCTAACTCGGTGTACGTGGTGCTGGTCACAGTCTGTCTTCTTTGTTGTTCATTCATTGAGCTCCTGCCTGGAGCTCTGACATCTGTGACTCCCTCAGAGGTTATTCCTGAACTTTGGTAGTGACAGCCACCGTGCAGACCATACCCAGAGGTCCAAGAAAGAGTGAGACATCGTTCATGTTTCTGGTTGTGTTAAATTCATTATTTGGGACTTTCTAGCAAAAGGGGGAGTGACACATCTTCCTGTTGCCTCTTTCTTCAGTCCTTGGGATGTCACCGATGTCCTCCTGGAAAGTATCTCCCTCCACGGCTGAGCACACCCTTGCCATCCACAGACCAACAAGCAAAAACACAGACACCCCCCACACACATTGTGTTAGTGGTCTAACCTTCTGCAGCCTGGCTAGGTGATGGTGCCCTCTGTCCCTTAGGGCCAGAGAGGACACAGGGTGGTGGCATTGTATCCCTACAGCTTTGGATGGATGAAACTGGCCGCAGGGAGACTGCCTTGGAGCCAAGGGCAGAGGACATACAAAGGACATGTGTTAGCTACTGTCGGTCTGTGTGTACATGTCAGAGCCCGGAGACGGAGGAGAGCTGGTGTTCTCATGTACGGGGCATGGGCGTGGCCGATATTCAAGGCCTGACCTCATTCTGTATGCATTGCAAGTGGGAATCACCAAACCTGTGGCAGCACCTCCTGGTGGCCCCGTGCCACCCACGGTCATGAAAGAAGCACCCGCCGGTCATCAGGAACAGCTTGTTTATAATGCTGCTTGCTCTGGATTTGGGGACAAATTCATCATCACGACCTCTCTTGAGTTTGGGGGAGGCGGAGTGGGGCCCTCATGCAGGCATTGTATTCATTTTTCTGAAGAACACAAATGTCTACTCAGCCCAGAGAGGTTGTTAATGTCCAAAGTCCCAGTTCCACCTAAGTCTAGCTTGCCTAAGCAGTTAATTTATTGGGCTGAGTTACAGGGACATGGATTAGAGGTTCCTTCTAGGAGTGTAGGTGACCCCAAACATCTGTATCACCAAAAGTCCCACCCCGTTATAGATGATGGCCGCCTGAAGTTGCATCATGGAGTCCAGCTGTAGTTGGTCTTCAACTTCCTGTTTATTCTGTCTCCTTCCTCGCCTCAAGACCACAGGTACCCAGAGGCTAGAGGAAGTGGTGGGTGGAGCTCCAGGTGAGTGTTTGGTGATTCTCTTCACCTTGTAGGGAATATTAGTAGTCATACATGTGATTATTAGTATAATTAATATAATTGGCTATTATTGTTTTTGTAGTTATTACTGTGTGGTCTACCTATTTGTTGCTATGACTATGGCCCCAAAGTTGTCTCTGCTTCATGGTGGTTGTGGCACAGTCAATTTATGTACCAAGAAAAAAGCTGTACAATAGACTGGCAGAGGAGAGGGGTTATGGGGCAGGTGAGGACCCTATGCCTAAGATCACTGCTTTGCCTATATTGTTACTGCTGTGTGTGTGCATGTGTGCTTGTGTGTGTACACGGGCATGTGTGTGCTTGTGCTCGCGCGCGCACGCATGCACACACACACACACACACACACACACACACAGTTTCTCCCTGGCTTGGAGCTCACCAAGTAGGCTGGGCTGGTTGGCCAGCTAGCCCCAGGGACCAACTTGTTCCCACTTCCCTAGGACTGGGATTTTTAAGTATGTACCTCCACGCCTGGGGTTTTCATATGTCTTCTGAGATCAGATTCATGTGCTTAATGGGATGAGCGCTTTATGACTGAAGTGTCTCTCTGGGGCTCTGGACTCTTAAAGAGGACTTTCAGCTCTTCTGTAGAATTGGGCCTCTGCATGGGGGCCATACTGTGCTGTGCGTGGTGTGTGAATAGTGAGATTGTAGCCACCAAGGGCTTGCTCCTGGTACAACCTTTCATATCCTGGGACTTGCCTCTGTCTCCCAGTGTGATGCCCTCTGTGAGGGGCAGGAAGGAGCCCATGCTACACCTATTCTAAAGGGCAGCTCCACTTCATCCTCAACAGTTTCCAGTGATATGGGTGTACCCACGCCTGCCATATTCTGGATGTGATGCTGTTGCTCAGGTGGCCGAGACTCTGCTCAGGGTCTCCAACTAGGCCCTGACAATCCGAAGAGAGCTTTGGTCGGTGTGTATTGCTGTTCTTCCTCTAGGATGAATAAACAACCCAGAGTCACCAGCGAGGACTCTGAAGTGCTTAGAGGTCCTGCTCTCTCACATTCTTCCAAGATCACCACATACCAGACAAGGACACACAACGGACAGCCTCTAAAGGCCCACAGAGCAGCCTGGCCCCAGCCCAGACAGCCTGGCCCTGACAGTCCCGTCTCTTCCCATAAATAAACCAGACGCGCTCTTCTGTCAGATGGCCTGGCCTGGTTTTTGTTTGGGGAGATCTGGACGAGAAGGGGCAGCAGACAGCCTCGGGTCCTGGCAGAGTTGCCCAGCCCGAGAATGGCAGCTGGGTAGGCGGGCAGAGGACGATTGGTGGTCAGCCTGCCCCGGATACCACGGAGGCCCCCAAGACCAGAGCAGGAAGGGTGTATCAGAAGGGAATTGGACAGGGCACCAAGCTCTTGGGCATGTGTGTGAAAGGTGCCTACAGAGCGATCCAAGCCTCAGAGAGCCAGGGAAGTGACAGTCCATGGTGATAAATGGAAGCCAAGGTTCTTTGAGAACATGTCTAGACTTGGGTTCTCTAGCTCACTGAACGTAGAAGGCATATCTCCTCCGTAATTCAGAATTACCCTCTGAAAGGCTTTATTCTATCTCTGGGGAAACTGAGTCATAGGGAGAGGGATGGCTGATCCCATATCCCACAGTGGAATGGCACTTTCTCTGCAGGGTTTGTGTATTTGCTCTTGCCTCTGTGGGACATGTCTCCTCAACAGCATGTTTCTCCTCACCGCTGTGAGCACAGACCAGCATCCCCACCTCCTACTGGGACCTGGAATATTTATCACCTTTTCCTCCTCTAAGAAAACTCTGGGCTGAGGGCAAGGCTTCAACCTCCTACCCATCAGCCAGCCTTCATCTATCAGTCAGGCTACTGGTCCCTCGGTGTGTGCACATCCTCTCTGACCACTGGACCCTCCTGGAGGAGCCCCCCTGGAATGCAGCAGGGCCTGGCTATTGGTTACGCCTTCCCTAACACTGAGCGCTTTCTCTGGTCCCACCGTTCAGAGACAGGATCCTGTGCAGGACAAGCCATATCTAACGGTATAAGCCATAGCTTCCAGCAGCTATGTGGACTCTGTCCTGAGATCACTCAGAGAATTTTGGGGTGTATTAGTATGTAGAAAATGTCTTTGCAGGAGCCCTAGGCACCCCTAGAGACAAAGCTATCTCCTTACAGGGGTGGAGGGGGCCCCGGGCATGAATTCTAGAGCAGGGTTCTGGTATGTACTCATAGAAAGCAGAGCTGGGCTGGTCCTAGAAGCTGATGACTGCCCATTAGCCATACAGTATCTGGGACTTTGTCTACTATTCTGTGCTCTGCAGGTGAGAACACCCATTCCAAAGGATTCGAGTTCTGTGTGACCATCTCTGGGGATGTTCAGATCTTATTAGAGTTGTAGCTTTTTTGTATGTATGAGTTTTGACCCCTCCCCCTTTGCTGCCTAAGCTTAGTTTTGTTCTGGTGCTTGTTCTAGCAATCAGCATGGTATCTCTGTGCTGTGTGCCTTCTGTGTGTTGTGTATGGCTTCTGTGTGTTCTGTATGGCTTCTGTGTGGTGTGTGTGTGTGTGTGTGTGTGACTTCTGTGTGTTCTGTATGGCTTCTGTGTGTTGTGTGTGTGTGTTTGTGTGTGTGTGTGTGTGACTTCTGTGTGTTCTGTATGGCTTCTGTGTGTTGTGTGTGTGTGTTTGTGTGTGTGTGTGTGTGGCTTCTGTGTGTTGTGTATGGCTTCTGTGTGTTGTGTATGGCTTCTGTGTGTTGTGTGTATGTGGCTTCTGTGTGTTGTGTATGGCTTCTGTGTTGTGTGTGTGTGTGTGTGTGTGTGTGTGGCTTCTGTGTGTTGTGTATGGCTTCTGTGTGTTCTGTATGGCTTCTGTGTGTTGTGTGTATGTGGCTTCTGTGTGTTGTGTATGGCTTCTGTGTGTTGTGTGTGTGTGTGTGTGTATGTGTGTGGCTTCTGTGTGTTGTGTGTATGTGGCTTCTGTGTGTTGTGTATGGCTTCTGTGTTGTGTGTGTGTGTGTGTGTGTGTGTGTGTGTGTGTGTGTGTGTGGCTTCTGTGTGTTGTGTATGGCTTCTGTGTGTTCTGTATGGCTTCTGTGTGTTGTGTGTATGTGGCTTCTGTGTGTTGTGTATGGCTTCTGTGTGTTGTGTATGGCTTTGTATGTTGTGTGTGGGGCTTCTGTATGTTGTATGTGTGGCTTCTGTGTGTTGTGTGATTCAATGTGTGGTGTGTGGATTCTGTACAGGGTGACTGTGTAGGCTGAATCATGCCTCTCCTCCAATTTCATCTGCTGCAAGTCCCCCCCACTCCCTTTAGAAGGTGATCTCACTTAGATGAAGGATTCTTAAGGAGGTGATTAAAATCTGAGGCTGGTCATTGAGGCCAGGGTCCAAACAAGAAGAGATAAGGACACATATACACACAAGGGAAGACTAAGACCATGTCCAAGCCTAGTACAGGGGACTCACAGAAAGAACCAGCATGCTGGTATTGGGCCTTACAGTTCAGCTTTTGAAGTTCTGAGGCTGTACTGGCTGGTTTTGTGTCAACTAGACACACGCTGGAGTTATCACAGAGAAGGAGCCTCAGTTGAGGAAATGCCTCCATGAGATCCAGCGGTAAGGCATTTTCTCAACTAGTGATCAAGGGGGAGAGCCCAGCCCATTGTGGGTGGAGCCATCCCTGGGCTGGTAGACCTGGGTTCTATAAGAAAGCAGGCTGCGCAAGCCAAGGGAAGCAAGCTAGTAAGTAACATCCCTCCATGGCCTCTGCATCAGCTCCTGCTTCCTGACCTGCTTGAGTTCCAGTCCCGACTTCCTTTGGTGATGAACAGCAACGTGGGCAGTGTAAGCTGAATAAACCCTTTGCTCCCCAACTTGTTTCTTGGTCATGTTGTTTGTGCAGGAATAGAGACCCTGACTAAGACAGAGGCTGAGTTGTTCTACTTAAGCCACCAGCCTGGTGGCACTTTGATATGGCAGCACAGACACACGGATAGAGAGGTCCTCTAAAGGTGGTTAATGCCGAGTCTGTGGGGGGAGGGGTGTCCCACATGGTATAGGAAACAACGTCTGTAGGTCTTTACACCCCGTGGATGTAGGTGGCTGATGACACTTTGGCTCCATTTCCTGGCCATCTGTATGTTGGTTTGGGGTACGTAGACTCCTATAAACCTTACTATAAACCTTGCTGAGTCCTCCAAATAGCGCACATGTGGGGGATGTGCTGGCACATCTAGACTAGGGCCCATGCCAGCCCAGAGCTGGGCCTGTGGAACTGTCCTGTGCACGCTCCTATGTCCTGCATCTCAAGGCCATGGCCTGCTGGGGCCCAGCTGGTAAAATGTGGTGGTTCAGAAAGAAAATTTGCACTTTTTGATTGTGTGGCAAATGTTCCCGCGGCGAGACTCATTTTTCTTCTTTAGTGGCGGGCGCTCCGTTATTTATGTGAATGTTAATTTGCGACTGGGGACATTCCCCGACGTGGTCCTCATGCTGATCGAGACCTGGGAAATGTCAGCAGAAACATCTGGCGGGGACAAGTGTCAGCTCTTGTGATGGATTAGCAGGCGTGTTGTGGTCCCAGGGTCAGAGCCTGACCTGCTGACCTGTCTGTCCCTGCCGGGGCTGGCAGCCTGGCTGTCCTTCCTATAGGTGTCTGTTCTTGGCTCTGAGCTGTGAAGATGAGGACCCTGGCTGAGTGGTTCCCTAATTGGTGTCTCTTATCACATTTCTGTCTTCTGTTTCTGTCCTTGCCCATTCACACCCCTCTATTTTCTTTAAAAAAGTTATCTGTTTGATATTTATCTTTTATAAAAAGTCCAAGGGAGATAGCCCAGTAGGTAAAGCATGTGTCCCACAAGCATGAAGACCTGAGTTTGAGTCCTCAAGATCCACATAAAGCTGGATGTGCTAGCTCACACCCATAATCTCAGAGCTCCTACAGTGAGGCCAGACACAACACGATGCCCAGAAGCTCATGGGCACACACGGCGGTGAACTGTAAGAGAATAAACAAGGTGGAAGGCAAGGGCCAGGACCTAAGGGTGCACTCTTGCATGTGTGTGTCTGCATTCACGCAGACCAATGCATGCACACACACACACACACACACACACACACACACACACACACACACACGGAAGGAGAGAGAGATTTCAAAAGTAGAAAAAAAAAAGCCATGAAACTCACCTTAAGCCCTAACACTGCTACTGCTCAGTGTCTAAGCAGGTCATGTTGCTGTAATGTTGGAGAAACAGCTATTTTGTTAGGGTGTTCTTCTAAGCACTCCAAACATGACATCTCTATTTACCCCACTTAACTGTGTAGATTGACCCTATTTCACTCCAACACTACTGAGGCCGAGAGGCTTCCCAGTCATCCAGGGATGAGGCCGGCACCTGAGTAGACACATTGAGCCGGAGGCCGCACCCTTCATTGTCAGCTCCACGGATATTAGGTATATATAGGAGCCTGGATGTGATTTTACTCTCCACAGATGGGAGCTGCCTTCTCAGACACCATGGGTCCCAGACATTTGTTCCTGATGTAACACCCAGAGAGCCCTGTGGCCTAGTACACATTTATACATGTAGTGACACTCTTTTGCAAGGTGTAAGGTTCTTATTTTTAAAAGCAATTTCAATGTTTATATTTATCACGATTAGAGGGTATTGTCTTGGGTCATGTGACTTATGCAGTCTGATTAATGGTTTTTATCGGTCTTTTTACTACGCTGCCTGGTTTCAGAAATTTGGAGGGTTTGTGTTAGTTTACTAGTGGTGATTTTTGTGACTTAACAAAATCTTTACTTCTTTTTCTGAGTCATAGACTCACGTAGCCCAGGCTGGCCTTGAGTTCTCTGTAGCTGAGGATGGCCTTGAATTCATGATCTTTCTGCCTCTGTCTATCAAATGCTGGGATTACAGGCTTATAGCACCATGCCAATCTTATTTTTTTCTTTCTTTTAAATAAACATGTATTTATTGAATTAGTAACGTTCTGCTAGCTGTAAACTCATCCGTGGAAGATGGAGGCACCAAGATGTTTCTCTCTGCTCTCCTGTAGCTCCTCATTTTTTTTGGCATTTTCATTTTGGGGGAATGGGCACACCTCCCTCCTTTCACTTGTTAAATTAACTAAGGATGAGTGATTTTTATGTTTCATAGCTCTCCTTTCCAGACTTCTGGTCTGGAATCCTACTTCCCACAGTAAGAGGGATGTAGTATCAGTTCCTGTCCCTCAACCCCATGTTTTTACCTTTCGGCAGGAATTGCTATTGAGAGACTGGAGAGATGGCTCAGGGGTGACGAGCAGTTCCTGCTCTTCCAGGGGACCAGGCCTGCTCTGAGCACCCATGTCAGGTGCACAGCCACCTGTCACTCCAGTGCCTTCCTCTTGTACATCTGCAACCATGTACACAGACAGACAGACACACAAACCACACACACAGACACACACACACACCCACACACACACACACGAAATCATGACTAGGCTTCAGAAAACAGAAGTGAGGTACAACAGTGAGGTACGGAGCCTTTGAGAAAACCTCACAGCAACCAAGGAGAAACAAGTTCCTAGATGTGTCCCACAGCCCAAGGGTCCACACTCAGATGGGAGAGGAAGGGCACCCACCTGAAACCCTAATTCTCTACATGTCCATTCTGTAGTGGATGGACACATAAAATGTAGCACATACACACGGCGGAATTATTGTCTGGCTATAAAAAAATGAAACACTGATCCGTCTACACTATGAGTCAACCTTAAAAACATCATACAAAATAAGTGAGTGTAGCCACAAACTCATATTGCATAGCTTTGTGTTTAGGAAATATCCAAAATAGGAGTACTCATATATGCAAAAAGTAGATTAATGGTTGCCAAGGTAACTAAAGGCTGATGGGGTAAGAGAAATTGGGGTGAAGGCAGTGGTATGACTGCCAACCCATGGCTCCTTTGGGGTGAGGGCGAGGTGCTTATGTTGATAGCAGGAATGGTTCATTTGTACACATTCAATATACTGTTTAAATGCATGAGTTGTGTGGTTTGTGAATTAGAGTTCCATAAAGCTGTCACGATTTAAACAGTATCGGAACCTATGTGAAGTTATTCCTGTTAGTCAGGGGAGTCTCATTTAGTGTGGATGGAAAGTTAACACATCTCTGATATTTACTGTGCGCATGCATGTGCATGTGCCTGTGTGTGCACGGAAGCCACAGGAGAACTTTGGGTGTCCTGCTCTTTGTCCCTTTGAGTTTGTCACTGAGCTCAGGGCTCGCTGGCGGCTACTTCATTCATCCATCTGTCTAGGGACACAGAGATGCACACAGTCACTCCTGGGGTTTTATGTAAGTTCTCAGGGCTGGAACTCAGGTCTTCAAGCAGGCATGGCAAACACTTTTACATACTGAGCCTCATCCACAGACACTAAAATCCCCCCCCCTCTCCCTATCCCCTCCCTATTTCCCCTCCATTCCCCCTTCCCCCTTTCTCCCTCCCTCTCTTCCTCCCTTCCTCTCTCAACAGTAAGTGGCAATCACAGTTCAGACTTGAGGTCTTAGCAGATAAGAGTATTTTTCTGGAATTTAATAAAATTGGCTAAGGCAAAGATCATGGTGATGCCGAGGAGAGACTGCACTTCCATGACCCCCTTGCCTATCCAATACTGTTTCTCCTCAGGGTGGGGGAAGCAGGGCTGTGTCTGAACTTGCCTATTCCCTGAGGGGAAGTGTGTATTTGTGGCTTAACTTCTTCGAGGCTGAGAGGCCTCTATAAATGAGGTGTTCTGCCTGCTTGGAAGATTCCAGTGGTATTTGGATCTGTCACCGTGTCTGGCTCTCAGAGGTCCCTTCAGTGATACCAAGTGCCCTGGGGATGGAGGGCAGTGCCACTAGCATTGAAGTACAAAAGAAGGTGAAGTGTAGAGGGGAAGGATGTGTGGGGATCCTCTCAGGGGCGGAGGGAGAGGCTGCTGTGGCTGCTGTGGTCCCATTGAGAGGCCTTGTACCCCAGAGATGAAAATAGCCCTTATCTTGCAGGGAGCAGGAAAACTGGGAATGTTTCTGGATTCCAGTTTGCTGGTTTCCTATGCATTCCCTCCATTCTCTTCTGGAGCTGGGCTTGGTCCTGTTGGGCTTACAGACTGGTAAAGGCACCTCGTTCAGAGGTCGCTGGCCTGGCCCCTCACTTTGCAGAAGAGATGAAGGGACTGATCCATGACAGGTCTTTGAAACTGGTTCCCTCTGCCTGCCGCTCTCTCAGTGTAGCCAAAGCCCTGCATGCATCCAGCTGGACACAGATGAAGTGCTGGGACATATGACTTTTGTCATGGGGACATGACTTTTGTCATGGGGACATATGACTTTTGTCATGGGGACATATGACTTTTGTCATGGGGACATATGACTTTTGTCACGGGGACATACGACTTTTGTCATGGGGACATATGACTTCTGTAGCTTCTTTATCTGAACCCCAGAAACTGACTGGGCCAGTTTAGGGCAACAGAAGAGTAAAAGTTCCAGAGGAGGCGAGTTAGGTCCAGAAAGGGAACAATGTTCAACTGTCTTCAGGGCCCTGTGGAGCTCAGACAGCCATGTCTGTGTCTCTTTATTCCAGTCAACCCTGGAAGTCAGGTCCAGCCATAGCTCCTCACTTCCTGGAAAGACAGAGACATGATCAGGAATTTCTCCACAGGAAGGAGAGTGGCTGGTGTTTGACGAGGACTGCGGGCACCTGTTTACTCCAAATGCTCAGGGCAGGCCAGCGAGAGGGCTCGGCCTGGAAAGGCGCCGAGCAAACCTCATGACCTGAGTTTACTCCCTCGAACTGACTCCACAAAGATGTCCTCTGACCTGTACGTGTGTTTTGTGGCACATGCACATTCCCCAAAAACAACCAGCCAATGACAAACAAATGCTTGCTTTTGTTTTACTGCTCAGAGAGCTGGGCAAGCATTACAGACAGATCTACAGATAGATCTTTCCAGAAGGTTCCTCCAGAAGGCACAAAGCAGGAGCTGTTAGAGGCCTACGGGAGGGTGAGGGGAGTTAAGTGTCTCCTGACCCCGTGGATTGTGCTTACCCGCCCCCTTGTCACTTCCACATTGCCCACTCCTTACCCCTCCACAGCTACTACCTATTTAAAGGGGAGGGGACCAGTGTGCAGAAACCCTGCCTATGATACAGAACTAGACCACGTCCTCTGTGGTTTCAAGGCAGTGGCTCAAACTGGATGTGACCCTGATGTGATCTGAGCAGGAAACACTTCTCAGGAGCCCACATGCTAAGTGCTGGGTCTCAGCCAGTGGTGCTATTTTGAAAGCTTCTGGAAATTTTATTGGGGACCCCCTGGAAGTGTACCTCTCGAGGCTTTACTTGGTTCTCAGCTCCTCCCTTACTCTTTGTTTTCTGTCTCCTCCCAGCTGATGATGCTCCTCTGCCTCTTACTCCTGCCCACACGAGGTTCTGTGTAAGCATATAGGAAGAAGCTGTATGCACAAAACCATCCAGAACCGTGAGCTAAAATAGGTCTTTTCTCCCTTGAAGATGTTCTCTGAGGTAATTGGGTCACAATTTTGTGACTGGTCAGGGAAGTCCCTTTCCCATAAAACCCACAGGGTTGCTCTGTTCTTACCCTAGCCTCTGAGAGGGCAAGCCAAGTCTGACCGAGAAGGCTTTGTCAGGAGGTGCTCCAGATGTGGCAGGTCTGATCTGTGTGCCACTCCCTCTGCATCTGTGGGAATGTGTGTGTCAGTGTGCACAGTCGTGTACACATATGTAGAGGCTGGAGTAAGACATCAAGTGAGCTGTCAGGAGCACTTGTCCCCTCCTCCTCGATCCTGGGTTTACAGGATTTGAACTCAGGACATAATGCTTGCAGAGTGAGCATTCCTATCTACTAAGCTGTATCACAATTGTTCTCTCTTGATTGTCTGCAGCACACCTCAGAGGAACACACCCGTGCCTCTGTGCTGGAAGCTGCAGAAATGATGAGCTTAAGCTACAGACCTGGCTGCATTTATGCATGCAGAGGAGGCGCCTTCAGCCTCTGGCTCCCATGCGAGGAGATGCTGAGGGCAAGCAGCCAGCTTTACCAAGCGAGTAAGATGCCCACTTGGTTTCCTACGATGCCCCAGCTTTGAATGTCAGAAATTTAAACACTTTCAAGTACAAAGTAGCAAGAGCATAGTCTTTGGATTGTGATACATTTTCAACTTTGAATTTCCACCGACTATTCCACCATCAAATATCAAAGGAGCTGGACATAGAAGAAAGGAGGCCGAATCTCACTGTGTAACTTGCTGAGATCTGAATACTGGCAACTTGGCTTGGTGTTCCAAGTATGGCTGGCTGGGCTTAGGGAACTTGCCATGTCATTGAGGCATGGGACCAAGTCCTCTTTGGAAGCTTCCTTTGCCCCAGAGTAGAAAGCCTGATTGAATTTGGCCAACAGTCATGACCTTGCTGAATGAGAGGTGGGCAGGGTACTAGGCCTTCTTCAAGACACCAGGCTGGACAGATGTGGAGTAGGACATAGCAGACTCCCAAGCGAGTGCTCTCCCGGCTGGCGTGCTTGAGAGATCTTTTAAATATTTATTTAGATGGGAGAGGGAATGGATTTTTATTAATAAAAATTACATGTAAAAACAGATACACTTGCCACTGGCAGCAGAAAATCAGAGTCCTGGGGGGAGGGGACAAAAAATTAGCTCATTGTTCCCTCGTCAATTTTCTTCTGCCACATTTTTGACAGCTGCCTCTGGGATGCATACTAAACTGTCATTCCTCGACGTTCTGTCAATGAGCACTGCTTTCTTTAGGATGAGCCCCTGTGTGTCACTATTCAGGTCTGTGGAGGATGGTCAGTTGATGACCTTAGGCTGGTCATTGAGTAGCCCCAGGATGCTTGCACGTTAGTTTGGCCCTTTGTCTTGGAGGTAGCAGGCCTTCAGGTTCAGGGAGGGTCAGCCTACCTGTTACTTGCTCCTCGCTGTAACAAAACACTCACAAGATCAACTTAAGTAAAGAAAGGTTTATTTGGGCTCTCAGTTTGTGGGTACAGTCCATCACGGCACGGAAGCCGTGGCAGAAGGAGGCGGCTGGTCACATGTGTCTTCCTTCAGTCAAGGAGCAGAGAGCAAGGAACGCACTCAGCTCTTTCTCCTCACTCAGGCCAGGACTCCAGTGTGAGACACGGTAGCATCCACTTTTGAGGTGGGTCTCCCTGTCTCACTTAACCTAATCTAGATAAATCCTCACAGGCCAGCATAAGGCTTTGTTTCTATGGTAATTCTAAATCCCATCAAGTTGGCAAGATGAGCTATCATCATCAACCGCTGGTCTTGGGTGGCCATCTATCCCCTAGAGATTGTCATCTGTGGGTCTTCAGGATGATGAGCCATTGATCTTGGGTGGTCTCATCAGTCTAGGGGATGGTTATCCTTTGTCATCAGGTGGGGTCTTATATTAGTGTTAGAATGGCCACCCATTGGTCTTGGAAACACTTTCCCATTGTATTCACTTATCGGTTTTAGAGCTCTTCACTCACTGACTTTGGAAATGAGTAGCCACTTATCTTGGAAATGACCATGGTGCACAGGTGATGGTCTCCCAGTGGTCATCCAATAGTTTTGGGAGGAGGAGTAAATGCCACATAGGTTAATCAATATGATATGTGTGTGCATTTCATAGCACCCAGCAGAGATGGTTTGTAGGCCCCTAGTTGTTAAGGGACATGTCGGATACTTCTATCCAAGAGCACTGTCAAGTTGAGGTCTTTGGTCCCGTAATAAAACCTGAGCAAATTGACTTCATACTTATCTTAGATTTATTTCTGGGTCTTCATCACCTTTCTGTCTGGCTGCCTGACCTTAGGCCAGATGGAAATGCTCCCCTGGTCTCCAGGTCCTTGGCTGTTAAGTGGATCAGTTGTCATTTCCCTTGTACAACTGCTGAAGGAGCATATGAACCCCGGGGCATAGCCACAACCATGTTACCCAGGATTCTACTGCCCTTCATGTAGATAGCTGTTGGGCTCTGGCCTCTGGTTATGACATCAAGTGTACATGGTGCCTCCCTTCATCCCTTTATCCCTATGATCTTCTGCTAAGAGATTTGTTGGAGAAGAGAGTCTGACCTATGATATGAAGGGAGATCCCAATCTGTCTTTTGATATCATCAACAAAACATGGCTACTCCTCAGCAGGTCAAGCATCATCCTCAGGGCCCAGGGTTGTACTGCACATGTCTCCTAGCCTGGGAAGTATGGATCTTTCCAGAAGTGGGCCTACTCTGTGCAGATATGATGCCCTAATGTTCCTCTCTCATTGCTTCAATAGGAGTCAAATTTCCTAGGATTCCAGTGATGAGAACCAACCCCCCTCCAGGAGGCCGGAGCTCTGATTCCCAGACTCTGTGACCCAGACTCTTCATCCCCTGAGCCTTATCATTGGAAATCAAGCAGCACAGATGAAATACTTGACTTGAGGCTCATCAACAGTGTGTGCTCTGGTTGTAAGGATATCCCAGGCCTCATATGCATTCATACTAACTGTGGTAGGGGAGGGATGACAGACCCACCCCATTTACAGTTGAGGAACTAGAGACCTAGAGAGCTTTGACATCCTGTTTGAAGTTACCCATCCAAGAAAAGAACACCAGAAATCCAGTAAGCCAGACTCCCAGGTTAGCTTGTCCTCTGTTCACCCCACAGGGGTTGGTTCCTATGCCCATTCAAAAGCTTCTATTAATAAAGATGGGTTTGAGATGCCTGTCTCCTGTAAAACCACACACATGGGAACCATCCACGGAAGGAACGCTTGCTGTCACAAACATTCTCGGCACGCACCAGTGGACAGGAACTGCCCCTCTGTCCTCACCATCATGTGTCTCTCAGAGGACATGTCCTGATGCTTGAAGGTCAACTGTTTACTCAGCCTGTAAGCATTTTCTCCATCCCTCCATCAGGGCTTGTAGTGCCCTGGGATCCAGGGATGAGTCATAAGTGTGGTGCCTAAAGCGTTCCCACCAAATCCTCACCCCCCCCCCCACAGTCCATTGACTCCAGTCCACTTCCATGGCTTCCTGGAATGTACTCGGTGAATCCTTGAGGGCCCTCTGCTTTTCCTCTTTCTATGTCTTTCAGAACAACTCCTCTTCATCAGGCCACCTTCCTGGCCCTAGTATTTAGTGCTGCTGCTGTAACAAATGGCTCGCAAAGATCAAAACTCATTCATTCTCTCTGTTCTGGTGGCTGAAGTCTATAGTAAGCATGGCCTGCTTAAGCTCCAGGGCGTCTGCAGGGCTGAGCATTCCCCTCTTTTCATTCTGTGTAGCTGCTGACATTCCTTGTAGCTGCAACGTGTTGACTTGTCTCCGGGGTCACATCTCCATCTCCTCTTCTGTGTCCTATCTTCCTCTGCCTCCTCGTACCTGAAGGTAGGCTTGAGGTAGGGCTGCACTGACCATCAGGGGAATCTCTCAAGCTAGAGAGCCTCAGCTTAGTCCCCTCTGCAGAGTCCCCTTTCCTTCATATATGCTACTTCGTGATGAGGACCTGGACCAACGGGGTAGGAGGACTTTGTCAATCAACTCCAGACTTGGAGTATCTCTGGCTCTGACATCTCTCTCCTAATAGAATCTTTTCCCAAGTCTTGTACCAAATTTGACTTCCTCATTGTCTATATGCTGTATCCAGGCCTTGTTCGCAGACTCCCAGGCACCTGCAGCTTGCTCTCAGCTCTCCATACCTTCTTACATTTTTCCAGTCTATCCTGTTCACAGCAGCTGTGAGTCACATGGAGGTCTGCCTTGCCCAAAGTTTTCAGGCTGCTGACTACCCTCCCCAAGGAAACCTACACTGCATTACATGCTCTGAGCTTTACCCCTAGTTCCCGACCACCAGACGGTGAGCTTGTTCCGTCAGTGGTGGTCCTCTCTCTAGGCCTTTCCATGTGCCGTTTCCTCCACATACACAGCTTCTCCTCTCCAACTTTTCTGGCTAATAGGAAGGGTTGGGGCAGGTCTCAGCTAGACGTTCTCCTTGTTTCTTGAGTCTGGGCTTGATGCTCTCCTCTGCATAGCTGACTCTTCTACGAGCTCTTGCCAACGATGGAGTTACTCTTCCCAGGCAGCATTACCCTCTGATACCCAGGCTCTCCAAGGTGTAGGCAGCAGGTGTCACAGTAATGGCAAATGCTTAGTAGGCCCCACCAGAGTGCCAACTACACTTCTGTCTGCAAAGCTCTCAGTTGGCAACAGCATAGGCTCCGCAGCCTATCCTGAGATCAGGGAGATGGAGGATGGGCTGGCTGTACAGCTACTCTGTCTTCTTGGTCGGGGGATGCCATTTGAGTTATTTGGGGTGGTGGTTGAGTAGTTTCTAAACTTCTGGATGGGTGATGCCAAGGGCTGGACAGGGAAACCCAGCCAGTAGCAGCTGAGTTCAAGCAACAGAACCGCCAGCCCTTTTGATTGTCTGGGAGATCCTGAAGCTGTGTTGCTGGTGTGGACTCCCTCACTTCTTACATCTGAGTAACAGTGGAAGCTATGCACATGTCCTGTGGGTCGTCATTGTGCGATGGGGGAGGGATTACATGCCCAGACCAGACAGCCTGAAGCTTTTGACTCCTAGATGACAGACCAAAGAGGCCAAGTGCGGGAACTGGAGTGGTTGTAGGGTCGGTGAGCTGGGTGGCACCAAGTGCCCGAATCGGAGAAAGGATCTTTGGGAGGCTCTGAGCCTGACGTGAAAGAGAGAATAGGGTTTACCAGGTGACCCAGGTGGGATGTGGGAGCAGGGACTCCTGTGTTAGTGTATGGCAAGTTTGGGGGGTCAGTGGCTCAGCTGTGTTCATACACAACCTTGTGACCATTGTGAGGCTCATATACCTGAACGCAGACAGAAGGGTCTGTCAGGAAGCCCCGGGCAGCCAACAGTTCTTATAGAGTCTGGATTTAGGGAAAGGTGGACAGAGGGAGTGGAGGGGCCAGCCATAGAGGTGTATGCTGTCTGAGGTGTCCGTGGCCAGAGTGTGAAGACTTATATGGTCAGAGCTATGTTTTCCAAGAAAAGTTGCCGTTTTTATTCCTTTAATTTGTACATTTTATATTTTTGATGGTTGGGAGTCATTTCTTTAGCCAGGCACTTGGTGGCACACACTTTTAATCCCAGCACTTGAGAGATAGATGCAGGAGGATCTGTGAGTTCAAGGCCAACCTGGGAGAGAGAGAGAGAGAGAGAGAGAGAGAGAGAGAGAGAGAGAGAGAGAGAGAGAAAGAACAGAGAATTAGTTTAGTTTTAAGGACAGTCACAGCTACAGAGAGAAACCCGATCTGTTTTATGTTAAGGTAAATTTTTTGTTAAGTGTGGTGGGTGTGACCATGCAGATGGGGATTCCTTGGAAGCTAGAAAGCATTGGCTCCCCTGGGGCTGCAGTTCCTGAACGATGCTAGAAGTCTGACATGAGTGCTGGGAACTGAACTTGGGACTCTGAAAGAGTCTTAACCACTGAGCCACCTTTCAGTTCTTGCAATTACATTTTAAAAAGTGAAGTCTTGTCATTGTAGTGGCTGGATTTACAGCACTAAAAAGTGTTGTTTGAAGATTTAGAGGTGGCTCACAACAGAGTTAAAAGCACTTAAAGTTTGCAGTTCCCATGCAAAGCACAAGAATGCACAATCAGAAGGGTGTGGTAGTGTGAGCATCTATGATCCTAGCATCCTGTGGGAAGGTGGGAGAGGAAGACAGGAGAATCCCCAAAAGTTCATAGGCCAGCTAGCCTAACACTTGAAGTGGAAAGACAACAAAGGGTCCAGTTTAAACTGACGGGAGGAGGCTTGGGAGACTGTCCTTCTCTCCCCACATTTGTGCTGTGGCTCAGTTGCAAGAAAATTTGCCTAGGATGTGTAAAGATTTGGGGTTTACTCCCCAGAATAGAGTATGGTAGCATACATGTCCAATTTCAGCACCCAAGCAGTGGGTTAGAAGTTCAAGGTCAACCTAGGCAACATAGGCAGCTTGAGAGCCCCCACTCCTCTCTCTTAAGAAAGTATTGTCTGGGCTGAACTAAACATGTCTGTGGGTAGATTCAGTTCATGGCTGATGGTTTTGACTTGTGTCTTGGAGCAACTCTGTTCCTGGAGGTGACCTGAACTTGATGCATCACTGGGTCCTTCTAGGTCTATATGAAGCTATCCTTGAACTCCTGGGCTTTAGAAAGGGACACGGGACAGGAATGACAGGCAAGCGTCATCTCTCTCCCCAGATGTGGCTCAGCCTCTTCCTACTGCTCAGGCCTCCAAGTACAGTCCGAGCAGACGAAGACTCTCCTGCCTGTGTCCTTCAGCTGTTAGATGTTCCAGAGGGCAACACTACCCCAGAGGGCCCTCCATGCTGCCCCTCCTCCTCTATCTGTGCACAGGAAGTCTGAACTTGTACACTTTGCCCCTGCAGGCTGGTCTGATCCGGATGGAAGAGGAGGAGTTCTTTATCGAGCCTCTGGAGAAGGGGCAGATGGATCAGGAGGCTGAACAAGGCCGAGTGCATGTGGTGTATCGCCGACCGCCCACTCCCAAGCCCCCTCCTGTGGACAGACCACAGGCTCTGGACACAGGTAAGGCTTCTGCAGAAGGGTGGGCTGGGTGGGGGACACTGTATGTTCCTGATTCCTAGGGAGGCATCTGGGGAAACTCGGTCCCCATTGACAGACCTGATTGGAGGCTGAAGCTGAGGTCCAGCCTTACTGGCTTAGGAAGGAGTCAGCTGCCTGCCTGGTTGGATGTATGGCATATGGGGTACTAGGGTGTTGAGGCAGAGGCCTCCAATAATGCTTATAGGCCTAGGGTCCTCACAGAGACAAGAAAAGGTTGTCTAATGATCTGTTTTCTGTGAATACTGGGGAACAGAAGAGAATGTATCAATACAGACAGCATCATGTGACCGCCAGACAGCCCCCGTTTCTGCTCCTGTATGGCCACAGTCTCTGTGATGGTGCCTGCTTCTATCCCAGAATGTCACTGACATCCCTCACCCCAGGACATACCTTGAAAAGACATCCACAACCTCGATGTCTTCCACACACATTCGTGGGGTCTTTTCTTTTTTATATAAGACTCACCAGTTGTTATGGGTCCTGGAATGTGGAAGGCGCTTCTTAGTGGCCCGAGTGACTAACTTCCCACCTGGCCCCACACGTCTTATCCAGACAGCCTAACTGTCCCCAGAACCAGTTGGTGGTACTGGATTGTACAGAGGCCTGGGTCTTTCAGGTCCCTGGGTCTCAGTATGTGGCCGAGACCTCCTCGCCTGAGCCTGGCTTTTGCCAAGCAGGTGGGCAGCTGGATGCTCAGCTCTAGGCCTTGTACCTGGACCCCAGGCTGAGAAAACTCATGAAAGGTGGCAACAGCAATGGACAGGAGGCCCGGAATGCCGGATTAGGCAGGCACATTTGCAGGCGTTTAGTTCGGAGCCTGGATGTCTCTGACCGGCGAGGCCCCCAGTGCTATGATTTATTGAAATCGTCCCACTATTCACGGCAGCCCCAGCTCATTTATTTTAGTTTCCCCTCACACTCTGGTCTGACAGACGAATTGGGCACAGCCTGCTTAGGGCACCATTCTAATTTTAAGGCACCATGTCAGGTGCCTCAGTAAGCGAGTAGTTCATTGGCATGCCCGTGCTCCCTGGAGATAATCAATATTTCTAGCTGTCCCTTCTTTCCTGGTAATGAATAGCCATCTTAGCTGTCAAGCTGGGCTTCTGGGGGCCACCTGCTCAGCCTTTCCCAAACCTCCACTTTGCTCTCAACCCTGTGCTTTCTGTACATGAGTAACCCTGGAGGTCTTGAGGGGAAATGGGCTCAAGAAGTTCCCCAGACCTTGAGGAATGCCTCCTTTGGTCTTATTCTCTTGCTAGCCAACTGCTTTGGATAAAACTGCCTTTTGTTTCCTTATAACAACCGACAGGGGTTAGAGAAGTCTGTCTCTCAGAGAGCTCAAGGCCGGTTACTTTGGCCTTGATATTACTTCCAGTAGGGCTGGCCTCTAACTGGAAGAGTCTGGATGGTTCCAGCCTTATTCTCCCTATTCCTGGGCTCAGGCTGGGTGAGGTGGAGCTGTCACCGTGGAGCTGGCTGAGTGCCCTTGGCGGCGTCTCCAATCCCAGATTCTGTATTAGACTTATCTGCCTGCCCTGGAGCCCTTCCCCCAATGGTCTAGCTGGCTTGGTTTTGGATTTTGGACTGTGCTTGGCATTTTGGCATCTTCTGTTGAGTCCTCCCTCTGACCCTCCATCCCATACACACATCCCTAATGAGAACTTGGAACTGAGAACACAGCAGAGGAATTTCAAATTCAGAAGCAGCCCAGAAACTACTGACCCCAGATGGTGCTGGATGAAGCCAACTGCCCAGGTCAGGATGAAGCTGAGCTGGAAGGTGGGGTGGGTGGGGCTTGGCCATCAGTCATGAGAGAAGAGCCTCTGTCCAAGGCTGAATGCAAGGCAATAGTCTCAGGCTGCAAGCCCAGGCTCCTCAGCCTGGAGGAGCCCAGGCTCTGCGTGAGTGTAGGTGGGAGCCTTGGGCTGTAGCCTTGGGCTGTAGCTTCCGATCACAGGACTAAACTCTGGGCTAAGCCTCCCTTCTGTGACTTCCTATCACACAATGTCACTCAGTGTCAACACAATGAGACCCTGGATCTCCTGAATGTGTCTGATGGTTCCCAAACGGCCCATGGCTAAGGTTGACTCCCTGGCTGGAGTGGATCCAGACAGTTTAGGCCAGAGTTGGGCCAAGGGCCTGGAGTGACCTCAGGCGGTTCAGTTTTCTATGAGTTTGGGCCCTGACAAGGCATAGAGTGGCAGCTGTGGGACTTACTAAATCCTTGTCCTGTGGCTGGGTATAGCAAGCCAGCATAGCTTAATGGACCCAGGACTCTAGGGGCTCACTACAAAGGCTCTGCTTGTTTATGTATAAGAGAGGCTATGGGGTGTCTTGAAAGCGTGCTGGAAGCTCCTTTTAGGAGGCGGAGCTAGCTGTGGAGTCTCTCTGCTCTCTTAGGGCACTCATGAAGTAGGCTGGGGCTCACAGGGCTGAATTCGTTCTTGTAAGTGCAGATTTTTATAAACTGAGCTCACTACACACGCCTCATCTCTTTCACACGGTCTTTCTGCCTCTTCACTGCTGTGATTCAACCGAGGGGATTTGTTTGAAGATACTAGCACAATGCCAGTGAATGTCACGAGCCAAATAAACTTCAGTTCCTACCTCATGCCTTTTGTTGTAACAACACAGTAGACTCAGATACCGGGGATTTAATCAGTCCAGATTATGTTTTGGTTACTATAATAAAATACTTGAGTCGGAGTAACTTTATAAAGAAAAGGGTTTTACTTAGCTGACACTTTTGGAGGCTAAAAGACAAGATCAGGTGATCCTGGTTAGGTCTCTGGCGAGTACTTGGTGGCCAGTGGCAGGATTGCACGCTGAAGTAGAGCTCACATCTTCAGGCAGGAATCCAAAGAGTGACACACGAAACCAAAGCACAGCATCTGGTGGGAACCTGATGGGTGCAGGCTGGGGAGGCCAGCTGCCCGGGCTTCGGCAAAGCTGGGACGGAGGGCAGAGTAGGTAGGAGTCTGGTCATTGGAGCAGATTAAACTGTCCAAAGTCAAACTCTAGGCCCCAGTCCTGAGCTGTAAGCCCATACTCTCAATGAGAGCTTAGGCTGCTGTGAGTCTACCCCAAGGCAACCATGGGTTACGTGTTCAAGACATCCCGGTACGCGCTGAGAGGGAACTGGAAATCATGACTCCAGGGAAGGGAAACTCATCTGTCTTGGGCCTTGTCTGGGGTTCTTGGATATGGAGCCAGCACTGGTTCCGGCAGCGGCTGACACCCTGGCTGAGCCAGAAGACCCAGTCTGCACTTGGAACTGGTGATCCTGGCATGTAACTCACTCTCACGCATAAAACAGCTGTGGGACTCTAGCTGGGTAGACACACATTATGTCATACTTTTGGGGACCAGAGGTCACTGTCACTGAGCTGAAATAGAGATGTGGGCCAGGTCACACTGCCTCTGGAGATACTAACTAAGAGGGAACGTTTCGGCTGGTATCTTCAGGCCCTTGGCTTGAGGGCACATCACTTAGAGGCCGCCAGAACTCAGGTCTCCTCTGTCTGTGTATACGTCTCATTTCCCTCTGTCCTCTCCCCCTCGGCAACTCCCTTTCAGCTATATGCAGAAGGTGAAATCTGAGTCGGATAAGCAGTGCCCAGTGCTCCAGCGGAGCACCCATACACAGGAGCAACCTGGTCCAGGGTCAGCCAGATGTCCCCCGACACCTGGGAAGGCCAGACGGATGAGGTCACACACAGAGCAGCTGACCTTGCTGTTGGCATCCAAGGCTGGGCCTCCACTTGGGATTCTGTGAAGATCCCTGTGCCCCTTTCATATACACAGAGCTATCTGCCCAGCTAACAATGAACAGACTTCTTTCAGTCCATTATCAAGACAAGAGCTGCAAATTCAGAGGCCTTCAGTGAGACGGCAGCAAACAGCATCCACTCTTGGCCTGGTTCTCATCCCCTTCCCGCCTCCTTCCTAGTGCTGTGGATTAAACTTGGGTCCTCATGTGCGCTAGGCAAGCATCCTGCCCCTGAACCACTCCCCCAATCTCCTTTCTTTACTTCCAATATAAACAGAGACAGCAAAACACCTCTGTGAAGATAAAACCAGCAGAATGGATGTGGCAGTGTGTGTCATGTGGTTCCTGCCTTGTCTCTGGTATCGCGTGGAATACCAGAGACACCATTTGAAGTGGTGGCCCTCCCTTGCCTCTCATAGGTAGCCTCATGGATCTGGGGCAGCTGAGTGTTTTAGCATCAAGAGAATTCAGATGATACTTTTTATGAGAGCTCTCTGGCGTTTTTTAAAACGTGGCTTCAAATTTCAAAAAAACACAGTATGGACCAAATAAAAACAGGCCCCTCCCATTGGCCGTGGTTTCTAAGAGGCAGAGGCTGAAGCAGCTTCAGTCCTTCCCCATCAGCCTGCTTCCATGGGGTACCCCTGGCTATACCTTGGAATGGAAATGAAGCAGGTGGTTCCTGCCCCGGGGACCTGCTTTCTGGGCCGCTGTACACACTGCCCCAGGGCTGAAAGAAGTCAGACAGTCCTGTGCCAGTGACCTTGGCTGCCACCCCCTCTTCAGAAGCAGCGGGTGCCAAGCTTCTGCCTGCTGCTGTCAGGCTCCCACGGGAGCTGCTTTGCCGGGCTGCTGCCAAGGGGGCCTGCAGAGAGAGGATGAGGCAAAGGCACCAACCGGCTCCTCCACGTGGCTGGGCGACCCAAAACGTCTCCACCTGTTGGCCCACAGCCAGCCCTTCCCCTAGACAGGGAAGCCAACCCCTCCTGGCTAGATTTCACGTGTTACCCTTCCTTGAGTTCAGGTCCAGAGTTTTCCAGGCTGCAGAGAGCCATGCATGGTGAAGCTGGGGGTGGGGCAGAGCTGATGCCCAGGGGCTTAGTAGGGGTTGTAGCTACAGCTCCCCTAGGATACGAACAATGTCCTTATGCAGTGGACAGCCATAGAAGGTCTTTTGGGACCTGACCGAGCATCCTGTATGTTGGCAAGCCTGCTCAGGCTGCAGTGTGCCGGAGGTTGGAGACAGGGATGCCATGGGGGTGGGGTAGAACTGAGGTGTTGGGGGAATAGAGCAGAGGCTGTCTGGAGAAGCCTCTAGGGAAGGGAGGTGTAGGGACTCCCAGACAGGCAGATCACCACGACTGAGTTCCATACAGATGTGAGGTATCGGTGAAGGACTCACCACAGGGGCATGGCATCATGGGAGATTTGGGAGACCAAAGAGGAGGTACAGTGGGGAGGGGTGCAGACTTTCTGACAGCCAGACGAGGGAGCCATTTGGCCCTGCAGATAGATCTTCATACCTCTCTCAGCCTTTTGTGGTGGTTGCAACAACATCACAAACTCGGTGGCTTAAAACAGCATGGTGTAGTCTCTCAGAGTTCTGGGCATCTGTGAGAGCTTTTCCAGCCTCTCCCAGCATCTGCCTGGTGGCTGCTGGCCTTCCTTGGCTTATGGCTGCATCATACTGGTCTCGGTGACCACGTCACTTCCTCCTGTTCTGCTGGAGACAAGGCTTCCTCTTTCTCCCCATTATGAAAGCATTTGTGATGACTTCTAGGGCCCTCTAACATAATTTTGGACAACCTCCCCATCCCAAGGTGCTCAGTTTAATCTCTTGTGGTAGCAGGGGTGGATTCTGGGGCCTGGGGCCAATGATTCAAGCCATGGGTCTAAGTGTTGAACCCTGGGGTCGTAGAGAAGGGGAAAAGAGGACTCCGGCTGGAGCTGGACTTATATCTGAGATGTATCCTTGGCTCATATATCTATAACATATATCCCTTCTTTGTGTCTGAATGAATTTCTTCAGTTTCCTGTCAGAGCCCTGGGGTCCAGCTGTTTTGTGTGGTGATTTTTTTTCCATGCCCTGTCATGTCTATGGTCAGCTTACAGCATTGGATCTGGTACTCAGTGCCCTCTCAATCCCCACCCCATCCCCATTCCTGCAGCCTGGAGACCCAAGGAGAGCACTGATTGTGAAACCCGGGGTAGCTGGCCTGCGAGCCTGGAGGCATATTTCAGAGCTGAGCACACCCTTGGCTGAAGCAGCGTGGCCCTTGGGAAAACTTTGGGAGATGCCAGGGTGGTGATGTGGCCTCATGCTGGGAAGGGTGGGTGGGGGCTGGCTCTGGGAGAACCCAAGGCTGCACAGTCCCTGAGGCCCTGAGTTGTCTAGGGCCAGAGCTGTCAGCAGAGTTGGGGGAACCCAGCTCCCTGGCCTGGCCCGCTGACTGGGTTGGGGTCTGTGGTGTGGGAGTGCTACCCTGCAGGTTCTTCTGAGGCTATAAAGGCAGTAGCCATGCATGGGACAGCTCAGGTTCCATCTCATCCCTCAGTGGAGATAAGATGGGTAGGGGGAGAGTCAGTCTTCATAGCAATCTATGCCTGATTGTTCTCTTCTGCCTCCAGTTTAGATCTAGTCATTCCTGTGCCTCAGGATCCCCTCCCCCACTCCCTTCCCTCTACGATTTAATGGGTTCTGGCTTAGGGTTAAGGACCTTCAGTATACAGTGGCCTGGGGAAGTCTTGGATTGCTGGTTTGGTTCCTGGATAGATGACCAATGTCATGTAGAGGATAACAATCTCAGTCCCGACTTGTCCATAGCCCCAACTCAGATGCAAGAGACAGTTCTTAAACATGACTGGCATCTTTTGAAGGAGCAAAAGGGGGCAGTTTAGTGGAGGGCACAGCCTTGTGCGGGAGCTAATTTGGTGCAGGGGAAGAGTGTAAATGTGTAGATCCTGCCTGGCTGAGTGACTGGTTCTCTAGAGGGTCTTGGGTAAGGTGTCTAACTCCTCTGTGACTGAGTTTCTTCATCTCTAAATAGGTACAGTCTTGAGCTGTTGGGGTGAGTCAGGACCATCCTTCTATCTTTGTCCAGAGCCCCTGACTTGCTTTAGTGTTAGGATTCCAGGGACAATCTCTTGGAACCTCAGTTCTTGCTGTCCCTTCTCCAGACACGACGAATCGATGCTTTGCCTTACTTGCCCTGGATCTGGGTTGCAAATGTCCCCCAAAGAGCTTTTCTGGCGGTACACAGTGACCACGCTGGTTTCCAGACAGCACACAGCTCAGAAATGAAGTGGCGTTTGCCTCGCAGGTGTGCCTGGAGTTTAATTAATAAGACCGGCCGTGTCTGGTGGTTATGCTGGCCTTTGGCTCGTCAGGTCTGCTTTCTGCAGGTCTCCAGCACAGCTGTTGCAGTTGCTGGGAGAGATGTGCTGTCTCTGGGGACAAGTCTGCATGTGGGTAACATTTGTGATGGGGACAGAAGTTTTTGGGTCTACTCAGACCAAATCTTGGAGGAGTAGGAAGATAGCTAGGCTGATAAAGCATATACCCCATAAGTGTGAGGAATGGGTTTCAGAGCCCCATCCTGTAATCAAGTGTTTCAGAGGTGGAGATGAGGCATCTCTGAGAAAGGCTGCTGACAGAGCTGGACTGACAAGTTTCCAGTGAGAGACCTTCTCTCTTAAGTGTGGAGGGATTGGGGAAGAAGCCCGATGTGAAAATTAGGCACACACACGCATACACAAACACACACACACACACGCACACTCACTCACACACACACACACACACACACACACACACACACTCCTTGGGACTGGGCAAGGCTCTTTCCATATACCTGGTGTTTCCTGTGGACAGCAGTATATACGATACATGTCTTTGCGTGTTGCAGAGGTGTAGGCAGAAAGCCATCTATGACTTGCTCCTGGACGAGAGCCTTTGGGAGACTCAGAGGATCCCATCACCAGCCACTATGACAGCAAAGACGGAAGAGCGCGGGCAGACACAGCTCAGAGACAGGCCTGGGGCTCCAGACCTGAGCGAGGTTTATCCAGAGCAGCCTGAGACCTCTGACCACAGCCCCGGCTCCTTCCCAGATTGTCAGTCAGCAGGACAACGGGCACTTCAGGCAGCCCTAAGCCTGAAGTGTTTTCTATAAAAATTTCCAATTTTCCTTGACCCGTTTCTCTTTGAAATGAATCCCAACCAGCACTATGCACTCAGTTCCAAAGGAACTCTGAGCCGGGGAAAGGTCGTGCACTTCGGTGGAAATGCTGGTGTCTGGTTCTCCCCTCCTCCTTTTGGCCTTTATTTTTATTTTCTTTAATCACGTCCTCTTTCTCTAGCCCAAGATGGAGTATCATGGAACCGTGAAAGGATGCAGATGGGGAAACGGGGTCAGTACTCACTGTAGGTCTTGGAACTCAGAGATTACATGAGTGCCAGAGCTCTAGCCCCTACTGTTCCTTCTGCTTGCAACACTTGTCCTGGCACTGGGCCCCTGCTCAGCTGTCACCACCCCTAACCTCGAGTGCCCCGTCACCCATCCTTATGCTGATGTTTCGCTCTAGTTAACTTTGACTCCCTTGCACATGGCCCAGGTTTGTAGACCGAAGCGTGCAGTCGTCCATTGCAGCTCACACAGGGCAAACATTCAGCAGAGTCAGGCTATACTCTGGCATCACCTAAGCCAGAGTCCCGGGCTCAGCCTGCTCCTGGTCCTCGAAGTGCCCATGAAACACTCAGCACATGGAACACTGTTCATGGGTGGTGGATCCTTTAAGAGGTAGAGCCTGGCAGGGGAAAATTAGATCACTGACTGTGGTTCTTTTGGAAAGTACACTGGGACCCAGCCTCTTGGTCCTCCTTTCTTTTGCTTGGCCACCATGAACCGGACAAATCTGGGTCACAAACTTTTACTGTAATGTCCTGCATCATCACAGGCCAAAAGCCACAGACCCAAGGACTTATGGGCAGACGTTCCTGAAACCGTGAGCTAAAATAAACCTTTCTTTCTATGAAGTCTACTGCCTCAGGTGTTTTGTCACAGTGATAGATAGGTTAAATAGGCATCAGAAAATGTGTCCCGAGCAAGGGCTGTGCTCCTGGTCTTGGGTGTGGACAGCTGAACTGAGGCCTAGCACTGGAAAAAATGTTCCAAGCAGAGGAAACAGCAGGTGCTGTAACCCTGGGGCTGTATTCTACCTGAGCATCACATTCTTGGCTGGTAGATTTAAAGCTCCTAATAAGCACTGAACCTGGTTACACAGTCCCTGTTCTCTGCAACCCTGGCTCAGTGGGAGCTCTTTTCCAAATGGACCAAGCCCCATTTGGCTCTGGATTTGTGGGGTAAGCCACAGGGACCCCAGATGCTGCAGTCTCTGTGATACCCTGGCAGTCCCTCTTTCTTTGGAAAACGGATGTTCTGCTATGTTTTGCTAGCCCAGCCAGCTCCTCTGGGGGTGGCAGTGACCCTGTGGAAGGAAGGCGAACCGTGGAGGTCTGCAGACAGGGTGGTCTGACTAGAGGCTCCCCAAGGTTATCTGGGAGTACTAAAGGGCCTCTCGCCCATGATGTGACCTCACCAGAAAGTTGGAGTTGGGGGCATTCTGGCACCTGGCCTTGATCAAGAGAGGCCAGCCTATTCCTCAGGCCTAGTTTCTCTAGTCTCCCGCAGCACAGGGCTTGACATCCAGTTTATACTCTTCCAGAGGCAACAATGACAGCCCTTGCTCTAGCTTGTGAGTCTCTGATGACTGCTGACAACGAATGCGCCTCCCTGTCTGATGCCTCCGCGGATCCCTTCCGGTTAAGTTCCTTGCCGGTTTCTCTCCTGGGCTTGAGTATCAGGATCCACCTTTTATCTGCTTTAGATACTGGCTCGGTCAGGTTTCATGGGAGCCTCTTCCCTGGGTTGCCATTCCTTGTTTACGGTCTTGGTTGTGAGTGTTGAGCACGGGCTTGTTCTTTCCTTCTGGAGCTGAGTTCTCCAGTCCGGGATGACTGTGTGGTATCAGACTGCGATTTTATCTGCAGGCTTGTCCTGGAAGCAGGGGAGTGAACCAAGGCTCAGGGATATAGATGGCAGTCGGAGAAGGACCATGGCAGCGTTTGCTAAGTGCTTCCCCAAGTGCTCCCACACCTCTGGATTTTTGCAATGAGCCCGTGGGATTGGCTGGAGATACGAATTTGTCCACTTTACAGATGGGTAACTGAGGCTTGACAGTTGTTCAGGTCATAGGTTGTATAGTCACAACATAAACTTTAGAGCTGAGACTTCTGCATAGATCACGGAGGAGAGGGTCTAGATGTAACCTTGAGGCTGCTGAAGCCCTGTGCAGAACCCTCTTGGCCAGCTCTGAGCCTGGGCAGCCGAGAACTCGGTCGGCTTAGACCCAGCTGAAGGCCAGCCATGCCTGAAATGCTTCTTAGCACCAGGCCTGCTTCTCTGCTTCACAGCTTCAGAGACTGAAGCCCAGCGAGGCTGAGTGAGGACGTGTCTTCAGGTCACGGAGCACATTAGCTGTGGGGAGACTCTCGCTTGTAGGGAATTCCCAGCATTGTGCACAGTAGCTGGCTCAGTCGGGGTCTAAATTCCCATGAAAAGAAAGCGTTGAATGGAGCTGCCTAGAAAGCCTGGCTGCACCATCCTAATTCCTGAAGCATTTGTCCCTTGTGGGCATCTGCAGGCTTGCTGAAGAGGCTGGCTTTTATCACAGTGATGCCATGTGGCTCCTGGGCTCCTGGCTACAGAGGTGAGATGTTACTGGTGCCACGGGATATGGGATGTTCACATGCCTTATTGGTCCTACTTCCTTATCCCTGACCAGGCTGGCTTCACAGATGTGCTATCAATCCCATAAGGCCTCAGACCAGAACGGTCCCATGCATGCCACAATGATCTCCCGCCATTGCCTTGGGATGCTTAATTTAATGCTCTTTGCACAGGTACTTTGCATTTTCCCCTTTGTAAACAGTAGAGTTGACTCTACACATTACTCTGTTCTGCGTCAGCTTCGTCCTGTGGCCTCCTGAACCGTGGTCTGGACTCTGAGGTCAATACTACTGGACACTACTCGGTGACCAAAATTAGGGGTCCCAGTAAATGTTCCCTTCCTTCTGAGCCAGAGAGCCCTGGCTTTCTAAGCCTTAACTCTTAGCTCTTGCTTGTAAACGAACAT
Source organism: Micromys minutus (assembly GCF_963924665.1). NCBI lineage: Eukaryota > Metazoa > Chordata > Mammalia > Rodentia > Muridae > Micromys > Micromys minutus. The sequence goes on from NC_137979.1 coordinate 3,862,907, forward strand.
CACAGGCCTGTTGAGGACAAGAAAGGCAGCTCAGATGATGTTCTTGTGATGGGTCTGTCAGAGATATGCCTGGGGATGGCTGTGTTGCCAATCTCAGCCTCTACCTTGGGATACCTTAGAACTGGGGATACGGGCCAGGGCAGCAGTGGGAGGGCCTGGGAAGGTTGCTTTGCCATCCTAGCTAAGCTTATCTCTACTCCATCGTCTTTGAACGTAGGTGGTTCCGTGAAAACTGTATTCCTTATTCATTCACTCATTCATTCAACCCATCAGACAAATATTCATGGGGTTCTCATAACGAGACCCAGAACTGTGAGGCTCTAGTATCTGGGTACCTGTCTGTGGTACCCTTCTGGGGGCACCCTTCTGTGGTTGCCAGCTACAGTAAACTAGCCATTACTGTATATAGCAGCAGTTCTCAACCTGTGGGTTGCAACCCCTGTGGGGGTTGAATAACTCTTTCACAGGGGTCACATAGCAGATATCCTTCATAACAGATAGGTATATTTTGACTCATAAGAATAGCAAAATTACAATTGTGAAATAACAGTGTTAATATTTTTATGGTTGGGGAGGTTACCACAACATGAAAGACTGAACTATATTAAAGGGTTGCAGCGTTAGGAAAGTTGAGAACCACTGGTCTAGAGGAGAACTCAGTGCCATGCTGGTGTTGACAGCTGGTGTAGGGGGCAGGTCATTAAGAGGTGAAGCATAAAATGAGAGGGTTTTGCTGAGTGGTAGTGGCCCACGCCTCTGATCTCAGCGCTCAGGAAGCAGAGGCAGCTGGATCTCTGAGTCTGAAGCCCGTCTGGTCTGCAAAGCGAGTTCCAGGACAGTCAGGGATGCACAGAGAAACCCTGTCTTAAAAAATAAAAAGATGGCTTTGAGTAGGACTGAAGTTTACTTGTTCGGGAATCCAGAGTGAGGGGCAGGATGAGGGGTAGAGGGCCGGAAGGGCAGATCTCAGTGGTCCTTATGGGCTCAGTCTTGGGCCAGGGCTTCTGTGCCTTGTCTGACACTGGCACAGTCTATTTCCATAGAGGAGCTGAGGGAAGAAGCAATGGGCCAGGAGGAGGCCAGGAGGAGGAGGCTGTGGCCTGGACCATGGTAGCTATAGAAGGTGTGTGTGTGTGTGTGTGTGTGTGTGTGTGTGTGTGTCTGTCTGTCTCTCTCTCTCTCTCTCTCTCTCTCTCTCTCTCTCTCTCTCTCTGTGTGTGTGTGTGTGTGTGTGTGTGTGTGTTAGCAAAATGGAACAAAGTAACCAGACCCTGGGTCCTGGCAGGCCACTCCTGCATTGTTCAGAGACAGTGCTTCCCACCAGACAGCCTCCCATTCCCCTTCAGAATCACCGAAGGTTAGGAAGGAGAGCTGGCTCAGCTTTCTCCCCAGTCTCAGACCCTGCAGACCAGCCAAGGTGGTGCTTGCAGGAATCCCCTCTTCTCTGCTGGATTGCAACCCTGAGCAGGCCTTCGTGTGTAGTTGAATATTTTCTCAGGGCCTCTGTGTGAGTCTGTCTGAAGGTTCCCAGCTGGCAGAAGTGCTGCCCGGGTGTGGAGCCTTCTTTGGCTTGATGAGAGAGACTGTGGGCTGTGCCGTCAGGACCTGCATCCAATCTTCTGATATGTAGCTTTTTGACAGTTTACGTGGCAGGGCTGCAGCTAGGGATGGGGATGGGGCGGCCATGCCAGGTACGACAAGTGAATTTGACAAGTGGTGGAGTTTGGAGGTCAAAGAGCTGGGATGGGTGAGGCTCTTGAATCCCCCTGAGTTTTCCAGGCCAGAAGCACGTGCGTCCAGCTGTATTTGAGGAATGGAATTCAGAGTTGAACTGACCGGAGTTCAGTATATGCTGATGAGCTCATATCAGGAGCCAGTGGCCGTGTCTTCTCATGGATTTGGGATGCAACATCTGAGCTCAGAAGGAGCTCAGAAGATCTGAATGTCAGATCTCCCAATGACAGGAGAACTGTCCCTCATGTCTTCCTTCTCCGGAGCCAGGGATCAGGCATCCACGGAGAGCAGAGAAGGTATATGTAGACATCATAAGGGCTGCAGGGACAGCGGATGGAGTGGGCTGGGCATAGGTGTACAGGTTGATATGGTGAGTGCATCAGAAAGGCCTCTGCAGTTTTAAGAGAGGCTAGAAATCACAGCTTTACATTTAACAAAATGTTGGTGCTAATTTAAAATCCACAAATAAAAGCAGTGGCTGGCAAAGCTGCCTGAGGGTGATTGTCACGTGGTGCCAGGGGACATCACCCAAGCCCATCATGCTCAGACAGCACGCAGGGACCCATCCTCTTGAATGTGGCTGGTGCTGTCTCTAAGTTAAAATGTTTCTCAGGAATTTTTATTTCATTTTGGGATCATCACGAGAAATCTTTCCAGCGGTTCCGTTTCTGTGAAAAGAAATCTGCGGTTGCCTTGTTTTTCTTGGAGGCTGTGGAGGAAGCCCATCTATGGAGCATTAGTGAGAAATGGTGGGGCAGGGCATGGGGACACTCCATCCAGGCTGGACAGAACCTTGGATGGAGACAGAAGGACTGGAGTGAGGGTGGCCGTTTGGTTTGGATGGGCCCCCAGCCCTCTGGAAATGAAAGGCTGCCTTGCCCAGGGCGGCATGAGGCCACGCCATTGCTCCGGTTAGGCAGTGCAGGACTGGGCAGACAGAACCTGGATTTGTTGCATTTGGCACTTGAACCTAGGGGACTGAGTTTCATCTTCCCTGGCTGCCTACTCATTCTAGACCCTTATGCCAGGACATTGTTCAGACCCCGCAGTGTCTGTGGGGGAGGAAACAGTGCAATGTAGTCATAAGAAAGTCCTGCCATATGTCCATCCCAAGGCCTGATGGGAAGGTCACACGACTGTGTGCTTTTGTTCTGAGCAGTAATCTGGAAGCTATATTCAGCTTTAGCCTCCATCACCAAAGCTGAGCTCAGAGTTGTCCCATTCCTTGGGCGTGGAAAAGACTTGGGTTCCTCACACATCCTGGAATCAACAAGCCCCAAAGAAACCACTCTGAGTCTCTAAGAGAACAAATGTCTTTTTTTTTTTTTTTTAAGATTTATTTATTTTATTTGAGTACACTGCTGCTGTTTTCAGACACACCAGAAGAGGGCATCAGATCCCATTACAGATGGTTGTGAGCCACCATGTGGTTGCTGGGAATTGAACTCAGGACCTCTGGAAGAGCAGCCAGTGTTCTAACCACTGAGCCATCTCTCTAGCCTGAGAATGCATGTCTTAACCCCTCTGTGCAGGGCAAGGTCTGACTCTAGTGTTCCGAGAATATGTGGGTGCCTCATGAGCTTCAGCAGGCAATGGGGGCTCAGCTTGGCTTTGGCTTTTTGAGTTTTGGCTTGGCCTCAGTTTACTCTTTTGGAAAACTGGGAAAAGGAAGTGGGTGATGGAAGCTCTACCCACAGCTCATAGACTAAATCCCTGTCTTCCTTCTCCTTCTTTTTTCTCCCCAGCAAATTTTATTTGACTCATAAAATGTCTTTAGTACTTTTAAGTGTATACTTTAAAACCAGGAGATTATATTAAAATCTGAGTGCTCATTGTCCCAGAAAGATGAGAAAGCATGGCAACAGGACACGTGCCTGTGGGCTGTGTCAAGACAGCAGTTCCTTGCCTCTAATAGATGGAATGGGCTCAGCCCCTCTCCCTGCTGTGTTACGCTGTGACCATCTTTCTGGCTGGAAATGGAGGCTGAGACTCCCAGACAAAGGTTACTTCTGGTTTGCTAATCATACACACACACACACACACACACACACACACACACAAATACATGCACACACTGGTGCTCAGAACAAAATGATGTCTTCATCCACGTGGGAAATGCAGGTATAAAGTTTGTTGCTCTGACAGTCCTCCCTGGGCTAAAGCTTTGGACACTGAGGTCTGACCTGTCTGGATAAATCCTGGTCCCCTTGAAGCTCTGCCAGGGACTTGGTCTCATAAAACATCCTTATAAGATAGTTCCAGAACTCATCTCTATTACCCAATAGCTCAAGAGACAGGCCAGAAGACTGGGCACCCGGAGACTGGCAGCTCACTGTGCTGTAAGCTCTACTGGCCACTGAGCCTGCCACAAACGTAGAACCTACCCATGTTCTTGCCTGAATGAGCCCCGGGGCCAATGTAAGGAGACGTTTGAGGTCTTCCTGGGATGGACACTTCAGAAAGCAAATCCTGAGACACAGAAGGGCAAGAGGGGCGTGAAGGAGAATGAAGGGCTGTTTGCTAGCTAGTGTGTATAGTAAGGGGAGGAGGACCCCCTACCCCACTCCCCTCCATCTGGTACAACATCAGCCAGTTCCTGGGCTTGGAACTGCCCATGTGAAGAGGTTCCATGAGGCTCACCAGTTGGTGGGGTTGGACTGTAGGAGACTGTGTCAGACACAAGGCAGCTTGACATCACTCCTGCTCCTGCAGAGCTACCTTCTTTCGTGCATGAAGATGTCCCATGAGAGGAGCAGGAACTGGCCACTTCAGCAGTGCTTAGATTCTATGTGACTCAACAATGGCCAGGGCTATGCTCCAAGGGAGCGGGGTTTCTCCACCTACTGTCTTTTGAAAGGAGAAAGGAGAGCCTTAGTTCCATGGGCTTGGGAGGTGGAGCTGCCTTGAGCTTTGCAGGCCTTTGAGCCAGGGCTGGCTGTCTCTTAAGAGAAGGAACAGGGAGGAGAGAAAGAAGGAGATGTTATGAGAGAGGGCCATTGGGGGCAAGGCTTAGCTAAGAGTAGTTCTAGCCCTCAATATTTCCAAGGGCAAACCCTCTCCTGGCAGCTTGCCCTACTGACAATGGAGCTACAGTCTCAGGAAATTGGACCTTCATCCAATGGCTTTAGGAGATGGGGATCCCTTGAGATTTTGGTGACCTACTTGTGAGCCAAGCTATGGGCATTTATCTTGAGATCACTCCTCTCAAGCTGGTCTCTGGTTAGTTTGGATCATTTTAAACCAAAAGGGCTTAGAAGGGGTGGTGGTGGGAACAAATGGCCCTGCTATATCTTCCATCCTAGACTCATTGCTTGATTCAATTGACTGTGGATGTTTCACTTTCCAGGGGTTAGAGTACATATGTCTATTCAATCCTCCCATGTATCCATCCAAGCATTCATAGCCATCAGCACGAATGCATGCATCCATCCATACATGCTTATATCTACCCATCCACCCACCCACCCACCTATCTTTCTGTCCATTCATCTATCTATACATACATTAATCCATGCATGAATGCATGCATGCATCTATCCACCCACCCACCCATCTATCCACCCACCCACCCATCTATCCATCCACCCACCCACCCACCTATCCATCCACCCACCCACCCACCTATCCATCCACCCACCCACCTATCTATCCACCCACCTACCTATCTATCCATCCACCCACCCACCTATCTATCCATCTAACCATCCACCCACCTATCTATCCATCTAACCATCCACCCACCTATCCATCCACCCACCCACCTACCCATCAATCCATCCACCCACCCACCCACCTATCCATCCACCCACCCACCCATCTATCAATCCACCCACCCACCTATCTATCCATATAACCACCCACCCACCTATCCATCCATTCACCCACCCACCATTCATCTATCCATCCATCCACCATCCATCCATCCATCTATCATCCACCCAATCATGTGTTCATGAGTCCCTGGGTAAGCATTTGGGAATCCCCTGTGCTATTCCTATTCTGGCCACTGAGTATGTAAAATCTGGGCTCTTCCTATGATAAGTGCAGGAAAGAAACAAGAGTGGTGCATGCTGCTAAATGTTGGGCAAGCCTCAGGTGTGAGCCTTTCCTGGATGTAATAAATCCTAGGAATCTCTTTAGAGGCAGTGATTCTCTAGCTAGGCTTCAACATGGCTGTTCCCAGAGATAAGGCAGTGTGCAAACTTGAAAAGATCTTGCTACTTGGTTTAAATTTGAACTTCCCTATCTACTTCTTCATGCCTATTTCTTAGCCTATTTTCTGTTACTTTAACAACAAATCCAAGACTGGTTCATTTATAATGAAGAATAAATAAAGGTTTGTTTTAACCTTGCTTTTGGTGAATAAGACACCTAGAAGATCCCAGCATCTGCTCAGCATCTTGACAGATGGCATTGTGATGTAGTGCTGAGCAAGCAGGCTTGCCTGGACCCCTCACCTTCTCTTACAAGGCCACTAATGCCCTCCTCATATAATTTTAATGTTCTTTAGAGGCCTCATGTCCAAATACTATTAGTATATTACACTGACAATTCTATGTTCTTCAAGGAGGCACATTCAAATAGTAGTGTAGGTAGAGACCCTTCTCAGAAAAATCTGTCACTTAGAACTTTCTAGAGCTCAGAGGACAGAGAACTGCCAGCTATGGGCAGAATACCTTATTCTGTTTTCCTCACATGGATTTTTAAAAAAGCCAACATGGGGCCCACATGATGGCTCAGAGGATAAAGGCCTTGCCACTAAGCCTGGTGAATGAGTTCCATCCCTGGTCCCTTGTGGAGGAAGAAGAGAACACAAGTTGTCTCACTTCCACGAGCATGCACTAGCAAGTGTGTGCCTACTCCACACCACCCCCTCCATAACTGTCCCCACACAGCCCCCCAACTCCCACTCATCCCAGGGTGGGTCAGGGAACAGGGATTTAAAACAAATTAAAAGGGCAAACAAAGCTAGCGTTTAGGAGGATCTCCCAGCTCTCTGGGAGAGATGAGGGTCCTGGCAGACTCACCTTCATTAGTCTCCTGTGCCCACTGGGCCATTCTGAGGAGGTGCTTTTTGCATAGGAGGCACCTGTGCTCTGTTCCAACGGATTCTGTGATCTCTACTGAGTGTTTGGCTTGGTGTCTGGGGTTCTTCAACCATTTATTGTGTTGTCTGGTTGTCTGTCTTTCAGCCAGTGAAGGTACTTCCTTAGATCATTTTACTGACTATATATAATTAATGTAGCCTGAGGTTAGACATGGTAGCTATTTAATCATGACCAGCACTGCCTTTGACAGGGTGTCTATCCAGAATCACTCTTTAGCTGCAGAGTATTTCCACACTCTAGTGGAAGCCGCTTGCTTATTGAAGTCACACCCCATCCCTTCCCCAGACCCCAGCAACCAGGAAGCTACTGCAAGCTTCTGTTTACCCACGTGACCATTCTGATTGGTTCTCCTTCTCTAGGCTCAGGTCTGCTCAATCTCACCCCATTCCTGTGGTGCCTCTTGCTTACTGCTTTGTACCCCTAGCTCTGCCTAGCAGTTCGCTGTGTGACATGCCCGTCCAGGTTTCTTTTCCACACTTGCTCATGTGACATATACTGACTTCCATCCCAGTGGCAAAACTAAGTCTATGGAGACCCTAAGTCTCTCCAGAACGGAGTTACATGTCACATATCTCCTGGGAGTGCCCAGGGTGTGAAGCAGTTAGCAACACAGGAGACTCTGCCCTCAAACAATCCTGCTGTGCTTCTGCCTAAGAGGTAGCCTTCTCTAAGCTCCTGGAGTAAGATTATTGCTGGCTTGACCTGACCCTTACAGCTCCCACAGAGAAGGCATATTAGCAAGAGCCCTAATTTCCTGTGAGCATCTCCAGCTGGGGCATGCAGAATCTATGTGGGGCACAGCATCAGAAATTATTCTTCACATCCTTATCCCAAAGAGAAAGCATCCAACATGGACCACTGCAGAGGCTGAACTGGAGCAGGCATGCACATTCTGGCCTCATATGGGTCCGTGCATGTGTGTACACGTGTGTGCACGAGTCACTGGGGTTGCAACCGGGATGGGGCAGCTAACACCCAGAGAATATATCATGGCCAGTGGGGCCCTTTTCTTATCAGACAAGTGAGATAGGGCAGCAACAAGGCTGAAAAACTATGACACACGGAAATTATGGAATAAGATAGGAAAGACAAACGCAAATTTCTCAGTCGCCAGTACTTGTGTGCACAAGAAGCCCCGCAGCTCGAGACAGAGGTATTATATTAGACAAACAAGATGAAACCCGAACCAAGCAGCAATATTCTATCACCAGACACAGAACAAAGCATAAAGGCAGGAAAAGGTTGAAGGGGCAGGAACAAGGCAGAAATATCCAGCAGCCGGAGCTGAGCCATGTCGTTCTATCAATCCCAGACAACAGACTTGAGACGGGAGACTCAGCGAGGAACAGACAGGTCAACATTTAATGAGAAAAGGTTGGTTTCTCCCAAGATGCATGGCAGTGGTTGCAAAAGTATATTCATTTGCTAAAACGTCCTCGGAGTCTGAGGTAAACTTTCCTAAGGTGGAGAAAGAGCCAAGTCTATTATCCTTTTGAGATATGAGGCTCCACTCCCCCTCTAATTAGCATTAGATTAAGTGGGTTAAAAAAGAGAAAAGAGTCAACAAAGATAGGGACTTCTGAAAAACAGACACTCAGGCTTGTTTTTAATGGATACCGATGAAATTTGCATCTGATAAAAACTCTCCTCTTTCTCTCTAGCATATATACACCATTGTGAAAACCTTATATACAGCATTGTGAAAGTCATGTGTGTAGCACTGTGAAAGTCATATATATGGCACTGTGAAAATTATATAGGTATCCCTGTAATCATATATACACCATTGTGAAAATCTTATACACATCACTGTGAACATCTATTGCTCAGGTTCAAATCTCACAAGATTTCAATGAATAATTATGAGTCATATCTTGCTTCCTGACCACTGTGCCTTAAAATTAGAAGTTGATAGGAGCCCCCCATCTGTCTGCCCAGAACAAATCCCCATTATTTGGAAGTTTAGAGGAGATCTTTTCAATAATTTGTGGGTAAATGAAAAACCATCAAAGGAGCTTGGAAAATACCTAGGAAATCCAATGATCACAGAAACACTGTATATTCAAACGTAGGTGGGAATTTGTATGGGAAAAGAAGCCTGTAAGTAATGTAGATCCGTCTCTGACTTCCAAGAGCTTGGGGGTTAGTGCAAACGACCTAGAAGGCATTCTCTCCCGGGGCTACAAAGGTGGCTCAATGGGTAGGGTCGCTGGCTGCTCTTCCATGGTACCTGGGTTTAAAGTCCAGCACCTCCACGGCAGTTCACAACCATTTGTAATTCTGGTCCTAGGGGATCTATCATCCTCTCCTGGACTCTGTGGGCATTGCATGCAAATAGTGCCAAGACATACATGTAGACAAAAACACATATGCACGTAAAATAATAATTGTAATGATAATAATGATGATGATGTTTTTAAACTGATGACAGTCTCCCCTCTGGCTGTCATCATTGGTGGAGGACATGGGTCAGTGAAGACAGATCTTTTGTGGTTCTTTTTGAAAGAAAATGACAAATACATCATTGTGCAAGAAATTTCAGAAGTTTGTGTGTAGGTGTGTGCATGAGCATGTGTGTGCATGTGCACGCCAGAGGAAAGCCTCCACTTGTTTGTAGAGACAGGGTCACTCCCTCGCCTGGGACTCACTAATTCGGCTAGACTGGCTGGCCAGCAAGCCCAGGGATCTGCCTGTCTCCCTCTGGTGCTGAGACTTACAAACATGTCCATGCCAGGCTTTTTGCAGTTGTTCTGGGGTCTAACTCAAGTCCTTGCAAGCACTTTGCAACTGAGTTCTCTCCCAGGCCCAAGAAATACAAGGATTAGAAAAACTTGATGTGGACTGGAGGGGACGGACCGGAGGCTCAGCCTCCGTAGCTCTCCCAGGACTCCTGGCTCTTCGGAAGCAGCACAGGGTAGAACTGTTCACCTGGGGGTTTCATTGGTGGCAAATGTGACTTGCCCAGAACACTAGACTCTGGGGGACCTTGTCCAGCTCAGTTTTCAGCAGTGATGTCAGGCCTCTGTTTGCCGTCCCTGCTCCTCTGTGTAGAGTGTCTCCACTCTGGGCCATCTCCTCTCTGATTAGTGTCTAAGTCTGTTTTCTGTTGTCACTGGCACATACTAGATAAGTTCTGAGGGAAGAGGCTTATTTTGGCTGACAGTTCTTGTTCAAGGTCAAAGGGCTGCATCTGGCAATGCCCTTCTTGCTTGCAGAGTCCCAGGGCAGCACAGGGAACATATGGCAAGAGGCAGGGAGCACATGCATGATCCTCTGTCTTCTGTCTCTGTTAGAGAGCCACAGGGATCTACCCTGAGGGTCTACCCTGATGACAGCGTTTAATCCTAATCATCTTCCCAGGTGCAGCTCTATACACTCAAGCCAGATTAAATGTCACCTTCTTGGTGTGAATTTTGGGAGAACAGATATAGAGCAGCCAGCATCTCCTCAGAGGCCACTATGGACAAGTTTGTGTGTAACCATCTTCTTGTTTTGTTCTGGGCATATACCTAAGAGGAGAGTTGCTAGGGCCCAGGGTAAGTTCCTGATTAACCTTTAAGATATAATCCATTTCAATGTAAAATGTCAGTTCAGATTAACATCGGCTTTAGTTCCTTTTCTGTTGCTGTGATAAAGTACCCTGACAAAAGCAATTTAGGTGAGAAAGGGGGTTTTATTTCAGCATACAATTCCAGGTTACTGTCCAACATTCTGAAAAAGTTGAGGCAGGAACTTTAAGCAGCCAGTTACACCATATTTACAAACAATGGCAGAGAGAAACAAGTACATAGGTAGTCATGGGCTTGCTTGCTTGCTTGTGCTCAGCTTGATTACTCTGCTCATACAGTTCAGGACTCCCTGCCTAGGGAATGGTGCCACCCACTAGGGGCTGGATCTACCACATCAATTAAGATGATCCTGCATAGATATGCCCACATACCAACCCGATGTAGATATTCTTCTCTGAGAGTCTCCTCCCAGATGATTCCAGGTTGTATCAGGCTTATAATTAAAGCAAACAATGACAGCATTAATAAGTATAAATTGCACATAGCAATGTATTCCCTGCAGCAAATTGATGAAACAAAGAAGGCATGATGTGAAGTAAAACAAGCTAAATAAATGCAGTGTTTACCCTTTTAAGAATTGGCAGAACTGTTTTCCATAATGCCTTGAGTGTGGCATCCCTGCTGGAGAGCCAAGCCTGGTGGCCAAGCACAGATCACAGACAGATACCTGGGAAGACTTGATACTCATTTACTATTAGCAGAAACTCATCTCTCTCTGAATGTGGAATTTCCACTTTTGTCTGAGGATTGAGGTCTCTCAGACCTGATCTATCTGATTTATTATAATGTGAGGAGATGGGGGGGCTGGATACCACCTCTCTGAGCAGTTGTGTAAGATTTATCACTTAGTTCTTACTCTCCTTCTGGTGAGAAGACGACTAACTCGGTAACCTCCTAGCGTCATGTACCATGGAGCACTGGGCAGCAAGAAACAGGATCTGGGGGTCGACAAGCTGGCTCAGCAGGTAAAGGTGCTTGCTGTACAAGCCTCGGGACCTGGGTTTGATCCCCAGAACCCACATAAAAAGTAGGAGAGAAGTAATTGCACAGAGTTGACATTTGGCATCCACACAGGCCCTGAAACACACATACTCACAAAAAAAAAATCAGACGTACACACACACGCACCTACACACACACACACACACACACAGAGAGAGAGAGAGAGAGAGAGAGAGAGAGAGAGAGAGAGAGAGAGAGAGTTAAGAACTATTCAATGCATGAATAGTTTTTAAAAGCAACAACAACAACAACAAACCCTGAGTGATTTGTTATTTGATACTTATAGTATAGGCAGCCACCCAGGTGACCCACAAAGTATTAACTGGGGTCAGAGGCTGACTGGAAATGGTTCTGAGGAATAAGAGATCAAGGGGAGGCCATTTTTTTTTTCTTTTCACTCCTCAATAGGTATATTGAGCTGGACTTAATCTAACCTGTAATCCTGACATTTGAGGTGAAAAATTTATGTTTTTCAGCATATAACCATCTCATGATAGCTGCAGGGCATTGGTCTCAGGACTCATGAGAATTCGAAAATATGAGTCTCTCCTACGAAATCCTGAGGCCTGCACACAAGCCAGGTGCATCTATGCACCTCAGACCATCTCTAATGGCTCCGGGCACCTCACACAGCTTTGCTGTGTCCACAGTTGCTAAGCTGATGAGAAGCACAACGTGCTTCAGATCTTTCTGATTGGTGAATAGATGAGGAATGCACTTGATCAACATCATGACACTTTCATTGTCCCCCAGAGAAGCACTGTGCCCATGAGTCCTCTTCTCCCTCAGGTACTTTGGTTTCTCTATGCCCCATGGCCTCAATTCAGGCAGGAGCCTATAGCTCCCAGACCTCAGACCAGACTTTTCTTAGGACCCCTTGTGGCCCCCAGAACAGGACAAGAGGCATGACCAGCCTTTATGCCCAAGACTCCCTCTCTTAATCGGACTTTTTGATTCAAGAAACAAATGGATAACCAAGTGGCTTCTGCACATACCACCAAGGAGCTCCCACCCCCCACTCCTTCCTGCACTCCTCTAAAGCCTCTTGATGCCTGTGGTCCCACACCATGCCGATGGACCAGTAACGCCAACGAGTTCTCAGACCTGCCCATCACCCCAGCTCAGCTCTGCAGAAGCTTCAGAATTAATATCCATCCGTAATCAATGCTTTGATCTTTCTGATATGGCATGAGAAATGGGGGCAAAAGACCCAAAGTAAAGAAAATTCCAGAATCTCCATACGTTAACAAATATTCTTCATCATGTGATGTTTTATGCTAACCATAAACCCAATGACCACTACATTGGCCACCTAAATGGCCAGTCTCAATGAAGATAAATGGTGCTGGAAATTTTACTACTTAAGATATTTTTAAAAGTCAGTGTTTTAATTTCTCTTCTGTTGTGATAAAAGCACTCTGCCCAAAACAACTTAGGGGAAGTAGGGATTTATTTGACTTACACTTCTAGGTCATGGTTCATCACTGAGGGAAGTCAAGGCAGGAACTCAGTCAAGGATACAGTGGAAACCGTAGAGGAATGTTGACTGCTGGTTCACTCCAGGCTGGGACCACCTATCTAGGGAATGGTGCCACCCACAATGGGCTGGGCCCTCCTACATAAAAATTAACAGTCAAGACAACCCCCCACAGACATGTCTATAGGTGACTCTGATTTGGGAAATCTCAATGGAGATTTTCTTTTCAGGTGAACCTGAGCAGTGTCAAGTTAACAGTTATAGCTAATTGGTGCAGTTAGCATGTCCTCTGAGATACACACCACACAAAAATGGCTTATGAGATAGATGAGCAACATCTCCCGCAACTGCTACAAACAAACAAACCAACCCCAGGGCTGTGATCTTTCCCTCTAGGACTCTCTTGCTTGTGGTTGCATTGTGGAGTATTTAACTTAATTCTCCACTTTGGATTTTACAAATGTTTCTTTCCAGTTCACCTGCTTTTTAATTTCTTTTTCTGGCCTAATTGCTCTGCCTATAATAACTTCCAGCAACATGTTTAATGGCTGGGTAAAAGTGGATTTCTGTTTTTTTAAAGAAAAGTTCAGTTATCACCACTGATGACATGTTCACTTCGGACTGTTCTGGAATGCCTTTTCTATGCGAAGGCAGTTAGTTCTTGCTGTGCCTAGGTTCTTCCTAATCATGAATCATGCTGAGCGTGCCAAATTCTTATTCTGTGTCAATTGAGGTGATCATATAGCTCTTTTCTATGAACGTGGTAGTATGTGGCCTGATTTTTGTGTGTTGACTCATGCTCATATTCCAGTGATAAACTCTGCTTGGTTACAACATATGATCGCTTTAATGTGGTGCTGGGTTCATTTTGCCAGCGTAGTGAGGATTTTTTTATTCTATATTTACAAAGGAGTTTGGTTGTAGTTGTCTTATGGTATCTTTCTTAGTCAATCTCTTCTTCAGTTTTTCCATTTTGCCTTTAGTCGATCTTAATTGGTTCTTAGAAACTTCTCAACTTGGCCCTGCATGGTTTGTTAGTCTGATCACCCAGTGTTGCTCCCTGACAGTCCTTTTATCTCCACAAGGTCGCTAATACTGACCATGGTATTTGTCTCACTTCTGGAATTCAAGCTTTCATTATAGTAAATCTCGTTGGCTTTCTCAAAGAACCAACTTATACTATTTCTCTATTGCTTTCTGTTTTGTTCGTGTTTTCCCCCTTTCCTTCTCTAGCTCTGAGTTTACTCTCCTAGCTTCTTAGAGTGTGAAGCTGTGTTTTGATGTAGCTCTTCCCTGCTTTTTAAACATGATGGTTTACAGCTGTAAACTTCCCTCTGGTCTCTTCCTTTGTATCACCCCCATTACTTTGTGGGTTTGTTTTCATGGTTGTCTCAATAGACTCTCTAATTCATCTTACAATTTCTTCTTTGTCCTAGTCATTTGAATAAACCATTCATTAAAACTCCACACATTTGTGAAGTTTCTCCTATTGTTAATTTGCAGTTTTATGTCTCCCGGGTTGGAAAAGATACTTTGTATGGTTTCAGTACTTTAAACTTGTTTTGTGACCTGACACTGAAGTCTATACCAGAGAATGGCTTACGTTCTGGAAGATGATATTTCTTCTCTGATGGTATGGGCCTCTTAGGTTTATTTGATTTATGATTTTTAATCATTTTCTGTATAAAGATTTACTTATTTCTATTCTATGTTATATTCTATATGTATGTGTTTTGCCTGTAGCAGTGTATGTGTGAGCACAATGTGTGTGCCTGGTGCCTGTGGTGGCCAGAAGAGGGTACTAGGCTTCCTGGAACTGGTGTTCCAGGGGGTTATGAGCCACCATGTGGGTGCTGGGAACTGAACTTGGGTCCTTTGCAAGACCAGTTGGTTCTCTTAACTGCTCAGCCCTCTCTACATGCCCCATTTTGTCACTTTCTATTTCTATCTAAAGATATGTGACTTCCTAGATTCCCTGTTCACACAGGGAAGTTTCCAAAGTTCCTGTTCTCCTCCAACGTCTTCTTCCCCAAACGTCTGGATTTGTTTATCACATTGCTTGCCTTATCTTTTGAGCTTTTCCCCAATTGACTGAAATACATTTTCCTTTAAATTCATTTAACAAATATCAGAGAACTCACTTCAGCCCTGGGAAAACTACTAGTCAGGGGAAACAAATCAAGCCTCTTCAGAAGCCCATGACTTCAAGTCTCTGAGAATAAGGTTTTTATTGTTTGCGCTGGTACAGTTAACTGTGCTGGTAACATGGGCTACCATTGTTCTGGAACTCATGAGTTGGAGAGTAGGGTGCGGCAGACAGGAATTAACACATGCTGAAAGCCAGCAGCTTCCTTGTTCATAAGTATCCCTCCCTTTTGTACGTTTCTAATTAAATTTTGGCATTCCCCAAAAGTTGATTCTGACAGATTTACCAGTTTGTTCTCTGCTTTCAAGGGGAGGCAGAGTTTTGTCATTTCCCAATCTGACATGTTGGCAACACCCTCTCCTTTGTCATACACACCTTCACTTATCAGAATTGTGCCTATAAGAACGTAATGCCAGTGAGGTAAAGGGCGTTACATCTCCCTAGCATGGCCACCGTCCCTCTCTCTGAGATGGCTCTGTGTCTTGTGTTGGCTTTCTATTGCTGTTGTAACAAGTTGCTGTAAAGTTAGTGGCTTGTATAATATAATTTACGCAGCTTTTGAGGTCAGAAATCTGGAGTGGGTCTTGCTGACCTAGAATCAAGTTGGCAGGACTTTGCTCCTTCTGGGGACTCCAAGGAGTATCTGTGTCCCTGGCCTTTTCAGTTTCTGGAGGCCATCTGCATTCCTTGGCTCATGAGGCTCTCTCTCCATCTTCAAAGCCAACAGCATCAGGCCAAGGATGTCTCCTGCTGCTGTGGCTCCAGGTCTTTCTTCTGTATCCTTCCTTTATCTCTAGGACCACGTGTGATTGTACTGGTTCTTCCTGGCTCATCCAGGAAACTTCTGCACCACAAAGTCAGCTGACTGACAACTCTAACTTTTCTTCCCCATGAGATAATAGTATTCACAGTGTCTAGGGGTCATAGAATTAGTGTCTGAAGGTCCACAGTGCTACCTACTACATATAACTTGCCCAAGAATTCCTTTTATAATTTCTACTTCACATAATTTGATACTTAAAGAATCTGAGAAAGAAGAGCAAGCAGCTATAGTTTAATACAATGACTTTTTTTTCTATCGACTGTTTCCAGTTCACGTCTGTGGATTCAGTTACCATCTTACCCATGATTGTGTTGTTATGGTTAAATAAATATACTGTATTTTTATATGTTACAGGCCCAATGATACATTTATATAGGTATAGGTGTGTTTTGTATAAATACTTTCAAAGTCAACATTTGTGCTATATTTATAATTTATCATTAATTTTATTATTAATATCAGATGTACATATACATTCAGATTATTATTATTATTATTAATTACCTGTTTACAACCTAAACTCTTTTAGCCTTAAAAAAAAAAAAAAGATTTATCTATTATCTAAGTATCTATCTGCATGTACACCTGCAGGCCAGAAGAGGGCATCAGATCCCATTACAGATGGTTGTGAGTCACCATGTGGTTGCTGGGAATTGAACTCAGGACCTCTGGGAGAGCAGTCAGTACTCTTAACCTCTGAGCCATCTCTCCAGACCCCTAAACTTTCTTCTAAGATGTTTTATAAGAGAGGTCTATTGACAATGTCTCTGTTTCTTTTTAACATCTGGGAAAACTATTTCACCTCTAAATGAGTTTTATTAGACATTGGATTCCTGGTGGATGGCCATTTACTCTCTCGTGGTCTTCTGTCTTCTGTAATTTTCCATGAAAAGTCAGCATCCTATCCTGCTGTTCTTCAAAATTTCTGTAATTTTCTTTAATGTTTTGGGATCTCTACATTTGTAGGGTTTTTTTTTCTTTAGTTTCTTGGCTATGAACACTGATGTCTTCCTCAAGTTTAGTAAGTTTTCAGAAACTATGTCTCATATTTTTCTCTTGTCTTTCCCACTAATCTTTTTGATTCCTCAATCCCCCTCATTAATCTCCTTTGTAAGCTCCCTCGTACCCTCTTCCATACTTTCCCAATCTCTCTCTTCCACCCTCCTCCCTACCACTCTTCCATCTGTCTCCTCATCCCTCCCTTTCATCCCTCTTCCCCTCCTTCCTCCCATCCTTCCCTCTCACCCTCATCCCTCCCTTTAATCTCTCTTCCCCCCTCATCTTTCCCTCTCACCCTCATTCCTCCCTTTAATCCCTCTTCTTCCCTCCTCTCATCTTTACCTCTCACCCTCATCTCTTCCTTTTATTCCTCTTCCCCTACCTCCCTCCTCCCATCTTTCCCTCTCATCCTTCTCCAACAGATGGGACTTTCTCTAAGGTGAACTGGTGAGAATTACAAGTTGAAAAGAAAGAACAGATTCCAGCTCAAGTACAAAAGCCTCACATTCTTCTTGAGATATTCTTACCAAAATTTAATTAATTTTCTTGAAGAACTGGTGTTTCTTTATTTGCTGTATTCCCTTAGTACAATTACTGCACAGTTTAAGTTGTTCCTTTTAATTTGCTTTTCACCCATGGGGCTCCCCTGGCCACCGTTCCAGGAATCGAGCTCTTGGGTCCTCAGTGATTGGAAACTCTTCTCAGGATCATGGCAATACAGAAAGCAGGGGCACTGTATCTGTCAGGGTCTAATGAAGTCTAGTTGTTGGAACGACATTGGCACACGAATGAGACAGTAACCATAGCAGGCCTGCACTGCCGTGGCCGAGGCCTGCATTTTTTCATCCTAGTTATTAGCCTTAGCTGTCAACTTGACAGAGCTTAGAGTCATCTGAGAATGGAGTCTCCACTGAGGCATTTCCCAGATCATATTAGCCTGTGGGCATGTCTATAGGAATTGTCTTGATTGGTGATTGATTTGGGAGGAACCAGCCCACTGTGAGCAGCACCATTCCCTATGTAGTATTGGAAGCTAGTTAAGCATGAGCCTTTGAAAGAGCCAACAAGCATCATCCTCCATGGTTTCCGTGTCAAGTTCCTGTTTGAGTTTCCTTAGTGATGGGTGGTGACCTAGAAGTGTAAATCAAATACATTTTTTCCTCCCCTAAATGGCTTTTACAGTATTTTACAGTAATGGGATGAAGTCGAAACATTTCTTCTCTCTTGATGTGGCTTTTTTTCTGTGTAGACCTTTTTCTCATACATCATAAATCACTTCACATAAGTGACTCCAGGATTCCTGTATGAGCTTTACAGGACAGGAAGGAAGATTATGGGTTTTGGTTTTTTTGGTCTTTTGGCTTTTTTGTGTGGGGGGATGGGTTTTCTCATTATCCCAATCTCATAGCAGACTATTTTCTCAGTTACTTGTTGTTGTTACTGTGATTAAGCACCTTGAGAAAAGCAATTTAAAGGGGAAAGGGCTTACTCCAGCCCATAGTTCAAGAATACTATTGTTTTGGAGTACTCATGGAGACAGAAACTTAAAAGCAGCTCAGCATGTCCACAACCAGGAATTAGAGTGAAATGATGAATGGCTTCTACTAGGTTCCCTTCCTCCACTTTTGTAGATCAGAAGTCCTTCCAGAGAATGGTGTCACCTATGGGGGGGGGGCTTCCCACATCAATTGATGACCTCAAGAAAGTTCCCCAAAAGGTTTGCACAGAGACCCATCTTTCAGGTGATTCTAGATTCTGTCAGTTAATGCCAAACACCAAATACACTGATTATGCCACAAGTTCACTCCCTGGGCAAACCATTGTGGCATGGGTGCCAGCTGTGGACTATGGGCTGTTCCCTGTGATGTACATAGCCATCAGCATCACATCAGGTCCCTTGGTGAGCAAAAAGGGGAATCAAGTCAACCCAATGGCCCTATTTTTCCCTGTAAAAGAAAATACATGTAGTGGAAAGATGACTCGGCTAACCACTGTTCCTGCAGAGAACCGGGGTTCAGTCCCCAGAACCCACATGGTGGTTCACAACCATTTGAAACTCCAGGGAACTGGATGCCCAGTCCTGAACCCCACAGGCACCATGCACAAATGTGGTACACATAACATACACACACGCAGAACACTTGCACACATCAAATAATCTTTAAAAGTACTTATAGATAAGTACAGGTGCAGTTTTACACACCCGACAGTCCCTCCCTTACCAATGCTTTGATTTATTTTTATGTTTTGATATTTTTATGGAGACATAAAGAGCATAAAGAGCAATATCCCTGCATAATTTTGTAGCTGAGGAAATGACTCTGTGGGTAAAGAGCTCTTCACAAGCATAAGTGTGAAGACCTCAGTTCATACTTCAGACACCCATATAAAAGCGGGTCAGAGAGAAGCCGGCTTGGAACCCATTGCTCAGGGTTCCTGGGACAAACTGGCTCCTTGACTAAACACATAGACCAGCGGCAAGTCCAAGTGAGACATAAAATGGAGACATGACCAAGATGCCAACCTCTGACATCCTCAGACACATGAAAACATGTGTGCACTCACATACATACAATAAATGGTAAAAACGAAACAATGATAAATTTGCGTTTGGCTCTTGTCCCAGATTAGGCAACAGTGAACCATGGTTCTCATCAGTCACATGATCACAAAGAGAAAGAGCCCGTCCTCCAGGCTGTTTGGTAGGCTTGAGATATAGTTTCGTAACCTAGAGCAGTGTCAGAGGGGCTTGTCGGGCTCCACTGTGGGCAGGGGAGCACCTGCAGTTAATCTGTGTGCTTCCAATCCCACTGACATCCTCAGGACCCAAAATTCACACTTCCTAAGAGCCATCTCTTTGGACTGCACTCCTCCTACAAAAATGAGTGAGCACTTCCCAAAAACCGAAATAAAGTCAGATTGTGCAAGTCAGAAAGAAAGAGCATGTTTGAATTGTGCCCGGGCAGTAAACTTCTCCAAGGAGACTGTGGTCGCTGGACCTTCATAAATGGAAACTGCAGAGTGACCTTCGACACGGCCATTTTCACATCTTTTTTTAAGTGTCGGATTGATTTTGACTCTCTGGATGACACTGAGGCCGAAAGCTCTGACTCAGAGAGAATAACAAACCCAGCTCGCCAAGCCTTGCTGGGTGATGAGAGCAGTTCTGGGTTGACCCAATGCTGCCTCATTTTCCACAGGCCTGAGCAGTATGTGCCTAAAAACGTCCGGCTGGGGCGGCGAGCATCAGCCCCTCTTCTGTGTCACACGTAGATCCTGTGACATTTCTACCTCACGTCCCTTTGGATGCAATAACAAACCTACAGCGGCTGTGGCCTCTGGTTTACAATGTTCATATCCTAAACTGTAGAAGAAAGCAGACCGTGGGCCAGCCAAAAGCATTCTTCCATAGCCTCTGCTTCAGTTCCTGCTCTGCTTAAGCTCCTGCCCTGATTTCCCTCAGTGACGGACTGGTTACCTGGATGTGTAAGAAGAAATAAACTCTCTCCTCCTTAAGTTCTTTTGCTCGTGGTGTTTCCACACAGCCATAGAGACCAACCAAGACAGGGACCAAGCAAGACTCATGTCACAGCTTCTCCCGGCGTTGGGCTTCCTCTCCCGGCTTAATGAGTTACTTCCCCCACCGCAGTGACCAAATACCTGCCGAGAAGCAGCATGCGGGAAGGAAGGGAAGACTTAGTTTGGCTTGCTGTTTAAGGATCCAGTCCACCATGGTGAAAAGAGCATGCCAAGAGTTTGAGACAGCCTGTCACATTGCTAGTGCATTCAGGAGGCAGAGCTGACAGGAAGTAGGGTCAGGCTATAAACCCTAAGGTGATCCCCTTCCTTAGGGGACCCACCATGTAAAATGTTGACAGCCTTCCAAAACAGCACTAGGGACCAGATGTTCAAACAAGAGCCCGTGGGGAACTTTCACAATAAACCACAACCAGTCACTAAGACTGTCCTCTGCTTAGGAGAGTTGAACCCTGTGTTCCTCTTTCCCGACTGATAAAATTTCCAGAAGTAGTGGGGAGCTCAGACTCCAGGGAAGACCAGCTCTCAGGTGCTCACAGCAGTGACCAAGGCCTCTGTTGGTGACTTCACTCGCATTGCTTGTCAGGATCAAAGGTATCAAGGCTCACCCTTTGAGGCATTCTTCTCTTACCAAAGCAGTAGAATCTGCCCCTTGGCATGTGCCACAAGAGCTCACTGGGGCATGGAACGGTGGTCTGTCCAATCTTCCACAGTGTGAACGTGGCAACATCACTCAGGGTTTCTAGAAGAGATGCACTAACTGGCTGTTTCTTGGATGATGCTATGTCCTCAGTCCTTTGTCTTAATGTGCTTTCTATTGCTATTCCAAAGATGCACAGGGCTGGGAGTTTACGAAGGATGGAGGCCAGGGAGCCAGAGATTAGAGTTCAGGCGTTCGCCAGTGTCTCGTGATGACTGGCAGCTGTGAATAATGCCATGGGGTGTTGCTCGGGAGACAGGGGAGTGAGCCAGCTGAGGCACCTCCTCTTTTAAAGCCACTGTTACCAGTATGGGAGGCACCACCCTCATCACCTCATCTAATCCTAATGAAAGGCCCACCTCCCAATGCCATCAGCATATGATTTGGATAATTATGATTTATACACATGAACTTGTAGGGACCATGTTCAGATGGCAGTGGCCTTTGGCCAGTGGTCTCTTTCTCTAGGACCTGTGTGCCTCTCCTTCTGAACCCCCTCATCCCTAGCACCTGCTCCATGAGAAGGCCATTGTCTCCCATCCCTTGCCCAGCTGCCTTGTCTTGATGCAGACATCCACCCTTCAGGTGCTCTGGCTTCATGACATTTGCAGGTCATGCTGTAGTCCTGAAGCTTTCCAGCAGCCCTGTACCTGCTGTGGGGGACCCCTCAGTTCCTCTGCTGGTCATAATGGTGGCTGGTGGCTAACAGCAAGCGCCCCACCCCATTTCCTGTCCAAACGGCTTCTCCCGCCTTTTCTCTTTGCATTCCTCTAGCATCTCGTCATCTTTATCTGTACAGGTGACTTCCCTTTCCTTGGCACAGACAAGACTCTGAGTAGCCACTGTCTCTGTTGTCTGCATTTCTCAGACCCCATGAGTCTCAGCAGCATTTCTGCAGACATCACCCTGCCCAAGCTATCTTCTTCAAGGTCACTCATGACTTCATTGCTGTTGAACCACAGTCTGGTCCTCACAAGCTATTCACGGCATGTAATAGCTTCACTGCCTCCGTCCACTTTCTCGGCTTCTAAGCACTTCACTCTCCGTTTGACCTCAGTTTCCCATGTCACCTCCCTTCTTCCCACCTTTGGAGTGCTGGCACATGCCTGGGCATGAGCCCTGGAACTCCACTTGTCACTCTAAGAAATGTTCCAACTAGAAATGAAAGTCTATAGTGACAACTCTCTGAACATGAATACATCTGAGAACAATGTGCAAGAAAGATGGCTACCCAAGCCTCAGGACTGGAATTTGAGTCCAGAACCCCGTGAGAAAGCCAGGACCGATGGTGTACATGTGGTCCCAGTGCTGGGTGGGCAGGGAAAGTTGAATATCTTGTAATCCGTGGTCATCTAGCTTAGCATGTGTAGTGGATTCTAGGCCAGTGAGAGACCCCGTAGACCGTGCCTGAGGAGAGATACCCAAGGTTGGTCTCTGATCTCTGACCTCCACACACTTAATAAAATGTGCAAATATGCAAATGTATCCATCTTTCAAAGCTCATGAGAGAGCCTGGCTACTCTCAGCAGCACTACCACCCTGTCACTGGTCCAGCTACCGTCTTTCCAACAGCCTCGCCCTGCCTCTTCCTACCCATCCCTTCCCCTCCCTGCCCCTTTCCCCTCCCTGCCTATCCTAATTAGTGATTGATTTCTTTTTTTCTCTAATAGCCTTAGTAAGACATAATTCACAGCCAATCAACTCACCCAATGTATACAATTAATCAAAATATCAATCAGTGTCTCTTTAGAGTTTGTGACTGACATTATGGTCACCTCAGTACTGCTCCAAAAGTGACTCCCACATGATAACTGTCAGCCTTCATCCCTATCTCTCTGTCCCCTAGGCAACCACCAGACTACCTCCCGTCTCTGTGGATTTGTCTTTGCTAGAAACAGGATCCTATATCACCAGTGTTTAAATCTAATATTCTTTGGCTCCTTCCATGGGTCGTGTGTGTTTATGAAGCCAGACCCATCAACAACCTCTGCCTTGGTTTAGAAGACAATGTTTTTATCACCCACTGAACTGTGATGGTCAACGCTGTCATCTTGACAGGCTCTAGAATGCCAAAGCGGCACATTTGTGAGGGATTTCTTGATTAGGCCAGTTGGGGTGGGAAGATGCGCCCCGAGTGCGGGTGGGGCCGTTCCACGGGCTGGGATTCAGGGCTGAACAGAGGAAAAGCAGCCAAGCAGCAGCATTGGTATTATTCTTTGCTTCCTAAGTGTGGATGCAACGTGAGCAGACCCCTCGAGTTCCTGCCTCCATCCCCATGAATTCCACCCAGGTCTGTACTCAAGAACCCTGAACCAAAATCGGCCTTTAGGTTGTGTTTGTCAGGGTATCTCATCACACAGATGGGAAAAGCAACTAACCCATGGGACTGGTGTGACCCAGCTGCTGTGCTGCTGACCCCACACCACCACTTTCTCCTCACCCACCCTAGTTCTATCATTCCGGGTCCTTCACCCTCCTTCCCACACCCACAGCTTTTTGTCTTCTGCCTGGCATCTCTTTCCTTAGATGTCCCTAGGCTCCTATCTCTCTACCCTCACCCCATGCAGTGCAAATCTCTGTGCATCGGTCTATTGCCTTTGGGTGAGGTCTACCCTGAGCACTCTAGAAGCCTCCCATGTCTTTCCCCAGCCTGTCCTGTCCCTGGCATTCAGAATTCCTCTGTTTTCCCTTTCTTCCTTTCTGGACATCTCATGGGTGTTCTCTAAGTGAATTGGTGGGAAGATCTTGAGGTTTACAGCCCAGCCCAGCTTCCTGGTCTGCCCAGAAGTCAGCACAATCCCATTGCTACAGTTGTGAGCTGCTCCTGCCCTGACACCTTTCCTGACATGATGGGTCATGCCCTCAGACTGTGAGCCAAAATAAAGCATTCTTCCCTTAAGTTACTTGTTCACATCAATGAGGAATAGCTAATTTAGGGCCCCTGGGGATCCCTGGTTATCCCCTCCAGGGCTATTCGGCTCTTCGTCAACGTGTTGTAGTAAGTGATTATTAGCGGTGTGTCTAAGAAGCCGAGCCAGCTTATCAAAAAAGACATCTGCACTCTTATCTTCTTGACGTCATTCACAGTTGCAAACTCCGAGTCAAGTCGGATGCCCAGGGAGGAAGGGCTGAAGGAAATGCAACACACTGATATGTGTGGGTGTTATTGCAACCATAAAAAACAAACAAACAAAACAAAAACAAAAAACCAGTCTCATTGCTGCGACAACAGGCATTCGGAACATCCCAGATACTGAAACAAAGCAGACATAGAAAGGGAAAGATGAAATTCTGTCACTCGGCTGTGGCAGCTGAGAAGGCTGGTTTCAGCCTGCAGCCCCAGCACCCAGGGTTCTGAGCCAGGGGATCATGGGCTCAAAGCCAATGTGAGTCAGGTAGTGAAAAAGGGTCAAGGGGAGAAAGGAAAAATGGAGGCAGGAGGGAGTGTGGGAAAAGGAAAAATTTCTAGCGTCTAGGAAGGGTCGGGAGGAAGAGAGCCAGGTGGATGACAACTACCAAAATAGTCAGGAGTATTTCTTCTTAAAAAAATACTCACAGCCAATGGTGAGCTGCCACGTGGCTAATAGAAACTGAACCTGGGCTCTGGCAGAGCAACAAGACACCCTAACTGAGGAGCAATCGCTCCGGCCCCTGTGTTCTATAGCGCAGGCCGGGAACCATAGTTTATAACAACTTCTAGAACCGGAGTCCTGCCGAATGGTCTAAGATGTTCTCAAATTTATGATCCATCAGCCTCAGCTCCCTTATGGGCTGGTAGTGCAGGCTCGCAATACTATGTCCAACCATATTGTCCGGGCCATAAAGAACGAAAAGTTCACAGGTCCCCAACCCAGAGAAATGAGGACTGTTCAAGGCCCATAATGAGGTACAACACTTTCATGTCAATTAAGAATAAACAGAACAAAACTGCAGTGTCAGCATCCGAAGCAGACGGCAGGCGAGTCACATCTTCCCAGTGGGGGAAGGCTAGGCTGGGTTCCCAAAGGGACACTGGTCGTCTCCCCTGCAGTGTGTTCCAGGGGACCGGGGAGCTGCTTCAGTTCCCTTGGGGCCTCCTCCAGGCTTTCGGGGAATATATACACCCCGAGTGGAACAGCTTCAGCTCCACCATGCTGGTAAGTCTGTGACACATACAGCTCCACCGGGGCTCTCCAGGTACCTGGGTGTGCTTGCTGTGGGGCATTCAGAGCCTCTGTGAGGTGAGGAGGCCACTGGAGGTTCTGACTGAGAGTTTGTCCTTTAGCATGTACCGGCTTGTGAATGCAGCCAGCTGTGCTCCCGCGTGCACCGGAGGGGCAGGTGCCTTCTTAGCGTCTCTTTTTAACTTTTTGGGTCAAACACCTGGCATCTGTGCTTTGGCAATTTCAGAGATGAAGTTAAAACCAGAGGGCACAGATGTTCCAAGCCGCTTCCTTTTCCTTTGACATTTATTCAACAAAGACTCTTTGCAGGAACCCCGAGAGGGGTCCAGGAGCTCCTCACAGCCCTGATCTTCATTAACTCCGTCAATGGAAAAGTCAAATGCCATGAGTTTGATCGTGGTGGATTTTTTTCCTATCTCCAGACAGCATTACCCCATGCTAACCTACAGTTGTGAAGCCATACTTAACAGGTCTGATTTGGTTCACAATTATTAAGGCTTCAAAGTAGCTGAAAGGATGGTAACTTAGCTCCAGCTCCTGTAAAAAAAATCTCCTAAGTCTGGGTAACTTTGTTGTGGACTTAGTCACGTTCCTCATGGTTTTGGAAATCGGGAAGTTGGCATGGAGGCAGGCATTGGTTGAAATATGGCGAATAGAGTTCAGAGATGGGACCATCTGTGTTCTCATGTAGTGGGAGGAAAACATGTTGGGGTCCTCTTTACGCAAGCACTAATCTGGTTTATGAGGCTTCTCCCCTAGAATCCAATCGCCTTCCAAAGGCCCTTCGGAAGCAGGACTTTTCAGAGACTTCTAAATGCATGAAGCTCAAAGACTCTTGACTGTTTTCACAGAAAAAAATTTCAGGACAAGTCAGTAGGAAACACAGTTGGAGTGTATTAAGAAAATCTCTTTTTTTAAACTGTAGTTATGTGTGTAAGAAGAGTGTGGGTACCTGAGTGGACCTGCCTCAGAGGCCAGCTAGTGGGTGCTGGGATCTGAGCATGTGTCTATGTTTCCTCTACAAAAGTAGCAAGCGCTCTTAACCTCTAAGCACTCTCTCTAGACCTACAAAAGGTTTAAGGATGGGGGGGAGGGAAAGAGGGAGGGAGGGAGGAAAGGAGAGAGAGGACAGAGAGAGAGAGACAGAGAGAGACAGACAGAGAGACAGAGAGAGACAGAGAGACAGAGAGAGAGAGAAGAGAGAGAGAGAGAGAGAGAGAGAGAGAGAGAGAGAGAGCTGAGCATGACTTAGAGCAACCATTTTATGCCAATTTTTAAAGGAAGGGAGGATTATTCATGAGTTAAGGCAGGGAGTTCCAGGAACAGGTCTGGTTTTTTTCCAGACTAGGGTCACTCCCCTCTTCTGTCCTCACGTGGGCTTGTTTGTTGTAGCGTGCTGTCAGATGCATGATGGGAGCAGGGGATTCTGCAGAGCTCATAAGCTGTAGGATGAAGCAAAGGGCAGTTGCTTCATCTGGTTGGCTGGGCTCTTTCCAGCTTGTTAGCTGGTCTTGTATCTGCTGTTGGAATGGTCTCATGGTGTTTTGTGTGTCGCAGCTCTGTGGTTGGTTGCATCAGACTTCAGCCACCCAGCAGTTGGCCTGTTGGTCTAATTATCTTGCCTCAGCCCCACCCATCCCATCCCATTGAGGATCAGGCTTCTGCATATGAGCTGGAGAGTCCACAGTAGATACCAAGGGATAAGACCCTGACCACAGCCTCCACACACAGCCTATTCTCAAGGTCTTAGAAGGGTTCTGAGGTTGGATTTCTTGGTGGAACTGGCACACTAAGTTAATTTTTGTGCCCTCAGAGAAGTGCTTGGGACAACTGGGACTGAAGTCCACCCTTTCCTGTCTTCCCCATTTTAGAGATAAGGTAGTGATGATTGGTCCTGAGCCTGGAGGGAAGGAAGATCCCAAACCCTATATAGAGGGTGTCTTACTCAGGGTATCCTGCATAAGCATCATGACCAAGAAGCAAGTTGGGGAGGAAAGGGTTTACTCAGCTTACACTTCCATATCGCTGTTCATCACCAAAGGAAGCTGGACTGAAACCCAAGCAGGTCAGGAAGCAGGAGCTGACGCAGAGGCCATGGAGGGATGTTACTTACTGGCTTGCTTCCCCTGGCTTGTTCAGCCTGGTTTCTTATAGAACCCAGGTCTACCAGCCCAGGGATGGCACCGCCCACAATGGGCTCCCCCTCCCCCCTTTGATCAGTAGTTGAGGAAATGCCTTACAGCTGGATCTCATGGAGGCATTTCCTCAGCTGGGGCTCTGATAACTCCAGCTCCTGTCAAGTTAGCACACAACCAGGCAGTTCAGAGGGGCCATCTATAGAGGTTTGTGGCTCCTTGGTGTGTGTCAATATCCGCCGGGGAGCTGTGCCACTGGAAGCAAGGGTGTGGCTGGTCTCAAGGAACCATGTGGCAGGTTTGAGCACATGCTGAACAAGGACTGAGGCAGGAGGATATCCGAGGCTGGAATTATAGCTGTGGTGGGAACAGAAGGTGGGAATGAGGCTTGAGAACCTCAGAGAAGGGGCGGAGCCAGAGGACAGGGTAATCTTTGTCTTGAGCAAGAGAAGGATAATTGGATCTGTGCTGGTTTAACATGGATTCCTAAAGTGAGCTCTGTCTGGGGCTCAACAGGTTCACTGGGCAGGGGGACTCAGCAACAAACAGGACCAAACTGGTGAGTGTCAAAACTGGACTCTGTCTCTGGTCCAGGAAGAGGAGGTCTTGTTCGCACCTCCGTACTTATGTCTGACTCTCCCCAGGTATAATCTGGCATGTAAGTCTTCCTCTGACCCTCGGCTAGGGAGACAGGATGGGAACAAGGCCCCATGGTGGAGGCCGTCACAGTTGGCAGAACATGGGCACACATATAAGGCATTTGGTGTGTTTCATGTACTCTAAGCTTCTAGCCTCCTCTTGACAGGACTCAAGCCCAAATGTCAGTCTGACCCATGGTTTTCCCTCTAATGCTCAAGGTCTTGGTGACACAGCATTGCAACGGGATGATGTGTAGTTTTTATCAGCTACACTTTAGTGGAAGGAATGAAATCCAGGGGCTGGCAGAGTCTGCACTGTAGGTTCTACAGAAAGTAACGGCAGGGGCAGTGAGTCAGGGCTTCAAAGCTCGAATAAGAGTCGGCTAGTGCCTTGGTTCTCTTTCTGTCACAGGTGGAATAACTCAGTTATAAAGAAAAAAGAAACAAGTTTATTTGCCCCGTGGTTCTAGAGTCTAGGAAGTTCAACTCAGCATTGGTACCCAAATAGGACCTGCCTGCTGTACCATATCATGGTGGGTGGAGTCACATGGGGGGATAGAGGAAGGATGCTAGCTCAGTACTATATCTCCACTAAGATCACTGATGTCATCATAGGCATCTCCCACCAGGAACCCAAGTGACCGTAATTATCCCAACAAAGGCCCCCACCTCCAGTCATCATCAACTCACAGATTCAGGTACTACATTCCCAATACTCTGACTTTGGAGGCTGCATTCAAACCATAGCATCTAGGAAGGACAGCAGCTTAACACTCTGGGCGGAGCGAGCCATGTTTCCCAGCATGCACAGGAGTCTGGGTGGTGCAGGGACCCTCTGGTGTTTGAGCAGGAGCTGAGCATGTCTTAGTAGGTGGTCTGGGCAGGTAATGTGAAGGGGCAGGCCATTCAAGGATTACACAGAGTGGTTCAAATTGCACCTGCTTTGTCAACCACTATGGTGGCTTTACTGGTGTGACAAGGTCTGGCGGAGGCTCCAGCCTCTGCGGGGAGAGGCCAGAGGCAGGAGACCACATACTGAAGTCTATGCAGAAGCCTGACATTATGGCAGACAGGAGAGGGCCACCCTTCAGCGAATCAAGGCAGAAGATGTTGGACGTTACCAATTTCTTACATGTGTAGATGTGACACCTTCGAGGACTGGGGTTAGGGAAAGGCACCGGGTTCCATGGCAGAAGTTCCACTGCTGGGTGGTATAGCCCAGAAGGAATAAGGCACCTTAGTCACTTGGAACAAAGACGCCAACTAAACATGGACCTTGGTTAGGAGGATGAAGCCATCCTCCTGTCTCTGCCCACCACAGTTCTGGAGCCACAAGCCCATGTGTGAGCGCCTCTTTTTCTGTGAGGTCTGGGCATTCAGACGCTGTCCTCATGCGTAAGCACCAAGCCCTCTGTGCACCGATGCATCTCCCCTGTCCCAGCGACTGTCGAAAAGATCTAATGGGATGTGTTCAGACACGAAAGCCAACGGTGGTTTTGCACATTTCCATTCTCCAGGAAGTTAAAGATGTCATTTTCTGTGACTTTAATTAGACCAATAAATAAAAGATTTTAACGTATCGACGATAGGAACAATGGGAGTATTGTGAAACTTTAATGAAAGAAACATAAGCAGGCATATACGTTTGGTCGTAGCAATTGCCAGTGAGTGGCTCTTTGCCACTTTTTGAGCTGTATCAGAGACACAATACAGTCCCCACTAGCTGCAGAGCTCGGAGGCTCCTTACTGGTCTGCTGGCTCCACACTGCCTCCCACGAGAACCATCTCCACAGCTCTCCACGGTGCCCCGGGATGTCCTATTTTCCAAACCAAGAATGGAGGACTAATTGGAAAACAGTTGCAGTAACTTGCTTAAAGTGTCAGAACTCACTTGAGAGCCCCTTGAAACCTGGACCGTAACAGTGCTCCGGCCCTACACTCAGGGAAATGCCCAGGGTTCCGAGAGTTTTAGTGGCTGTAGAATTCGGATGTCATTTCTCACACTCTGCAGAAGGCACGTGAATTGGCTGGATACTGGCAACCTGCTTCAAACAATGCCTAAGATGATTTAAGAGTGACATGACCCTTAATTAGGAAGCCCAAATGGTTGCCATGGTAGCAGCCTGGCCTGCTAAGTTGTGGTTATACTTGGGTTGATCCAATCTCTCAGAGATACACTTACTTCCCCAGATGGAAGGCTGTTTCCTCATTACTACTACAGAGTAGAGTGTCATGGGGCCACACAAGCCTGGGATAAATGCAAATCTGTCTTCCGGGGGCATCAGTTCTATTTTTAGAAGATCTTTAGGTTGTGAGTCCTCCATCAGAAGTGTTTTAGATTGCAGATTTTGGTTTTGTTCAGATAAAAGTTTTGCATTACATGGTGGGATGTCTCAGGGAAAAGACCAAGGTATACGCATGAAATTTATTTATGTTTTATGTATATCTGTATCCGTAGCCTGGAATATTTTATAAAGTATTTTAATGCCATTGTGTTTAATAGATATATGTCATCAAAGGTCAGGGATGTCATTTCCTTCCTTCCTTCCTTCCTTCCTTCCTTCCTTCCTTTATCCCTTCCTTCCTTCCCGTCTGTCTTTTGCTTTTTAAAATTTCTTGTTTATTTATTTAACTTTGTGTCCCTGTGAGTGTCTGTGCCTGTGCTCAGAGGCTCCTCCTCTCTCCTGCTCTATCTGTTCCTTTGAGCCAGAGTCTTCTCTGCACCAAGGGCTCACATTTTCTCTTCTAGGCTGAAAGCCAGCAACCTTCGGCAGTATTTCTGACTCTGCCCTTCTTGGAGACTGGGGCACCCGCCTCATTACATGTTTGCTGTGTTACATGTGTGGGTGGGGCGCCCATTCATTACCTGTATGCTGGGTTACGTGTGTGTGTGTGGGGCGACCAACTACATTATCTGTAGCTGGATCAGAACTTGGGTCCTCAGGTGTGAACAGTAAGTACTTGCAATCACTGATCCATCTCTCCAACCCCAGGGATGGAGTTTTTCTTTTGAGATATCATGAGGAACCCAAAATGTTTCTGAGATTGGATTTTTCTGGTTAGGAATGCTCAAATAATTGACTATTCTGTGAGACAAAAGTCACACTTTTTCAGAGATGCTGGAATAAAGTACTACTTTTTTGGTGAACTGCACTTTTGTCTTAATTTCTTAAGAAATTGCTAATTTTAGAAGAATTATGTGGCAATTTGGATTAAAATTGTATATAGACTTGACACAAATCAGATACAGACAAGCGTAGCTTGAGACAGGAATCCACCTTGCCTTCAGCTTGCTTGCTGAACTCCGAACTGTTATAATGGCCATCCTTTCTGGGGCTGAAGTGCCTCCTGGAACCAAATAAAAAGTCTGTGACCCTGAAGTCTGTGGTCCCTCCTTGTGAGGAGCTTGTGATCTAACATGGTGACCTCGAGGTGCTTTGCCTCTTACCGACCAGTTCCATTTCTCCACCAGTCTTTGTTAAAGTTATATTTTATCATTAAAAGATAAGGGATGGCACATGCTTAGTGTACAGCCGTGTGCAGGACTCAGCAGTGTCACAACAATGGCTGACAGCACCGATTCTCGTGCCCTCACCCACTTAAAGCATTTAAAAACATGTCCAATTTCACAATCGGGTTTCTTCTCTCCCCCTCTTCCACCCCCTCCCTCTGTCCCTCCCCCTCCCACTTTTTCCCCTCCCAAAGTCCCTCCCCCTCCTCCTCTCCTTCCTCTCCCTCTCCTTCTTCCTCCCTCTTCTTCTCTCCTCCCTTCCTTCTTTCTTTCCCACTTTCTCCCCTCCCCCTCCTCCCCCTCCCTCTTCTCTTTCTCACTTCCCTCTCTTTTCCCTTTCCCTTTTCCCTCTCCCACTTCCTCTCCCTCTCTCCCACCCTCCCTCCCTCTGTATAGTATTAAGATAGGTCTCACTCTGTATCCCAGGTTAGTCGAAAATTCAGTCTGTATCCCTGAACAACCTTGAAGTCCTGGAAATCATCCAGCATCAGCCTCTCATGTGTTGTACCAGGACCATTATACTAGACTAAAAAGTAGGTTTCCTGTTGTTTATTTGTTTGTTTGTTTGCGTTGTGGTGCTGGGGTTGAGCTCAGGCCCTTAGAACTTTTAGGCATGTGCTTTACAACTGAGATGTTTGACCAGTAAAGTGCACTTGCTGCTCTAACAGAAGACCCGATTTCATCCACAAGCAGGGTTTATTCGTCTCCTGCATGGGTGCCCCCATCGTATTATAAAATGCAATAATGTTAATCAATCAAGTATACAAATGGTGGGCCTTCAAACTTTTAAAATTTGTTTTGTCTGCGTGTGTGTCTGTGTGCCTGGTGTCTGTGGAGTCCAGAAGAGGCTGTCAGATCCCCTGAGACTGGAGTCACAGATGGTTGTGAGCCTCTATGTGGCTGCTGGAAATTGAACCCAAGTTCTTGGAAAAGCAGCCAGTGCTCTTAACTGTGAGTCTTCAATGCATCCCCACAGTGGTGTGTGGGTGAAGGAAATGTGTACAGACTCCAACACCCAGCTGTGTGTGGCACCAGCCAAGCCCACATTCCCTGTATCTTAGTTAGGGTTGTACTGCTGTGAACAGACACCATGACCAAAGCAACTCTTATAAGGACAGCATTTAATTGGGGCTGGCTTACAGGTTCAGAGGGTCAGTCCATTATCATCAAGGTGGAAACATGGCAGCATCCAGGCAGGCATGGTGCAGGAGGAGTTTAGAGTTCTTCATCTTTATCTGAAGGCTGCTAGGAGAAGAGAGACTTCTAGGCAGCTAGGATAAGGGCTTTAAAGCCCATGCCCACAGTGACACACCTAGGTCCAACAAGGCCACACCTCCTAATGGTGCCACACCCTAGGCCATAATGTATAGTTAATGTATATTTGGAGCCAGCATCCCCACTGTGCAGGGCCAAAAGTGTACAAGTCCATGGCTAGAAGACTAACACATGCTTTTTCCTGCAGAACCCACAGAAATAGCTCAGCCTCAGAGGTCACTGGGTCCCAATGGCAAGGTTACATTTTCTGGTGATCCATACTGCATTGCCTGCATTGCATCCTGTATCCCCTGCCTGGAGTATCCATCCGTTCACCCCATAGGGACCATTCACTCGCCTGGCTCAGTATACCTACACTGCTGCGTACCCACACCTCCCACCTACAGGCCCCACCCACTACTGTGCCCAGTCACTCCTCCAGCCTGCCCTGTCCCTCAGCACACCCCAGTCCTCTGCCCCACCCAACCCCACAGGGAGCTCCTCTCTCACTAAACCACTTAGTCCTGTGATAGATTTCCTCTGGCGAGCCCAGCTCATCGATCCTGACTCTCAGGGATTTGATTACAGTGTTTTCGAACAAAGTCAAAAGTAGATTCCACGAGAGGGTTACAGTTAAGTAATTACGGTGCTCTGGTGCTGTGTGCCAACACCTAGGACGAAGCCGGTAAGGACGGCAAGAGTAAAAGGTCAAAAGATGAAATGGGGGGTGATGGAGGGAGGGAGGGAGGGAGGGAGGGAGAGAAAGAGAGAGAGGGAGGGAGAGAGAGGAAAAGGTATCATTAAGGGATGCCTGGTGCAGACTGGCACAGACTCCCAGCCGACCTAGAACTCTGAGAGAGGGAATTGTAGAAACGAGACATTTCACACTTAATCACAGTTTCCCACAAAGTACTTAAGAAATGAGGAGGGAACTGAACTTGGACAATTAGCGTAATTAAACATTCATGGTGCCTGCTGCCCATTTCCTGCCTGGGGATATCTTTGGAGCAGAAGCATGTCTTTCTTCTTGGAGGTGACCTCAAGAGCAGCTGGCAGAAGGTGGTTTGCTATGGGGCTGAACTTCAGAGCTCTGAGTTGGGACAGGGCCCTAGAGAGGGTTGTACTGGTCGCAGCCGAGCTTGGCAGGAAGACTGACACCGACCTGGTCGAACAGATGGGTGGGAGATCTGGCATGGCTGACCCATTCCCGCATGAATTTGGGTGTCTGGATGTCTCCACCTCTCCTTTGATTGTCCTTGGGAGACGTGCTGGGAGCCCTTGCTTCTGCCATAGCTTTTCATGGACTCTGAACACTGACTCGGGGCCACTGCCAGGACCGTTATGCCCGCTTTTCACATGGGGAAACTGAGGCTCATGTCTGGGAGGGTGGTGGCTTCCATGTCACACAGCTGGGAGGCAGTCATGCTGGGATCAGAGCCCAGGTCACCTGCTGACATGTCCCCTCTTACTGTTCAAGAGTGAGTGGGAACACTGGGGACCCTGATTTATCCTAGGTCAGCTGATAATAGATATTTCTGCTCAGGCTTTAAGATCCTTCATCTAAGGGGCCTTGGCTTTCTAATAAGATGCTGTAGATATCAAGTGTAGTAATGGGAGTGCAGATGCCATCTAAGGCAGGGTGCTGTGTGGATGCTGAGGAATGAGGCTGGCCAAGTGATGCTATCTGTTAGGCATGGTTTGCTGAAACAGCCATGTACCCAGGCTTAGGGAATCTCCAGGTTCCCTGTTCGGTCAAAAGAGATATCAGAGAGACGCAAAGCAAAGGCTCAGGGTCATCGTGCAAGACTTTCCCCACTCACAAAGTGGAGGCTGCTCCCTGCGAGCTGAGGGCCGTCAGTCACTCCATTTCACACTCAAGCTGGCCACTAGAGCTTGGGAAAGAGGGAAGGGGACAGAGGTGTGGCCTGGCCTGGTGATGGTTGGGGCTATGGTGAGCGTGCCTCATCTCATGTGCTGACTGGGAGGATGGAGACCTGGCTGGGAGGATGGAGACCTGGCTGGGAGGATGGAGACCTGGCTGGGAGGATGGAGACCTGGCTGCTGTCTAGACAGGTTGCTGAGTGAATGAATCAATACCAGCTCTCTGGTCACCTGGCACAAGCCTGCCTGAAGTTGATTTGAGGGTCTTTTCTTATTCAAATGGGGGGGGGGTTCCTACATCATACAGGCCCCCCAGGGTTTCAGACTCTCGTCTCATTCCTGAGCATGCTGTGGGCATATACCTGTCCAGTGAATGCCCATAAAAAAGTCTTCGGATCTGCCTACCCCCAAACAGCCTCCTCTCCTTCCCACACGGCTCCATGAGCTACTCAGGCACAGGAAGGGGCTCCCCCGTGTAACCAGCCATACCTGGTGTCTTCTCTCTCTGCATCCCACAGGCCTCTGTCTCTCAGCTCTGGGGATTCATCTTCTGGTTGCACATGAGCTGTCTCCCGCCCCATCCAGTTAGAGCCAGGGCTGTTCTGAAGAGCACCATATCCCCTCACATCTGCCTGGCCAGAATCTCTCCCCATCAGTCTCTCTCCACATCCTTCCCACAGCGTGGCCTTTCTCTGGCCTTCTTTCCTGCTTTCCTCTGGCCAGTTTTATCCTCCTCAGCACATAGGGTTGCTCCCAACCTTTTATTCTTTTGGGGCCTATGTTACGGATCCCCTTTTACTCAGCCAGGCTGGCCTGTGGAAGGTTAGACGGAGCACCTTGGCCCTCAGCTTGCCTCTATCCAAGTCCTTACCCTCAACCGGTGGGTGGGTACCAGTCTCTCTCCTGGGGTCTGATAAAACATTCTCAAGCCAAATTTGAGTCACCATGGCCCAGGAACATGGAGCTAGGTCACCCCACTTTCCATGTTCCAACAGAGAAGCAGTTTTTGTAGCAAGAGAACAATAAAAGTTATAAATGAAGGCATTTTTAAAAACACTCTGGTGGAGACCTTAGGAGGATGGTGCAGCGGGCTGAGGAGTCCTCACTGTAGCATCTTCAGGTCTTTCATTAGCAAATAGTGTTTTGTGAAGCTAATGCGTTCCAAAGGTTTTCATCTGTTCATTAAGATGTTAGGTTTGACACAAAGGCAGACAAGGAATGTCCCTTTAGAGGGCTAAAGATAGCCAGAGGGAGTTAGAACTGGGCTACTGGATCGGCAGTGGTCCAAACTCTTCATAGTCATTGACATTTTATTAGTCAGTGTATGCAGACGGCCTCTTTCCAGGAATTCTCACTTATGTGGATCAGGAACTCTGTGGTCCTCCAATACCTGAGAGAATAGTCTCCTCCACACTGGCGGCACCCCTGTCCGTCCATCAGCAGACCCTTCAGTATCTTGAATTTTGCCTTCTTGCCCATGCTTAGAGGCAGATCTAGGGGTGGCCAGACCATCACCATCCCAGGTTTCTAGAGCTGCCGGTGGCTGTCCTGGTGTCTCCCCTGAGTCTCTGAGATCCAGCACTGGCCTGCCGGCTCTCTCTCAGGTCAGGATTAGACCTGGCCACCACTGAATTGAGAGTTAAGTATTTTTACATATTTAAGCAGTATGACTTTGGATGAACCCATTCCCATCAAGATCAAACCAAGACCCCATCAGGGAGGAGACGTCTCATGTTCTCCAGCACTGTGTGCAAAACCAGTGTTTACTGGTTACCGGAAACACATAATAAATCACATCTACCCTGTGCTGTCTTCCAGGCTGGGACATAAATAAAGGTAAATATGGCCATTCTCTGGGGTCTCTAGGCAAGTAGAGGGATGGCACTCAGAAAACAGATACTTGGGAGACACGCTTTGTCTGTTTGGTAAGCAGGCTCTGCTTCTGTCCCGTTTAAATTTCATGCCAGTGTTTAAGTTATAGCCAGAGGGCCAGGGAGGTGCTCTGAGGGTAAGATGCCTGCCTGTGAGAATCTGGGTTTGGGTCTCCAGATCCACATGAAGTCTAGGTGTGGCGGCTCTTGCATATAACCCCATCCTGGGATTGGGGGTGAGTGACTGAGGCAGGAGATCCTGGGGGCTCGTTAGACACCAGCCTAGCTAAATGGGGAGCTCTGGGTTTCAGTGAATGACCCTGCCTCAAAAACTAGGGTGAGGCATGACAAGGGAAAACACTTGCCGTGGGACACACATAAACACACAAAAACACACATGCATGCATGCAAGTACACACACACCTCAGGTTTTGTTGTTGTTGTTTAAACCAGAGGTATTTGATGAGTATGGTGACTCAAACCTGAATCCCAACAGCTGAGAGATAGAGACAAATTCCAGCCTTGACTATACAGAAGTTCAAGGCAGGCCAGCATTCATGAAACCTGGGGGGGGGGGGGTGAGAGAGAAGGGTTGAGAGAGAGTGGGGAGGGAGGGAAGGAGGGAGGGAGAGAGACAGAGAGAGAGAGAGAGAGAGAGAGACAGAGAGAGAGAGACAGAGAGAGAGAGAGAATCAGATACACTAGCACAAACCCAGGTTTTGAACCTCCTTACACAAAAAGAAGGCCCAGCAACAGGGCTGGCTCCCTGCCAGTCATGCTGTCCCACTGACGGGAGGCAGCCTGCCCCAGAGCACATACACTCTCACATCCCCTCGCCCAGAGCCCGCGCTCCCACATGGCTTTTCCTATGGGAGCAAAATATTTTTCAGGAACAAAAAAACAAAAGATAAGCCAAGAGGAGTGCCTGTTTTAAGGAAGGGAAGAAAGTATTTCTTCCTGGAAGTGCAGAGGGCAGGCTCGGTATGTAAACAGTGAGTCTGGCTCAGCGAGAGACTTAGAAGGACACTCACACCTCCTGCTGCTGCAGACAGAGTCCAGGCACTCAGGGACTCCGTGGGCTGCGCGTCCTGAGTAAGGGCTGCATTTGGCTTGGGGCCTGGGGCCAAAGGCATGTGGCCCCTTTGGGCTATCAGTGTGTTGGGGACCATGGCAACCACTCCCACAAGGAAGGGAGGACAAGTCAGTGACAACTGTACAGCCACAGGGTCCTTCCTCTCTTGCTAAGCCTCATGGCTACCTCTCCTGCAAAGGGTGACTAGGGAAGAAACACATCTCTTTCCGATGCGCAGCTGGCTGCCACTTCAAGACAGATGAGCACCCACAGAAGTGTCCGTTCCCACAGCTCCCCACCCTCTCCAGCCTCGGTTTCCATCAAGCCATGGGTCTCAATGACCCCGTTTCTTAGTTTTTCACCAAGCTCCACGTAGTTGTCTGGAAACCTGGAGAAGGGTCAGAGGTTGCTTAAGTTCTCCAGGAATTCACCCCAGGGAGTATGTGTAGGAGCAAGTGTGTGTGTGTGTGTGTGTGTGTGTGTGTGTGTGTGTGTGTGTGTGTACATGAATGAGCATAGCATATGTGGGCATGCATATGGGCATGTATGTGAAGGAAGGTGATCATGTATGTTCAAGTGTGTGGATGTACATAAGCAAGTGTGGGCTAGAATGAGTGTGTAATTGTGTATGTCTGTGTGTGTATGTCTGTGTATGTATAGTTAATGAATGTTTGGATATCTATATATCTCTATCTCTCTCTCTCTCTCTCTCTATCTATCTATCTGTGTGTGTTTGTGTGTGTGTGTGTGTGTGTGTGAGTGGATGTATGACACTGCATATGAATATCAGCATGACAGTTGCCTGTGAGCATGCGTGTGGGGTGATGTGTAGTGGTCACATGACTGTGGCCAGAAAGACTGTGGTTTTGCACAGGGACTGTTGTGGAAGTCACAGAAATATGTGAAAAGTGAGGAAGAGGAGATAAGATAGAAGGGGTTTGGGGATGCTATGGTGGCTTGTCCCAGGGCCTGAAGCAGGTAGAGAAGAACTGCCCTAAACACAAGGCCAGTCGTGGAAGGAACATGGTTCCCGAACAGCAAGTAGCAGCTAAGTCTTGGGCTGTGGGGTGGATGCTTCCTGCCCCAGGATGGGGTTAGGAGACAACAGGGGTGGGGGGCAAGGCTTCTGCTGAGTCCTGTAAGGTCTCTGCGCTTTAATGGAAGTCAGGACAGGTGCCTTGTGCCCCCCACGCCGCACCCCCACCCCACACACAGGCCCCTTCACTCACTGCTGTGTCTCTCAGTGATCTGGCCTGCTGCCCCCTGGCACGGCCACAGCAGCTTTTAAACTGAAAAAGAAAATGTATGCTCATGATTTTGGGAGACCTGCCCGTGTCTGTCCTCTGCAGCCTGGGGCTGAAAAAGTGGGTTGACTAGAGGGGTGGCTGCTCTCTTCCCCCATCCCCCTGATTCTCAGGGCAAGACTGGCGTGTGCCCCCTGTACCTCCCACTCCCTCCCTGTGTGAGGAAAAGCCCTTCCAGGCTGCCCTGGCTGATCAGATTTGCAGGACTCAGCTCTGGCTCCAATTTCTGATTTCCTTCCTTCTCTAAACAGGGGTATCAAATTAAGCTTGGTCAACACTGTGAGCTGACAGCAGGCTCAGTGCCGCCAGCAACACGGCTGCACCTCCAGGGTTGCGGGAGTGGGGGAGCCCCTGCTCCTCCTCCACCACAGCCCAGACCTTCCTCAGGTAGGAGGCATCGTGAGAAACGGGCTGGTGGGACCCACAGTGGTGTGGAAAATCCATTACCCTCAGGTCCTGAGGGCCAAATACACACAGGAAGACAAATGAGGTGGATTCAGGACCTATGGGACTGTGTGACTCGGGGGAAGGTCTTAAGATGTACCTCAGGAACTTCCAGTGCTAGCAGCCTATCTGCACTTGAAACTCATCTAGACAGGCTCAAATGTCTGCTGCCTCTGGAAGACAGGGGAGAGGCTAGAAAGACAGAAAGAAAGGCCTTGGCCCTACATGGAGCGTGCTACAAAGACATAGTTTGTAAAATGACTGTCTGTGCCTGGCACTCTGTAGGAGAGGGGGTGGAGTGCTACCCCCTTATTGTTTTAGTATCTTGGGTTGAGCAGGATATTGGAAGGGACCAAGAGAATGAGAAGCTTCCTGTGTTATTCATGTGGGGCTCCTCAGGGCAAACCCAAGGAGCCTAGATATTGCACACACTGCAACCCATCCCCCATCATTCCAGGAGGCACTGGGGACTAGGAGAGTTCCACGTGTCTCCTGGACTGTCAATCACGAGGGTGTACCCGCCTGCTGGGGATGCTCTGCTCTTGTCCCCAGCATGGCGGAGAGGAATGAAGGCATTACCTAATCCTTCCCTGGGCAGATCAAGGGCAGAGAGGGCGTGAGGAATAGTGAACAGTTGATCCCTCTCTCCCCAGAAATCCTGCCATGCCTCAGGTTTACCTAGTGTGAGACCTTTGGGATTTCCCAGTGTGTCTTAGTTAGGGCTTTACTGCTGTGAAGAAACACCGTGATCAGTTTGTTATCATGGCAGCCTGCAGGCTCTACATCTTGAGCACAGGAGACCTCAAAGCCCATACCCACAGTGACACACTTCCTTCAACAAGGCCACACCCTCTAATAGTGACATAAATGCCTATGGGCCAAGCATTCAAACACATGAGTATGTGGAGACCATTCCTAATCAAACAACCACACAGTATCTACACATACACACATACACACACATATACACACATACATACACACTCACATACGGACACACACATACACATACACACATACACTTACACACACATACACACATACATACACACATACACACATACATACACACACATACACACACATACACACATACACATACATACACACACATACACACATACACATACACACACATACACACACATACACACACATACACACATACACACACATACACATACACACACATACATACACATACACACATACATACACACACATACACACACATACACACATACACATACATACACACACATACACACATACACACACATACATACACATACACACATACATACACACACATACACACACATACACACACACACACATACACACATACATACACATACACACATACATACACACACATACACACACACATACACATACATACACACACATACACACATACACACACATACATACACATACACACATACATACACACATACATACACACACATACACACACATACACACATACACACATACATACACACACATACACACACATACACACACACATACACACACATACACACACATACACACATACACATACATACACACACATACACACACATACACATACACACACATACATACACATACACACATACATACACACACATACACACACATACACACATACACATACATACACACACATACACACATACACACACATACATACACATACACACATACATACACACACATACACACACATACACACATACACACATACATACACACACACATACACACACATACACACACATACACACACACACACACACACACACACACACACACACTGAAGCAGAGACAACCACCAGGGAGTCAGCCTGCGAGCTGTGTCTATGGAGATATGGAGCCTGTGGCTTAGCAATCCTGAAAGTTGACTCTCCAAGCCTTACTTACTAACACAATCCACTGCACACTCCTGTGATACGGCTCAGATGGAAGAGTGCTTGCCTAACCAGCATCAGATCCCGAGCTTGTTCCCCAGTGACACAGCAAAGTGCCAGCACTCTGGTGGATGGGTCACAAAGCTCAGAAGTTCTAGGTCATCTTCAGCTTCATACAAAGTTTGAGGCCATCTTGGACTACACCATGTCCTGTCTATAAACACGCAAATGAATGAGTGATGAATTCCAGTGATACCAATGTGTCCAAGATACCCAGGCGGCAGCTGTGAGGCCTGTCCAAGGGGCGGGCAACATGGCCATGCATGGAGAAGCCATGTCTCTGCTTCTCTTGCATGTGCCACAGTGCTAACCTTGTTTTCACTCTGGCTAAGATCAGATGGCCTCAGTCTCTGAACTGCTGGGCCCCTGGGGTATCTGCTGGGCTTGTTCCTACATCTGTCCGACAGAGGTCCTGTTCACACCACAGAGCAGCTGTGAACAACGAACACACAAGGCACTTGTAAGCCCTCGACTTGCTGTTTTCTGTTACTAATAACACCCTTGTCCCCAGCTGAGGAACACAGCTGCCTATGGCCTTCTTGTTGGCAAAGTGCCCAGCTGTGGCAGGGCATCACTTGGCCAGAAGCAGGGGAAGCCATCCTTTGTAAATCCATATGTGATATGTGTGGGTGAATCCATTCGTGAGGTGGATCCCTAATCACATGGAGAAGGACCCTCAGCCCCAGCTCTTAGTGACTGCAAACGGGGCCTAAGTCACAGCACCAGCTTTGGATGGAATGAATCACATCCGAGCTGCACCCTGCATGGCCTGTGCTTTTGGCCCATGCTCCCACTGTTACCTCCATGGATCTCTTTTAATCGCATGCTTTGGCTGAGGTTTGTGAGGAATCAGCACCCATCCTGTGGTACCAACTCTCAATCCCAGCAGCAGCCAGGAAAAGCTATGCCAGCCAGTTCCTCTGTTTGCCTGAACTCTGGACAGGACCAGGAGGAGAGAGGAGCTGACTTTGTGACTGAGGAGTGGGGCTGGTAGACAAAAGGTATCATGGAGGTACAGAAGGAGATGAGGAAGGCAGTTGGTCCTCAGAGCATCCAGGACTTGTGGACTGTGAGGTGCCTCGGGGCCTTGTGGGCTAGTATCCAGGAAGCTGCTTGATGTCCACACTGGGGTCTGCAGTGTGTGCACTGAGTGGACCCCAGAATCATTCATCATGAGCCATATTTCCACAGGATTTGTGTGGCAGACGCCTGGAGGTTGGGGCTCTGGCCATTCAGGGCTCTGCAACATTGATCGACCCCATTTACCAGTTTCCTGCTCCCCCACATTCTAGATGAGACCCATGGAATCTCTACGGGGACTTGGGGGGGGTCTGTATTTTATTCTGAAGTTCGTGGTAAATATTTTCATTCTGTTTTCTGCTAGTCTCCCACCATTTGGCTGCTTTGTGCTAAGGAGACACTGAAAAGAAAACTCATAGCCAGTTCCCTCCTCTGGGTGTGCTGCCCAGCAGAGAGACAGTTTGGTGTCCCCTAGGCCAGACCTGGTCCCAGGACACTCCTTTAGAAGTGTTAAGACAGGGCTTTTCTGGCCTCTCAGCTCCAAGCCTCCCTAGCCCTTGGGAGCCACAGGAACCTAGCTGCTGAAGGGGTGGGGTGCAGATGGTACCAGGAGAATAGGTGGGTAAAGAGGGTCCTACCCAGTCCAGCTGTGCTTGGTGTCAGAGTGAGACAGATATTTTGGCACCTCGGGTGAGGTCTGGGGACAATAGATCACCTTCCGCTGCTGTAAATAAAACTCGAGAGATGATATAAGCACTGGGTATCCAGCCCAGAAGCCCTACTTCTACAGGGATGCTGGAGCACCGTGTCCCCGGGGCTTGTATTTAGCGGGGGTGGGGGTAGCCCACTTTTTAAGTCACACATCTTAAATACTTAGCAGGTTTTCTCCTCGCCCTACACCGGGCTCCTTGAGAAAACAAGAAGTGAAAACCTAGAGCAGAGAGACTGTCACACCTCAATAATCTTGGGTGCTTGAACCAGAGTATCCCACTGAGGTCAATGACCTTGATGGTGTCTGTGTGGGGTCATGTTAGGACTCTCGTGGTTGCAAGAGACAGAAAGCCAAGTAAGTTGGTTCAAAGAACCAGAAAGTTGAGGAATCAGGGATGTATTAGCCGTCCCTCCAGCTGTTTGGGTTCATTTTCTATGGCTCTAACACATGCCTGAGATTGATTTCTCTATAAAGGAAGAGTGTCTGTCTCAGAGCTTTTCTCTCAGGTGACCCTGCCTGTGTGGGCCCTCTTACAGTCAAGTGATCACAAAGAAGACTTCTGGCGGAGGGGGATCCCTGGGGTCAGTTAGTCAGTGGGATTCAGGGCCATGGCTTTCACTTTCATCACAACTTATTCTCATGGGAACTAAGTCTCAAAATGGCACTGTCTCCTGTAAGAGCCATGGCCCCAGGAACAAACACCTCCATTGTTGGTTTGAAAGTCCCATCAACTCTTGGATAACATTGTACAGGGACAGAGCTTCCACCACATGGTGGTGCAC
Organism: Micromys minutus; assembly: GCF_963924665.1. Lineage (NCBI taxonomy): Eukaryota > Metazoa > Chordata > Mammalia > Rodentia > Muridae > Micromys > Micromys minutus. The sequence goes on from NC_137979.1 coordinate 3,906,768, forward strand.
CTTTGGGGGTTGCTCTCAGGCCATACCCCAGCCTCAGCACTTTCTTATCACTATCATATTTTTATTTCCTGTCACCATGATAATAAAACCCACAAAAGCAAGTCAATGGAGAAAGAGCTCATTTGCCTCACAGACCGTGCCACAGTCCATCACTGCAGAGAAGGCACATCAGCAGGAACATAATCACCTGGTCATGTCTCCAGTCAAGAACAGAGAGCAATGAATGAAAGAATGCACGCTAATGTTCAGATCACTTAGTCTATTTTCATACAATACGGGATTTCCTGTCTGGGGAATGGTGCCACCCACAGTGGCAGGTCTTCTCATTAATCAACATAAGGCCCCAAAACATGCCCACAGGCTAAACTAATTTAAATAATCCATCTTTGAGGCTCCCCTCCCAGGTGATTTCACTGCCCTGGCTGGATACATGGATACTTTGGAAGCCGGGGCTTCAGAATAGAGCTTGGCCAGAGTTTGGAGGGGGTGACAATTATTGAGCAAAACAAAATCAATGATAAACACCCAATACAGAGGAGCTCACTGTGCAATCCTGGTCTCTGTAGCTCTGAGAAGGCAAACACACACACAGGAAAGCCAGGAGGCTCCGTGTTCCCCACCAAGGAGCATCCAGTGCCCCAGGAAAACATTATCTCAGGAGCTTACCATAGGTGGGGAGGCAAAGAAGTTTTCTTCCCCTTCTCCGGTGCCCCCTTTTGTCCCTGAAAAGGCCTTGGAAGGTACCTGACACCCCCAGATACCCATTCCCTGGAAATGGGCAGTATTTCAGCCCCCACCTCTGAAAGTCCTGCAACTGAAGCTGTTCCAGTACCCCTCTCTGCCCCCCTTTGCACCCCAAGTCATAAAAATGACACAAAATGAACTGCATCTGTTGGAGTTGCAGAAATTAATTCAGGTTCGGTAATAAAGTTATAAAGACTGGGCTGAAATAACCGTAATGAGCTCCTTTTAATAAAACTCACCGGTGGGAATCTCTGCTGATGGACCCTGTGGGGCTGAGCCTGCTCTCTGCTTCCAGAACCTCCCAAGAACCTGCCTGCTGCCAAACAGGGCCTCTTGCCGTGCCCTGATTATGCATCTAGATAAACATATTTTATCTTAATGACCATCTTCGGGGGAATCTGCAGTCACAGAGTGATTATGTCTTCAAAGTTAACAACCGGAGGACTGACCTTCCTGCAGGTGACCTCGTCCAGATTGGCTCTGCAGTGTATGCTCTCCGAGGATGCCACTGCCCAGAATTTAAGGCCTGACCATAAGCCCCTGCAAATCCCCACAAGAAGAGCCGGGGTGGACTGTGGAGATGCCACGGTTTAAAGAGTGCTTACCTGCAAGCATGAGGTCTGAGTTCTAGAACAGCAAAGCTCACACCTGCATTCCCAGGGCTCCTACGGGAGGTGGGCAGCAGAGATGGGAGACTCCGTGGAAGCTCATGGGCTAGCCTGGTGTAAGCAGCCATGCATGCCACCTGCAACAAGGACCGAAACCTGAGGTTGTCCTCTGACCTCCACATGTGCTCTGTGGCAAGCCTCCCTTCCCTTTGCCAAGCGTAATAGTTCCTGCTCTTCCTGAGCCCTGGGAGGGGACAAATTTGTTCTAATTTGCATGGATGATGCTTTGGCCTAGCTCCATGGCATGGTTTCTCTGTCTGTGCCTTCAGCCATTCACTTTGCTTAGCCAGTAGGGATCTGTGACATCCCTATGGTCCACAAGCAAGTGACAGTGAAGGTAGGGACCAGACAGGAGTATTATAACATTCTGTTGTTACGCTATAGAAGAGCATTTTCTTCTAGCACTTCCAAAACTTCATTCTGATCCTATCAGATTGTGTTAGTCAGTTTTGTCTTATAACAAAATGCAGCAGCTAACTTTATGAAACAAAAGCTCAGAGTTTTGACACCTCAGGGGCATGGCACTGGTATGGCCTTAACTCTCCCTCCCTCCTTCCCTCCTTCCCTCCCCCCCCCACACAGGGGGGGGCATGGCTCTCAGAAGTGGACTACTTGGTGACAATAGTCTAATAGTCTGTCTTTAGGGTCTTGTTGCTGCAGTATAGTTGTTAGAGTCTGTCTGGTGCCGCATGCTGCCAGCTGGGCCTCACATTACATCGTCCTCCTCTGTCATTTCTGTGTTGAGTCTCCTGTTTCCTGTGTCCTGTGCCTTACACTTTGCTGGGTACATCTTTTATTTGGATGGACCATCTTCTTTGGTCACATTTTTCAGAAGAAAACTGGAACTTGCATGTCTGGAGAGTTCTGTACACCAGCGTCATATTTTGTTGAGCCTTTGAGCATAAGATAGCAGTTAAGCAACTTTCCATTGGGATTCCAATGTTTGCTTGCTCTGTTGGTTTTCTTCTTCTGATGCTGCTTCTGTGATGTCTGCGCTGCTCTGAACCCATCCCCCTGCCTACCTCTGACACCCAAGGATTTCTGCTTGCCCTCTATGGAAGCTTGCAGACTCTTCTATCTGCTGACATTTTGTAATTCTTTGATTTGTTTAGTCTCCGCATTGGGTACTAGATGAATGCCTTCAGTCTGGAAACACCCTCCAACTAGGGGAATTTTCTAGAATGATTAGTATCTTCTCCTCTGGTTTCCCATGCCCTTTGCAAAGCTTCTGCTATCTGGATGGTACATGAATGGCCAAGGCCTCTCAGTTTATTATCATTTCCAGATTCCCTTTGACTTTCTGCCTCACTTTGCGGGAAAGCTCTCAACCTTGCTTTCCGGTCCTTTTCTCTTGGTTTATCGCGTCTTTCTTCTGTTTTCTTTTGAAATTTCCAGGCACTCATTTCAGTGTTCTCCTCCTGTTCTTCCTTAAAGTACGCAGCGTCTCCTCAGCGTTCGGTACAAGCGTAGGCCTCCCGCACCCAGGTCCCTGCAGAGTTCATGACTTTCCTCTGTTGGAAATCACTCCAGGTTTGCAGAAAGAAGCTGGCATGAACTCGCCCCTCACTGGGCTTCATGGGCTCAGGACCACAGGGAGCCATGAGGAACTGCAGTGGGAGAGCATTGGGGAGTGGGGGGTAGACACTTCCCCTTCCAGTCCTCTGAAGGAGCATTCACCCCAAAAGGTGTCTGCCATGTAGAGTGTGGTAACCTTGGAAGGAAAGAGCCTTCAGTTCCAGAGGACAACATGGCTTCCTGCCTTTTATAGGTTTTTGGATTGGGTGAGCAAATTCCATACCACATGACCCATGTTGTCCAGGGGTCACACAGCAAGAAGGCATTAAATAATAGTAAACTTATAACTAAATGTTGTCCTTGGTCTGTGGCCAGCGGGACTGGGCCTAGTCATAGCTGCAGGGCCATGGAGAAACTGGACTCTCTGGAAGAGGGTGAGGTCCTAGTATTTTCATTCGCTCTGTCTGGAACCTGGGCTGATGCCATGGAGAGAGAGGTGGACTAAGGGTCTGTGGTCTCACAGCCTCTTTTCTGTTTCCTGTGTGTGTGTGTGTGTGTGTGTGTGTGTTGATCTTAAGTGTCAGAGAGAGCTGGTGGCCCTCAGATGGCTGCTCTCTAAAGGTAGACAATGACCATGATGACTAGAAAGCCAGCATTTGTAGGTGGGTTCCTCGGAGTGCTCCCTCAGGCTCTGTGCAGAATAGTGACTGTCTGGCCACCAGCATCAGGGGAAGTGGGCCCTCACTGAATCCTCTTGTTACCACAGCAAGGGCTTGCATCCCAGAGACCTTTCACACATTTTCAACGAAGCCTCCAGACCAATGCCAGTCCTGCACGGGACACGGGAGGGGGGGGACTGTCACTGCCCTCTGGATGGTGCTTGATAGCTCAATATCAGTGTTTTGGGGGTGACTGTGGCAAAACCTAGAAAAATCCTGGCTCTCCTCCATAGCTGCAAAGGACTCAACTTGAATATATCAAGTTTATTACCATGAAAAGCTCTCTTGCTTCCCAGACAGTGACTGTTCTGATAGTTTCTCTTCTGTTCACTCTAGGCTTATAGCTTAGGGATTTTTAAAATAAAAGTCCCTGACTGACATTTTCCAGACAGATGGATCACAGAAAGGAGTTAAATGGGTGTTTATGTTCAAGCCTTCTTCACCCAGATGTCGGGGTGTGTCCTTGGACATTTTATTCAATATAGCTCATGATATTAACATGGTCTATTAGAGTAAATGTAATTTTATGATAAATACTCTTAATTTGAAGGAGCTCATTTTCAGTTATCTTTTTCACACATGTTTTCATTTATCTTTTTTATACATGTTGTCTTCTAAGATAATTCCAGAACAAAGCAATTCTGGAATTTGTTAGAGTTTAATGATTCTTTTGAGATCGCATTATACTTAATAGATTAATTTTGATGAGAATAACTTCCAATCCAACATCACATCATTTTTTTCTCTATTTATTATGGACTCCTTTAAAAAAAAACAAACTGTTTTTATAGTGCTAACATGCATTACCTTTGCCTGTCTTTACACCTTCATCATTTCGTTTACCCCCGGGCATGATGATGGTTGTGTGCTTTGGTTAACAGGCTTCCCTCCCCTCAACCCAAGGTTTTAGCTGTTTTGTTGTTTTGGACAAGTGGGCTATTGGCAACTTTGTGCTCATTTCATGGAAGATTAGATGTGTCTATTCCTTGTGGGTTGGGAAACACTTTCTCATAGAAGTATCTAGACTTCCCTTTGGCTATCTTTTTCCAGCTTCTAGTTATCTCTTTAGTCAGATTCTGTACTCAAGACAACTGTTGGAATTGATATCTTCTACTTAGTCTGTGCTTTTTAGAGCTAAAGGTCTTAAGGTCTTCCTTTTTACTATAATCCCCAACTTTTGTTTCAATGTGTGTTACCATAGACACGTTTTTGTTGTTTTCTTTGTGTCTCAGCCTCTTCCCCACGTGCATGAAAAGGGCTCATCTTATTTGGGGGGGTGGGTGAACACTGGATAGTCATATGAATTCAAGTATTTTATGCCTGTCCCTAGTGTTTGCTGTAACTCGTGTGTTGTTTCCTGGAATAGGCGTGTGACTGTTCAAACCCAGCTTCACCTCTCTTCCCACCCACTTGGCTGGCTGAGGAGAACACTGGACTGTCTCTCACATCTTCTGCACGCCCTGTTTGCCTCAGCAGCCCTTCCCCTCGAATACCTCTGATTTTATTGTATCTCACGAACCACGTTAAGATGCCTTATTTCTTTTTGTTGCCAATTAATTGCATGGTGCATGTGTAATTTCTCTGCCCCATTTGTTTTAAGCCTCCTGGACCTTCTTGTTTTGGCTTTCCTCTGGCAGGTAATTTATAGGGTGCTCTTGTTTCGGTTCACACTTCAACACCTGTCACTACATTCTTCTCCTGCTACCGCTCACCAGTATTATCTTCCTGTCCCTACATGCACCCGCCTCGCTTTCTAGACCAGCTGCCCTTCTGCTGGGTCTTGGGTGCCCACTGCATCTCTTCCATAACTCCAAGCCCTCCCAGCCCCAGGGTTCTTATGGGGCATCGAAGAATGTTGGCCTCCCATGGCCACTACCTTCGAGGGGTCTTCATTCAAGGGAGAAGCAGTGAGTCACTCCAAGTCCATAAAAGATGTCCGGGCTGCTCACAGTTGTCATTCCTGCTGAAGGGAAGGGAAGAGAATGCTGTCTTAGGGAGGAGTTGAGGGAGGAGTATAACTTTAACTTTTTCAATGTCTATTTTTAATGATGGTTTTTAAACGCTGTAATCTCCCTTGAAGCCCACCACCCACCAGAGGTAGTGGGAAAGAAAGGATACAGGGGAAGTGGACCGGTTTAACGAGGGTTCTTTGGAGCAACTCCTATCTGTGTTATGAGGAAACTGGCTGCTCCGTTCACAGGAGTCAGCAGTGGCAGCCCGACCCACTCACAGACATTTTATGGATACACCAGCCGTCCAGTTCAGTAGAGTCGGGATGGCAAACATGAATCATCAGTGGTGGTACAGCCTAGCAGAGACAGCCAGGCCTCAGCCTCCACACACGTCAGCAGGAGGGACCCGGAGGGACCCCAGGAGAAGTTCTGGGCTGTGCCTCTCTCAGTGAAGTGGAGATCAGCGAGGATCAGAGACCGACAAGCGTTGTATAGCTAACTGTCCCAGCAAGTCAAGCTCTGCCACCATTACTAGCCATTGAGTGTTCTTTCTGCCCTCCAAACATCACAGGTCCCCCACAGGGCTTGCCTCACCCTCAGCACATGAGTGAATCTGACTCAACAAAACTCTACATGAGTCTGTCTCGGCTGACATCATTCTGTAACTCAGTCCACGTCGGTGGAAGTCTCAGAACACCCATAACAGGCCACCAGAAGTTTTTTTGATGCGGTTCTCTCTAGAGAGTCCTGAAAAATGTAGCTCCCTCGCACAATGTAAGACAGACCAACACATGCATGTTGTTAGCAAAGGACCCTTCGTCACGTGTCCTTTCACGTGCTTGCTTTAGCAGATCATCCTCTCTCCTGTGTCTGTGTCAGCAAAACATTCCTTCACAAGTCCGCCTTAGCCTCTCACCTGTGTCCACCTCAGGAAAACACTCCTTCACGTGTTAGCCCCAGAAAAACACCATCCAACCAACACAACTGACTCTCCAAAGAACACTTACGTTTCCACTTCAGAGGAGAGTCTTAAAGCTTAGGATGAAATGAGTAGGGGTCTTTTTAAGGAGAAGACATCCTAGCTGGCACCAGATGAGTGGGAGAAATGGGGGTGTCGTTCCTGAGAAAGTAGACAGTCGAGTCCACCATGGGACAGTATACTTCCACAGCTTTCAAGCCCTTGCCCTGACTTACCACATATTGTCCCCAGTGAGAAGACAGGTATCAAGATCTTAGAACATGGTGCCTTTCTTCTGGGCCGCCTGGGGCCTCCTCCAGGACGTGATCATAAGCTAATGTATGCAGGAGCAGAAAGCTGAGGAGACGGGCCCAGCAAAGGCACTGGCGTTGACTTGCACGGGCCCCCGTAAGTACCCTTGCACTACAGGGCTCTCACCAGCCCAGTCACATTCTGGCTTCATAGGCCATTGACCGAGGGTCCTGATTCAGCCCTTGTGCAGATGAAGCATGGGGTATCCCCTCGACCATGCTGATAATAGTGGAAAGGTAGGACATTGTGGTACCTGCCTGCAATTCCATTGCACAGGAGAGAGAGGTAGAAGTTCAAAGACATCCTGGGCTACAGATTAAGTTTTAGGACAGCCTGGGGTACAGAGTAAGACCCTACCTGAAGATGTATAGAACAACAAAAACATTGGGGTACACGCCCACAGTTTACTGTGACATTTATTATTATTATCATTATCATCATCATCACCACCACCACCATCATCATCATCATTGCAAGGTCATGATACTCCTGAAATAGGAATGATTATTCCTTTTGTTGTTGTTGCTACAGACAGGGCCCCATGTGTCCCAGGCTAGCCTTGACACCGTCTGTAGCCAAGAGTGACCTTGAGCTTTTTACCCTTTTGCCTGCCCCTCCTGAGTGGGCATCACCATGTCCAGCTCAAGCAATGCTGGGGGTTCAGACACAACAGGGGGCAGATGCAGAATCATCAGTCTTTAAGGAAGAGATGCTGGCATTGGCTCTTGGCCTGGACTCTGGTCCTCGCTCCCCGCACCCCTCTGTCAGTGTGACTTGATGAACTCAATCTTTCTGCTCTTTTATTACTCCCTGTTGATTGTCTTAATCCACTTTGGGCTACTATGACAAAGTGCCCGACTCCGGGTTATTTGTTCTGGAAAGATGTTTATCTTGCTCACCATTCTGAGGAATGAAACGTTCAAACATTCTGGCAGTGGCATCCCCTGGCGGTGTCACAACCTATCAAACGGCATCACGTGGAGTATATTCCAGAGGAAGAGATTGCTGGACAAGAGAGGGAGCTAAGATGGGGGTCCAGGTTTCCTCTTTTGTAACAACTGCTCCCCAGGGGAATAACCTCATCCCAAGAACCCTGCCCCACTTCCATCGAAGCCACTGGTTCTTCATTAAGCCTGGCGCCCATGTGACATGATTACTACCATCCTTAGGCCTCGTGTCTTGAGATTCTGCCATCTCAATAACTCCGCTGGGGTCCTTGCTTCCAGCTCTTGAGGCCTTTCAGGGACAAGCTGGAAGGGAATGAGAACAACAAGGAGCCCCTCTCAGTGAGGACTGAACACTTTGTCACTGTGAAGGGCTGTGCAGGCATCTTTGTCCTAGAGGTCACTCTGAGGATGCTCGAGGCACAACCCTCATGGCTCAGCACCTTTTCTTGTACAAAGCTTATGTAGGTGGGCTTGCCCCTGTCACCTACCTATTCCCCTGGGTGCCTCTGCCTCAGTCTTGCCTGGGTAGGAACTTAGTTCCCCTGCTGCCAGCCTCTCCCCAAGTCTCTTGGTCTGCTCTCAGCAGCTTCCCTTTGCCTTCTAGAGACTCTCAGACCAGGACTCTTGGATATGGTTTCTGCTGTGTCATCTTTATCAAAGCAAAGAGAGCTCCAGATGCCATCTGGAAGGGTCCCCAAACAAGGAAATGCCAGCAACCAAGCATCTTTTGTTTACTCATTTAAAAGATAGGCTCCAGTGATAGACACACAGGAGGGGGAGGGTCAGCCAACCAGGCATGGCTGCTGCCGGAGCCCCGGTCTTCTCTCTAACATCTGTCAATACCCCCCCTCCTCAGAGGACCAGTGACTTCTCTGTCTGTCTGTGTCTGTGTCTCTCTCTGTCTCTGTGTGTGTGTTTTCTGGGAAAGGGAGCTGCCATAATGAAAAGAAACTATAGGCAGCGGTATCCTCCTGCCTCCTCAGATGGACAGCACTGGTAGTTTATCACCCCACCGCCATTAGTAATGAAGAGTGGAACATGAGGTCATGTGGACTATGGGCTGAGGATCAAGTAGAACAAAGGTCATGAGGTCAGGCCAGCAAGCCAGTATGGCTGGGTAGACCCTGAAGGCCAGGGCTATAGTCACTCTGAAGTTGGTTTAGAATGTCTCAAGAGCTTGTTCCTGGCAGAGCCCCCTAGGAGAATCAGACATACGAGGGCCAGAGTTTAGCTTGTGTTAAGGTTATGACAATTGTGAGGAAAACAAGGGTGGTCTTTCTGATTGATGAGGTGGAATATCTGCCTGGCTGCCAACTCCCATTTGGACACAGAGAGGTTGAAGGGCAAGGTTCATGTGGCCCCGGGCCTGGGGCAGCCGAGCCCACTGCTATGAGTCATGATATCTGCAGCAGTCCCGAAGCTGTAAGAAGGCAAACTGCCTGGAGGAACCGATCCATCTGCCTGAGCCTAGGTTTGGGGACCTCTACCGAGGGCTAGGTCTTGGAGAAGGTGTTCTGAAATATGATGTCCAGGAAGGTCACACACCGGGAAGAGAGAATCACGGTTCAGGAATTGCCTCCATCAGGTTGGCCTATGAAACTGCTAATTGATGGAGAAAAGCCTAAGCCACTCCTGGGCCGTGTAAAGAAGCCAGCTGAACAGAAGCAGGAAGCAAGCCAGTCAGCAGAGGTCCTCCATGGTCATCTCTTCAGCCCCTCCCACCACACTCCTGCCTTGACTTCCTCAAGCCTAAAACCCTTGCCTGCCCAGGTTATTTTCAGTCTGTGTTTTATCATAGAAACAGGAGAGCACACTGGGGACCTCTCACCCCAAAAAAATCACTGCGATGAGGATAATGTCAGCAACGATAATCACCACGCTGGAGGTGAACTCAGCATCCCCCAAAGGTCTGCGTGAAGCCTCATGGCTTTGGCCAGTCCTGAAGCACTTGGTTTCCCCTAAACAAGGATGCAGCTTTCCAGTGCGGCTTCAAAATAGGTACCAGGCCAGCTCCGCCTCATGGTGACTCTAGCGCCCACTACAGGAGATGCACGGAAGAGCTGAGACCTATAGGGACCAAGAGATCATCAGGATGGCAGGTGGCCTGGTGACCTGGACCCCAACATGCCTACTCTCAGTACGCCTAGGTGACCCAAGGATGGCCCCATCTCTAAATTTCTCAAGAGAGACTAGGTGTTCTCAATGATTTCCACTGTGAAATCTTCCAAGTTTCAAATAACGCTGTCACCCAAATTAGGGATTTTTTTTAAAAGTGCCTTGGGCCCCAAGGAATGTCCCTTCAGTCTGTGTTTCCCTGGGGCTGCCTTTGTGTGACCCTGAGCAAGATGAGGGCAGAAAGTAGTGTCTAGCTCCTTCCCCAGGGGAGGACGTTTTCTGTGGAAATTACCATCTTCTTTGCTTCCCAAGGTGGCTCTGAAGGTGAGCTGTCCCTGTGCGCTGAAAATACAAAGAAATAAATGCATGAAAATAGATCAGCAATTCCTCAAGCCCTGTGTCAGGTTGAAGTCCCAGGCGACTCCTCTGGGAGCATCAGGATGGCCCTGAATCATCTCCAGACAGCCAAGCGGAGCAACACTCAGCTCTGCTCAGGCCCTGCAGCAGGGCTGGCCCATCACCCATGTCTAGAGTAGCCCTGAACAGGACCTTCTGTGGTTGTGCATGTGTGCATGTGGGTGCCTTTCATGAACACGTGAGCATATGGCTTTGTACTACAGATATGTAGCTGTGTGTTTTAACTTAAATATGTCTGTGTCAGCATGGTGTGTGTGTGTGTGTATGTGTGTGTGTGTGTGTGTATGTGTGTATATAGGTTTATATAAATACCCTATAGATAGTGTATGTATGTATATATATCTATATATATATATACATATGTGTATACACAGATTTACATACATATGCTATAGGTAGTGTGTGTGTGTACAGATTTATATACATATATTATAGGTAGCGTGTGTGAACATGTGTGTACGTGTGTACATGTGTGTGTGCATGTGTTTGCATATTACACTGTCAGTTTGCCTTGTTAAAGGTAAGCTGCAGAGCATAAAGCATCTGTCTGTTTGTCCCCCACACAAGAGTTTATTATTTATAAAATGGAGTAATTTGTACTGAAGGTGCCCACTGTGTGATTGAATGGAGAGGTTGCTGGGTAGCAGGGAACAGGACAATATGCCAAGCTGCCTAGTATCTTCACAAGTGGCTACCCTCAGATGTTTGGGCTCACCAGTGTGAAGCAGATGGGAATCAAGACAGACAGCTGGAAGCAGTGAGCGTGGCACCTGGGCTCTTGTCCTGATGGTTATGCAGACCTTTACCCTCAGCTGAGACCCCCCTGGCTCTACTCCTGAGCATGAGTGGTGTGTAGTTAGTAATGGTCATCTGGGGGCAGGCAGTTCCCTCCCAGGGAAGACTGAAGGGGGTGTCAGGAGAGGGATGTATGTGGGTTCCTGAGCAATGTCATTAGTATCAGCATGGCAGGCAAAGTTCCCCTGGTGGAGAAAGGGGCCAGACATGAAAGGTCCTAAGCCAGAAAATGCTTATCAGACTAGTGGAATCCTTGAAAGGTTGAGAGAGAGTTCTAGAAGGAAAGCTAGGCGTGAGGAGACACTGAACGGCACACACTGCCTGAGCTGAGCCTCAGTTTCCCCATTTATAATAAGAGGCAATGGCATCCTATACGCACAACGGGCTTCTGACACGTGGGCAGCCCTTAGCCCGTTAAGGAAGTGTGATGAAAGTTGGCACTGCCAAGTCACTCCTGAGCTCCCTCTGTGTCTGTCACCAAAATCCGTGCTTTTGCCAGTGTCAGGAGGTCATCGTGGTCCTGCTGGGTGCTGGGTGAAAGGTGGACTTGAAGCCACTGAGGTGTCGGCTCTGAGTGTCACTATTACCCTTCTCTGCACTTCTGAAGGCGCACAATGCCCCAGGTTTGGGGTGCTGTGAGTTTCACATCAGACAATGGTCACCTTAATGCCATCCTGATTCCTGGCTGGTAACTAAGTTGTAACCAAATGGGTTCTGTCTTTCTGTAATGCCCCTGGACAAGGGGTAATGGGCTGCTATCAAAGAAGGTGTCCTTTCCTTCCAGGAGCCTCCCAGGGCAACCTGGACAGCCTCAGCAGAGCCCTAGGTGTCCTGGAGGAGCGCATCAACAGCTCACGGCGGAGGGTGCGCAGGCACGCCACGGATGATGACTACAACATTGAGGTCCTGCTGGGCGTGGATGACTCCGTGGTCCAGTTCCATGGGAAGGAACACGTGCAGAAGTACCTGCTGACACTCATGAACATTGTGAGTCAAAGCTTAGGGGTGTAGGGGAACAGGAGCGGGACCATTCTCTTAGAGGCAGGGCTTGAGTAGGGCAGGGAAATTGGGTTTGGACAGGGACTGTGGTGTGGTTGGGTGGGTCTACGGGTGGGCCCATCAGAGAGTAGGGCATTATCGAACTGGGCTGAAAGACGGATGTGATGTGATTAGTTTTAGTTGCTAACATGATCGACTCCAGAATCACAATGGAGATGGGTCTCTGGGCATGCCTGTGGGAAATTCTCTTAACTGCATTAATTAAGCTGGGAAGACCCCTCCACTGTGGGCAGCACCATTCTCTAGGCTGGGATTCTGGGCTGTATGAGTGGAGAAAGGGGCTGAGAAGCAGCATTCATCCCTCACTGCCTCCTGGTTGTGGCTGTGATGTGACCAGCTGCCCCTAGCTCCTGCTGCCTTGATTTCCCCACTATGACCAACTATGCCCTTGAACTGTGAAGCAGAATAAACTCTTTCTCACTTCAGTTTCTTTTGTCAGAGCATATTATCACAGCAATAGAGAAAAGGCTAAAATAGAGGGGCACTGGAGGACTGGGCCCCAAGGTGGGGCAGAGCTAAGCCGACAGACTGAGATCTTCTCCGTTCAGATGGTAGGATCCCAAAGCCATTCGAGGAAAGAGGAGGTTGGAGGAAGGAAAGGCTTTGGCCATGACTGTGCCTCTCATATGGAGCGTGAGGAGGGGCTGCCTCGTGGGAGGAGGGTGCATCCAGGGCCGTGTAATGAGCAAGGCCCTTCCAGGATCTAGCTGGAGGTGGGCAGACCCCGGGACAGAGATGGGCTCGTGTCTGCAGCTTAATTCTGCCTTTCTTGGTCAGGTGCTCAGCTCTTGGGAACGAAAATGACACGTAGATCAGGCTCCAGAGGGTCCTGGTGACAAGATTAGAAGGAAGAAAGTGAGTGAACTAAACCCTGGAAGGAGATTGCCCCCCATGAGTGGCCCCCATCTTCTAAGTTGCCTTGGTTATATCCTCACATCCCTGAACCTCCACTTTTCCCCTGCACGATTCTCTATATTTGTTCATTTTATTTTGGAGAATGCTAATCTCACATTAATTTTTGAAAAGTACCTCTAATTTAATAATAATAAAACCATAATTATTGAAGTTAACAAACCTCTGAGATATGACTGTAATAATAATAGTAACAACAAAGATAAATAAAACCATAATCACTGCAGCTAATGTGTGGCTATGTGCCAGGCCCAGGCTTGCCACTCGCTGTGGAAATATTCACTGTATGCCTGTAAGACTGGTGGGTGTGCAGAGCTCATGAGACTGTGCCCTTCCCCCAGATCCGCTGCTGTCTGACTCTCGGGGAAAGAGCGGAGCTTAGAAATAGAAAGACTTATCAACAAAACAAAAAACGAACCAAAAAAAAAAAAAAAAAAAAAATGGGTCCGGAGAGATGGCTCAGTGGTTAGAGCACTGACTGCTCTTCCACAGGTCCTGAGTTCAATTCCCAGCAACCACATGGTGGCTCACAACCATCTGTAATGAGATCTGATGCCCTCTTCTGGTGTGTCTGAGGACAGCGACAGTGTACTTATATACATTACGATGATGATGATGGTGATGGTGGTGATGATGGTGGTGGTAGTGATGATGATGATGGTGATGGTGGTGATGGTGGTGATGGTGGTAATGGTGGTGGTGATGATGGTGGTGGTGATGGTGGTGATGGTGGTGGTGGTGGTGGTGGTAATAATGATGATGATGACTACGACGATGATGATAGAAAGACTTGGTGTATCCATGTGAATGGGGTTCCAGTCCTCTGAGCCTCGGCTCCCATCATTAAAAAGGGTCAGTTCCCTCTTGCACCCAGTAGGCTTGCTTAAATTCCGTGTGGAAGTGGATGGGTTTTTCAATCTCTAAGATAATGGCATTTTCAAACTCCAAATAAAATGTGGCTTTGCTCACGTGACAGTGACAAGATCACAGAGAACACCCTGACTGATGGTGGGGGGCCTGGGACTTCTTCATGGGGCAGATGCACGAAAACCCCCCTTTCTCCTGCTTGGAGGCTCCTGTGTCATGGAGCTCCTTGGAGGACGTCTACAACTCTCTCTAGGTTGGTCACAAGCTGCCATTCACTTGTGCACATCCTCGTGATCCGACTGCAGCCCTGTTTCACACAATGATGAAAAGATGGCTTTGTTCCTAGAACAACACCGGAAACAAGAATTCTTGAACTGAGTCCCCATCTCATCATCAGAACAACATGAGGAGTTTAGGAGATAATCCCGAGGTGTTGAGAAAGGACGTCCGGGTCACATCTGTTTCCCTTGTCACACAGATATGTGCTCGTGCGGAGCAAGTGTTTATTGACCAAGAGCTCGGCCTCGTGGGCAGGGTGTCGCGTCCGTCAGAAGCCAAGGGCGAGGCAGAGTCCGGGGCTCAGAGAGGTTGGGCGGGGAGTTCACCCCTCATCCAAACTCCTGCTGCTGCTTGAGAGTCCCTTGTAGAGAGAGGGAGATAAGGTTTCCCCACTGCAGGAGCAGAATGTCACTTCCCTTTTGGAGAGTGTTTCCACAGCTGGGAGAGGGGCTGAGCAAGGCTAGTGGGACACTCTGGAGGCCTTGGAGAGGCAGAACAGTGAAGACAACCTTCTAGAGTATTGCTGTGTGGAGAAGCTTTCTGTACCTGCCCTTCTGGCCTCTGAAACGTTGTAGCCACTGGCCAGGCCGCATCTTGATGTCGTGAAATGTGGCCAGCGAGAGGAAGAAGCTGATTGGCCTTTTTTATCCGATAGAATTTTAAAGTTCAATTAAAGGTGTTTTAATAAAGGATAATCCAGGCCTGGGGCTGTGAAGAAGACTCGGTAGGTGAAGTGCTCACCACGTAAACTCAAGAACCTGAGCTCGGGTCCCCAGCACTGTCCAGCAGGCGCACACCTACAGTCCCTGTGCTGCGGGCAGTGAGCTCCAGGTTCAGTGAGAGACACCAACGCTATCTGTGCAAGTGATAGAGAAGGGTACCTGACTTCCTCCTCAGGTCTTTCCATTTACACGAGGACCTGTTCACACACACACACACACACACACACACACACACACACACACACACGTGTGTAAATTAGCTAAGGGATTAAGGAGGATGCCTGACACCTGACCTCTCCACAAGCACATTTGCTCACGTGCACTCCAAATAAAGAAGGGGACAGGGAGGGAACACCAAGCCTACAGGCTCCAGCCTATAATCCCAGCTACCTGGGAAGCTGAAGCAGGAGGATCTCAAGTTCAAGACCAGCCTTGGCAACTTCATGCGTTCTTGTTTCAAAATAAAAGTAGTCAGGTGGTGCCGGCACACACCTTTAATCACCGCACTCAGGAGGCAGAGGCAGGTGGATCTCTGAGTTTGAGGCCCGCCTGGTCTACAGAGTGAATTCTAGGACAGCCAGGGCTGCACAGAGAAATTCTGTCTTGAAAAATCAACAAACTAACCAACCAAACAAACAAACCCCCAAAAGAACCAAAATAAAAGTACAGACCATCTTCTCCTCTGTTAGGTCACAGCTTGTATGTGGTGTTAATGTCTCTCGTGTGGAAATGCAAAGCCCACACCATCGATGCACAGGACTCCTTCTGTCTGACAAAGCTGAATCTCCCACCACTCAGTACTAACTCCTCACCTGGTCCCCTGGGTCCTGGCTGCTATCTTTCTGATTTTGTGTTCGAGTTAAACCACTCCAGACCTGCAAACCAGTGAATTTTTATGATATTTGTCCTTTGGGAACAAGGTTACTTAATTTATTTAATCCAGTTGATAGTCTAAAGATTGTTCATACTGTAACGTGTTGGAATTCCACATGTGTGTGTCTGCGTCTGTGTGTGTCTGTGGTGTGTGTGCATGTGCTGTTTTGCTTTGTTTTTGATACTGGTCTTTCTGTGAATCTCAAATTAGCCTTGAATTTGTGATCCTCCTGCCTCCAACCTCCCAAGTCCTGGAACCACATGGGAATGACCATCCTTCCTCCTTCCGGAAGCTCCATGAAATCCGTAGTATACCTACACAGGTTTTGTTTACTCAGCCCCCATTGATGGCACCTGGGCAGCCTCCATCTCTTGGCTGTTGTGACTAAGGCTTCGGGAAACATATTTCTGTTCACTGTTGTTTTACAGTCCTCTGGCTACAGACATGGGAGTAGAAAGACTGAATCATACGGTAACTCTGTGTTTGACTTTAAAAACCACTGTGCTGTTTTCTACAGCCGCTGTATCATCTTGTGTTCCCACCAATAATGTGTGAGGGTTCCCAGTTCTCCGCAGCCCACAACACGTTTCTTCTTGATAGTAGTCACACTAATGGGGACATGACTGGCAATTAATCAGCGCCGAAGTTTAAGTGGCAGTGTGGCCAGCGGCAGCTATCCTAAGTGTTGCATCATGGGAAATCCTGCTGCTCACAATTCTGAACTTGGAATTGACCTCCATTTGCTAAGCAAGCCTGGGCAAGTCTGGGTATGTGGACCTCAAGCCACAACCCCAAATAGCCCTCAAAGGCCTGGCCAGTGGCTAGTCACAATCCTTTTATAAGTCTACATCTGGCCCCGGGATTTCCCAGGCTGGAACCAAAGAAGCATCATGGAGGGACCACCATAGCACTGGGCTGGGCTGTAGCTCAGTTGGTAGGATGCATATCCATATGTGGCACTGGGTCACGTGACTACTGACATGTGATAACAGGCGGAGATGGCTTCATGGCTGAAGGACAGTCTGGTCATCAACCTGCCACTGAGCTGGGTGTTGACACAACACACACGTCTATTCACCTCACCTGCCAAAGGGAACACAGACTAAAATAACAATCACACCAAAGTCCAACTCAGCGAACCAAAGAGGTCTTATTAATTGGTTTGGGTGAGGGGTCACTTACGGGAGCAGAGAGAACCAAAAAGGCTCGCCTCCTTAACGGGCTCTGCAACTTCCTCAGACAAGGGGTACAGACAACCAGCGCCACATGTTCATGCGCATGAGCCATCACGCTCAGATCACAATAGAAAGTGAGGATTTGTCCCTCAGGATGGGACATCTCATCTGGAGGATGACTTTATGAGACCAGCTTTCCCTGAGGTACCACCTACCAACTCATTCCCTGCCAGCCACACCCATTTCCCCCGTTCCCTCCCTAAATTCAGAAAAGTATTTTTTCAGTTCATTAAAGCATTCTATATTTAACACCGATAATATATTATTCATGCCATAAGATTAGAATGAATGAACTCATATAGACCGCTCCATGTTTTCTCCCAGAAGCCCATGTTTTCTCCCAGACTTCGTGTTAACGAGTGTGGAGTGTTGCTGCAGTGACAAGCGTGTGCTTTTTATGTAACTGATTATTTACACGGCGCCTCTGGGAATAAAATTCACTTTCCTTTTGGAGGTCAGATGTGCCACCTACTACTGTACATCCTTAATGCTAAATCTGTCCCTCGTCCCAATTATTTCCTTAGGCTGGGCTCCTAAGAGTTAAGCCTTCCAATGGGTGATGTACATGTTAACAAAATAGTCTGTGTGCCTTCATCATCAGCGCCTGCCCCACTGAGGAAAGACCCCTGCCTCACCCTTGGTTGTGGTGATTTTTAGCTTCAACTGAGACATCTCAATATTTTCTGTTACAAGTTATAGCTGTTCTGTTCATTTTTATTTTACTTACTTACATTCTCTGTGTGTGTATGTAGGTATGTGTGCATTCATGTGTGTGCACATGTGCATTCCTGTGTGTGCATGTGTGTGTGCATGTGTGTATGTGTGTGCATGTGTGTGTGCATGCACGTGTGTATGTATGTGTGTATGTTTGAGTGTGTGTGTGTGTGTGTGTGTGTGTGTGTGTGACAGCACACAGTTGGAGGTCACAGAACAACTTTCAAGAGTCAGTTCTTCCTCCCACCAAGTGTGTCCTAGGAACTCAAATCATCGAGCTTCTGGGCAAGCATCTTGACCCCCCATTGCAAGGCTCAGCGGGGGGTGCCCTGAGATGGCGTCTGACTGCTTAAGGCCAGTTTAGACACTGCTAGAAGACTGGCCCTAAGTCCAAGCCAAGATTCATTGGAAAATATTTTTTTATGAAACAAGTCAGCAACTCAGACATGAGAATTTTAAATCAAGAATTCTAACACACACAGAACACTGCAAAGATAAGCTTGGAAGGGACAGTGGGAAAGCGTGAAAAGTCTTTGTTCTGGGCAATTAAATCATTTGATTCTGTTAGAGTGCTTAGCTTAGTACGTGAAATTAAAACACCACAGTTCCTAATGGTGGTCTCGGGTCTGAGGGAAGTGTTACGGGCAGGGATTGTCGCTGTTGAGTATGGAGAAAGCAGACACAGCACAGTCATGTGTTTGAAGCAAGGCTGCAGTGAAACTGCCGTACAACACAGGCGAGCACAGCCAGGAGCACCCCAGCCTCCTTACAAGCACAGTGTTGTGTATGCCCAGGGATGTTTTATTGACACCACCTCGTTTTCAATGCCCATGCCGTGCTCCTGGAGCCCACGGGGCTCAACTCCCACGGTTTGGGAAGCTGTGGAATTTAGAACCCGTGACTGGCTGCTCAAGCTGCGCGTGTATGTGAATCAATGGTGCAGTCGGTCTGTTTCCTCTGACGTCATCCTCTGACATCATCGCAGACACCGCTATCACACAGAGGTTTGGCAGCCTTTACAGAATCACCATGATGTCATTAGTGGTGAGAATGTCTCAGTTCCATTGTCATCACAGGGGACTAGATGGCCGACAGAGCTAGTGCTTAAGTAATACCGACTATCTGGCTTTCAGAAAAAAGTGTCCAGTGGTGGCCATGGCCCTGTCTGTAACCCTCTGCAATTATGTACTGGGTGTGCTGGTGGGAAGAACACTCAGCATAGAATATACACCTGCTTTGGAGTCAGCAGCAACACTTACCTGTAAAGTTTCTCTTTTGCTTGGACTCAGTTTCTCTGTCTTTAAACCTGAGGCTTTACCTGTTACCATACCAGACAAACTTCCATGAGAGGAAGAACAATTCTCAGCAGAGAAATTTTCCCTTACCTTCCCCTTGAAGCTGGAGTACCCCTTATCTGAAGGACACCTTGGTGACCTCACACTCAAGCTAAGATTTATTTATCTTTCTCCTACTCATACCCCAAGGTACCCAACACACCACCTCTATCTCCAGCTAGTTTAACTGCCTCAAAGGTTCTTGGAGGTTGCTTTGTGGACTCCTTTTAAAGGGGTGAATGAACTGGCTTTAATCTCCATTTGAAAACAGTTTAGAAGATTTCTGGGCAAGAACAGTGTCTTTGAGCTGTGTGAATCACTCTTCCACTGAGGGCGGACCCATTCCTTAGGCTCGAAGAGCACATGGGGGTCGGGGATCCCCTGTGCTTTCAGAGCTGAACCTGTACCTTTCAATTTCTTCTAGGAAGATGAAGGTTCTCAGCACAGTGTGTTCCGAAACACCTCGTGTTCAACGAACAATCTATTTGTGCCAAGACTTGGATATGTTTCCTCTTTTCTTTTCTAATTTAATCCAGAAATTGGCCTTGACTTGCCGAAACCTTGCCAGGGTTTGTAAACAGTCAGCTGCTCACCAACTTTCAAGAATGCTGGGCCCGCACAGCAGCAGTGCAGGAATGTTGTGCTGGGTTCAGGGGGAGGAGGAATCTCATGAACTTCGAAGCAGCTTTCGGAAAGCATCGCCCACCCCTCCCCCTGCCCTTCACATGTCTGGCTCTGCTTCCTGCAACAAAGAGACGCTGAAACTGGAGACTGCCCAGACTAGAGGGATACACAGTTTAGGAGTCAGCCGTAGCAAAGGGGTAGAAAGATGGAGCTCCCTTCTAACCTGGCTGTGTTGCCTGGGCAAGGGAGACTATTTAGGATGCTTTCTGTGGTCCTTCTATTCTACATGCTTAGCCCCCAAGGCCTGAGATCAAGGTCCCATGTGTCAAAGAAGTTCTGCTTGCCAGGGTGGCGTGGAGCACTGCACACAGAACCAGGGAGAGAACCGTGTGACCTGGTGCTGCTGGATGTTAGGTGGTGGAGGGTGTAGGTAGGTGTGGGCTCTGGGCATAGCACTGATCAAGAGAAGCCACACACCCTGGTCTCCTCAGCTCTGCTCACTTGTGGTCGTACAGGAATAATCTGCCCGGCCCTTGCCAGGTCTGGTTTTCTCAAATGAAGGTGGCAATCTCCAGGGAAAACCTAATCATTTTTCAACGTGAGCTACAAATTGCAATTAAGTGCTTGTACTGTTGAGTGAATCAGAAGCACAGCTGTGGGACCTACCAGGCTAGAGGGCAGTCTGCTTGTTCCTTCTGGCTGAGAGGGAAACAGGCAACTGTCTCTGTAGTCCCTCTGTGCCCCAAATGTGGGGATAGTACAGCTTCAAGGCCTACTGTGAGCATTACTCTAGGTGTCTAATACCTGGACAGGTACGGGATGAGTAGAGGCCCTTGGTTTCACGAACCATCGTATCCTGTGCTTTCTAAAGGCCCTGCCTCATTATGGACCTAGACTGTGGAGATAGCAAAGTCTATCTTTGTACCTGGTTCCTCAGAGTGGAAATAAAATTTAAGGGCTGGATGAAGACTAGAAACTGCATCAGGCATGTCTGGGGGCGCTAGATAGAGAAGGCTCCTCAGGGACTTATTCAGCTTGTAACACAGATGAGTCTGGGCAAAAGACAAATGCAAAGGTGTAGGGGCTCTTTTTCTCCTTGTGTACTGTTTGGACCCGTCTGACGCAAAGAGCTCTTCAGAGAGGTGGGAGGTGAAGTTAGCTTGGCATCTAGAAACTTGGGGCTCCCCACTTAGTTATTGAAAAGAAGAAAGAGCTCGTGTTGACAGAGGTTTAGCACTGAGCAGTCCTATGGAAGAAAGGTGCTTTACGGCCTGTCTACCCTCCCTCAGCACCTCTGTGAGGTTTTCCTTTTCAGATACAGCCAAGAAGGCTCAGAGATGCTGGGCAGTGGGCCTAAGGCACAGCAACTGAGTCACACGACGGTGGGAAAGATGGTGTAGACTTTGTGTGGTCCTCAATGATTCTTTTGACCCAAAGGGGGCAAATTCCTTAGGAGTCTCAGAAGTGCCAGGCCGGCTCTAGCCTTGGCTCTGTGCCTCCCAACATCACTGGTGACACCTTATCACACTCTCTACCTTCCCTCCCACTCCATCTTATCTGTGTGTCTTGGGCATTGCCAATGAAAGGTTTATCTACTGTATATTTTGGTTCTAATGTTGTCACCTTCTCCCCGCCTCCGTCCCCCCTGTCTCTCCTAGGATATGGGCCCCTGATAAGGTTCTGGGTGGAGGAAGGGTCACTGTGAGCCAATGGAGTCTTACTTTCATGGAGCTCACAGTCCAAAGACACGGGCTGGCACAGAGGTCAGTGGTGACCGTGCAGGGTGGAGACACTGGGAGGGGGGGGTGGGCGGATGGCACCACGGGATGTCCTCACCTCTGCTTCTCTCTTCTCTGTCATTCTCGCTGCATCCTGACAGCCACTCCTCATCTCCCTCCTTCCTCTGATGCCTCCTGACAGCTGATGAGGGATCCCGGGAGCTGCTTGTCCTTGGTTCCCATGGGAAGCTGACAATTGTCAAAGCAGGAGTCAGAGTCCCCGTCGATGGACACAGGGGGCCGAGCACCATCACTCCCTGGTGACAGCTTAAAGCGGCTGTTGAGCTTGTCTTGTGCAGGCTCCAGCAAGGAGGTGACAGCTGAGCCAGACAGCAGAAATGACAGCCTCCCTTGCCAGGTTCCAGTCTGGGCAGATGTGAGCTGTCACTGTGCCCAAACATCTCCATGGTGCGTCCCCTGCCCCTGTACTAAATTACAGTCAGATGTCCCCGAGCCCTTTCTCCTCTGGGCGGTGTGTCTTAGAACTAGGGATTCTCAGAGAACATTGTCTACCTGATTTTGCACATTCAGCCCCCAATAAAGGGTTGGTGCATAGTAGGTGTTTGCTAAATGTCTTTTATAATTCTTTCCTTTTAAGTTTCTGAGATAAGGTCTTATGTGGCCTAGACTGGTCTTGAACTTGCTTTGTAGCTGAGAATGACCTTGAGTTCCTGATCCACCTGGTGCCAGGAGATATACTGTGTCGAGGACAAGCAGTTCCTGATGTGTTCCAATGAGCATCTGCTCTGGCTATAGTCAGGGTGTTGGGAAGCTTCTGTGAGGGACATGTCCACTGCAGGCTACTCTTGCCATGAACTGGAGTACAAAATACCTAGTTTTGTCATGTTCCATAGAATTTCTCAGGACCCTTCTGCTGGGGTCCAGGGACACCGTGCACAGTACTGGTTTAAGACTTTGAGTCACAGCTGCCCCTGTCCCTTCTGTGTCGGTGCTGGGAACCAGCTTCTCTCCCTGCTTCATGTCAAGTCGCCGGGCCTGAATGGCAGTGGAGAGGCTGGCTTGAGTCCTCCCTGCTTTGAGCTGTTCTTCATCTGAGCTTCTTGGGTGTAGGAGTCCAGGGGTGGGGGAGGGGAGTGGACTTCACGTGCCTTTCTTCTGTTCTGCAGCCTTGTAGTGGGCCAGTCTGGGCATGCCTGTATTCCAGTGCTAAATACTGGCTCTCAAGATCTGCCCCTCCTCCACGAGCAGGTCCTCACATACACCAAGTGATGTCACGTAAACCTTGCGCCCCAATTTAACTGGTCAATAAAAGGCTGGAGCCTGTGACTGGGCAGTGGAAGGGGAAAGGTGGGACTTGAGCATCAGTGAGTGGGTTACAGGTAGAGAAAGACCAGAGGAAGAAAGGAGGAGGCTGCCATGAGGGGAGATGGACCATGAACACATGGTCAGGAAAACAGCCAGTAACAGGGACATCACGGTTGGGAAATAAGTTAGAACAGACCCAAAGTGTCACAATCTAGGCTCATGGATTAATAAAGTACCTGATTGTGTGTCTTTTATACAGAGCTGCTACAATGCTAATAAAAACAGTAAAATAAGAGAAATGAAGGGGCTGGAGAGATGGCTCAGTGGTTAAGAGCACTGACTGCTCTTCCAGACGTCCTGAGTTCAATTCCCAGCAACCACATGGTGGCTCACAACCATCTGTAATGAGATCTGACGCCCTTTTCTGGTTTGCCTGAAGACAGCTACAATGTACTTATGATAAATAAATAAATAAATAAATAAATAAATAAATAAATAAATAAATCTAAGAAAAAAAGAGAAAGAAATGAAAAAAACAATTTCATTCACACAATGTCTTCAAGGTCAATGCCAGGCAATCCCACCTGCCCCAGGCATCCCAGGTAGGAGCTTCTGGGTGACACGTGCACCTCTCTAGGGCTGAGACAACATGGTGCCTTAGATCTCTCTGCTTTACTCAAACATAGGTCTAACCTTCACAGGCACCATGTAGAGACCAGAGTCTTCTCTGGTCTGTGGTCCCATCACTGTAGAAAGCAGAGCCCAGAGGTTTCTGGATCTATCCTGATGCTAAGGGTGGAGTGGGTGCTGAGCACAGCAGTGTACCCCAGCCCTGGTCTCACTTTCCTCTTCTCAGCACCCCTCCCCCATCTCCTTCATGTACCACAGTGTTTTCTACTCCCCAGGCCACCACAGGGACCTCCTCAAGGCCACTGGTTCCTCAGTTCATGGCGTTGGTTTCCTTGTCTTTCTTTGGGTCACAATCTGATCAGGCAGACAGAGAATCTGGCTTACTGGGGAATGAAATATACCTTGTTTTCAGATAACACAATTGTGCCCAAATGGAGCTCAGTGACAGAGCTCAAGTCACTGGGGACAGTTGTACCTCTCAGGCTCAGAGACAGGCAGGAGTGTGGGAATACTGGTGGTCTGACCAGAGGTAGTTCAAGGTCTTGGTACTGAGAGAATGAGGCTGCATCCTGAAACGGGGCACCACACAGGACCCCAGTCTGTGTGCCTGAGCCAACCATCCCAACGTAATACTCCAGAGACTTGAAGTCCTGAGGTCACTGCCAGCAGGAATCAAAGTCCCTGTCATCATTATCTTCCTTCCCCAGGTCCCCTGCTATGTCCATCTATGTCCTGTGGCCTCAGCAGTAGCCACACTTCCCTGTTTGGCATCATGACTTCTGATATTTGACAGGTCAGCCCAGGGAGGATCAGGCTGAGCAGGAAGTGTGAATGGCTCTGACCCCAGCTCCGCATCCTAATCACATCCAGATGTCTCATGCTTATGGAGAAACGCCTTAGGCAAACGCTGGTGTTTGCAGACATCCCTCCTGGTGTTACTAGGGAAATTAGGGTCCCTTCTTTGGGTTATTGGTCTTGTTAATGAGAGAATTTTAAAAGAGATTCAGTGGAGGCTCAAGGACACTTTTCATTTGTTTGTTTTTTTGGGTTTTGTTTTGCTTTTTGAGGAAGGGTTGCTCTGTGTAGCTCTGGCTGTCCTGGAACTTGCTCTGTAGACCAGGCTGGCTTCAAACTCACAGAGATCCACCTGCCTCTGCCTCTTGAGCTCCAAGTAAAGGCATTCACCACCACCACCTGGCTTTCAAGGACAGTTTTATGAGCTTGGGACAAAACAACAGGCAAGCAAGCTCTAACTCTTGACAGCCACTGAGAGGAAGGCCATGGAGAAGAGGAAGAAGGCCATGCCCTTGGCATTAGGCTGGTGTGTTTAGCGAGGGAGGTCAGCAGGCAGGGATGTGGCAATAGACAGTCATAGGGTAGAAGAGGCAGAGGTAGCAGTGTGGCTTGGTGTTGGTGCCAGAGAGAATAGACTCAGGCTTTGGACAGAGAGAGAGAGCTAAGAAAAAGAGAAAGTAAAGGTGATTTTACAAGTTTGGACTGTGAATAGGACAAAGTTAGCAAAGCTTCATGGCTGCCTCTCAGCAAGTGAGGAAGGGGATCCTGGGAAAGATAGGTGTATTTTCTAATTAACGGAATAATTACCCCTCCTGTCTCTTTAGCTTGAATCAGGCTGGCCCAGGGGTGGTCTCGTATCTAGGTGACTGACAGGTCCCATTGGATTAACCCTGAGGGCAGGAGACAGTAGTGTGAAATGTTCCACTCTGGAACTGATCAGAATGTCAAGTCTCAGTCTTCTGACCAGGACTTAAGGAGCAGCAAAGTGGGTGTTTGTTTTGTGAGTGTTCCCAGGAAAATGGGAGGCAGGGTTCAAAGCTTCATTCTCCTCTAGGGCTAAAGCCAAGAGGGATCAAAATCTGGGACACAAAGCAGCAGTTCCCATTCCCTGACTCCTTGTCCTGGATAAAGGACTGTGCGCTGAGGATTTTTCTACACACTTTGAAAGCATTTTTTTTTTTTTTTTTTTTTGCATCTGTCTTCATGACAAACATGAGCCACAAGGACAGGTCCACCCATGCCTGAGGACACTGAGGTCCTAGCAGGAGAGTAAAGCTGATGGTGCTGCACATGAGATCTGCAGTAGGCCCCTCCTGAGATGCAGATCCACCCTTTGCTCGCCCCGAAATCTAGAGCAAGGGTTGGATAGTTTCCTTTGGTTATTAACAACAATGTGGGAGAGTTTCTATGGCAACCATGGTTTTGCTCCGTGCACCACCCTAGTGCTACCTCCAGCTGAGCATACTCAGGGACTGTAGAGTAGGTTCTGGGCATTCACAACCTACCTAGGAGTGAGGTATCTTGGGCCTCGTCCCAGATCCCTTGCCTAGTGAATTATCTCCTGGACCTGGAGGGTATGGAGTTTCTCAGGAAAGAAGGTGGGAATGTGGGAGTCTATCTTAGTAACCATATGCAGTCCTTGGAGTTAAAGGAGGCATTTACCTTATACACCATGGCTTGCCTAAGTCCTGACCCACCCACTTGACATGCCCATGTGTGCTCCAGAAGATAAATGCAAATATTCCTCCTTTGAGGCCAGCAGAAGGTTCCCCCAGCTTCCAGTGGGGAATGCTGTATCCAACCCCAGCTTCTGATTGCTCAGACTTGAGTCCTCCAAATGCTAATGGGTACACTGTCTTGTCTCCCCCAAATTCCGGTGTGTTCAAACTATCCCCAGCCTGTGTACTCTGGCAGCCCAAACCTGACCTCTTCTCTATTTACTTCGAGAGTTTGCATAGCAGTAACTCGGGGGCTGTGCCCTGCCCACCCTCTGCAGACTCTGAGATTACTTTGCTCTCTAGGTTTTAAGGTTAGCAAGCATGAAACATTACTCACTGCCCCAAACTTAGCTCAACGGAGCCATGGGCATCCCAGCAGCAGGTCATCCCAAAGTCTGCCTAGCAAGCAGCAGGGCCAACAGGCATCCCTCATAAGAAGTCACATTTTGTGGTCAGGTACCCCCATTTTGAACCCAAGTCCCCCTCTGCCCCACCTCAGGCCACCCTCCAGAGCCTACTGTCATTTCAGGGATGCTTTGCCACCACCAGGCAAACTTTGACATTGTCATGCACAGCCAGGTCCTTCCCAGTCTATTCCAGAGCAGAAACTTGGCAGCCTCTTTGCATAAACAAAAAGCACATCACAGAGCATTTCCCCAAAATGCCAGCTCCTGGCCTCCTGAACACAGGGAAGTGCTGGAGCTTTAAACCCCCAACAGGGCTAAAAGGCTCCAAGATCAATTTCTTAAAGACAGGGCTCAAGGACACTTTCCCAGGGCTTCCCCTCCCCCATGAAATCTGGGTGAAAGTGTGCTGCCTCTCCTACCACACGGCCCTGGGAAAGGATAGCAAAGGAGAGCTGGCTGCAGTGGGGGAGGCTGCAGTGGGGGAGGCTGCAGTGGGAAGGCTGCAGTGGGGGAGGCTGCAGTTGGGGAGGCTGCAGTAGGGGAGGTTACAGTGGGGAGGCTGCAGTGGGGGAGGCTGCAGTGGGGGAGGCTGCAGTGGGGAGGAGGCTGCAGTGAGAAGGAGGTTACAGTGGGGAGGCTGCAGTGGGGGAGGCTGCAGTGAGAAGGAGGTTGCAGTGGGGAGGTTGCAGTAGGGGGAGGTTACAGTGGGAGAGGCTGCAGTGGGGAGGTTGCAGTGGGGGAGGCTACAGTGGGGAGGAGGTTGCAGTGGGGGAGGCTGCAGTGTGGGAGGCTGCAGTGGGGAGGCTGCAGTGGGGAGGAGGTTGCAGTGTGGAAGGCTGCAGTGAGGGAGGTTGCAGTGGGGAGGCTGCAGTGGGGGAAGGTTGCAGTAGGGGAGGCTGCAGTGGGGAGGAGGTTGCAGTGGGGGAGGCTGCAGTGGGGGAGGCTGCAGTGGGGAGGCTGCAGTGGGGGAGACTGCAGTGAGGAGGAGTTTGCAGTGGGGGAGGCTTCAGTGGGGAGGAGGCTGCAGTGAGGAGGAGGTTGCAGTGTGGGAGGCTGCAGAGGGGAGGCTGCAGTGGGGAGGTTGCAGTGGGGGAGGCTGCAGTGGGGGAGGCTGCAGTGGGGAGGAGGCTGCAGTGAGGAGGAGGTTGCAGTGTAAGAGGCTGCAGAGGGGAGGCTGCAGTGGGGGAGGCTGAAGTGGGAGGGGAGGTTGCAGTGGGGGGAAGATTGCAGTAGGGGAGGCTGCAGTGGGGAGGCTGCAGTGGGGGAGGCTACAGTGGGGGAGGCTGCAGTGGGGAGGCTGCAGTGAGGAGGAGGTTGCAGTGGGGGAAGCTGCAGTGGGGAGGCTGCAGTGGGGGAAGGTTGCAGTGTGGGAGGCTGCAGGGGGAGGCTGCAGTGGGGAGGCTGCAGTGGGGGAAGGTTGCAGTGGGGGAGGCTGCAGTGGGGGAGGCTACAGTGAGGAGGAGGTTGCAGTAGGGGGAGGTTGCAGTGGGGGAGGCTGCAGTGGGGGAGGCTGCAGAGGGGGGTAGGCAAGGAAGCCTGCTGTTTCACATCCTCCAAAACAGTCCCATCCATCCATCCACCCATTTATTCTTGACTCTACTACCTCTACTTACTAAGGGCTGGAATCACTGTGTAGATCTCTGCATGGCGGTGCTGGGGAAAGTAAAGTTAGTGCAAAGGCCTGAGGTAGGGCTGCACCCCTGTGCAAGGAGGAGCTTAGAAGAGCATCAGTAGGGGTCCATCTTCCTGATCTTGACATCATGTAAGGAGCTTCAGAGTCCCACCGTGTGGTGGGAGGGCCTGAGGTAGGAGAACCGAGGCAATACCAGCCTCCTTTGACACATAAATTACTGTGTGTGCTCTCCAGCCCTGCCTTTTTATTCAAATTCTCTTAAGGTATCTAAGGAATTCAGGGCTGGACAGGGGCTGTAAGAATTGCAGATATGCACCTTTCCCCAGGCAGTGTGTGTGTGTGTTGTGTGTTGTGTGTTGTGTGTGTGTGTTGTGTGTGTGGTGTGTGTGTGTGTTGTGTGTGTATGTGTGTGTGTGTTGTGTGTGTATGTGTGTATGTTGTGTGTATATGTGTGTATGTGTGTGTTATGTGTGTGTGTGTTGTGTGTGTATGTATGTGTGTGTTGTGTGTACAGACACTGACAGGAGGGGGGAGAGGGGGTAGGTAGGGCCATCAATAGAGTCCCAGGTGGTGCTGCCTCCAAAAGCACTGGGGAGCCACTGAGGGTTTTAGACACAGAAGGATGAAGTTGTTCTGGTACCATAGTGAAGAGGGAAAGGGAGACCTGGGAGCTCCTGCCAAGTTGTCTCTCTCAGGTGTTTAGTCGGTGACAAGCAAAGTGAGGGACATTCCCATGTTTCCTCCCAAGCTCTCATCATGTCACAACTGTGGAGCAGGCTCGGCAGCTTCTAAGCAAGCTCCAAGGCTCTGGAGGGCCACCACTCTCTACCTTCATTCAGGACGGCAGCCCTTTGCCTCTCCTCCTGGGAGAGCAGCCACTGGACTGAAGTTGCTGGGTGACTCAGCCCACAGTGTGGCTGACTCGCATTGAGATGTCCCACTGAGAAGCTAAGAAGGGCCTGTCACCCAGCTGCATGCACGGTGGGGTCAATACTGACACACCAAGATCTAAACATGGGGCAGATACGGCTTTCTTTCTATTTATCTTCTTCTATCTAATGTCACCCGCTCCCAAGCTCCCAGACCTAGGATAGAAGAACACACGTCACCTTGCTCTTGAGAAGCAGGCTCGGGTCTTCCTGTTTAAAATCCTTTGGAAAAATAATCAGCTGGGTCAAGGTTAAAGCCTTCGTTAGTCGGCTTTTCCTTGCTGTGACAAAACACCTGGGGTTTTCAGTTTAGGAAGAGGAAAGGTTTCTTTGGGCTCATGGGTTCAGAAGTTCCAGAGCGAGGTCCCTTGGCCTTTCCACTGGAGACTCGTGGGACATCCTGACATAGAGCATGTGACAGACAGAGCTAGCCACGTCATGGCAACTAGAAGGAAGCAACTGAAAGAAGTGCAGACAGACAAACTGACCCAGGTCCTAATATGACCTAACTTCTTTCTCTTGGGCTCTACACCCCACCCCACCCCAACCCAAAAGGTTCAGGCAGTTTCCCACGCCTCTAGTCTAAGAGCCATTGAGGGACATTTACAAGGCGCAGCACAGCAAGCCCTGGGTCCTGTGCTGGGGCCATTGTACCAAAGCAGCACAGAGCCGGTGAGAGTTACAGCTCATCTCATACAGCTCTGAAAGCCTCAATATTGAGTCTCCAGCTAGTCCGACGTTCCTCCTTCTGTCCTCATATGGAGGAGAAGAGGGAGGTAGAGGAGGGTGAAGTAAGTCTTTGTGTCTTTTCTCACGAGGTTCCTAATACCATCAAAGGACCCAACCCCTGACCTCAACTACCTGGTTATTTCTGAAGGTCACTCTCAAAAAGCTGTCTCATCGTGGATTAAAAACTCATCCTGTGAATGAGTTGGTGCATACATAGTTGGCCTCCACAGCACAGCCCTTGCTCCTACATTAGAGAGCTGCATTAGTACGCGTCTGTCCCACAGTTTCTGCCCTTGACACTAAGGGGTTCCCTCTTGCTGCAGAAGCCATCCTACAGGCCTGCCCTTCCCTCCTGCAGGTCAGCATTCCTGGGCTCCCTCTGAAGCGTGGTAGTCCTCCAGCTCCAGGTGAACTGACAACAACCCCACCCTTGTGCCACGAGGTTCAGGCGACCCCTGGCATCTGCCGTCCATGGCTGGAAGCTGACCCCACTGTCACTTGCTTACTGTGCAAGCGTGTAAAGTCTCCGTGTGAGCCCTCTGGAGCTTCTGGGGAAGGGAGTCCGTCCCTCTCAGAAGCACCGGCAGTGGGGGCTCCAAGTGTGCTCTGCTTCCTTGGCCATGGGGGCTGCTGTGCTCTCCTGGTCTCCCTCGCCTTCAGAGGAGACCCTAAAGGCTGAGGCTGCAAGGCTGCTTTTGCTCCCACAACCCTGTCCCTTCCTGCTGCAGCAGGACCTCCCACGGCCTAGACTCTTCCCAGCTGTGGTCCTCAGCAGGAGTCCGTGAGCCCAAATGACCTGACCTTGCTCATTATAGATAAGCAATTAAAAATATAGAAAAGTCCTTCTTTTTCATTAAGTAAAAGGTCTGGTTTGTAAGGCCTGTTGTCTCAGCACAGACTGAAAAAGACAATCTAGCTTGGGCCTCAAAGCTGAGACAGCAGTGCCTGTGGTTCTGGGGGTCCACCCCCTCCCCAAACCTCATGCAGAATAGTGGGGCAATCCAGTTTGCCAACTATGAAAAATACAGTTTGGGTTTTCATAAACACCATTCCATCGTGTGTATGGAAATCAGATCCTCGAAGGAGCTCTGTGGGAAGGACTTCTGCTCTTAATGTTACAGAGGGGACAGAGGGCGGTGGGTGGTGGGTGATGGGTGGTGGGTGAGGTGGGTGGTGGGTGATGGGTGGTGGGTGAGGTGGGTGAGGTGGG
This sequence comes from Micromys minutus, assembly GCF_963924665.1. NCBI lineage: Eukaryota > Metazoa > Chordata > Mammalia > Rodentia > Muridae > Micromys > Micromys minutus. The sequence continues at coordinate 3,937,625 of NC_137979.1, forward strand.
TGATGGGTGGTGGGTGAGGTGGGTGGTGGGTGAGGTGGGTGGTGGGTGATGGGTGGTGGGTGAGGTGGGTGGTGGGTGAGGTGGGTGGTGGGTGAGGTGGGTGGTGGGTGATGGGTGAGGTGGGTGGTGGGTGATGGGTGGTGGGTGAGGTGGGTGGTGGGTGAGGTGGGTGGTGGGTGATGGGTGGTGGGTGAGGTGGGTGGTGGGTGAGGTGGGTGGTGGATGGTAGGGGGTGGGTGGTGGGTGAGGTGGGTGGTGGGTGAGGTGGGTGATGGGTTGTGGGTGATGGGTGGTGGGTGAGGTGGGTGGTGGGTGATGGGTGGTAGGGGGTGGGTGGTGGGTGAGTTGGGTGGTGGGTGAGGTGGGTGGTGGGTGAGGTGGGTGATGGGTGGTGAGTGGTGGGGGGTGGGTGAGGTGGGGGGTGGGGGGCGGGTGACCGGTGGAGGTGGGAGAGGTGGCACAGTCCTTGGGCTCTGCTTTCTGAGCTGCAGGTGCTGAATGGTACTTGGGTATTGAGCTGATGGTCCTCGGGGGGCAGTGCCATGTTGCTAGACACACAGCACATATAGGGGAGTGAAGACCAGCACACAACAGGAGCCATGATTCCATGCCAGCCATGCTCCTGCAGCTCTGATTCTCACCTCTTCCCCAAAGGGGAGGAGGACAGGAGAAGAGAAGCCAACTTATAATCAGAAATCTGCCTGGTTGCGCAGAAAGTTCCTGGCAGAGCGTATGTGTTGGGTTGAGGGTGGCATTGGTTGGGGACCGGTGAGCTTGCTGGCTCTGTGCTGATTGGTGCCATCTTTACCCACAGCTGCGGTGACAGCAGCAGCCACTCAAGCCCTGTGTCCCTCTCCACCCAAGCTGTCACCATGATGATTTGGTTTTCCTCATCCCAGTTAGGTTTCCTGAGGCAGCTTCCTGCTGTTCAGAGGGAGTGATTACAGTTTACCAAAGAAGAAAGTCTGGAAACTGGGGTGGAGTGGGCTCTGACTGGTGTAGCTTAGCCATGTCTGCCTCCCCAACAAGGACCTCATGGGCGACCTGTCAGCCCAGTCTGCATACAGCCAGCATGGCCGGGCCACACCTCTCCCCTCAGTGACCCCACAGACTTCAGTGCTTGCTGACCATTTGCTGCTCTGCTCTGGGGCTAGGAGGAGGGACATCCAAGGGGAAGTACAGACTGAGGGGGAGCTCAGTGGAGGGTACCAGCTCTCCATAGCATCTATGGTTTGGAGGAGCCCTTCCCAGAGGGAGGGACTCTGAGACCACACTGCGAGAAGGAATGCAGTTTGCCCACTAGTGAAGGAGCAGGCAGGAAAGGTTCTGAGTGCAAGGTGGGAAGATGGAGGTGACCAACGGCAAGGAGACATCTTCCAGCTCTGAGCCGGAGGTTAACCTAACGTGTGTTTCTGGAAGGTGGCGGCCATGTTGTAGAGCATGGGAGTTCATCCCTGTCCCCAACACACCCTTTTGTGGTGTGGCCATCTGAGGAGGCCTACAGATGCCTGCTAAGAGGTGTGTGTGTGTGTGTGTGTGTGTGTGTGTGTGTGTGTGTGTGTTTGGTGTTTGAGACAGGCTTTCCCTGTGTAGCCCTGGATGTCCTGGAACTTAATGTATAGACTAGGCTGACCTTGGACTTAAGAGATCCACCTGCTTCTACCTCCCAAGTGCTGGGATTAAAGGCATGCACCACCACCACCCAGCTTCAGGCATGGCCCAGAATATTGTTTAAAAAAAAAAAAAAAGGACACAAAAGACCATGACAGGCATTACATGGAACGTGGTGGGCAGGAAGAGAGACGTAATGATAACTGCTCCTGTTAATGGGATGAAAGTAGATGTGGTCATGGTCTAAATGGTCCACATCTCCAACTGCAGCATCCTCCAGCATCCTTCAGCATCCACAGAGCTCTGGTCCAGGACCCTCTGAGGTATTTAAATCTCTGGGGTAATATGTGTAGCATTTGTGTTTAACCTACACACACTCTTCCACATACACCAAGTAACCTCTCCATTACTTATAATGCTTCATAAGGCACAAGCACTGTCTGAAACCAGCTCGGTCAGACAACGGGTTCCCCAGGGCAGGAGCAAGGATTAAAAGAAGAAAGACAAGGTTAGTCAAAATCTTAACGTGACTTCGGCCAGACTTGAGGCTGAAGCCTCCAGGCTGAAACAAAGCCTTGTTTATTCTTTTAAATCACTTTAATTACATGCAGAAAGATAACACTTGTTCTGAGGATGGGAACAAGCCAGTTAACAACCAAAGATCCTGTAAGCATCTTTCTGGAGGCCAGGTGTCAAGGTCAGGGACAAAAAGGGGGGTCCAAGGAGACTGCTGTGCCTACATTCTCAGAATCTGCCCTGCCCTGAGCTACATTCCTAAGTACTGCAAATGTACTTCCTTCTAGGCTACATTCTTAACTTCAGATGCTTCCTTAGAGCCTTCATTTCTAAGGGTTCTGCAAATGTACTTCCTTCTAGCCTTTTTAGGGCATAGCACTGAGGCCAGGTTCCTGCATTTGGCTAGCTTCAGAATGTCCTGGTAAAATGAGATTATCTGCCACCAACTGTCCAGAGGTGCCAAAAATGCTCCCCACAAAGTGTCATGTAACTGCTGCTGTATTGTTTAGAAGGTGAGAAAGGTCTATACATTTTCTGCCAAAATTTTCTCCGAATAATTTTGATCTGGGGTCGGTTGAATATGTGTATGTGGAGGTTGTGGGATACGGAGTGTAGACTGTAACAGTGTGTACAGGTAACTTTTCACTCTAAGCAACAACAACCAGAAATGGCTTCTGCTCTCATACCTTCTAGAAAGAACTCCATGCTTTGGTGAGAAGTGGTAGCAAGTGGATTCTCTGACTCGAGTTCAGCTCTTAGTAAAGGCTCTGAGACCCACAGGCGGGATGTCTCAGGGGGATGCTTCAGAAACCAGGCAGGTGGTTGTAGCACCTAGGGCTGGAGATAATCACAGAGGGATGAATCAAGAAGTCATTTTAGAATTGATGGGAAAATGGAGGTATGTATGCAAAGAGAAAGAGACAGGTGGGGTCCCTGAGTTCTTACCTGGGACTTTTGGGACAAGATGCCACCTATACAGCAAGAACGGGGTTTGACACATGGTTCCTGATGATATCTCCCTGGATGTCTCTCAGGTCAACGAAATCTACCATGATGAGTCATTGGGAGCCCACATCAATGTCGTGCTGGTAAGGATTATCCTGCTGAGCCACGCAAAGGTAAGTCCTCCTGGCCAATACATCTCCTATCTCTGCAACGAACAGAGCCTCCTTTGAAATAGTTTGTTCTTTCATATTACCCTGCCTTTCTCTGGACACCCTAAAGTCCTACAACAAGCAAGAAGTGGTGAACCCCCACCCACTACAGACTCCATATGCTGTTTACTGTGACACATGATTCTTTTCTTACAAGTTCTGTTACTCAACGAAGTAAGGCCAAGCAACCTTACCACACTGAGACTCCTTACCACTACAGAAAGAGCTGTGATCGCAAGAGGCTGAGGGACAGACAGCATGGGTGTGGCCAGGAACCCTTGCTGTAGTCTTTGTGTAGTAGAGAAAGAGGGTGTCAGGGAGCAGGTTCACGGAGCCCATACTATACCATCTCAGCAGATTGAGGACCAAGGCTGCCCCAAGGTGACTGAAACAGGGCCTGAGGGATTGAGGCGGGTGGATGGCAGCCCAGAGTGTAGCCAGACACAGGAGACTGAAGCGAGGTTGAGCTGAGACCAGAATTCTGTCTTCGAGGTGGCTCAGGGGTTACCATTTCTGAACCATTTATGAAAAACACACTCAAATTATCTGCTCTGTATAGCGATGTTTCTGACATCAGTCTTGGGAATCCATGGCTCATGTATCTGACCATGACTAAAATCTTCTCTCCTCTTATCTGGCTTCAGCCCTCTGACCACCAGAGGGAGCCACCAGGCCCGCTGACCCCATCTTTCTTGCCCTCCCCCCACGGTCCTGGAGGATGGATTAGTTACTCTTGTTACTATGACAAAGTGCCTGACAGAAGCAATTTCAGGAGCGATTTATTTCTGCTCACATAAAATGTTCCAAAGAAAGCTATTAGGCACAAAGGAGAGACTGGCAAAAAGCTAACGGAGGGCATGTTTAATTCTGTGCCCACGCTCTTTAAGCTTTGCATGCTTGGGATCCTAGTGATGGGGGGGGGGGCAGTGGATATGAAGTCATGTTTCCTTGTCATGCGGAGGGATGTGTGTCTTCTCTGTGGAACTAGAGGGTGCTTTAAAACAACACAAGTGTTCAGGCCTTAAAGAAAATATCAATGAATTTTCTATGATTAAAAGCCAGAGCCCTCCCCAGGCAGTGTGCCCCAGTGAAGTACCCCAAGTGTGACCACAGGAGAGAGAAGAATACCTATAACCTTTCAAACAACTGGTCCACTTTGAAAAGCTTGGCAGTTTGTTTGTTTTTGGTTTTGTTTTGAGACAGGGTCTCATGTAGCCGAGGCTAGCCTCAAGCTCACTTTATAATTTGCAAGGATGACCTGGCACATTTGATCTTCCTGTCTCAAGTGTATGTTACAGGTACCAGCATCCCTAGTTTTATGTGGTGCTGGGAACTGAACCCAAGGCTTCATGCAGACTAAACAAGCACTGCCACTTGAGCTACAAACCCTGCCTTTGTAAACACAGTTTTTTAACTGACTGGAACCGCAACTGAAGATCATTTGGCTTGATTAGGAACTTGTGTACCCCTGGATCTAGGTCCAGGGTGAGGGAAGGGCCCGAAATCAAGTCCTCTCTCCCAAGTTACTGTGTGACAACCATAATAAAACCACCAGAAAGTTGTGGGAAGATTCTTTCTGCCCTGCTGTGGACGGACACTTCTAACAGTCTGATTAGTTTTTGTTGACTCAACACAAGCCTGGATTCTCTGGAAAGGGGAGCCTCGATTGAGAAAATGTCTCCATCAGATTGGCTTAGAGACACGTCTGTGGGCATTTCTTTTGACTGATGATTAATGTGGAAGAACTCAGTCTGCCTGGGCAGTACCACCCTTGGGCAGGTGGTTTCAGATGGTATAAGAAATCAGTCATAAGGAGCATGTCAGTGACTGGTATCCCTCCATGACCTCTGCTTAAGCTCCTGCCTTGAGTTCCTGTCTTGAGTTCCTGCTCTGAGTTCCCTCATGATCACCTGTGATCAGTACAAACACACCCTTTTCTTAACAAGTTGCTTCTGGTCATGGTGACCAGCAATAAGAAGTTCGCCTTCCTGGGAGCAGCCCTACTTCCCCAGACTGGGTGAGCGCAGCTCTTCCATCCTGGCCAGCATCCTCAGCTACCTTGGGAGCTTGGCTTGAAGGGTACGGATGCGAGTTCCTCCGTTTAGTTGGAGAAATGGATCTACACTCTACTGTGGACGTGCTGCCTGTGGCAGCCATGGCGGGGAGTCGTTCTGAGCGCAGATGCTGATTTCAAAATGTAGGGGCTCACATTTTTGTTTTGTATTGTTTTGTTTTGTTTGATTCTTTCTTACTCGCTGCCAGGAGTGAGTGGCAGGAAGGACACCAGCCAGTGTAGACACCAGCCAGTGTAGATCATTCAAACTGGGTACGACAAAGCCCTGGCCTTTTTCCTGATTTTTCTTTTAAAACAAAAATCATAAACTTTAACTTTTGGATGCATTCATGTATTTTTGTTCTTTTTTATTTTATTTTTGAGATTATAATGATATCATTTCTCTCCTCTCCTTTCTACTTCTGAATCTTTCTCTATACCCCTCCTTACTCTCTCACAAATTCATGGCCTCTTTCTTATAATTGTTGTTATATGCATGTAGTGTACATATAGACGTATATTCCTAAGTATAACCTGCTCGGTCTGAATAATTATACTTGTATGTATGTTTTCACGGTTGACCGTTTAGGATTAGGCAACCAGTCTGTGTGCTCTTTTCTTGGGAAGACTATTTTCCCTGCTCCCAATATTCCTTCATTGTCTGTAGTCTTTCTGTAGGTTGAGACCTTGTGTCTACCCCTCCCTTCCATATTAGTATCTCTATTGGTTTACAACCTTGTTCAGCTCCTGTTTAGGCAGCCATGTTGGTGAGATTTCATGGCCATAGCTTTTGAAATTAGTAGGAGATGCAGACTTATAGCAAATTTCCTGCCTCTGGCTCTTACAATCTTTTTGCCTCCTCTTCTGCAATGTCCCCTGAGCCTTAGGTGTGGGTGCGAAGTTTTGTACATGTATCCATGGGAACTGGGATCTACAACTCTGCATTTTGATTGGTTGGGGTTTTCTGTAATGTTCTCCATCCCTCCCCTGTTTTTATGGTACTTGTGATCTGCTCAGAGAGGGAGGAAAACCGTCCATGGGTTGGTCTGGGCCCAAAGCTGCTGCCTGATCCTCCCCACACTAGATCAAGGTTTGAAAACTGTGTTTTGTTGCTGAACTGTGCTGACAAAACCATGGGTTCCTATTAGCCCCGAAGAGTGTCTGTCTGTCTCCAAGTCTAGATACCGAATGGGGGTAAGACTTGGCAGAGAGTAGAGAGAAGAAAGCCAGGATGGAGGCAGCAGGCTCCGACATGAATTCGGGTTTGGGTGTGTGCTCGGGTTAGGACCACTGCCCAATCTTGAGGAGTTTGAATCCAAATTAGCACACAGTAAAGCTGAGTGTCTATGCAAATGCCTGTGTCCCCAGCTTCAGGGAGGTGGAGACAGGAAGAGGGAAGGAGGGGAGAGAGAGAGAGAGAGAGAGAGAGAGAGAGAGAGAGAGAGAGAGAGAAGAGAAGGAGGAGGAAGAGAAGAAGAAGAAAAAGAAGAAGAAGAGGAGGAGGAGGAGGGGGGGGAGGAAGAGGAAGGAGAGGGAGAAGGAGAGGGAGAAGAAACGTTGCCTTAAAGGAATAGGCAGAGAGAGGAGGACACCCATGTCCTTCTGGGCTCCATATATAGGCAGTCTCATGCATACACATATGTACATACACACTCTCCTACACAAACATAAATAAAAAGCCAGATCAGGACTAAGGGTGCAGCTTGTTTGGCTAAGTGCTTTCCTGATTTGCCCAAATCCATGGGTTTAGTCCCAGCACTGTATGACCAGGGTTGGGGACAGGGTTGGCATATACCCATAACCTCAACACTAGTGAGTTGGAAGCTGGAGCACAAGGAGTTCAAGGTCATCTTTACCTACATAGTGAGTTCAAGACCATCCTGGGATACCTGAGAGCCTATCTCAAAAGTAAATAAATAAAAGCTAGGATGTTTATCGTACAAAGGCCCAACCATATGCCCTCTGTCATGGAGTTTCTTAGGATGACATGATTTGGTCTGTGTTTCTAACAGGGCTCCCACACCGAGGGCACTGTTGTCTTTAATGGAAGGATGTGTAGTCTGTAACATGGCTACAGTAATGGAGAAGGGAAGGCAGATTAAAGAGCACCTGGGAGTGATGTGAGCGCAGGTAGAGAGACACAGTCAAGTAGACTGTGGGTCACATGTCGATTGTTCCTCGGGTGGCAGTACCTGAGGCCACAGAACCTGTTGGGTATGTGTGTGTGTGTGTGTGTGTGTGTGTGTGTGTGTGTGTGTGTGTGTCTGTGTTTTGTTTGTTTGTTTTAGGTGATTGGGCTATGTTCACAGAAGGCATGCAAGACTCTGCTTTCTGTCTCTCTCGGCTCCCAACACCGTGGCCAGGTGTTCCTGCCAAGATGTGTCACCCTCATCAGTGGCCATTATCAACAAGGCTCTTGGACTTTGAGCCTCCTAATACAATGAACTAGATGAACCTTTTCTGCTTATAAAGTTAATTGTTTTGGGCATTTTGCCACAGTAGCAGAAGACTTACAAACACACTCAAGAGAGGAAGTGCAGGATTAGATGCTGACATAGGAGCAGCTCATGAGTTCAGTAGAGGCCAGCAGTATTGTAGGTGCGTCCGGTGCCTGACACCACCCGCCCTCGGGGCCAGGGTAGATTAGCAATAAGCATGGATCCCACAGGGAGGCCTGGAGCATAGGGATACAGATGAGAAAGAGATCCCAGGGGAGATGCAGAACAGGGGTGGGAGGGTCGCTAGACAACCAGCATTTTATTTAAAGGCAGAGAAAGAAGCGAGTTTCCCGAAGGTGTTCGGTACAGCTGAATGGTGATAAATGTTTACACAGAAAAAGAGGTGGGCAGGAGGTGCTTCTAAAGCAAAGCCCAGCAGGTGTCCCCCCACCGCAGCATGTCCCAGGGACTTCGGAATGTGCGTGGGAAAGCTCTGTGGGACACTCTGTGGAACATGTCATTCTTCAAACCTTTCTCAGGTGATCCATCCAGACATTCCCCACAACTTGCTTTGGAAAATGTCACCTTGGAGGCAGTGGCAGTAAAACTAGCAACAGGTGGGTCCTTCCATGCACACTCAAGGATCTAAATTTGGGTTCCTGGCATTTGTTTTAAAACAATCTGGGTGTGAAGGGATGTGTCTGTAGACCCGGCACTGAGGGAGCAGATACAGGAGGATCCTTGGAGATCACTGACCAGCCAACACAGCCAGACCAAGGAGCTTCAGGTCCAGGGAGAGACCCTGACTCAGAAATAAGGGGGGGGGCTACAATTGAGTATATCACCCAACATTGACTTCCTGCCTGCACACACACACACACACACACACACACACACACACAATCAAGACACATAAGTTTGTTGACACATAAATGGTTCTCATACTCTGATTCTAAAGGTTTTTTTTCCTATATTTAAATGACAGGAAACTATTTGAGAAGAGCAGACAAAATTATAACCATTTGCTGTTAAAATTTAAAAGAATCCATTGTAAAGTATATGGAATTAACACTTTAGTGATAAAGATAAGCACAGCCACACCGCTCAGTGGGCACAGATCCTGAGAAATGCAAAAGTAGGTAGTTTTGTCATTGGGGTGATGTCACAGGGTACTCAAACTAAGTCAGATGGCCATGACATCACCAGCTGATATAATCTCTTGGGACCACCATCTGGCTTTCCCTGAAATTTCATTTGCAAACATTGTGACTCAACAATGCCTATAGTAGAACTAATTGAAAAAACAAAGTTCCCTGCACCAAGGTGGGAGAGATGGCTCATCAATTAAAAGGGCGTACTTCTCTTGCAGACGACCCAGGTTTAGTTCCTAGCACTTCCAAGGTGACTCACAACTGATTGGAACGCCAGTTCCAGGGAAACCGACTCCCTCTTCTGGTTTCTGTGGGATCCTGCATGTACATGGTACATGGTGACTCAAATGGACTTATACAAATATTCATGAATTTTTAAAAACATCCCCTGAGTCTCAGAAATCCAAATATGTCTCTGAGGTTAGCACAAGACAGACGTAGAACATATGGAAAGAGGTGTGCTGTTCATGGCAGGCAAATTTTAAAAAACAACCAACAGACAATCAACAACAAGAAAACCATACTGTTTCTTCTAGAAAGACTGAGAGAGAAGAACTAGGTTTGGGGGGGGGGGTTAATAGCTGGATATGTGTTGGGATGGTTCCGGGTTTTGTTAGAAACAGGAACATTCTAGAACAGGTGTGTGTCCTGTGGCAGGATGGGGCAGGGCCTGTGACAGCTGTGAAATCTTGCTGTCCTGGATGCAGAAGTACAGACAAGGAGATGGTGTTAGGAGGACATGTGCTGGTCTGGAGAGCTGGCCAGAGGGACTAAACTGAGGGCAGAGCGCTGCTAGGCTGCACGAGGAGGACTCGGAGCTGGAGATGAACATTTCAGACTAGAACATGGAAGAAACCACAGAGGTGTGTTAGCTTCTAAAAACGGAACTGAAATACCTGAGGCAGGAAACTTAAAAGAAGGGAGCACGCACCCAAGCCCATGACTGCAGAGGTTTCATTTCAGGGCTGTTCAACCTGTTGCTTTGCATTAGTGGTCAAACTGCATGGAGGGGGGATGGAGTAGGCAAAGGGTATTTACCTCTGGAGCAGAAGCAGGGACAGGCTGGAAAGCAAAGACAGAAAAGAGAATGAGTCAGAATCCCATTTACCAAGGTATGACCCCCAGTGACCTAACGTCCTCCAATGAGGCTCTTCCTCCAAAAGGTTCTACCACCCCAAAGGTACCTCTACTGGTAACCAAGCCTTTAACAGCCCCCTTGGGGGACAGTGTAGTGCTAAGTGATAAGACGCTTGTGCTTGGCTGTGGACAAACAGCTACAGGCTGCAAGTCCAGGAACAGCATGGGGGGGAGGATATGTGCCCCCCCTGAAGCCACAGGTGACAAAGGACAGGGTTGCTCCATTCCAGAGCAGCTTCCAGGGTCCACAGAGCCTCTAGCCCTATTTGATTGCACACCAATAACTTGTGCAGATGAATTATTAGAAAAGGCAAATGTGGCTGAGCCTAAGATATTAAAAAAAAAAGGGCCTTGCTTTTTTATGATTAAACTCCATAAATTTTCTGAGAATCTCACTCCCTCCAGTTACTTGTGAAAGTTCCTCATTTCCACACTTATTTTGTGTGGAGGGCATTCATGGCCACGGGTCACAGACTCTACCTTGCATAGCTCTGGGGATGAGGTCCTGTGTCAGGGCCTCCAAAGAGTGCCAAGGTTGTACAATATGTACTCTGAGCTGAGGAGCCCGGCCTCCTGAGTGCATTCAGGGGTGTATGGGAACAAAAGCTATACAGCTGTTCCTTGTCAAATGACAGATAAGATGCCAGCACCATGAAGCCAGCACAATGAGGTGAGGCAGACCTTGGGCACAGTGGCCAAGCAGAGATCTGAGGGCTGAGCTCAGCATCAACTGTCCCCTCCACACCCAACATAGACTCAGTAATGGGGAAAACAAAGCTGGGGGCCTGGACGGAACTGTGGGGATGGGACAGGGTTTCCAGACAGAGATAAATTCTGGGAGGGTACTCAGCATGGGACCTCTAGGTTCCAGGCGGGACTGTAATAGTTAGGCTTGCTTGTCAACGGGATAGGATTTGGACTCACCGTGGAAACAAGTCTCTGGTTAACTGTGGTTGGAAGACCTGCCCTGAATGTGAGTGGCACCGTCGGCTGGGGTCCTGGGCTGAAGAAAAGGGAGACAGCAAACTGAGCTTCCTGACAGTGGATGTCACGTGACCAGCCGCCTCCCATTCCTGCCATGGTGACCTCCCTTGACCGGAGAGCCAAAATAAACCCTCTCTTCCTTTAAGCTGACTGTGTCAGGTAGTTTGTCACAGCAACAGGACAGGTGACTGATATAAGGAATGCGACCTCGTCTCTGTGAGGGTGTAAGCCCTACAAAACTAAGGTGGCCGTACCCAGGAATTCCTAAGCTGTGCCTACCACAGTCAGGCAGTGCTCTGGGGTTTATGAAGCTAGGCCCTGGCCTTTGGCAGAAAGTAGAAAGGATCCATAGATCCTGCTATCCATCCCCAGTTGTCACTGGAAATGTATCTGCCCCTCCTCCCAGTCCATCCCTGCCTGCCTCCAGGTCCCATTAGGCCCCTACATGAGTGGCATGTTGTCTCACTTACAGGAGGCCCCCAAGTTATCTTGAGTTTTTCCTAAACATTTTCTCCATTTCTTATATATATATATTTTTTAAAGCAGAAGAAAAGAGATTATCTTATTTTATACAATATGCCACCAGCCAGGGAGCAGAGCATCAGCCACACTCGTGGGTTGCATAGCAACTGGCTTTTCAATTGATTTTTTGAGAAGGAACCAAAGCTACTCAAATGTTCTCATTTTAAATATTTCCTTGGATGATGGAAACCAAAGGAAATGGAGAGGAGAGACTTGGGGACACTCCGAGGACATAAGGCATCTTGCGAAGGCCAGCTCGAGACGGTGTGGGATACTTGTTGAACTCTGTCAGCATTTGGGTGAAAGGTCAGACACCGTTGGTCTGTAGTAGAAAGCAGAGACGTGCAGTGAGGAAAGAGTTACATAGACTGAAAGCTTGCCCTGTGTCCCACAATAGAAAGACCAGAGGAGGCTGGGACTCAGAGGGGCGCTAGAGGCTTCTCTCAGATAGCCTTGAATCAGAGACCCTAGAGGGCCAAGCTCTGTCTACACTTTTTCCTGCAAAAGGCCCTCTTGCATTCTAATAAGGGCCCTGGTCATCTTTGGCACACCTCCTCACCAGAGCCTTCAGGTCTTGAGTAGATGAAATGGCGTTAGGGTGAGACACTGCCATTGGAGGATGCCTCCGTCCTTTGATATGCCTTAAGAAGCCTACCTTAGGTCAGATGCTTAGTAAACAACAGAAGTTTATCCCTCCTAGTTCTGAAGGCCAGGAAGTCCAAGGTCCAAATGCCAGGAGATCGGGAGTCCTCGTGGGCAGCTCATGCTCATGATTGGCAGATGGGATAGGCCTCAGAGCTATATGAGAGTCACTCCAGTTCAATGACCTTTGTCCTCCTAACCTGATGACCTCCTAGGGTCCCACATCTTAATACTCTTGTACTAGAAATTAGGCTCCAAAATATGAATTCTAATTTTTAGATCATGGTAGGAGTTCCCATTTAACACTGCATCCTGTTCTAGTAGCTTAGCTTTCTCAGACGGGCATGCCTTCCTGCCCGCTCTCCCCTTCCCGTCCGCTCTTCTCCTGCTGGTATATGAGGCACCTGTACCGTGACTGCTGAGCCACTCACGTCACCTTGCATGCCACAGCTAGGAACAGAAGACTCTATTCATGTCAGCCCATTGGTACTTATGGGACCTTGGATGACTTAACGTCACAGAGCCTTGTCTTCTCAGTAAGAGGAAGTCTGTGGGACCCTGGTCCTTGGCCGCAGTGATTACAATCACGGAGGTCGGACAGAGAGCCGACTCTTTGGGAGTTCACTGTCTGAAGCCCCCCACCCCCACCCCCACCCCTGGCAGTGCAGCTTTCAGGCTCCCTTCTCTGGGAGTCAGCTGACTTTATACCTCCTTCTGGGATTTCAAGCCCTGTGACCCAGAGGAATTTCTCCTCAAGAAAAAGAGCACATTCGCATAACTGTCAGAAGAGCGTACGTTTTAACCACCCTGTCTTGTTGGTGTTGCCTGGGAGGAGGCATCACAGTGTCCTCAGAGCCTTGCACCGCTGTTTCAGGCACCCCCAGATGATAAGGAGACACCCATAGTCACTGTCACTATCTCCATATGACAGTGATGATGTGGCACCATGGGGTGGATGATCTACTGAAGGTTATACATGACAGCCACTTTGTCCCTAGGAGATGAGCGGGCTGCTGTCATCCCATCAGGCTAGAGAGCACAAACCTTGGTGAGCTGCCCCTCATTTTCCCCCTATGACCAATGCTCCAATGGTGACTCTGCCGCTCTGTGTCCCAACTCATGGACTATAGATTCTCAAATGGTGTCAACACTAACTATTGCAGACTGTATGTCCCCCCCCCCCACACACTGTCATGGGTCAAAGTCCCTGAGCGCTAGGCTGGGTGCTCAGGCTGGGCCCTAACACTTTGGGTCAGTGGAGCCAAGAGAGGAGTCAAAGTGTCCAAGGACAGGAGAGCACCCACCTGTACCCCACACCTCCAGCTCCAAGCTCCCTGTCTGTGGCCCTGGGACCCGGTGTGTAGCCCGTATGCTCACAGACACGTGGTGGCGCCCAGCCTGCAGAGCCTCTAAGCAGCAGATCCCACTGTTCTGTCTCCTTGACCGGAGGAGGGAAGGACATAAATAATTCAGCTCACTCCATAGTAAACCATCAAAAGTGTCAGAGAGCAGAGATTAGAATACAACTTTTTGCACAAGTCTTAATTGGTTTGTTTAGGGCGAGACCTCTAAATCTGTCTGGTGTCTAGGAGGCTACCATTGCCCAACTGCAAGTCAGATCTGCAGCCCAGCCTGTGTTCCCTAGCCTGCCCACCTCCCTCAGTCTTGGTATTGCATTTTTGTAGCAGCAGCGCCACCAGGTGGTTATTTCTGTAACCTGCTCTTTCTTTGCCTCCTGTCTGGAAGTGGCCAACCCAACTTCTTCCTAACCTGTGTATGAGTGACTTCCACTTCCACCTCTGTCTGAGGGTTTGGAGTCAATGACTTTAATGGAATTAGGATAATGACAGTACTTATGTTTTAGGCAGTTTTGAGATTTCAGTGAGACATATGCAGAGGTTTGGCCTCAAAGAACCAACAGGTGATGAATACCCAGAAAGAAGTAGTTGTTGTCATCAGTATTTGGGCCCATTCCTGCTGGTGATGCTTTTCCACAAGTTCCTGGGAATGTTCCTGCATCCTCTAGGCCCAGCGTGATTCTCCAGTATGTATATAGCTGGGTTCTGTTCATTCATTAAAGCATCCCCTTTGTGATAAACGTGTATGCCCAATGAACAGCACAGGACTGGCCTCAACCCTGTATAACAAGCCGTGTATTTAGAGATGTCCTGTAGGGCAATGGGCCTCCCTATGGGGCACTCAGTGAATCTCCTGGGAAGCCCCTCTGCTTCTATGCTTTGAGACAAGACTCATCAATGGTGAGAGAAAGGTTAGCTTCCCCTACTGGGATAAGATGTCTATTCCCTTGATCATGTACCCATGTGTCCGAAACCCCACACTGCAGACACAGTGGCCTTCAGACTGGCCACAGATATTCACACTGGCAGTTATGAAAACTGTTGTTACTGTGAAGAACCATGTCCCAGGATGGAAGACCTTAAGCCCCCATGAGCTAGACCCTCCCACCCCCCACCACTCGGCCTGTGGGAATTGAGATGCCATGGTCCACTGTCAAATAGCACCACGTGCCACCCTCTGCTCCGGGCTCCAGGCTCCTTTGCTGTTCTCACTGCAGGGATACTGCCAGCCTATGGAATCAGTCACCACCCCAACCTCCGGCTCAGTCATCCCCATTCCAGCACAGCTGAAAACAGGCACACAAAGACTTTTCTAGAAAAAAAAAAAAAAAAAACAGTGCAAGCACTACCTGCTGGATGCTTCCAGAGCTGAGAGGAAGTCAGATAGCCAAGGCCAGTGAAACAGCCTTTCCAGCCTTTTGTAACTTCTGCAAGAGATTCGGACTGAAAAAATAGAAAGCTTTCTCTTCGTCTTCAGTTTTACTTGCCACTCAGAAACCAAAAGTTCAGGTCTGAATTTCAGGCTGTTCTGAGGAACTTGTTGAGATCAAGCACTATGTCACTCCACCATACCAGGACACTAAGTATCACCTTGTCCAGCGTATCCACACTGAATGTGCACCCTCCTTCTCATCACTAACAGCTGCCTCTGTGGTCAGATGAACTGTTGTAAGATAAAAACTGTGGGCCCAAGATGCAAACGAAACCATATAGAGCTTGCAAGAGCCAAAGTTTATCATACGTATGCATATATAGAGAAAACACAGGATCAATACTCTCTATGGTTTCCAGATACCACTGGGAACCCACACTTTTTTAGCAGGTGCCCTACAACTGGCCCAGTGGCAACTGGACTGCCTCTGACCATTGTTACCTTGCCCTGCTCACAGCCACCTTGTGTCTCTCTCCAAGGGTCTAGACATGCTAGGTTGTCCCAGATACCCTGCCTCAAGCAAAGTTCTTAAAATGTGTTTAGATTATGTGAACGTGTGTGGAGGTGGGCAGGGTGGTTGTGTGCATGAGAGTAGGGATGCCCACAAAGACCTGAAGGTCCTCTGAGCTGGAGCTGGAGCTACAGGAGATTGTGAGCTCAGGTCCTCTGTAAGAGCAGTATGTACTCTTGAGTGCCGATTCATCTTTCCAGACCCCTGCGAGGAATCTTTAAGGGCCTGTGGAGAAAGACAGCTGGTGGGCCCCGAGTGGAAGGTATGGGGGTGATGGAAAGGGGCCTGAGGAAGGAGACAGAAACTTCTTCGTGCGTCTAAGTCACATCAGTCCTTTATGCCTCTATGCTATTGCTTAGCTTGGGCCCCAGGTTGCCTCTGGGCCTTAAAGCAATCAATTGTATAGACTCAGGGTTGGATTCTGTGCCTTGGAATCAGGGAGGCGGCACTCCGTGGAGGTTTCACCAGGTGAGCAAACCGTACAAAAAAGATCATCTGTGAGATGGATTCTCCCCAGGACTGTGACCAGATCACACACCCTCCCCACAAATCCTCTGCCAATCTCCGCACCCCCGGGCCTGACATCTCTCTGCCATCAGATGTTGAACTCTTTGACAGTGCATTGAGCCTCCCGTGCTTCACCTTCCTGGCTCCCTCCCTTTCTGGCAAGAATCAGCTCTTTCTGAACTGCACATGAGTCCTGTCTTTAGCCCCGGATACAATATTGATGTGTTGTCACAGGCTAGCCTTTGGACAGGGCACTCTGTGAACCCTAGAATGCTTCAGACTCAGTAAGGACAAGAGCACTTCCCCTTGGGTCCCCAGTGCCTGCTTGAGACAGGCCAGGCCTTGAAAAGATTAGGAGAAAATACAGTTGGTTCTCCACACCCACAGCTCTGCTTCTGCCAATTTCACCAACTACAGATGGAGGATAATCAGGAGGAAAGATGACATCTGTATTGAACATATGCAGGCTTTTATCTTGTTATTCCCTAAACAATCAGTATAACAACTATGCACTCCACATTTACACTGTGGTACACGGTAGAAGTCATTTAGAGTTGATGTAAAGAATTCATAAAGAGGTGTTGGGTTTTATGCAAATACTATATTCTTTTAAAGATGGGACTAGAGCTTTTACTAATGGGGTCTTCACTGGAGAACTAAAATCACCCCCAACAGACACTAAGGGGTGATCATGTATGCACCACCTACTTCTTGTCACTTGAGACCCCTGAATGCTTTATTTCTTGGGGTGCCTGTAAGCATATCGAGGCTCACAGGGTGCAGCATATGAGTACTGTTTTCTGGAGTTCTACCTTCCTGGAGTCCCACTCTGTAGAGTATCTCCTGTCTGGGACAGTGCTCCCCAATTCTGTCACTCTTCCCTGATCTCTAGAGATCCTTCTTAGAATTCCAAAGCCAGGAAGCAGAACCTAGACCCCTTGAGTTCTGTTCCCATAGCACAAACCCCTTGGGGCTGAGGAACACTGTAGCAGTCTGCTTCTTGGAACAGGCAGAGAAGAGAACAAGGCAAGTACAAAAACACAAATCAATATTTCAATAAATTATCCTGCCGCGGCAGCGAAATCACCTTGTCTGCCAAGAGAGGCTCAGGACTGGAGCTCCTTCTCTTGGGGGAAGGAGAGAATCAGCAGGGACCATTCCATAAAACAGTGGGATATTCTGTCCACTGCAGTGTCAGGCCCTGTCAACAAGGTGGGGAGGTGTGTCCACTGGAAGAGCTGCCTTTATTCAGAAGTGCTCAGCTGAATGATCTGGGGAAGGGTGTGGAGTTTTGTTGTCTGTTGAAGCCATTTTTGTCCGTGCCAACTTGTGCTATATGTTTGAGAGGTGCTTTGGAATTTAACCCAGGTTTTTTTTTGGTGTGCTGGTCTGGCACAATACCCACTGAGCTTTGTAAACATTACATTTAACAGTAGACCCATCCAAGATGTCTGCTCTAGAAAGTGTGGGTCTCGGTTTTTGAATGCCAGTCATGGGCCAGTGTTCAGTGGATACAACCCCTAAAGATACCTGACTTTTCAACCTCTTCCCAGAACCTTTTGTGGGTAGGAAATGGGTTCTGTCTGCCTAGTGTTGACCCATTTTCTCTTACCCCTCAACAACCTGGCTCCTGCCTCCAGTCCTGTTTCCCTCTGGATCTCTGTTCCTAATACCTGACTGTACATTCCTGGCTGAACTCTTCAGTCTCTTCCAAGACTTGGCTGGAGCTTGTTTTCCACCCTGATTTATGGCATGCCAATCTGCTAGCTGCTGTCTTTTACCTGCCAGTGCCCTTGCCTGGACACGAGGCAAGCGAGAAAGGCAGACTAACAGCTCCTATGGGCCGGATGTAGTAGCTTACCCTGTCCATAGTGTAGACTGAGGTTGGTTACTAGACTATTCCTCTGTGTTCAACAAACACGCGTTCATTTGTGTCTCTTCAGTCATTGGTATTATAGTAAGCAAGCCTCGAAGCCCGAGAGGAGCCTGGATAGCATGGTGAGGACCAGCTCTCTGTCCAACAGTCTCAGGCAAACGGGGTCCTGCCTCTGACCGAGGAGTAAGCTTAGTACGGGGATGCTTGCCACCAAGGGAGACAAGACAAGTTTGTAGCACCCACAAGTTTGTAGTAGGCGAGAATGTTCAGGAACCTTCTCTTTCACTCAGAAGAATAGGGCTGTGTGGAAGGAAAATGTCATGGGAGTGGCTTAGCTTCACAGCCCCTGGACCAGATCCCCAGAGGCTTGACTCTGTCAGCACCTACCTGCTCAGCCTCTAGCTAATCTGCCAGATACCAATCCTTCTGTCTCTCTCCACCCCGCTGTAGTCCATGAGCCTCATTGAGATTGGAAACCCCTCTCAGAGTCTGGAGAATGTCTGCCGATGGGCCTACCTCCAGCAGAAGCCGGACACAGACCACGATGAGTACCACGACCATGCCATCTTCCTCACACGGCAGGACTTTGGGCCCTCGGGCATGCAAGGTTAGTCCTGTGCCTACAGATGCAGGGAAAGAGAGCTGGGGCCTGCAAGGAACTCCCAAGAGCTGGAGCCTAGTCTAGAAAGTGCCTGGGTGCAGCTACCTCCTGGCTCTAGTAAACCACTAGAACCCGTAGCATTTTCCCATCCACATACAACCTCCCCTGCCCCCAAAATCTACACGGGCTGTAGCCCTGAGGAACTGAGAAATTCGAGAACGGCAGGATAGACAAGACAGAGCTTGACAGCCTGAAGAAAAGGCGGTGTCCAGAGTCTGGACCTGCAGGGTTAAATTTTTTCCTCTGGCTGCCGAGGAACAAACTTGAATAGGTTACCAACTGATTCCTTACACAAGGTTTCAAACTGAACTACAGCAACAGATAAAAGAATAAAAACAAAATGACCAAACCACCGATGGAAGATGTTAACAGACACTTCTTAGAACCAATAGACAGGTAAACAAAGATGTAAAAGTTTAGGGCTGATAAGGTGAGATGGCTCAGCTGGTGAACAAGAGTTCAATTCCCAGGCCCCTAGCGGTAGGAGGGAAGAATGGATTCCAAAGCGTTGTCTTCTGACCTCAGGGCAGCATGCATATGCCTACACACATAAACACAAGCACACACAAATAAGGAGATGTAGTGTGCATTATATAAAATATTTGACCTAAGCAGTTTAACTTAAGTGGTATGTATAGAATGCTACAATAAACCATAAAGGATATCCACTCGTCACAAAAACCAGAACAGTCTCCGCTGAGCCATAGGGAAATCTTCCAAATGATCAGGATCAAATCACAGCCCCAACCCCCGGGCACTCTGGAAATTAAGCAGTAAGACACACAAAATAGGCTGAAGAAGCATTAGCAGTAGAAATCAGAATGTGTTTTTAAACCATGGAAATGATGATGACAACCTGGTGGAGGGAGACAGAGAGATGGTTCAGCAGGTAAAGATGTCCGTTGCTAAGCCTGAAGAGCTGAGTTCCATCCCTGGGACCCACATCGTGGCAGGAGAGAAGAGACTCTTCCAAGTCATCTTCTGAGCTTCACACAGGCATGTGACACACGTGCACACAAAACACACAAATGTAAATTTTTAAAAAGCCTGTGTATAAAGCCAGCCTAGCCATGGATTGATACTTACAACTATTATTAGGAAGAAGGTTGAAAATAGGTCATGGACACACATATCTCAAGTAGTTTGACAGAGCAACCAACTAAACCCAACTGGGAGGGAGAGGATGAGGGCCAAAACCCAGCAAGAAGCAGAGAGGCAGAGTTAGTCCCCGGGGTGGGGGAAGAGAGAGCCTGCAGGAAGTTGCCAGGGTGACAGGCCAGGCCAGGCAGATGTCAGTTGCAATGTGGACCACCGTGGAAATTAATGCTGTAGGGTTGCTCTGGGGTTGTCTGGGGCTCGGACTCTCGGCCTGACAGCTGGAGCCACCTTCTGTCTCCTCCCAGGCTATGCTCCTGTCACTGGCATGTGCCACCCCGTCCGCAGCTGCACCCTGAACCACGAGGATGGCTTCTCCTCAGCATTTGTGGTGGCTCATGAGACGGGTCATGTGTAAGTGGCCGGCCTGACCATCCTTGTATGGGAAAACCAGATGCTCTGCCAACTGACTACTTTCCCCTGAGCACGAGAGGGACAGCCATGTAGGAAAGCCACTTAGACTGTCCTGCCATTCTGAGGTGGGCTTTCTGCTGACAGAACAAATCAAATCAAAGACAAAGGACACCTGGGGACAGAGCCAGTGCTCTGGCCATAAGAGCCAAGGTGTCATCATCCCATTCAAGTCTCAGGTCAGGGACAAAGCCTCACCCCATTTTGCAAATGGGCCACCTAGGCTCTGTGGGAGGAATACCCAGGGTTAAAAATCCAGGACTCTGACCAAACGTCCATATTCCAGGTATCAGATGAGACTGAATCTGGGGGCCAGATATACATGAATAGAACAGAGCTGATGGAGGGATCAGAGGAAGGGGTTGCGTACCCTAGATGCTCTGAGCTACACAGTCCTGCTCTCAGTGTCCATTCAGAGAGATTTTGGCCCTCCTTTGGGGACAGAGTGGGGCACCTGACAGGTGGATGTCTGATGGAGTAGCTCTTGATTCAAGACTCTAGTCAAAGTAGATCAGACCAGAAAAGCTTGGAGATGATAAGTGTGTTAGAAATGCCCTCCTGGTGTTGAGATGTGGAGACATGGCCGGTGGGTGCAGTCAGGGTCCAGCCAGGCTGCCTTGCTCCTCACACAGGCTGGGCATGGAGCATGATGGCCAAGGCAACCGCTGTGGTGACGAGGTGAGGCTAGGCAGCATCATGGCACCCCTGGTCCAGGCCGCCTTCCATCGATTCCACTGGTCCCGCTGCAGCCAGCAGGAGCTCGGCCGTTACCTGCAGTGAGTACCTGCGCTGGCCCCCAAGGGTGACTCTTCCTTGGGTTCAGTTCTAAGAAGGCACGTGGCCCAGTGTGCCTGGGTCCAACCAGAACTCTCAGATCTTGACGCCTCTGGCCTGACATGCAAGGGATGGGTGAGCGAGCCTAACGCCAAGAGAGGATCCTGCTTTTGGGGAGTGGGGGGTTCTAGCATGGGTACTGAGCATACCTAGAAGTTGCCCTTGCCAGATCTTGAACTCTCAAACTGGTGAATGAGGCACCTAAAGACCAGAGTTATGAAGTTTTGACCACCATGGTAACTCCAGAAAGGACCTTAGCTCCCCCCACTGAAGGTTGCCTGTGGCATCCACGTGTCCCCTTACAGTTCCTATGACTGCCTGCGAGACGATCCCTTCGCCCATGACTGGCCGGCATTGCCTCAACTCCCAGGGCTGCACTACTCCATGAACGAGCAATGTCGCTTCGACTTTGGCCTGGGTTACATGATGTGCACAGCGGTGAGTGTCCCCAGGGCCCTGCGGTGATGACGCTTAAGGCACCAGCCACTCCTGCCCAGGGCCATAGGGATGACCACGTAATTTCCATGGTGAATATTCTACCTCTCGGGTGCCTGTCAAGGCTCCCCCAGGTGGGAGGCCTCCAAAGCTGGAGACTTGGGGACCCAGCAATACCCAGAGATCCCGTCATATCCACACTGCAGGCGCATGAGCCTCACGGTCCCAGAATCAGATGGAGTTTGCAGCACCCGCCCACACAGGCATGTTCACAGGCCAGTTCAGGTGGCAGGATCGGGATCAAGGAGTGGCGTTCTTCGTGGTCAGCTGAGGAGGGAGGGCAGCGGGATTGACTGGGGTACGGTTCTCTTCCAGTTCCGGACCTTTGACCCCTGCAAACAGCTGTGGTGCAGCCACCCAGACAACCCCTACTTTTGCAAGACAAAGAAGGGTCCTCCACTGGATGGGACTATGTGTGCACCTGGCAAGGTGAGTCGGGACTAAGGACACTTCACATTTAAGGCACACAGTCACCAGGGACAGGCCCTGCAGTATCTGCAGAGGTGATCGGGGCCTTCTCGGGAGGCCTCAGCTACCCTCTCCTTCTTGCTTCCCCACTCATATTTTGATACACCCTGTCATGTAGACCAGGCTAGTCTTCCTGTGTAGCCAAGGATGACCTTGAACTCCTGATCTTCCTGTTTCTATGTGCGTACTGACAGGGTTGTAGGCATATACCGCTGTGCTAGGTTTATATGGTCCTAAGGATAGAACCCAGGGCTCCCAGCATACTAGACAAACTTCCCCAGCCTTCATTCCTACTTTCTGACCACCCCACACACTGGACAGATTGGTCCTTCCCACACCACAGCAGGCCAGCCATCTCACATCCCCTTCCTGCCCACTGAGAGTGGCCTTGGATCAGTTTGCTATGATGCCAGCAAGAAGCCTGGTGGCTCCCAGGTACAGCATGAGGTACACCCCCCAAGGCTTCTGGTTTGTCCCTTGTCAAGATCACTGCTTGGGCACCTACTGCACCCCCACACACACACACATAAATCTGCAGAAAGTACTCTTTTGCCCGTTTGCCCAGCCAAGAGTCTAAGCCCAGTTCTCACTGGTTCTGGTGAAAGAATGTGCTCACTACTTGGCTGATCATTTTTCTATTTCCCTCCCCCCCTTCCAGCCCCCCAGGGCTCAGCCCGGTTTGAAGCTGCACATAGCCATCAATGGGTGCCACATAGTCGAGAGAATTTCTCACATCCCTTGTGATGAGGACAGTGACTTAAAGATCCCCTCAAATCTCCACATCCCTAGACTGTCACACAGAGATTAAGGTTTTACCACTTGAACCTGAGGGGACACATTTAGTCCATAGGGTCCCTCCTTGCCTGTGGGTTTTACCTCATCCACCAGCTGACAGCACCATGAGCCAGCACGTCTCCAACAGGAGCCAACATGTCTACTCCCCTGTCTCCCACAGTGTCCAGTGAGGGGAGTTTTAAAGGGAGAGCTGAGGTAACTATGACCCGGAAGGAGGTGTCAGGATCACTTAGTCATGACTGTGGCCATTCGTCTGTTTGTCCAGCCTGACTGAACTGACTGCACACCCAGAACTCTCAAGAGGAGACTCCCCAGGGCAATGCCTGTCACGACTCCTTCTACCAGAGGGATGCCAGGATCAAACTCAAGTTATCAGGCCCGGTGACAAGTGCCTTTACTTGCTGAGCCATCTTGCTGGCTTTTGTAGTTTGAGGCCCCATGTAGACTCAAGTACACACATGTAACCACCCTCACTCGCATACACACATGTACCCACATACATACAAGCACACATTTGCAACATATACATACACAGACATACAGACACGTGTGTACATGCTCACCCATCTATGCACGTATGCATGCATGCACACAAAAGAAAAATGGATTTTTTTTTTTAGTTTGGGTCATTTGTGGCAATTGTTTTGCTAATTGTCTTTATTTTGAGTGATACTTTTCTTATTCTAAACCAACAATCATTTATTGAATTGTGCTGTACTGAATTAATAATTGACTGTATTAAATTCTGAAATCTTCTTAACATAGGCTCCTTAGTGGTTTGAAGGCATCCTCCACTGGGAAGAATGGGGTGATGAAAATTGGCATTTTCCCTGCTCCAGGCTCATGTTGGCTCATGTTGGAGAACATGCTAGCTCATGTGGCTGTCATGCTTCCACCGTCCCATACTCCTAGGCTTCCTCTTCCATACCCCAGATTTACTTGGATCTGATATGTCTCCAGGACTCCCGGCATGTTGCTCTTGCTGCCTCTGTGTCCAGGCACATTTATCTTGGGAACACAATATGCAGCAGGCACGGGAGATTGAGAATAGGGTAGACACAGCCCTGCAGGGTTGACCTGCACAGCCCACTCCTCTGGTTGTCACAGGCAAGGTGGGGTCTGTCTCACTTGAGTATTTTGATCTTTGGAGAAAGTAAGATCAGATACCCTCTCCTCATACCCTCTGTGTCTTCAGAGCAGGCCCAGGGCAGCCCTAGCAGACGCTGCCCACTGAGGAGAGTAGGCCTCCCAGCAACTCTCACGCCTGCAGTGGGTCGAGGCAATGCCCTCTTACCTTTTCTTTGGAATTACTTTTGATTTTTTAATTTGGAGGGGTGAGGTATGTGCCACAGAAGTCAGAGTACGACATAGAACATCAGCCCTCTTCTTCTGCTGTGTGGGTCCCAGGGATCAAACAGTTCATGGAGCAGCAAAGCCCTTTCTTCAGCCACTGAGCCATCTCACCGCCTGCACCCCTCTCTTTCAGCACTGCTTCAAAGGGCACTGCATCTGGCTGACACCTGACATCCTCAAACGAGATGGTAACTGGGGCGCCTGGACTCCGTTTGGCTCCTGCTCACGTACCTGTGGCACAGGCGTGAGGTTCAGGACCCGCCAGTGTGACAACCCACAGTGAGTTGACTTGGTGGAGCGCACAACCCCAGATCGGGTTTAGAGGGAGGGCTCCTTCCCTGGCTCAGAGCCCATAGCATCTTAGAAACATTAGCTCCTGCTCACTGCCCTGGGGCCTCTGGTCCACTTTAGAGAGTCCTTCTTGGCCTAGGAAGTGGAAGAGAGAAGATGGAGCAGAGATGAGGAGGTTAGTGGTTCCCCAGCAGAGGTTCTCATGAGTCCCAGGATATCAGGAACCTCAACAGTTGGCAACTGTAGCTCAGCAGGGTTAGGGGCTGCTGCTTTTTCTTCAGTACCCAGGCTCCCTACCCCCCTTCCTCTCTCTCCAGGCCCTGTGACTACTCACACACATGGTAGGGTCATTTGTCTATCTTGTGCTGGACTAGCTGATGTTTTAAAGATTTTTGTATTCCCTGCAAATATTGACAATCTAGAACGTCACATAAAACCATAATCTAACTGCTAGCCCCTAAGTGGGCCAGGAGCAGGCTGTCTTGCAAATCCCTGAACATATCCAGTCTGTCTGATCTCAGGCTACTGAGGCATCTTCTATTCTCATTCCCCAAGACAGCTGCATGTTTCTGTCAAGCCAAACACTGTCCACCAGGGAGCCACAGAGACCAGCAGTGAAAGCTAGGTGTAAGGACAGACCACCTGTGTCCGGCCGCTCCCTCTGTACATGAAGCCTTTCTCCCCCAGAGCATCCTTCTGCTTGGGTTTCCAGGCTATCTGCAAAAAGCCTGAAGGGATAGTGGAGCAGGATGACCCCTTGAGCAGCCCTGAAGGACTTTTCTCTTGCTCTGGGAAGAGAGGAGCACAGCCAGAGAGCTAGAGCCACAGAACGCCCTGGTGGGTCAGAACTGTTCTCTGCGCAGTCACAGAAGCGTGGCTCACGCTTTCTCCGGTGGAGAGGCCCAGCATGTTTGCCTGTTAGATGTTTGTTAGAGATCCATGCATGTACAATTCCACAATTCCAAGAGTAGGTGCTTTCTGTATGACGGTTCGGCTCTGTGTGCCCCGGGGCCTTGTCCTAGGGAGATTCAACCAGCTCTTGTCATCCTGGGATTTGTGATTCAGTGGGGCAGAGAATCCTAGCATGCAGCCACAGCTCTGTGCTCATTAACAGTCCTGAACTTTGAGGCCAGGGCGAAGGTGGCATGCCCAGGGAAGATGCACCTCCCCCACCCCTCTCTCACTCTGTTTAACTGCCCGGGCTGACCTTGAACTCACGGAGATCCACCTGCCTCAGCCTCCTAAATGCTGGGATTAAAGTGATGTGCCACCATGCCTGGCTAACACAACCTTCTCAAGAGAGCACAAATGGGGAAGGGTCTGTGGCTGCTGCCAGCTCCTTCTAGTTTTGATGTCCCAAGGCCTACCTGGCTGGGAGCTGCCCATGCCCTAATAGGGCTGTGTCTCTTTACTCAATAGAAGTGCCCCCTCCATACCTGAGACTCAAGGATTTCCCTAAAAATGCCACCCATGGACAGGTATTTTTCTAGAGGCCCCCAGAAGGGGAACCTTTGCTTTCTCCTGCAGTCCAGCCAACGGGGGCCGTACCTGCTCGGGCCTGGCCTATGACTTCCAGCTCTGCAACCCCCAGGACTGTCCCAATTCCCTGGCTGACTTCCGGGAGGAGCAGTGTCGGCAGTGGGACCTGTACTTTGAGCACGGTGACGGCCAGCATCACTGGCTGCCTCATGAGCACCGGGATGGTAAGCTCCTGGGGAAATGGGTGGGATTCAGCTCAGGACCCTGGGTGGGGCAGGCAGGGGCGTGCATTGTCCTACACCTCTGATCCTGCATGAGGCAAATCCGTAGTGACACTTAGGCCAGCAGCAGGGCACAGTGCTGGCTAGTGTGACTGTAGGGTCCCACTCCTGAGCAAGGACTCTGGACTGGCAACAGGGCTTCAATTCCAAGGAAACTAGAATGCCAGACATGGAGAGGGTGCTGGGGTGGAGGACCGTACCCATGCAGGGAACAAGGCTGGAGTTGCATGGCACCTCAGGTATGGGGAGGGAGCAGAGGTTGACCCAGAGAGCCAATCAGGTGACTTCAGATAGGTAATTATGGTTTTCTGTGATAAAACACCCCCATAAAAACAGCCTAAGGGAGAGAGGGTTTATTCTAGCTAACTGTTCCCAGACACAGTCTATTATAGCAGGGATTACACTGAGACCACGGGCACTCGATACATTCACAGTAGCGAGCAGAGAGAGAGAGGATGCACGAATGTGTGCATGCATTCAGCTCTTTCTCCCTTTGACACAATCCAGGACCCAAACCCAGGGAATGACACTACCTGCTTTCAGCCTGCGCCTTTTCACCTCAGTTAAGGCAATGAAGACAATCCCTTACACAGCCTAGTATAGACCACCCATTGCAGGGATCCTCCCCTGGAAATTCTATGCTGTGTCAGTTAAAACTGACCATCACACCAACCTCTCCATCAGGACTGTCCATTGCAAGTGGCAGAAAGTGTGAACCAGACGGTTTAAATGGCACTTATTTTGTGTCTTAAGAAATTGAAAATTCTGTAGCTTTAGTGCCCCTTCACTATAGAATACCCAGATCCATGGATGTTCAAGTTCAAGTTCCTGTATAAAGTGCTTGTGTATAACTTACACACGTTTCTCTAGATACTTCCAGATGACTTACACTACCTAATATGCCAGAGATGCTATGCAAATGGTTGTTATTTAATTACTTTTCTGTTGCTGTGATAGAACATCATAACCAAGGTTATGCTCATATCATGCTCATAAAGAAAGCATTCGACTTGGCTTATGGTTTCAGAGGGTTAGAATCCATGATGGTGGAACAAAAGAAGCCCTGAGAGCTCACATCTTGATCCATAACCACAAGGCAGAGAGAGAGAGAGGGGGGGGGGGGGAGAGAGAGAGAGAGAGAGAGAGAGAGAGAGAGAGAGAGAGAGAACGAACTGGGGAATCTCATGAGTCTTTTGAAACCTCAAAGCCCATCCCCGATGACATGCCTTCTCCAACAAAGCCACACCTCCTAATCCTTCCCAAACAGTTCCATCAACTGAGGACCAAGCATTCAAACACATGTGCTATTCTCATTCAAACCATCACCCTTGTTCATCTGTATTAGTTAGAGAATAATGAGAAAGGGTGCATACAAGGTCAGTGCAGAGGCAATTCTTCTTTAAAATATCTTTAGTCTAGTATGGGTTGAGCCCACATGGATGGAGGACATGAATAAAGAGACTAGTTCTATTGTTTTTGAGTCCCTCTCTCCAATTTGTATATTTTAAACATCCAATTTCTGTCTCCTGCCCCAAGAACTAGACAGAGAATGGGGGCTGTGTGTGAGCCTGGGTACCCTACATGTGCTGATTCGAGTCTGAGGGACATGAAGCCTGGTGACCTGGTGTGTCAGTTGCTTCTGATAATTAATGCTGAACAAAGAGAATGGCTTGAGACTGGATCCAAGAGAGTCTGGCTGCATTGAATTGACTCTTCCAGCATCACTCACTGTGCAACATAATGGGTTTCACTATGACATTTTAATACACGTCTCTTATCTTTTCATTATGTTCCATTATATTCCTACCACAATAATATGTTTGAGAGAGGAAGGGAGAGAGATTCTGCATATGAAAGAAAATGATACTTGTTTTTCTGAGTCAGGCTTAATTTGTTTAACGTGCGGAATCTCAAGTTCCACCCATCTTCCTGAAAACAATGTAGTTATCTTCTTTATGTATGAATAAAACTCTGTGTGCATACATATCACATTTTAAAATCCATTCCTCTGTCAATAGACACATACCTAAGAAAATTCCTTACCTTGAGTCTGGTGAACAGTTTGGACGTGCAGGCATCTCTATGGTGTGCTGACTTAGAGTCCTTTGGGTGTATTCCCAGGAATGGTGCAGCACAGCTTGTAGGAATCATAGGTGTAGTTTGTGGAAGTGTCCACACTGATTTTCACAGTGGCTGCACTCAGTCACACTTCCACCAACAGTGAGGAAAAGTTCTGAGGACGGCTTTTTAGGTGGAAACCCTCCACAGAGTTGAGGGTCTCCTCCAAGCAGAGCTGTGGGGATAGAGGATGTAGATCACATTCACATCCTGACTGGACCAGTTAAAAAAATCTCTTTCTAAAGCCAATAGCACCAGAGTCAAAATCTCAGAAGCCAAAAAGATAGGAAAGAAGAGGTTGTCATCAACTGTTGCTTTCTCTGTGTCCTCCCAGAGCGCAGATTTGAAGGGGTTAGGGTAGCCAGTGAGTCCTAAGAACACTGGAAGTTTTCTCTCTGGGGCTCTTTCGAGATGGCTCTAGACTAAAACCCTGCCACGTCCCTTCCAGCCAAGGAGAGATGCCACCTCTACTGCGAGTCCAAGGAGACAGGGGAGGTGGTGTCCATGAAGCGCATGGTGCACGATGGGACACGCTGCTCCTACAAAGACGCCTTCAGCCTCTGTGTGCGAGGGGACTGCAGAGTGAGTGCCGTGAGGCAGCCAGACCAAGGGTTGCCACCTCCCGGATTCCTCTCTTGCTCTGTTCAAGCCTAGAGAATGGTGTCTCCCACAGTGGGCTGGACTTTCCTACATCACTTAACAATACTCTGGCACAGATATCTGGTTCCGGTGCACAGACTCACGGGTGATGAGTCCTCTGGGATGTAGGCTCTGGGATCAGACTAAGCCTTCCATGCTCTGGGCTGTTGCAGGAAGTAAGCAGGATGTAAAAAAAGAAAACAAAACGATGTCAAGAGTGCCTTTTACTAGGCTCTACCTCTTAAAAGATTCCACCACCTAAGTGTTGCTACACTGAGACAAAGCAGCCTAAGCTTTGGGTGGAACCCCTCAAGGCTGCCTCTGGGGTGTGCTATGTGGGTCCTCTTGGAGATGGGCAGCGTGGAAGACTGAGGACAGAAATACTGAGACGGGCTCTGTGCTCTGCATGAACTGAAGCAGGGGAGAGCACGTGGCTCACAATGGCCATATGAGGTCTGCTTCTCTCTAAAGCCTGTCTTCCCCTGTATCAGGAGCTGCTAAAAATGGTGCACGGACCCCGGTTGTGGTAGGGAACCGGTACTACAGGTCTCGGGGGCTCAGGCATGAACAAGGGTGATCTCTCAAAGGTTTCCTACCCTCTCTGTCCCTGCAGAAAGTGGGCTGTGATGGGGTGATCGGCTCCCGCAAGCAGGAAGACAAGTGTGGTGTGTGTGGCGGTGACAACACCCACTGTAAAGTGGTGAAGGGCACGTTCACGAGGTCACCCAGGAAACAAGGTAAGAAGCCCACCTTCTACTGGGGTGAGATGCTAACAGCACCTGTGGGTCTGGGACCCAAATGCCCCCACCCTTGGGACCCTCTAGGCCCATGACTATTTGGAACTCAGGGCTATGAGGGTCACAGGAACATGTTGGGGGATCCTGAGTCTGAGCTCCCGTGGGTGTGAAGGAGGGAGAACAGGGTTACATGTGGAGGCCTCAGAAGCCTTTATCTGAGGTCAGGGCCTCCCAAAGGGCAATCCCCATCAGCCCTCCAGGATGTCCAGCTGCCTGTTGTTTGATCCCTCCCTCTCTCCTGCCCACGGATGGCTGTCATCAGGACTTCCCTGAATCTAGCACACAGGGGACACCCTCAAGCCACATCCAAAACACAGGAGCCTGGTACTGAGGCTGAGTTTCCATATGACCCTGCACCTTCTGGGTTGGCCCTGAAGCAGCTGACCTGATCTCTGTGGTCTCAGTCAGCCTGTCTCTGACATGGAAACAAGGCCCTTTGGTTTTCTGGTGAAAGGTTACAGAGCCAACCTATAGGCCTTGGCAAGGAGCCACGGGCCAGAAATGGCCTTGCAGGCCAGGTGTCCCGCACATGGGGTTCCAATGGTTTTCAGATGAAGGGACTGAGGTCTAGACAGACCACGTGGCTTTTGTTGGGACCTGCTTGCTAGATGAGGGGGGGTATCTTAGAGTAGCTGCCAGCGTGGCTGGAGCCTGAATGCTCAGTGAAGGAGGCAGCACGGAAGCACTGGGGACTTGAGGGGACAGAAATGCAGGGTAATATCCAGGCTTTCCAGATGACCCCTCTCCCACCCAAACGAGGAGGCTCTGGAAGCACCGTGGTGAAGTTGCCTTGGTGGGCAGGGCTCTCCCAGGGCATGTGCCTTGGCATGGCCTCCTGTCTTCTCATCTGGCTTTCTTTTCATCCCCCCCCCCCCACCAAAGATTACATCAAGATGTTTGAGATCCCTGCGGGAGCCAGACACCTGCTCATCCAGGAGGCTGACACCACCAGCCACCATCTGTGTGAGTCACAGCCTAACGTCTCAACACCTGGGAGACCTGTCCTCTGGGATAGGTGGAGTACCAAAGCTCTGAGGCTTGGGCTGTGTGGCCAGGTCCTGAGATCGGCCACCTTGGTCGACAGATGTGCCTCAGTCCCAGGCCACCTGTCTCTCCACTCAGCCTGCTTCATCGTCCATGGGGAGGTCAGAACTGGAGATCAGAGAGCTCCTCTGGCAGCATCTGCCGAGGGCCTATGTCCAGTCAGGCCTTGTTCCTCCAGCTTGCAGAAGGGAGGAAGACCATGCTCTCTGAGGGGCACTGGGCTAGGCAACCGGTCCCATGCAGGGGTTAACCTGGTCTTCATAGAGCAACCAATGGCAGGATGTGAATCCCAAAGCAAGTTGGGCTACTAGTGACAAAGACAGACCCCGCTGGTGCATGGGGGAGGGGACACAGCTAGGAAAACCCCTATGGCTCCCTACCTCCAGTGACTGAGTCCTTTCCCATTCTCAGCTGTCAAGAACCTGGAGACAGGCAAGTTCATCTTAAATGAAGAGAATCACTTGGACCCTAACTCT